>NC_089873.1:187297500-188763750 GCF_040182565.1 Anser cygnoides
GGAACTTCTTTCTCTACCAGCGGGAAAACTTTAGGTATTTTTAATGTTTATGAAAAAACATAAATCTTTAATGATAGAAAACGTCAACTAGTTCTATAAAAATTTGAAAACTTAAAACACTTTTTGCCATTTTGTAGCGGACTATATCAACAAGTAGATTTTTCAAAGTTATTATTACAACCTTAGAATACGGGAAGTTTCAGTGTGGTCCTGCTGGGATCTCTATTTAGGAGACTGAGAAAAATAGCCATGTATTACAATATTTTACAAGCTTACATGAAATAACATGAGAGCAACATTTTCTTATGTCAGTACAGAAAAATTAAATAGATCCCAACTGAAGAGTAAAGAATTCAAGATATAGTTTACATGAAAACATCACTTCCAATGAAGAAACCAAGTTTATGGGTAATTTCTATCTGAGATGTGTTGGGTTCTGACGAAAGCAAGCTCCATTGTCCACTAGAGGGCATGAAGGTGGGAACTCAAAATATTGAACTAAAACATCACATATTTCAACAAATACTTCCAGAAAAAAAAAACATAGTATGAACACCAAAATGTTAACTATCACCTGCATTCATTAAGAGTCTGAATTTCCCTCTGTGATAAATGACCCTGCTGAGATGAGCAAGTCTGAGGATTTTCATGGACATTAAATCACAAAGGTTCATCGAGACTTGCAGATCTGTTTGATTTTAGTAAGACTGGTCCTTACCCAAAACCCACTGAAATCATTCTAGGTCTTTCCATTGATTTCAGTACTTTTTGATCAAAAGGAACTGTGATTGGAGAAACATCACTGCTTGTCATTAAAAAGTGTGGGGTGCAGCACTAGGCACGATGAGAGAGAGACAGAAAGAAAGGTGAACATATCACCCTACTCAAACAAGTAGATGGTAAAACAAAGAGGGAGGGGGCATTTGGCAGACGAAATACAACCATAATTTCCTGATCTTTTGGTATATCATCACATTTTGTAAATACATGCTGAAAGTCGTCGAAGCCATACAACGAAAGCATTACTATGTCTTGTCAGGATGTCTCTCTAGTTTCCTGGGCAAAAATTACTCTTCATTTTAGTATGAATACACATCAGACCAGATATGTCTCCAAAACTTGCTATAAAGCTAGTTGTGAACAGTCAGTGCTTTCCACTCTGCCTAGTTCAGGTAATGTCTGAACAGTTTGGGTGTAAAAGAATGAGATTTATTTTATAACTATGAGCCATGCAAACTCAGATGAGAATCTCATTGTCAAGCTGGATTCTTTCCTGTTTGCACATAATCACCAGTAACTGTACGTCACTTGAGGCACATGCCACATGTTGATATTGTAAAATTGAGGTATACAGATTTTCAGCTGACTGGTAGGTCAAACAGCAGAGAAAAAATGCAAACTTGGTTTTGTTTGCATTTTACCTGCAAAACTGAACACATTTTTTTGCAGCTTAGGTCAAAGACAGAGTCATGAAAAATTCCACTGTACTGCTTTTCACCCCAATGGACACGGCAAAATAAAGTATCTGGAGCCAAAATACCTTCCCGTCTACCTCTTTCCCCTTTCTAATACACATGCACAATGAAGTCAAAAAAACATTACACTGAGTGATGATGGGAAGAGGGGAAAAGAATTAGATACCCACTTTCTCTGTGATTCCTAGTCATTTTAGCAAGACAGTACACTGCAGAGTACTGGAACTGAATAGGCAAAATGAGGGGAAAAGTAGGGATGATGCACTGACTGACTTCTCTCTCCCTCAGGGCAAGAGAGACCAGAATATTGCCGTCTTTTCATAGAGCCAAAAGTTTACTGTGTGCTCTGGGGAAATATTGTGGTGATGTTTATATATATATATATATATATATATATATCTCACCACTAGCACACTTTCTATTTAAATTTGAAATAAAAAATAAGATACAAGACATACATGAACATCTCCAGTCAGATATCTTGTGCACTCTGAATTTGCTTTAGCAATAACTGCTTTGAACATAAATATCAAAATCCACTAGTATTATCCGATCACTCATTGATAATGCCAGTGATTTTGGACTTTTAAGCATAACTGCAATATACACTATGAACAAGTAAAATCCACAGAAAGATCTGAACTATTAAGCATAGAATTGTGTTTTACCTATCAGATGACCCAGTTTCTAAGTTACATTGTTCAAGCAGATTATTGTGACTGGTATATAAACATGAGATCCTGTAGATTACTTAGAAAACCTTTGTAATGAACCTGAGCAGATCCCTCTGCTTCTGTAGGGTTCGTCACAGCATCCATTGATGCACAGCACAGCATTCAGTCTGCTGAAACAACCTTCTAATATTCTTCTGTTAATATAACAAATACTGAGTGAAATTGTCTTCTTTTTTCATACATATTTGTCCATGATCAATAAACCTACTGTAATAAAGTGCAGCCCCCTCCCACCCTAACCCGGCTCTTGACCCACTTCTGTCCCTTAGTACTTTTTCTTCTGTTTGTTCTTGGTATTACACGTTAGGCAGCAGAAAACACCCCTCTCCCCCAGTGTCAAGGTTTCAATTCTGCCAGTGAGTGATCTTGTGCTACCAAACTTAGGCATTCCTTCTGAAATCCTGCATATGCCCTTTATTCTGTGTGTGCAGGTCAGTTTAAAGAAAACACAACTTAATCAATTAGAAAACAGTTTTCACTACTAAAAGGAAGAAATCAAAGCACATTACTCTTTTTTTTTTCTTATCAAACTGCAGGTTTTCATTTGTGTCCCTTAAAGCTCCTAAAAAAAAAAAAAAAAAAAAAAAAAAAACCACTCGTTTTCTCTACAGAGGACAGCTGAGAAATTAATTTCCTTCCCTTTCTTTTGGTGTCAAAACTTTGAAATATTTTTATTGGTTAAAAGAAAAACAAACAAACAACCCCCCTCCCCTCTGATTATTTCACCAAAACCACCCCTTATTTAAAATAAACACAGAAAAGAAAATCAAGGAAGCTGACTACTTTTTTAAAAGCTATGAAGGCTTAACATCTAGAATCCATCCTCTGAATATAAATAGTTACATGTTCTTAATTATCACAGTTCCTGACTTTCCTTTTGATATTAAAATGCATACAGATAAAACATCTTTATCAGCTGAAAACATTTTATATGTATATACATTAAAAAAATATTAAATATATATATGCATATTATATACTAAGCTTTATAAAAGTATGTGAAATATTTTTTAAAAACTATTTCTGCAGTAAAATCTGCTGCTTCTTAGAGAAAGTACAGAAAATGATACTGGTAATTGAAATTATTGACCCAGTGATAGCTCTCTGAGCAAAACTTGACTTCAACTGTAATTATCCTTGAGTTAAAACTGCAGGATTGGTCTGCACAATTGCCAAATCATTTCCTGTTTCTTCATCTTGTATATTAAACAGCAGTAAAATCTTATACCTTGACATAATTTTATGTTGTCACTAATGTTACAGGACACTCCGGTTTGCTTTTGTGTTCGAAGGAAGCACTTCTACTGACATCCATTATGTACAGTCTGCTTACATTTGCAACTGTGCAATGCAAACAATGCGTGCAGAATGACCTGCTCACTTCCACATCGTCGGCAGATAAAGCTGCCTAGTTCGGAAGCACAATTAAAAGCAGTAGCTGCGATAAAAAGAACATCCTACCAGTTTACTCTTATGACCACAGGAAGACTCAAGGAGTAATAGCCATTGTGTGTTTATGGAAACAGGGAGGTGACAAAAAAGTGCCCTGTCAGTTTTTTGCTCTGTCTTGCCAGCTGCATTAAAATGCAGCCCTGAGCAATTTTTTTTTTTTTTTGTCTGGAATTTCAGGAGCAGCGAGTACAAAAGAGCTGATGAGCAATGAATGCTTCACCCTTCCTCAATTAATCTTGTCTCTCTACCTTTGCTTTTGCTTTCCCTCTACATGAAGGTAATAATGACACCCTCATCCATTATCCTTTTATCCCTGTTATTCTCGTGAAATTGCTTAATAATATGTTACAGATTCGTCTTCACTCACATAATTCTTCCTGTCATTTGCAGTATATCATCCTGCAAACATACAGCCCACTTTCACTGGCCGTTCTTTGAAGATTATTGTCAGTGACATCTTCAGGATGCGTTTGGAATCTGGAGCATCATTTCCGTTGCGATGGGGAATTACACTGACTTATCTGTCATTGCCAAAAGCACAACAAGCAATTCAGTGTTAATGCAAAGGTAACACAGGTTTTTATCATGCCGCCAGAACAAGAGCTCTTGTAAATTTATGCTAATATGGCCCTTTTATAGTTTAATAACCTCCTCCATGGCTGGAAAAAGGGGCACATGCACACTCACAAGCACACACATGCACACACCCACACTCGCACACCCTGGTAGTTTAATAATCTGTGTCACAGTGTGGTAGGTAATTTGTAGCTGATCCGCTTGTAATTATTTATTTTAAATCTTTTTACGAATGCTAATCTTATATAGTACAGCGGATCTCCAGTGTTGTTAGATACCTAGAAATTGTAAGAAGCAACAGAACTGCTTCTATTTCTAATCGTAGGTATCAACCACAAATAGTTCCCAGGACATGAATTCCCTATTTCTCAACAAAATAATTACAATTATGTTTTTTTCTCTTCCTTTTCTGGAAGGCTATGGCTGCTGATTCAGTTTGCTTTCCTCATCAGGAGATCAGCAGCTCTACAAACGAGCCATTTTCCCTGATCCAGGGTGGCATTCCAGAGGGACCTTGGCGATCCTGCATGCATGCCAAATCTGACAACACATGACAAGCCGGTCGGCGTGCAGTAATTTGACTAATTATACCGGATTAGAGCATATTAATGCAAGCTGTTTTCTCCAGAGTTAATGACCTGCTGACTGGGTTCTGTAAGGCCCCACTAGGTCTACAGACAGCTAAAAAACAAAACCCTGCTTTCTAAGCCCTCGTCATTTCGCATCAGCAAATGAGTATATCAAACTACTGAGCAGCAAAATTCAAGCGACATTTTCTGTGCTACAAACCCATGCAGCTTTCCCTAACTTTCCACCTCAAGGGTTTCTTTGATATAAAATTAAAATCCACTTTTTTTTTTTTTTTTTTTTTTTTTAATTTTCTTCCTACAAAGCACAGAGTCCAAAAAAGGAAGAGATTTCTTTCTACATTTTTCCATGGACTTTTATTAATGAACACAGGGGAGAAAAAAAAATAACTTACAGTCACTCTAATGCTGCCATGTGAATCCATCATTGTGTTAAGAGTCTCTGTTTTATCTCAGATAAATCGGTATTATAAACAACTTTATGAAGTGATGCTTTCAAATTGAATGTGGTGTTTTTTTTTCAGGAGATTGTACCACTTGTGATGATTATTTGGGTATTGCTTTTTTTTTTTTTTTTGCCTACCCTTTTTCCAATTGCATAACTTTTTCATAAAGGGATTGGTTATTGTTTTGAAATATTTTAAGTGAATAAAAAACAGTCAGATTTGAATTGGATTGTTTTAAAAATAATTTAATTTAAAATTTTGTCTTGTTTAAAATGCAGGTTGTTAAGAACACAATCATTTTGACAAATATAGAACTATTGGGTTGAAATTAATTTTTTTCCCCCAAGAGCCATACATAACCTTTAGCAATGGGATGAAGGCTTTGCATGTAGCTATATATATGCAATGTAGTTTCTCATATTCTGAAATATAAAACCAGGTTTTTCCTTTAATGATTTTAATGCATACATTACTGAATTATCTTACTATTTTAGCACTTAAATTGTCCATTAAGAATCATAAAATAAATTCACATGTGGAACTCTCCACATGCACAGACTTATGTCTTCTTACTTAGAGCTTAGAATATTGCAATATGCCACTGAATAGTAAAAATATTCCCGTTTAGCATAGGACAACAATTATTTTTTTTCCTTCTTTTTCTAATGTCATTTATTTTAATGCATGCACGCACTACTTGCTGCAATAACTAGAAATATAAAATCAAATTCCTGGTACGTTCTTCTTGAAATATACGTGAAGGCAGGCAACTAAATCGCAGCTCAGATGCACTGAGCACATATTTACAATGTAAATGTATCTCTGATGTAAAATATAATCAATAAATTTATTGCAGGGAAAAGGTTAGAGTTTCTATTAGTACTATATCTATTTAATCCATTATAATTCCGCATGTAAATCTCATATCCCATAAAGGGCTAATTACCACATCCAGTATGTAAGTTCTACACAGAGAACCACGCCCACATGTGTATGTAGCGTAACACAAATGGAATTTAAATTTGCTTTACCATAAATGAGATCAGAAACATACTCAACTAGCCCATAAGGTCTTGGAGGCAAATTAAACTTGGTGCAATCCACTATCAGATTAGTTATGCTTTGTATTTTGTAAGCCAGAAGAAAATTAGGCTATTTATGACGTGCTTTCAAAAATCATTCTTTGCTTTCTCTGAGTAAAAGAAGAGGGTTTGAGGAATGTTAGTATTGCTGTAAAAAGTCTTGGAAGACTACTTCACTCAGGGAATTGGTAATGGGCTAGAGAACTTGACTGTAATTTACTGGACTAGATACAACAATTGAACCAAATCCTGGTCTTGCCTTAATTACCCTAAGACCTCTCCTTTGCCATTACTCAGAAGAGACTGAAAATTATAACCCTCAGACTGCTGTTTGATAATCGATGGAAAAGGAGATGTCCATGGCAAGCTGAAATGCGGTTATCAGGCATTCACAACAAAAAGGCACCACCACACTGTCATTCCTGTTGGCACTCTCAGCAGAGGACTGGAGGAGTGAATGGGTCTGAAGGCTACAAAGCTGTCACCCCTAAGGGGGATCCTTCAGGTCATGGGTGAAACATATCAGGAGGGCAGTGTGGGAAAGCCAGAACTGTTGCTGCTCATGCATAAATAAAGGACTTTGGTCTTCAGGGCTGTCAATCCAGCATCTTTCAAGAGAACTAAATTCGTTATACACAAAAAGTGTAGATATCCTTCTAAAAGAAATAAAGCAGGCACCTGATCCTCCTATGGATAACTATGTAATTGATTTTATACTACAGTTGCTTTGACTGTAAAAATAGGTTTTCTAAATGGTTTTGTACGTTAAAAATAAGAAAACAAAACACAAAAGAAACAAGATATATGGTAACATTGTTACAAAAAAAAATCCAAATAACTTCATCTTTGAATATAGATAGAACTTATGTTTTACACCAACACATACACAGAACAACATATAAATTTTAAAATGAGAAAAACATCTATGTAATGCTAAATAGTAGCAAAATTTTACACTCTTGACATTGATAATCTCAAAGTTTAGGTTAGTGGCCTTAGAAGTGTCACTACTTTTACGAATTTGTGCAGTACAGATTTACTGTAATTGAGAAGAATTATTTATTTTCTGACGTTATGTAAGTTCTGGATGTGTTTTATCTAAAATTCCAACCTTCGTAGCTGACAGAAATTTTGGGGCTTTACTTGAGCAGCCTGATTACCATTCACACCTTCAGATCTCTGTGACACCAGCACAAAACTGTGACTGGATGATCTCCCAGAAACTTACACAGATGCATAAATCATGCTGTTGTCTCTTCTGTTATGGCTATATGAATCCTGGTAGAGAGGGCAGAATGTTTATGACACTGAGGTCTGCTCTGATAACTTCCACACAGCTCAAAGGTTGTATCTAATTTACATTAAAATGTCCATATGTATATTTACGAAAAGTCCTACTGAAATACAGAAATGGAATATTTTTCCTATCATTGTATATCATAGGTAAATATTAAATAAATGTTGGTAAAGGTCACCAAATGCTTGCTAGCAGTAAACCCACTTTTTCTTCAACCTGTAAATTATGGTACTGCAACTGTGAAATCCATTTTTTTTTCTTGCAGACCACCTATACTCCACAGCCTACAAAGTGAAAAAAACTTACAATAAGGGGGACTTTTACTCCAGAAGGTATTCACTAGCTTCATTTTGAAGAAATAGTAATGCACTTTTCAGTCCATCAATCACAAAACATCAGACTATAAACTAGATTTTGTTGCAGTAGTTGTTTCATAACAAGTGCAGCTCTTCATTTCAGTTTGTTACAATTCTGTAAAGGGCATCTCTTTCCAAGCTGCGGGATCCTGAAGTTATAAAATGAAATGCCTTTCTGAAGGTAGCCAGGTTAAAAGAACATAAACTGGTGTGTATAGAATATATACACTTAATGTTCAGTCGGGATGACAGTATGTTACAAGTCAGTGACAGAAGTTTTCTTTAATATAAAAATGTCTGTTGAAGCTCTATTTTACCTGGGCATGGCAAACAGTACCAGAAATAAATGCTTCTATAGTTAAGTTACTGGGTTCTCTTTGAACTAAAGAAATAGAGTAATAAAGAAACAAAATCTGTGACATTCAGAATCTCATATTATTGTGATCCTCCTGGATATGTAGAACTCAGAACAGCCTGAACATCTTCAAACAGGTTTATATCATACAATTTACATTTACTTCATTCATCTGTGATACTAATTTATGCAAAAGCCTTAAAATTGAGTTAACTAGGAAAAACACACACCCATACACGAAAAGCAACCATTTGTTCCTATTATAACTCTGTTGTTTCAGTGTTGGCAGTAGTATTTGGGGGAGGGGGGGAAATGTCACAGGAGACATCCATTATGAAAAAAATGGATAGTAAAGATTTTTATTTCACAAGTCACTGCATACTGCAATCCAAATAAAAATACATTCTTATTTTGATAAAGAAATTGACAGAACAAGTTTTAAATAATTTCTTGTTACTTCCATCAGACACATTATATTAATATTTCACTGAGAGCTGAGCATTTAAAAAATGCAATTATTTATGGGTGTCCAAAGCCCTAAAGCCAGCTATTCCTGTCTAAATGTAAACAAAGATCTGATTGACTACAAACACAGACTACATTAAACTCAATCACCATTTATTATGCACAGTTTACTCTTGAAGCTATATTCTCATCAAACTAAATTCAAGAGACAGGTCAAAACTTTTTTTTTTTTTTTTAAATCATGTTTAAAGTGGCATTTCCTAAAATGTAAATTCAATGAACATTAATATATGTGGAGTTTTTGATCTGGCTTAAGTATTATCTAATAATGATGGTACTAAATAAAAATCACTAGAAAGCTATAGCATCTGCAAGACAACAAAAAAGGCTTACAGCAGAGACTCCATGAAACATTTAGCTGGTATTTTCCACACACACTGATCCAGTGAAAAAGGGTAAGCTGTAAAAATGTGCTTCTGAGAGTTTCAAACCATATTGTACAGAAGTCACATCAAATTAATACTGAGGACCATTTAGAGCTTTTATTCTGAAAAGCTTTTGAAAAGGGATTAAACTATGAAAACTCGCATGATACTAAAGTACCTATTAATGGGTTTAGGGGGGGAGGAACAATGAAAGTGTTATTTTTAGATAAATCATTACTTTGTATGTAGCAGCACAAAGCATTTGCTAAGGAGACACTGCAACAGTTCTCTAGCAATATCCCACACATCTAAACACTGATTAGCAGGAGAATTTTTCATGTCATTAAGAACAATCTTACACAGAAAAGAGGGTCTTATGGTTTTCTCTTTAATTTTCAACAATTTCTATAAATAATTCATTAGAAAAAATGTGCTCATGGTCAAAAATTGCATAAGTAAAACAGGAGCCATTTTTAGAATACTAACTGTTATTGTAGAAAATACTAGTGAATGTTTGTAGTCTTCCATACACACACCAGATTTCCAAAAGCCTGCTAAACAAACTACTTGTATAAAAAAAAATCACACTGTACAACACATTTAACATGCAGAAAAAAATATGTTTTCAAAAAATAACAGAAAACAGTATGAGTATTGAGAACAAGGAACTGGGGTAGTTGTCATCTCATCAAAAATAATGAATGCTCAAGAGATTTCTAACTTCATCTCTTCCCAGTCATTTGTCCAATAACAATAGGCTACCAGGAGAGAAAAGAGGACGCTCTTAGACGCTCATAGAGCACGCTCTTCTTCCTCAGCTCTAGCTAGCACCTGTAACCTCCAAACGACTATGTACCAGCTGAAATCGACATGACGACAGCCCCAAAAGACAACTGGAAATGTTGTTCCTAGCCTGCTGTGCCTCCATTCAGCTATGGGATACACCACATGGTGGATGACAGCTTTGTGTCTGCCCCATCTTGCAGCCTCCCCTCCTCCCTCGACACACAGTCATGCACACACAAAACAGTCTTATGGCTAATGATGCAAACATGAAGTGTAAAGTCTCCTTAATTTGACCCTTGTTAAACTCCTAATTGGATTGAGGCGGTCTCAGAGTGGAAAGCAACCCTGGATTATTCAAGAAAGCTTTTACAAAATGAAGACCAAATTACAAAAGGCTTCCACTCTGGCTGCAGGACACCACAAAGAACAGGCAATGAATTGCAGCTGTCACTTAAGTTAAAAATCTAATCAATTGCCTTTTTTTAAACAGGTAACTTTTCGAACAGTTTCTTCATTGTGATACTCTTCAGAGTGCGCTTGACCCAAATTTAATAAGCTGCTATTAAAGCAGAAGAGCAGCTGTAGAGCAAACACTGTAGAATGATACTGTGCATTCAGGGTCTTAATGATTTTAAAATGACTACAACCATCGCTTCATTCAAGAGGAACAAAGCTCAGGGCTCTTTGCTCAACAATGTCTTAACACAAACTGTCTGAACAGACAGCATTCATTTGTCCTTCATGAACCCAAAAGGTCAGCTGCATTGCTGAGAACATCTCAACAGTTTAATTGTGTTTCTCCTGTAGGAAGACTGAGAGGAGAAACTTGGGGATTCCTTGTGTATGAAAACTAGCCTTTTTTTTTTCCCTTTTTTTTTTTTCCCCCAAGAAAATATACAGCTTAAGTACAGAGACAAGGGGTGCATGATATGCAGACAGGTGTAAAACATGAAGTAATTATAGAAGCTCAAATTAGTTCCTAGGCCTGAGGCAAAAAAAAGAGAACAGTGCCTTGACAAAAGGGAATAGCAAATAAGGATAGCAAACAAAAAATGGCTTGAATGTGTAAATTAGCAAGAAAAATGAGACAGAAAAGCAGCTTTACTCTACTATTATTCACCACATGAGAACAGAGCAGCTGAACATGATCAAGAGGGCTTTGGAGGAGAGAGGCAGGCATCAACACCGAAACGAAGCCAAAGAGTGGCAGCTCCGCACTTTCTAGTCAGTCACTCATTATGTGGTGAAGTGCTCTTGAGAAGTGCCTCTTATACTTGACCTATCATATTACTTCTTCTGTAAACACATAATCCCTGCTTGTTAGGTGGTGTCAACACTAGCATTCATTCACTGTGGTAGTCCTTTTGTGTATAGACACTTTAGAAGTGCTGCCAAAACCAAAGAATTGACACCATAATAAAACAATTTGAATTTCAACCAGGTAAACAGATCCTATGCGTTCCTGTAAAATGTAGTATGCAGAGCATTACATCCAGTTTTCCTTATGTGAGACAAAGCTGCTTTCTTTATAACTATTTTATTTGAGAGTCTTTTTAGCCAGGATAGCGACCGTCTAATAATTAACATCAATAAGTGAACAGGTTTAATAACAGGAATTATGTCCACTGCAATTTCTTTGCTTCATGGATATAAAGAGTTTACATGTTTTTTTAACTGCAAGCCAGCTAAGTAGAACAACCCGAACAAAACAAATTGTGCTTGTGCAAAACTGCCTCCTAAATGCAACATGTTATTGCTATGAAGATTGTATATAAGCCATAAAACTGGTCAGCTTTTATGCCAGAATTTCATGCAGTCCCACAGATATTTTATAATTCAGTCTTTCTGTTGACTCACACCTGATTGCTGTAATTAGATATTTACAGCTTCAATTCAATGATTATGCTGTTTCTGTTAAAGACACAAATTCAATCTTAAGAACACTTTTTTTTTTTCTTTTTAATCAGTTCAGAAGTATAAATAATTGATTCTGTGTTTTTAAGCTAACAGAGATATTCCAGGCAGAATATCATTTGAACATTTATGAAATGCTCTGCACTCTTTTGCAGGCTATGACTGAAAAGATGAATCATTCTTTCATTCAGCACTCGACAAATATGATGAGCTTTCTGATGTATCATGGAATCTGAATGAAAAATCAAAACTAGAATGGTAGTGTTTGGTTAAAATGTCACATTTTACAAATGTGACCTCAAAGGTATCCAAAAAGAAGACTCAGATATGTAGCACCCCACCTCTCGATACTGACGAGCTATCTTAGCATTGGGTACATAAAAAGGAGCTAGAAGTAACATTACAGGCCTAATATTGCAACAAGGTAATGTGATGCATCAGTGCAGCCATACCTAAAAAATAACATATGATCGTGTTACACTGATGTCATCATCCTCTTGCTCCCCGTTGCCAAGATTTTTTGTTGGGCTTTCTTGGAAGGGAAATTGAGTCTACATTCCTATTCACAAGTGAATTTTGCAGCTGAATTTTTTGTGTTCAAGCAGTGAACTGTGCATTTCTGGGAAACCTTGACAACAACGCTACTGTTGGGTTCAGTTAGCCTGCTTAGCAGGCAACGACAAGCAGTTTGCCTACTATTTGGTCTTCAACTCATCCACTTGGGAGCAAGGATGGTGAAATGTTCCTATCTGTACTAGCCATTGCATCTCATTCAAACACCTTTGATCAAATTCTCAGCAGCCTCAACCAACCTGAACACACGAATGGAAATCTAATGCTCACACCTCTAACCTTTGCCTTTCAGCTGTTGCTTCTCTAACCCTTCAAGTGAACTTATTTTATATGTTCCTAAAAATAAAGAAATAAAAATAAAGAAATAAAAATCATATTGACAAGCTTCCTACATAATAGAGCAGCACACATTTTTTATTACCACCTTTTTATCTTTTCCTCTACCTATTCTATTTTTTTCATAATTTCTTGCTTTTGCCAAAATAAGACTGTAAAATGATGTCAGAATCACATAATTTTTATTTCTCTAAGGCAACATGGAAATGTATCTCACTGTATAAATATTAAACAAGATCAGTAACAAATAATGTAGGCTTGTGAATGAAGGCCTTGTAAGTCCCATGTTTGGTAACATTAACTTAAGAACATAGAGTACCATGCAATACAAGCAAATTCAGCAGTTTGTGCATCCAAAAAGACCTCATTCTGTCATTAGAAATTAATTTAGAAGGTAAGAAAATATTGGCCAAGGTGTCAATATAATTACCTACTCTTTTAAAGACTTGGCATGAACTTCATTATACTTGTTCCCTCTCAATTCCTGGATTCTCTCTGTTGTCTCACTCTTCTCAAGCATATCCTGTTTCCCATCCTAATAAAGCTTTCCCTTACTGTATAGATTGCATAAGCTTCTGGACAGGTTAACCTCTAGGTCAGTGAAGGATGCTGAAAAGGCTGTTTTTTTCACTGCCTGGGGCTCTGGAGAGCTGCTCTTGGAGAGCTACCTTATTTGCTTTCACAAAGCAATGACTTCTGCCCACAAAAGCAGCAGTTACAGTCAGGCTGGCTCGGCTCAAGTACAGTCAAGAGTAAGCCTGGAAAATGTTGACACTTGTAAGCATGATTCACAACCTGAGTCATGATGTGGGACAACTGTGCTTAGATGCACTGGTAGAGACTCATGGAAGTGGGATTTCCTGTTTAGTATGGTATTTATCTTTATATGAAGCAAACCCTACCTGCTTACACCTTAATTCAAACTTCTTTAAGCAAAGATCTTCCTGTCCTCTGATTTTCCTCTTTGATTCTATACATTGTTTTTTTATTCCCCTCCCTTCAATGAAATAAATTTTACCAGAAGTTTTGAAAGTAATTATTCCTGCAAAATTCTAATGGTTTTCATTTCAAATTCATTCTCTTTGATATATTTGCCCTAATCCCCATTCTATCCAGTGATTTTTTTTTTCTCACACAAACACAATGTATTTTGGTTATCTTCTTGTTTATGTTATATTTCTCCTATTCCACAAAGCTATATAAACTTAAATTGATATTAAAATTGGATTTTAATTGAATCACTATCTTTTTGCCTTCACAACTGATCATCACGATACTACAGGGTCAGTGTGAGGTTGGAGTTCAAATTCCTTGTGCATTTGCTAAACTCAAACATACCAATTGTTGCTTCTTAAGCAGTCCAACATGTCCACTCTATGACTGATCTGCACATATGGAATATGGCAAAAGGTCTTCAGTCAACACTTTTTTAAAACTTCTAGTAAACAGACAGTCCAACTGGGCAGCCTGCCTCCCCCCTCCTCCCCCCCCCCCGAATCTGGTAGACCACCAGGAAAAATGGAAGGGCATGACAACAAAAAGGAAAGTCTACCACTAACACCAGTGAGCTCAACAAAGAATTTATTGCCCAACCAGCAACTCAACTTCTTGGTTTCAATTTCTGCTAAATGATTATCAATACAGTACTCTTGAGTGGCTGACTAAAATGAGAAATGAGTTCATGCAACTAAAGTTTGGTCAGCGCAAAAGAATGACATATAAGTTTCACTGATGTAATTAGCATCATCATTTTTAGATTGTGCTTGATTTGGACCATTAATCTTAAATATTTTATGAAAGGTTTAAAAATGATATATAACAGATGTACTCTGACTAACCATGAGCAGATTACCCAGAAAACAACTACACCTGACAACTGCAATATTTTAACAGCACAAAAACACATTTCCAGCAAACCATTCTTTAAACGTGTAACAATCTTTCTTCAAAGAAAACAACTGTTCATTCTTAGGCATTTTTTAGTTTATCAGCCATTGTAGTTTGTCATGCTCCTTTAACACAGAACAAGCAAACCAGCACCACCACCACCAACAAAACAGAAAACCTTACAAAATGTGCAAAATTCTGGGTTTCATCTGTGAAATTAATTCTATCTAGGGATTTCAATGATAAGTATGTGTTGCCAGTTTAGCAAACCTCTTGTAACACAGCCTACTTTACTCCATGCAACCGGTATGGAAGGTATGTAAGTAGGTAATATATGTGTTAAATGTTATCAAAAGTTAAAACTTATCACAACTGTATTGCCAGTGAACCTCAAACCAGGTCAGATTTCATACTGCCATAAATCATCATGTACAAATTGTCCTCAAAGCACATATTTATGGCAGGAATCAAGAACAAAGCATAAAGCTAAACATGCCCCTCACCACAGTTTGAGAACAAATTCTGTTTATTTAAAACAACTTAAGCGTAACTGCTACATTATGATACAATTGTTCTCAGCAAAACAGTCAGTTTTTCAAAGTGTATATTTCTCTATACACATTCAATACAAACAGCTTTTCTCCAGCACTCTTACCTTCTGATAGTTATCATCTTGGGTTTATAGCACTGCCCTACAAGTTCCTTCTAGGAACTCTACAAGTTCCTTTGGGCTCCGCACAAATTCAGAAGTAGGAATGAAGTCACCGGCAGACCTTCTGTCCACTTTTATCTTCATGAGACAAAAACTGAGTAGAATTTTTGTTTTGTTTTCATTTCTTTCCCGGTGAAAATACTGATTTTGAAAAATGGTATTGATACTGCAAACTTCACCGTGGGGATAGGTTAGGCTAGAGGCAAACTTAAGGTCTGCTGGTGACCACTTCCTCTGGCTTAACATACTAACTCAGGAATGCTATCTTCCATGATTTACTTCTGTGAACTACAGATACCTTCTCACCCACCATGTTGTGATTGTTGTCCTGCACAAACCTCAGGTGGTTTTCACAAAACCAGACGAAAACAATAATTCATTCTCAGTAAAACTATTTTTCTACTCATGCAGCCAGTAAGAAGGATGTGAACTGTATTTTCTAAGCAGTTGTTTTCCATCCTTATATAATGCTTTTTGTAAAATGTTTGCCAATCATTCAGAGGTATAATTGTCAATCTTTTTTTTTTTTTCTTTTTCCCTATGAAGGTAAATTTTGTTTAAGCACTGAAAAAAGATGAAAAAGTCCTTCAAGTCTGGATGCAGAGTTAGAAGACAAAGATGGGAAAAGCAGATGTAACTGAAGACAGATGTAATTGAAGACTATTATTACTGAACACCAATGTTGAGATAATTGTAAAAACAACAATTCTGCTTGGATATCTGTGATTCCAGCAGGTGAAGTGACAAACTGTGCAGCTCCTATGCACCCCATTGCTTTGTGACTTCAGAGTTATGTTAGCATCTTGGAAAAAAAGATTTTAAAAACCATCCTGGCAAACAAATGCATGAGCACTTCTTGAAGAGATGACAAGTCCCACTAATGTCAGTGGATTTACTTGCTTTAGAGACTCACTCAAGACAAATTACAGTGAGAATGTACATCTAATGTTAAATAAAGGTTGATACCCAAGCTTCAGTACTGATTTATTTTTTTCATTGCTTCCTACCTGCAAAGTTATAAGGTATATTCTTCCCAACTTTTAAATCTATCTTCCCACAAAATATCACTTGCTATCAGAACTTAACTTGCAGAATTAAAATCTGCAAACAATTTTTACTGAAAGCTATAAAGGAAACCTAACCTTAACTGTTGAGGTTAGCAACAAAAAAACAAATGTGAGCAATTTAATAGCTGTACATCTAAGCGGCTTACTGCAAGTCTGGGAAGAGTTAATAACTAAATAAGGACCATACTAAAGTCAATATCCCTAAAGTTACAGATCCCATTTTTAATTTCTATTCCTCCCTATGTTTTTAAACAGATGTACCAAGCTAATATCTTTGTAATTAGTCTGTGGTACACTGAATAGCAAATTATTTCAGTTTTCTCAGATTGACTCAATACCACATGCTCCCATACATGTCCAAAGTGGAATGCACAATATAACCATTTTACAGAAGTCTCAGGAATCAGACAGCAGCAGAATAAATCACTCTGTGAACAAGCTGTGTACCAGGCTTCATTAGTTATAATTACCCCCAAAATATGCTCAGCAGAATGCACCCGTGTCATCTGGGAGTGACACACAATAGAGTGGGCAACTTATAAACTCCTCCAAGCACAGAAAGAGTCCATAAAACAACTGGCTTGTGCATTTGGATTCATGTGATAACACCTCCTATTGCATAAGCCACCAGATGACACAGATGGGGCAAATCCAAACAAGGAACATTTCTTTTGTATAGGCATTGGACTTCATTTGATGCCTATTCAACTAACAAGCTAGGAAACCTGACTATGAAACACTAGATCTTTGTCCTTTTTATTTCCCAGATTGTGCTACACTTGCTCGAAATAATGAAACGTAGTTTTAAATACTTCAAACATAATGTCCTAAGAAAAACAAAACAAAACAGGAATGTTAAATTTAACATACTTATGCATAGGCAGAAACAAACACTCATCCCCAAACTTTAAAGGGAAACATTTTGAACATATGTTAAACAGCATCTCCATTTCATACATCATAGTATGAAAAGAAGTAAATACTGGTAGAAGTTCTTTGAGAACACATATCAGCAGATTTTTTTTGCTGTAGAAAAGAATATTAATTAATCCTATATTCACATATTAGATCACCTTTCCTTTAATGATTATTACAGAACCAACCACATTACAGTTAATGCAACATAGATCTCAACTTCATTATGTACTCTTTTTTTTTTTCTGCCTCCTGTACTTTCTGCCAATCATAACAACTATTTTCTATCTGGGACATTCCAATCTCATACCAAATGCACTTTTCCCCCTCCTATTCTTATTATTTACTTTCTTGTATCCATAATTCATTCAATTTCCGGTCTTCTTGTTAAATGCTTTTTCACCTTATTTTTGTAATTTTTTATTATTGTCCACTGCTACAGAGATTTGATCATGTGAAAATCTTGAAGGTAAATCCTTGTTTATTGAAACTAACTTATGCTTTACTCAGAGGGAAGGTGATATTCATATACAGTTAACCATACAGACTGATTTAACAGCAAATATAACGTGCAAGTTAAACTTGCTCATATATGTCAGTAATTTAATACAAACATGGGAATTTGTATTGTCTGGAGGTTAACATATAAGCCAGTGCATACACACACACATTGACATGAATTCTCATGTATTTATTTACTTGCATATTCAAACGTGTAAGCACATACAAATACACCCACATATACTCAAAGAACTCCCTACACCTTTAGGTGGCATACACAGTGTTTAAGCTCAGTTACTTTTTCAATGTGCTATTAAAGAACCACGTAATGTCCCCATGCCTGTTAGCTTCTTCCAAGACAGCCCAGAACATAAGTCCAAAACTCTGATTTAAATTAGTAACTTAACTACATGACACTGAGTGGCATTGAGTTCTGTGAAACTGCTCATATCTATAAGCTAAATAATTGATTATTTTTATACACTGGACTCTAGCTGTGTTCACGGATTTAGAACATGAAATGTCACATATAGAACTGAGCATAGCTATGATAGGTAAGTTCAATTAAGGTCTCTTATAAACAGCATCAGGTAACCTGTGATCAGTCACATCCGTGCATCAGCAATACTGCATGGATGCAAGCAAGGACAGAATTTGTCCCAGTTTGGCCCCATTTCCGTGTAGTGCAACCAAGAGGTCAGTTTTCAGTATTCACACAGTCAACACTGGCCAAATCCATACAGTGTTCACAGGCAGAGTGGCAGCATTTCCTATTTTTAATACATCAGAGAACCACAAACAATTGGTGAATATGAGCTGCTAGGGTATTATTTGAAGTTACTGCCTTCTCCTCATTTTCTACTTTTTTTTAAAGAAACAGATATTGAAACTATCCCAGCTAATAATTTCATTCTGACACTCGAGTTTAAAAGGTTAAGTTACTATCTGAAGAAAGGTAATCTGGCTGCCTTTCATAGCAGCCTGCAAGCTCTGCAATCTGCATAGAGAGGGGCATTTGTCATCATTAGCTGAGCAGTGACAGCTGGCACCTAGGGTGTCCCAGATTCAAGAAGTGGCAAAGGCGCTCTTTTACCTTAAGTTGCCATTAAGTATAGCATGCTTCATAAGGAGCAATATTTTCTTTTTGCTATACAGCATGAAATAACAGCAGTGAATGCATCTGTGTTTACTTCAGCATGGAGAATGAGCTGATATACAATTAGCAGTTGTCTTTAGACAACAAGACACTAGGTTTATATTACAAACAAATATCCAATGTAACTTGAAAATAATGACGATTGTGTCAATATTAGTGCAGTATATTTTCTTCAAAGATATTCCAGACTGATTGACTCATAAACTTTAAGGACATGAAAAATTGTGAATAAAACACACTTTTTAACTAGAGGTATGGTACTGTCACTTCAAGCCAGGAAGGCCTAATTACTTAAAACAGACAGGTTATTAGCTACAGGGAAAAGAAAAAAAAATAGTACTACATTGGAATACAAGTTAATGCAGTACATTACTGCTTTGAAAGAATACCTGATGGAGCACTATTTTAACAGCAGCATTAGAAACTTAAAGCATATCCTTATTCTTATTCATTTAACAGTTTCCCACAATATTTTTTTCAAAACAGTTCCATGAGGTTTTGCAAACGTATAAATATTTAAGAGTGTATTTAATGAACGCAATGTGTAAAAGCCTATGAAAGAAGTTGGTTTCATACCAGCATCAATTATTCAATTTATGAAAGACAGAAGAAATGGTTTATAAACATTAAAAGACCCTGATTTGGTTATTTTTATAGAAACAAAATACAAAGCTAAAAACTAATACGGTTTGACATTTAAAAAAAAAAAGGAAATTTAAAAAATAAGAAAAAAAAATCTCACTTCTCCACAGTCTCTCAAATTTGGAAACATAATCCATAATGCTAGATTTTGCATTATTATGTAAACTAGTTTTTCACAAATAAAACTAATTTTTGTGTTAATGTAAAATCTATGCAAATACATGCAGTCATTTATCAGGAAAGCTGACAAGCATTCCATATTGGAGAGGGAAAATGAAACTGCCTCAAGAATAGAGGCAATTAATTATTTCTGTATTTTCTCTTCCTCTGTCTTGAGGCACAAAAGTTATCCATCCAGTTAAAACAGCAAATGAAATAAAGAGATTTTTTTTTATTTAAACACATATGGCTTTTGCCTGCAATACTGATCACCACAAGGTCTACAGATGCCCGTGGCTAAATTGTACACTGGCAGATGCACACAGGGGAAAACTGTGTTAATGCAGCGTGGTGAACAAAACAAATGAAGAACTGAATTTCGGGGGGGGGGGGGGGAAGAAGGGACTTCTTTCACCCCATCGAAATACGCAGTTTGCCTATCAAGAATGGATTAAGTTAGTAATAAATCTAACCTGAAAAGTTTTTTCTTCATCTACTACATAAAAAAAAGCTAAATAGGATGTGTAGAAGAAATCATCAACAAAGGTCCACACAATTTTGTAAGGTACAGATTATAAATAATGGGTTTGCCAAGATAAATGGTTATATTATTTCATCTTTACAATTAAGGACTAATAATACATAATGAATGTACTGACTGAATATAATGAGAAAACTATTGTCCAACATACTTGCCATCATTTTTTTACTTCTTAAAGAACCAATCTGTTGAAATATAGCCGAAAACTGCAAGCGTTATGGCGCAACCTAGCATATGCGATATACTCCTGTGTAACTCAGAGTGCTAGTAAGAGTTCTACATATGCTAACGGTTTCCTTTTATAAGCTTATTTTCAAAACTGAAGCTAAATATAGCCCTTTGTACCCAGAAATAATTTGCAGAAGAAAAAAACAACAAAAACAAAATAATGGAGATGGTAAAACTTTCACTGAAATAAGACAGAATCATTTAGGTTGCAGTAACTTCTCTCTTAATAGGCCTGTACACATGGCATAACTTTAAAATTACCACAGTAATGGCCAAACAAAAAGTAGGAAGGAAAATATTTACAATCTATTTTTGACAAGGACACATCACACAACAGAAGTAAATTTACCTCATTAAAACCAGTACTTCTAGGAAAATAAATAAATAATAAAGTCCTGGAAGTTTCCTTTAGTGTTATGAAATAATTATTCCAAATCACTTGAAACTGTAAATAAAGAAGGTTTAAAAAATGTTAAATAATAAAGATATCTTCTTTACCTCATCCAAAACTAAGGAGACTTCATTAACATTGTTAACATTGTCACCACCCTACCAGATACACCAAATTTTTTTTCATCTTTTCAATGGTACTAGTGTATTATAAACTATAACATGCTCAAATGGCAAAATCTATTTCTATTATTAAGAGAAATTGACAGCAATACTGCTGTAAGATAAACACAGATATTTACATAAGCAGCTAGTATTTCTCTATCAACAAATGTATTGGAAATTTACAAAATTACAAGACTATGTCACTTCTATAGTCGTTGCCATTTCAATGATACTGTCATTATGCCACAAAGCACCCATTTCTGTATACTTTATCCTAGAGCTATGGTGAAAAAATTATAGAAAAAAGTAGGAAGAACGGTAGGTGACCTAAGTTAAATTTTCATACCCACGTAAGAAGAGAACCAGAGTGATTTGCTGCTCTTAATAAGAGACGTGATCCACCCTCAGACAAAAAGTTTACACTCTGCAATGACAATATTCCACCAGTTAAGAAAAAGTGTTCAGAGCGGTGGTGGGAACATCGATTCATTTTAAAGGCCAGAAGGTTTTAGGATCAAGCTTTTCCTGAAAAGATCTCTCCCTTTCTTCCTTAAATAATAAGTTGGTTGACATGTTTATATTATAGTTACAACTAACATATATTTTAGGAACAATGAATAAGTGTTTTTTAGCAAGTGGGTTGCTTATATTTAAGACTGTTAAAAGATCCTGAACCTTTTGGGAGTTCTAGAAATAGTCATGAATATATGAAAGTAAGTACACGAGAAGTACAGTTTTGAGATTTTGAAATCCCTCATTTCTATGAATAAACTTATCCTCCTTGTAAAAGCTTTAGAGCAGATTAGGAAAAGTATTTTTGTGAGAGCATCCTGTTAAATACAAAAAAAAAAAAAACAAAACAAAACAGCACTGTCCTTTCTCAGGAAGTTAAATCAACACTATCATCGCTAAAACACAATGAAATTAAGTGGGAAGTCCTGCTTGACAGAAGAGTAGATGCTCAGGCCAAAAATATATTTTCCTTATTATACTTACCAACACATGCATTTGATATTTTAAATATTGTGAAGGTACGCCATATTCATACTAGTCATAAATTATAACCTCCAAGCGTTATCCTGCTTCGGCCCCAATCCTGCAAATAACAGATCGTGGACTTAACCAACTGTTAGGCTAAAGAAGCCACTGACCTCATCAGAACCAGCCAACTGTTTAGCTAACCATGTGTGTGTTGGCAGGATCAGGGCCTTCATAAGGTTCAATGAAACGTATTAATCACTCATGACCAACTCACTCAACTCCTCCCTTCACCCTTATTTTGAAAGAAAATATCTGAAAGCTGTACACTACATTAAAAAATAGAAGTCTGCATTAAAATATGCAAGGCATGTCTTTTTATAGCTAAGTTGAGATAAAGTGAGTTACATAGGTGATTTACCATACCCATGCTATTGTAAGGGGAGAGAACAGGTTTAGTTCTGACTACGAGGGGCTAAATGTATATTATATGTAGCATGAAAACCAGCAATAAACACACAACATGACAAAATGTATATGAAAAATGGTGCTTGATAATAGCTGTATGTAGGTTAGCACTCAAAGATGTCAAGCAATGTGTTTTCTGCTGATTTCAGCAGCTCTGGCAACTACCTACAAGAGTGCGTAGTTGAGTTTGCCTGTCGATACGAAACCAGCTTACATAAAAAAACCAGTCGTAGAAGTATATCTGTTCAAGACATACCACCCCTACATTTCGGCTGGATTAATAAGATGTTGGGTTACTCAAAAAAACACACAAACAAGCTGAGTGATGTCATAATTTATATAATGATACATTTCAAATGCTACCACACTTTAGTTTCGACTTGCATGCATTTTCTATGGTCTAGTACTCCTTCAGACAACATATTGCAGGGATAGAAGTTACCAAGGGGAAAGGTTAGTTTAGAGATGAAGCCTTAGGAAGCTGATCATCCAATGCATACAGCTTTATTTTCAAGGTCAATGTTGAATATTTTCAGTCATTTAATCATATACAGCATGAAACAGTAATGAGAGTTCTGCAGTGTTGGATGACCTGCTACAGATGTAGTAGATTAAAAGGCGCTAATCCCCACTGATTCCATACTCCTCTCAGTTCAGCAGAAAAGAGCATTCTCAAAGCAGATCTCTCTCTCTTTTTTCTTTTCTTTTTTTTTTTTTTATATATATATATATATTTAAAAAAGGCAATGTTAGACTCCCTAAATGAAATGCTGTACTTTAAGGAATGTCTGGCTTTGGAGAAGCTGATGTAGAAGTGAACCAAATGAATAATTCAATGCATTTTTTCTTGCTTGGATGTTTCTGCGGTTCTAGCTAAAATCACAATTTGCAGTTGTGCAAGCTCTATGTTTACTTTTGAGATGTAACTTTTTAAAGACAACAAATCAATTACTGGTTTTTCCTTTAACAGATCGCAGATTAAAAGAATTTAAAGCATTAACAGTTCGGCTGTATGACCTAGAATGACAAAGTCCAAAACTAATACAAACTCTTTTCATGTTTTTATTTTTAATGGGAAGAGAATACATATACATGCTAAGTTTAACACTAACGAATGCTAATTGTCTCCTGCAAAAAGGAGCTATATCACGTTTTCTTAAAATAGTAAAAAACATCTGCAGAAAACTACAGATAACTGAAGGAAAATATTTGCGTGCATAATTCTACATAAATTTATATCGCAAAATCTAAGTCCTGGAGCATATAACATCACTAAAATAAAGCTTTTGCAAACACTCTAGCAACTTACTTTTAAGCTTTCTATTTCATTGTTCCTAAGTTTGAAAGTGTAGTCAAAAAGTAAAATGCAAATAGGAATACAAACACTTGTAAGTACCGTCAACCTCTATCACAAAAAATGATGTTGCGTATTTTATATAAAGTGACATTTAAAGCAAACTCTCCACAAATATCTGTCTTTAGTTTTCCTACTTGGAAAAAAAAAAAAAAAGTAAATTTATTGTTGCTGGCAGGATGATATGGATGAAATAACCAGGATGAATTAAGGGGGGGAAGGGGAGAATGAGGATCCAAGAAATCAGATACATTCAGTGAGCCTTCAAACTCACTTCAGCAGTAGGGATAAATAATTTAATCAACTCAGCTTCATTTTTTCCTAGCTCCCTAGTGCAATAGACAGATATTAAAAAATAAAACTTTAAAATTCATGAGCAGTTGTGTGTGGAAGAACTATCACTACATAATAAGAAATATAAAGTGATATCAATGTAAGCACTTTGGGTGTATATGCATCAGCATGTGGATTTTAACTCATGCTTTTCACCATATGAAAATAAATTATTGGTGAAATGTATAAAAGCGACTTTTTTTTTTTTTTAAATTTATATTTTGGTGGTGTGGGCGACTACCTGCAGTCATACATTTTCAACACTATTTGGCTTTCTGGCTAATAAGAACACTGCATGACAAGGCATTGTAGTTAGAAAGATTTGAAATAACAAGTAGAGTTCAACAAATGCAGCTATAGTACTCTAATTAGGGGAAAATATCTAGAAAACAGTAATTTGGTAAAAGTCACCAATATCATAAGGTACTATTATCATGACAAACGATCAATCATCATTTTAATTAGGTGATTTTAATCTCAATTTACCAGAACAACTCAATCCATATAAAAATAAAACTCAGTGGTGAAAAGGTGTTCCTTCCTTTTATAATTTATTAAGGACACGTTAATAACTACAAAGAAAAAGTAACTGTGCTAAGTGGTCAGACGCCTGGAATATATTCATATTTTATATGTTGTAAAGTCAGATATATCATCATTTTCAGAATCCAAAGCAAACCACCGACTTTGTGTCATTTGAAACGATCAGGTCACCTTAACAGTCACATTTCAGTGGTTGACTGGTGTCAGGCATGCCTAAATCCACATATTTTCAAGCTATCAAGTGTTTATTTTTGTGTGTGTGAAATGAAATGATGTAGTGAAATTGATCGTAACCTTTAGTGGTAAACATAACCCAGCCAAGGCTAAGCCTGATAGGCACAACAGTTCCCACAGCCGCCGAGATACAATACATATAACCTGCATTATTTGACACGGGGGGTTAATCTTAACGTTATATAGGGACGGCTGTGATTTGGCAGAGAAGAAGTAATTTTAATTTCGATTAATTTTCCTACATTACGAAAGTTCAGCTTCCTGGCGGTTAAAAGGGGCGAGATATCGCCTCTTGCCTTTAGAAACTGGATTTCCTGAGCGAAAACCCACCGGGTGAAAACAAACAAAACCTTCCCCGAAACATTTCCATCTTCAACGTGCAGCTGAAGGCTCCACTCGCACTTCGGAGTTTGGGACTGCGTGTCATCCCACAGGAAACGGCTGCTCCCCTTGGCGGAGATGGGGGGAGCGAGCCAAACCCCTTTTGTCCGTCCGCCTCAACTTTCGTTTTTTACGCGGCGGCGGTGCGCGACCTCGCAGGGAAAGGAGCTCGGCCTGATTTACACCGCCAAAAAGCCGCCCCCCCGGCCAGAAAGGGACGGAGGGGTCGCGCCGGGGGGTCCCCCTGCCCCGGGACCCTCCCGCTTTGCCCCTTCCCATTCCTCCTCCGCTCCCCTCCGTGCCCCCTGCCCGGCCAAGCCCTCTGCGGGCAGGGCGCTCCCGGTACCGCCGCGGCCCCGGGGGGCGGGCAGGGAGGGGGGGCGGCCCCGGACCGACCTCAGCCCCAGCCCCGGGGGTAGTGGGGCGGGATCCTTCCCCTCCCCGCCCGCCGCCGGGGTGTCCCGGCCGCCCCCTGAAGCCGGAGGGGACCTCACGGGTGCCTGCGCGGCACGGGGGGGAGCTGCCCCGCGGAGTCCATGAGGACTGGGGGGGGTCCCGGACCCCGGGAAGGAGCTGGGGCCGGGGGGAGCCACTTGTGCCCCGCCGGGCAGCCGCCCCTACTTGTCAAAAAAGCTCCCCGCAAAAAGCTGGGGGGAAAACCGGCCCCGTTTTGGCCCCAAACAGACGGGGAGCGGCCGCCCCGCCGCCGGCGGGCCGAGGGGAGGGAAGGCTTCTCCGGGACGAGCTGTCACCTGCAGGTTTTCGGCGAGGAGCCCCGAGCCGGTCCTAGCCTTGTTTTTACTAATGGTCAGAAAAATGATTCCCGCATCGGCTTCCTCCTAGGAAGCGACAAGGGGGATCGCCCGCAGAAACGCCAAGAGCGAGGGAGGCGAGCGCAAAGTCAGAAATTCTCCGCTGTATGCAAGAAAGTTGGTCGCCTTAATGCGGTGAATAAATGTCGTGAGATGTTCCTTGCCTTATGACCTCTCCTTAGCGACACATACGTCTGTGACAGTCACTTTAAGAATTAATAATTGGGCAGCAGCTTAAAGATTCCTTAAAGACAAGCGATGAAAAGCTTGGGTGTATTTTTTTTCTTTTATATATATATATATATATATGTATGTGTATATATATATATATAATTTAGGGTTTTCTTAGAGTGAAGCTCGGTAGAAGAGTTTGCCACTCGGTCTTATGTGCAAATAAAGGTCCCGATTGCTACCACTTAAGGTACCGAAGGAGAAATTTGCTAATTACGCATCACGCGCACGAAACCCAAGGTGTCAGATGAGCAGCATGCCAGCACGTTTGCAGTCGCTAGCATCCCTCCCGTGAGCGCATTTACTAAACGCAGCTTGCTAGCAGAGCCCGCTGTACAATGAGCCGTCCAGGTTTGAAATTAATAGGTGCTCCTGGTGCCACCACGTCTCCAACAGCAGCCGAACACCCAGCCTTCGCCACACGTCGGAGCGCTACGCGGAGCACGGGAACGAAGCTAGGAGCTGGCGGAGGAGATTTACCCTTCGGATCTGCTACTTGCTTTCTGGAGGGAGCGTGAAAAAGACCTGACAGCCCCGTTTAGCGATCGATTCTCCCCTCCAGAAGGTAGGAAGACAAAAAGCAAGGCGAGACACAATGCACAAACGCCTGAAACCTCCAGATCGCTTCGACCCCGCCAGAAGGTCCGCCGAAAACGCCCCCAGATCGCGGACTTTGGCGGCACACTTTTATTCCGAAGGGCACTACACTGCCGTGCATCTGCCGCCTCGCTCCCCGGCCGCTTCGGGAGAGCCAAAACTTCCCGCTGGCAGTCACGGACCGCTCTCGGGATGCGAGGAGGGCGGCTCTAAACGAACTTACGGGCGGGCTCCGGCCGGGACCGGGGGCCCTGGCTGTCTGGCCGCCCCCTGGGGAGCAGCCACCCGCACCTGCGGGCGCGACGCCGCCGTCGGGGGACCCGCTGGGAACGGAGCTGCGCAGGGTCCTTTGGAAACGTCCCTGCCCTTGGGGTTACACCGGGAGGAGAGTGGTGTCCCTCGATTTCCCGGCGCTTTTCTGCCGGGAACCGGCTACCTTTGTATATGTGCGTGTGCGTATACATATCTATCTCCTAGAGAGGGATTAATTAGCCGGGTTTGAGCTGAAAGAGGCTGCAGTGACGAGCCCAGTGGCGATTGGCCGCCCGCCTGCCTGGCCCTGCCTTTATAATTTCCACACGAGTGCATCTGGGCTCTTATACAAACCAACAGCCAGCTTCTTCTGACATATACACACACACACACGCGGCACTTTTTCCACCATCTGATTAACCGCCCTGCACACACACAGTGATTACTACGGGAAAACATAAATAAATACGAAGAGGTTTTATTATTTTGACTACTGGAAGCCTCGCTGTGTCTCAGTGCAACTTTTGTTTTTATTGCTGCCGGGGAAGGTGCAGCTCTCGATGCTTTCCTCTCACTCACGGACCCTTTAAAAAAAGGGGGAGGAAAAATATCGCCCCCTCCAGTCCCCCGCCCGCCCCCCCCCGCCACACACACTTCGAGACGGCTGATCTAAAAAAGCAGGAAGAGAGCATCTGAGGAGCAGCAGCCACAGCGCATTTTGAAAAACATTTGTTACGTTTCAGAGTGCAGCAGCCTGTTTCTCCTCTGAAGTTGGCTCCAGCCTTAGCAGCCGCATTGGATCCCACAGCCTACTGCGAGACTCCGGTGTACAATCCGGATCTCTGCCCCAACATGATCGCGGCCCAGGCCAAGCTGGTGTATCATCTGAATAAATACTACAACGAGAAATGCCAAGCCAGGAAAGCTGCCATCGCCAAGACGATCCGCGAAGTCTGCAAAGTGGTGTCGGACGTGCTGAAGGAGGTGGAGGTGCAGGAGCCTCGCTTCATCAGCTCCCTGAACGAGATGGACAATCGCTACGAGGGCTTGGAAGTCATCTCCCCCACGGAGTTCGAAGTCGTGCTCTATCTGAACCAGATGGGGGTCTTCAACTTCGTGGACGACGGCTCCTTGCCGGGCTGCGCCGTGTTAAAGTTGAGCGACGGGCGCAAGAGGAGCATGTCCCTCTGGGTGGAGTTCATCACGGCGTCTGGCTACCTCTCCGCTCGCAAAATCCGCTCCAGATTTCAGACTCTGGTGGCTCAAGCCGTGGATAAGTGCAGTTACAGAGACGTGGTAAAGATGGTGGCGGACACCAGCGAGGTGAAGCTGCGGATCAGGGATAGGTACGTGGTGCAGATCACGCCGGCGTTCAAGTGCACGGGGATCTGGCCGCGGAGCGCTGCCCACTGGCCGCTTCCCCACATCCCCTGGCCGGGACCCAACCGGGTGGCGGAGGTCAAGGCCGAAGGGTTCAACCTCTTGTCCAAGGAGTGCCACTCGCTGGCCGGCAAGCAGAGCTCGGCCGAGAGCGATGCCTGGGTGCTGCAGTTCGCCGAAGCCGAGAACAGACTGCAGATGGGCGGCTGCAGGAAGAAATGCCTCTCCATCCTCAAAACCTTGCGGGACCGCCACCTGGAGCTGCCGGGCCAGCCCCTGAATAATTATCACATGAAGACTCTGGTTTCATACGAATGCGAAAAGCACCCCCGAGAGTCGGACTGGGACGAGTCGTGCTTGGGCGATCGGCTCAACGGGATTTTACTGCAGCTCATCTCCTGCCTCCAGTGCAGGCGGTGCCCGCATTACTTCTTGCCCAACTTAGACCTCTTTCAGGGCAAACCTCACTCGGCCCTGGAAAACGCGGCCAAACAGACGTGGCGATTGGCTAGGGAGATACTGACCAACCCGAAAAGTTTGGAGAAACTTTAGGGGGGTAACTGTAGAGCGGGCCTGCCCGATAAAGCGGCTGATATCCTGATGAAGTTTAAGCTTCCTGTTCGAAAAGTCAGATGTTTCCACTTGACAATGCAACTCATATTCTCTTTTAAAAAGGAATATAGCTTAGGCTCTTCACCGAGAAACGCAAATAAAAACAGCAAGTATCATGCCTCTTATCTGCACCACAGTTTTGCGGTTTCCCGCGGGAGGGAAAAAAATGAAAAGAAAAAAAAAAAGGAAAAAAAAAAAAGCGTCTTATCCGGAAAGCAAAATTGGCTGTAATTTAACTTGATTGTGACCACTCTGCCTAGGAACGGTACCAACGGATTATAACAAACCCCGTATTTTTCTGTAATCCCTCTGTGAGTAAAAGCTATTTGGATATGCCACCTGAACAAACCCCAGTGTACCTTTTAATTTGTATCAAATATTGTGATCTCACATTGTCTTTGAAATTGTGGATGTTGGTGTTTTGTGATTTGGTGAACAGAAGTTAAATTGCCATTTTGGATACTTCAAGGACATTTTCTGCTAAAGAGAAGATACCATTTAAAAAGGTAGATTTTATCATGGTACTTTTGTTAATTGTCTTTTGAAGTGTCTGAACTTAACAAGTTTACATTTTTTCGTTTCATATATATTGCTTGTTCTATTTCTAACATTCCATAAATATACTTGAAATGTTATTTAAATATATTCAAAAGAAATTTGGATTCTGCTTATATAATAACGCTTGAATATTGGAATTATATATTTGAAAATGCACTTGAAATACACTGGATAATTACCTTTTGTGATTTAGATTTTAATTTCTGTTGCTGATTTATTTAATTACAAGCTAATAAATGAAGTAAAATGCCTATGTGGGTAAGCGTTTCAATACAGGATCAAGTTTTCTACTTGAACGATTGGAGGTCAGCTGTGTTCTGGGCATTTTGACGTTCTGTTGATAGTTGCTAAAATCCTGGAAAACTTAAGGGCAGCCGCCTGATTTTGCATTTTGGCTAGTTTTGGAGGACGAGGAAATATCGGCGGTTTAAACGCACTAGAATTTAGCTCCAGCTGACCGTCAGCAAACCGTCAGGCACCGATGTAATTATTCACTCAGTAACATTGTTCCAGCCGCCCGAAAACAAATTATTTCCTAAAGGTTTCCTCTGCGGAGCCCATGCGTTTCTGCCCGGGGAAAAACAATGCTGAGGAAGCGCCGCCCGCCCCCGAAGCAGGCAGGGCACGGAGCGAGCAGCGAGCCTGCTGCCCCTTAAATCCAGCGGCTTGGCTCAAGGAGGGACGCAGGAGGTAAAATGTCTAGGTGAAAGGGTCAAGCCAGCACCAATAAAGCGAACAACGTTATTGCTTCTGACCCACCAGTCCGCTATGAATGTGATAAGATTGCTCACAGAAATGGAGCCCCTGCGTTCGCAGGGCATCCAGAGGGAAAAAACATGCGGGTGCCTCCAAACTGCGAGCGGTCAGGAATTGCCTCTTCCTACTCCTAAAGCCTGCGTTTCCTTAAAGCCGCTCTGAGACCAAAATGCAAAATCACAGCGAGCATTCTGTCGAGTACCCTAACAGTCAACAAGTGCTGAAAGAGGCCGAGCGCCTGTGTAACACCCATTGGCAGCTATTTGCAGCGGGTACCCTTTAAAGAACCCGTTATTCCCAGCGACTAGGGAAGAATCTTTTTTTTTTTCCCCCCCCCAGCACTGTGAAGAAAGTCCCGAGTTTCAGACATTATTCGCCAAGCAGAAATCACCTTACTACAAACCATGCTTCTATCTAGACAAGTTCGCTAGCATTTTTTTTACTGGAAATTACTTATGATATTTCTGACGAAAGAAAAAGAAAAACAAAACCCAAAAGCAAAACCAAAGGCTTTTTGTCAAAGCTCTCCGCTATTCTCTCTCCAGAGAAGCTTCTAACATTTTCCAGGTCGGTAATGAGAAACAAAGCAACAACGGTAAGAAGGAACAGAGGTGCAGGAGAGGGGAGCAGCCGGTCACAGCCGTCCCTTGCCCGTGCCCCCCTCCTGCCCCCGGCTCGGCTGCAGCCCGGCGGGAGCCACGCGAAGGTTTCCGCGGCTCGGCTGGGGAGGGGGCGCGGCTGGGGTGGAGGGGGGCGCTGGGGAATTGGGAGTAGTAAGTGACTCGAGAAGAAAAAAAAAAAAAAAACACAGCTTTCCCAGGAATCAAGTCTTGGGTACATGCCCATCCCCCCCCCCCGCCTTTTTTTTTTTTTAACTCCAGAAAATAAGCAGTAGCTTGCATTTCAGCGGGGAGCGTGTTTACTAAAATGCGCCGTGTTTTCTGACAGGGGACCTAACGTTCTTGAAATGAGGAGATTCTCTGATAGCCTCGGAAGGGGTAAAGCCCTTCGCTGTGTCTTAGGAAGGCTGCAGTCTGGGACTGCTCTTACCTCCAGGGATTTCAGAGCAATTGGCTTAGCTACTAAATCTGCCCACGTTCATACAAAGGCACTGAGCGAAAGGCTGTTGAAAAACGCGCACGCCGCCGTAATAGAGGATTTACCATCATTAATACCCGGCGCCTTTTTTTTTTTTTTTTTTTTCCTCTAAAAGGCAGCGAGAGCCGGCAGCAGGGCGCCCACTCCGGAGGGATGGGACGACCCCGGCCCACGCGTGTCCGCGACCGGGGCCACCGCCGCCCCCCGCAGCACTCACCTTGGGGTCGATCTTCTTGAAGGCCGGGTCGTCCTCGTCCACTTCGAAGTAGATCTCGGTGGTGGTGATGGAGAGCGTGCCCTTGGCCACCACCACGGGGGCGACGAGCTGTGCCGGCGTGCTGAGCACCACGGGGCCTGCAAGACAAGGGCAGCGCCGTCAGGTTGGGGGCCCCCGGCCGGCCCATCCCCGGTGGCCCGTCCCCTTCCCTCCGCCAGGCGATGCCCCCTCGTAAACCCCGCTTTGGAAACCGCCGCCGTTGCCCTTCTCCTGCCCGCGGCCAGCGCTTTGAACTCCGCAGTCAGGCCAGAAGAGAAAAAAAAAAAAAGAAAAAATAAATAAATAAGAGTTGGTGAGCAGCGGGGCGCGGGGGTGCGAGATAAATCAGCGAGCAGCGGCACGCAGAGGGGTCAGAGGGAGCGGGGGCTGCCTCCTCCGAGTAGGTCCCCCCTGTCTCCGTGCCCTTTTACTCCTCGTTAACACCCCCGCTGTTTATGGGCGACAGCAGCGGCCGTGTCGGAGCCGGGGGGGGCCCAGCCGGGCAGGCGGCGGGCGGGCGACCGAGCAGCGCTGGCCCCTCGCCCCCTCCGGGCCGAGCCCGCGAAGAGGTCTTGGGAGCCCGGCGGCCACCGCACGCAGGCGACGGCTGCCCCCGTTAAGGGTATTTATGGGCAGAGAGTTTGGAGTTCAATTTGCTGCCGCTGGAGCCTTTCGAAAGGAGGGTAACGACGTTGCGCCCAAGGACGCTCCTTAACGAGGCGCTCGCACGGGCACTGGGAAGATGGATGAGGGGAACCTAATGCAGAAGGCAGCCTTCTCCATTCGCATTGTTAGGGTTTAGCTCAAGGAAGAACTTCTGCTTTAATGCCAAAGACAGCAAAGGATCACTTTTTCGCCATCTTATCTTCGAGACGAACGCAGCCTGCTGCTAAAGCTGCCAGCGTCGGTGTTTAGGACGCTCGCTCGCTCTAATTAAAAGAAAAGATTAAACGTAAAACACTCTTCCAGATTAAACCGCTGAATGGCGTAGGGTAATCTGTGTACCCACGGCCAAACACACGCATCCCCACGCGTGCACACCCGGCCACGATAGGCGCCCCAGCACTGAGAAACTCAGCGCAGCATCCGAGCGCCGTACCTCCTGGGAACCCGCAAAGGCATCACCTCGCGAGGGACAGAAAGCTTGCGCTGGGTCCCTGCACTTCAGAAAAAGCTCACTACGGAAGATCTCAGGAGGATGGCAGCGAAAACCCGCGTGTGCCTGCGGCTGGGGTCCCCAAGCACCAGCACCCCCCCGGCTGGCAGGCACGGATGCGACCTTTCCTCCTCCTCCTTCTCCCCCGGCACCGCACACGCACTTTGCTACCAGCTCTTGCAGGCGACACTTCAAATTACTCACTTAGCCCAAATTAGTCCTGTATCAGCGCATCTAACTGTCATGTTGTTAATGTTTTACTTTACTGTAACACCCAACTTGAGGCTGTATTGCACAATGTTTTGTCATTTTTTTCCGCTGCAAAATAAATAAAGAGGAAGGCACGGATTAGTGTGTGTACAAGGGGAAGCTAAAACGCACAGTTTCAGTGACAGCTTTCAGCAGCCCAGCGTGGCAGGCTGCATAATATTGATACAAACTCTATTTTCTTTCATTTTATTGTTTTCCATCTCCTAATAAACCACGGTAGCCTCTTGACCCCAGTCAGCTGATCTGAATCACATGCGCCGGGGCTGCTTTGCCGCTCTCCCCGTCTAGCCTCCATCTTCTCTCTCTCCCTTCGCCGTGAGAAACTAGCCGAGCCGAGCCGAGCCGGGAAAACCCGGGCTGTGGGCTGCGAAGAAGGGCAGGGCGATCGATCCGAAACGCCGCTTTTAAAGGCTCATCAATCTTAATCTAGGTTGCTCGAGTAATTACGCCCGATTCCCTTGTACGATTACAAGTGGATTTGGGTTTCAATTCCCCAGGCCCCCTTTTCTTTGTGTTTACAGAAGGGGGGGGGGGGGAAGAGGGGGGGAGGTGGAGGCCTCGCAGACCGCCGCCGCCCGCCCGCAAGCAGCGCTCGTCCTCCTCCGTGGAGGCCCGGCCTCGCCCCGCACCCGGCCGCAGCCTCCGCCCGGGCATCGAGGAGGCTTCCGAGGGTGCGTCCTGGAGGAAGGCCATCAATTTAATCCAATTAGCTCTTCCCCTCGGTGCTGCGTGGGTAAAATAAAAAGGAAGGCACCGCTATTCGATGGTCAAAAGGCCGGGCCCTGTGATCCGATATCCAGGGGAGGACAATAAGCGCCCCCGGCACGGAGGAGAGGGGGAATTCGCTCCTTAGCCTGTTACTGCATGCGGGGGAAAGCTGGGGTGCCTGGCTTCCTCCTCCTTCCGAGAGAAGGCTCCGTGCTCCCAGGCTGCTACTTTGGCATCCGCCCCGCGCTCTGCTCAAATGCCCCCCCAGATTTGTTGCGGTGTAAACACGTCGGAGGTATTAGGACGCGGCGAGGAATAAAGGTTATCGCACTTTCCAGATGAGAAAACGTTTGGCTGTGCGTGGGTTTCCTTTTTTCGTGGGGGGAAAAAAAAAAGGCAGAACGCCTTTTTTAAACAGTGGTCAAATTATGGGATTTGGGGGGGGGGTGTCAAACTAAGTTTAAATTTTTTTTTTCGTATATATATTTTTTTTCTCCTGGAAGAACAACACAAGAAAATATTCGGTATTAGCAGCGTGTCATTTTTACACTTGTCCTTTGGAAATCTCCAATTACAACTTCCAATTCCATAGCATGTTTAAGGAGCAGCGAGCCTTTTTGTTGTAGCCTTCAGGGAGCAAACCAGCCACTGAGAGAATACGAAATTAATCCACTACAGCTATAGAGACAGAGGATTATGCTTTAATCCCCTTTGGGATAGTCTCTGGATTTTAAGGATCCGATATTAAAATGTTTACATAGAGCGTAATCAAAATACTGCAGCTTTTCCATACGGCACTGAGCTACGGGGGGGGGAAGCTTCGGCTCCCTTCCCAAAACCCAATTGCTAATTTAATTGAAACAAAAGCCGGGCACACCTGAGCCGAGAGCCCAGGACCGGGCTCGTTCCCACGCGGGATGGATGGGGACGAGCCCCGGGCACCGGCACGGCGCCGTCCCCGCCGCCGAGCCGCGGCCGTGCGGGGGCACCGGGCTCTCGTCCCCGCACCACGGCGGGCAGCAGGAGGGATGCGGGGCGGCGGGGGCTCGGCCGGAGCCGTGCCGAGCCAAGCCGAGCCGAGCCGGGCTGGGTCGGGCACGGCAGGCAGCCCCGGTCGGGGAAGGAGCGGCCGGCACCGCTGGGGACGCTTCGGCCCCGGAGAAAAAAGCGAAGGCGCGGCTTGTCCCCATTCACCAGGAGGTTTGGGGGTTGTGGGAAGGACGCTTGGCTAAAGGGCTCGTCAGCTGTTTGGACTCCGACCAGGAGCATCTCTTTCTAGGAACTGCTTCGTTGCCTCTTCCCAACCGCCCCGGAACGGTCCGGGCAGCGGAGCGGCAGCGACCTAACAAAGAAGTTGTGGCCTTAAAAGCAGAGCAGAAGTCACTCCGGATCCACGCGTCCTGTGATCTGCTCAAGTGTAGGATTTTCCAACCTGTCTGATCCCTGTGGTCGGCACATGTGATTTACATTTCTAAAATAAACGCTACTGCACGTATACATTTAAAAATAATATTTCCCTTCCGAAAGTAAATGATCGTGGGATTAGAAGGTCCCAGTGAATAAAAGAAGAATGTAACCTCTCCTCCTCTCCGTTAATTTTTGTTAAACGGAGACCTCACTTCTTGCGTTTAGTTGTTGCATTTGCATTTCTGTTCTTGTATTTTTGAAGTTGGCAAAGAAAGTCAACGCAAGTGAAAAGTTACATCAGGTGAGAGTTTGATACCTACTAAAACGACAGCAACGCAATTCCACCTCTAAAAGAAAGCCCCCAAAGAGTCATATTATGAACTGTTAATTAGAACATTTTCGTTTTCATGAACTGTTATTTTTACCTGTAAGAGCTAGAGACGTGTTGCATTTAAGAGACTGAGAATTACACCAGAGGTATATTTGCTAAGATGGTGGGCCATAATTATTCCTAAATAGGATAAAATATATGCTCTTATATGCAGATTTATGAAACCAAGCATTTTTACCTGCTGCAGACTTTGTTAGTCTTGTCTAACTTTAAAAATAATATATTGGTGATTATTAATAGGTGAAAAAATACTAGGTGAGCTAAATACCTTGAAAGCATTTCCAATCATCTAGACCAGTTAAATTTTACAATCTATTGATAATTATTCTGACAAAAAGTATTTTCATAACTAATTTTGAGTTGACACTGTTTTGAAAGAAAAACATACCAGTTTCTTTGCCATGAAGTCTTTAAAATGGAAAATATGAAACAGACAAGTTAAAACTAATTACTAGGTAAAATAGTTTGCATAAACTACAATTGGTAATTTGATAAGTAAACCAAAAAATTAAATATCAAGAATAATTATTAAAATCACTCACAATGTGCCTGAAATATGACAACTGAAATTCCCTCAGGGTGTCAATTCTAAAGCCAAGTGTATTTGACAGTAGCCTGCTTTTAAAATGACTACAAATCCCTATACTTGAAACAATTTACATGTAACACAAAAGGTTCATGCACATAAAGAACTTCAGGTTTATGTTCATACATTACATAGTATACAAGCAGAAACAGGTATAGGCACTATAAGTCTTTGGGAAAAGCTCTGTAGTCAGAAAAGCAAAAAAAAAAATATTTCAACAAATTAATATTATTAATATAATGCATGCACTGCTACGTAAATAATCAATAAACAATTTAAGATTCCTAAACAATTCATAGAATTCAGCCTTTTTTGTTCCTATTGTCATCAAAAATCTGATACAATGCACCCTTTAAAAAGACTTCTGCAGTAAATATATTGAACTTACATGATTGTCCCCAATTTGTTCTCCGCTATAGCAGATACAGGGAGTAACTCCTTCTTTCAAGCCAAGGCTTTTATAAGAATGCATTTACACATCTCCCTTTATGTATCACTTTCAACGGTTTCAATAAAGAGAACAATTTGCACAACTTTTTTGATTGCAAAAAACAGAATCTAAGTCTAAATGTGACTGTTATAGTCTTGTTTTTCTCCTCCTGCATTGAATAACAACCCCAATTCCTTTCCTGTTTTCAGAGTTCCCCAAGCTTACTTTGTTGCCTTTTTACTTTTCCACAATCATATGTTTCACATTGTGAGGGAGGGATTGATTTTTATTGTTTGTTTGAATGTCATTGCCAGTGTGGATAGGCCCTGATATCCAAATTTTTCCCCACTTTCCCCCCCCCCCTTTCCTCCATAAAGCATGTAACACTACTACTACTAACATCAAAGATCAACTTCAATCGTCTTCTTCAACAACAATAGCTAAACAATTACAACAACTCAATTCTCTTAAGTGGTGCCATAACAGCAAACAAATGTGTTTGATTAAAAAGAAAATGTAAATTAATTTTTATGTATTACAACTGTGAATAAAACAGTAAGAAGCTATTGAAATATACAGTTTTGATGAGATTGTCCATATGTTTAAAGATAGTGTTGCTTAAGAAAGAGAGAAGTTATTTTCTCTCAAGCATATAGACACTTTCTATTAAATTAAGTGACATATGTATCTCCATAGGTAAATTATTATTTGAATTCCATGCCTTCCTGCTTACACTAAAAGAAAAATTAAAAAATGGTAATTCTTCCTGAGGAAAGTATGTTTCACTATTCCTAGCAATATGTATCTCTTTATGTAGTTTGAAATGTGATAGAAAGCAACCACTTAACCGAATGGTTAGAGTATATGCAGAGACGAACTCAGTATTGTACCAAAATCCATCTTTCTAGGTGTCTTCTCACTTAAGGTCTAATGGAAGAATTGCCTGTGTGTCTAACAGCCTAAAGCAACTTAGGAAATCAAATTTTGCCTCCCTATGCAGGTGAAAGCTGACTTGTTTTGTGGCATCCATGAAAACCTCATAACTGTACTAAAACTCAGAGTGGCTTACATGGGGTTAGTGTTGTTCCAGGATGTGTTCAAGTGCCAGCCTGCCAGATGATCAAGTATTAATAATAATCATGACTTCTCTTAATGATTTACAGCTGGTCAGAAACTTGAATGTTTGAGATAAGGACCTCACTACTGCATTGCATACTTTTGCCACTTCAAAATTAGATTCATACAGTGTTCTCTGCCTGAAGCTATACCTTGGAAGCACTGAGTAATTTAAGCTATTTTAGAAACCAAGATCTTGATCGTTTAGCAGTGCATCCAGATGTGAGTAAACTACACTAATGCAATATGACCTGCGACAGCTTCCTCATTTTTAGGTAAAACTTAAGGTACTTTTTTCAGACTAGAAAGCCTTGAGTTGTGCTGAACGTGCCCATATAGATGACAGTTTTTCTGTGTGAGAGAAACACTGTAGTTGACTATTTAATCAAAAAGTAAGAGAAAAAAAAAACACAGCTCAGAAAAGTATATTTAATATTAGAAGAAGAAACATGAAAGCAGAGATAGCATCCTACTATAGCAATATATCACTGAAACAGGAACTCACTGTAATAAGTCAGGAACATGAAGGATCAAATCCCAGTCACGAGTCTGAGCGAACCAGACTTGACAGGTATCTTATACAGTCCAGCCCGTGTACCCTGTCATGCCAATAGAGCTCAATTGATTAGAAATGAAATGAAAGATGTGAGCCCTCAACTCTCATTTCTTCCAGTCTCCATTCTGGTCAAAGCTCTTCTGGATAAACTGAAAGACTTGTATTTCTTAAGACTTTAGTATTGAAGGGAAGTATTACATTCAGATAGCTTGTGATATTTTTAAGTTCACTTATTTTGTTAGCTATTCAGATATGTGTGTGGGAAGAAAGAAATAAACAGTTGAATTAGCATCTAACTTGCTAGGTGTATTTGGAAGAATCATCTAAGATGAAATAGCTCTGATTTCATGATTTTCTGAAAACACAAGTGTCTCTAAACAACACCAGAACTAGTAAAGAATGTTTTCAAGTGCAACTATGTCTACTGGTTGATTGTATGTTTTGCTTTCCTACAGTTTGGTAACTTCTAAAGACTCTCCTGCAAAGATTCTCTGGTACCTAATAAAAGGAAAACCAATTCAGCAGTCACTGTCAGGTAGGTTATTTTTTTTTCCTTTTTTTTTTTTTCTTAACAGCCTGATTTCACTGCAGATTATTTATTATTATTATTATTATTACTTCTGAAATCTCCACTCCTGCATACAAATAAATTTTGCTCAAAATGGCTTCCAGGTTCAGAAGTTACAAAGACAGAGGCTGACAAAGTATGGTCACATAAATACTGTTTCTTCAGAAAGCCAAGCTAAAAGGACTCATGTGAACAGGCTACCAGAGAGGGCTGTTTAAATGCACCGGATAGGGTTGTCTCTTGTACAATTTTTGACCAACAAAACCAAGACCAAGCACAATATCTGCTTGACTGCTATTCTAGCTTGGTTCTGTAACACTAGTGCCAAAAACAAATTGGAAAAATCCCTGTCCATAGGTCAAAGCTTTTAGTTTAACATAGGTACCATTAATGCAGTTCTGGATGCATTCCTAATACTAGCCTGTGTAGGTTCGTCCCTGTAGGGTCCTAGGAAGGTTTTGGAGAACAGGGATTTTCATGTAGAAATCAATTACATAGTGAAGATGAAACAATATGCATAACAGTGGAGTCTGTCTCCTTATGTCTAGGCCTGTATTTCTGCAGTTTCTCTCCTACACATCAGGTATATTAGCCTTCTATAAATACAAAACAACAGAGCTTGAATTAATTTTAAAGCTTGTAAAGCAAGAAATTCAGCTGCCATTTAAAAGTCAAGGATGCTGAGGCTTAGAATGGGGAGTAGTAAGGTACAAAGGGAAGAGCTCTTCAAATGTGTCCTGAGGAGCATTATCATCTGTGACTGACAACCACCTTATAAAATATTAAGCTATTTTGGATAGTAATGTGGAAAAAATGATTAGAACAAATACTGAGATGTCTAAAAATAGGATGTTATAGAAACCGTGGGGCATTTTTTTTTGTTGTTTTCAATGTGAAGCCAAATACATATCAAAAGTATGACTTTTTTCAGTTTATGCCTGAATCTATACTCTAAATTAAACTCATACAAATATGTTTTTCTTTTATATACTTAGATTTAAGGATCAAAATCTGAATATATAATAAGCAGAAACTATGGAAATCTGGCTGAATGAAATTTCCATGTTTGGAAGTACAAGAGTTGTGTGGTTAAATATCTACCATAAAAAGGGAAAAGGAATCACTCTTCTCCCACATTCCTGTCCCTTCCCCAAGTAAGCAACCCCTCCAATGAGATTCCTATCTTGAATGCTGATTTGCAAGAAAAATGGACTTTGGGAAGAGAGAACTACTTAAGAGCACACACTGAATTCAGTGAATAGTTTCCACTAAAGAGCTTGAAAAAATAGGAGAAATATTAAGACTTTTTTGGGTGTTTTTTAATGGAACTTTGACATTTTGTTATTTAACATGTATTTGTGTGCACACATACATATTATCTTTAAAGAAAAAAAATAAACATAAAACAAGTAAAAAGCTCATTCAGGTACCTCAGCCACCTTCATACAAACAGAAAAGGAGTAAGAGAGAGGAGGGAGGAAAAAAGTGTGTGTGTGGGGGGGGGGGGTGAGGGTGGGGGGTGGAGAGAGAAAGAGAATAAATACTACCTCTGATGCTGGAAGCCCCAGAGGTGCAAGCTGTTGGAGGATAAGGGAGATTAGGAAGCATCACTACATCCATGTTACAATCTTCTCTGAGCTTCCTCTGTGGTTGCTGATTTCTGCCCCCAGGGATCCCTGCAGACTGCCAGCACTGTGCTGGTGTATGGCTGATGACTGCCGTAGTAGAAGGACAGCACGTAATGGGTGGCAGGGCTCTCAGAACCTTGCTGGAGAGGACTCATAAGGGAGGCTGGAGAAGGACTGGAGAGGGAAGATGAGAGCATTCTTGGAACCACTCTCATGTTTTTGCCCTCCAGGAGCTCCAGGGATAAGGATGATTCCTCTCCTTTTGTCTATGTGCTCCTGGGCTGTCTGTGCTTGCTGACGGAGACACTAATGGGCTATTTGATTCTTTCTTTCCTATTATTCTCTATAAAGTTAAATTGAGAGCATAAACTATTACTCTGACAGCAGATGATGCAACAAAACTTCTTCTGGTTGGCGGCCCAAGCAAATGATACCTTATTCCTGCAAAATCTAATATTTTCAAATTCTGCCTTCTCAATAGAAAACCTAGTCTTTGTTCTTTTATTTAATTAAGAAAGCCCACCATTCATCTAGCTACACTAATAAAACAGATATAAATGATCCTACATGCCTTAGAATCATTTTAAGATGGTAACAGAAGAAAAACAATGAAAATGTGCCTCTATATCACTCCTTAAGAAATGTTAAGAAAATGTTACAAACTATTTAGTTTATTGGAGATAGTGTACAGTGGTCAGCTGTCAGCTCCTGTAAAGAAAATTCAGCCTCTGATTTTGGCCACAAGAAATTTTACTGTAGCTAAATAAATATATGTATATTTAAAGATGAGTAATTTTTTATTTTGGTTTTCCATCCCAAATACTTATTTTGTGAGCTTTTTGTGGCCTTGGATACAGTTCCTTGGTGTATTACTGATTTTATTACTGCATCTGACCATGTGCAAGGCTTCAAAATAATTTCAGAAATGTAAATGAGTCCTTTGTTAGAACCTGAAATAGAAAATTTCCCCAAGGGCTAGATGATTTACTTTTTTTTTTTTTTTTCTTTTCTTTTCTTTTGGTACTGCCATACAATTTTAACTGTAGCTTTATGTAGTAGAACCTTTGGGCATTATTCCAATTTCCTATAAAGACAGCGTCAAGTATTTTTTCTATTGGAAATTGCGCAAAATTGTGATGGTTTCTGTTAGTTTGTCTGAAATGAGACAAAAGGCTTATTTTGCATAGGCTACAAAACAGATGTTGATAATGTTTTGTTACCACCAGTCTTGTCTGGACTTCAAACAGATGACCTGGAAGTGAAAGGTCTTATATCTCATTAATAATAATACAAGCTGTCAAATCCTCATGACCCAGCACAGGGCAGTAAGTCAATACACTCGACACACTACTGAAAAGTATGGATAGAGAGCATACCATATTTAGTCTTTAAGATAATGTGGACTAGCCAGCCATGCTGGCTTGGATGGAAGATCAGCCTTTTATGAGAAGTAGTAATGATGCTTTCTAGAAATATTCCTACACTGAAGTATATGGTTGCTAAAAGTTAAGGCAGTGCTGGGCTGCTGCTTCTCACAAGTGTTCCTGGCACATTTGCATTGTGGGGGAGTTCCCTCCATCTAGAGACCTCTGTCGAAGAAGAAAGAAAGATTCTGTATTGAAGGTTAAGGTACATTAAGACTAAGATGCATTAAAGACAGTTAGTGGCTTTCCTCAGGCTTTTTTTTTTGGGTGAGTTGCTCAATCTCCTTGTATAACAGAGACAATAATAAGTATTTATTCTTGAAGGCTGTTGTGAGACTGTAATTCACCATGGCTTATGAGGAAGTCAGATTCTGAGTTGATTGAGCCTATGTAAGTAACCAGACAGATGCTTGCCAAAGCCTTTTGTCTTCCTAAAATAGTCCAAAGCCTCACATCCTTCTATCTTTATTTCCTTTCTTCTTTACTATAAACTACTTTTTTGAGAGTTGCAAAATAATTTATCAGGGATACTTTGCTTGGCTGGGCATATTTGCTAGTGCCACCAGCCATATGACAAAATAGATGAAATGTGCTCTAGGTACAGAACATTAAACTAAATTCTGTTCTCAGATGTGCACAATTCTCAGCAAGCCAACTGCAACTTCATGACAAAGAAAACATATTTCTAAAATGTAAAATTCATAAAACCTAAATGATTCAATATTTATCTGCTATGATCTATCTTAGTGCCAGATCTGTGAGATCTGTGCACTTTCTTTTAAATTAAATTTGGTGAAAGAATATTAATTATCTATTAAAGCACATTTCCCTTTGAGAAAGCTATCTTCTGATATTAGAACACATCCATATATTTTTAAATTTGAAAAAATCATCTATTTAGCAGAAGACAAATTGTTAGCAAATTTGCATTCTTAAGCTCTTAAGACAAAAGGTAAGTATGTGAGAGCCCTACTGCAGTGTTAGAAAACTGAAGAGAAAAAGAGAAGGAGAAGAGTTAGTAATGTCAAGTTGCTACACTGGATTTGATTATATTACCCACAGATTCACAATATATTAGAAAACTGTTAAAATAGACTATGCTATCTCAGTCATTAGTTCTAACAGAGATGTGACTTGCCTCTTGAAGTGAACAGTCTGGGAAGTAAAGGAGCTAAAACTGAAACAGAAAAATGTAAAATGTTTTAATATGTATGTGCTAAAACATGAACAACATCTTTTGATAACTTATACTGTAAGACAGATAAAATACTGCTTTAGTTAAAAATCTTGATGCAAACTTAGAATTCATAATTCTAAGAATGTAATAACATGGAACCTGATTTTTATATTTTATTAAAATGCTACTTAATATAATGAAATCTGATCAACTGCCATTGCAACATATGGAATACTAAGATTATATAATAAAAATATTCAGACTATAATTATCTAAAAAATTCACCATCCCATATGTAATTTATCAAAGTGAACTTCACATTGATTTGTGCCACATGGTTGATGAAAAACTATAAAGAGTCTCTGGAACAAAAGGTATGTACAGATAACTTTGTAAGAACAGTCTCAATCTGTTTCAGACTTTCCTTTTTTAGTTTTAACTTCTCATATCAAAATATTGTAATATTTATATTCTCCTCGTTAAAAGTTTTCTAGAACCTTAAAAGCTGCCTCTTTAAAAGCTGCCTTAGTTTCATGGAATAAACAATGTTAAATTGTTTTAGTTAAATGTGGACAATCTTAAATCAATTTAAACCTGGTTTATAATGATTTTGTTTAATTCCTATGCTTTACTGAGGCATTCCAAATCATTGTAAACCAAGTTTAAATTGATTTAAGCTTTAAAGTTAAATTGAGAGCATAACTGAATATAGAAATTCCTATGTGTCATTCCAATCTGAACAGTAACTAGATATAAATGATGTTGTGATATACCATAACTCGATATGTCTCAAAGATTTCCAGATTACATACACCAAATCAACATAACTCTTCAGAATTAAGTAAGAGTGGACAGTATGGCTTTATTGGGCTCTCTTCAGAGCCATCAGATGTTATCCTAAATTTCTTAGGCATAAAATCCACCTTCCTTGCCTACTGATTTTCTTGATTTCAGTTACTGGTCTCAAGTTTCATAGTCACATTGTATATAGTGAAAACCATAGAAAACATTGACATCATTCTATACAAAATCATGCAGCAATACAGACAGAGGGTGGAGGGATTTAGTTTTTCTCACCGATTGGTTGGTAAAATTTACAGGAGACACATACGATACTGGGTGGGATCATTAACTTTAAGAATTATTTCCACTTCAAATATGAGCAAGAGTTGAGTAGCAAAGGTTACAATTAATCTGATAGTAAAAATGAGGTCGTGGAAGGTGGGTTCTTTCTGAGAAGTTCACAGGTTTTGGTACACATACAGCACCAATATCCTGTCACCTCACCAGACTTGGAAGCACCTTGTTTCTCTTCTTAGTGTTGATTGGAAACACAAACACTGACACTGTTAGGACAGACTGTCAATATTTGAAAAGTTGACTTGTTTCAAATTCTATCATTTCCGTTTTGCTAATACCTACATTACCCCACAGTTTGTGCTGTAAAAGCAAAGGACTAGAATTACTGTTCTATGTTCTAAAGGAGCAGGGGATGTCCTCTACACAGGGATCTCTGGTAAGATGTATGTTGCACGGAAATACTTAAGGACTCATTGAAATACACACTTTTTTTTTTTTGTTTTGTTTTTTTTGTTTGTTTGTTTGTTTTTTTCAGAAGGATGTAACTATAAGGATTATATCACATCTGTCCGTTTCAATGAAATGGCAGTCTTGGGGCCTGACTGTGAGGTTTTCCAGACTGGGCAAGAATTTTTCCTGACCTCTTTGGAGTTTTAATACATACTTCGATGTAGTTGCTTATTGCAGCCTTTAAGCTATAGCAACAGTATACATTTTTGGCTGGAAGCATTGCTCTTATATATGAGAACTTAGCCAAAACAGTACTGAGTTTTCCCTTCTAAAGGAGAAAGGGATATTGATCAAATTATCCCACTAATGGTCCTGCTTGCCTTACTGTTTTATTGACTTAAAACAAGTGTTTCAGCAATGGTTAGCTGCAGATTGAGAAAGCACATTGACGTATTAACTATGATAATCATATACTGAAGGTTGCTCCCAGATAAAAGTATTTATGTCCGCCCTCTGCTCTAGCTTCAAATCATGAGACTAAATTCCACTTAGGCATTTTTTTTTTTTAATATCCATTTATGATCTTATCTTTGTTACAAATTTCCACTATGGCATCAGAAGAAAATGCAGGAGCAAAGATAGCTATTGTAGAAATTCAATTATACTGAAAAAAATCCTCAGACATCAAAAAACTTCCCCTTAATCGAGTAATTTAATAAAGGTATTCCTAAGTAAGTTAACCTAAAAAATCCATACTGCATTTCACAGTTCTCACATTTTTATCTCATGTGAGAGGAGATCGCATTTTCAACTTTCAGCATGCCTTTCTTTCCAGACTGCTTCCCCAGGAAACGTAATATTTTTTCAAGACGGAGCTCTAACAGAACCTGCTGGAACATGGATAAAACTGAGACCTCACTGCAGACCTTCACAAGGGAGAAAAGACTAGAAAGGATCTCTCATTCCCAACTCATATTGTACCTAATGAAGTTCATGCCTTGCTTACAGTCTCATTTGTTCTTAGTCCCTATTTACAGCAGGTAACTTATTCCCTTTCCGGGCTGATACCTCAGGTTCCTCTTCACACACCGATGAATGAGAGCACTGGGTGCCAGTAGGAGTGCAGATGTTTCTCAACAAGTTGCGTGGCACTTGGGATCAGGTCATGAAAGATCACAGCCACACTGACTCACAAAACACTGAGTTTTAGAATTAACCCTCATTTCTATTTCAACAAAAAAGGAGATGTTCCTGTTTTATAGAATTTTCAATAAAAGGTCACAGGCAGTCATAAGAGCACTTGAGGTATTCTTATTTCTCACACCTCTGGTGAAAGATTGTACAATGGGCACATATTCTGTAATCAGTTCCCCTAGTTCATGGACGCAGGACATCGTATTACATCTAGAAAATAAAGACTCTGTTCTCAGTGTAATTGCATACTTAGCCGTCAATATTAAGAGAATAACTGCAAAGGTTCAGAATTAACAAGTTAAAAACAGACTTTTATCTTAGTTGTAATGAAAAATCATTACCTGCAAGGTTGTCAATCTCTTTCTCTTGGAGCAGACTGACAGCATCATCGTCTCCTTCCAGCATAAGCTCCGTTTCTGCATTCTGATTTACCACAGCTTGACTTCGGAAAGTTTTCTTGGACTTCACTACATCTTCTTCAGTGCCTAAAAAAGTTATGTGTTGTGAATTTAGCTGAACAGTATTTAAAACAACCACAGTCTAGTAAAACACACAGAATGAAACATCTGTATTGGAAAGGTCTTTATCAAGGTCTACAAAATACACAGCCTTAGTCTGTCTGTCAAAATATATCTTGAGTAAACTACAAACTCTGTTTCACAAAGACTCTCCTGCTGTTAATAATTAGTTTTTGCTCTACGTTCTATGTTTTTCTATTAATTTTCAACATGCAAGAAATTCAGCAGGAGTGTCTCTTGGGTTCTTGGTATTCTGACTCTGACTGATGTCTCAGAGCTCAAACCACCTACTCTAAGTAAAGGCGATGCTTTTGGGAATTCAAAATCTGCCATGATTTTGGTTTGGGAGATAGGAGGGACAGAAAGGTGAAGTAGGAGACTGGTAATCTCAATGAAGAGTAAGAAGAAGGTAAGCACAGTGTTTCTTTGTTGGGAGAAAGTTTTATTTTCAGTCCTACGGACTCATAGTAGTCCTTAGGATAGAAAGCTTTCTGTTTTCTTCCTAACACAAAAATCTGCATCTTCACCTTGGACTGTACAAAACCTAGACATCTTCAATTCTGCTATAAGAAATAAAAAATGAGATCTAATCACTCCTGTCTGTATCAGAATTTGGAAATTTGCTTCCTGTTAAGCTACATCCATAAGAACTATAAGTGAAATCCATGCAAAACTGAGTGAGTGTGGATTTTGATTGTTTGCCATAATGCCTGAGCTTGATGAGTGCTACTGTGGCAGATGTAAAGAGATGAGGTAAAGTGCATTAAAACTCATGGCCTCATATTCATACAGGACAACTAACTGGAATATAGTAAACAGATAGGTTAGTGAAGATACATGCATGGAATTGAATCGATGTGTCAGGCAGTTCTGTTATTAAAAACAGTGGGGAAGGTGTTATGTTTTTATCTCCTACTCATATTTATATGAGTCTTTTAATTACTTCATGCACAGAAGAATCTCAGCATATAAATAAAAATTCTGGAGGCATATTTTACCTTTAGTGTGTTTACTCTGTTTGAAGATAACTGCTAACATGCCACTTGATATCAGACTCCACCACAAACTGAGACCTCACATTTTAAACAGTCTAAAAATAACCTTCTCTATATTATTGCTATTATCCAAATTGCTATTTCTGAAACTACAGAACATGGTTAAGACAAAAAAAGAAGAAAAAAATGCAGTTTTTCATTAAGCTCAAAATTAAGGACAGCATCTCTAGTCTTCCTAATTGTTGCTCTCTCCATGAGGACAATGCTGTTACTGATAGTGATAAAGGCACTACTGATGCTGACATATATGCTGGTATACCAATATTTTTGCTGTGTTCTAGTTACTTAGCTGTGATCTTTACCTCACTTGCATAGTGAGTGAAAAAATAGTGCTAAATACTAACACTATTTAGTGCAACTAACTGTAACTGTTCACCCAATTTACAATTAATTTTTTTTCCCAATTCGCAAAAAAAGAGTAAGAATTGCAGGAATTTTGGAAAACATAAAGGAGTAATGTGCTGTAACAGACTTTTAGTTATATTACATCAGAACTGTATTGAGTATTTAACTACTATTGGAATTTTGTTTGCTTGTGCTTACTACAAGGGAGTTTAGCATCATTTGACATAGGTAATAGCTCCTAGTGTGAAGCATTTGACAATGAAGGAGACCGAATCTGAGCTGAACTAACACGGTGGAGGAAGGAAGCAGGAAAATATGTTTGTCTTCCTTTTTGGTAGCTTTAGTGAGCGTTATGGAAGTTTCTGAGCTTTATAAGATGTGATAATTTTCAAATAAATTACTTCAAAAGTAATTATCTGGAATAATCATAGTTTCAACCATTTCTGTAGTAACTGATTAGATTAGTGACAGTCCTTTCAAATTATTTATGCACAAAGAGATAGTCACGAGAAAAAAAGTTCACATTATTACTAAGATGCATCAGCAGAAGAACCTGAAATTTAGTGCATTTTAAATCTCTTGTGATGAGGGTTCCAGTTACCAGATTACAGAAATATTGCTATACACCAGTGTAAGAAATGTGGTAGAGGAGAAGGCATTAAATTAGTTTGGCAAATTTGGAGCTTAGCAACAAGACAAATGCTTCTAAAAGCCATTCTGGTTTATAATATTAAACATACATTTATCTAAAAGAAATATAGTAAATGGTGCTTCTTTCTTGTGATGGAAAAGGCTCTGGTTTGGCTGTTGTTTAAATTTATCACTTTGTTGAGTGCACCTCAGTTTTGCTGTACTGTACTAAACATTTATCTAAATGAAAGTGTACGAGACCCAGAGTTGCCCTTCAATCACTATATCCTTTATGAATTAGAGTTCCATTTATCAAAATTACAGCAAGAAGAGTAAGGTCTCACAGGGCTGTCTCATTACAAGGCTTGTAAACACTGTCCTTACAAAGAAATGGTTTAACACCTAACAAATCAAAAACTGATTGGGAATAGAATTTATTTGAGATCATCTATCTTCAGAAGACGTGCTGTACTGAGTGCACTTCTTGGCCTTTCTACCCATTCATCAAGAAATTAACAAGCGAATACCACAGACCACCAGATCTCCTTGGATCCTGAAACGTGAAATATGTTCAAAACAGATCTGTCACAGATGTTCTATTTTTATATTTCAAGATGACTTCAAAAAGGTTATAAAATAAGAGGAGCTCTCAAAATAAGAGTAAAAAGAAAAACAACTTGTCTCTTTAAAAACAGACAACAAACTGAATAAAAAATTATATGACATAAAACTATGTCTAGTATTGTTAACAAGGATATAAAAAGAAGTGATGAATAAATGAATATTTGATATTTCAGCATGTTTGTAAAAAATCAAAACTCAAATTATTTTTTAAAGTCACAGCAAAATTACTATGAAGTAAAATTCATTTCCAGATACTTCATTTCAAACTGCTCTCAAGACACACAGAGTTTCTATTTTTAAAATATAATACGGAATTGTATTAATGTCAGTTCCTAAGTCTAATTAGAAAATGTTTCAAATGCTTTAAAATAAGAGAAAGAAAAAATAAATTAGATGTAAGTTGAAGAAAGCAAGATTTTAACATTGGGGTGCTCAGAATTGGAACTGGCAGATGCTATCAGTGCTCAAAGAAGCAAGCTCCTTATTAAAGAATATTTTTCCAGACTGGGACTTAGAAAGAAACCATGAAATAAGAAGGTAAATATTTCTTAAAACAGCAGTTTGAAAAGAACTTAAAGGAATAAGACAGCTCTCACTGAAGTCCCGCTGAAGTTAGTGCCCTAATGTCTTGAAACTTGAAGGTTCTGTCTTAAATGTATTTTAAGAGAATGTATGTATAAGACTAAATAAGTTTTTTTTTTTTTTTAAATACATCATTTGTTACACCTGTTATCATCTTGATCATTGCATGGTAAAAACTGGCTTCAGGATAACTAAAAAGAGCTAATCTTTAACAGAAATCAAAGAAAGCAACTAGCACTTGTCTACAAAACCCTGACTTCAGTGAAAAGGTATGTATTTTATATATCTGAAAGATTATGTGAGCTGCATGGTAAACCTGTATAGCATTGCCAAAAATTTACTAATTTCAGGTAGCATTAATTTTCCTTAAAAAGTAACAGGAACTATTAATCTGACCAAAAAAAAAAAATGTCCACCAAGAACAAAAAACAACCAACAAACCCAATAACAACAACAACAAAAAGAAAATAAAATCTAATAATTTCCCAAGAACAGGAGGATCTCAAGTTATTTAGTAGCTACAGCTTCTAGAATCATCTAATATATGCAATATTTAAATAAATATTTTGTTGTTTTTATTGTAATATTTGAATTTTTGCTTCTCAGTTTTCAATTAAATCAATAAATGCTGTAGGTCACAACAGTTTCTAAGTTCGCAGTCTGAATTTCAAAGATATTGTTAGTGTCCAAAACCATAACCCATAAACGGTATCCCTAAATACATTTAAAATAAGCAGCACAAAAATAGCATATTGTTGATTACACTTCTGTTATGTAAGTTGATTTTGTTAGATTTTACACTAATCACTATGATTTTGTTGAATACTGAAAGGGAGTTTTTGCTTCCATCTTCACTGCTGTGCATTTATTATTCAAAAGCGTTTGATTTTTTTTTTCTCTCTGTACTTAGTGTACTTATAGTGAGGTAATAACATGGTTAATTTTAAGAAAAGTTTGCTTGGTAATACTGTAACCAACAAAAGAAGACTACTGCTTCTTATAAAGTTGTTTCCATAGTTTACTTCAACGAATTACCGATAAGGCAATTTATGCAGTGAGCGCTCTTTGATCTTTGAAGAGAGATGGCAGAATGGAAAGTTAACCTCATTTTAATGTTACCTAAATATACTGACAGGAAATTCTAATGTTTCCAAACATCTGGAAATCTGCTCCATGGGATGGTGTTCTTCTTTTCTATAAGAAAGCTTTTTCATATATTGTCTTTTACAGTTTTATGTGGCTTCTAAAGGAGCATTTTGACATAAGTAAAGTCTGTTCTCTTTACAGTAAAATGCTGCATTTAATTAAAAACTCTCTTTTATAGAATCTAAAGTACAGTTTTTGTGAAGCTTAGCTTTCCTCAGAAACTTTTAAGGATAAAATTGCTTTTTCTTCTCTTATAGGTCACTTATATGCACTGCTCTGTAGAATTATTATTATTATTATTTTTTCCTGAATTATAATAACCTAAGGTAGTTTTTAGCATGCTATTGAATAAAGGAATTCAGAATTAGTTCCTCACAGGAGACTACTTCACAGGTGATGATGTAAATCATGAAATTATATCACAGGTAAAATTTATCAACAGAGTTTGAATGTGCTGTTTTTCATGGAAGATTTTTTTTTGTATATTATACCAACTGTAACTTTCACAGGAACAGCCAAGCTTAAATTAAAATGCAACGCTATTAACTACCCCCTCCTTTATTTATTTATTTATTTTTCATTTGATATGATTAATACTTGAAAATACTTATAAAACATTTCAGGAGATAATCTTCCTGCTTTATATATTAAAACAGTTTAAAATCCTGCTTTCATTGCTAATCTTTACTAACTCGATTAGGCACCGGGACACTCACAGCGGTCACATTTATGGAGAGCAGCTGCTTGGCAGTCTGTAAACTGACCTCTTCAAAACCCAGCAAGATTAAATAATCGACATGGTAACCACTCCCTCTGGCCCAATATCTTTCTGCATGGCTTCAGAGCCAGCCCTTCCAGGACTGAGTTCACTCCATGGGAAGAGAGAACCAGGTATCTCTACGTCTGCTCAAGAGCCTTGGAGGAGCAGAACATTGCTGGCATATTTTGATGAACTGTCCCCACCTGTGTCTGTTGGGGCTGTGATTTAAATTGCAATGTGTTTCTGGAACTGGCAGCTTTGACTGGCATATAATTTAGTTTCCCTGGAGAATCAGAGAAGTGACTCTTATTAAAGGAGGGCTGGTTTTAATAGATTTAATAAAAGCCAGAGGGATCTAAATCATATTTTCCTTATCAAAGATCATTGAAGAAACAAGGGGAAAAACTGGAAAAAATGTGTAGAAATTAAAAATTGCATGTATTTATTTTGGAAATTACTTTTTACCTAAAAGCAAAACCAAATCATATTTTTATATTCTGTAATAGATAAATACCTGAAAAATTCATCTGAGACATTCCAAACATTTTCCTCTATGTCTAATTTTTATACCTGTTATCTGACCACATGATTTTCTCTAGGTGAGTAATATATAAATAAATACTTTATTGTTGTATACATTATACTCTTATAACTTCTCAGGTGTTTTGCATTGCAACGATGAGACTGACAATGATGAGGAGACTGAGAATAAGAGCAAGGACAAAATTAACATGTTTCTCAAAAGAGACTGTTTTTTTTCTTTTTTTTTATTTCTTTTTTTTTCTTTATTTGTTTTTAACAATAAATAGTTATGGTTAAATTGTTGTGTATCAGTATAAAAGGTCCTGTATAGAAATAAGGATGAAGTTACCATGCTGGGCACTTTTATTTATTTATTTATTTATTTTCCTTTAGTTTACAGTTAGGAAAACTAAGATTCTGAGTGGTATGAAATTCATTTTCAGAAGTCATAAATATTATACTTATTTGAGATTTCAGATGTTCTGAGCTTGTGAGAAAGAACCTGCACTGATTCAATACAGGTCACAAGGAGTCAGAGGGTGACAGAATAGGATATGGCCAGTCTAGCAGATGTTATAAGGCATTTTCACACATCTGAAGGTCAGTCTTCAGTCTGACTGCAACTAGAAGAAGTCCTTCTAACTGGAACTTAAACCAGTCAAATGTTTATATTTGGATTAAGATGTAGTTTGCCACTGTAACTTGTACACACAAGAATGGATTCATATTTCACGACTGATGACCTTTACAAATCCCTGTCAGTTTGAAATGTAGCCTCTCAGTGGATACTGTAGTTTGATAAATTGCAGAAAGAAACCGAATTTCCTGATGTGCTGTGGATCACTTAAACAGGCAAAGATGATACACAAGAAAAATAATTAAGAGCAATAAAATATTCCTATTTCCAACCATTTTACTAAAGTACAGTAATAGCCAACAGGAAAACAACTACATCACACCAACAGTTATTGTTCAGTGGAAAGGACATCAAGGACACTTGCAAGTAAGAGAATTGGATCAATATTAACGCGATTTTCATTTCATGCTTCCCCAACTCCAGTAAGCTGACAATATACTCTGATTATGTGAACTGCCTCTGAGTAACATAGAAAAGGTTATTAGAGCAAGAGGTGGAAATGGAATGCACTTTTTATATTGACAGGTCTGCTAATAGAGTGTACTGATTTTCAAAGCCATGCAATGCATTTTTACAATTTAGTTTTGACAGCAAAAAGGAATTTCATTTATCATTAATTCAAAATATTCACATGTAAGCAAAGGTTTCTTAAGACAGGCCACTGAAGAGGGCAATCAAACTGTTTTAATAGAAAAAATGTAATTAGTAAGGTAAGAAGCAAAAGGGGATTAAATTTAAATATGTATGAAATGATAATGAAAAAATGAAATAATTCTGTTAAACAATATATTCAATGCTTTTAAAATAGAATCTGATAAAAACTTTTAAAAGATAGCACACTTGAAAAACAAGGAATCTCTCAACATTCAGGTCTGGATTTTGTCTTGAAAGTTTTTGATTAGTTTCAAGTTTGAAATACTTAAAACAAGCACACATCCTACAGGAAAAGCCATGTTCTGACTCTATCTGCTTGCAGAGCCTAAAGACAGGATCAAAGTTGTCAGGCTTCTACAAAGGCGCACCCTGTACTGAGGAACCGTGCCCACATATGCTAGCCTTAATTTAGCTTCCAGCTCACAAATATTCTAATTGAGAAAGCTAACAATGAGAAAGCCTTGGGGAGAAACAAAACACTCTTTAGAAACACAGACACTTGGTGCATGCTAGCAGCCCAATGGTAATGCACTGGCATGTGAGAAACCTGATCTTAGCTCCTGTACTGGGGTATTCTACACCAACCTTTCTAAACTTTACATAATGTTTAAAAATTAGAGCGTCCAATCCACGAGACAGGTTCAAACCTCAGGATTTTTAAAACAAAAGATTTATCTGTAGTTTTATGGACTGACTTCTAACTTTTGAATTCTTCCTCTCTGTGGCCAAAGTGTGGTCAATCATATCTTTGCTAGAAGGCAATATTCTCCCTCACCACTTAAAGTTTTGCTACCAGATCCAGAGTGGACAGCTAAAAAAATTAATTCTCTAGATCAGAAAATGAAGGTGTAGTAAGTAAGTTTAAAATGATTTTATAGTAACTATCCAAATTCCCATAGTAAAATAACTGTTTTAATTTCTATCAAGACTACTTATTTACAGAAGAAAGACTCAAAAGCCTTGAGATACCCATTTGCCAAAATATCTGAAATGATCTTTGTTTTCTGGAATGTTAATAATTTCAAATGAAATTCTCCTCTTTTGAGACATATGGAAGGAAGATCTTATGCAGTCTCTACACAGGCAAAATCTCTTATACATGACATGATGTCTTCTATAACTCCTTCTTAAAAGGATAGCCCCCATTTTACATAAATGATAAATTTGTCAATATAATAATCTTATCAGAATATCTAGATTTACTTTTAATTACACTGTCTTTTACTGTGCAGTCCCAACTAGTCCAGTGTGCTGCTCTGATTCTTTTTTTCTGTGCAAATTTCATTTCACCCTCACATGGATCACCACATCTTTAGAACTGGCATACATCATTTTCACTTCAGCAACAACAGTAACTGGTGGGAGGAACTGTTTCTATTTCTGTGTAGATCAATGCCTATAGCAACATCAGACAAAGGGCAGCACCCACAGGATATTCACATTTGTGAGACAGCAGTGTGGCCCTAATATTGGGATATTTGCGTTTAACTCTTAGCTCTGCTAAGGGGCTATACTCTAGTCACAAAAGACAGTGATCCTATTTGGGCCAGGCTGTTGTGAAAAAATGAGCTCCAAGTTCCTGAACCTAAAATGCAAAATTAAAACCAAAATTTTTCTATTATTTGCTTGATCGGGGCCAGAATTTTACACTTTTTTTTTTTTTTTTTTTTTTTTTTACAAAAATAGCTGCAGATATAAAAGCTCTTTGTTTCATACTGTCTAGCAGATAAAAAGTGACATAGTAGCGATACAGAAGATAAAGCAGAGTCTGAGAGCCTATGACTATAACAGCTCAAAGAGACTTTCTACAAGATTTCCATTACTTTGTCTCTGAAATAGGTGAATGGTAATTACTGTCCCAGGTAGAAAGCTTGTGTGTATATTAAGGAAAGCTAACTCACAGAAATCTTAGCAGCAGTAGTAAAGAAAAAAGGAGAACAGTATTTTATTTCATCTACCATTAAGCTTCAGTGTGGTGTTTGTGATGCCTTTCATTCTGCTTTGCAAAGATTGCCAGAGAGCAAAAATTTCCATGCAACTGCAGGGATATTTGCAAAAATGCTATGCTTATGTTAAATTCGCAAGCATCGGCAATATTTTCTATTCAGAGTGGAGCTGAGATGCTATTTGACAGCATGATCCACTTTTTTGAGGACACGGGAGTGTGTGATTTGTGTTATATGGCAAAAGAGACACAAACGAAACCCTCTTTGGGCATTATGCATAGTCCTTTCAGCTACAAAAGTTTGCATATTGTAGATGATGTTTATGTTCATACACAAAGACATAGGGAGATATACACTTAAGGCATACAAGGATAAGAAAAAAATCATGTCATGATGTAGCATACATGCTATGAAAAACAAAATTAATTATGTAACTGGAAACGTATAAAATGCTGGCTGATGGAATTCTTAACAAGTTGTTTTTCTTGATATGATGTTTAGTGGTATATTTGAGAACTTCTCACAATGCATTTGGCTTTTAATACAGTGCTTTCATTAGGTGTTTCTGCACCCCTGTCTGTACCTTGCACAATGCTGAAACTCATCAAATCTTCCAGTTTGTTGTACCATAATGATACTTTTTGTGTGCATTTCAAAGGTAAATCTCTAAAATGAGAAACATAAAATAAGGCCAATCGAAGAACTCACTGTGCTTATACGGATACGGAACAGCCAGTGCATGCATACGTAAGTCTTTGTTTCTTGTGCACAAATTTTACTATTTACATAAAACATCTATGATAATTTTGATATGATATAATAAGAATACATTTTTAGTGGCAAAATTTAAGTAGTGCAATATAATAAGATGAGAAAAAATACTTTACTATATTAAAAATACATTGCTATTGGAAATTAATTCCTTTATTTTTATAATCTGTACTGAGCTATTCTGTTAACTCTGTGGAAGACCAGGAATCACCTATACTGAAGAGATTCTCACAATCTACCTGTCATCTTAACACATCTTCACCTTGCAAGAGGCCGTTGCCTAAAAGCCTATCATGCCTCCTACTGGCATGTGTGAAAGAGTGGGAGAGAACAGTTCTAACTCTATACTATGATCTCCTGACTCTAGGCTGCAATAGTTGCAGCACTGAGGAAATAATGACCCTTGATTCCAGCCAAGCACTTGGCTTCCTTTCCTAGACACCTTTCTTCAGTGTTGTTAGAAAACACCTTCCTCAGTAGAAGCAATAGAATTTCATCTTGCATTTTTTTGACACATTTGGTTCAGTCTGGGCTTCTTTACTCCACTAAAAAATGTTATTAAACACTTTTTTTTCATTTAATAATGCTATATATTTCCACTTAGTCATATACATAGTGGAGAACAGACTCCTGCAGTCAAGAAGAGATGAAAGATAAGAAGAGTGGAGAAAAATTAAAAATGGAATGTGTTGTTGTGTTCAACTAAAGTTGAAGGAGTGCTGTTACTCCTTAATATGGAGTCTTCAAGCACAGAAGATTGGAGGTAAGAAAAGCACATAGTAAAATCTAAGTCTGAAGAGCTACATTCACCCAGCTATGAAAGATGTCCTGAAGGACAATTAGACTTTCATTGACAGAATGTTCTTCCAAAAAGTTTCTATGAGATGCAATGAATATACATGGGTCAGTAACTTCCATTTCTTTGTCAATTAGCAGAAGAACTGAATTAAAAGAACGAATAAATTCTTTACATGGGTTTGAAAACATTTCACATCGTAGTAATTTACTGGTTTTGGTAAGTAGATTACTTTCATTCTGCAAGAGCAGATTGCTACAGTTTGTTCTTTTCACATGTAAATATAATGGTAGAAAGGAGAAAAATGCAGCTAGACTTCTAAAGCTGGCAATGGTTGCAATTTGGTGGCCTTGGGAATGTTTTCGCCAGGCAATTTGATTACTTTAAGAATCAAATTTGAGTCATAGGCTTTCAGAGGCAATCTGAAGTGAGAAAAAGAAGTAGTTATGTTAACTGCTGGTAAAAAACTTTGTTGTAAAATTAACTCAGACCTGTAGTAGCAGTTAAAATCCAGGTCATGCCAGATAGACTGAAAATATCAGAGGAAGGCATTCGAAATCCAACACAGAGGTTTTGGGGGAAGAAAGTTTTCACATCCTATTTGGATCTGCTAAAAGCTCAAAATAAAGAAAGATTCTGACATTCAACGTTTGAGGAAATTAGAAAAGAAAAAAAAAAGTCTTTTATTTCATGAATCTGTACTTAAAACTTATTACCAAACTGCTATGAAAATTCCTATGCTAGAGACGGCAGATAACAGAAAGCAGAAATACAGAGATTATGAATCTGTTAGGCATGCAGTTGCAGCTAATTTCCATAATCCAGTCAGACAGTAGAAGCCCAGACACAAAAAAACAATAGTGTTCAGTACTCTACCTAAGTAAATTCCACTACTGTTCACACCTTGAGGTCATAATAGTAGATCACCATAACAGTAGATATATTTAATGATATATTAATGTCCTTCGGGGGGACTAAGAAGTACTAGAAAGACCACCAAGATAAATCTAGTATTTCAGATTTAGTTATTATCACAGTTAGTAATCTCTTATACTGCTCTCTAATGAAAGCCCTTATTCCTGGCTTATTTAAACAAATTTTATTTTCATCTGTATCTGATAAATACCATGTAAAACCTTAGCAAAATACGTTTTTTTTTTTTTTTTTATGTGTGTGTGTAATGTTTTCCCTAAAATCCTGTGAGGATGAAATATTTGGAAGTTTATTTGGTGAAGCAGTGGATGGCACTGTTGGGCTACAGTTATAAATCTGTAGTGGCAAATCTTAAATTATTATGCTTTCAATAAATACACAGATTTTTGTGATTTCTTCAGGCACGCAATTCGGATGTAAACTCATTTAAAATACATCAGAGATTTCACAATCAGATGTGGAAGTTAGTACATGTAGTGAAAGGAAGTTGTGTTATAAGAATTTTATTTTAGGTGAAAGAAAATCAAGAATATACTTGATTTCAACATTCAATATAATTTTATTTTATTAATATTAAATCATATATCTAACATTGGGCATCTCTTCTTATAAGGGGCACTTGGCTGGTAATTAGTCTAATGGAGACAAAGAGAGTCAAACAGAGAAAAGAGAAAGAAAATGGTGCTCCAAATGAAGTGGAATTGCTTACACATTTGTCTCATGTCTCTGCATGATCACATTTAAAGAATCGAGATGATTTACTTGGTGACATGTGGAAGCGTTGTTATGGGTTAATTTAATGACTGCATACATATTCTTAAGATGTTTACCACCGAACGTCATGTAACATATGTGTTTTCTGCCCATAAAGAAGAAACTTAAAACTACTCATAGTTACTTCTTAGCTTGTAAACTTACAGGCTAAAATTAAGTGGGCATGTATTGGACGAACGAAGGTGGTTAATTTTTAGTCAGGGGCTTCTGATTTCTTTATTTTTTGTTTAACATTCATACATATGACATTACTTAAATAAATATTAGTTTTGCAAGTTATCTGAGTTAAAGGTCATCACTTGCATTTCCTCAGAACAATGTATTTTATTACATTGTGTGTGTGACTAATTTTCAGGAGGACAGTGCTGGATAGAGCACTAAAAAAGTCAAAACAACAATAATTCCCCTCTGCCCCCTCAAACTCTCCTACCGAAGTATCAAAACATTTTAGTGGCTCAAGTAGTCACAATAAACTCAGTTTCAGTAATAGTATACTGTCCATGAGAAAACTGATATTAGAAGTATTTTATGACCCGGATGATGGGGCAGAGGGCACCCTCAGGAAATTTGCAGATGACAAACTGGGGGGAGTGGCTGACACACCAGAGAGTCATGCTGCCATCCAGAGGGACCTTGACAGGCTGGAGAGGTGGGCTGACAGGAACCTTCTGCAGCTGAGCAAGGATAAGTGCAGAGTCCTGCACTTGAGAAGGAACACCTCCATTCACTATTACTGCTGGATGGCACCCAGCTGGAAGGCAGTACTGTGGAAAAGGACCTGAGTGTCCTGGTGAACACTAAGATGAACAAGAGTCAACAGTATGTCCTTGCTGCTAAGAAGCCTAATGGTATTCTTGGCTACATTAGGCAAAGTATTGCCAGCAGGTAAAGAGAGGTAATCCTTCCACTAGATTCAGCACTGGTAAGGCCACATTTAGAGTGCTGTGTACCTCTCTAGGTCTCCCAGTACAAGAGAGGCCTGGACTCCTGGATAGGGCCACCAAGATGATGAAGGGACTGGAGTCTCCCCTATAAGGAGAGGCTGGGAGAGCTGGGACTGTTCAGCCTGGAGAAGAGGGAACTTGGGGGGATCTTATCAGTGTCTATAAATCCCTGAAGGGAGGGTGAAAGACGATGGAGTCTAGTACCAGGCCAAGAGGTAATGGACACAAACTGGCACACAGGAGCCTCCCTCTGAGCACCAGGCAACACTTCTCTGCTGGGCAGGTAACAGAGCTCTGGCACAGGCTGCTCAGACAGGTTGTGGAGTCTCACTCCCTGGAGATCTTCAAAAGCCACCTGGATGTGATCCTAGGTAATATGCTCTAGGTGTCTGTGTTTGCACAGGGGGTGTTGGACCAGTTGACTTCCAGAGGTCCTTGCCAACCACAGACATTCTGTGATTCTGGCATATGTAAATGCACATTTCCTCAAAAAAAAAAAAAAAAAAAAGGTCTAAAGTAACTTGATGTTGAGGATTACTTATTATTGATGAAATGTTTCTGCTCTTTTTTTTTTTTGAGTCTATGAGATGTTGCATAAGATTAGTCCTGAACATCGAGATATAAGTAAACTGGTGTTTTAAAAGTATTACTTAAGACTAAGTTCTGACAACCATCTACTTTTAAGCTCTAGTTCCATAAAAAGAATCACAGAACCCAGGCTGGAAGGCTCCTCTGGAGATTGTCTACTCCAACCTCCTTTCCGATGCAGGGTCAGGCACAGAAGGCTGCCCAGGACCATTGTCAGTTGGGTTTTCAGTTTTTTCAACAATGGAGATTCCACAGCTTCTCTGGACAACCTGTTCCATTGTTTTACCACCATGAGGATAAATAACATGTTTTTACTGAGTACCACTGAGAAGAGTCTGGCTCCATCTTCTTTACTCTCTCCCAACAGGTTATACCCAACTACAAGACTTCCCCCATCCTGAGCCTTGTCTCTTCTGGATGAAGCAAAGAATATTTAAAGAATATCTGGATCAGATTAGGAATCAACGTAAATGTAAAAAACAAAACAAACAAACAAATAAAAACTACAAAAAGATCTTCAAACTCAACTATGGCCCTTACAGTAAAGCTGTTCATATAGACATATTATGGAAAACAATATTAACAGACAAAACTGAAAGCATATTTTGGTGTTTCACCTCTTACATAGTACACGTAGAATGCTTTCACTAGATATGCCTAGATAACATTTTTTATACATCTAGTGGGCCTGCTAGCAAAATTCTGGTAGGTGATGATTCTGTATCAGCTGTCTTCAAATTGCTTCCAGTTTTGCATTAGTTACTGAAAAAATACTGCTCTCTTTAAAATAGGTCTAAAATCTGCATTGCTGAGACAGCCCCTAAGGACTGTTCTGGAAATATGGTAGGTATGGTATTTTGAATAAATACAGACCAGAGATGAGGCAAAGGTAGTAAAGTCAGAGGGCCTTGTGAAGTTGAGAAAAAGTAAATAACCCTTAGATATATACTCAGCAACTTTGACAGGCACTCTTGAACTTAGTGAAAATAGTGGTGGTGTTTAAATGCAGAAGTCCCAGAAAGAAAAGACTAGTCTTCAAGTGGGCATTCAGACTTCCTATAAGCATTTGATTTCATAGCAAAGCTTCTGAACAGAGATGAAGAAATTGAGCATACACAGTTCTTGGGACATTTTTATTTCTTAAAATGTCTTATCACTTATCAAATGTCATGATAAGTTTGTTTGTAAAACACTAACAGCTTTCTGGAACAATATCTGGTGCATGCTAAATGAAACCAACTTCTTACCAGTTTCTCTGGAATGTCCTCCCTCTGTCTTGTTCTAACACTAACTGCAGAAATGATGAACACAGCGGTTCAGGAGATGAACAGCAGGAGCTGTGGGAATCAGCTGCTCTGGACTTCTCAGAACTGAGAGGTCACTTTAGAGTTACAGTCCTTGGAAGTTCAGCTTGGTACATTTTTCTTTAATACTGATGATCCTCACAAATTTAATATTGATTTAGGGCCCAATGTGGGACAGCCAAAATCCCTGTTCTGAAGACAGACCCTGGTTTGAACAGGGGTTTACATGGATTTCAGACTCAGTTTCATAGCAGGGAATCCACACACCCTTTAAGGTAGCACTTGCTTGAAGATAAACGTTCTAGGAATGTAAGTCCTTCAGCAGCCTGATGGAATCCTGCCTACAATTCTCTGGAAGTCTATAAAACTCCAGATTATTTCGTGAGAGTAAATTTCAGATTTGAACATTTCAGACTTCAGAAATTGATGCTCTTTAACTCAGTTTATATAATCAAATCCGATTTCTAATGATAAGCATACACAACATTTGCTGAAACTTACAGCAGTGAAGACAACTCCCAGGAGTCAGATATAGTCTGCTTCAGTTAAAACTGCTCTTGAAATAAGGTTTTTAATTAGCTGTCCATATATATAACAGAATGAGAAACTTAAAATATGCAAGTTCAAATGCAATTGCCATATTGTACTTATAAGATATATCTGTAACTTCGTTTCAAAACCTGAATGAATTACATATTACATTACAAAGGTGTTTAGTTTTTTGTTGTTTGTTTGTTTTGTATTCTAAACATTCAGGATCTGTCACGATAATCAGCTTAACAGGCCAAATATTCTTGAGCACAGGCACTAGAAATACTTGATAAGCTTACATATAAATGTTTGGAACATAACCACTGAGTTATTCGAGTCCATTACCTCCACTGCAGACTAGAAAAAGTGGCTTTTCTTGGATCATGTCTACATGCAAATGGTTTGTGGAACACTGTCTTTAAGTGCTGAAGGACCAAAGCATAATAAATTCACTATTTTGCTCTTAAGTTGACCTCTTTGGAGTAGTATTCTGTTTCACTGTCCAGGGTGGTACAGTAGTGTCTCCTCTATACTAATCTTCAATGACTGTAAACTGTGAAGGTGATTAACTAGAAGAGACAGTTCTTTCACCACATGTACAGAATCACTGTGAATTGGGTCATGGCTGTATATTTTCTGCATTTATTGGTAGCAAAATCTGGGGAAGAGAATAGAGTCTATAATGTCTTACACAATCTTTTGTTCCTCCCCTCTTTTTAATCTACAGTTTAATCAACTACATTGAAGCTCAATCTAAACTTATAATAAGAACTGTTCTAAATCCAGTGAAATGTCAATAAAATTAAAACTACAAAAACTTTCCAGTAGTTCAAAATCCCAGTTTATACCTTTCACTTTAATACTGCAGTAAGCAGGATCCCATTAGCTTCACAAAAGGGGAGAAATGAATCCATGGATCTATTAAAGAATTTAACTAAAACAAAAGATAAAACAGCAGATAAAACTCTGAAATAATTAGGCTTGAATTTTACATCCAGATATGAAATGGATGTAAAATCCAGTGTTAATGTCAAATAGCTAGAAATGGAAGAGACTAATCCAAAGGGAAAAATTTTCCAGTTCATCTCCTGTAAATGCTGCTATGACTGTGTTCTGACAGTCTCAAACGACAACTAAGTATATAGCTACAGGAATATGTTATAATTTTTCAATTTTGAAATATTTTTACTTGCCATGTACTTTGAACACATATATATACCTATACATATACACATATATGCATATTTGTATTTTATCAAAAACAGACATCTGAGCATGCATACAATGGCTGAGTAACAACCTGTAGTTAAAAATAAGTTTTACTCATTTGACTTGTAGCAGATTTTTTGAGAGAATACTACTTACATATAGCAGATAACAGATATAATGCTTCCTACATTAAGAAGGCCCTTATCAGATAAAATTAACACTTTTTTTTTTTTTAGCCCTTCAAGGCATAATTTAACATTTGTTATTATTTCTTTTCTAAAACAAACATAGATCACAAGCATAGTTTTCATTTCCAAGAATTTTTCGTTCCTTGATGACTGCAAGTATTACATAATTACAGTATCCAGACATCCAACATCAACTCTGATTTAGTACTAGAGTAGCTGTAGAGCACTTTTTTTATTTATCAAGGTCATCTTGATGGCTGTGCAAGCTTAGATAAATCAGGTGTTAAGCAGGCACATCTCCAAGGAATCTGGAAATTCTCTCATCTGCAATCCTCAGCACATCTTATTATTTACTGCCAAATAAATGACTGATTAATTTTGTCATTTTTGCTTGGTGATTTTTGCTCATCTGAAACTGCCTGCCCTCTTCTGCAATGCCTGATCAGACCTATTTAAGCTGATGCCTTTGATCGTAGATACAGAGGAGCTTGCTGACTTAGGCTTTGACTAAACATTCCTCCACTGCAATATTTATGCACAAAACCCTAAATGATAACTGACAGTCAACATAGATAACAAATATTTATATTTCCACCATTTTACTGCTGCTCAGTATAGATTTTCTTGTGCTAGAGGTATCAGTCAAGATGAAAAATTTATATTAATATAACAAAAGCCCAACAAATTTTGCTTTCATTAATAGTTTATTTCTCACAAACAAAGTATCCGAGGTCAAGAAAAAATGTGTTACTGGAAAACTATGCACAAATAAATTTTTTAATTGTTTTAAATTCTTTCTGCACTATGATATCATGCTTAGTGTTGGAAGCTAGGAGCATTTTACTATCAAGGTGTTCCAAACAAAATTAACAAAACAAAGCTAATTAAAAAATACAATGAAAGTTAAGCCCTATGGAAAAAATCTGCCTCCAGCTCTTTCTTAATCACATTCCAACACCAGAGGCTAAAGGTACATCGAACTGCACCAAATCCTTTTCACATGACAACCTCATAAATTATTCAACTCATTAGTAACACCAAGAGGCATAAAAATAACATCAGTGTTAAGGATGTTTCCTTACAGAGAAAGGTCAGCTAAAAGTTGCAGTGTTAAAATCCAAAGGCTTAGCCTCTGAAAAGTAAGTACATGTAGCTAGAATCCATGAACTACAACTTTAATGCATGTTGCTTAAAAATTCCGTACATTAATTTTAATAAATACACAAAAAAGTTATATTCAGAATTATTTTAATTCTGCAAACAGGACAACATTTATCTTTTTTTTTTTTTTTAATGTAACCAGGATGCATACCACCTCTAAAAATACCTGAGCGTTAATTTTCCTGTATGTTGAATACACTAACAGGTGAGTACTATGAAACTATATAGAAACAACACAGTATGAGACTATTACTACTTCAGCTTTTCTACTTCTTTTGGTTGTAGCTTTATCCTGCAGGCTAGCTCTACTACAAGGCAGCTGTCACCTCCACTGAAATACCAGACCATAAAAACTACACTAAAAGAGGTAATCTTTGAAACATGCTAAAATAAAACCATTTAAGTGCAACTTGTATTATAGTTCTTGTAAAACAAAACAAAATAAACAAAACAAAAAAACCACTTCCACCCTCTTCTGAGCTCAATCTTATCCCAAAGATAAAACATTCATACTATAAAATGCAAGAAACAAGGACATCAAAATAAATGAAAGCTGGATAGTATCAATGCTTTAAAACTTCATTATAGCTTATAAATCAGATTTCTTCTTGTTTTAATGCTAGTTCAATATCTAAAATTAAAATTCTTAAGCAATAAGAATATTTTAAAAGTTTTTATTCCTGAATAAAGCAGAAAGCCCTCAGCTTTAGTGATTATTTTTCTTACAAAGGAAATATATTTCAAAGGAAATATTTTTCTTACAAAGGCAACATAGCAATTAGCACAATTCTGCATCTGCCTCTGATAAGATCTCTGTTTTGATGTTTTGGAATACTGTGGATGAAATAACCCTCTGTCAAATATATACTACTGGGGTGATGTCTTAACCCAACTAGTGAACAGTTAATGACCTGAAGTTCTGCACATGATAGCCTTTGCATTTAAATAAGTATTAAATTACACTACCTAGTATAACCACATATGCAGACACTCATTTATATGTCTAACCTTGTTTGAATCCCAGCTATTTGCTTCAACAACCAGCAAAGTTGGTGAAATACATAGGTTACACAGAGCTACCTTTATATCTATCACATTCAGAACTCCTGGCAACATTAGCCCTTGACTACAAGGACTACAATCAACTGAAATGTTTAATGTGCATTTGGCAAACTACTTCCCTTTCCTTAGTTTTTAATAAGTGATGCAAAATTTTATTGCTAAATGCTACAGAACCCCAGGATATATATATATATATATTCAGTACTGCAGATTTTAAAAAAAAAAGGAAAGAAAAAATATTCTGAATATTCTTTACAAATCTCCATCTTTGATATGCTAGAGAGCTACACCAGTTTAAATGTGAGAAGTAAATTTGCTTCAGACATTTGGAGTACTCAAGTTCAGTCTGCTGTACAGAAATCACTAAACACATGAAACTTTCAGATGATATAAGGGAATTTGCAAGCATGTTCCTCCCTCTTCTTTTATACCTCAGCTATCTCTTCGTGAAAATCAATCATCATCTAATCCTGAAATTCAAAGACTGAATCTCCTATGTGGTCAGTACACTATTCAATCCTAAGCATCCTCAAAATACATTCTTCAAGCAAGTTGTTAGGTATTTCATGATTTGCAGAAAACAAAACAAAACAAAAAATTTGGCTGAGAATATGCTAAGATAAAAACATCTGATATGTTTTTTAAAACAGTTAATCTTTTATTCATGAGAGATCTCCAATGGAACTATTATGACACATTAGTTTGATGGCTTAACAGTTTTGTTCTGTCACTCGGGAGAGACAAGTTTGGTTACTTTTACCAGTGTCTCAAAATTAACATCTGGGAATGCCAAAGAGGTATAATGTGAATCCCCTGGGGATTAGAAAACATAACAGCCCACAGGTTCACAACTTCTGGTTCATCAAAGTATAAGAACTGAAAGAATTCCTTTTCTAAGAAAATGTTCTAGGAATTCTCAGCACTATCCTTAAAAAAAGAAGGGATATGATTCTCAGGGATTCATGGACATGAAGAAAAAATCATAACATATATTTTTTTAAGCAGGAGTTAGTACTGACCATATTCCACTGCAGCTTTCAGAAGAGCATCAGAATGAGTAGACCCAAAAGCATTGCGAACAAATCGCCTCCGCCGGCGCAAATCGTCTTCCCAGTAATCCAAACGCCAGAAGTCATGCAGTTGGCTATGAAATAAAGAACACACACATCAGCACCTACCACAGCCTGAACTGTATTTACATACATTATACTATAATTTCACTACTGCTTTTCTATTTCTGGAATACAATCTTGTAAAAACATATATTACTAAAACTTCCAATATTCTAACATTTCTTTACATGCATTTATACATTATAAACCTCAGCACTGCCTGTCTCAAAATGTTCTGCCTGCTGCTAAAAACATTAATCACACTGAGCCCATTAACAAATGCAGCATCAAATTACAAGTATTAATGGCACAGCTTGCTTTCTTTTACAGTGTTTTTAACAAGGCTTGTAAATCATAGAATGGACCTCAGTGCAAATAGTTTGCAATTTAATGACTATGGTCCCTTAGCAGACTGAACTTAGAAGTATAAAATATTGCCCACTTGAATTTTGTGGAACTATGATTAAACTAATGTGCTGAAATATTCATTGAAATAATTCCCTACTGCCCCTAGCAACCTGAGAAAATTGCAATTTTATTCATTATTAATAACACTGAATTAGAGCAGCAAAAAAATTCCACCATGTGGTAATTGTCTTGGTAAATTATTATTCCAGCACTAACAGAGTACTAGGATGATTTTATAGCTTCCAGCTAATACAAGCCATTAACAACCATGACCATCTTTGTGTTACATTGATTTTTTACATTCAAAAGCAATATTAAAGCACTGTAGAATGATATAAGCCAATGTTAATCTATGTTCGACTCAAAACATACATATGTAATCATGTGGTATTTAACTTCACTTCTACAGAAATGACCAACTCCACTTTCAGAAAACTTCTTGACGTTATTAACACAAACATCTCCCATGTCAACATTATAAGTATGCTGTTCTGAAGGACAGAGAACAAGGTGAGTGGATGCAGCAGAATACCTCCTAGCCACATTTTCAGAAGTAGCACACATTTTTAGTTTATTATTTTTACTCAATGTATTTTTTGTACTCTGAATGACATTTTCACTATATGCTTCTTGAGTCTGCTTGAAGGTCCTACTCTTGATGTTGCCTTGAGAATCAGACATTATTTTATGTAGCTACAATCACTGAGAAGGCATCTTCAGGAGTTCAGCAGGAGCTGCTTACTCATTGAGAGCAATTCAGACTATCTTGCATAAAGGTGAGGCAGTAGTGACTCAGCTCCCACAATGGGAAGGTGCAATATTAATGGCCTGGCTTGCATGCTATGAGACAGAAATATCTTGCTATCCTGAGTACCACTTTTCTCTTGCTAAGTAATAGACTACTTTGTTTTTGTACTGTGATACAGTTTTTGCTCACAAATGTCTTGTTAGCCTGAAGTATCAGTTCATCATTTACCCTCCTACACTGAGTACTGAATAATTTTACTGTGACTGCTAAGTACACTTGATTGTTATGTGTTATGAATGCAAAAATGGGCAGACAGCTGACCCATGGTTTAGACAGAGTTTAAAATCTCCTTGTAGAGTTCAAGACTCTGTTTTAAACTCATTATATGAAAGATAAAAATAAAGGCTTTTTATCATAGTCATTGTAGTCATTGTTTTTAAAAGGCAAGAAACTTTCCCTTTTTACATCCATCTAAGAGTAATCAACAATGAAACAGAAGTAAAGACATTAATGAAAGTTATTTTAAAAAAGCAAGAGTTCTGTGAATCTGTATTTTTCATCACAAAAAAGGCTGTTAAGTTGATAAAAATGACACAATTATGTAAGAGTTAAAAACCTTCTATTAAATTAAAAGTATTCAAAGACTAAGAATACTAAATTTTTAATTTGTTCTGTGTTTAATCTGGTAATACATTCATTTCATTAATCAGCCTGAAGGATATTGTATATTCTCAGCTGCAAGTAAAAGGTTGTAGTAGATGATTTAAAGATTGGATTAGATGATCTTGGATGTCTTTTCCAACCTGATTCTGTGATTCTAAAACAGATTTTAAATGAAGTTATGAAGTTCAATGAAGTCATAAGTAAATAAATGAAAAAATTGTCAGAGGAGAAAGTCTATTTTGGGGATCCCAAAAGGTTATAACTTAACCAGGGCTTGACATCTGAAATACATAATAACAGTGCAAAATAAAAATTCAGAAATAATAGTACACATATTCCTAATCACAAATTACATGACTGTTTAAAACACAGCTGAAGTTTCTTCCTAGACTGTTCTACCCAAACATATCCCACAATGTTATTAACCTAAAACTGCAGCTTGCAGTCTCTGCCAGCTTGCAGCCAGATGCAGATATAGAGCAGCGCCTCAGGGCATCAGGTAGTAGCAGGCCAGAAGCACGTTTTTGTTAGTAGGCATAGTGTCAGACCTTTATGCAAAATTATGTATAATCCAAGCAAGATTCTGACATAATTTCTTCTAAGAGTATTTCATTGTACAAATGAAAAGACGGAAAGATTCTTCATGGGGAAGACTGCATGAAGATGATGCATGAGAAGAGTAACAAGATGAAAATGTTGTCATAGTTTTGTTATTTATTAAGAAGCAAAGGTTTTGACAAGCTTCCATCTCCCTACTTGGTCTTCACTGATACCTTCTTTCAGGGAAATAATGCCTTTTGTTCTCTCTAGTTCAAAGTCCATACATTTTGGAGTTTGTAGGATTTGCTGATCTAATAAAGTTCAAAATCAGTTTTCAAATATAAAAGTCTAAGGATGATGGTTGAGTACACAGAACATCTAGGAAAGAGAAGTCATATGAATGGCATGAAGTCAATGTACATAGATGCTGCATATATGAACCAGCTCTAATCAGTAATAACAGAACCTGAGATACTTTAATCTGACTCCTTCTAAAGACTTTTCCTTCCTCAGAGAAAACACCCACAGGGGGTTCAACAAACTGGCAGAACTGGTGAAATTGTCTAGGGGAGACACAGTATTTGCCACCAGATGTTTTGCTGCAATAATCTTTCTGAACAATATAATGTGAGCCAACAAAGGTCTGCTCAACAGAGTTAGGTAAGCAGTGATGGAGTGTGGCACATATAGCCATATAGCTAAGGAGCTTGCTCTTCTTTTCAGGTTCCTGTATATTCCTGGTTTAGAGTCACACCACCAAAACATGCTATTATTTCCAAGCTACAGTGTAAAATTTGCACCGGACTGCTCGTTGGATAATACATACCAAAATGATCCTACAGTGAAAAATGGTCTCATCATTAAGAGTGTATAATGTATGTCAGTCACTGTTATACAAAGTGCTTTGCAAATCTTATTTCTGTATGTTAGTCTGTCACAGAAAGCCCACCGAGGAAACTTTCATATTCTATGACTATGCATTCAAAATTCAATTATGCATTGTCTTGATACAGAAATTAAGTATCATAAAATCAGTGTCTTAGGGGACTACTAAAAGCGGCAAAATAGTGTTTTGTTTTTTTTTTCCAACTTATTTGAGAAAACAAACAACAACAAAACATCATCAACAACAAAAAAAGACTGGATAAATCCTGGAACAACAGCAGATTCTGAGTTACTCATACATACAGCTTGGAATTAAACACTACAAAGTTATCAGCCTACCAAGTACCACCATTAAGGCAGAGATGTCTTGGGCTCATGGAATAGAGCACTGGACTGAATTACAGTATTGCAATATAAACTGTGTCGAAGACTGTACCTGGACCCTAAACAAAAGGTTTCTGGATCTTAACCAGTTACTCTCAGATTTACTTTTGATTTATTTATTGAGCAGCATATTTAATAAAGTGACAAGACATTTTCTCCTTACACTATTGCTTGCTAGAAATCAGAGGCTTGAAAACTTTGAATGTCTCATTTTCATCACTTATATTATAGAAAGTCTTATCTGTGGGATTTTCTTAAAAATATATTGTTACATCTTTCCTTGGATTAGATTAAAAATCCTATGAAGCAGAAGACTGTGGCACAAACTTTAGCCTAAAACTAAGAAAGCTGCCTGCTTTAAAAGCCCAGAGATAAGGACTGAATCAATATTAAGTTGTCTAACTCCTTAATGACAGTACTTTACAAATACTTATATTCTAATCCTGTGTATATTATTCAGGCTTTACTTACTTACTTACTTACTTAATTAATTAATTTCAGGAATCTAGATAGATGCTAGGCAGCTTTAAGTCATGTCTGAAAATCGAGCTGACGTACACTTTCTAGGTACTAGATACAAGTCAGTCCTAGAAGAGGGCATGTCTGCAAATTGTTCCCCTTGCTACAACCTGTTTTTCCTAGAATTGCTGTTATTACATCAAGTTTAGTAATTTATTTCTGCGACAAGTACAATATTTCAAGAAGCTTTAATTTTCTTAATAATGTGTAGCAAACACTATTTCCATAGCCAACCAGATTACATTCAGTTTCTCATATGCTTGTATCTTACAGCATTTAAGTGACATTTTGAGTCAGGTTTGTTTTAATGAAAAAGTGCATATTAAGCATAGCATAATGATTTTTTTATTATTTTATTTTAATTTAATTTTTTTTTAACCTAGAGGTTCATAGCATTATTCGTGAGCTACTTCTAAATACTTCCAACAACAAGTATAACTGCGTTCCTTTAACTGAAATTATTTAAAATGTACTCTAAAACACATGACCCAAAGAGGTCTACTTCATGAGCTTAACTGTCAAGATACTTTCCTTACAAACTATAGTGTAACCTAATATAAACCTTTATCATCCTTATCATCACTTTCATCACAAGAACTGGTATGAACCTACTCATATTACAAAGTTACTAATAATGAAGTGGAGTGCACAGTGAAAACTTAATCCAAAATTTCAGCTGTGTGGTATTTCATACAATACAGAGACATTACAATGAAATAAGCCCTGTTTTAACACAGTTATTGAAGGATTACAAATTCTGTTTCACTGCCACTATCATCACTTGTGCCTGCTTAGCAGCTCACTGTGTATATTCTCCTCCTTTAAACACCATTTGAACTTGTGAAAGGCCAGCATGGGATGGAAAGGCAAACTAGTCTTCTGCTACACCAGATAGCAAACATGGACTTTAGTAAATTAGATCAAACAGCTTTGAAGTCTTCATAGAATCAAAGAATAATAGAATGGTTTGGGTTGGAAGGGACCTTAAAGACCACCTAGTTCCAACCTCCTGCCATAGGCAGGGACAACTCCCACTAGACCAGGTTGCCCAAAGCCCCATCCAACCTGGTCTTGAATGCTTCCAGAGATGGGGCATCTACAACTTCTCAGGGCAACCTGTTCCAGTACCTCATCACCCTTAAAGGAAATAATTTCTTCCAAATATCTAACCTAAATCTACCCTCTTTTAGTTAAAAGCTATTACCCCTTGTCCTATAACGACACTACCTGACATAGAATCCCTCCCCAGGCTTCCTGTAGGCCCCCTTTAATTACCAGAAGGCTGCTATAAGGTCTCCCCAGAGCCTTCTCAAGATGGAACAACCTCAACTCCAGCCTGTCTTCATAGGAGAGGTGCCCCAGCCCTCTGATCATTTCTGTGGCCCTCCTCTAGACTTGTTCTAATAGGTTCATGTACTTCTTGTGCTGGGATCCCCAGAGCTGAATGCAGTGCTCCAGGTGGGGTCTCACAAGAGCAGACTAGAGGAGGAGAATCACATCCCTCAGCCTGCTGTCCACGCTGCTTTTGATGCAGCCCAGGATATGGTTGGCTTTCTGGGCTGCAGGCACACATTACCAGCTCAAGTCGAGCTTCTCATCAAAAAGCAACCCCAAGTCCTCTTCAGAGCTGCTCTCAATCCACTCATCGCTCAGCCTGTATTTGTGCTTGGGATTGCCTTGACCCATCTGCAGGATTCTATATAATAATATATATAATAATTCTATATAGTACTCTGCTACAATAACACATACACTTTCCATATATTTTGGGACAAATATTATTAAGACAGACTAAAGTATTTCAGATAGCCCAACATGTAATCTTTTTAGAAATTGTGGAGCTCTCTGCCACAATTCAAAGGAGTACCAAGCTAGCCTACACAGCAAATTCCTTTCTGTCTTTCCCAATGTATTAGTAGCTCAGACTTATTAAAGACAACTTTCTCACCACAGCTCTGAAGAAGTATATGGGAAGGGCGTATTTTTTTTATTATTCTTTCTTTCTTTCTTTTTTTTTTTTTCTCTATTACTTACAAATCTTAGCTTTTCCAAACAGCAAATCTTTGCACACCCTGTGGGCATCCAGCATCTGTAACTGCAGCTCCATGGCTGTGAAGCGAGGGCTCCCTGCACATGTTGCATGGGAGCCCTCGCTTTCATACCGCATGCTACAAATGCATTTTTCTCTGTCACCTACAGCTACAGCAACTAGAGGCAAACACAAACAGTGGAAGCAGCAGAACACATGTCCATAAAAGATCCTCAGACTGCAACCCAAAAGATGGGCTGCCAGATGGAAGAGATTAAGTTTGAATATGCTAACGAAGAGGAACAAGCCTGAAGGCATGGGGGAAGGGGAAAAAGTTGTTTGGAAAAAGAGGTGGGTCACAGAACTGGAGGGATGCCAGAGAATCCATAGTCTTTGTAATACTGGGAAACTGCATATAAAAGAGAAGGAACTGATGATCTATAATTGTAAGAATTAGCTCTATTCTATTTTCTGTAACTTATTTTAAAGAGAAAACCACATTCTTTTCAGAGTCTGGAATTATGACTATGTTTTGACAAAAGAGGAAAAAATGTACATTGGAAATGCATATAAAAATTTTTCCTAATATTTAATATGAAGAACAGAAATTCTGTAAAATAAAAAAGTATGTAAAAGAAAACTTGAAATACAAAAACCAAACCAAAACAAAAGCACCACAACCACCACCACCAACAAAAAACACAAAACAACAACAACAAAACAAATTATTACTTATGTAATATGTATTAGACAAAAAGTATAAGCTAAAATATAAATCTGTCTGCCAGAAGATCTAAGTCATAAAAGACTTCTGTAACAACAACAGAGGAAATACTGCGTATCAACAGATACACTAATTGTATTAGTGTGAAGTTTTTCTGACTGTGCATGAAACAGAAACAGTGCCTGCTGGTTGTAGCAAGATTGTGAGGCAGGTATTCAAAAATCCCATCCCACACTATAATGAGTAAAATAAAATTAAGCCGTGATGTACCTGATTGGAAACAAATATCAGAAGTTTTAATTAACATAACTACTCTACACATGCAGAAAGGCTTTTTTTTTGGTTAAAAAATCACAAAGTATTATTTATTATTATTATTATTATTATTATTATTATTATTATTTCAAATAGCATGCTAGAGACTCCCAGAAGAAAAAAATGTTAAAAAAGAATAATACTAATAAGCCTAAAAACTGGAAATACCAGCATGGGGAATAAAGATGCTTATAAATTTAAGAGACATCTAATGCAATGAAAATTTTAAAGACGGTAAAAATATTACAAATAAACATTAAAAAAAATCTTTAGGCATTTTAATAAACAATAACATTTGTTTTCCTAAGTACACACGCAAAAGGATTATCATTGTTACATATCAGGAGAACACTTTGCAGAGTTTCATAGCAGAAGGGAAAGATGTCTTTGAAAAAGACCTTACCATCTAAATAGAAGGATGCTAAATATTCAGGGAAATGCGGCTAGTATTTAATCTTTTAGTAGGTTTTTTATGCATATAAGGTTGAGTAACTCTATTTTTGTGTGAGAAGTTTCATACTGTAACTTTGTGAAAGAATTTGGGTGAATGTGTCCTAGGAAAGTCACATGGATGATACACGTTGGAAGCAGGGCTCCAAGGCTTAGGATATGCGTACAGTGTGATGAAGCTATGTTCACAAACCAGTGAGGTGACATAGCAGCAGAAATACAAGGTATGAAGAACATGCAAAGCAAGTGAAGAGCACTGGTAATAAATACTGGCGTATGGTGATGAAACTGAAGTTGTGTCAGTGGGCAAATAAGGCATGCCTCTTCAGTTGCTTAGGGATAGCATTTCTTGGGGGATGGCCGCTGTCTTTTTCTCTGCTTTTTGCAATCATTGCAGCAAACTAGCATGGGTAGGAAGGAGAGAGGAAGTAACAGAGCTGCCTGCTAATTTGAAAGCAGGTGGTGTCCTGGTTACTGACAGCTAGAGGAAGTAGTGTGGAGTGCCCAGCAGTCCAGCTAGATGACTTAAATCCCTGCAGCATAGCTAGAAGGCATGCCAGGGAAACCTTATGCAGAAGTGTCATGAGATGTGAGAGTTGTACCTTGTCTGTAGGGCTGCCAAAAAGTGAAAAATGAAAACAAGAAGAGAGGTGAGACAGGAACAACTGGTGAAATGTGAGCAGAAATGTAGACAGTCGAAGTCAGAACACTACAAATGAGGAAGGAAATGGACTTGGTAGGAAAGTCTAGAATTAGGCAGTGAGGAATTTCAAAAAGAAAAGTAATAGGATCTAACCAATAGACAATTTTCATTGGAGTAATCTTACTGGAGTAGGAGTGAAACAGAACAGATGAAAAGGTTTCTTCCAGACATATTTTCTGTGATACTGTGAAATGGGAAACTATAAAGACAACAGATTGGGAGGCAAAGAAATTGAGACGTGTAGATGAAAGGTTTGAAATGTAATTATTGACCGGTGAGGAAAAAACAACAAGTTGGAAAAAAATGGATGAGTAGTAAGTTTATAAGGAATAGAGATGTGAGAAGAAAACCAATGACTATAGAAACTAGAAGAGAAATAACTGTGAAAGTGGATGAGATAAGAGAAGTATACGCAAATAATAAAAACAACCACTATATACAGGTGCAAGAAATTGAGTTAAAAAATATCTGAAGGATTTTGATGTTAATACAAGTGGTTACCCAATCTTAAGAGTACATACTATCATAAAGATAACTTACAGTAAATTTTCCTTTCTTGTTGTCTGCCATTACACCCTGGTTGTTGCTTCTAACATTGTTAATTGCTGAGCTACTCAGTTCCTTCCTAACAGTAAATCTTGCTATGCATTATCAAGGCTGTTCCATGTGAAGAAGAGATTGTAAGGGCAATTGAGATTGTGGAAAATGAAAAATATATTTGAATTACTCTTCTACCACGTTGGCTGGGATTGCTGTAAGGGTGCTCTTCATCTGTAAATCCTGTATGCATGGAGATAGCGTCATAATGACTAGCATCACCAACTAATGGGCTACAGCTTTCCTAAATGTTAATGATAGATAAAATAGCTGTTTACTCTCTTGGATGGATTCATGATGAAGATATTAGATTACAAAGAACAAAACCTCTCTTTCTTTATTTTCTTTCAGCCCTTTGAGAATACCAGTGTCTAAACTTTTCAAATTAATTATTAAAAGGAATATTTAGTTTGTCTGAAGTTAATTTCATCTGTTACCATTTCACTGATCCATATAACTTTGTTGGGTCTCACCTAAATTTTTCTCAATATGCCTAATCTAAAGCTGACTGGAGTCAACACAAGCACCCTCACCACCATCAACAGGCTTCAAATCAATTGTTTTCAGATTCATTCATTTTAAAGAAGCTTTTATAGATTTATAGATTTTGGTACATACTCTTTCTTCACCTCTTTATTAATTTCTAATAAGTACATTAAAGAAATTGTATTACAGAACCTTATCTGTTGAAAATGGCAACTCTGCTTTTCATTATACAAACTTTAGTAACTAAAAACTTGAACATGAATGAAGTCAACAGAAAACCTTTAATGATACTAGTGGTCCAGGATTTTTATGTTTGTTCTATTAACATTGAGCAATTACAAAATATAGTATCCCAGAAGCAAGTGATGGGTAGTTTAAGAAATTTAATTGAGTCCTGCTTTTTCCCCCACCCCACCGCCCAAGCCAAACAACAATGTTGTAAATCTATGAAACACAAATACTGATGTCTGTTAAAGTCTGCAGGTTATGAATTGCATTTGTCCTTCAGAAGTGCAAACATGTTCAGAACTTCTTCTTTCATATCTATTTAAAAACTTCTACCATTCTCTAGTCTCCAGCGGGAAACCTGAGGGTCAGCTAGGTGTAATCTGCTGGTAAGTTGTGCTGCATGTATTAGCAGTTGTGTTAAAATTAATCATTTTTTCCCTTTTACTTTTAAATTTAAAGTTTGTAAAGTAATCTCAGAACTCCAAAGATCAACCCTAAACCTCACAGATATCCAGACTTAAAATTCACAGATTTCTGTAGTTCATTGGCTTTCATAAAAGTATTTCAAATTCACAAATCTCAAATTATTATAGATTATCTAACATATTCTTGAAAGCCCAGTATTTATCTAGACACATTATGCTGTAAATTTTGATGTATCTTGTTTAGCACTTCAAAATAATGAGGTTTAATTTTTTCATCAAGTGTAAAAACAGAAACTAAACTACTGATATTATTTCATATGACTTTTCTCCCCTCTCACTAAAAATAATTTCTAATCCACTACTAAATCTGTTCATTTAATTACAGTCATCTTAATTATTATTTTGAGGAAGTCTGTCAAAAGTCTTTTGCAAATCAAAATACTTTTAAATCAGCTGTAGATTCCTTTCCAATATTATTTTGTTGACATACTTTTGTAAATTCCCCTAAACTAGAAAGCCACATTTCTGTTACATAGACACAATGGATTTCCCACCTTACCATTTTGTAGTCACCTAGCATAATTTTACAGCTACAATTTAAATTACTATTTAATTTACCAATATTGAAAAAAGTCACACTGTTTTGAAGTTCTGAAGATGCAGGTACCAACTCATTTCATAGCATGCCAGATGATTTTAGTGAGACATTCCACTTTTTGTTAGCTTAACTTTCTTTGGAGCTCATAGAAAGCTATTTGGTTCTAACGATGTAGAACTGTAATTTAATTATCAAATTGATATTAGTATTATTAATATATTTTTTTTTTGGTATCTCTCCCTTTACAGAGATTCCCTTTTATTACCAGAAGAATGTTGGTGGTTTGGTGGGTGATTCCTAGAAAACACTGTAATAAATTGTTCCAAAGGAGTTCCGCAGAACCTTAGTAGTGCCAAAATACTCAATGCTCCATTTTCCCACAAGAGCTAGTAGCTAAGGTTTCTCTCAGAAATCTTACATTTCTAATTTTCACATAATTTCTTGTTAATTGTTTGGTTTGTGGCACTGTTTCTTGTAATTAGTTTGTGTTTGCCAATATCTAAACTTGTCTTTTACCTGCAGTAAGTAAAGTTCTAAAATTGTCTTTTTGCTTGCCTTTTCTGCTCATCAGATTAAAGCCTCCAATGTCATAACTCACAGGTTATCTCCAAAGTTAACTGTGATGCTGGGACTAACCATTCATTTACAACACTGGTGTGTAGATGGACAGATACATACACATTCTGATGAGACTCCAGATAGTTACTATATCTCATAGTTGAGACTGATTTTTCCTCCCTTCACATGTATCGGAACTTACTGTAATGTTTTCATACTTGTTGTAAATCCTGAATAAATTCCTGCAGCATTATGCAAAAGCTATCATTGACTTGAAAGAGTTTTTGGATCATATGGTAAAAAAAAACTACTTCTCTGTTCTGTTTGATTCAATGGTTTTCCACCTTCTTCATTTATATCAGCTATAACTCCTGCTCCTGGTTTCAAATTACTAGTACAATATAATTATTAAATATATATATATATATAAAGTTATATATAACTTTGAAATAAGTGTGAAATAGAGCACAGATAAACCAAAAGTGGGTAACAGAAAATACTGCAGGTAATCATCACAAAAGTAGCAGAAGAGTCACCTTTGAAAAGCAAAATAAACTGCTATCACAACTTCTCTCCTATGATCATATTACTAATGTTCTTACATTAATAATGAAGGACAAAGCTGAGATGAACAGAGAATTGGCTACTCATAAGAAAACTCTCAAACCCCCGCAACTTTTATGACTTAATTTGGGTGAAAAAAATAAGAACACTCAAGTTCAAAAGATGAAAAATAGAAAGGGGAAGCTGAAAATAGAAATTTCTCCAGATGTACAAATTTTCAGTTAGAAACGAAATCAGAAAGGAAAGTTTTGTAGGTAGGTGCAAAAGGGAAGATGTGGTAATAGAGATGTTTTTAGTTATGATAGTACCCCAAACACAAAGTTCTAAGGCAGTTAATTTCTAGATGATATAGCCAGATAACTTGTCTCTGATCAACAGGAAAGTTTATATAAAATGCAGACAATTTGTAAAGGGCTTGGGAATCTTGGGTATATTGCAAAGAGTCTGAATGATGGAAAGAACAAACTGATCACGAAAACAGACTAAGAAGGGCTAAAAATTAGCTTGATTGTCTAGATTTGTTTATTTATTTATTTTTAAGCAACCTTGGTTCCCCAGATTGAATTTTTCTTTCTGGAATGCCTGCTTTATTGTTGAGCAGTAGTAAATTTATACCAAGAGGCAGTGATTTCAGGAAAAGAAGGTTAAACATAAAGCTATATGGGGAAAAAAAAAGAGAGAGACAAAAATATATGAGCCAAATACGGCTTAGAAAATTAGCAATGGAGATGACAACTTAAATGTCTATGAAGTAAAACTAAAGGTATTTTTTTAATTATTAAATAGATTTAGCATAAAATATAAATTTAAAAGAATGGAAGATAACTTTGGCAAATCTATCAAAATCCTTATGCACATTAGTAGGACACTACATGTAGTATAGCTAGATGAAAGAATTCAGTTTTCCTCAATTTCAGTTTTATGTTCAGTTACTTTTAAGTTAATCCATTGACACTGAATGAACAACTGAGGCAGCTTAAAAATATAAATTCTCAGTGTTTGACTTGCCAGAATCACCATAGTGGGTTTTGTTTGTTTGCTTTTGTTTTTGTTTTTGTTTTTTTTTTTTTTAATAACAAAAAATCATTTATAAAAGAATGCAATTGCACTGAATTCTAGGAATAACAAATTGTATCCCCTGAAACAGTAAAATGCAAGAAATTTTAAGGTTACTGAAAATAATGCACATGATAACATTACTTTTTAAGAAAACAAAAACTAAATAGTTGGAACAGCATTCTGTGGTTTAACTCAGATCTCTATTTTAGAACTCTTCTTCTATTTCAGACTGTCATCACTCCAAAAAATTAAAAAAAAAAATAAAGTTTCAAATAAATGGTAATTTGAGTCAAATTCACTTTTGGAAGATGTTTAGAAGCAATATAGAGTATTTTAGGACATTTTTATTTTTAGTGTACTTCTAGTGTCATGTCATCTCAGCACAGTAGCATACTTAGTAAGATTTCGTAAATATCATGATGCCACATTACAACTAGTTAGTATGAATGGTGAAATGAGGTTGCCTTTCTCTTTCTTAACTTACTGCAAAAATACAGACAGAATAGTTTAGACTAGAAGCATAATTGGAGATGTCAAAGATAAAGTACAATGTATGTACCTGCTAAGTTCACGTCAAGTGTGTGGCTTTTCTTATACATAAGGTAGAAATATCTCTAAGTTTTACTGACACAAAAATCAAAGAAAAAGTATATTGCAAATGATCTTCCAATTTAAATTAAAAAAAAATGTATCTTTTATATTTTGGCTGTTATGTCTGTTATAATGTCACACTGAAAATATACTTATGCACTCCTGATGTGAAGAAATTAAACATGACAACTAAAATTAAATTTCAAAATGAAAAATTGTGAAGGTTTTTATTCATTTCAAAAAACTAAAAGTAAAAATGGAAGATATTTTCATAGGAACTTACTCCATCACATTTTTTTTTTTATTTTTTTTTTTTACCAAAAGATTTAACTAAATTACTGTTTTCTGATTTAAAAAAGTTTAAAAACAAAATTTTTATTCAACTCGTATTCTGTTTGTACAAGTATACCACCTGCTGGTAGCAATATTATTTAGCTTCTGAAATATCTTGTGTGTAAAACAACAGACAAATAAAAGTACCTGCCCTCTGAACACAATAAACAGGAATCCTCAGAAATAGGAAAACTTTTTGGCAAAATTGTCTTGAAAAAACATTGCCATTTTACCACAATAATTCCATAAGAAACATCACAGGATATATCTTAAGTAAAAAGCTGATTCAATAAAATAAATGGAAAAAGTTTTATGGCAACTACTGATTTTGCCATAAAGTTGCTATTTTTGAACAATGTTAACTTTAATAGATAAAGTTCTTATGATACTACCTAAAGTATAAAATTAAAGTTTGCTTTTTTTTAAAAAATTAAGTATTCAATGCAGTTCATACCTTTGACTTTAAACATTAAAAATTCTTTCAGCATCAATTCTGTAGAGTGCATTTGTCTGATACTACACCTCATTACTTCTGTTCAGTTTTTCGGCCAAGAATATGAAAGTACATTTTCAGTCAGAAGCAGAAGCACTCAATTCCATCTCATGAAGGCGAAGAGTTGGTTGCAGAAACACCACATAAACTGGTGTTATGACCAATGGAAAGTAAAGAACACTTTCTTGTAGTTATACTTTGCCTCTAATGTAGCATCTTATTCTCTGACTCCCTTCTTGCACAGAAATTTCCCCCTCCAAACAAATAAACAAACGAAGAAACTAAACCAAACCAATAATAACTCCATAAAAAGCCAAACCTTGCTTGTCTAATTGTTTTTTAGTGGTGTTTGCTTTCAGGTTTAGTACTGAAAAGGCAAGACAAAAGAAGAATCTCATTGAGACACCCTCCTTCTTTTGCACTCTGCATGAGTGCTGTCTTCTCTGTTTATGCAAGTGATAGGATATTTTGCTTCTGAGTGAAACTAACACTACCAGACTCTTTATAAAGGTTTTTCCTAACTTTCCTGAAAAAAATAAAAAATAAAAATCCATTCTCATTTTGAATTCTGAATGGCAATAACATTTCATTACATTCTGTTAAAAAAACAAACAGGTAACATAAGCAAAGCTGGAGGTTATCACTGGGGTCCCTCCTCTACAAAAGTACTATACTGTCCACATCAGCACACCACAGATGTTCTGAGATTTTGCATATGTTCTGATGAAGCAGACACCTTTTACAAGAACATTTTTTTTCCACCAATGCTGTATTTCAAGAGATTTTTACCTGTCATATTAAAAATAATATATATTAAATTTTGAGTTTCTCAAAAAAAAAAAAAAAGCTAGATTTTTGTGACTTATCTTCAATTCTAGAAGAGTTAAACAGAGTTAAACACTAGATAAAAGTTGCTTCAGTTAAGGTTACTGTGACTGAACAACTGAAAAAATATTCCCAAGCTTTCAAAGTGGGCATCCATTGGTGCCATTGGTTTATTTAAAGGTCAAACACTAAAGGCTCCAATTTATAAGTAGTGATAACTGACTGCAGAAGTGTCTGCTCTATTCCAAATACACACTGAGATACCTGAATTTCATGTGGAAGAAACACTGAAGAAGCTACTGATTACAGTAGCTGATTACATATAAATTACAGTCCAGTATCAAAAAGCAAACAAGTAATGACTTGTTCAAAAATCTAGAGCTGTGCTTTCAACATACACAGAAGGATTGGGGTAGACAGCTAGGACTGATTATCTCTTCAGTCACTCCTGTTCATGAATCACAGCTTAAAGTCAACAGCATCCAAGAACAGAAATTTTGTCCCTCAAAATCTTTAATCAGAAGGAAAAAAAAATGTTGTATCTAGATATTTTTAAAGTGTTATTCTAAAACTAAGGCACACAGCTTCAAGCTTTTTTTTTTTTTTTTAAATACACTATTTCTTAAAAATCCGTAATGAATTCCTGTTTAAAACCTCTATAAATTATTCAAGTTGCAACTGTTTAAAAAAAAGCTAACTTATAAAACTGGCAATGAGATGAAGTAATTAGCTTCCTTGAAGCCTGTCAACCAACAGCAACAGTAATCAAAGCCTAATAAGTAAATAATAAAGTTTTACCTAAGCAATTATTTTAATTTCTGTCATGCAGAGCTGTTTATTAAATTTTTAAAAAGTGCTGATTCAAGCTTGGTAATCAGAAATCTTTGAAATCAAAATTTATAAAAGTCTGAAATTTTACACTTCTGGTGAGTATTTTTTTATATTATTATTTTTATTTTTTAGGATAGACCTCTTTTTCCTCCTAAGTATCATATGGAAGTACAGAATAAATTAAGACAAGGCACACAGATCTACCTTTAAATGTATTATTGTTCTTAATAATTGAAACAAAAACCATGTTGGCCCAAATAGTGGAAAGATCCTGACTAGTGCATAAAAAGTATTACTATCCACACAAGCAACTTGTGTTGATAAAATAAACATTTTCCAAGTAGCATAGCTATAGAATTTTAACAGAGGCTATGTTTACTATACTATCAAATAAATGCCGAAGTGATCTTAATTTTGAATTTAATTTTATTTTTGTTGTTTGGAATATTTGTAAAAACTAAGAAACTAGCTTGGCAAGCAAATCAAAACTGTTCTATTTATACTTTATTTCTGATAATCAAGACGTTCTTTAGAAGTATAGAAACAGTCTTCTATAAAACATCCCAAAATATACCAGCATGACCTAATGATTTATTTTTGGCTCTGCAAAACTCATGGGAGAAGAAGCAGACATGACATAAAAAAAAAAAAAAAAAAAAAGGACAACATAGAAAGAAAACTGAATTCTCTGTCTTGAAAAAATCCCTATTTTTGTGGGTTTTGAGAAACAAGCACTGAAGACTTTAAGGAACCTTTGCATACAAAGCATTTGACTATGCATGAACCTAAATATAATTTTTCATTTTTTTCTTCCTTTTAACCACTTAATCTGTTAAATAATTATGGAACAATCATTAGACATAGATGATTTTTCCCTTGTCTGTAATACAAATATGTAACTTATGGGCCGTATGTATTCTTCTGCATTTTCCATATACTTTCATTGTTCAGTTGATAATGTATGGTATGACTTCCTATATGAATATGCTTTACAATTAAAATATAGAATATGTATTTGGCTATATTTGGCTGTATGTTCTTAAATATATACTATAGTTAAAGATGTGTCAGTAGCAGTACATACATATAACATAATATGATTTATAAATAATATATGTAATAATACATATATAATAACCTAATCAAAAGGAATTACAATCCTCAACTTTGCTAATTCAGCTGATTTCATCCTGTACATGTTCACTGGGCAAGTGTTTATTTATTTATTTAGGACTTTCTTGCCATAGTTTGCATAGAAGATCAGAAGTGAGAACAGCATGTCAAATCCATCTATTATACCAGAAGGGAAAGCTGACTGACTGGATCAGTACTGAGGCAGACACTTAATGGAGGAAGGAATCATGCATCTGGAAACAGAAGGATGTGCTCTCCATTCAAAGCATGGGTAGCCAAATTTCCTGATCCAAGAAAGGAAAAAATCGAAACTCTTCACAACTGTGATATGCAAGCAACAAGATGAGAAGAGACAAAATTATAGCATTTCAAAAGTAGGAAGAAGAGAGACAAGACAGAACTGGACTCAGTCTTTCAAGGCAACTTGGTGACAGCATTTTTTTGCTTACTTTCTCCAAGCTATACATCTGCATCACCCAGAATACTCTTTGCCAAACTTTGTGGGACATGAACCCTGGGAAGGAGCTACTCTTAAAGTGCTGAAAAGTCACACACGGTTTAAGAGCATGCGTGCATGGAGCAGGTTATGTTAGCCTCCGAGGTTGTCCAATTTCTAATGACCAATTTGAGGTAATATATGGTCTGTTCTCTCCGTCTTCCATTACTTTCTTTCTTTCAGAACTTCTTGCTTCATTTAGCTGCTCCAGATTTCTTCTGTGTAGCTCAACAGAAATTATGTTTGAAGATGCTGTGAACTTGACTATCACCTATTTTTGGAAACTGCTTTTCCTAAAAGGACCAAACTGCCTATGACCTGGTAGAATTTGTTTTCATTCCTTGCAATCTGGGAGGCACAGTTCAAGAAGTTAATGCTAGCAACTGACAGCTGCAATTTACTGGAAGATTAAGGTTGTCAAATTATGCCAATTGATAGCTGAGTTGAGTTTCTTTTATCTAACTTAAGATGTCAACATTATTGACGTTTAACTAATCAACCCAGGACCATTTCATAGGCAATGGAAAGAACTAGTTGCAACTTGGGATAAGCTAGGTGATAGGTATCCTGCTGCTCTTGTCTCATATAACAAAGGTCTCAACATTAGAGAAAGTAAAAATCTGGGCTTCTCACAAAAGAATCTGGCATCTAAGACTTGAGTTGAATTGTCAAGGGAAGGATTGGGTCAGAAAATTCACATGACTGAGTGAAATCTAAGAGCCAGGATAGAGAAAATGAGAATTATAGGCTGTATGAATCCAGTTAAATGAGAGAATTGGAGAAAGTGGTCGATTGACTTGTCTTAATCTTGTATTCCTACAAGTACAAGTTATTTGGAGGTGTCTTTTCATCACCTGATTGACGTGCTACAGGGAATCCTGAAACATACAATAGACAAAAGCTCACAGAAGTCATCTCTGTATAAATTAAAATAATTTTAAAGATCTTCTTTGAAGAACTCTTACAGAATGGGGTTATGTTTTTATTGCTGTAAAATATCAGTGAAGAAGCAGAGGGTCAGCATTAAAAATCGTCAAATTTAGACTTTAATTGCCTCACTAGAAAAGAAATTGAGTTGATACAAAATAATGAAGACAAAATTATATAAATTCAAGAAATAAAAATAAAAGCTGATAGTTTTTAAAAGTCAGAATGTGTTAATAGAGCAATTCAGAAAGCCTAAATACTTAAATATTCTTTATTATGCATAATAATATGTTTAAAAATCAACATTATTTTGGACAGTGAATCTGTGGTGGAATATATACATATTTTTAAAGAAAAAAAAATCATTGAGGATTAATTCTAAAAAGTAGTTAAACAAATATGAATCTATCAGTGATTCCATTCAATTCAACAACATATTTAAAACTAGACATGGTTCAGGACATATTTTAGGAGTTTAATTCCACTAAAATTTGAGAAAATGCCTTAAATTACAGGTAGAATATCAATGTATTTTCTATACTACAGATTGAACACTGCTAGGCAAATATATATGGAAATTGCTTTTTATTACATAAAAATAAGACTTCAGTTGATTTTTTAAAAATATTTTTCCTACTTTCTAAAACAGTTTTTTTTTTTTAAGAAGCAAACAATGCAACCAAGAAGCCAAACTAATAAAAAGTTTCTGATATAGCTACTAAGAAGTGAATTGAATTAACAAAAGTGTGAAAAGCTAAAGCACTCAAATATTATTCAGTCTTTTATACAGAACATGTTAGTGATGTGGGTCCAAACTGCACATGTAAACAAAGGCACAATATGGAGCTAACATTGTTTTAATGGCTATCTCCTCCCACAGATTAGAAATACTAATTTGTGGACCAAGAAGCAAGCTGCTGTTTAACACGTTTGTTGATACTTGTGAATATCTGTGCAGCCTTCAGCATTGCTAACATGGTACAAATGAAACAGTAAAAACCTCTAAAAAGAAGTGGGCTTATCACATGCAGTACATCTGTATGGTGTTCAGGCTAAATGTGCCACTATGGCTGTAAAGCTCTGACTGGCACTTCTTCCAACTCTGAAAGGCCTTCGTCATTCAAAGAAACACAAGGTTCAGAATTGACTCTCAGTAATATACCTTTCTGAGACACTAATTTGCTAGAGTTTTATCAATTTCCAGTTAATAGTCGCAAATGCATACTCAGTCATTTCTTCCCTTAGGGCCTGCTCCGACATCATGAAAATGACTCATGGCACAGGACTACTCAGTCAGCCTTTAGAGTAGAAAGGTTCACAATAAAAACTGAAAATTCAAACAGAGAGTAGAAGGAAAATAGAGGGTACATTATGAAAAAGTGTTGGATGAAATGGTAACAGATAGCTTTTAAATAACATTTGGTATTTTCACTACAAAAGTTTATAAAAACTGCTTAATGAATATCTCCAAAAACATTTTTTTTTTTTTTTTAACAGATCTTTGAATTTTAGCAAAAAGAAAGCAATCAGGTCAGAGCATTGCCTTTCTGATATTAAATGTTTTCCTGGCTTCAGTGAGATATAAGGTCTTGAAAAAAGTCTGTATTCTACTTCTGTTCCATAGCAGAATGCTGACAGCATACTAAAAGACCAAAAAAAAATGCGCATAATGAAGTCACAATGCTTTGGTGATACTTAGAGCAGCAGTAGATCCAGCACCAGGACTATATGGAAACTTCTGGAAAGATGAAGAGGAATACCTTATTGCAGTCTCTCCCAAAACTCATTTTTTTGCCAAGAACCATTCAGTATTCAGGGTGTATGCACTAGGAGAAGAATGATGGTCACATTCACTAATTTTCAAGCTGTTAAATTTGGAAGCAAAATATTTTTTTCTTTGTACATTTCATGTGAAAATAAATAAATAAATAAATAACATTATTCAGCACAGTAAAATATGCATATAATTTAATTTCATCAAAATCCAAAGGCACCAGAATATGATTCACTATATAGAATTATGCCTGCAGTCTTCCTGAGATACATACCACACTCTGAAAGCCTGCCACAGTAAATCAAAATGTTTTTTTTTCAGGTTTTGACAAGGAAGTGTTCCTTTCACAAATACACATACCAATAATAATTAGTGCCGAGACTTTTACAGCTGATTTTGTCTGGAGTTAAATGCAATCATAGGAGAAAAGCTATGGCTAACACAACATGCTTCCTCCATGAATCAATGAAGTTTTGTGGAATGGAATGCTGTCAGCCTTTACTGATGATGTTTTCTCATTTTACGCTAGTAAAACATTAACTGGAATGTGAAGTGAAAAGTCTATATCTGTATGGCACAGGCCCAGACTCATCTCTAACCACATTACTCCAATTTATAATCCAAGTGCTTACTACTTCTCCCATTTTGAAAATATTGTGTCAGTGTAGATGCATGGATTTGGTTGAGGAAGCTTTAGTTATTCCTGGTTAGCTTCCTAATGGCAATAAAGCTACAACCTGGCACACAGCAGATGGGTGAGAGTGGGCGGGGAGTGAGAGGGAAGCAGTACAGGTGTATGTCATTCTCTTTCTGGCTATTACAGGAAGTAAAATAGCTCCAGCTGGACAGATTAACAAAGTCCTGCTCCAGAATAAGCTGCAGCCTGCTAGGGGAGCCTCCAGAAAGATGGAGAAGTCCATTTTCCACCTCCCCAGCTAAAGAACTGAACCATAGCTCAGAGGGGTATGATAGTGATCATGTGTGATAGTGATCATGATAGTGATGATATAGGGAATGGCATCAAGGTGGTGAATATGGACTCACTATTTCTCATAAGAAAGGACCTCAGGAGAATTTGCAGTTATCACACAACACATACAAAATAAATTAATTAGTACGAATAGTGTGAAGTAGTGAAATAGTCTGGTATCAGAAGTCTGATATCAGAAGATATCAGAACATGAGTTCTCAAATGGATTAGACATTTCCTTTCAAAGAGGGAAAAAAAAAAAACTACAACCCATAAAACACCAAAAGTTATTAAATGCACGGATATCACCTCTGGCTCAGGAATTCCCTGCGCTACAAATTGCTGAAAGCTGAGAGTACATGCTGAGGGACAATCGTTATAAACTTACCTAGGGAAATACTTGTCTTCCCTAGGCCTCCTCCACTGGCAACCAACTGATATTAGATATTATTAGAGCAGCAGACTTGTAACGTGATACTTGTTGTTTGCCCTACCATTTTCCACTGTTATTTTTGGGCTAAGTCCTCGGTGGCATCAAAATAGTCCCATGTCAACTAAATTTCAGCCCAGTTGACTTTCTTCCTCAGGTTAACAGTGGTACTAGGCAATTCGTGCCCTCACTCAGCTCACTAGTATAGGACAGCATTTTCTCAGCAAGAGGACTTTGGCTCTGTAATTCTTCAGAAGACATTCTTACATGTACAACGAAATTAATTTCTCTTGAAACATAACCTAGTTTCCAGTAAAAAAAAAAAGTTTATAAGCTTTTAATTTTTTTAAATGTCATCTAGTACTTACATTTACTGCCGTGTCAAAAAAGGTATTCTGATAAAGATGATTGATTTATAAGGCCAACCTCTTTTCAGTGGTTTGTGGGGACAGGACAAGGGGTAATGGCCACAAAATTGAGCACAGGAAGTTCTGCACCAACATGCGAAAGAACTTCTTCACGGTGAGGGTGACGGAGCACTGGAACAGGCTGCCCAGGGAGGTTGTGGAGTCTCCTTCTCTGGAGATATTCAAGGCCCATCTGGACGCCTACCTGGGCAGCCTGCTCTAAGGAAACTGCTTTGGCAGGGGGGTTGGACCCGATGATCTCTTGAGGTCCCTTCCAACCCCTACAGTTCTGTGATCCTGTGATAACTTTAACATTTATTCTTCTGGAGTAAATTCAGTAAATATAACTGTAAACTCTTAAATAGGGAAAAAATAATATAAACAGGAAATAAATGAACTAAGTTTCCTCAATATTATGGTATTTTGCTACAACAGAAGAAAAATCACCCTAGTTACAAATCAACCAGTGAAATACAGACATTCCAGTTTCTTCTCTATATTGTTTTTAATCAACAATACTTTTTGTTGCTGCTTTTCAGAATGGGAATATTTATCAAATCACAAAGCAGCTATATAAGACAGTTAACATTTTATAAAATATATAGTTTAAGACCACTTATTGAAGGAATATTTTTTACTGCTAAATTGCATAGCTGGACTGCTAGAGAAATGTTATAAACAAAAACTCTCTTCAAAACTAAAAAAAAAAGTGAATTACTTTTTTAGTATGTAACTAAAAATTGTGAAACAAAAACAAATGTGAAGTTAAACAAAAGAAAAAAAAATCAGTATTCTCAGGGCAGCAGTTGATCCATTTAAAAAACACCACTTTATCTGTTCTCTTTTCCTTTGCAAAATCCAATAAACTGCCATTATATTCCTTTTAAATGGTTCCATTACAAGGATTCTATAACAACAGACTAATCTCTTGATAATTATAATAAATGCCTGTAATCAAAGCAGGAACCGTTTAAAATAAGGAGAAAGGCTGTTTTCCATCAAACTCATTGTAGTTCTGTGACCTTTGGAGCATTAAGCTACATCATACACTGCCACCTATAACTGCAGCAGAGCTTTCCTACCAATCCTGCTCAAATAAAAATAAAAAGGATGAGAGATCAATGGAAATGTGGATCGACACATGGTAAGAGTTCTTACTTTCCAGCTCTGAGCCTTGTAGAACATAAAAACCTCAGTTAACAAGATTCCAAAGGCTCAAAACGAGCGGAATTCCGCCAGCAGCTCTGACAGAGTTTGGTACCAAGTGTTTCCCTTCAGGAGGGAAGGAGGAATGAGCAGACTGGTATTTTAAGTAGTAGTGTGATGGCTGTGTGAGCTGTATATCACCGCTAATGCTTAAGAAAGTATTACTTTTCGAAAAGACAGCACATTTTATCACAAAATTTGATATTGTATTCACATGAACAAACAATGATTTCCAGAGATCATTTAAGAAACTGAAGGCTGATAAAATTACGGGAAGTGACTATATATGATCAGAATGACTTTCATCTGCATTTTGTTAGACCCAGCATTGATTTCACTTTTCAGCTGTGAACAGCAAGAGGCCAGCTGTGGCCAAGGGAGGGAGCAAGCAATGAACCAGGGTCACAATAGAGGCTGAGTTGTCAGAAAATTTAACACTTTTAATGACTAAATCTCAGAGAAAAATCTTCAAGTTACAACCATTTGAAAACTATATCCAGCGGGTCCCACAAACTGTCAGAGGATAGAAGATTTAATTTATGACAAAGTAAAACCTTTGAACTCTAGTTATGTGAATAAACAGTATTATAAGGGGAAAACAAACAAAGCAAGGAAAATATAAAATACACTGCCTTCAAGGCAGGAAAAACTACATTTTACTTTGTATTCCCAGATGTGTTAAAGGGAAATTTATGACAGCATACTGAAAAGCAAGATTCCCATTGTGAAACCCTTCACATTTATTTAACTAAGCACAATCATTGAAAATGACCTTTATCCAAACCCTTCACAGCTGTCTGAAAATGATCTAAAACTATTGCCAGATTTTCTTTAACTAACATTACTTAACAAAAAGTCATTACCCCAGGGCCATATTACCCTACTGGCAAGTAAACACAAATCCATTTTCAACAACATGCTACGAAGTTTTAATGAAATATTGATAACAAATTGAAAATGCCCCATTAAAAAGGTGCCAAATAATACAAATTATCATAGTTTTATGTTCTGGCAATAAATACATTACCTTATTTCTGATAACATGTTAGAAGTCTGATAACTATTAGAAGTCCATGAGAACAGAAAAATGGCTAATACTTCAAAAAGAAATCTTAAATTTAAAAATGTTATTAAATGAGATGCCACAATTATTATAAATGAAGCTGGTTTAGCAGCACATTGTGAAAAGATATCCTCATCTGTTTTCAAAAGACAGCACATCTAGAATGTACATGACTCTATAAAATTAAAGGGGTACTGACAATAAATTCATACGACAGTTTTTATTGCAGTCTTCTATTAATTTACTAGTGCGCTAATAATGTTTGATTCCATGACTTAAAAAGTAGGGTGTCAAAACAACGAAGACCTTAATCTTTCCCTTTTTCCTACATAAACACTAAGCTAAAAGATTGTCACAAGAGCTGGACCTCCTGCAGGTTTGGGTGAACTGAGGAGAATTAGGAAAAAATCATACTTGTGGATTCACAGCAGAAGAGTTCAATTTTTAAAATACTAGTATAGAGCTATAATTAAGTTGGGCACATACTGTGGGGAGTGGGGAAAGGACTTTATTAAGGGGATGATTAGTTCTGTAAATCATGGCTTTCAGATAAAGATGATGATGGTAGTTCCTTGGTGCGAGAGAAAGAAGGGTACAGGAGGTTCATTTCACCACAAAGTAATTATGCTGACCCAGAGCGTTACCATTTATCATGGCTGAAAGATGACACTCACCGTTAGCCAAGGGAAACTGCTACTCAAATGCTTACATCTAGATCAATACACACCACATTTTTCTGCAGCCAGAAGTAATTATACAACAGCAAACTTCACAATCAATATCCACTCAAGCTAACTTATATTCTGCTGTACAGACATGAAGGTATGGCACTGTCAACTGTCATTGAAAACTACTGCATTTGACCCAGATTAAGGGTTTTCTCCCACTATTATAAAGGATTTTACTATCCGTTTTCTGAGTAAAAGCAAATGTATCCTCTTTTCTCTATTATTAAAAACAATGAAAAACCACTTAGGTTTTCAGCATAAACTGAAAACTGCTTCTGAAACTGACGTACTTGCTATCATTTCATAAAATCTCAGTGCAACAAATGAACAAGCAAAAAATCAGTCAATTAAAGAAAAATCAATATTCCTAGCTACCGAAAGTTAAATAGCATCTGGAGCATTAATTTCTAAAAGCTGCGTTTCAAGACCTGACCTTTTTGAACTCCAGAGATCAGAAGACAGAGAAACATACTTACCTGAAATGTTAAATCAACATAATTTTCAGTATTAAGCATATATTCATGTTTGTTTGCACAGAGATGCACACATACGATTACCAGTAAGCCAGCTAGTAGATAAAATTAAGCTTCAAGAGTTTATGTTTTGTTTCAAAATGCATCTAAATGTCAGTTTTGACAACTGCTTTCAAAAAGGCAGAGCTTAGTCTTATAAACCAATCTAACACATCAAGGAAGGTTAGAGGGCATAAAAAAATCACTGCTTCAGTAATAAAAAAAAAAATTGACATCCAATTTTCAAGCTGATTTATCAGTGGAAAGCTAAAATTGATAGTTTGCCATTACTGGGTAGCAGGCTGTCTAAGAAAGCTGTTACAAAGCCTTTCATTTTGATTTAGCCACATGGATCAATACAAACCTATACTGTTTCAATTTTACAAATATTGATTTTCTGATATAACCTCTGTGGGAGAACATTAATCACCTGCCATACTAAAAAATATTGAAATTTATTTTGTAAACTTTGATTCTCAAGAAAATATAGTGTTCTACTGAGTGAAGTGAAATCTATTTTACCAAATAACAGCTAATCACTGTTAAAATTATCTTTTGAGTAATATTTTTTTGCCTTTTAATTTCAGTGTCAGAGCTATACTGTTAATTCTTTAAATGGAAGAAATAAACAACTTTATTTTTTTGATTGTGCATCTTGCAATTCTTTTCATTGATTTTATTTTTTTATGAATAGGAGGACAAACCAGGACTTCAAGTTAAAATACTCAGGAACAATTAATATTGAATTCTTACACAAAGTTTCTCCACAAATCTAGAATCATTTAATGCTTCAGGGAGAACTGTTATGTTTTTTTTTTTTTTTTTCCATCCCCCCCTCTTCCTCCAGATAACAAAGGAAAAGCAAATTCTAACACTAGAAACATTGTTTTTTTTTTTTTTTAATGAAACAAAAATCTATACCTTACATTTACATAGACAACATTATATTGGCACACTGGGTTTTATCTACCTTAGGCTTTTCTAATTTTTTTTTTTTTGGTGATATCTGAGAGCTCCACTGTTCCTCAGCTTTCGAAACAGACTACATTTTTATGTTACTTTGCTCAAATGTAATTGTTGACTTTTATGACAGCCCCTTCAAAACAATAAAACTGAATTTAAAAAAAAGTCCAATTTTGTAAGACAATTTTCAATTTTCTGAAAGCAGCAATGTTTGTTGAAGTTTAAAGGCAATTATTTCATCACGTCCTAGTATCTTATTGCATTGAGAAATTCTTAAGAGTTACCTACAGGCTCGTTCCAACAACTCAACTTTTTTTTTTTTTTTTAAATCCTTTTCTTCCCTGTTTCCCAAAAGCCCCTGTATGAGATGCTTAAACAGGACCACAAACGTTTCTGAGTGCCACATTGCTGCTGGTAAGTGTAGTTATGCTATCCAACATGGACATTAATATACTGAACAGGTTTTAGGAAGAAATACTCTTTGGATAAAAGTGTAAAAGAATAAATGAGAAAAATGATAATCCTATGTCCTTAGGTCACTGTCCAGGGCTGGGAAAAAGAAATAGCCACGAGGATTTCGATTAGTAAGTGCACATTCGAAACACTTGTTAGTAACACAGTGCCATCCTGATCAGCGATTACTAATCAGGACTGTGAAAACTTCCTATATTAGACTAAATTAGTCATTAAGTAAGCAAAATCCCTGAAATAAAAGCAATATTATCAAAATGAAAAAGATATAATATTTCTAATTTTCACTGTATTATCATGAAACCAGGGTATACTCAGGGCTCAATATGAAAAGTCTGTCTATTTACAGAATATGAAATTAATTGGATACTAAAATTATCTTCCTATGTTTACTTGAGATCAAATAATACCAACATCAAAATATCAGAATCTGAAAAAGACAAATTAGTATCAGTAAAATTCTGCAAGAGAAAAGACTGGGAGGTAGGAGGAAAAAAAGCATGGAAAAGAAACGAAACAAACAAAAAAATCTGCATATACAAATAAGGACTTGCCACACTAATGAGGTGCAATTTCAATCTGTTCCAAAACGGACTAGAACAGTTCTTAAGTGCAATGGCAATGACGACGTACAGATAGAATGGACTCTATATTAGCCATCACACAAATTCATACTGTTATTATTGAGATACTGCTTGATTTTAACCATGAAAAGCATGAACACAATGAGTCTGAGGCATAGCAAAAATTCATTGAAAAGCTCCAGTACTAAAGCATGTTTAAAATTAAAACAAAGCAGCACTAAATATTTAAAACCTTTCTCTTAAAAAAACAAACAACAAAAAAAAACCCACAATATTTAAGCACTATTTTTTTCCCTATCAACTGATTCAAATCATTCCGTTAGCAAAGTACTGTAATTCATGTGTTACAGGTGGAAAAAAAAAACCAAAGAGGATAGATAAAGACTGAAATGATATATTCAGTGTTGAGATGTCATCTCGCTGGCAACACTAAGATGATAACTTTTTTCTTTAGGGCATAAAGTGAGTGCCTTCATACCAGAATAAAGAATCCTGTTTTTCCATATGAATTGTAGTGCAAATTCTGGAGTGCAGAGTGCATGGAACAATTGGTTTGCCTTGGCTGGAAATGCCATGAATTGCTGCTATGGTTTGTTAATGGCACTTATTAAATCCACTATTCCCATAAATATGTATACTTTCAACAAAGATTAAAAAAAAAATACAAGAAATTTGAAAACCTGTTATTCTGATTGTATATTATTCACTTAAAAAAATCAGCATTTTGAAAACATAATTTATTGCATAATAAAAGATTATCTAGGGCAAAAGAACAGATAATAATTTTTGAAAAAAAAAAATCCCCTACCCATTTTTTTTTTAGTTCACTTTTGTTATGAAAAACATAAGTCTTTTATAGTCTCTCATTTGTGTTCTTGGATTATTTTTGTTCAAGGAAGAAAGAAAAACCCAGAAGCAAAATATCTTGTTGACACTTGGGCTGCCATCACATAATCACAGTTGCAAATAAATAAAAAAACCAGCATTTTTAGTGAATACATTTAAAGACTCTTCTATTAAGGCTTTTCTACATTTAACTATATTCAGAACAAGAAGAGAATGACCTTCTAAAAAATAATGATGGTGATTATCCACATAATGGTTTTAACATGCAAATATACAGCAGCCATGTAAAGGAACAAAAATCAGACAGCAACTTCACAGTGCTTAAGGGCTTCATATTTTACAGCACCAGCATTAATGGAAAAGTTAATGTAGCATTGAATAACAGTGAGTCTCTCAGCTGCTGCTACTGCTGCAGAACATTTAGATCATGGAAATAACACATCATTTTTTCACTCCTATTGCTTTCTTGACACCCCCCCCCCCCCCCCAAAAAAAAAAATCTTCTCACCCACCCCCAGAATCATGTACATAATATTTCGACATTGCTCATTTGCTTAAGAAATATGCCCAAGAATATAATTTATAAGACCAAACATTCAAAGAAAAAAATAAAACACAAAATTCAAGATAATTAAGTAACATTGTTGAAGAAGATCATGAACACTGTACACTGTGACTTAGTTCATACTATGGTACAAATGCATGAGCACAACCACTTAACAGAGTACAAAAAATGGCACAGCATTTTTCAGTACTTAATTCCTAATCTCAATACATGAAACATCCAGGTAATTTATGTATATTAAACTCCCTTATTTTACATTTACTCAACATTAGAAACTATTTTTAAGCAACTGTACATGGTAACAACAGTGTAAGGAATATCTGAAATTGTGAAAAAGCAATTGGTCTGAATGAATGATTTAGTAAATATGAAGGTGATTGTTCTCATCTCTACGGATTGTCCCTATCCCTTCGTCATAGGTTATTAAATCTACTGAAAAAAGTATACTTGATACTTCTTTCTGATACAGGTTAAATTTTTTTCTTATGTTACATTTTTTTTCTAAGTATTCCAAGATAAAAGGGAACTCAGCACAGAGTGTCATTTAGAAACTTTTCACTGACCAAAGTCAACAGGGAGGTTTAAGAAGGTGGACAACACCTAGTTACTGTAATTGGAGTCACATAATTGTCTCTGAATTGAATCGAATTGCACTGACAATTGTAATTAGGGAGAAATCTGGGGAAAGGAAGACAGACCCCACAACTATAAATCCTGCAAACCAAGTTCTGCCTTTGTCAATGCTGGTTTGTTTAGGAAAGAAAAAGTAATTTATTATGTAAATATATAGTAAATGCTGGAATACCAGCAATCTTTCCTTCCTTCATAAATACAGGCAATGACCATAAGAATTTTGCTCCTTTTTGATGCAAACTGTAAAATGTGAAGATACATATGAGTTTAGAATTTCCACTAAGGATATTATTCCTTCCTGAAATTCCTGAAAATTATTCCATCTTATAAAGGTCTTCAGACTTTAAGGTTTCTGTACTGATGTTTGACTAGCAATAGTTTTTGAGTTTGCTGCTCATTGCCTTTTTGCCATCAGAAGAAGAATGAAGTTAAAAGTAGTGAGCGTGGCTTAAAAAAAAAATATAAATCCATCCCACTCTTTTCTATGCTAAAAATAGGTGCTACTAATTTGAAATCCAGGCAGTTCAAAAAGCAACACAAATGTATGAACTGATACATTATAGTTTTGCTGTTGATGCCAGACACGAGAATAAAAACTGGGGAGTAAGGACCACTACTTCCAGATCTTTGCAGAAGGTTTTACCAGATTATTCTTCAGTCATCAAACCTACCACTATTTCTCAGTCAAATAGTATTTGATAGACAGTATGAAAATCTTCCTCTCCCTTAATTCACCTGCTCTAGCTGTCCAAGTGACTGCAAGTAACCAATCAGTTACATGTATGACAATTAGATCACTCACTGCCCCCTTTTCCTTCTCTAATGTCTGAACTATTAGCTATGAATTTCTAATAGGATTGAAAACGTACCAGCAGAAGATATGGATCTTGTCTTTACTAGTGGTAATACTGACTGGTGTGGGGAGAAAAAGCAAAAAAACAAAAAACTTAATATTAGAGCCAATGGTGAACTTAAGGAATCAGTAGCCAGAAAAACAAACAGCTATTGAAAGCTACCTAAAATCCTCCCAGAGATTAATGCAGGACTAGGTGAAGAGCCCTCAAATTAATTAATATGCCTTTAAACACACAATAATACATTCTAGAGTTCTGCTTACTTGCAAACAGAATAACACAGATCTAATACAGAACCTGTGATGAACGTTAGTCCTGTGCAACTGCACTTTTACAACTAAATTTTTAGGTTCCCTCAATATACTACTTGTGACTTAACATCTTATAAATGTTTTGGAAAACATGAATGACAAAAGGAATCTGAAGGTCTTCTCTAGTACAGGCATACCCATTGTAGTCTTTTCATTTCTACAGCATACATCCCTGCATACATCTTTCCTAAGGAATGTATGTCTTTTAGAATACCGTAGCATTACAACTTTACTGTGGGTGTTGTGAAAAATCAAATTTAACAAAAGAAGGATACAAGGAAATGTATTTTGTTAGTCCTAATACTGGTGGACAAGAATTTAGATGTACTTTTTTTTTTTTTATTAGTGTACAAAAATTAAGCTTTTTTTTTTGATTACTTTTAAAGTGGAATTCTCTAAATAAATACTGCATGGAAAGAGCCATTCTCATAATTCGTCACTGTGTCACTGAAATAAAGATGCTATTCTAGTACTTTTAGAATAGGACATTCCTAAGAAAAGGTCTCTGCCATATATTAATAAAAGTAAGGTGGTGTCCAGCAGAATCTTTTGAACTTCCTTGCATAGTAGGCAATAATGCCCTTTCATAGGTCAGCTACAGAATGATTCATCAAATGATTCAGATACTCAGGGAATGTCATAGAAAAACAAACAAACAAACAAAAAAAAAAACAAACCCACAAAACAAAACAACAAATGACCTGCAGCTTTAGTTTATGCAACACACACCTTAGAAAACTGATGTACCCGGACTTTCTGAATGCAAGCGCATTCAGAAAGAAACATCTGCCTCTTTCCAGGGAAGTGGATATATTCATCATCAAACAAGGGTCACATAAATGGTATCATTAGTTCAAAAAACAAAAATGTGGAAAACTGAGGCAGAGTATATCTGATATGCTATGAACATAGATATCATATCTTGCTCCTGGCTATTCTTTTCTTACAGGTTTCAGTCAATTCATTTGCCTAGATCCTTAGCTCAACAGTTCAGCATGAAACTCTACCACTGAAAATACTGTCTGAAGTTCACCAAATAAATTTCCTCTATTATTAAGCTGTCATCAACTTTGAAAAAAAAAATATTCCTGAAAATATGAGAGGGTGGGGTACTATTCAATGTAAATGACTGCGTGTCTGAAAATAATGCATTCTTGGATAATAGAAATTGGAAGCTTAAATGTCTATACATTAAACAAAAAAAAAATATCAAAATACTAAAAAAAAAGACACTCACCATGAGGCATATATATCACACTTTACTTTCCCCCATGTTTTCACACAGCAGAAAGTACATTATGCATAAATATTAAGGCCCTCTTATGGCAAAGGATCCCAAAGGCTTTAGTAGTATTTCTAAACTGGACCTAAGAGACATCACATTTAGCTTTCTCTTTATGTAAGGTTTTATTGCTTCCTACCATTAGTGCAAACATAACTTCTAGTAAATCATCAAAATAAATTTCTTACACATTAATCTTTCCTAGTTTCTGATTGTAACTAACAAAACCAAAAAGCATTCCCACCCAATAAAAATAACTTGCTATCAGGAGTAAAGATAAAAGAAACAAAAGTAACCTGAAAAATAAGTATACTTATGTACACCAGGAAAAAAAAAAACCTCAATATCTGAGTTGGTACAGAAATTTGAAGAAATAACTTTGTTTTGATTTTAGTCTGCTAGCATTGTATATACAGAATAGTTTTTAAAACAATGGTTAGCATTTTCAAATTGAAGAGCAGAAGTGCATATGGCTTATGCATCTTTTTGTGGATTTTCCAATAATCTAGACAATTTGAAATTTTGCTACACTATTTTGTTTTAAAATGGTTCAGTGCTATTGAATGTTTAAGAAAAATTTATGGCATAAGGCAGTATATTCCTGAAGCTGAAACAATCATTAGACTCTGATGTTCATCTATTTTATTGAACCACCCGCAGGGAGCTTTATGGGCATACTATCATGTCAAGGTCACAGGATTAAGTGAGCAGTGATGACAGTAAACAAGCCTTTTCTGTATATTCTAAAGGGTCTTACTGAGTTACTTAAAATGCCATAAACATAAATAGTCTCCTATCTCTACAATACATCCATGACAAATGACTTCAAAATACAACACTCTTGAGCAAGGGACCTTTACAACCTAACCAACAGCCTATATTATTGACAGAAGATATCAATATACTGGGGACTACAAATATTAGAAGAACCATGCAATCCGTCATTGTCTAGTATTTTACATCTGTGAGTGTACGAGAAATATTTCCATATACTTCAAATCTCTATGTGAACATATATTGCTACTGAAAAAACAGGCCTTTCAGGTTAAGAAAAACAACAGCTATATAGAAAAAGTAACTGTTATTATGACACACATGCCAAATAAAAAAGGTAATAAAAACAAATCTACACGGTATTTTCAATACCGTCTTGAATGATTTAATCACTCTGTAGAAGTATACAGTGCATTACTGTATCTATTTTATCAATGAGGAAAGCAGTATAATTAAGTACAACAATTTCCTTCAAGTCATGTGAAGTCCATGACAAATGTGGGGTTTCTGAATCACTCAAAATAAACCTGTGTAAGTTTACTCTCTTTACTTTTGTTTGAAACACATCAACAAAACAAAACAAAACAAAACAAAAACCCACAATAAAAATAAAATAATAACAATAAAAACAGGAAAACCAAAACCAAACAAAACAAAACACAGGAGTGGTCTCTTGAAAGAGAAATGTCTGCCGAGAATATGTTTCAGAAAGCAGAAGAGTGAGTTGTGTAAAGATGATCTTCATAGTTTAATACCTGTCAACATATAGGTTGTGCTGACAACATGCATACAGAAACACCAAATCCACAGAACTCTCCTGCTAAGCTATATCAAGGTAAAAAAGGAAGGAGAATTCTCTGCGTGCTGGCATCTGTGTCCAACAAGCCATGCTTTTCCTATACAGAGACCCCCTGTCACATGAAAACAGGACCTCTTGTGAAGCACTTGAGAGCAGCTGTTGCTCACTCACTTGCCTATGCCTCCTGTCTAGTCAGTAGTAATAATGCAAGATATGATGCCAAGCTCATTAAGACATTAATATAGACACAGAAAGAGGAGATACAGTGACATAGGTGCAAGCACAGAGCGATTAATCATAAAGGACAGAAGAAGGTTGCAGATGATGAGGACAGAGCAGACACTGCAGAGGACATCTTTGATTTCCTCAAACACAGGACTATGATCCAAAACAAAACCTGCTAGGCAGAGACAAAATATGTTCTCTTTATCATCAGATAGCCTGTATGATATTGACACACCAATTTAGGGAAATTCTAAACTAGTTTGAAGGAGAATAATTTTGTACCACAAAGAAGCAAAAAAACTTACTAACCCAAACCAACCAATCAACCAACCAAAAGAAAACATAAAACCACCTAATCAACAAACAAAACCACAAACACCTCAAAGTCTGATTTTTTTTTTTTTCTGGAGGGTGGGGGGCTGCTACAGGATAACTGAGGAGATAAGAGAAGTGGATTATGTATCTTAGCTGATTACAGCTTGCAATGATGAAAATGGGAATTACAGGAATGCAGAAGTGTCTTCGTATCTAGAATATAAAACTTAGGCTGGCATTACAGAAACTTGCCAAAACAAATCAGGGTTTGTTCCAAGGAAAAACAATAAAAGTATTTTTTGTTTAGCATGTAATAATTTACTTCCTCTGAAGTTTAGAAACAGGCATGAAACAAACTCTTTGAAAGTCTGGGCAATGTTAAAAAGAAAAAAAAATAGTACTGAATGCTGAGAGAGAGAATATAAAGGAAAAACCTTTACCACCACCTCTGAAAGAGGGTAGAGATTAGAGATATTTGACTTTAATTTCCTTAATCAACTGAAAAAAAAGACATGAAACTTGTTGGCAAAGGGCTCATTTATTAAAATGACAGGTCTTATAAAAAAAGTTATAAAAAGATGTCTGTTTTGTATACATTTTTATGCTAGAACGGGAAGTAGTTAAGTTCAGTAAGGTATTTTAAGTTTGATCCTGACTACCAAGTTTTTTTTCATAATAATTCATCTAATTTGGAGTAAAGAAAATTATCCTATAATGCACATGTAAGTTCAACTGTAAGGCTAGAAAGGACCACGTTTCCTAAGGTTCCTGCTGAATTCCACTTTCTTCCCCTCCCGCACACCCTCCCAAAGAAAAGGGGATACAAAACATGTGATAGGGATGTTCTAAATTATGCCTGCCTCAGAGCCTCAAACTGATTTAATCTTGAGTTCGTCTACAGCCACTAACCTGAATGTCTCAAAGTATTTTACAAACATATGGTTGGACATAAATACATTTCAAATAAAAAAGTACAAGACAGTAAGATTTTGAGAGGAGAGCAACCAAAATAGATCAACTAGGTTTTCTTTTGGTCAAACTTAGCATTTCTGATGATTCCAACAAAAATGTCTGTCAAAACACCGCAAATGCTTCTCTTAGAAAAAAAAAAAATAATAAGTTTAGCATTTATCTTCTGTAACCTACTTGAAGCACCACATGGGAAAGAATCCTCACACGTAATGGTACTACAGCAACTTACCACAACTTAAAAATAGAATGTTTCTCACCCATTTTATGTCACAAAATAAAGAACAAGTCAAAGAATTTTCATTTCTAAAAAAAAAAAAAAAGGCTTCTTAGAAATGTAAAACTTACTTTTTCAGAATCTTCTAATCCATGGCCTTTGTTCTTTTTTATTCTTTGGTTTCAATTTTCTATATGAAATGGATGGGAGATTCTCTGCTATGTTGATCTGATTGGCATTGGAGAAAAAGTGAGAATCACGTGAGGGAAATGTTATCTGCCTAATGAGAAATTCTTCCCTCATGGTTTCTATTGAATTTCAACCTCTGTCTAAATTGGAGGCGGGAAAAGAAGGAGCACAGATGCTAGAAATGCTGTCCAAAACCAGCAACTGTTAGTTCAGTCTTCTGATACCCACTCCAGGGGTTGATTTCCCTGAAGGAACTGGGAGGAAAAATTGAAGAAAGGCAGTTGGACTTTGAAGTCCTACCGAGAAAAGGAAACTTCAAAATTGAGACTGTCTGAAATTGAGATTCCTCAGGAAATCCTGAGTTGAAAGAGTCTGAAGGAGTATTAGACAGGCATATATCATCATTAGATGGACATATCATTGATTGAAAACTGGCTGGGTGGCCCAGCCCAAAGAATCTTTGTGAATGGAGTTAAATCCAGATGGATGACGGTTACTAGTGGCGTTCCCCAGGGCTCCAGTACTGGGGCCAGTTCACTTCAATATCTTTATCATTATCTTTATCTTTTTATCTTTATGTGGATGTGGAGATTGAGTGCACCCTTGATAAGTTTGCAGATGACAGAAATTAGGCACAAGTGTTGATCTGCTCAAGGGTAGAAGGGCTCTGCAGAGGGATCTGGATAGGCTGGACCCATGGGCTGAGGCCAACTTTATGAAGTTCAACAAGGCCAAGTGCTGGGTCTTGTACTTGGGGCACAACAACCCCATGCAATGCTACAGACTGGGGGAAGAGTGGATGGAAAGCTGCCTGGCAGCTTGGGATGTGGGGGGTATTGGTTGATAGCTGGCTGAATATGAACCAGCAGTCTGCTCAGGTGGCCAGGAGGGCCAACAGCATCCTGGCTCGTATGAGAAACAGTGTGGCCAGCAAGACGAGGGAAGTGATTGTCCCCCTTTACTCGGCTCTGGTGAGGCCTCACCTCGAGTACTGTGTTCAGTTTTGGGCCCCTCACTACAAGGACATTGAGGTGCTGGAGTGTGTCCAAAGAAGGGCAATGAAGCTGGTGAAGGGTCTAGAGAATAAGTCCAGAAGAGAGGTTGAGGGAACTGGGGTTGTTTAGTCTAGAGAAAAGAAGGCTCAGGGCAGACTGTATTTTACTATACAATTACCTCAAAGGAGGTTGTTGTGAGGTGGGGATTGGTCTCTTCTCCCAAGTACCAAGTGATGAGGTGAGGGGAAATGGCCTCAAGTTGCTCAAGGGGAGGTTTAGGTTGGATATTAGGAGAAATTTCTTTACTGAAATTGCATTGGAATAGGCTGTCCAGGGAAGTGTTTGAGTCACTATCCTTGGAGGTCTTCAAGGAGCATGTAGATTTAGAACTTAGTTGCATGGTTTAATGGTGAACTTGTCAGTACCAGGTTAAAGGTCGGACTAGATGATCTTAGATGTCTTTTCCAACCTGAATGATTCTATGATCATGTCTACTTCACCTATTCTTGCTCTTTCTTAAGCATTCACTTATAGATGAAGATAGGTTACTGAGCTAGATGGACCACTGGTGTGAACCTGTTCTTGCGACTGGTATACTGGAAGCTGAACTGCTGTATGTGCACATTCTATCTCTACGGCTAGACTTCAGAAGAAGCACAAGGCCCTCTTAGGCTCTTAAGGTTGGTCTCTCTTAATATACGTACATTTTTAAATCCTCTTGTTGCTGCTATAATAAAAACATACATAGTAAGTTGACACTAAGTCATGTGAATTTGTATTCTGATTGCTGTTCCAGTTAAAGACTATACTGAAATCTAAAGATCTGTTGTGTGTAAAGCTTGCAGAAAAAGAACATGGACAAAACTTTCCTCTTTGTGTTGCTGTGAAGCTAAAGGGGGGAAAAGCTGTAGGCAGAAACAAACAAACAAACAAAGTAAAAACAAAACCAACCAAACAAACAAAAAAACACTTTTTCTAAAAGTGGAAAAAAGCAGAGTAAATAAGGAAAAAAATTCTCTTATTGCAAAAGTAATATAGTGAAAAAAAATCCTTTGTCCTTTAATATTAAGTACAATGTACTGTACTTACTAGAGATAAATAATTCTATACTGCTACATAAATAAATTCACATTGGAAAAAAATATTTTCTTCAGAGGTTTCTCCCAGCTGTGGGAGAAAATCCACAGCAAAAAGCACCACAGTTCAAAACAACAGTATCCTTGCACAAATTCAGAACTGAATAAATGTCACTTCAGCAAACTGAATTCACTCGTGTGGCCCATCTCTGGCTATGCAATGCTTGTTTCTTGGCAAGTATCTCTATGCTGCAAATAGCATCCTACATCTAACTTATTCTTAGGAAGTGATACAGAATTTTTCTGTCCTTATTGTGCACTTCAAAGGGTACAGACTGATTAGCAAGTATTCCTTTGGACAGTCTCTGCCTTCCACCACAGTGGTAAGCAATCAGGGAGGGAGAAACTAGCAGGGTACACAAAAGGTAGTGGATGCAATATAATGGGTGCAGAGCAGCAGGAACAGCAGAAAGATAAGAAGGACATCAAAGTAGTAAAATACTACAAAAGAGTATTCAGATTAGAAAAATAATCTCAATCACTTTTTTGTCCAAATCCTGCTACAGAATGGTGATTAATACTGGACCAAGAATGTAAATAATGAAGACACATCTGGTGATCTCAAGGTACCTCAAAAGTAGTGCAGTAAAAACAAAGAAGACAGAAAAGCATTTTCTTAATGTTTTATCATGATGAAACTGTTTTAGAACTGAATATTTGGAACTTGCAACCAAAATATTTAATGAATGGGCTGAAAAGTACGCAGATTCCATGAAATCAATCTGGAAGCAACATTTTGTAAACAAAACCATATTCCACCAATTCCAAAAACAAATTCAATTCTTAGTTCCTACAGACTACGTGGAAAAATGCATCACTTTAACAGACCCTCAAACAACAGGTATATTAAACACTCTGCTAGACCCAGTAGACTGGATCTGGTCCTACATCTTTGCCACTACTCTAAAGCTTCCTTTGCAATTTATGTCCAGCAGTTAAAATGAGCCAGGAATGAATGAATAGCTAAACCAGATGAAGACGATTTGCAGTGGGGGACAGGATGGGTTCTGTGTCTCTTTCAACTTCCTAAGGCAGCAGCTAGTATGATGACAGAGTCAGAGCATGCCAAGGTTGGCTGTAAGGGAAACTTCTGCTTACTCAGTTCATGTGTTCTCATCCCTCTTGCTGTAAAATGGAAACATTTGGTTTAGAAGCAGTGTCTTCCCAGAATCAACACATTTAACTGCCAAGCCCTATAGGCTCAGAAAACGGGAGTTCTCTTTCAGCTCTCTTTTCCCCTCCCCCAGCAGAACCCAATCTCTGCAGAAGCACGTGCTGTAGTGAGAGGCAAAACTAGCTGTCTGGCAAGAAACTTTTTATTTCCATCCTGTCTCCCCAGACGAATTTGGTCTTCACCACAGAATGAGTTTGACAGCTCTGCCCTCCACCATGAATGATTAATTTGTTATGGGTGTCTAGTTTGACCAAAGATGGATTTGAACAGAAAAAGCCCTTGTATACTTGCTATTTGGTAAAGCTGCTTTAATGTAGGTGGAACCTCCTTCATCAAATCACTGAAAGCAAGAGAACCAAGTCTCATTTTTAAATGTCATTTTTTCTCATTATAGTAATCCTCCCATGTATATCAAAACTGATAATGAGAAAATATCAATGACAAATAGTTTGTATTTGATTTAGAACAGAACCTGAAACTCAGACCTCTTCTGTATTGCCCTTGGTTGCCTTAAACTTATAGAAACTGTAAGAATAACTATATGTGAAGTATTCTTGAATAAAAATTTTTTACAAAGTTGTGGTATCTGATTAAACCAAGCAGCTGAAATAACAGAACCCTCCAAACAAGCACAGTGACAGATTACAGCCCAAAACATAGGCATACATGTGGCTGAGAAGCAATTTGATCTGTGTTCCCAGACAGGTTTCAGTAAACATTTTTTTTTTAAAATATCATACATATATATATTCAAAGAAAGATGTGTATGGGGAATGAAGCAGATGAGAAGGAAGAGAAGCACCATATGAAGCTGACAGAGAAGACAGAAAGAAGCATATGTCGTGACATGAAGACTATAACCCTGAAAAAATCTAAGGGTAAGTGCTGGCTTAAAGTCGCTTTGAAAGATAAGCTATGCAACGCCATTTGATTCTTCCCAAGATGAAGGAAATAGGATGTTGCATATTCACTGTGAATAAGTGGCAATGCATCAAAGAAATAGCCAACTCATCAGTTTCTCATCTGAATGGAAAAAACATGCAGATATCTAAATTTGGTATAACGCTAAATTTAAGAAAGACAAAAAGAAAATTCTATGTTTAGTGTAAGATATCTAACCTGAAGATATCTAAACTGAAGTTATCTAAAATGGCTGCCCAAATGAGAAAAACAGAATTAGTTTGGTTTAAGGGCACAAACAGGATTTATAACAAAATAAATGGACATATTATAAATACTATTACTCTTTGTCTGAGATATGTAGGAGAAAATAAGATGATTCAATAATTTCCTTTTCTTGTAGGGGAGTTGATGCTAACACCTGCAAAAAATGGAGCAAAAGAATTTTTTTTTTTCTTCAAGAAGTGAAGGGAAAATATTTGTTAAAAAGATAACACTTTTGGAAAAAAAAATTCTGAAAACAGTGTTATTTACCATTTTCAGACAGAAGATGAAAGAGTAAATAGGTTCTCAGACAGTCTCCAACCATACTAACTGGTTAATATACAGGCCAGGACAGCTTGTACAATGTTACTGTCTTTGTAGGAGTTTATTCAAGTGGTGAAGCACTCACATATAATTAATTTCTTCTTTGTAAACTAATAGCTAATTAAGAAGGAAACTGAAATGCAAGTAACCTATGACTTTATCTTTTTTTAAAGTCAGCTATCTTCTTCTTGCTAAAGACGTTTTGAAAAGAGCTTATGATAGCACATTTTAAATTCATAATTTGCAAATCTACAGAATTGCATTCATCAACCCCATGTTTTTTTCCTTAGTAATCACAGTGCTTCCAGGAGTTAAGTTAGTTCTTTGTTTTTTTATAAATGAACAAAAAGTAAACTTTATGACACATATATATTAAACATAGTAAATGGTGGTTGATGCTGTGTGGAAAAACAGTACCTGCAAACACAAAAGCTGGGGGACTTACAAATTAATTGTGCTGAATGTTCAACACTAGGAAAAATGTTCTCTACAGCTATATAATATTTCAGAAAATCAGATGTTAATATTTTATATCATAAGCGTCTTTGCTAAAGGACTTAAAACTCTTCCTTACCTTAAAACACACACACAGAGAAATAAAAACGTGTATGTATATATAAAATATATAATATATATATACTACGTGGTGCAATTATCAGTATATCAGTGGCAGCAAATGGTGTATATCATAGAGAACTGAAGCTCTTACAAATCACACTCATTCTCCAAAAGTAGATTCTAACCTATCTTACCCATTTTGGATATCAAAAGGCATTGCTATTCCTAAACGTTTATCATGCAAAATTGGGTACCTATTTCTTCACCTTCCCCTCCTGGAACTTATAAGGATTTCACAGAATCACAGAATGGTTAGGGACAACTCCCACTAGACCAGGTTGCCCAAAGCTCCATCCAACCTGGCCTTGAACACTTCCAGGGATGGGGCATCCACAACTTCTCTGGGCAACCTGCTCCAGTGTCTCATCGCCCTTAGATGAAAGAATTTCTTCTGATTATCTAACCTAAATCTACCCTCTTTTAGTTAAAAGCTATTACCCCTTGTCCTATAACGACACTACCTGATAAAGAATCCCTCCCCAGGCTTCCTGTAGGCCCCCTTTAGTTACCAGAAGGCTGCTATAAGGTCTCCCCAGAGCCTTCTCAAGATGGAACAACCTCAACTCCCTCAGCCTGTCTTCATAGGAGAGGTGCCCCAACTCTGTGATAATTCCGTGCCCCTCCTCTGGACTTGTTCTAATAGGTTCATGTACTTTTTGAGCTGGGGGCCCTATAGCTTAGGCATATAGAATGCAGTACTCCAGGTGGGGTCTCGTGAGAGCAGAGTAGACGGGCCTTTGGCCTGCTGTCCACGCTGCTTTTGATGCAGCCCAGGATATGGTTGGCTTTCTGGGCTGCAGGCACACATTGCCAACTCAAATCAAGCTTCTCATCAAGCAACAATCCCAGGTCCTTCTCTTCAGAGCTGCTCTCAATCCACTCATCGCTCAGCCTGTATTTGTGCTTGGGATTGCCTTGACCCATCTGCAGGACCTTACACTTGGCCTTGTTGAACTTCATGAGGTTCGCACAGCCTCACCTCTCAAGCCTGTCAAGGCTTGGATGCCATCCCTTCCCACCAGTGTGTCATGTTTCTTTAGTTTGCAGTTTCCAACAATGTTCTCAGATTCAAGAGCTGAACAGGGAATTGGTGATGTGCTTTCAAATCTCTAAAAATTCTTCCTGACAGAAGTGATGTGGTCACTACAGAGGTCTAGATGTCTGGAATGCCAAACTATTTTTTTTTAGTAGCTCTCTTCCAGTTAAGACTGTATCTTCTGGGGCATAGGAAAGCATGGAGAGACTGCCAACACTGTAATTTTCCATCAAGAATCAAAAATCATTACTTTAAACATGTTTTGTCAGCATGTTGACAGCCGAGACAACAGGAATGTAAAATTTTAGATTACATCTTAATTTCCATTATATAAAAAGTACTGGAGAAACCACCTAATTAACAACAGGTTTTGATTTCTGTGCCTAAATAGTTTCCCGAGCCCTCTCTCTTTTCTGCACTTGAAGTCTTTTTAATCTGCTCACTGAGAACGAATGACCTTGGTTCTTAACAAGGTGTAGATGCTTTCCAACTGGTCATCTTCCCATATCTGCTGGTGTCATAGGCCTCTCCCTTTACAGTCCATTAGGTCTCTTAACAGAAAGTGCGCTTCTGTGATGGATTACCCAGTTGTCATGACACATGTGGTAGGACCTAAAGTGCAAGGACATGTGTCCTGTTCAGCTCCTGTGAATGGTGAACCCCACTTGGAGACCCTGTACTGTCAACTTGCTCACTTCTCTACGTTAAAAATTAGCCACAAGTAGCCTGTAGCTAAAAACCAACTAGGACAACAGCTGCACTATATGTGGCCAAAATGGGAAAGCGGCACTGCAAGAAACAGAAGTAAGCACACAGGGGAAGTGGCATGATAGGAATAAAATAGGAATTTATTTTTCTTGATATAAGAAATTTGATAGGTTTGTCAAAGGTGTCAAGCTGCTTCATGGCCCATCAAAAACTATCACGGACTAAAAAGCGAAAAAAAGCTGCAGCAGTGGTCTGTTGACACTTAGTATGCCTTCAACAATGCAAGAGAGGAAAGTTTTCTGACCCAAGGAGGAGATAGTCTACTGTAAGAATTAGTGACCAATGACATGGAGAGGAACTGACCAAAGCCTGCAAAGTGTCTGCAACCGAACTTGAGGCACAACTTTTTAAAAAATTCAAAGACATTAAAAGGACTGAAAATTGCACTTATTTTCATCAGGTTCAAGTCTACAGATACACTACTTTAAGCCTCAACTAGAGATAACATGGTTGTTGAATCTTAATGTCATTTTTTTAATTACCACCAGAATGTCTGTGATGTTAGACTATAGAATTTCTTTAAGACTGAACTCCAGCTTAAACAAATAAAAATAAAATACATCTCCTTGGTCATCCAGGAAATTGTGTTTTCTTTGGAAGATATGAGGATGATGAATATGAAAAACTGCATTTTAGTTTACACTGTAAACTTCAAGAACCAACTAGACAGAATGACAAAAAGAATTAACAGTATACGTGGTATTTATAAAATGTTATTACTGATGTGTCAAGTCTATTATTCAAACATCTTTTCTAATAAGCTGAAGCTACATTCAGACAGTTTTTCCTTAAAGAAAGTATTTATCTATGGATTATATTTATTTATTTATTTTTTAATCAGCATATCAGTCTTAACTAGATTTTTACTGAAAAGGTTTCTCAGCTAAAATGGAACTTTTTGTTCTGCTCTGCCTGACTCAGAGCAGACAAACAGGATTCAAGAAGGAAATTAAACTATAAAAAATTGATATTTGGGAGCAAAACTTCCTCAATCTCTATTGTTTGAGCTGTCCCAGTTTGAATAAATAATCAATTTATTAATTGGCTAGAATGCACAAAGAAAGAGACTTGCCAGTCTCTAGCTTTGCAGACAGGGCACTCAGATGACAGACCCAGGTTCAAGACCTTGCTCTGCGTGAAGGAAAAGAGTAATTTGAGCTCAGTTCTTCCACATGAAGGTCAGCACCTTAGCCACTGGCTATTTTTGTGATTCAGAAGAGCAAGGCTTTGTGTTTTTTTGGTATGACATATGAAAAAGTTTCATTTCATCTCTGTGTTGAATAAAATAAACTTTTAAAAACAGTATTCAACACAGATCTGATTAAAATCTCAAATATTTTATCACATACCATAAGAATTTTGTATTTTGGATCATGCAGTGTTTGTTTGTTTGTTTTGTTTTATTTGTTTGTTTTTACAGGAGCACCTGCAAAATTGAGTGCACTTTGGTTGCATTCAGCTTTAGATGATAAATTCAAGCAGACATATAGGTTTTGCTTTAAGTGTATAGACTTTTTGCACAGCTGGTGTTAACTACTGTTTTGTAGTAGGACAGTTAAGTTTTACCAGTGGACCTTCCTGCTTTATCACTTGCACAGAAAAGATATAAACAGAAGAAAGTATTAGACAGCAACCCATGTGACTCGGTTCTGCTGGTTGTTCTAATACTGACTATAATGCTAGACATGTCATTTTGACTCTCTGATCTTTTGTTCACGCTTCCTTTGTTGACATCTGTATGGCAAGCTCTCTCTCTCTTAGTATCTCATTCAGAGCATTTCACTCAGAGAGGCTATAATACTGTTAGGAGCCTCAAAAGCTACTGATACACCAACAGTATCAGTATTATATCTGCTTTATAATTGACAAATACCCATTACAATTTATTTAAAATATGGTAAAATATTATGTTTGCAATCTATCAAGGAATTTTATCTTTGAATCTTTAGCAAAGAGGACTTTTCAAGAAACAGTTGAAGAAAAGACTAGCAGAGAAAGAATGTTTTAGCAATTCTAACTCCTACTATATTCATTTTTCAGTTATACAGTAACTGTTGCTCTTAAACTTCGAAATTAAAATTTAAACCACACATTTTATGTTTGCAGCTTACCTGTGAGAAACAGCTCCCCATGCACCATGCTTATTTGTTAGTATGTTGAGTATCTTCTGTTTTAGCTGATTGGCTGTAACATGGTCTCGATGCTTAGCAGCACTGATAAGATGATCACACATCTTCTCCTCCTCTCTTCTGTCAGCAGCATATTGAGCGCACTGTGACTAGAAATGAAAGTACAACTACTTGACAAAAGATAGGCTATTTAGGAGTCACCTTAAAATGGTTATGTACTAAAACTCTTTAAACATATCAAGAACCAACAAGCTCATTAAAATACTTTTAAGAGGAACAGACACACCATTCAATTTAAATGGTTCTACTACTATATTTAATTCACAAGAAAGGTGTCAGAACATGTAGAATTTAAAAGGCAATCAATGGCAAAAAAAATCTGAATTACAACTAAAAACTGTGCATCTCCATGTGTATGTATGTGAACATGGGTATGCCTTAAGTGCTGGTCTTGTAAAATTTTCATGTATTCTCAGGCATAAAATACAGGTATAACGTATGTATGACATAATATACAGTAAATTCTACTTCAAACCAATCATGCAGAAAAAAAAATAAATATATATATATGTATGCTGGGCTTGATTCTTAAACTTAATAAAATCTACAATTCAAATTAAAGAAATAAAAATATAACTTTATTATTATGGGTGCTAAAGGGAAACTCCTTTGACTATCAAATTAAGAAGTATATTTTCAGTCTTATAAAATGAAAAAATTTCTTAACATACACACAACTTCTAAAATATCTTAATGGATAAAAAGTAACATCTTTACAACTGAGTAAGATCTAAAGTTTTTATAATGTTTCCTTTAACAGGTAATTAACTCTAAAATAAATGCTGTAATTATTCATGCAAATTCGTTTCTAAAATTGTCAAAACCGAATAACACATTTTAGTTTTGATAAATCCTTTATGTATAAGATCAATATAAATTTTCCATTTCTTTTCTCAAAACCATGTTAAGATTAAATCCAATTTCTCCTCCCAGTAAAAATCCTTTCAAAATGTCTAAAGCAAATGTAGCTATAGTAATTAAAAGGAGTCAATTACATCATTTTCTAGGTGTAAATTACAAAAGCTTGTTTATTCTCAAAAGAGCTAATTTGAAAATTACCTATTTTAAAAGACCTACATTTTTGCATGCACAGATTATTGTGCACCATTTTAGAATGTTCAACCAATACTCACTACTGTAACACTTAGTGTTGAATAGACCACTATATTCTAATATTCTAAAAAGCAATTACAGTTTAGCATACCTCACGGTAGATTGTACTTATTCTTCATATTTCTGCACACTACCCTTTTTCTACTGATCGCATTAGTATTTGGTAAGATTTTAATAGTGGTCTTTCCACTATGCTATAGCCATTATTTCAAGTAATCTATCTGGAAAAGAACAATCATTACACTAATTCATAAAGGGTTAATTCATTTTTCAATTTATCTTCTTGTACAGTGAAGCACCAATTAGTACAATGATCTGCCTTAGTAATGAGGTTAATATTTCACCAGCTCATTGGACAGTAAAATTAAATTTTCATTTTTCTTCCTGAACAATTACAAAGGTTAACAAAATGGAAGTTAACTGCAAAGCAACCATTCTAGGAGGAATTTCTCCTGCCCTGACTGCAACTGTAGTCACAGGATAAAATTTACATGCTGGTCCAAGGCCTCCCCATTATGCAGGCAATGCAATAACTCAGTGCAGCTTGGGCCAAATAATTTCATCCATAATTATGCAATTAAAGTTTAAAAGGTAAAAATAAAATAGCCACTCACTTTTCTTGCTGAGAGCAACGATTAACATGTGCTAAACCCCAGAATATATACCAATACAGCTTATTAAAACAAAATGACAGATTTACAATTATGCAAGAGAAAACTACCAGAAATCTCTTTGTCCTTACTACTTTCAAGTAGGATGAATAATAAAATGTTTGGTTATATACCTACCATTATTAAAGGCAATATATAAAACATTCTTTCAGACTTTAACTGCCACCTTATTTAAGTACATCTGAGGTTCATATTTAACACAGACTACATATCATAATTTTCTTTTATGACTTTCAGATTTTATCTTATTCATCTGAAATATGTAGCTGAGGTTTTTCATGTGACAAATATAATGAAAAATTTCATATATGAAAAATGTTTTGGTTTCTTCACCAGACAATAAGACTGACTTAAGGCAATTCCTTTAGGGAATTTAGTTAATATTCTAAATCCTATTTGCTAACAGAAGCTGGAAGTTAATTGAATATTCTCATTTTGTATAGAGTTCTGACAGATCTTATAGCTCAATGTATTCTTCAAAGAACAGATAACTCAATCTTCTATTGTCATCTTAGGTTACTGCTTGATTCTGTGATAAATATCAAATGTTATTTATTGTTGAGGCAATATGAAACTTCACTCTGACACACACTTAATTGTAAATGTGATTTTATCTAAGTTTGAAATATCCAGTATATTCTTAGTAATAAAGTTGTTGCAATCCCATATGACAAGTGTCTGCTGTCTGCTCTGACAAAATGAAGTAAAGGTTATGTGTACTGAAAATGACAACAGATATCTCTGTGTCTCACACTTTTCAGCTAGGTCAAGGAGCACGAGAACTAGTACATCAAAGTGTACAGTTAAGAGAGCTGTTTCAATGAGATAGAAACCTCATCAAAACTAAGATTACTGGATTTCTAGCCACCAGGTGCTTGTTGACACTTTCTGACAGATGAATAAATTGATACAGCTATTTATTATCATTAATACTAAGTCAGTCTATCTCAATTCTAGGTCACTTCAGCATTAAAACACATGGAAAAGTGTGCTTGTACACATATATTTATATACAAATGTATGCAAACACAGGCAAGTTTGGAAATAATAAAAACAAGTGATGTTGAAATGTTGTATAAAGGCAGTTTAAAAATGCAAAATTATATTTGAGAAAGTCATGTCAAAAATATGAATTTTAACTGTATTTGACTACTTTTGCATGACATTTTTTTGGATAGGAACAAAATTAATCCCGAAGGAATCATCAAAAACATGTTAAACACTGAACTTGAAAAAATGTTTTTGAAATAGCTTTTTTGTATATTTGCATCATTTTCAAGTAATTTGCTTTTAATTACAACACTTATTGATGAAAAAAGCAATTGAAATTTGACTCCTTTGAAGGGGCAAAAATTATAGATTTATGGGATCCAGCTGCTATGCTACTTCTTCCAATACTTAAAAAAGAACAGGCAATATAAACACATTGTCAGTAGTTAATGATTAGTTAGTTAATGATTAGTTAATGACTAGTAGCTAAAATATGTATTATCATGTTTCAGTATGTAATTTATAGAAAGTGAATTCTCTAAGGAGATCCAAAATGCGAAGTATCCTAACAAAAATATAATAAAATACAAATTATAACAAAACATTTATATTTCTTAATTTTTTGAAATGCCTTATATATATTAGCTGTTTTTCTTTCTTACTGAACTTACTGTTGATAAAATCCAACAGAAATAATTAGTAATGTGACTTGCATTACTATTTGCAATAAATCAGAAAACTTCTTTGTGAAACTAAAGGGTCTGCCATACCAGTTTAGCAGACATTCTGATTAAGGGATTTCTTCAAGCTGTAAACGTTTTCATGAATTTCAGTGAGGAGATGAGAAATTAAACCAGTTCCTTGTGTTTGACATTTACCAAGGCTTTTAAAAACTAGTTTTGAAATGTCTTCAATATAAATTTCTTTCTTGGAAGAAGAAAATCTTTATTGCATGGGGTTACAGTCTAGGTGCCAACTGAGTGAAAACAGAAAAGCAAAAATGCATCAACTCTTAGGCTTACCTCAAACTCAGCATGCTTGTGGACATCTTCAGCTCTTTGTCGGTTCAAAATAAATTCTGCTTCATTTGCAACACGCACTATATGATCTTTCATTGCATGACATAATAACCTAAAATAAGAAGAATCAAAATCAACCTTTGTATTTGAGGTACTTATATAAGTTATTTATTACTTAAAATGAAAAAAGTCATGAAATTAGTACAATGTAATTGCTAAATTAGTTGACATGAAAAATTACCTTTATTCAAAATTTTTGGTATTTGCAAGTACACAAAGAAATTATGTCACATGGAAAAAGCTTGCTATTTCTTATTGAAGGGAAAATATGGAAGTATATTTCTAGTATGTTTTTAACAGAAGTCTTAATATGAATATTGCAGCATCATTTAAAAAACCTAGACAACTACTTAAACTCTTACTGATACCATTATATCATTAAATATAAATATTCCCTTTCAAAGTCTTGAAAAATCATGACGTTGAGATTTAAGATTCTATTAAAATTGCAAAATAATATAAATATCTCCCATATGTTTTTAAAACAATGAAGTAAAAAATGTATCATGTTTCCAAGGTTTTTACAATATCAGGAGTAGACAAATTTTACTTAAAAAAAAAAAGGGGGGAAAAAAAGATTAAGATTAACTTGAGACTGAGGATTTCAATCAGATATGTTAAATTAAGACTCAGAAAAAACATCAAATACATACATATAGTAAAATTGCAACATAAACAACACTGCATTATTAATAATGTTGATGTCTCACTGGACAGGAAGAATGGAACCAACTGGTTTCTTGTCCCTACTGTCCATACCTAAGATTGTTCACTCTATTCAAAATTGCTTTGCTCTTCTTACAAGCAGGGAGGAAATATCTTTCAGGATGCAAAGATCTGACACGACTGTCTGTTTAGGATCAGGAAGAACTGTTTCTCTTTGTGCCAAATGGGCACGTGGTCTAGGATTTTCCTTTCTGCAGCATCAGAGAAGCACACAAATTCAGATATTCCAATATTAAGAACATGAAGTTACTAGTCAATCCCACCCTAAGGTTGGGTGCTTGGGAGCACCACAAATCAAAGTCATAATTATTAGAAATGGAATCCATAATTACTGCGTGTTATACCCATAAGGTGAAAGACTTGAACTCTATTTTTGCCTCCTTCGGTGTGATCTGCCATTTGTGAAGGAAGAAAATCACTTTCCTTGAATGTTTACTATGGATATGTGGCATGGAAAGACATGAATATTGGGACCTCTGTTTAGAGATAAGGACAAACAAACTTGGATCAAGGTTTCACAACAGATACTCATCCTTTTAATAAGTCTTTTTGATATTTCTTTGCTATTGTTCTTCAAATTAAAAAGTTTTTGACAAAGCATAGGCTGAAAGACTGAAGTTGCTTCCATTGTCCTCTTCAAAATTTAGCTGTATTTTTAAATCTACCCTATTGAAAGATATGCTTTAGTATTTTATTAATATAAAGTATTCAGATAAATGGATTATGTGTGAGTATTCATGACTTTAACAAGATTCTCTGATATGAGAAAATACTAGAACTGAGCGTTTACCACCTCCAGTCAAATTTTACATCGCATCGCAGGTCTTCTTGAACTTTTCCTTACGACATTAATGAGCAGGGATCAACTAGCAAGGATTTAAAAACTGAACACACAGATTTCAAGTGTCTACTAACTGCACATCCCTCCTGAAGGAATAAATCAGTGAGTTACTCAAGCACTGTGCAAATTCAGTATCTCTGAGTCAGTTTTGGTCCAGGCAGGATTTCCATTTCAGGATGGCTTCAGGTGACATCAATAGGTTTCTCCCTACTACCTGGAATTTGGTGAGAAATCCGGATTAGCTCGGATCCGCTGGGTTTATTATTTCGGACATCTGGACATGGCTTTTATGCCTCAAAAAATAATCTAAGATGCTTCTGTTCATGAACTGGTCTCCAAAAGGGCAATGATAAATACATACTACCTTCATCTTAGTCGTCTTTATCTGTCATAAGAAGCATTCACACTCTCTGAGTGCCCATTTACACATTAAAACACCTACAGGGGGCTTCAAATAGATTATCAGAGAATGTTAATTTTGCAAGTTATAAACCAATCTCTTGCCAATATTCAGGGAAAAAATATATATGTACAAACAAAAATCTGTCAACACTGGCATCTCTCTGCTTTACAGAAAAATGAAAAAAATTATAGACATGCAGAGATGATTCAAATCAGATGGCTGAAACTGCTGGTGACCCAAGTTCTATCTCCAACCCCTCTAATGGACCATTCTGCTCCACAGTGTGAGAACTCTGATCCTTTTGGGAACAACTTTAGAGTTGCCGCAGCTTTTGGACACCACAAATTTACCCAGATTTCAGGTAACCTGGAAATGCTGCAAATCTTTAGGGTCCACAGTTCTAAAGTAAAGGAAATGAAAAATAAAAGGGAACCAATGAGTATGCCTGAGCACATGGTCCTGACTGCCTACAACACTCAAAGTACTAGCTTTCCCCCAACTCATTTTGGGCATGGTTCAAGGTACTGTGCACTGAGGATGCATAGATAAGACCAAATCAACTTAAATTCTTTCCAGGAACGTTGTGCAGGTGTTTTCATCCCATACCCCAGCACACGTAGAACATACCATCATTCTAGAGGGTAGCCCTTATATTATTCAAAAAAAATCTGAACTAAATGGGCAAAATGAAGTGAAATGGGAACTATACAGACTCCAGGGAAGACCTAGACTGAGTGGTCTGTAGGACAGATGCAGACACTCTGCTCTCAGGTGCTAACCTTAAGTCGTATGAACATAGGCTAGTCCAGGCTATTTGGTTTTATTTAAAACTATAGACATACCTTCTCTCTTCCTTATTGTTTGTTGACAAAACTCTTATCTATGGAATCTCTCAGTATTATTTTAACTGTTTCTTGCCTGCTATTTCATGTACTCACATGCCTACTACTGAGGCCAATCTCTTCAAGAAAAAGACAAAAAAATGTTTGTATGGTAGTCAGCACATTGTGATTATGATAAAAGTGAGGCCATGACCTATCAATACTGTACGAGCATTAAACAATATTGTACCAATAAGTGCTAATAAGAGACATATAGTGATTCACTTATATACAAACATTGGAGATAGAACTTCAAAGACTAGGTAAACTATGCTTTTGCATCTAGAAGACTAATAAGAACTACTGTAGTCATAAAATCCTTTACCAGAAAAACAGCCTTGAAAAAGAGAAAAGTTCAAATCTAGGCCATTGACAAGAAATTTTGCATGTCATGATGTTTTGATTTGTAAGTGCAAGAATGTAGGGCAGAAAACAGAAGCATAATGCATCAAGACATTTAAATATTTCATCTTACTTTTGAAAGGAAAGGCAGCTACTGCAAAGTCAGGGAAGTGATGCCTCGCAGAGGCTTTTGAAAAGGAGCTTGCTTATCTGTTTGCTGTATTTGTTCAAGGAAACTTGTTACCATCTCAAACTGAAAAACACTACTTAAAAAAAAAAACTTTTTTGCTACTGATTTTTACTTCTAACAGGAAGTTATTCTGTATTTTCAAGCTGCTTTTCACAGAATCATGGAATCACAGAATAGTTTAGGTAGCCAGAGACCCCTGGAGGTCAACTAGTCCAACCCGCTTGCTCAGGTAGGGATACATAGATCAGGTTGTCCAGGACCATGTCCAGGTGGTGTTTGAAGGTCTTCAAGGAGGGAGATTCCACAACCTCTCTGGGCAACTTGTGCCAGAACAACGTCACCTGCACAGCACAGAAGCACTTCCTGATATTCAGAGGGAACCTTCGATGTGCTAGTTTGTGCCCATTGCCTCTTGTCCTGGCACTGGGTACCAGCAAAAAGACGCTGGCTCCATCCTCTTTGCCCTCTCCCTTCAGCGATTTATAGACATTGATAAGATCCTTCCTGAGCCCCCTCTTCTCCAGGCTGAACAGTCCCAGCTCTCCCAGCCTCTCCTTATAGGAGAGATGCTCCAGTGCCTTCATCATCTTGGTGGCCCTATATTGGACTCCCTCCAGGATGTCCAGGCTTCTCTTGTACTGGGAGACCTAGAGAGGGACACAGCACTCTAAATGTGGCCTTACCAGTGCTGAATCTAGTGGAAGGATTACCTCTCTTTACCTGCTGGCAATACTTTGCCCAATGTAGCCAAGAATAACATTAGGCTTCTTAGCAGCAAGGGCGTATTTTTGGTTCATGTTCAGCTTGGTGTCCACCAGGAATGCCAGGTCCTTTTCTTCAGAACTGCCTTCCAGCTGGGTGACACCCAGCACATACTGACACCTGGAGTTGTTTCTTGCCAGGGCCAGCACTCTGCACTTATCCTTGTTGAACTTCATGAAATTTTTGTCAGCCCACCTCTCCAGACTGTCAAGGTCACTGTGGATGGCTGCGTGGTCTTCTGGTGAGTCAGCTTCTCCACTCATTTTTGTGTCATCCCTGCATTTCCTGAGGGTGCACTCTACTCCATCGTCCAGATCGTTAACAAAGATGTTAAACAGGACTGGACCCAGTATTGAGCCTTGGGGTACTTCTCTTGTTATGGCCCTCCGAGTAGAGTTCACACTACTGACCACTACCATCTGGGCCCAGCTATTCAGCCATTTTTTGATCCACCTTGCTGTCTGCAAATCCAGCTCATACTTCAACAGCTTCTCTATGACAATCTTATGGGGTACACTGTCAAAGGCCTTACTGAAGTCCAGGAATACAATATCCACTGCTCTTGTCTCATCCATCAGGCTGTTCATTTTATTATAGAAGCTTATCAAGTTAGTCAGGCATGAATTTTCCTTAGTGAATCCATGCTGACTACTCCTGATGATTTTCTTCTCTTTCATGTGTCTGGAAATAGTTTCCAGGATTAGCTGTTAAATCACCTTCCCATGCACTGCGGTGAGGCTGACCAACCTGTAGTTTCCCATGTCCTCCTTCTTGCCCTTCCTGAAGGAGTGACATTTGCTTTCCTCTAATCTTCAGGTTCATCTCCTAGTTGTCTCTCAGTTGCCTGGGTAAATCCTACTAACTCAATCACATGCATGGCACAAGATTAAAATAAAAGAAATCTCAGACTTTTCTGGCATGAGAACAAGTGCTTATGACTATCTTGTGGATCGTCATTGAAAAAAAAAAAAAAAAAAAAGATTCAGAAAGGATCCCAAACCAGGAAAAATCTCACACTTGATAGTATTGAAGACTACTGATGAATTAAAAAAAAAAATTAAAAAAATTCCTTCAAGCACTGCAAATAAGAGAGAGGGACAAAGATCTGAAATTGTACTCCTTCACTACAAAATGCAGTTACATCATACAAATTCCTTCATAAACTGTCTTTAGTTTATGAAATGTGTTTTCATGAAATCTGACTCATAAATCTTTGATTTGTGAAAATGTGATCAAGGTTCTTGCCTCCAGCACAGCTTTAGAAACTCCTCTGAAAGTTAAAATTCTTTCTTTACTTTCCAGTCCAAATGTATTCTTCAGTAGTCTTTATTGTTTCATGTTTATGCAAATGTTTGCCTTAGTTTTAATTCTTGTTCTTTCTTACGACCTTCTGATATTCCATCTGTCCCTACTTTACTAGGCTAAATAATACAGCTCTCTTTAACTTTTCTTTTATGCCAGAATATTTAGTAAAAATTGTCTTTTGGGGTTTACTCATCTCAGAGACTGATTTCACCTTTCCTCACTGTGCATAGCCCAGACTGGCAGCATTATTATAGACAAATTCTCAGCATTATTTACATAGTAACAGTAATGCTGCAGTATCTCAATGGTAATATCTTTTCTGACGCAAATCTAGAATAGTATTTTCCTTTTGCTTATCTCTATATTCTACAATTTTCTACAAGAAAATTTCTATGATAGACTGGTCTTTTACCTCTTCAGACATTTCCAAAAGATAAACTAATTCTCTAGCATATATGCTCAAGAACAAAAACTTCATGTTTCATACTGCTACATTATATAATATGTAAATACCTTATAATAATGTTGTTATTATAACAATATCATTATCAATACAGGTCTGAAACCCATCCAATATATCAATATATATATATATTTCAGTCATCTGCTCAATTATGTTTCCCATTCACAGATTTTTATGGAGCACTCCTTTTCAGATAAAATTCTATTCTCTGCATCTTTCCCAAACCATCCTATGACACTAGAGTGACCAATCCACATAATGAGGAGCTTGAGGTACAAAAAATGCATATGCACTTGCTAAATAGAGGGGAAAATCTTAAATTTGAGAGCAATACCACTTTTATTCTTCTTTGGAAATAAAACATATCCTTTAGTGACACTTCCTTATCACTGACAATTGAACATTTCTTGTGACTGAATCATACCCAATGTTCTTATTTACTCTTGTAAATCTTCATCCTATACAAGGTTTTTTGAGAGTGGCTAATAGATGAACATCAGTCCATGCTGATGTTGAGATAGAGATGAATTTGGCCCTTTGGTCTTGCTTATTAATCCCCATACAAGTAGTCCTCCCACGGGGCTAAGGAGTTGTCTGAGAAGTGTCACCACAGACTTGCTGTACTTTTTATAATGTTTCCTAGTCATTTGTGATTGACCAAACCAGAATTGGTCTAAAAAAGGTTTTGGCTTTATCCATTTATTCAGTTGTACCACTGAAACTCCTACCAAAATCGAAGCCAAATGTGTTGCCCTGTCCTTCCTCAGATGAGCTGATCTCAGTCAGGACCTGATAATCAGCAAAACTTTTATCCTTTGAGCTGCAATTCTTACAGGATAAGGTAAAGATGAAACAGTAACTTGGTAACTTATGGTTTCTTTTTATCAAGACAAACTTGATTTCTATTAATGCCAACAAATTTATGAACCACGGTTAAAGCTCCCTTATTAGGAAATGGGTTTGATTTGTTTTTAGACTGAATCAAATGATTTCCAGTAAAGAATCCACCAACAAAGTAGTCTGAGGTCATTTATGACTCAAATCCTGGTACTCTTCTACAGGGAAGTGAGTTTTCTGTACAGATGGGTGTGAAATTTCTAGCTGAACGTATGGAAAATGGAAATAAAAACTAGAATTTAGATATGCCAATGCTGAAAAATAAGCATGATGGGGCTGCAATATCTGTAAGAATGCAAGTACTGAGCAGGCTTTCCCTCACCTAAAAACTGAAGTATCTCAGATTTATGGCAGAGAGCACATTGAGTGAGGGAACATCTCAGGACATGCTGATTCATAAACATGAGTTATTTGCAAATGTTGTTTAGGAGTACGCAAGAAATTATTTAAAACCATGTAGTTTGCTTTCCGTAATTGTGTCCTCAGTAAGGTTACTTTAGAAGTCTAGAGCACTTACAGTTTAAAGCAAATTGTGAAAAAGTATGTGTAAACAATTAGATGTCCAGTGTTTCAGACACTTTAAACACTTTAAACACTTTTAAAAAGGCTGGACTGGGGAGTTCCACATTCTAAGAAGTCACTCAGGTAAATAATAAGAGCCTGGGACAATATCTTTTGGATTTTTGGAAACAGAGACAGTGCTAAGACTATACCCAACTGTCCAAACTGTCCCAAACTGTCTTGGAAACATGCAGAAACTGTAACATGCTTGCAAACAGATTTAAATTTTAATTGGGATACGTTGTGACAAACAGAGCTATTTTTACACCCATCAAAAATGCAGGATGAAAACTTGTATTTCGTTATTCTAAGCTGACTCTTATCTTGCAGTCAGTTATTCCTAGTAGTAATCTGACACACAGAGAAAGAGGGCTCTTAGCTGTTATACTGCTAGATAAAACAATTGTGCTTATGTTACTCAATCTTTCTTTTGTTTGAGATAAACTAAAAAAGCAGATCAGTCCCAAGCAGTAACTTTCAAAACAGATTACAAAATGAACATTTGTTATAATTTAGCTAAGGTCTTGCTTCCTCTACTCATTCCTGAAGTTCTGCCAACTCACATGTCCAGGGAAACAGATGTTTCTCTGACTTACTTTCATCAGATGCCCACAGCTTAATTTTTCCAAGAAGCAGCCTGGAAATATGCCACTTTTCACCAAACACAGTTGTTTTGACAATTATTACTCTTAATGGAATTCATAAGAAATGAAACCTATCATTGAACTTGGTACCTATAATAGGATTCATATACTAGCCTGACTTGAACAGTTTGAAGTTCTACAAGATGAGGTGCTGCTGTAAATACTTTGAAAGTAAATTCCCATAAACTTTAGAAGGTAATGTCTGGCACAGAGGCCCAATTCTTGCAAAAGGGGAATGATGAAGAATTTACTAGAGAAAAGTTTGAAAGTACAACATGCAAAGACCAGCTACTGCTCTACAACATGAACACACTGGCAAGATAAACTTTATGGAGAGTAACCATTAATGTTTCAGAAATTCCACAGAACCAGTAAGAGTCATTGTCACTCAGAGTTGACTAAAAAGAATCTAATTCACTCCTGATAAAGCCTTTCTACTTTGTGTAAGAATTTTTTAAATCAAGATGAAACTGTCTCTTTAAAACAGAGATCATTTAGTAAACATCCCAAAACAACAGCTACAACTGAGATGGCCTGCATCTCAGAATCAGCCTCAGCTTTGAGATATGACCTGATCAAGGAAGACTAGAAGGCTGGAAGTTGCTTCAAAAACTGAAACAGGTCTAAGAACTCCACTGAACCTACTATACTGAATATATGAGTGAATAAATGGTATTCATAACAGTGTATGGTTTGTCCAACACATACTGACTACTAGTCTGGAGGCAGGGCTAGGACATCTGTAGTAAAGAATGTGAAATTATATAAAAAGTTAATCTAACAGGGAGCTCAAGCTCATGCCTCAGCTGGCACAGAAATACAAACATTCAGTGCCTAATTTTATGTAAGTATCTATGACAGGAATCTTCTACAGATGGAAGAAAACATTTACGATGAATTTCCATAGAACAGCCATTCACAGTTAATAAAGGATTCCTCCAATCAGAAGTTACTCTTGGTGAGGCTAACAGTACAGCAACAGAATTTGGCTACATCTGTCAAAGAGAAAACGATCAAACACCTTTTTTCATATTTACATAGTGTACCTCAGTGCTATTTTCTGCCTGGATTTGCATACATTGGATTTTGCATATCAGACTGGAATCCTTTGCGAACTGTTCTGTTAGCCCTCAGCTATATAGTAACCATGATGCCTGAAGACCATGTGATCTTGCATTTCTAGATGATTCAGATGAGCTCCCTGTTCTGACCTCAAGGTTTCCATGATTAAGACCACTGTCAAGACAGAAGCCAGGAACCCCATCTTTTCTCCCTGTAAGCTTGGACTCAAATACTAAATGAGCTCTTCAAGGTGTATTTAGGTAACTAGCTGCAAATGCAAGTCATAAATCAAAAATGATTGATGTGGTGCAAATGGCACCACAGGTATACCTTTGAACACTGGGCTTGAGCATTTAAGAGTTGCAGACAGTGAACTCAATTACCACAAACCAAACTTAACAGAACTGCCAAACTGCAATAAAAGATGTCCAAAAGAAAGTTTTCTGCAGTTACCCAACAATCCTAATTGAGGTGACATGGAAAGAATGCAGCGTAAGTCTTTGTTAATCTTTTTTCAGGATTTAATCGGTAATTCATCTACATTTAAATAAACACAAATTTCCAGTCTTTTCAAACATTCTGCCACTCGTTCCAGGAAATTGGTGAAAACTCTTAACACTACAGGGTTTAAAAGAAAAAGGCTTCCTGTGAATTTTAAGTATGTCTTGAGGTCCAGGTAGGTCAATATGTAAAAGTGTGTATTTTCATGGCAACAGGCAGAAATCAGACTTAGGTAGAGATGAAATTACAGAAATAAAGCTTATAATTTTAAATCTGAGAAGAAATACAGTCTCATGTTTCCTCAAATTTCTGTTATGATCAGACTACTCCTGCTATTGAAAAAGAGGAAATTTTGAGAAGAAAAAGAAAAAAAGGAAAGGAAACGATTTTAGATGAAAGCACAAGGTCATCCCTTAATAGATTAGTGTTGTGAAAATATAAAGGGTGAAGAAAATGTAAGTGGAATGAGGATAGAAATCCATACCTGGAAGACTAATTGATAATGATCTGTAGCATCTATCTCTGAGACAGGCTAGACCCCTGAGATACTCCATTTGCCAAAGGCATAAAGGTAATGTACAACCAATTAACTGCAACCCTTGGAACCCAATCCCATAGCCAGTTTTCTACATATTTAGTTGTCTACCCATACAGACTGTACCATTCTAACTCTGATACCTGAGTACTGTGGGAGACAGTATGGAAGCCTAGCTAATGACAAGATAAATGATGTCCACTGCTCTCTGCATGTTCACAGATCTAGTTCTTTCATTATAGAAGACAAACAGGTTGGTCAGGAATGGTTTAGCTTTCATAAATCCGAGTTGACTTTTCTCAATCATTTTCTCCTTCGTGTGGTCAGAAATATTCCAAAAGGATGTGCTCCATGATTTTCCAAGGGATAGAAGAGAAGCTGACAGGCTTACAGTTCTTTGTCTTTTTTGGACTATTTTGAAGATGGTTGCAACATTTGCATTTCTCGAGGCATCACTGATCTTCCCCAATTTCCTTGACTTTTCAGAGATGATAGTGAGATCCCTTGCAAGAACTCTCTTTACCACTGGACAGCTTCTCTAAAGGAATTCTTGACTCAGTCCTCATGCACTACTTGTAGTTCTCCTTGAACCATTTCACTAAACACAGAGGCTTGGTGAAGACTAAGGCAAGTAAGGCATTGAGCACCTCAGCCTTATCTGTCACTAAATCATCCACTCCATTCAACAACAGACAGTGTTTCCCTTGGTCAGCCTTTTACTGCTAATGAAGTGGCAGAATCACTTACTGCCCTTAATACCTTTTAGATGTCTCATTTCCAGTTGAGCCTTGACCTTCCTGACATCATTCCTTACATGCCCCAGCAGTGTTTCTAAATTCTTCCTTTCTAGCCCGTCCCTACTTCCACTTCCTGAATAATTTTGACGGGTATGCTCTTTGCTGGGTTAAAAACTGGCTGGATGGCTGGGCCCAGAGCATGGTGCTGAATGGAGTTAAATTCAGCTGTTGACTGGTCACAAGTGATATTCCCCAGGGGTCGGTGTTGAGGCCCGTCCTCTTTAATATCTTTATGGATGATTTGTATGAGGGAATTGAGTGCATCCTTGTTTGCAGACTACACCAGGTTGTGGGGAACTTTCCGTCTGCTGGAGGGTAGGAAGGCCCTGCAGAAGGACCCGGACAGGTTGGATTGATGGGCAGAGGCCAATAGGATGAGGTTCAACATGGCTAAGTGCCGGGTCCCACACTCTGGTCACAACAACCCTATGCAACGCTACAGGCTTGGAGAAGAGTGGCTAGAAAGCTGTGCAAAGGAAAAGGATCTGAGGGTGTTGGTCGATGCTTGTCTGAACATTGAGCCAGCAGTGTTCCCCAGGTGGCCAAGAAGGCCAACTACATCCTGAATATCAGGAATAGTGTAACCAGCAGGACCAGGGAGGTGATCGTCCTCCTGTACTCTGCTCTGCTGAGGTCACACCTCAAATACTGTGTTCAGTTTTGGGCCCCTCACTACAAGAAGGACATCGAGGCCCTGGAGTGTGTCCAGAGAAGGGCTACAAAGCTGGTGAAGAGTCTGGAACAAGTCCTATGAGGAGTGGCTGAGGGAACTGGGATTGTTGAATCCGGAGAAGAGGAGGCTCAGGGGAGACCTTATTGCTCTGCAACTGCCTGAAAGGAAGGTGTGGGGAGCGGGGGGTCGGCCTCTTCTCACAGATAGTTAGTGATAGGATAAGAGGGAATGGCCTCAAGTTGCACCAGTGGAGGTTCAGGTTGGAAATTAGGGGAAATTTCCTCTCAGAAAGAGTGGTTAGGCATTGGAACGGGTTGCTCAGGGAAGTGGTGGAGTCACTGTCCCTGGGGTGTTCAAGGAAAGGTTGGACATGGTGCTTAGGGACATGGTTTAAAGGGTGACATTGGTGGTAGGGGGATGTTTGGACCAGATGATCTTGGAGGTCTTTTCCAACCTTAATGATTCTATGATAATTTCTTTTTGCATCAGAATTCTATTACATGTTCTTTGGCTAGCCAAATCAATCTCAATACATTTTTTATTATTATTTTTTTTTTTTTTGAGTATTAGGATGTTCTTGTACTTGGACACTTGGAAAATATTGTACTTAAAATCCTGAGACCTTTCTGGAACACCCCTGATCTCCAGATCTGCCTCCCATAGGATCCTATCCGTTTCCTGAATAAGCTAAGATCTGCACTTATCAAGTTTTTACTCTGCTACTCTCCATCCTCATTTTCCTCAGTATTTTGAACTCTGTTATTTCATAGTCGATATAGCCCAAGCTGACATTAATTACATCCAAACGCAACTCCTGCTTGTTAGTGAATAGCAGATCCAGCTGTGTGTCACTTTTAGTTGGTTCATCTTGTATCAAGAAGTTATACCCAACATCCTCCAGAAATCTTCTTGACTCTATGCATCCGACTTGTTATACTTCCAGCAGATGTCTGGAAGCTTAAAGACCTACACAACAACTAGGGTTTGTGATTCAGGTACTTCCTGAATTATTTAAAGATGCTTCTTCATTTCCCTTGTACTGAATGGGTGGCCTGTAACAACCTCACACCATGATGTCACCCTTACTAGCCTCTTCTCTCATCCTGTCCTGCAAGTTATCAGTCAGACTGTCCTCTGTCCCATTGAAAAGATCCGTACATTTTACCTGCCTCTACACAGAAGGAAACACTCTTTCCTTGCTTTCTGTCTGTCCTTCCTGAGGAACCCATATCTGTCCATCACAGCACTTCTGTAATGTTATCCCACCAAATCTCATTCATTCTAGTGATGCCATAGTTTTGTTATTGCATGTGGAGTAATTCCTCCTTCTTGTTTCCTAGGCTGTATGCATTTGTATACATATTTGAGGTGTTTCCTATTTTATCTGTTGTTCTTGTCCCCCTGCATCCTTTTTCTTTTGACCTTATCCATCACCAGTCCACTTAAACTTGGGTTATAATGTCCCTCCCACATCATTCCTCGTTAAACAAACTCTTTCTAAGTCCCCTCATACAGCTGACATTGCAGATGCATCCAGCTCATAATTTAAGAAACCTACTTATGTGTATACCCTAACGTAAATCTAAAATCCTAATTAAACTGCTATCAGTGAAGCTCTTGACATGTGTGATACCCTCAACATCACATATTCATAGCATGAGACTGATTAAAAAGAAGCATAAAGTTAAAGATGATAAGCAGGATGTCTCTAAATCTTTTTTTAAACCTATATTATAGACAGTGTTATTCTACACTCTGAAATTAAATATCTTTGCAGATATTTTTTGAAAGCATTAATTTAAATCTATAGTCAGATACTCTTGTTATACTAACAACTGTTAACTTGACAGGCAATCAAGAACAAATTCAGAATTAATCTAGAAAAGTCTATCAGAGTGTTTATATTCTCAATTCTACAAATATGTTTCATTCAGACGTTCCTAGTAAAACATTATCTAAAACAAATAAAACCAGAAACGAACACAATAAATTTAAATTGAAAACACAAGTTATTAAAGTGGCAGGAAAATAGATGTTAATTTTTATTATTATTTTTACTATAGCTACATTGAAATATTATGTTTCAGAACATTTCTAATAAAGACAAAGACCAGAAAGGCACTCAAATGATTTACCGCACAAACTAAAGTTAGGTACTCAGAAAATCACCTTGTGATACCATGCATATATTTGAACAGATAGACATCTAACTGAAGATATTAAAAATTATGATCCCCTGCATTACACCTTTTTTTTTTTTTTTTTTCCTTCACCCTCAAATGAAAAAGCTTGCTCAAAACTGTTGATTTATTACCCAGGCCTCTCAAAATCTAACCCAGAAAGTCCTTCAAAGTATTCTTAGTCTTCATTTTGCTTTTAATAATTTAAAATTCAATCATTATTGCACAGTAATTATATGCAATTTTACATCCCATTAACCCTGCTTTGTTTTAATTATAAAGATCCTTTGTTAGATTCTTTTAAATGATCCAGTTTATAATTTCAGGTTATCCTAGGGAGCACTTTAATTCAGCTGCACATTCATCAACTGTTTATGTCCTGTTAATTGTTGACAACTGCACAATTGCATTCCCTAGCTATGATTGATGAATTGCATTCACAAGTTTAGCTATTAAGTAGAATAAATATTTATAACAATTTTCAGTTAAAAGACTGTTATCTTTATCCCCAAAAGGATAAATTAAAAATGGATGGGCTGATTGCAAAGAAGAGCATTCTAGTAATATGCACACGCTTGTTCTAAGACATGTTTATGACAAAAGTATATAGAGGAACATGTGTCTAAGGGCAGTTTGATTAGACATTCCTTTGACTGTATTTAAGTAGCAGTTCTTCAATATTATTTTATTTTGAAAAGGGTCCACTGATATCTTAATACCTAATTGCTAAAAATATGCAGATATGGGATTTGTTCAGAATTAACATTTTATCAATAGTGAGCATGCAATAATGTCTGATCTCACTAGTCAGGTTGAGAAATAAAAAGGATCAAAATGGCATTCTACACTATTATCCAAAAAACATAAACTTAATATAATTGTTCAGTCTATTACGTATAATATTTACTGCATAAGGTGCAGTACATAACTCACTCAGGTGAGCCCTATTACAATGTAAACTCAAATAGCTGCTTCATAGCAATAAAAAATTTCCAATGAACAGACTACACTGCTAACTGTTATAATTGTAGTGTAACTTCAGTACCTGCATGGAATCTAAGAAAATTTACACCAACCAAAAACTGGGTATAAAGGCACATGTTCCTGATTTCCAGATTGTAATGTTCCTATCTATTCTCTAATGCTTTCTGCTTTTCCTCTGAAATGAATGCATGGCTTAGCCACTGAAATATCAGCTAGACAAAAAGTATCCTATAATACAGAGATTTGATACTTTACTACTGGCAATTATGAGCTATCTTTGGGGAAAACAAAAACAACAAAACACACATAAAACAAAATCTCTTCAACAGGCATATTGCTATATACTTTTTTCAAGTGCAGTTATCAAAACATCTAGATTTAAGTGGATTTAATTTACTGGCCAATAGAAATGACACACATTACACAAGTGGCTGCATTTGTCTTTGGCATTCCATTACCAGCTAGGCCATAGAGTCCCCATTTCCCCATTGCTGCCCAGCTGGCTGACTGGAAGTATTGACAAACATTGCACAGAGTAGAACATATATACAGATACAGCATTAAAACTACTTGTGGATTGATAATAACAACTTGCAAAAGCAAGGCAGCTCTTATAAACATGGTGTCTTACATGCTTTCCAGGACTAAAATTGGACCCAAAATTTTAGATAAAATCCTTGTGAACTGACAGTATAAAGATGTGCATCTGTACAATAAATGCTGTGCTTCTAAAACAGATGGAGCAGCAGATGGGTTTACAGATCGGGCTTCCTGGACTGTCTGGGTAAAGCAACCTTGCTGCTCAGGAGAATGGTGGTTCAAATCTCAAACAAACCCAAATAACTATATGGGGTCTCTATTTCCTTCTGCCAATGAAAAAATAAATAAAATAGAATTTATATATTTCTAAATTAAATATTTGCAATGTTAAGTATCTATACAATAAATCTGTTAATTATAATGGCCTTTTCACAATCTTTTTGGAACAGATGGTGAGGAAGTATTATCACCCAATGGAATAAAAGCAAAATAACTACTTTTTCAAAAGCTTTAAAATTAATTACCTTCCTTCATTGATGAGCTCAATAAATGCAAGTCCTGCATTCTTCTGAATAGAATTTTGCCATTCCTAAGAAGATAAAATATAACATGATCAAAACCCAAGGACTTTAAATCACATTTCTGAAACTGACCCTGATGACCTCCTAAGAAGCTTGAATTTTGTAATTTTGTCTGGACTTCTTAATCTAATGCTGCTCTTTTTTTTTTTTTTTTTTTTTTTCTTCTCTTTTTTTTCCTCTCCCTTACAAAGGATGACCTGATCATGTAAAAACTGTAATTTATTCTAATTTTCAAATAAAGTTTAGCTGATCATATTTTCTGTATTACGCTTAAGCAATCTTTAGTTTCCTTGTCTTGAAAACACACACACAGAAAATAAACAAATATTGTTTTTTCCATTCATGCAGTTGCCTAATGAACATATTAGATGCAACAAAGTATGGCAGCATCATCTTCTTCACTTCACTGTTACACCTTGTACATTTCATGTAAGGCAGGGAATAATCTATATACCATCCACCCACCCTTGAGTTCAGTCTCTGCTTTTTTTCCCCCCGTTATGTCTGTAAGCAAAATCAGTAGCTAATAATAATCTGAAACTTAAATTTTATTTATTTATTTATTTCCTTTTAACATGGTTTTACAAGATAAACTTTTGAAACCAATTTCAACCATTTAATAGAACATTAAAAGATAATTATTTTTTACCTCGTATACCACTTGACTAAAGACAAAATTCTTAATGTAACATAAACAGATTTATGTCATAAAACACACTGCCTCTATCCCCTCAACTGTCTTTTGGTTCTTGAACTAAAAAAAAAATAAAAAAATCAAGCTACCACTTTAAAAAGTAAAGATAATTTTCTTTTGGGATAATTCCTTAGAACTTTTATTTAAACGTTTCCTTTTCATTATACAGAGAAAATCAAAATACATCCGCTGGATTACAGTTTAGAGAGAAATCATCTAGTCTAAGACTTATTATAAACAATAACAGGTAGAGAGAGTTAGATTTGCAGAGCTATTCTGCTTTACTTTCCTTTTTCCAGGAATAAAAACAGGCAGAATTTCCCAAGTTTTGCCTCCTGACATGGGCAGGAAAAACAGTTTTGCACAGAATGAGGAAATTTTCTCAAAGAACTGTTGGGAAAACGAGCCACTAATCATGGTTTTTACTGTAAAAATTCACTTATTTGACCAACTTAAGCATTTTAAAAACAAAACAAATCATAATAAACAATTCTTCTGCTCCTGATAGGCTCTGTAAGAAGAAAGTTGCTAATACCCAATGAGTATATCCATTACTGAGCAAGCAAGTTTCAGTTATGGAATACAGAGTATCAACATTCAAGCCACTAGCTTTTGGGCTGGAAAACCATTGTAAAAGATCTTTTTTTCAGTGGAGTTCATTTTGTTCTTTTCCAAAACCAGTGATTGAAGCAAGTCTAGTGATCTAGTTTTTGAAAGAAATTAAGTCCTTGGTATAGTACAAAGTCTATCTGAGAAACTAATAGGGAAAGGATTCAATTGCTTTAATATAGACACCTAGCGATATTTTAAGTACATTTGTTTATCCTGTCTACCTGTGTCCGCAAAAGGCTAAGACATATTTGCAAGTCTTTTGTCAGATGTTCCTGCTCAATGTCTTAATACTGCACGAAATTTAAACCACCTAACTTGATCATTGGTGAGATGTCTCAAGGTACTTAAAATGCCACCAGATGTAGCAAACAAATCTCTCCCTACGTCTTCATAGATGGAAAATCTCATTGGTTCATGATGAAAGCGTATGAAGCCTATCCGCATATCCATCAAAAACTAATGGAAACGTAACAATGCAAAAATACAAAGAAACCAGGATTTGTAGTTCATGCATTGCTTCACTGTAAATTTGCCATATAGTCCAAGCCTCCATTAATCCACCAATAAGAAATAACAAAAATAAAAGACATTTTAAGAACTGAAATTAAGACTTAGAACTATTTGCTCAAAGAATGTGAAAAAGTTTTTTTTTTTTTATATATTATCTTAGTTTCCACAGAAAATCTTTCTCACCCTCGAGATGCAAGAAGCAGAAAGACATGCATACACCAAATGTAATGGATGCAGTGACCACTGGACCATTTATGCTACAGGCAAATAGAGGCATAGCATACACATTTGGTTATTAGCAACTTAGTGCTTAAATAACTACACTACATCTCAGGTGTAGTTCATGTCATGAATCTTCTGGGACTTCAAACAAAAGCTGGGAGACTTTTCTGTGCATCACAACTGCTGATACTACCTACACGATGAAGACTGCCAAAATCTTTTACCAGGTAATTTCTTCTATACAAGAAGAATGTGTTTCCCTTTCCACTGGAAAAAGGGTCTTGCTTCATAGGGCAGTGCAGATGATTGGAGCACTTCTCCTATGAAGAAAGGCTAAGATAGCTGGGGCTGCTGAGCCTAAAGAAGAGCTAGAACTGGGGTGACCTCTCTGTGGCTTTGCAGTACTTAAAGAAGACTTATAAAAAAGATGGAGAGTGACTCTTTGCTCAATCAGATAATGTCAGGACAAGGGGGAGTGGTTTTAAACTAAAAGAGGTGAGATTTAGATTAGAGGTTAAGAGGTAATTCTTCACTCAGAGAGTGGTGAGGCCCTGGAACAGGTTGCCCAGAGAGGTTGTGGATGCCCCACCCCTGGAGGTGTTCAAGACCAGGCAGGATGAGGCCCTAAGCAACCTGCCAGGGTGGCATCCCTGCCTGTGGCAAAGGAGTTGAAACTAGATCTTTAAGGTCCCTTTCAACCCAAACCATTCTATGACTAAAATACTGCCAGCACTGCACCACCCCCCAAACAAGGTATTCCTCTTGATCATGGGCATTGTATAGAAGACTCAGGGATAGAGGCATGTTTAAAGACTAACAGATTCAGTATTCTAGAATGACAGCACTTCTTCATAATAAAAACAGAAAGAGGATATCAAATTTCTTTTTTTAACATTACTGCTGTTGAAAAAAAAAAAAACACAAAAATTCAAAACTTGTCTTCATTCACAATAACTAAACAATGTAACTTGTGACATTCAATTAAATTACTGTCCAATCTCTCTGCATTCTAAATATTTTATATTATGTAAACTTATATTGAAGACATCAAAAATGCACTACATGATTAGGACACTGGCACCTTTCTCCCATCAGACCTAACTTGTCCTTCTCCTTTCTTCTGATATTGTTGCTTGAAAAGCAATAATTTTCTGCATCCAGAAAGTGCCAGTACACATTCCCTGACAGATGGTTCAGAGTGAATACGAAGTATTTTGTGCACAAGATGAGAGGAAATGAAGAAAAAACACACACAAAAAAACAACACCTGAGATGATGGTAAAAGGTGAAAATTTCTGGATAATGAACCATATCACAGTATAGATACTATATGAAATTCAGGCTTTTTTTTTTTCTTTCATAATAGGATGTATATTTTCTTATTTTCTGATATTATTTTTTTTTTAAACTTTTGAGTGCATTTTCCTCAACCTGGTCCTTCTACAGATCTCTAGTACACAGTTCTACAATCTCCTACAATGTCTAGTACAACAAACAATAATAATAATAAAAAATATAAAATGATAACAACAACAACAAAATTGAATTTTTGAAATTTGGCTCCAATAAAAAATTGAAAAAAAAAGATTTTTTTTTCAGTTTATATTCTTTCCAAATCAGCCTCTGCTTACAATCAACTTTTTTGACTTTTACTCATGACAACTAGAAAAGTTATTTTACAAAAAACTATTGTGATAATATTTAAAATTAATAAATTAAATAATTATTTAATTAATCATTAATTATATTAATTCTATACTATTATATTATATTAATAATGTATAATTATATTTATTATCTATTATTAATTATTAATTATATATTAATAAATTGAATAACAAATCTGATGCACTTTATTTTCATAAAAAAGGAATAGTGATTTTAAGAGTTTTCATAATCTATGTGACAATTCTGACCATTTCCAATTTTGTAGTGGGTTTACATGGCAAGGTTTTGGTAGCAGGGTGCCATAGGGATGGCTTTTGTGAGAAGGATCTAGAAGCTGCCCCATGTTTGGTAAGGGCCCCCCAACTGCTGACCAGAGCTGAGCCAATAAGTGATGTTGTTTTGCGCCTCTGTGAGAGCATATTTAAGACAGGGGAAAAAAAAAAATGCTGCACCACACACAGCAGCTGGGAGAGAGAGAGGAGTGAGGAACAGCCTTGCAGGCACCAAGGTCAGTGAAGAAGGAGGGGGAGAGGTGCTCCAGGCGCCGGAGCAGAAGTCCCCTGCGGCCTGTGGTGAGGACTATGGTGAAGCAGGCTGTCCCCCTGCAGCCCACGGAGTACCACGGTGGAGCAGGGTTCCACGCTGCAGCCCGTGGAGGAGACCACGGTGGAGCAAGTGGACCTGCATCAACGGAGGCCACAGCCTGTGGAAGACCCCTGCCGGAGCAGATTCCGGGCCGGAGCTGTAGCCCATGGGGAGGACACCACACAGGAGCAGGTGACCTGGCAGGAGCTGCTGCCCATGGGGGATGCAGGTTGGAGCAGTTTGCTCCTGAGGGATGGACCCTGTGGTATGGACCCATATCTGGAGCAGTTCTTGAAGAGCTGCTGCCTGTGGGCAGCCCATGCTGGATCAGTTCAGCAAGGACTGCATCCCGTGGGAGGGACCCCACAGCACAGGGGACAAGAGCTTGTTAGTAATAGGTAATAAATCTTACTATCTCCCTACGCTTAGTCTGTTTTGCCTGTCACGATAATTACTGTGCGATCTCCTCATCCCTATATCAACCCTTGAGCCCTTTTCATTGTATTTTCTCCCAGTTCCTCTTTGCGGAGGGGGAGTGAGAGAGCGGTTGTGGTGGAGCTCGGCCGCCCACCTGAGTAAAACCACCACAAATTTCTGTAAGGAAGTCTAAAATTCCTTCAGAATTGTCTCAACAAATTGCACTTACTGACTAGACAGATACCCTGTCTAATAATCATCCAACAACTCCTTCCACTACAGGAGCCACAATCTCAATTTCAGTTTCTCTGAACTTCTCTCTTCTCCATGTACTGAATTAATCAGAAGGTTTTTTTTTTTTGTCATATTGAATATTTATTCAATCTTCCAGTCTAAGATATTAATAACTCACTTGATACCTCAGTTCTTCAATTACTTTATTTTAATCATTACTTCTTGACAGATGCAATTTTGTTATATCAATTCTCTTCTTTCTGGACACTTTTATATGTCTGGACAAAAGTCTTGCATGGAGCTGTACAAGTGCTACCTTTTATCAGGATATGGAACTGGAAAGTTTATAAAAATGTGTTTGCAATTCACAACATGCATGTAATTTACCTTGGGTTTGAACTCCATGTTTTGATGTTTCCTCCTAAAATCACTGATAACTGGCTTTACGTCATTTAAGTAGAAATATTCAAAGGAAACATTATAAGATTGAAGGAAATGTTTCTTTATTACAGAAAAACATGCCCATTAAAAGTAGGTATGAGCAGAAAATGATTTAAAGATATAGTTGCATAAATTTTTGAGAACATTGTGTAGTTTTTAAGATCATAGGATCCTTCCTTCCATTCCTAGAAGAATTGAGCTATAGAGATCAGAGGCCAAAAGACTTCCATTACTGTTTGGAATGAGAATCAGATCTAACAATTTTATTGCTTTTATTCTTCTGCCATATTAACATATATACTGTTAATAGATTATAAATAAAATGTATTTTGGTCTACTCTTTCAAGTAAATTTGGAAATAATTTAGAATTTTATGACAGGTCATCATTTTAAAAAGTGACTATTTATTTCCCACAAAAAAGATGCTGCATAATGACAGACAACATTCTTCCTGAAGGCAAATCTGCAAGTATTGGAATCCATTAGGCTTCTTACCAAATCTCAGAAAAGAAAAGGAATGTGAAGCTTTCACAACACAATTTATGTGAATATGACTTTAACAATGCAGCAAAGGTAATAGAAAGTTTTAGATTTCACTTTCAAAAGACTCATTTTCCTTTTATATTCTTGACTTAGAGTAATGTATGTTAACCCCCTTTTTTTTTTCTTTTTCTTGGAAGCACACAGACCCATTGCCCTTCAGATCACCTGTGGTAATTGCCCAATTTATCTTGAAAATGAAGTCAAACATTCCCAGAGGAACATTTCATTGGTATCTTAGAAGAAAAGAGAAAAAAAAAATCCCCAACTGTAAAAACAGTTAAATTATCCAAACAGCATTAGAGAAATGGCCAAATTTATTCAGATGTTACAGTAGTAACCTTAATTGCCTTGTAGAAATCCTACATATCTCTCTAAAACAGACAGAAGATATATACATTAGAAGATGCACACATCTCCAGAATTTCTAGAGTTTACTTCATGACTGGAAAAATAGTTTAAGACATTTTAAAATTATTATTAGCAACTTGTGTTGCTATGGATAATCATGTTAAAAGCTAGTCCAGTTACTATTCTTTGATGTTGAAAGTGAGTAACTAATTTGAAGTTTTGCAAAACACAGCAGTAAAGAGAAGACTTTCTAATGTACAGAAAACTGCTCCTTACTTTCTCTCCATCATACATAAAATGAAAGCCAACTAACTATGTATCAATAATGACGGTCTCCAGTAATGAGGTCTTGCACCCCTTCTCAGCCCTTGAAGAAATACCAGATGGCTCTTTCTGACTCTCTAGGTGTTTTCCTCTGATCTACCCAAGATCCTTCTCAGTTGTAGATAAATTAATAGAGAAGTCAAGGGAAGACACCTTAACATACAGGGATATGAGGAAAGTAATTCATACAGTTTTCTGATCCATCCTGCTTTGCCATGGATCTAGAAAAAGTTCAGATCAGCATCTTACTCACGTCTAATAAATGTACTTCTTGACTTGTACTTCTTTTTTTTTTTTTTTCCCTGACAAAAAATATTCTGATATGAACAGGAGAGAGAAATCACCAGAATTTTCATGATGAGTCAGGTGTAAGTGAGATATGGAAGAGATCCTGCTTGTTACTGATGGAAAAACACTGAATTAGCTTTCTGAGTGTACAGGTATCTGGAAAGACACCTCACAGAATAATCAAGAAAATAAGATTTCCCTACTACTTGGAAAGAATACTTTGATGATTTCCATTTGAAAGTTAGATTATCAGAAGCAGATGGCCAAGAGATGAAGACTGAAATTGGGTTGAAAGACATTCCCCACATGGACAAGGAATTAATGGGAGTAAATTCCCTGACACTCTTTTAGCTTAAAAAGACAACACAAAAGGATAAACTTTTGGACAACTTCCAGAATTCTATGAAGCAAGTGAGAAACTCCAAGAGAAAAAAAAAAAAAAATTAAATCACTTAACTTGTGGAACCTGTGTATAGAGATATACATAGACACCCTTCCCTTCAGCAAATTTTAATTCAGACTTCTGCAGTGATATGATATGCAGCATCTGTCTCCTCCTAGTTGCATGGGTACAAATCATAGAATCATAGAATATCCCGAGTTGGAAGGGACCCATAAGGATCATCAAGTCCAACTCCTGGCACCGCACAGCTCTACCCAAAATTTTAGACCATGTGACTAAGTGCACAGTCCAATCACTTCTTAAATTCAGACAGGCTTGGTGCAGTGACTACTTCACTGGGGAGCCTGTTCCAGTGTGCGACCACCCTCTCGTTGAAGAGCCTCTTCCTGATGTCCAGCCTAAACTTCCCCTGCCTCAGCTTAACACCGTTCCCGCGGGTCCTATTACTGGTGATTACGGAGAATAGGTCACCTGCGTCTCCACTCCCCCTCGCGAGGAAGTTGTAGACTGTGATGAGGTCTCTCCTCAGCCTCCTCTTTTCCAGGCTGAACAGGCCCAGCGACCTCAGCCGCTCCTCGTATGTCTTCCCCTCTAGGCCCTTCACCATCTTTGTCGCCCTCCTCTGGACACTCTCCAACAGTTTAACGTCCTTTTTGTACTATGGTGCCCAGAACTGCACACAGTACTCAAGGTGAGGCCGCACCAGTGCAGAGTAGAGCGGGACAATCACTTCCCTCGACCGAGTAGCGATGCCGTGCTTGATGCACCCCAGGATACGGTTGGCCCTCGTGGCTGCCAGGGCACACTGCTGGCTCATATTCAACTTGCTGTCAACCGCAACCCCCAGATCCCTCTCTGCGGGGCTGCTCTCCAGCGTCTCGTCGCCCAGTCTGTACGTATAGCCAGGGTTGCCCCGTCCCAGGTGCTTTTGTTAAACTTCATGTGGTTGGTGATCGCCCAGCTCTCCAATCTGTCCAGATCTCTCTGCAAGGCCTTTCCACCCTCATCCGAGCCCACAACTCCTCCAAGTTTGGTGTCGTCGGCAAATTTGCTCAAAACACCTTCTAGTCCTACATCCAAATCATTTATAAAAACATTGAAGAGGCCCTAAAATGGAGCCTTGAGGGACCCCACTAGTGACCATGCGCCAGCCAGATGTGGCCCCATTTACCACAACCCTTTGAGCCCTGCCCATCAGCCAATTGCTCACCCATCGTATGATGTTTTTGTTTAGCTGTATGCTGGACATTTTGTCCAGTAGGATCCTATGGGAAACCGTGTCAAAAGCTTTGCTGAAGTCCAAAAAGATCACATCGGCTGGTTTCCCTTGATCGACTAGATGGGTGATCTTATCATAAAAGGAAATCATTTTTTTTTGATACAGACACAACGCATATTCTAACAGGATGAATGGGTAAACATGGCCAGAGGTGGAACAGTCAACTTGTTTCATGGTTAGGAAAAAAATAAATAAGTTAGAAAAATATACCTCTGTAGGAATTTTCATAACCAGCCTTAATTTCACCATTCAAATTGTGTTGCACATAACCTAAGTAAATTAAGTTCCAGGTTCATCGTTCTTTAGATTTAAGAGAAGCAATCATTATTTAACTTTTCTTCAGCCTTCCTACTAATGCTGGTGTGAAAAACATGAATAGCAAACACTTGTGCTATTGTCAAAGGTACTCTTAAAGAGTTATCAAACAAAAATTAAGGAGCATGAGATATGTAGAGAAACCTTAGGAAGGAAAGAATGAGGAATAATAGGCATAAATAATCTAATATTGGCAAGAAGATTAAATAGATATAAAATTAAATAAATGAAATTATAATGAAAATTAAAATGTTTGTAATAATGTATAAAATGTAAAAAATAGACATTCAAATATTGTAGTACAGAAAGAAAGGTTAGCTGTCTTAAGACGGACACATGATAAGGTACCTGTTAGAGTGGTATTTGGTGAGAAGGAACTATACCACAGAGCCATAGAATTCCTACTTTTCTGGAAAGAATTGAATAGAATATGTTTAGTATCAGGAAGCATGAGTTGTGCTTCTTTTATATGAATCCCACACTTCAAGGCTTCTTCTGGTCAGCTATAGGGACCAGGAAAGGATTTCTGGTTTTGCTCAACTTCTGAGTTTCTGTGTTGGGCAGCTGCCAGTCTCTGAAGCCTCGGACATATACCATCCCTTGAGACAGGATGCACGTTTGGATCTCCTAGGGCATTTAGTACTGAATCTCTCCAGAGCCTGGTTTATAGATCTTGCTTTTTTTTTTTTTTTTTTTTTTTTTCCTCCTCCCTTCTCCTTGGAGAGGGATTAATTTCTTAATATTGCTTCAAATATTTTCTTGCCACTTAGGAGAATGGATAATGCATTCTTTTCCCCCACCCCTTTTTGCCACTTTATAGATGTGATTGCTGCAATGTATATAGTAGTATACAACCACTATGTTTTACATGTATCAAATCTCTGGAGAGCGTTTTATGGACTGTGCTGCACGGGAGAAGGTCCTTCACAGATATTTTTTTTATTAAGTATGTACTGACTGTCTTCCTGTGATATGGAGAGACAGACTGGAATCTATCCAAGTAGCTTCTGACTTTCCAGGTTAATAGACTAGACAATGTAGACAAACACAACCCATTTACGAGGCTCACACTGTTAAACAAAGTTTGAAAGGCTTAGCTGAAGCCCAGTTTATCCATTAATTATGTACTGGGGTTTGTCAAATTGATATACTCTTGATATAGTTTGCTTTCTTTAAGACACTTTCAGTTGTATAATTTTTCATAAAAGCAAACTATTTACAGAATTTACCTACAGCTTAATTATAAGAACCATGTGTTATCAATTATTTGAGAATCTCATAAAAGGTTTTAATTAAAAGCATTTATTGGTTATGTATATCTTTTCCCTCCCCACTCCCAGATTTTCTAGTAAAATCCAATTTACAATGGATAGCATCTAAAAGAAAAAAAATTCCTCAACATAGGGATTTAGAAGCAGATTATTTTCATTCTAGCCTTGATATTTCCTTTGGAGGCTCCTGAATTCTTATCTTGATCAAACTTCTAACATAGGGGGAGGGGAAATCAATAAAATGAATGATGTTTTGAAAACTACTAAATCCTGAAACTAGTCAGATATTCTACATGTATTCTAGAACTGCAAGTGACAGTATTTTTTCCTAGAGAACCGTTTATACTATAACACTATGTTTTTAAAATGGTAAAGTCAAAATGTGTCTTAAATACTAAGAATATTTTCTGTTTAAGAAGATAAATTTTCCCTGTTAATAGGTAAGATACAGAAAAATACAAGTGGCATGAGATAAGACTCCTCTGGGATAACACCACTCAGTTTCTGCAGAAGCTGCATCGCCAAACAGAAACACTTGCAAGAGATCTGGAAGTAATTAGGAACTATTGTAGCATTTGGGATAAAATAAAAAAAAAATAAATAAAATCAATGAAATCTAAATCTGATGCAACACAGAACTACACTGAAAAAAAAATAAAAATAATATATATATATATATTTAATTGTATGGTTATTGGAGAAATCTGCCACTCCAATAACAACACAGCAGTGACATACTCAACCAGGCTGACGGAACAAAGGCCAGCTAATCAAGCACAGATCTTGTCAAACATGCCACATCTTCATTCGTTTTATTTTAAAATAGACAAAATTCTAATGAATATGCCTATTTTTATGAAAAGTGAAAATAATGACATGTTTATTATCAATCATCGTTGCCCCCTCCCCCCCCCCAAAAAAAAAATATATATATATTTCAAGTATTTGAATGTATGTGTTTGGATTATATAAGAAATAAAGAAAATAAAACTTTCAAAGTAACCTAAATTTTAATCTAGAAGTAGGTGACACTAGGAAAAAGCAAACAAAACAAAAAAAATATGGGTGCAGGGAAGCAAGCTACAGTAAAAGAGATATTCTGAAAATATTAAGAATAGCAATTTTTATTCTTCCCTATACCCCAAAATGATGCACCATCCCTACAGGAGTTCCTTTAAAATTTAAAATGTATTTTTCACAGAAACTCTAAATTCCTTTGGGGGGAAAGACTTGATTGCATATCCCTCAGAGTCTAAAAGGCTGCCCATATGAACTGAATTATCCATGACATGTACCTTCAGACATTTGTAATGTGATATTTCATGTAAATTTAGACCATACCTTGGACGTGAGCCGCTGGCAATGTTGATTTTATTCAGGAGCTCAGATAAGAAAAAAAACTCTGACATCCTTGCTAATCTGTAGTCGTTAACATGGAATTTCCAACATAAAGAGCATAAAAGCATCTAATTTGCTGTAGCAAATGAAAGGAAAACAAACTTTGTATTTCCCTTTCCTTTTCAATGTCTAAAGTTACTCTGTTCTGTGCAAACAAAATTGCACTTTTCAAAGGTTTTTGATATTGCCATCTATCTTTTGAATGACACATTTCAAACTTCTCCAAATAATCTGTTGAATGTCATTCTATTTGAATATGAAGGATTTCCGTGTGATAGGAAGAAAACTCCTAGTTACATTGGCAATATTAAAAAAAAAAAAAAAAAAAGCAGTACTTTATTCAATTTCTCATATGGAAAAGCTCAGGTAGCGCTACCCGTTTTTATATAGAGACGATTAGATGATTTAATCTCATTTTGCTGCGGACAACATTTCCTAGGTTCCTAATTCCAAATTCTGTTAGCTAGAGGCTGGATTACATTATATGTTTTATCTGCCATTCTCTTCTAGTCGTGTTCTTAATTATGTCCTATTAGTATTTTAAAACATTTACCTTGTGTTTTCTTTCTACAAATAATTTTAAATAAATTAAATACAAAATTTTACGGAAATATTTTCATGTAGATGAGCAGAACTGCAGATTGTTTAGTACACCTATGAGATGGTCTGTGCAGATGCAGTGCTTTAGGTGAGCCACTACACCACTACAGCCCCCTGTTGACAAATGCCTGTAGAAACATTTAGCATCACTCCACCAACAATCTTAGAGCATTAGCTTCTGAAGTAATTGTAACGAATAGGCATCAGGATAGAAAATCGTCCTTATATACAAGACAAGGAAACAACCCTAAAATATCAGCTAGGGTATAAGAATTAAAAGCTGTTATTTCCCCAAGTAATCGGATAGATAGAAAATAGCTCTCAAGCAAACATAGAAAATCAATAAATATTCAAAATTCCAAAATGATTATGCTCTTTATATTGTATAAGATATACAATTAGGCTTATTTTTAACATAGTCAAATATTTTGAAATAATAAATAATTTGTATAACAGTCACAAAAACAACAAATTGATTTAGGTGCATTTGTTACATAGCTTTACAAAGATGTCTTAAAAAAAGCATTGCAGAAAGAGCTTAAATTTCTCTCTCTTCCTTTCAATCAATATTTGAGGCAAAGTTTCATCTCTAGGGCCCTTAATGGCAGGAATTCCTGGAGCCAGCAAATGAGTAATGTTAAACCTATGATTAGATGATGAGGCCATCAAAGACACTAGACCCTAATGCTACATTCCAGTTTATTCTTGAGAACTGCAGTAAAACCAAAGGCTAGGGAAGAAAGGATTGTAAGTTATTCCTTTCCTCAAGTGAAGGTTTCAAAAGCTGTTAAAAAGAAAAAAAAAGAAAAAAAAAAGAAAAAAAAAAGAAAAAGGTTGCATGACATGAACATAAGGCTCAAAAGCTTTAATGGATCTTCTGGAATTTTCCTGGAAGTCAGGATTTAACCATTAGGTAACAAATTTTTCAAGTACCCTGCTGGAGAGGGTTTGAACTTCAAACCCTACTGAGGATTCCTGCCAGGGATGTATTTTTCTTTCACTTTTCCCTAACCAATATCCATCCTGGCTAAGAGGAAAAAAAAAAAAAAAAAAAAGAAAAAAAAGAAAAAAAAAAGGAAAACAAGATTTAATGATTTCCTTATGACACAAGCTTGAAGAAATGCAACCTACGGACTGGCAAACAGCAGGTAAGTTGGAACGCCTCCCCCCAGAATCAGTTGTAAATGTTAATTATTTTCATCAAAAGAAGATCTGAATTTCAATTACTCCTAGAAACTCATTTGGTTTTAGTACATTTTTGGTGCATGTTCTCAAAGTGCAGCTGTGAATGCTCAAGGAAAACTACAAACAAGTTTTTTTGTTTGTTTGTTTTTGTTTTTGTTTTTTGTAATAATGTTAAAAGTTACCCTAGGCATTTTGCATAACAACTTGCAATGCGTTTAAATTGTATCTTAAATCTGTGGGGAATTTGATAAAAGGTACGATGTTAATAAGACTTTAGAACTAAAGAAAATGCTGAAGATATTGGGACCTGTATTTGCCATTGTATTTGCCTTGTCTTACATAAAATGAGAAGAATTCTAAAATGTTTGTTGATAGCTTATTACTGGCAGTTTAAAGTAAAAGGCTTTATATAAGAAATTAGCCAATAACACTCTGTAGAAATAAATAAAATCAAAATTGAGATGTAAACAATCCGAACACCATGAGGAATTATTTTAGTTTTAAATATTTTACTTGTGAGAGCAATTCAAAACGTTAATTGATTCAGATTTCTGAGAAACCAATTACTGCAATGGTAAAAAAAAAAAAATATATAACCACAGCATTTTTTAAAAATAGAAACATTCTGCTTCTGACAGGTCTTGAGGAATACTTCAGTCATGTTCCTCTGCTTTTTATGTACTGATAGCTATATTAAATATGCAGTATTTTATGCCACATATAGCAAAAGCCACTGTGAAGTATGGTTTAATGAAATCACTAATTCAAGGACAGATTTTAACATAAAATTAGGAAAACAATATTATATTCACGTATTGTAAATAAGAACTGGCTTGAAAGAGAATTAATATGCAGGAAAAGTTCATAAAATACATCCATACACTTTTAAAAGCCAAACGCAAGTATGCTTTCCAAACGCTTTGAATATACAGTATGCAGAATATATATATATACATATATATATATATACACAAAAATATAAATCTACAACCTTTATGCTACCAGAAGAGATTAAGTTGTATTTTCCTATACTGAAATGGAAGAATGAAACAAGCAGCAATACAGAATTCCTGGGCTGGCAGTAATCCAGGACTGTGCTAACTACTACAATTAAAACCAGAGAATGTCTTACCTGCGAACAAAGTAGCATAACAAGTTCAACCACTGAAGTACTCGACTTCATACAAACCAGACCTGCAATAGATAGTCAAAAGTGAATTTAAAATATTGCTGATATATAGTAATTGTAGCTAAATGTTTTTAGAAAATCCTTAAAATCTCTGTATTTTTTTTAAAATCACTTAAATCCACTGAAACGTATTTCAAGCACAGATATCTGATAACTTCAGATTCAAACATATTTTAATGTTCCGAAACCATCAAAACATCACCTAGAAAAACATACACCGGAATCAGGATATATATACACACACACACACACACACATATATATATATATATTTTTTTAATTACTTCTTTTTGGCATTTAGCTCAGTTCATTATTTAGCAAAATAAATAAATAAAATCTACCTACCTACCTACCTATATCATCCAAAGCAATTCAATATATGATGAGCATAAGAAAGCAATCTTTAAAAATTAAATCCTGTAAGTGTTTAACCTGATCAGATATTAACTGGGAGATTATAAGGCCTCTGCACAGATATTATTTTAATTCTCATCTGGCAGCTGTTTTTCCTGTAATTGAAAGTTTGAGGAGTAATGAAAGGTGCACGCATGTGAAATCTAATTCTTATCATTTAGAATCCATACTTTGTAGTTTGTTTTTCTTGAAAATCCTGAATTATGCAGCGTAATCAGTGGTCACAATTTTATACTTAATTTGAGTAATCATTACGTAATCACATTAACATTCCGCAATACTTTTTTTTTTTTTTTTTTTTTTTTGCAACGTTGGAATACTGATTTACTTTCGGAGAAAAGGGTACCGTGTCTAGGCATTTAAAAGATATATTGTGAAAAGATGAGGAGGAAATTACACTTCTACTTTTAACTTTGGTAGCCTCTGGGTTCTAAAATCACATGGGCAACACATTGATATCATGGCTTAGGGCACGGAAACACTTTGTTCGTGTCATAAAAATGATAAATACACAAATAATAAGGCTTACAACTAAGGACCAAACAGGAAGCTGAAAAGCAAGCTGATGTGCTTTAAGTAGGTTTCAACAAACAGCGATTAGAGACAAAAGCACTCCTACACAATAGCGCGGATATTTATTGTGGGTAGCGGATAAATACCCTTTTGTGCCCATTTTGCTAACAACCCCATCCTCATTGTACAGTAACACAGAACACGCTGTAAGAAGCCACTAGGATTCCATTCTATCAGATAAACGAGCAGACAGTTAACTAATGAAATAAGAGGCAGATGTGAAAAGCTCATTTAGGAAGACAATTGCTGTAATTGATCAGCTATTCTCATGCTCAAGTGCTAGAGGATCAGAAAGATTAATGGGATACTTATCACCTGCAGGCTACCTCCACTGTTTGAAAGCTGACAAAGAAAATCCAAACAGGAGAGCAAACTCCACAGTTAAGCCAACGCAGGCATCACAGATACATTAAATATTTTATCACAGAATGTTCACTGTTTTATTGTGAATCCACCTCATATTCTATAACATTAACTAACAAACAAACACATTTCCTGTCACGTAATTAACTTCTTTCAAAACCAGACCTCATATGTACTAGAACATGATCTAGACAGAATAATGCTCTTCCATGCTACTAAGTTTTTATCTTTCAAAGACAGTTGGTAATACTTGTACCACCAGCTTCAAACAAAATTAAAAATAAATAAATAAGCTTGGAGCATAGAACAAAATAAGTATGCCTAAAATAGTAGAAAAACAGGACAAATACGTGTTATTATCATACAAATAACAATGATGATTTAGTCTTAATGGCATACATGCTGTATAATCAATAAAACAGGACTCTCTCTTTGAAGGCAATGAGAATTACTTTAATGCAAAGTCTTCTATTTACAGTAACAAGAATGTTAATACTAAACTTTGTAAAAGCCTAATGATTATATGGGCTTGAATAAAATGTTTGTCTGATCATAAAATCAATGACTTTTGTCTGTTTGTCTGAACATCAGTTGATAACTTTTTGTATACCAGAGCTAATCAATTGTGAGCTTGGATGTAGTCTTCTAGCATCAGAGGGAGGACTGAATTGATTTTGGTAAAATTCAGAAGAGGAGGATACAGAACTGACATCTGCTTAGCACATGAGCACATCCATTAGTTGTAACCAGCTCTGTATTTGCCTGCTGATGAAATAAACCACTAATAACAGACATTAACACCTCTCATAACAGATAGCATTTGAAATTACACGTTTGTGTGAAGATTTTCAAGTAAAAAATAAACAACTAACTTAGAAATTGTGGCACTTTTCACCTGTGAAAGTAGAGAAGGAAATAGGAAAGCCTCACAAAAGAGGTTCATTGTGAAAAAGATGGATGCCAGTAATACCCTTTACAGAGCGCTCAGCCTAAAGCAGAAGGAACAGCTTGAAGCGTGCAATTCTCTAGTTAGAAATAAGCAAAGATAGGTCAAGTCATAACACAAAATGGGGAATCATATACATCTCAAAGAGTAGGAAGAAGGGTAGAAGCAGAATTACTTTATATTCACCTTTTTTCTTTAAGCTTTCATACTGTATATTGCTTGAAGTAAAATAGAGTATGGAAATGTGAAAAAGAGCAGGGGAACCATTTCACATCATAAGTCTCTTGCTTATCAGCTTTCTACTCACACTTCATTAGAGTAGATGTTCAAAACATCTACTCAAAACATATGAGGGAAACTGTGTGCCCTCCCTTCTATGCTCCACTTCCTCATTCCTAGCTGCCAAGGGCTCTATTTTGTGTCCTTGTGCTTCTTCCCATTTTTGCTTATTATTGATTAAGCAGGAAAGGTTTGAAATATTTTTTTTTTCATCCTCTGTTACACAAAGCACAATTAATATTCACCTGTCAAAGGTGTTGTAGAGTCAATAGTAGAGGATGATAAAAACAGGACAGATCCATTTGTGACTATTCGGAAAAACTGACAATGCAATCTCTGGTTTAGGAAAATCCCACATAATCGAAAGCGTAGGAGTAAGTTAAGGAGGAATCACCATACCTCTTCTATTGAACTAACATACATACATGGGACAAAAGGTCGTTTTAATAATCTTTTGTTTTCAAGTTTGTGCAATCCTCTGTTCTAGGAAGTCCAGCTAGTATTGAGTGCCTCACTGCTTTAGGCTTGGTACAGACACTAAAATAATTTCTTTCTTCAGACAGTAGATATTCTAACAGACAAAAAGCAAAGGCGAATGAAAATGTTCTACTCTCATTGTACAGGCAGAAAGGCAGAAACTGGTTGAGATATCTTCACAAAATCAAAAATAGAATCACAAGAAACAAAAAATATGGCAAGCTTAGAAAAATAATGGCTTCTCTGATTGAGGAAAGCATACAGATCTATTTTCTGTTTTCTCCCCTGCTATCCCCCATTTAACTCCAATGTGAAGTATTTGCAATTCAAACTAAAACTGTTGCCTGCATTCTTCAACTGCATATAAGTTCTTCCTATACCATCTGTATCAAATGCCATTAAGGAAGTTAATGTAATTACCAAAATACAAGTGGATATTTCCTGCATACAGCGAGGTTAAAAAGGTCACTGTTTAACTGAATGGAGTACTTGCTCTTTATATTTGCTGTTCTTAGTACTTTTCTTCATGGTCTATTCTCAGTCCATTAAATATAGCCATCAAAATTCAGCAATTTGATGGCAACAATGACCACATATATGGATGCAAAAACTGGGAGAATCAAGTGCATGACCTTAGCTAATCTGGAATAAATGATGTATGCCTGGCAATTATCTTGAAATGCTCTGGTTTACATGACTTCTTTTTCAGTGTTCTTCTGGTGCCCCAAAGATATGCTAATTATTTCGTTTCAGTATGACTTATTAATGTCTAAAAAAAAGATTAATTTCAACATTACTATTTTAGTCATGCCTACGGCATTGATGAAATCACGGGTTCAAAACCTTGAAGTCACAATGCTGAACAAGTCAGTGTGAATTTCTATTTTGAATAACTATAATGTAGGCTGATAAAATAATTTATTTTAAAAAATCATTATGAAATAAGATCACGTTTTAGAACTTCTTTTTATTATTATTAATACAATGTGTGTATGAGTCTAACTGAATACCACAAAATACCACAGACAATTTCATCTGGTCTTTATCAAAAAGATAAAGATAAAAGATAAAAAAGATAAAGCCTACATTTTCTTTCAATGATTTTACTTTGTCAACTTAAACTCTTATTGGAACTAGAATCAATTGTAATATTAGGAAAAACAAAAAGTTAAATATTTTAAATCTTATGTTGAACATAGAAAAAATATGTGATTAACCAAACTTTAGAGCCTGCAGAAGCTGCAAAAATCTTTCACTCACTTATAGCTGTGACTTAACTGAAAAGTCTCAGGTGTGGTTACAAAAAAGCTTGAAAAAGTTTACTCTGTTAAGCCTAGTTCACAGAGAAAAGTTGGCCTCACAGAGAAAACATTATACCATGTCATCAAAACTACAGGAGCTTGGTATAGAAAATGAAGCTTATGATAAAATAAAGACATTCTATTTTATGCATTATTTTATTAGCATATGAAATGTGCATAAAATATACTTAGAAATGAGCATAAGGTCCTAAAATTAAACAAAAAGATTCAGAAAGTACCAGAATTCTATTTTTTACTTATATTTTCATAAGGTCAAATACTTTATACTGATAGAGTTTTTCATGTACCTTAAACAAAAATGTACTTTGTTCATATTGCTCATTAGTAATTAGTACTGGTAATTAGTACTGTATCTGTTCCCATAATCCTCACTGTTTTATATGCCAAGACACAGAATAGGAATTTTCCCCAGTTAATTGATGAATTTACGTCTCCATTTTTGATAAGACTATTACCTTTTACTCCTTTCAAAATTTGTTAGCAATGGTACAAAAAACTTCAATGACAATTCATGCTGGTGACAAACACTAAAGCATGTTTTGGCTTTGACAACACTAAGAAAAAAAGTGATTGATATTTTGGTTGGAAATGCAAGTTTGTTTTTGCAAAATCTCTTTATCCTGCCACCAGAATCATGACAAATATTTTCCTGAAATATTTTTCTAAATCCAAACTGGAATCAGAGAAATAAGCTTAGTATTTTTTTTTTTGACCATTAATTAAAATTATTCAGATATTTTAAATCTCCATTATTCTTTCTCTGCCATATGTTGTCATTCGGATTCATGGTTTTAGTCAGCTATGAAGTTGCTGGCAAGTGCATTAAAGATCTGAAAAGTATAGGGGGAAAAATATAAAGATAACTGAAAAGTTTGTGAGCATGTGAAAATATAAACTGAAATGAAAGATTTTCTTCCTCCAAGCAAAGTGATTATTAGAAAATAGAGGTGCCAACCTTTGCCTAGGAAAAAATAGAGGCATCAAAACTGCACCAAACAGTGAGAGACATCCAATTTGCCAGAAGAAAAAGAACTAATTTAGTAGCTACAGGTGATGAATGGGCACATTTTTTTTTTTTTTTTTTTTTTTTCAGTTTTAAATGACTTACAGTACAAAGGACTGCAGAGTGGTCAAACTTTGTATTTGGTAGACCATTCTTCTCAAGGAAGGAGAAAAGAAGAGTATGAATCAAGGAAGGAGAAAACAAGAGTATGAATGTAGGAAGACAGTAATTAGTCCTCCAAAGCAAGATGTGTATACAGAATATAATGTTTTGCAAGATTACACTCAAAATTGTTTTTTACTTATATATGTATCATACTTTGTAGATGTTTAAATTACACTAATAATCTTAGCTTATGAAAAGAAAAAGTTGGCAAATATTCAGGAATTGCAGAAAATCTGCAGATGGAAATCACAGCCACGTTGCATAATAATTATAGCTCCACTTTTACTAGATAAAAGAAAATAATATTCCAAAGAAAATATATTCACTAAAACAACAAAGTTAGGCTAATGGTTTTAACAATTCCCTTCAGTAGCCTTGACTAGCAGAACACAACATTATCACCAACTTTAGGGACAACAAAGGATGACTGCATTAGTACTCCAGCCTATCCTTTGTGTGGGTAGATCTCCTTTACAGAACAAAAGATGACACAGAAAAACACGATGAATGTGAATTTGACTCAGTGCTTTTAGAGTTGACCAAGAGTGTTATATTTCCTACAAGTTATCAAATAAAATACCTTAGAAATACTATCAGAAATCTCTGGAACTCATATCTTAAGATAAATACCTCAAATGAACACTGATAGGTCAATCTAAACAATAGATTTTAATCTGTTGAAACCCAAATCAAACTTTTCAGTCCTTTTAGTCAAATTTGTGAAATAAATCAGATTTAATGCTCGGATAAAATGTAAAATTTTAACAATGCTATGTAATAGTTTCTGGAATTGTATTCCTGAAGGAAGAAAACCTATACTTCTTCATGACTGCAGTTACTAAAAGGAATCTAAATGGGGACTATAAAATATCCCGACAGAATCATAGAGTGGCAACAACTCTTGAGAGCACATCTAAAGAAAGAGGATTTATTACAATGTATATGATTGACATTTTAAAATTACACACTTTTGTACTCTGATCCCATATGATATTGACAAAACTGATTCTGGTGCCACATTACTCTGAAGAGACTAGCCTTACACTGACGTGTGGAATTTTTTTCAAATTTCCATTAGTGTTAATGGGATGTACAAATAAATTCTCATTCATCAAATGATATCATTTAATCTATACAATAAAATCCACCACCACTATTCAGTTTAATATCTCAGTGAAGATTTTCAAAACGGATCCTATTTTTCATTAAGCACCTGTGGTAATTCTTTTGTTGCCCAATGGTCCATTCAGAATGACTCAATACACGCATTTGTGTTTCTCTGTCCTCTTAAAAACAGCATCGCTTTGGATGGGTCTCTTAAAGTATCTATTCTGATGTAGTGAACTAATATGCTTTTTTAATTGCTATACTATAACTGATTTTAAATTTATATAAACGTATCTTGTATCAATTGAGAAATTGCTCTATTTAGCAAAATGACAAAAAATATTCTCTTAATATAAAAAAAATGACACAAATGTTAATTATAAGAAACCAATTCCCTGTTAAATTTCAGTGCAACATTTTTTTTTTGAATAATATGAAACTTACCATATACTAGAATTTAATTTAGAAAACCAATGTGTTTCCTTCTCTAAAGTCCTATTCTAGACAGTGGGTCAAAACAGCAAAACGATTGATCACACTTCACTGCATCTGATCAGATTAAAACACCTCTAACCTTGAAAGTCTCTATAAAAATGAACTATTGTTTTTCTGTTGAAGTCTACTTCAGTTTCAGGTAGATGAGTAAGATACAATTTTTTTATTTTGTTGAAAGCCTGGAAGAACTTAAAAATAAACTGCATTCAGACAGAGGTTCTGGAAAATCCAAACATCTTATTTATCTAGGAGGAACCTCAATGGAGACTATTCCAATTATTATTATTATTATTACTATTATTATTTTGAAACACCTAACAGCACGTTAGGCAAATGAAAATATGATCCTGAAAGTCTTCTGATTCTCCTCTTTGTCCAATGATTTTGTTGTTGACTGCACTTAAACCTGTGGCTAAATTTCTGCCACAGCTACTGCCCTGGATATTTAATTTCAATAGATGGAATAAGAAAAAAAGAATGGAAAATGTCATTTAAAAATTAATTCAAAACATAAAGTTAAAAGTTAAAGAGATTTTCCAAGTTCTGTCATATGAAAGTCTCTCAAGACTTACTTTCTTGATCATGTTGCTATTTTTAGGAATAAGTGTGAACAAAATCTACTAAATTAAAACAACTGATAGTGAAGAAGTTGCCATATGTTCAACACATCTGTGAAAAACAAAACCAACCAACCAACCAAAAAGCTATTTTATGTCGTACTTGTCTCTCCGCATTTTCTTTTTTTAAATGAAGAAACTTCTACCTCTCTTTTCTCTCTCTTTTTTTTTTTTTTTTTCTTCTCGTTCTATCACCTCCTCTCAAATCTGAGTTACAGGAAATACTTTTCAAAAAAATTACCTCAACAGTGAATTACCCTCAAAGAAGTTTACAAGCAGAAATCTGGACTTGAATCCCATTCATTAACACAATCAAATATGTATACATTATAGCTTCACTAGATCAGTGATGCTTTCCTCTTCATCTCAGGAACCTTTTCGAGTTCTTTCTGAAGCTGTCAAAAGTGACATCTTGAACAAGGTGTAACATAAGCATGATCCAAAATGACAGTTTCTAAAATACCATGCTTTCCTTGGAAATCCAACAAAAGAATATATTTCAAATGCATTGAATATTTTCCTTAGCTTAGAAGGTTTTTGTTTTTCTTTTATTATTTTGTTTTTCCTTTGGAAATTTATCGGCTTTTTCCTTAGCTTCAGCCTGTAACTTATTCCTATTTATTGCCATATTTTCCCTGCTAAATTGTTTTCTTGTTTATTTCTTCTCTTTTATTAAAGACAGGAATTGCTTCCTTGCTCTGCCGCCCCCCCCCCCCCCCCCCCCCCCCCCCCCCCCCAGTTCTTTACCCTCCATTTCTTTCTGTTACATTATTTCCTATTAAAGGTGGAATATTATCATCTCATCATGGCTTCGTACAACTGAAGTGGGCTGTACAGCAGTAAAACTCTTTATTGGTCCTCCTTACTTCTTGTATTTCTTCTGTTTGGCAACCTTTGGCCATACACAGGCCACAAAGGCACACCACCAAGTGAACCACTGCAACTACAGGAATTACAACATAAATGCCCAGAACTCATGCAGCTTCATAAATTTCTAAGGTCAAAAGGACTATTATTTTAATCAGGTCTGATCTCCTGAGTAGCATAAGGCACTGAATCTCAACAGATACGTTCTATATCTAGCTGAGTGAAGCAGTATTTTGTTTAGATGGTCATTGCTACCCAAGAATTTGATAACAGGGGGACATGGGTGGAGGGGTGGGGGAAAAAAGCTTCATTTCCACAAAGGACTTTGCTGACCTTGGTTGGCAGCCATCAGATCTTGCTCCTATTCTGAAGCCCTACTGACAAATGGTAATCATTCTAAAACAGCATCTCTCAAAACACAGAACCATACTGCAGCTACAGATGTCTTGAAATAACTTGCATTTCTTGTGTTTCAGTTTCCTTTATTTACTTGACAGTAACATTGTTACAGGCTCTCCCTAGACCTGCTTTGACATCACTTTGCCATCTTAATTTGACATCTCACAACTGTCTCTACTGTCTGACAAGTTCTTTCAGCATGAGGGTCTCCCATTGCAAGAAAATCTCCACAGACAAACATCACTATTAGTATAAAAAGATTTGATCATAAAATTCCACACACCAACAGACAACAGACAAAAATAAGACATGATATAAGACAATGTATAAGTTCAGCAGTTTCTGGTTTTGTTTTTCTGTGGCAGTAAATGTTGACATAAAGCTAGACTGAACACAGTAAAGACATCTTTATTTTAACTCTCTTAGTCCTTGCAAAAAATAATTCCATTTCTGTAGGGAGTTTGTTAACATCTAGATGAATAAAGCTTGATGGTTAATTAATGCTTATGCTTTTATAAAGCCTTTTTCTATCAAAAAAATGAATCTTGGAAGTATACCTACTTTTAAAGTTCTTCAAATGCAGGGGTTTCTCAAGTTAATTCAAGAATTTTGGCAGAATTTTATTTGTTTGTGCCTTGAAGGTACAGAAACAAGCACATCCATATCCAATAGGATGAACCACAGAAGTGCCTTTAAATCATCAGGTCAAGTAAGGGAGTTTTGTTAAACTTGGTTACCAATAAAAAGGTTTCAATCTGGGTGATAAGTAGACAGAAAGTGAAGGAATATAGAACGAGAAACTGTGACCAGCCCTTACGAGATTAGTTTTGTAAAGAAATGGGATGTAGAGATCAGGCTACAGGGAAAAGGATTATTAAACTATACCTCATGAGAAATACAGCTTTCAGGGCAAAATCGGATACAGAGATGTTATTTGCACCCTATAGTTTATCGGTTAGGTAGTTCTCTGAAAAATATTGCTGGGATAATAAAGTAGATTGATTCCATTTTGAAGCCTGTAGAGGATAAAGGGTGGGGCAAATACCAGCCTAACTGTTTCAAGTCCAAAATCAGGCAGAGTCCCCTGCTGAGTTCTGAATGATGAATTAAGTGGAATAAGAACCGGAGAACCTCAGCCTGTAGGGAGCTTCAGTCACAGCATGAACATCCTGTAGATACTGAATACCTTTTTGGCATACCACCTCGTTTTTCTTTGGACCTGGACAGTGGAGGAGAAAATAATATGGAAAAAAAAGGTGGCTGTTCTTAAAAAAATTGTACTTAGTCCACTGTTATCATGCACTACTGTTGTATACCTGATATGATGAGTCCACCTACAGGTGATGTTACAGCAGTGCTCAAACATGTCAACAACTTTCTCAAGAATCATAAGAATCATTTAAAAACTATTTCCATGAAATAACATTAAATAGATCTCTTGATATATGATATATATATATATTTTTTTTCTTTTCTAGTACGAGACAAACTTCAAAAAAGAAAAAAAAAAAGGAAAATTATCCTCCATGAAAGTGGAAAGTTACGACAAGAAGGGAGAAAAAAGGACATCTGACCTTGATTGTATAAAGATATATGAGGAATATGAAGTCATCAGGGAGGATATTCTATTAGAGTAGAAGGCTAGTCCTTTCTAGCCCTAAATGGCTTGCAACTGGCTAGTAGTCAAAGGCTACTAGTTCAAAAGTTCAAAAACTTGAAAAATAGACTTGTGGAATAATGCTGAAGATAAGTAGGATCTGAGGACCACAAACAGCTTCTTGTCTTAGGTTCCACTGGCTTTCTATATACAGGCTCCAGTATTCTGTGCTTTTCTTCATGTGCTTTCAAAGAACAGCAATTGGTATGGTTTGTTTTCTAATCATATTATTTCTATAGTAGCACTTTCAATAGTAATTTAATAATTTCCAACATTTAGTGGCTTCTGTGTTTACAAGGACAACTTTCAGAACTTTACTTAACTACCAGCATTTGTTTTCCTGAGGGCATTTATTTATTTATTTATTTATACTTCTGTATTTTGTTTAATATATGTAGTTGACTCTAAATTTTACAATTAATCACATTTTCAGTCTTTTTTTCTCTCTCTCTTTTTTTTTTTTATTTTTTTCTTTTCTCTATTGATAAAGCAATAGAACCTAGGGAAATTCTATCTAATGGGGGTCTACACACATTTTGGATTTTAAAGATGCCCTGATCATTAATTAGTGTAACAATGATAATATAATCAAGGGCATATAATCAAGGTGCCAACAACTATTTCTACCCTTAAGTTACACTGGGACCACACAAGCCAAAGACAAAGGAGAGGGCATAAGCAGTTAACCTCTGTTACATAGTCTAATACATCTTAGTAAGTGTCCAATTCATTAGACAGTGGCTCATATGTGTAATTAATTATTGGCAGGTTTATGTTCAAGAAGGTGACAGATGCTATGCATTTTCTAGTTGCTATCTGGATCTCTCATCTATAATGTTTCCTGCCATGTTAAACATCTGTTCAGAACACACTTCTGAACAGCACAGGAATTTCAGTAATTCAAGAGTTAAATCTCCAAATCAGATCAATGTGCATCCTCTTCACTTTCTGGTATTTATAATGATGTCCTTTTAAAAGCATCAGAAAGGAATATTAGGTGAAAGAAAAATGCTCTGTAATTGGTGTGGGGGTCTTTACAATTTGAAGATTTCACTGTGGATAAATAATGAATACTTCTGCTGTGCCACTTGCTCTTCAATTTTTCATCTGAAAACAAAATTGGGGATCTTACATTACAATAGTATTCTGAATACAATAGTATTCTGAAAAACAATGTGAAAGATGTAAAACTTTGAAACTTGACTCTGCTGGAGTGCACGTAAAAAAATAGGTAGATCTGAAAATCTGCTTAACCTTTCATCATTTTGTTGTTCCTACCATAAAGACTTCTAGAAAACTGGTGTTATTTTCTGTCTCCACGAATACTGGGCTCAGCAATATTCTTTAGACAAAAACACCTTCAGTCCCAAAGCATTTGGATAAGCAAGAATAATGTGTGGAGCCTTCCAGTAAGACACTAAGAGTTAATCACAGATAGAGAATTTATTACAACAAATACATCAAATTCCAACAGCCTCTAAATAGGAGTTTGAAATTCTTTATTATTTTTCTGTTTATGAAGAGATTACAACATGTACAGGTAGGATTTCAATCATCAGTAATAGTTTTAATCTATTGGAGGATTGGAGCATTGGAGGATTTCAAGGATTTTCTTGTTCTGTTTAAAAACTAGCCTGAAAATGAAAATACACAAAAAGCATCCTCACAGTGCAAATCAACACTCCAAACTTTTAACAATAAAAACTTGTCCAATGTTGTTAGTAATTACTGTTAGTACTTAGTAATTATTGTTAGTAATAGTGCTTGCTTTTTAACCTTTCTGAAGAAAAGTGTTATCTGTAACTCATTATCATTCTGACCTAGTTATATAAACGATGCTTACTAAAAGTTTTCAGATACTAGTGTGATTTCACTGGGATCTTTTTGCAATTATTTCCAGTGAAAGAGAAAAAGAAATCCATGAACAGAAACACTAAAACCCACAAATAAGGAAAACTGTCTTCCAAGGGACTGTATCAGCCAATTGACTGGCTTTAACTGAACTGTGCCAAGCCTGCAGCATGATCTCTTATAAGATGTAAGAGAATGTACACTGAGACAAACAGGGCACATGCAAAGAAAGGAGTGGGAGGTAGCAGTGACAGAGGAGGAATGAATTATGAACTCCTTAGCCTTGAAAACCACCTCAGAGTTCATGCCTCGGAACAAACCAAAGAATCTGTAAGATTCCTGATTCTCAGTGACACACTGCAAATGACACTAGCCTGAGCACTGCAAAACATCTTTCCTGCACAAACCCTTTTTTTAACATTCACCTTGATTTCTCACAAGGATCCTCTGATGTCCAATAGGGTTGGGTTCATACTGAACTCTCTCCCAGCCCAGCCTGCAGTTTAGCATTCAGTAGTAGTGCTGTTCTGTCAGTAGTTTTACTGTTACTGTTCCATCCCTGCATTAGCCGTACTGTTGTACCAACACAGTATATTATAAAATCTGCAAATGAACCAGATGATCTCTCTCTCTCTCTCTTTTTTTTTTTTTTTTTTTTTGTGGGGTCGGGAGAGGGAGCTACTTTTCAGTTTTTCTATTTATTCCCTATATTCCCTACACAATGATGGTATGCCCCAAATGATACCACACAGCAGATGTTGAAGTTGATGAAGAAATAGTAATGTAATTACTGCCTCAGCCAAGACATTATAGGGTATCTTTTCTTTAACCAGACACTTATTTTCATGAAAATTGGAGATATCTTTTAAGCATCCTCTGTTAAACTGGTTGAAGCTGGCTAACACAATCAAAAGTTATCAAAGGAATTAAAGGCTGATCCTTGCGTGGATCCTGTGTGATCATATAAGTCTTATATCCACAAAAAAACCACAAATGGAAGTATATGTATGGCTATGCATTCATACACTGAAATATGAGGACCAAACTATAGCTGTCATGAGCCTTATATGTGAGTTGTCTGACTAGACAGGCTTCTTCATGCAGAGAAAGTAGAAATTGTCTCATAGACCATACTAAAATGAGCTTCAACGTGATAATTAAAGAATTTCACTGAAAAAATAAAAATCAGTTATATATATATATATATAAATCAGGAGAGAGTCTTATTTCATGGTGGCTTGAACAGTGACCATCTTCAATGCCTAAAAGGCATGATATATTCTCAACTGTATCTGGCCAACTGCGGAACAAGAAGAAAAACACCTTTTCTTACAGATTGCTGCAGGTAGTTAGCTGACACTGAAGACTGTCTGTCTATGACCATGTAACCAAACACAGTGATGGCAACATTAGAGAAAATTAAGGCCAATACAGACTACCATTACATGCAGGGTACAAGCACAGAGGAAATGGGGATTCATGGGTTCTGAGGCCACAATAAAACACCGAAACCATTCAGCAGATACATCATATTTTTCCTCTTGAGAAGCTGCACTGAAGATTTATATTTAGAATGAAAATTTAAACCGCTTAAAGACTAGAAGTAACATTGATCTCAATACTTAATGATAAGTCCTAGTAAAGTTTTCCATCTTATTTACCCTCATTCCCTCATTATGCATTCTGTTAGTAGAAAGATTAAGATGTCTGGTAGTATCTAACTTCTTTTGCACGCGTGGCATGAGGTTCTCTCTTATCTTTGGTACACTGGATAAATCCAGATGCTTATGTTGTAGTTCATGGAGTTTATCTCCATTCATCAATCACTCTTGTACCATGCTCTTTTTTTCCCTCTGTAGTATGTGCATATCATTCCTGAAATACTCACTATAGAAACAAATGGTAGCAGTTTTACTGAAGTTGTGCACAGACATGAATCTACTCTTTCTAAGCTTCCATGGATTGGACAAGTCTTTGCTGCCTCAGCATGAAGCTAAAAGAGCTCAGAGTATGCTAATTAATATAACAACCCCTACATTCTTTGTGTGGCTTCTTTCTTCACCTCCTAGATATATCTGTCTAGATATAGTCTGCTCTTTGTTCCTAGATATCCAACTCAGCATTTGGCTGTGTTGAAATGTGCCTATTTCTTGAGTTGCAGTTATTCCACAAAATGATTCAACATCTGTCTTCAGCAAAATGCCTTTATTCTGATTTTTTTATATCATTGTCTTATCAGTTAGCTTTGCCAGAAATAATTCCATGGTGTAGTTAAGACTTATTAAAAGTATCAAAAAGTGGATCAAAAAGTGGCTTACAGAAATTTCAACATTATGAATAGCTTCAGTTTTACTTAGATGCAGTTAATTCTATTTAAAGCAAATTTTAAAATCACAACACTATGTTTGTATTCCCTTTCTCTCTCACTTGTTAATGTTTATCTATTTATTTATTTTGTTCAGAATGTCAGTTACTTTCTTTGCTACAGACTGGGAAGCAAATACAAGAAGTCTGATTAGTTGAAAGAAAACACATGTAAACACAAAAAAATATTTGGGATGTGGCAGAGTGAGATAAAAGAGTGAGAGAACAGAACAGAATGAACAGGAAAGGAAAGTTGTGCAAGTGCATGCCATCACTCCACTTTCTAGCATCTGTGCTCTTGAGCACAACAATAATACAAAGGTGCTGAAAAGTTTTCTAAGAGAAAGCCAAGGGCCACGTTAAGCACCAAATAGGACTCCCCCCCCCAAATAGGACTCCCCCCCCTCTCCCCCCCCCCTCCAGAAACTAAAAAGGACTTCCAGATTACTACAGTATTTCAGGAAAATGATTATCCTGTTTCTCCTAATACAAAACTCAGTATTGTTCAAGGAAATCAGAAACAAGTTGTGCCACTATTTGTAGACGCCACAGTGATGCTGCACTTGTGGTCTTTGGGAGCTTTTAAAGTAGTGCCATTTAGCACTCAAGTTCTATCTGTGGTTTCCAATGGAATGTTTTGAGCAATTTTTCAATTGTTTCAAGAAGTCTCCTGTCAAATAGCATACAAAGCTAGTCCATCACCACTTCTATTGAATATTTTCATAGGGCCATGTGGTGAGTTAATGAGGAGAAACTCCTATCAGCATTTAAACATTTTCTGTGTCATCTGATTTGAATTGTGTATGTATCAGAAACATATCAAATGTGTGTCAAAGAATTTGTAAGAGCTCTTTTGGAGAAGGGGTATCTGGCTGGCATTCTACCTAAGTAATCACACAGGAAAATTAAAAAAAAAAAAAAGTAATGTTTGTTTGGTATCTCACCAAAGAGAAGAGAAAGGATCATGTGTGACTATGTTTCAATCTTAGACTTATTCATGCAGTTTAGGATACTCCAAGTACAGCTGTACTAAAAATGTTTCTACTTATCTGTACTCAACAGAGAGAGGATATAACTTTTCTTATGAATACGTATCATATTACAGTTGCCTGTAACATTTTCACCTAAAAGCTAGAATGTTGTAATGCACTTTGCATGGAAGGTATTTGCAGACCATATGGAAACTAGAGTTAGTGAAAACATATCTGTGCAAGTGTTAAATGGAACTCCATAATGAGTATGGCTAAGTTTAAATATATGACCTACACATATTGCATGTTTGTTTCCAATTAGATTCTATACTGACAATTTTAACCTTTGCAACTTCTGTTCTCTGAGGCATTGAAGAACCTCAGCTGATGAACCACAGTAATACTGGACTGTTTTTGGCATATTTTGTTTAAAGCTATTTGCAGTCAACTGCAAATCAGTCATTTTTAACTTATCAGTAAGGACACCTTCCACTTATATAATATTCTGGAAAGTAGATGAAACATTTGAAGAACAGTGAAGTGTACGATACCTTTGAAAAAAGAACTGGTTTGAGGAGAAGGGGTAAAGATAAGACGTATTTCAGTAAGTAAATGGGTGAAGAGTTTTACCAATAGCAATGCAGTGTCAGATTACTACTTGATAGGGTTCCTCTTCTATCAGTTACATTTGTGAATTTACATGAACAAACATGAATCAGTGATTTTGAGTAAGAGTAGCTTTAGTATTTTGTCTAGAATTGACCAGATCCTTGCAGCCAGGCCACTTCAACTCAACACAAAAGTTAAGAAGTCACTGCTTAGATATTGAATATCATTTCCACTAAAAATAAATCAGCCAAAGTCTTCCATGATACACGTTAAAGGAAAATGAAGTGGCACAGTATAGCTGCAAGATTTTTTTTTGCCAGAAGATTGAAACAGATCAGCTACTACAAAAAGGAGAAAACATAACTCAGTTGTATACACTTCTCCAAAATACCTATATTAATAATGCCTATCTCCCAGCATCAAATATTCCAGAAAGTTTGCATAATTAACCTCCTTTAGCAGTATCAGATTATTTCTTCTGTTCCCTTTTCTTTCGTGCTCTCTTTTCAGTATGTAAAACCTAAGCTATAAAACTGCATCCTCTTATAAATTCTCAAATTACTTAGTAATTTTTGCACCCACAAGCACAAAAGTACTAGGGAGAAACAGCAAAAAAGTGCATATCCTTCTTTTGCCATCAAGGATGTCTGAAAGTTTTTAGATTTTAACAAAATCTGATATAGAGATGTTTTATATCATATGGAGGTTCTGAAAGACAGTAAGAGGTGGGAAGGTATGTTTGTGTTTCAAGCATGAAAATTCAAAAGAAAAGGACACACTTTATAGAATGGAACAGATATGTTTATGGTGATTAGTTTGAAAAACAGCACCTTCAGATTTGATTAAATGAAGTTTATTTGTTCTTTTTTAATTGCTGTAAATAAAACCTTTACATACAAAGCAACAGATTAAACTATTTCATATAAAACTGTCAAGCTAATTGCTACTTTCCAGTAAAAAATCAAGTTTAAATTATCCAAGCCCAAAAGGAATTCTACATACTCAAATATCTTGAATTACTCTCCTAATAACCTCTGTTTTGCAGAGTCATTATATAGAGAGCACTTTCAAGGGACCTTTAGTTATCACCTTTAGTCACCACCTTTAGTTATTGGTAAACAATGACAGGAAATTTATCAAAGTAAATCAGGTAAAGGATTAGGAGAGAATTTAGAATTCTCTTTTAAGTGGAACTCAGCTAGGTAATACCAGTTTAGTTGAAATCAAGTCTGCAATGAAGAAAAGAAAGATGAGAAGAAGTACACGGTGACTGTAAAAGTTACTCTGTGAGTTCCTTGTTAAGAAGAAAAAAGTCCTACTGCTTTAGAAAGAGTGAACAGAAATACAAGCCCTGAGGCATGCAGTGCACAAATCTAACCTGTGATTAGGAATTAGAAATGAGAGCAATTGAAGAAAAAAGTAGATACAACACTAAGGAAAGAGTGATGGAAAGAACAGGGATTTGGAACTCGGTGTTTGGTTCATAAACAATTATTCCTGAGAATGAATTGTATGGCTGAATCATAGAAGAGACAAAATTTGCAAAGGCACTCAAAGTGGGTATTGGAATAATGCTACAGCCAACAAGACCATATCTCTGTCTGGACAGCAATGAGATAGACTCATACTGCCATGTACTGTTGGGTTCCTGTGGCCTGTAGCTTTTCAGTCTTGTCATACGCTGAAAAACGTTGGAGCCCTGTCCACACTACAAATCTGACAAAAGATGAAGTCAGAACAGCACTGGAGCAGAAACTTTTAATCTATAAAAGAGCTGAGGTGAAACTAAGACAATTGTATTTGTATTCTATAAAAACTATAATGCAATTAAACAATTGTCAAACAGAAAAGCATAATACTGCTGCAAATTTTGAAATCAACTTTACTGAAATGAAAGACTTAATGAAATACATCAAATATTTTACAGTTATCTCAATGTTCTCACTGAATAGCTCAGCTTCAGGTGTCATTAAGTGAGAACAGCAACCTACTCACAGCTATGAAATAAACAGTATTAAAAAAAAAAAAAAGAAGTTTCTGAGAATTACTAAGCTACTTTACCACTCCTTGTATAAAAAAAAAAAAAATCAAAAAAAGGAAAAGGCTATTTAAAAGATTTGAGTCACAAGGTGAAATTATTCTAGAATTAAGAATAAAAGGAGGCCAACATGGGGAACAATAACTAAGAGCATAGAAAAAGACTCTACACAAGTATTTAGAGAAAATGTATATACAGCAGTAGGAAGACAAGCTGTTTTGTTTTGTTTTGTTTTTCCTGCAGACATCTTCACACAGCATGAGTTTTGCATTAATGACTCTTTTGCCTCTCAGTAAAAAATATTGACAGTTAATTGACAATAAGAAATGGAAGGAAAAAATTTCCTTGACTGAATATGTTCCTCCGGATATATGACATAGGAAAAGTGCATGCTCATGTCAATTCCCCCATCACTATTTTAGCTGTGCTAGTAGTGATTCATTACTTTCTACATAACTTCAGGATTACTCACTGACTCACTTATGAGTTTTCATTATTTTCTCAAATTTTATAACTACATAGTAGTAAAGACAATGCATAAAAATATCCTTGAAAGTGTTCAAAGACACTTCTCTTAAAATAAATGCATACATACATACACACATAAATGCTTTTTATTCTCCTCTAGGGACAGCTCTTTATCTGCCCATGTGAATCCAACTGACCCACCTGAGGAAACAGTGTCCCTACCAAATCTAGATGCACATATCAATAATATTGGACCACATTCTTCAATTTATTTTCTTCCATGAGATTTGATTATACTTTTTTATTATACTTTTTCAGCAGTTTCTCAAAGTCAGTATGAAAGACACATTATTATTCTGAGGAGCAAAAAGCAAATTACAGAGAGATTTTTGCACTCTAAGGTGACAAGATGTATCTCAGGGTGACATTTTTAATTACTTTAAATAAAGTTAAATGAGAGTAAGTGAAATCACAAGACATTAACAACTGATTCATTTATTTATTGAAAATAGTTGAAAAGAAACAGTATTCATATCAAACTACTAACAGCTAAAATAATATAATCTTAGAAACAGTACCTTCAATCAACAGTTCTTGTCCATGACTGCCCAACAAGGTACGAGATAGGAAAGGGGCAAAATCAACAAAAATTTCTCTCAGAAGAGGGGCCACCTTTTCTAAGGCTCTTTCAAGCTTTGCCGTGATACTGTGGAAAAACAGAGACCATGATTGGAAGAAGACTTAAAACTTGAAATTAAATGATGTCAAACCACACCTGTTTTTAAAAGTTTCTGTAAGATTCTTTAGAGAAGAGAACAATCATAATTTAAATGATTTAAATGTGTTTAAATGGTTTTATGTAAATGAACATGCCATTTCAGATTCAGCAGTGTGGCAGCCTCTTAAATTCTACAGCACTGGCAGAGTTCCAAAACAAACAAACTTTTTTTTCTCATTTTCAAACATGGAAGAAGAATGTCAGATATTGCACCTATCTCACCTTATATTTTATATATATTTGAAAACTTGAAGAGAGTAGTTTTTATTCACATAATGCAATCACAAATAACTTGATTTTTTCTTCAAGCTTTCACATAATATCTGTCATTGAAATGGTAGACAAGGAAATGCATGAGGAAGTGTTCTAGAACAGGAATCAAGAAAAATCAATGTTCTTTTCTTCAGCTTTGGGGGAAAATTATCACAGGTAAATCACTTTGCTACTGTATTTCTACCTTTCTGCCTGCTGAGACTTTTTGAGGCATGGAGTATTCCTAAATTTCTACTTGTACAATGGAAAGGAGTGTTGTGACTTCTGTTTGCTTCTTAAATAATATACCTTTTTCTGAGTATACAAAGCTAGCAACAGAACTGCATAGGACTGCCAAGGTTTGTGTACTGTCTGAAGGACTATCTCCTTAGATTCCTTCTTTATTCAGTCCCTTTTAAAACCTGACAGAGCACAACACCTGTGCCCTCTGAAACTCTTGTGCCAAGATTACACACTTTCTACGTAACCTCAAAGAAATGATGTATTACTGAAAAACGTAAATGATATTACATACATATTCTGGTCTACCAATATTTATTTATTTATTTACTTTCTTTTTTTTTCTTTCTTTCACTTCCTTTCTTTCTTTTACTTTGTTTCTTTCTTTCATTTTTTTTCCCCAGAGAGCTTGTAGCAGAACATTTTCTTTTTCCTGAAACTACAGCAACAAAATACTATTGGCATTTAAAAGCATAGTATAGGAAGAAGTTACATTTATTGACAGAACCTTAGAGAATGGACACTAACAATTAACTTTTCAATGGTATCTACTATATATAAATGCTAAATAAATACGGACCTTTTGATTCAGGTCACATGAAGATTCCTACATTTAAAAACAAATATCACATTATAAACACATTGGAAGTTTTCCTTCAATAGCTTAAAGTGAATTCTTATAGCTTATTTTCTTTCAAGTTGCTGCTTCCCTATTTCAAATTCAGATATTGATTTTTTAGTATTCTAAAGCAGTTTCATATCACCAGCCATTATTTTAAATGATTAGCTGGAGTGAATTTCATTGTGCTAGAGCTTCTATTGACTGTACTTGAAACACTGATGACTAGCTTTGAGTTTTTCATTTGCAATATAGAGCAAAGCAAGCTTTTGCTGCTAGAGAAAAAACTACTAGATAAATCTAGACTTCTCTAAACCATGTTTTAAAACAGGCTTTCACTATAAATTTACTTAAAGGTTCTAATTTTAGAGTTCATTTAACTCTGAAAACTTCATGTACAATTGAAAAAAAAACTGAAGTTCAAAAGTTTTAAAATGAAGAAAAATTTTATTTAAAGATCCAATGACATGGGAGGTATGGTTGTGCTGTTAACATTTTGGATTAAACATCCTGTGATTAATACCTCAAGGTATTTGAGCATCTTGCTATCAAATGGATAGTTGATTGGTCTTGTACATTATGGATCTATTCAGAGGGAATTTGGGATAGTATTCTGTGAAAGTGTGAGATCAAAGTTTAGCACTCTTTAAAAATTCATATCAAATGACGGAAATTAATATTTAAATAGAGAAAAAAAAAGAAAAAAAATCCTTTTGCTTTTATATAAATCCTTGGTGCATTTATGCGTTGAAAACTGACTGAAGTTCTGCTCCTTCAGTTTCAAAAAGAAGAAACAGAATTAAGAAAAAAGCATAAACAGAGACCCCAAAAAGATTCAGGGAAGCAGGTGGCCCATCTACTGAATTTCTGGTCCACCCACATGCACAGAGAGAAGCAAAAGAGGACAGACAGACTGATCTGATACTACAGCTGCTTCTCACATCTATTATACCTTATAATGCATCCTGCAATCATTAGGGAACTCCCTATGGGGATTCATGTAACTAGTTTTCGTGACTGAGCCAAGAGTTTTTAAGGATATTTTGTGATCAATAAACAAAATATTTTTTCCTCTCCAGTTGTACATATTCTTAAATGCAAATACATTTTAATAGCATCCAAATTCAAGAGTATTTATTTTGCAGATGAAAGGCAACACATCTAAGAAAATAAATAATATATACTATATATAATTACATATGATGGGACAGGGGAGACAGCAAGAGCACAAAGGTGATAAACTGGGACAAGGAATACTTAAGGAGCACAGTAGCAGCAGCAGATTAAAAAAATACTTTTTAAACTGCAAGGGAAAAAAAGCAAATAACCCTGTGAAAAGTTCTTAGTAGCTAGTGCTTGAGTTGCTCACAAAGAAGGAATGTAAGGGATTTACTTCAATCTAGTGAGAGAATTAGGTATGCAATTTTTTTACTTCAGCCTGTGAAAATAAAGGTTTACATAAAACCTACCAAGAATGTCAAGAACAACTTTTATTAAATGTACTGTTATATACAGTTTCAATTGCAGGGATCCCGAGCGGATCTTTTGAAATAGTTCTTGGTGTATTACTGTTAGATCTAAATAAAAATCTAAAAAAAAATCTAAAGACTAGTATTTTATCTCAAAGGAACTGATAAAATTCCACTAAAAGCCTCACTTCTTATAAAAATTTTCTGAAACGCAAAGCTTATACAAGCTACAGACAAGAGATTCTGGAAATTATTAAATTCCCTACTGTAAAAACTAACTCTGTTATTTGAACCATTTAATTTACTTCCTTAGTAGGATTTTACACTCAACAGAACTAGTACCATGTTATTGCATGTTACACATGTTTACCTTCCTCTTATCAAAAGCAGCATGTCTATGAATGATGAATATGAAATTACAGGAGAATCAATTCATTCTTTGCCCACCAATCCAGCATGAGTCTCTGGTTATTAAGCCAAATTTCTGTGTGCCTACTTTTTTTTTTTTTTTTTTTTTTAGATAGCTAAAGATTCTTGTAAGACTTGAAATGAAACATTATATAAACATGACATAATATCATAGAATGTGTAAGGAAGATAGACATCCAGGACAGCATAAACACTCACAAGTCTCACATGGACCTGGCAATATGGATGGATGCATTACTTTGTGAGGACAGCAGAAAACTCTTTAAATTTTATAAACTTAATCAAAAATTATATTATGAGAATCACAGCTGTCACTTCTGTTTTTAGCATTAAAAACATATCTTTTAGAGTAAAAAGAAACAGAAGGCAGAAGTGAAATACTTTAAGTGACAATTGAAAATATTTAGAAAGAGTAAGCACTTTTTATGTTCATGATAAAGTCTAGTCTGTACAATGTTTTGCAATTTCTGTAATGTTATGTGATATCAAATAGAAAAAGCAACATGATCTATAGCCTTGGATATATATAATCACCACAGCAGAGCGTAGCGGCACGCACTGTCCCAGTCCCAAGTATGCTACCTTTGCAACCTCATACTGGACCAAACCTCCACCTACAAATCAAAACTATTAAATGCCTAAGAATCCAAGATCATCATCCTGCTCACTCTCTTCTGCTTGGTCTACAGCAATGAGGAGTTATTTTTTTCCTGTGCAGTTACTGTAAGGGAAGGCTTAGACAAGTTAGCTGTCACTTCATGCTTTCTGTTCCCACAAACAGCTCTGATTTTTAGAAGCACAATAAATTTAAAATGATAAAAACAAAAATGGTCTATTATCAAAATAAAGTTTTAGTAGAAAAGGGAAGTGAAGAAAAGAAAAAAAACCCCAAAGACATTTCTCAGGTTGATTAATTTATCTACATTTTTGATGTAGTGCTCCATATAGATTTTTCCAGTGACTAATTACAGTTAGTACTTGGAGTACAACTACTTTTGAGTTCAAACTCAGAATTCAAAATTTGAATGCCAGATTTTGCAACTGAAGTTGTTCCTTGACTCCAGGACAAAAACTTTCAAAATGCTTTTGAAAAAATATATGAACATTGCATTGGTTAAAATTGTTTAACAATACATTTATTAAAGATTCAAGTTAATTTTAACGTACTTCAGTATCTGAATTTTGTAAAAGACTTTGTCCTCAGAAATATACTGTCCTAACGTATGAGATTAAAATAGTTTTATGCACTGGAGTGCATTAAGGAATTAAATGCTCCTATAGGACAAGACCTGGCAACTTTTAAGCTCATGAACAATTCATGGTTGTTTTTTTCATTCCAATCTTAAAACCACATCTTGAATTAGCTAGCCAACTAAGCGAGACTTGTCAGCTCTTTACTATATCCAGTTGCAGCTTTTTAGGGCAAATAGGTGTGCACATTGAAAACGTTGAAAATTCGTCTTTGACATGTGCTGTGGCACAAATGAATACCTTTACAAAATAAATTATCATATAAAGATATGCAATGGGAATTTTAGAGGGCAATTTTAGGGGACTATTCCATGATATGTTCCTCTTGCTATACCTAGATCTAGTCCACCATTTAGTTAGCTGCACAAATGCATGTCCGTTTTCACCCTCTCTAGTTTAAATAGGGCTTTTGTTTGCTCAGAAGAGCTTGTGTCTCTCCACTTACTAATGCCCTATTGCCAAGTTGTGCTTGCATTCTCATTTTTACTTTCATTACTGAGTGTTGTAAAAAGCTGGTAAACTGAAAAATAACTTTTAACAAAGTTTTAGCGACCAGCATAGTCCTAAGAAATTAGGCTTTTCAGTGAAGTGTTATTTTAGTCTGTACATACTTAGTACTAAACAAGTTTATAAATATATATTGAATTATATGAATAAATACAGCAAGGCATAATGAGGAAACTAAAATACATTCTCATATATATTTTTTCCTTTTTATAGTGTTTTGTATGTATGAGGGTGTTGTGGGAAGAGAAATGATAATTAATATTAAAAGATAGAACTTGTGTACCTCATATTTTCAGCTGAATCCTCTGGCATTGGAGCAACAGTTTGGACAGCTGGGAGATTTTTGCTGGTAGCACCATTCACAAAGCTGGATGACGAAGAGGAAGAAGAAGATCCTGAGTCTACTGCACCTGTCCCCCAAAAAATACAGGTCTTAATTCAGTCTGAAAAAATGTAACTTTTAGAAACTTTTAATATAGTGCTTGTCTTATTCATTTACTTTTAAGTAAGGAAATAATGTTACTTATTCTAAAACAATTAAAAACATTCAATGTGAATACCGTATAAATTAATACCTTATTTTGCTGGTATAAAAATAATAAGCTTAAATAGCTACTAAAAGTCAGGCAATTTTCATTATTCTCAAATTATATTCCAAAGATGAAAACATTTTACATCAGCCTGTAAATCAAGAACTTTCTAAAATACAGGTATATTTAAGGTGAGATTGAGAAGAATAGGAGTTAAACTGTTTTTTTTTTTTTTTTTTTCTATATGTACATACGTCTTAGCTGCCCAGTTGCAACTACAGGCAAATAGAATTTTTTTCTTTTAAATAGAAATTAAAAAAATGACTCAGAAAATAGAAAATGTTCATTCCTTCAGCAAGTAATGGTGAAAACTAGCGTCTGAAGAATATTAATACTCTAACAAGACTCTGATTTTAGTTTTTCAGTTTCCTTCTTCAAGTCAAGGAGAATTTTAAGACCTGAAGAGTAAGGAGGGCAGTGGGGGTATCATTTCAATGGGTTGTGAACAGCTGCCCAGAAAAAAGATGCAACAGAGTGTACATTTATATTTTATGTGATGTGGGTCAGAGCTAAGGGCTACACTTAGACTCTAAATGCCAATCTATCATGTTTGCTGAAACAGCACTGTGAGTTCAGACTCTCTGAAGCAAAACAGAAAAGGCGTACAGTGGCCATGAGCAGTAGTGAAAGCATCGTGATAAATGCTGTCAGTATTCTGCTGCATGGTCACCATGCCATGTAACACATCACAGCAACAGAGGTATCAACTAACTGTTGTGGAGTTAGAGGGACTGCAATGTTACCTGAGATGAGGGTGTCAAGCAACGAGGAAGGTTTAGCCAAGTTAGCAACGAGAGGTGGAAGACCCCAGAAAATGAAGTTTAGGGATCAACTACATTATTCTACTAATTTCTTTTAAATCATAACTAGTAACTCCCCATTGCTGGTCAGTGTTAGTAACTGATATATAGGCATATTAATATATATATTTTAGTTTCCTACAAATAATAAATAAAATCTTTACAAAGCCAGTATGATTTCTTAACTGCTTAAGCAGCCAGCTGAAAATGAAGTAGAGATTAAAGGCTGGTAATGGGCAAACATTTTCTGGCAGCAGGTACAATTTTTTTTTTTTGCCTTTAAGTATTTTGTTTTTTGAAATGAATTAAGGTAAAAATTGGATTTTTGACTGTCTCATTTAAAAAAAAAACTTTCAAAAAAATATCAAAATGAAGTAGATTTTGCTGGGCTACTATAGTAGTTGGTTCAGGATTTAGAGTAGGAACTAATTTACTCTAATTACTAGAGTTTTATTACAGTGTGAGTGAGAGGTGGGTTATATATACTTAGGTAACACACATTGCTGTTCCCCTTTTCCTTCCAATTTTTTTTTTCATGATGGCTTTTGTTTAAAAAAGTAGTTGCTAAGTTATTTAACCAGTGAGGATCCCAGAAGAGAAGGCTAAACAGACTAAGAACTACTGATTTAACACAGAGTTGAGAATCAGGATAGGAATTACAGAAATCAACTCTAAAAACTACAGAAACAGATTCTTACAGAAATGAAGGAAGAAAACCTGTCACCCAAAAGAAATATTCAAAGCACTAGAAGGGCATCAGTAACATACATTTCATTGCATTGTGACAGTGACAGTGACTATGACAGCGATGGCAGATGAAATGTAAACACTGACTCCAATCTACGAATAACTTAAACAAACAAACAAACAAACAAACAAACAAAAAAATCCACATACCACCTTCCTCAGAATTCCAGCACAGAATACACCTCAAAGATAAAATTGCATTGGCACACTATCTGTGACATACTGTAAAAACAGCTGTAAATAGGTTTGGGGGGACATCTAGTGTTTCTAATAAAATTGTAAACTGTTCCTTTTTTATCATAGTAAAAATCTCTGTGGTTTAATGAAGTTCTCTTTACTACCCTAAAATCATTAATAACAGATAATTTCACAAACTCTACAACCTGAAAGCATCCGGATACTTGATGCATACACTTCAAAAACTGACATATATAATCACTGTTTTAACTACTGTAGGCATAGCTAAATTAAAAGTTGCAAAACAAGCATTTCAATTTAATATATATATGTTTTCAATGTTATGCTAATTCTTACTGCCATTAATGCAATTACTGTTTCTAAAATGTTGATATTAAATTTGTTGGAAAGGAATCATTTTGAAAACTCTTTCTTGGTAGAATTAATCAAAGTTCATTCAGATGAATTCAGGCATAAAAGGCTTTACCAAATAAGATCACAAAAAGTTCAGTACACATTTAGTTCTGACTAATTAAATCTGACACTTGAAGTTTCATCTAATTAATACTTTCCATAAATTAAGCTAGGAGACAAATACAAAATGTAAAACAAAACAAAACAAAACAAAAACCACAACAAACAAACAAACAAACAAAAACCAGAAAAAGCTATAAAATCTACAAAAATATGAACGTACCATGGTACCTGCAATACTTTCCTCTACTAAGAGTGGTATCAGGGAGACGACTGATTTTTAAATGCTATTACTTACAAAGAAGAGCTACTACATTCCAGCCAAAATACGCCAGATCTTTAATCAGTGAGGAGTCTGAAAAGCTCACACTACTCAATATCATTTGGAAAACAAGGTTTCCAATGTAGGTTATTTTTTGCATGATACAAGAGTACCTAAAAGGAAATCCATTCAAGATTAACAGAATTGGCTACACAAAATGAAACCATTCACAGAAGCAAAAACATATTCAGAGCATTCTTCCCTCCCATCTGCCTCAGGATAATTAACTTAGTTTTTTTTTTTTTTTTAATCATTAGAAAAATCAAAGTTCTATTACCAGGTATTAAAGGTAATCTGCAAAAAGAAAGAAAAAATAATGAGTGTGTCTTCATATTATTCCATGAAGTAGAAGGATGCTAAAAGCTTCCCCCTCCATTTTCTGCAACCCCAGGGAGACTTTAATTTTCTCAACCCTTGACTGCAGTTGTGATATCCTTGAAGAGAGCTCTTCTCTCAAGTGCTTTTGCTTAGTTTAGAAAGAAAACAGACCATAGCCAGACATTTCAAAGGAGTTTAAGTAAACATCGGTTGCTCTCACAGTAAGGATTCATTTCTGATAGGAAACCACAGCCTCTGTAGTCAACAGATTCTTTCATGATAGACAATCCCATTTTTACTAGTTTAAATAATTAAAAAAACTCTTATCCTTCTTCTATAGGTCACAATAAATAACTACTGATAAGACATGACTAGAGTTAAATGAGGTAAGTTCTTACCAAAAAACCTTCCAAAAACCATAAAATACTTGTATTGATAAATAATGATTGCCAAAACTATTAACCTTCACGATCTATGATATATGCATAAATATCCTGTAGTCTTTAATTTCTTCGGTGTGGAGGGTGGTATTAATTGGTGTATATCATACAAACATCCTCTACTGCAGAGCACTGGAGAAGCTAGCTCATTTTTATTCTGAACTATGACTATAAAACAATATTAAACTTATTTAAAGGTTGTGCAAGTCCAACATGTACTATCAAAGACTGTAAACATACACTAAGTGAGAATACTGTCTCTAACAAAGGACAAGATTTAGTCTTTCCAGGTTTTTTTGAACAGTACAAAAACAATAACTGAAAAGATGGTTGAAAACAAAACAAAACAAAACACCACTAAAATAACAAAACAAAACACCACTAAAAATAACAAAAACAAACCAAAAAAGAAGAAGAAAAAAAAAAAAAAGGAAAAATGAGTGTCACAAAAATATTTAAGGACGATACCTGTTGTATTAATCATACTTTTTGGTGTAGCTCCTGTTGCAGCAAATATATTAGGTGTACTACCCGGTGGCAGCCCACTCCCCGCTGTGGCAGTTCCAACTGTGGTCACGGCCAGACTACCTGGTGGGGGCTTCTTCACTGGTACGACCACGCTCCTGTAGGAAAAGAAGTGGCAGATTACTAAAACTCTGCAGCAGAGTTAGCAAGAGTTTTTGCTTATTACAGGATTACACTCTGTTATAATGCTATTGATAAAGAACACATAATAATGGCAATTTCCTTAATCTTTCTGAAATAGGTTGACTATGTGAACTATATATGAAAACATATATATATATATATGGTTTCATAGTCAACCTATAGTCAAACCATATATATATAGTTTCATATATATATATATAGTTTCATATATATATATGTAGGGTTTCATATATATGAAAACATACTCCTATTTAATAGAAAGATTTACTCTAATTTTCTGCAGTTGCTTGTCACTTTGAGAAACCCAATTTCTCTTTCAGTGTCCCCAAAACTGAAACATCACATCACTTCATTGATATGTTGTTGACACCACTATGTGTGCCTGTGTTCTAGATTTGCACAGAAAATATCAAGCATTCAAAACTATGCCAGAATACTAGTAGTAAAGATTTACTTGCACAATATTGGTATTATGCCCTTTAAAAAAATAATGTTTAAATGTAGTCTTGAGAATTTGTAAGCACATTGCACGTGCTAAAAGGGAAGAAGAAGGAAAAGATTGTATAGACATTTAATTAACACTTTTTCAACACTGGACAGCTGTCATAGTGCAGACAGGTAAATTAAAATTTTTCTATTTAATTTTTCATTTTTTTTTATTTAAAAAAATGATTCCAATAAAAGTCTATGCCAATAGAAAAACTGGGTGAAAAACTAAACCTGAAACAAATGATATTTGTAAATGTTAAGACAATGTATTTTCATCATCATACACATTTCCTACTTGAGCAGATACATTTTCCTTTATAATTAAAAATATTTATTGTAACCAAATAAAGTAGGAAGAAAATGTAACTATTTAGGGCAATAAGGCCACATTTTGCTCTAGAAGTTCCTTTGGTAATTATTTTGTTACACTTTCATGTAAACATGATGGCACATAATGGATCAAAATGTGCAGAGTTTTGTTTTTGTCTTTTGTGAATGTAGTTAATATATGTCTAAGTCCTCAATTTCTCTGGATTTTCATTCAAAGCCTGGTGATGGAAATTGTATTGGTGATGCCATTGTGAAAATAACATACAACTTATTTTTTATGATCTTTTATTTGATGACAGTGTACAAAAGGTTCCTCAAGCATAAAATAACAACAACAACAACAATAATAATAATAATCTTTAAACTCTTTTTAGAGGAGATCACAGTCCCAGTTAATATCTCTGCATTCTCACATTAGGAGAAGATGAGTTTGCACAATGCAATAACTGTTGATTAAGATACGTGACCCTAAAATAATTGCTTTCATCTGTAGTTAATAATCTCTTTCAGTCCTTGGTGATATAAAGTGTTTACATAGCAGCTGCTACAGGTGAATAAAACTTGAGTCTACACTGGTAGATTAATCTGCACCATAAAAGTATGAAAATTCCTAAAGTTAGCTCCTATCCACACAAAAGATCTCTAGCTCAAGTAATGTTTCAACCAAATACTTGAGTTCTGGAATACTTGAGTTAAGGAATATTGAGTAGGTACTGACAAGAGCAGAGCCCCTACAATGTCATAAAAACACAAGAAGAAATCTTCTTTAGAAGATTGTTTTCTTAAGAGCGTAGTTTAAGTCTGAAAATTAATTCCTTTTGGAAGAAAGGACAATCCTTCCCATATTCCACAAGTACTAATGCTCTACATGTGGTTGATGTCCTTTTTAGGTGTGAATCAGGACATGAAGACAAGTAAGGTGTTATTAAATTAAAAATAATCACAGGAAACATAAGAGGATGCAAAATCAGTGAGACATTATCATCCTAGTTTGAAAGAAAATGCTGTTTTCTGACATATCATACATGGTAATCTTGTCAAAATGTCTCATCCTCCTGATAAAACAATATACAATGAGTGAATATAGAGAATGACATCCAGATGAAGAAGACTCTATGAAGAAGAAACTCTATGAACAACACAATAGACTGGACAGAAATGTGCAAAACAATCAAAGTAGTAGCAGAACAAGAAAATTGAAAGATTGACAGCTTTCAAGTTAAAAAAAAACACACACCATCTTTTAGCCACTCAAACCACTCCAATGGTACGAACAGTGAAAACAACAGCCAAGCCAAACCAAAACAGATTTATGAAAGATGCATAGTTATCTACCTAAAGATAATATGAATGAAAGAAAGAATTTAATGTGATAGATTCCTGATATGTATCTCTGCCAAGCATTCAGATATTCTTTTCATGAAGGAACAAAAATCTACTAGAAGAAAAGGTCATATATAATTCTGTCATTTCTTTTTTAGGCCATGTTTTATACAACATATTATACAACATATTTCAGGATTCCAAACTGGTGCACATTTTCCTGAATCACATCATCATGGTCCCAAATGTTCCTCAGTGATTTAGTCAACAAAGGCTTAGTAGTAATTGGCTGTAGAAACTGATTCAGTTCATCAGGTATTTTACAATTCTAAACATAAATGTGACTACTAATCATTATTCTGCTGCTCTGAGTGTCCTTTTTAAATTCTAAACCTAAGCCTGAATTAATCGTAATTCACATCGTGTTTAACGTGAGTGTTGGTTCTACCTGCATACCACTCATGCATTGCTGGTTCATTAAATAACCTCAGCAAAGGGCTACAGAATTCATCTGCAGTTTAGCAATTCACATTAAATATTTAGATAGAAAATAACACCATTAATATGTTGAAATGCAAAAAGGGAAAATTGAAATAAAAAAAAATACATTCTCAAGTTAACTTTCCTTAAAATTTTAGCTACTCAGTACTGGTGACAGACAAGTCAGTTTGTACAGTGGTATATTTTCTCTCTCAGTCTAATCCACATTTTGAACCTCTTTTCCTTCTTAAAATCCAAAAGCCCTCAAGCTTAATCATTCTGGTCAATCAAGAGGTTAGAGATAAGCCTCCAGTAGTGGATGTCTAGTACTACCTATCTGAGCACTGGCAACTAAATTAAAATCTCTGTACACTCTTCTGGGATACTTGAAACTGAATAAGGCTGAATTAATATTCTTGCCCCTGTTTTTCTTCCCCAACAGTAGAAAGCAGAAGAATTTCTCTCAGGCTGAGAACTGGGATTGTCAGGTTGAGAAAATTGAATTCAGCCAGGAGAAGAGAAGGCTCTGGAGAGACCTACAGGGGGCCTACAAGAAAGGTGGAAAGGGACTCCTTAAAGGGAGTGTAGTGATGGTTTTAAACTAAAAAAGGGTAAATTTAGATTAGACATTAGGAAGAAATTTTTTACTGTGAGGTTGATGAGGCACTGGAACAGGCTGCCCAGAGAAGATGTGTATGTCCCATCCCTGAAAGTGTTCAAGGCCAGGTTGGATGGGGCTCTGAGCAACGTGGTCTGGTGGGAGGTGTCCCTGCTCATGGCAGCATGTTGGAACTAGGTGGTCTTTAAGGTCTCTTGCAACCCAAACTATTCTACGATTCTGTGAATTTTCAAGAAGCACATACCTCAGTAAAATTTTTTCACAAGAGTATTCTGTGTCAAACAGCAACTTCTGCCAGATGTTTCAGAGGAAATCACAGTAGAAAATGGGGGACAATTTGTCTGCTATATTGCATCTTACCTTCTTCCTGCTGTTAGATTAACTCAGTCTTGAAAATAAAGTTTAGCATTTCTTCTCTGAAAGTTTTGTGTATTCTCTATGCCTATATACGTTTGATCCATTATGAAACATGCATATTTATTACTCACTATTCTTCCTGATTTCAGTCCCAGATCATGGTTAAAATCTTTTAAAAGTGTTTGTTAGCATGTATTAATAGCACTTTTTGAATCCTATTTAAGACAACCTTCTATTAGGCTTACTGCATTAAGATAAGATTCATCTGAAATCAAGGAGTAAAGACGTAACTCTGGAAGTCTCACAGAAATATATAATCTCTGAGGCTCATGTAAATGAAGTGTTAGCACTGACTGTCCACTTATTGGTTCTTTCAGTCATTTGATAGCATATATTCATCAAAACATCACAATTTTAAAATATATAATGTGTTCCTAATCTACTAAAAAATTATGATTATGATTATTGTTTCTAAATAAAGGAAGTGAATTGTCTTAGGTGTGGTTTTAGGACAAGGACATGAAGGTCTTTGATCTTCACGCTCAGATCAAGTGGGAGAGTGAGTTTCAGGGTTTACTTCCCGTGCAATTCGCAGTCACTAGAATCTCCCTGGCATTCATGATGAATTAGCTGAAGCATCTAAAATGATCTAAAAATTGTCAAGAAACAAGAAAATACTGCAAGAGATAAAAAGCTTACTATCAAGAAAGACAAATGGTCATGACTGAATAGAGAAATTGGAAATAGCAGAAATTTAGTGAGTTTGAAGAATCTGAATAGAATATAAGCTAAAATGTCATGTATTAAGTACAAGAAACATCATTGAATAAAGAAAAAATCATAAAGGAATGAATAGTATGAGATGTAGACTGGAAATGGGGAAGGAAACTAATCTGTGATGTAAAAAAAAAATAAAAATCCCCCCAAATCAAAAGCTAAAAAGCAGAAGTTCTGTAAAAATCAATAAGGCTTTAATACTGTTTTTAGAGGCCTATTTTGTTAAAAAAAAAAAAATTAAGACAGAAATCCAGTATAGTTTTCAGCTGTATATCCAATGAATCATACTAGAGAGTAAAGAGATGCTAGTTTCTCCCCACAAAACATACATACATTTAATTTATAAGACATAACAAGTTAAATGCACTGAGTATGAAAAGATGAACATAACATAGGTTATAAGAGTTTTGAGAGAGCTACCTGTGTACAAATTGCTAAATAACAAACAAGAGGAACATGAAAACTCCTTGATAGCAAAGGAGAAGAGAAGAGAAGAGAAGAGAAGAGAAGAGAAGAGAAGAGAAGAGAAGAGAAGAGAAGAGAAGAGAAGAGAAGAGAAGAGAGAGAAGAGAAGAGAAGAGAAGAGAAGAGAAGAGAAGAGAAGAGAGGAGAAGAGAAGAGAAGAGAAGAGAGGAGAGGAGAGAGGAGAGGAGAGGAGAGGAGAGGAGAGGAGAGGAGAGGAGAGGAGAGGAGAGGAGAGGAGAGGAGAGGAGAGGAGAGGAGAGGAGAGGAGAGGAGAGGAGAGGAGAGGAGAGGAGAGGAGAGGAGAGAGAAGAGAAGAGAAGAGAAGAGAAGAGAAGAGAAGAGAAGAGAAGAGAAGAGAAGAGAAGAGAAGAGAAGAGAAGAGAAGAGAAGAGAAGAGAAGAGAAGAGAAGAGAAGAGAAGAGAAGAGAAGAGAAGAGAAGAGAAGAGAAGAGAAGAGAAGAGAAGAGAAGAGAAGAGAAGAGAAGAGAAGAGAAGAGAAGAGAAGAGAAGAGAAGAGAAGAGAAGAGAAGAGAAGAGAAGAGAAGAGAAGAGAAGAGAAGAGAAGAGAAGAGAAGAGAAGAGAAGAGAGAAGAGAAGGAGGTTAATATACCTAATTTTGGTTGACTTGAACCTATTAATAAATTTAGTATAAATTTGTTCTAAATGAAGAGCAGAGGGAGAGATGCTTTTCCACATTTTCCTCTGTTTTGTTTAGAAAATCAGTGACTAAGACACCATCCAGGAATACAGGCAATGCAACTTCATCTCCCCGCTCTGTCTAATGGGATCTGAAACCATACCTCTCATTCTTTGAAGTATATTTTAACTACTACATTAGGAAATATATTCTAGAGAGAGGAGCTCTCAAGTCTTTCCTTTTACTCCAATATCCACTGCATAAAAATCATGAAAACTACTGAGAGTGGACTAGAACCCCAGTTGAAGCCCTGAATCTTCACATTGATGATTAGTTTTTCATTGTTTAAAAAAAACTTCTGTGATACCCAAAGTAGTGTGGAATGCAATGTCTAAGGCAGCACCTGTAACTGTCCCCACCTGATTCATAGGAAAGGCATTTTGATTTATCCAATTATTTTTCTTTATGAGTTTTAAAAAGTAATCTTTTTTTTTTTTTTTTTTTTTTTTTTTTTTAACTGGGAGAAGACTAAAACATATTTAGTCATAGTCTGCAAATCTGTTTTATATTTTTTGGAGAATGTAATGACTATAACAGGAGTGTAGTGTATGAATTTAGATATTTTATTTAAATGACTGAGGTAGACCAGTGTACAGCAGTGATCTCCCAAAGATGTACAATAATACAACAGATCGTTACTGAACTTCTCCATTTGAGCCTTCAGAGCATCTTTTCTCACAGTTCTTGTCCCTTTCCCTTCCTGTCAATCAGTTTTATATATACATATAACATATATATATATTCACTCTACTAAAACACAGATAGATGATGAGAATTACTTTCAAATATAGTCTATGTATACAAAACATAGTTATGCATCTAAATGTATTTTAAAAATACCTCCTTTCTCCATACTAACTGACAGGACACGTACCATCCCTGACCAGACTTCACAAAATGTCCATCTTCTCTAGCATATAAATACCTTTAAGATTGGCCCCCAAGGACCTTCCATGGGAAAACAAAACCCAAGCAAACAACCAACAATAAAACAAAGCCTAAAATTCTTCAAACGGATGTGCTTCAAAATATTTCAAATTATGTTTGTAAAGACTTTATTGAACTATGATAACCCATAATGTTCCAATTTATGAAATGATAATGCATTAAAAGTGAGTAACATATTTAACTTAGGAAAAATAATTGATCTAATTTCCAGGAACTCAAGATTTTCTGCTTATGAAAAAATGCCTCCTATTGAAATAATTTTGATACACGTAGAAAAAAAAATATATAAATATATAAAAACCTCATTGAAAAAAAAATTAAACAACCATTTACAAGACCAAGAGCACTCTCAATTTCAAAAATAGTTTCACTCTAAAATCTCTCTACTAGAAAAATAGTAGAATGGAACAAATGCAAACCTTAAAGTGTAGTACTGGGTAGAATCACAAATAAATTCACAAATGTTAACTGTCTAGGTTGTCTAGCGGGACAAATGCAAATTGACTAAAAACCAAGGAAAGCCTCAAACCCTAAAATCAATAACAGATACTGATTTTTGTCAGACAGAAGATGAGAATGCAAAAAGAAATTATTGGTGAGTTATGCTCCATTAGTTGCAAACCTAGGTGAAATAACCCTTTTGTGTTTGCTTCTAAAAATGTCATCCTGGATGCCATTTTCAAGGAATTCAGTCTGACGTTAAAAGATATGTCATAACTTTGAGAATCCAGACTCCTGTGTCCCAGAAATCTGTTTATATAGCTCATAATGTAATTACAACTACCTTAAGACAGATGAGGCAGAAGGCAGCAATATATTGAAAACTAATTGAAAAATGCAGTTGTCCAGAAGCACTTGTGGGGAAGAGGTCTCTGAAAAGCTGCTCAAAGCTTCAGAGTTTGAAGTGAAATTTTTGATGTTGTCACTCTCAATCTAGTGAATAGCTGACAGACAATCAAACCCGTCTGGCTGGCTGGCAGCTCATTTTGCTGGCAGGTGGCAAACAATTAGACACACCAATTTGTGCCTCCTGATGACATTAAAGCATGAAACTAAGTTGTATGCAGGGCCTAGTGATTTGTGTGAAAGCATTTCAAAAATAATACTCTTTGCCGTGGCAACTCATTTCAGACTGCCACCTCCCATTATGGCTTTGAGCAGTGAAGACGACAGACTTGAGTTACGTGCAGTGCAAGGCCGCTTCTGTTCAATCCGTCATCAGCGCCCCCCGAGACCTCAATCCCCTCCTTTCATCAATATCACCTCATCATTTACATTCGATTGTGCTTGAACCGCTGCATACATTAACTGCACAGAAGTCCAGTTTGATAAAATATGTTGGACACATTTTCTGCTTTTATATTTCATTTATAACTGCAAGAATTCTAAGTAAGAATGCACTGCAGCATATTAGGCAATGACTTTTATGAACATTTAGCAATGTACAATTAAAAGAATGTGCAGAGCAAAACACATGATATTTAATGATAAACAGAATTCCTGACTTCAATTCTATTTATTGGAGTTTGCTTCATATGCCATTTACCTGCATATACAATGAGAGATTATAGCTAATGAAATGCCTTTAAAACAACAAAGATATTCTTATTTTTCTAGTAATTATTTATTACCGCAACTTCTTTTATAAGACACTCAGCCAACCAAATAGAAAATTAAAATTAAAAATAAAAATCACTATAGCCTCACAAGGACTAAGATTATCTTCTGATTGAAATGAAAAATACATTTCTCTAATCCTGATTTGCTTATAAACACAAAATCACTGTGTATATTTTATAAAAGTTAACAAAAAAATGAACTGAAACAAATAAAAGCTGGCAAAAACAATACACTCCGTTGTTTATGATTTTCCCTAGACAGAATAAACATGACCAACAGCCACATTGCTTAGTGAAGTACCAAAAGCTGCATAAACTACTGCAACATAAGAACCTACAAAAATATGGTTCACTGGCATAGTGTTGGCTTCTAAAAAAATATGCAATATATATTATTTGATTTTTAGCTTATATCAGTAAACACAAGTATATTTGCATAAGTAAGCATTGACAAACAAGCAAGCTGTAACTTTTTTTTCATTTTTCCAATGATAATTAGGATACTAGAGGCAACAGAAAATGTTAATAAATCATCCCAGGCTAAAATCCGTGATTCTTTCTCAATTCATATTTTAATTAATTCTAAGTAATAGATTTCAATATACTATGCAAGTTGTTCCTCCTCCCCCCTCCAAAAAAAAGTTTAACGGTAAGTATCTCAATCTGCTTCTCCTTTGCAATTTGAAGAAGAAAAGCAATAAAGGCATCCACCATTTAACTCCAAAGATTACCACAATGGTCAAGAAAATACTTTGAAAACATGAGCGGAGTGCACAGATAAGAGTGCCCGAACAATGGTAGTATTCAGTGATACAGCCATGAGGTGCAACCAGCCATTTGAGGTCATTTGGGCTAAGAACACTAACATACTTATGACAATGCCAGCTGTTCAATAATATCCATTTAACTGACAATGAGAATATAACACTTCCTGATCTGGTGGGACTTGCCTGAACTCGCCAATTTTCCCTTCACAGTTGTTGTTTATAATAATAAGAGTGCTCTACCTCACACAACAAAATCTGATAGCAGAATGACCTATTAAAGAGAAAAAAAAATCCTAACAATGTTGATCCAATGGGTGTTCTTTTGCTTAAACCCCAACCATTGCTTAAAACCCAACCATTATCCAAGTATGGAACGCCTATAAAAATTTGTAAACTCTAGGTGTGCAGCAGCTCTCAAATGATTCCATAATTCTATATTAACAGCTACCAATAACAGTATTTAAAATGTATGAGCAGTCACCTTGTTTCAAGAAGAATCTAAGGTGGGTGCTCACACAAAATAGAAGTTGTGGTCAACCTACTGCAGCCCTGTAGTGTTTTTTAATGCTTTTTTAATAAAGATATACTTCAGAAATACAGAATAAGACTCATCTCTCCAATCATTTTAATGTTAAGTTCCCTCTAAAGGTGACAGGGACAACTGATGAGGTGATATGCCCCCATGTTAATTGAGGTGTTTAGCATTTTATGAATTACTAATAACCTTCTGAATGGAGTATTTTTCTAAAATGACCAAGGTAGAAATTTAACTGAATAGGTTCCAGTAAAGTAACCTTTTGGTGGCTACAGTTATATGATATTAATGCTACAGTCAGCATAAATTTCTGTACTCTGTGTATGAGAATTCATTTCTCAAATTCTGAAATATGAGGGCTCCTCACACAGGATGAAGGAAAAATTCCTAATCAGATAGGAAAAAGTATTTTTCACTTCACACTGAAATCAGTCTAAAATCAAACCCATGCAGGCAGATGAACAAAAAATATTCTCTTAATGAAGCACTTACTAAATAAGCCTTCTCTAATATGATTCTAAGACCCAAAAAAATATTATTATAAAAATATAAAAAGTATATATAAAAGTATATATATATACATATATATATATATTTATATATAAGTATATATAAAACAATATTAGAAAATAATATTAGAAATTCTTTGCTACTAAGGCACACTTCATTTTTCTTATCTCATTCCAAACTTCTCTGTTACAACAGATGCTTATTGTTTATTGAATTATTTCAGAAAAGCAGCCTCAGTATTAAGCTATGCATACAGACAAAAGCCATCAGCTTTTCTATGCAATTCATGAAAAAGCGCTTCACTTTTATTCTAAACTTTTCATGTATTTTCTTGCACTTTACTGTTTACATTATGTTGGAAACTGACTGCATATTGTTTTTTCTTAAGACTTTAAGACATTTCTGACATTTTTGCAGGTTTTCTGTAAATTCAGATTTTTTTCTTAAAAATCATAACATACCTGGTTTTTTTTATTTTTTATTTTCCTTCAGAATTTTAGTTCTTGTAGATGCAATTAAATTATGAACTATTTTTTTAGAACTGCTTAAAGATTTGAAACATGATTTAGCATATCTTTGAGTTAAAACTTGATTCCTCACATTTACTTGTTTTTATTATTATTTTTTTAACAGTTTTATGAAGAAACTACAGGAATCTTGTCATACTGGAAAATTTAATCACATCAACACACATGAGAGTTAGCTCTTTACACATTGCAGGTTGAGCCTGCAATAAAACAGGTTTCCCTTCTCCCCAAAGGATGTTGACAGTTGCACATTTTATCACAATTTCTATGTTTAGTGTAACTAAGATAGGCTGGACATTTAATGAAAATTATATTCATTAGAAGCTTGGAAACTACAGCCCAACAAGAGAAACAAAGGTTTCCTTGTGTAAATCTTCAACAGTTTATTTTTAAACACTAACATTTGAGCATATTTTCTTTTTAGAGACCTAAAAGAAAACTGTTTTCCACTATAACCATACAAACAGCTTGCCATATTTGAAGCATTTCAGTACTAGGAAACAAGTGCAGTGATGGATCCAATTAAGATTTAAGTCTTTGAAAGAATATGCAGCTGAATTTCTACACAGCCAATCTGTTCTGTATCAGCAGATATTACTCCTCTTCCTCAGTAAAAGATTGTTTTAAAGGAAAAAAAATTGACTGTTAATGTATTTATTTAAAATAGGCTTGTTTCCAAAGTACGTCACAGAGTTTTATTCACTACTGATGGAGAAAACCAAGGTGAATCACTTTTATATATGTGGTCTGCTTCAGTAAAACAGAAAAGGAGAAGTAATGAAGCTTTTTTTTTTTTAGGACAGCCTAATATATCACAATAGAAGAATAACAACACTAAAAAAAAAAATATCTTCAAACTTCTGAATTAAATCAATATAAAACAATGAATCCAGCCATATACCTGTCAAATGAGTGAAACTGCATGGGGAGAATAGCCTGAGCTTCTCTCTTCAGAGCAGGATCAGGGTAAGGGATTGGATCTGGACCACATTCTGCTATTTCAACAGGGGCTGCCACGAGACTTTTCAGTATTTCCTTGACATTGATGCCTTTACTTTGGCTGATACTGGATATTGATGATGAGGGTTTCAAGATTTCACTTGGGCTTTCGGTTAAGCTCTCCTGAGATTTTTTCACTTCCGAAGACAAAGTAGACAACAGCTCGCTCATAGCATCAGGGCCTGTGCTGGTCTCCAAGTCTGTCCCATTCAAAATACTGGGCATCTGTTCTTCTCCAATTCCTGAATCCGTATGAGGAATAGAGCTTTCCAGCTGAATATCTTCAACTGGTGTTGGTGTTTCTTTATCTTTGATATTTTCTGGAAATACAGTTGGTGTCTCTGTAGTGAAATAGAAATTTGGAACAATACTTATAATTTAGTTTGATTTTTTTTTCCACAAATATAATCAGTAGATTTTGTAAGACAGAAACATAAGTTTTAGAAAGCCCACAAATCTTAGTAGTTTACAGCAAAAACACATTCTACATACAAAACATTTTGGTTTAAACAGCTGTTTGGCATATATAAAGGCTTGTAAGAGGGAGCCCAAAGCTGCATTATGCAAGCTCAGTGACATTTAGAAATTACAGCCTGCTACTCACGCAGTAATCAAATAGAAGAATACTGCCAGCAACAACATTAAAAATCATAACCTATATAGACTGCATATCAACATCATCTGTAAGACTATTGGAAAAGAAAAAGGTAACCCCATTAACGCTTTAGGATTACTGTAAACTTTAGGATTTTTATTGCTGTCAGCAAATATTAAGCTTGCATTCAAAAGAAAAGTGCTACGCCTTTTGTTTTCTTAATCCTTTTGTTTAAAATGTACATTATACACATTTTACACACATGGTGATTATACTGAATACAAATTTATTTATACACAAATAAAAAAGGTGTTATTTATTCTTTAAATAACTCCTCCTCCACAAAAGGTAAAATTCAGTACTTCTTTCTGGCAAACATTCAGAACAAAATAAACAGAGCTTTATAGAGATGGGAGAGTGAAATCTGTTGAGTTTGGAACATTTCCAGATTGAAACGGGCTCTACAACATATTGTAACCGAGGAAGTGTCCGTCTATTAATTATTGCAGTGAACAGACAACACTTTCTGTTTATAAGAATTCTGATAAGAATAATTTGATATGTTTAGTAGAAAGTTAGCTAAAGTTGTGAATAACTTGCATATTCATCTTTTTGGTTACATCTTTTAGAGCAATAGATTGTGGCTATTTTTAATGAGAAAAAGCTTGCACTTAAAGTGATTTTTTAATTTATTTTCATACTACCTTAGTTTCATTTGGTCATTTGCATTGTTATAAAATTTAGCCTGCCTGTGTATGAAATAGTTAGGTGTTTTTTTTTTTTTTTTTTTTATGGTTCTGATATAGAAGTAAGTCTTGATATTATAGAAAACATTTTAGAACATAGATAAAGCTTTGCCCATCTAGCTATTTCAAACAAAATATCCTTCAACAATTTGACTTGAATAACACGTACATACTTTATTACTAATTTTGTAATATAAACAGCTATAAAATATCTATGCATTTACCACAGAGGCATAAGTGTGTATATGCACATGCACAGAAAAAAAATAAATCCATATAAGATTATTTATTTGAAATATGCTAGTGTAAAGCTAATCATATCTGCAAGTGTTGACAAACATATAGATAGAATAAGTTTTTAAAAACACAAAGCTGAATGGCCCATTATACTGAATAGTGTTTTCTTTTTTTAACAGCCATAAATGTTGAAACCACTTCCTCCTTCTCTTTCTCTTAATTGCTTGAAACACTTCTTACCAAATGGACATGAGCCCTGTTTTGTGAAGCAGGAAGTAGAAACCAGATTTATGAGCTGCATACGATGCACTTAGCATCTGCTGTTTCAGGAAGTAAAAAAATCCGTATCTACTTAGTACTGCCTATATTTGGCACAGAAGGACATCTGATCCACAGAATAAGCCTAATGAATTTTCTGCTTGTTTGTCTTTCTTAACTTTATCCATCCAAAGACAACAGCTAAATGAAGGAAAGAGCAGGACTGGACAAGCGGTCAAGCAGATTGCTCCCCTGTTTAAACAGGATTTGCATCTCTGTGCTGAACACCCTACCTGCTTGGGGAGGCAGCAATATAAAATGCACAGAGACCAGAACAGAAATTCACAGCCAACAAAAGTGCAGTGATAGTTGCAGGAATTGTGACTAGAAGTTGTGACTACTTTATGATTATTCAAATTAAGATTTGAATAGCTTGAAGAGACAAGTGGTAATTTAATTCTTACTTGCTAATAAACAACGTAAAAATTGCATCTTTAGGGAACTAAATACTGTGATCCTTGCTCCTTGAGAAAAAGACTCAAATTATAAAAACACTAAAGCAAATATTCTTTCAGTTATTACTATTACAGTTATTTAAAGCACAGCTGAAAAGGAAATAAAATAAACATATAGTTTGAGCCTAAAAAACAACATGCAAGGAAGGAAAAAAGGAATAGCCATCAAAGAAAGCTATATTATAAGTCCAGTAGTGGACAGCAAGTGAGAACTGCTGAAAGTGAAATGAAGGTACTTATTGAAATCTGTGCTAAATAAAGTAATATGAGGTTCCACTATGATACAAATTAAGAAGACAGTAGATTACATGGTGAAGGTAGGGTACACAACTTCAATTTTCATTAAGGTCAACAATGTTGAACACAAAGCTAAAGGCAGTAAAACTAATGTGGTTCTGGAAATTTGTTGTGATTTTGCAGCTACAGAGTTAATTTCCTTTGTAGAGGCTCACATGATGCTGTGTTTTGTATTTTTGATGAAAATAGTGGAGATAACACACTGATGTTTTTTGTTGCAGAGCACTGCTCACACGGAGCCAAGGACTGTTCTGGTCCTTGTGCTGACATGCCAGTGAGGAGGCTGGGGGAGCATGAAGAGCTGGGAGGGGACACAGGCTAGACAGCTGACCCATATTGACCAAAAAGGATATTCCACACCATACAATGTCATGCTCAGAAATAAAAGTTGGTGTAAAGAAGGAAGAAGGGCGATATTTTCAGAGTGATGGCATTTGTCTTCCCAAGAAACCATTATGCGCGATGAACCCTGCTTTCCTGGATGTGGTCTGCCTGCTGACGGGAAGTAGTAAATGAATTCCTTGTTTTGCTTTGCTTGCGTGCATGGCTTTTGCTTTACCTAGTAAACTGTCCCTATCTCAACTTTTTACCTTTCCGATTCTCTCCCCTATCCCACCTGGGGAGAGTGAGCAAAGAGCTGGGTGGCAGTTATCTGCCTGCCAAGGCTAAACCACGACAAAATTCAAATGTTCTAATTAAACCAGAATTATTTAAATGTATTGAAATCATGGGAATTGACTGACTCCAAGCCAATTTTGAAAGAAACAATCTATGAAATTACTGGTCTAATAGAAAGTATTTTTCCCAGATGTAAGTGGAGACAGCGACATATGACTGGAGAATATCAAATGTAGTTTTTCCTTTTAAGAAAGGGAAAAAGAAAGATCTGGACAACTACAAGACTTCAACAGTAAGCAAGATTTCAGAATTTATTTTGGAGTAAAGAATAGTAATGGTGTGGAATAAGACAGATTACAAAATGGCTTTGCTGAAAGACTAAACTAAGAGCTTCCTTAATAGTTATTGGTCAAAGAAAATATGGCCCAAATAGTCAATTTCAGCAAACCTTGGGTGTCACAAATGATTTTACTTTAGCGTGGAGAAACTGGAAATTAATAGAAGGTGAAAAAAGAAACTGGGTAAGAAGGAGCCATCAAGTAGTTTCAAAAGAAAAAGTATCAGAGGGAAACAACCATGGAAGCTATCTTGTTTAAAACTTTAATCACGATTTCAGGAAGAAAAGTAGGTACACTCTAGTGCAACTTACTGATGACAAAGTTGTAAGGTAAAACTCATGAACAAAAGGAATTAAGGTAGAAGGGCAAATTAAATTAAATAGGTCAAAGCTATGCATTCAGTGACTAACACAAAGGTTCCTGTAACAACTGGAATTCAGCAACTGGAAATGGCCGAAAAGAAGGACCTGGACACATCAACCCCTGGGTAACTAGTGACCAATACAATGATGTGATGGAAAAGGCAAACATGATTCCAAACTTTTATAAAAAAATAGAAAAGAACCAAAAAAAAAAAAAAGTCCTGAAACAGTTCAGTATTAAAGGCATTAGAAAAGGCTTTGGTAGTTTCATTGTGGAATACTGTATACATAGCTGTATTTGAGGAAGATGAAATGCCACCATAGAGACACATTCTCACATAAAAAAGTGGTGTATTCTTGCAGAAAAAAAAAAAGGAGTTTGGCTGATATAGTCTGGCCAAATTACTACTGAGAGGGTATACAACAGCTATTATACATATATTTTTAGGATACAAAATCTGGAAAAAGGATTTAAGTTAAATGGAAGAGTTGGCATGAGATAAACTGAATGCAAATCCACTATGAATAAATTTTGTTTGGGAAGTGACAGCCATCAGTATGGAATTAAGGTTCTAGAATATCCTTCCAGTCAGAGTAGCAGGTTCAAAAAACAGAACTAATTTCCATATGGTATAAATAGGAGTTACCTTAATTACTCAGCAGGTTTCTTATTCTCATTTGGGAACAACGGATTACAAAAGACCCAAGAGAATTGCACCATTTGAAGTCAAAAGTGGAAGGAAAATTAAATTTGTGGATATAGAATTTAGATATGACATTCCATACAATCCATAACAACTAATTAAAATGATTTAAGAATACAAATAACAAGAGAAGTTATTCTACATGAAGATAAGTGCAACGATACTTCATTTCTGCAGAAACCAGACTTGTATTTGCACTTTTCTTATTGTGTCTCCAGTGTGTATTAAGAACTGCAGTGAATATTAATGTATATTAATAACTGCAGTGAATATTAATATACTGCACTAAGTCAATTAAGCTTAGTCTGATGTATCACCACAAATGGTAATCTTCTAAAAACTGCTGATATCCAAAGCATTAACTCTTATTTTTCAAAACATAAAGCAAGCCAAATGAACAAAAATTTGTCAAATTTATTTTTTGTAAATCAAAACAAAATAAATTCAGAATAGATAAAACTGATTATTAATTGTCTTTAAAATAAGAATACTAGTGAGTTGGTTTTTGTGAAATTCAGAAAAAAATATGTCTGAAAAGACATAAAAACCTTCTGCATCAGCATTATTATTGGTACTATTATAGGTAAACTTTAAGCTCCTGAGAATGGGTCACAGAAAACAACCAATTTTAGTTGCAACAGTGCATATCCACAAGTTTTATTCCTCATTTGTTCTGTGTCAAAGCACTTCTGTAGCCTACACGCTTCAGAAATAAAGAATCAGTACTGAACACCGCTTCACATTGTTATTCTGTAAAAATCTTAAATCTGTAATGTATGCTTTCATAAAAATTCTAAATACTCAAACAACTTAGCAAAATGATAGTTTTAAACATGAACAGAAGCAAAAATATAACTGATTACATCTGTCTATGTTATAACATTCTGACAGTAAGCTTGTAAATTTTCAGCAAACCTCATCAGTTTTCCACAGCACTAGGCCATGTCAGTAGACAAAGCAGAAACATTACTAGATCTAGTGATCTTAACCCTGTCAGAAACAGGCAGTTGGAAGCCAGATGCCTCCTCTTTACTGTTTTTCATTGTAACTAATGAGTTCGTCTACGACATTATGGGAAAAATATGGGCTTAAGGTAACTAAATGACATGTTGTATATCTGGTAACCTCACCCATCACACTCTTTCCCTAAAATATCTTGTTTGCTTGTGATTTATGAAGTGTACTGAAATTGTTTTAACTTTTTGTTTACCTAAATAGTTCTTGTACTGCTTCTAAATACCTAAAAAAAATGCAACCCCCCACCATGTTTATTACCTAAATAATGAGACACTTCATGTTTGTAGCAAACATAAGATTTTGCCATTATAAAAAAAATGACATCACAAAATATTCTGTTTTTAATCTTTATTACTTTAAAAAAAATGGAGAAAATGTGCACATATTTCTATGGTCTTTTTTTCTCTTCATTTGATTAAAAAACACACCTAGACAAAAATTAGCTGAAAATTTTCCAAATAAAAAAGAAAAAAAAGAAGAAAATCATTATTTTTAACCACTTACAATATGTCTGAATATATTAGTTTCCACCTCCTGAGGAAATCTATTTGAAAGTTGCATTATCCTAACCATTGTCAATTTTTTGCAATATAGCAAGATTTGGTAATGGAAGCTTCGGGATCAATATTAGTATGAGTTCCTGCCATTTTTCAGTCTGCACATGCACTGGAAAATGTATGTGTTGTTTTCTGTACAGATATTCTAAGACACTAATTATAACCTTATTACCTGTATTTTACAGACCCCTCCGTAGTATTCTACATTTTTAAAGACAGCATACATCCCAGGCTCAAAAGCTTTCAAGCCAACAAGGCAGTGATATTACAGTTTCCCCCATAGGTGGTAGGGTCAACTCTTCAATGGCTAAGCTCTAGGCTATAAAGAGATGGTGAAAAAGTTCCTCCTAGCAATACTGATCTACTAGTTTTCACTTATGAGAAGCAGCACAGTTATACAGAAATTAAAAAAATAAATATGAGGATGCAATCAAAGAGTAATAAGGGTCTGATATAAAATTACAATGAAAGGAATAACCAAAAACGGAATTGCAATGGAAATGTACTCAGAAGCTGAGGCACAACAGTAAAGATCACACTAAAAAGAACATTAGCATGCCAAGCTGTTCTATATCTGCTCAGTAACTTTGGTCCTATTGGCATTTCTATTTCTACATGGAAGTTATCACAGAGTACAGAATAAGTTCTCTGTCCTCCTGGTCCTGGCCTAACCACGTAATGTGCACTCCTTTCAGCAGCCTAGACAGTACTACTCTTCATGTAACTACTACACATTAATGGGCAAATTTGGCCATGTCCCACTAATGTACTTCATGGAATTCTGTTATTTCTGGTGCAAGGTTATCTGACTAACAGCGACTTGTATTTTGCAGCATTCATTTGCAGAACAAAAAGGCTCTGAAATGGGAGAGAAATGGAGAAGTGACAGGGTGGGGGATTCAAGATCGGTAAGTGATGAAGAGCCTGTATGGAAGAGAACAGAGTTGTCATCAGCCAGCTTCTCAAATGGACACTTGTAAGTCCATGTCTTCTCCTTTTGCTCACTGGAAATTAATTCTGTTTGCTTAAATTCCTCAGAAGTCTTAATTTCCACTCCACCTTCCACCCCACAATCAATTCTGGACTCAGGCAGGCATACAGAGCAGCTCCTTCTACCTTGATCAAATAAAGAGTATTAAAAGAGTCACTTAAGACTTATAACTCTTGATCTGTTTAGGCAATGTCTTTAATCAAAGTCTTGATTCTGTCTTACTATCACCTTCCTTACTAACAAAACCTCCTTCACTCAGTGCTCAATAAACGTGTACATCAGTCTGACTGATTACCTGGTTACCAAACAAAATTTCAATGACCCCACAACTATTCAGGCCAAAGCTAACTAAGGCAATTAAATACAAAAGTCATAAGAAAAAATAAATTTAAGAAAATGTAAACCTGTAATAAAGATATATCAATTTTCGAGTAAATAAGTTGCTTGCATTTGAAAGAAAAAACAAATGCAAATCAGGAACAGTATGATAGCATGTTTGAATTTTTGTAGGTGAATTTCCCTAGTTTTTGTCAGATTCTATTTTATTTTTGTCTTGTGTAAACTCAAAAAGCACACACATAATGAAAGACTATCTGTGAAGAAATTAGGGGAAAAAAGGATCAGAGGAACAGACACTAAGTGAACATGGCAGAATGGTGGACAGAAAGAAGAAAATTGTGATTCTCACTCTGTTGGATATTACAGGTTTCTACCATCCTTTCTTACAATTTTAAAAGAAAAAATAGATGAGCCGGTAGTTATCTACAATAATATCTGTATTTCTGACTCACTATGGGAAAGCTGATAATTTTGTTTAGACATTTATTGCAAAACTAATAACAACAACAAAAAATCTGTCACATAGGTTACAAAATCCAGTCACAAAAAATAAGTGAAGAATAAAATATTCCATAGACATGATGAAACTTATACTAAAAGCATTATATTAAGAAATATAGAAAAACTTAGGAAAAAAATAAAAGAACTTTTAAAACATCTGTAATTTGTACAAACAAATCAAAGTGTTAATGTTATTTGACCAAAACCAATATAAATTACAATTGCTTCATGGGTATGTAATGATTGATTAATTAATAATGAACTATATGTATCTTCTGATCCCTTAAGTAGAGGGTGAAGGGTAATAAATATTTGATCAAAATGTATTTATTATTACACCAAGATCTCAAAATATACTTCCTCTCAGAGGCAGTTAGAATAGGTGGCATATATTTTATATAATCAGGAAAGCAATATAGTAATCTGGAGCAGCATGCAGAAAATCAATTTTTTATCATTCACATGATTATCATTCATTTCCCTTATAACATTTAACTCAACTTCTTGAAAGCATATGGACAACTATATTCTGAGGAAGATGGAGCCACAGATTTTATCAGGGCTTTGTGGAGGCAAAGATATTGGGAGAAGCAATATAAATTAGTCCCTTAGCCCAGTTTGTGTAGTTAGACTGCTGTCCTTTTGCAAAAGAGGTATTTTAAAAATAGGCTGTAAATCTGTATGCTACTACACTAGGAATACAAATAATGGTATAGCAATGGACAATACTCAGCAATCAGAAAAAAGATGCTTTACTTGCCTCAGAAGAAAAAGCAATTTCTGCAACTTCTTAATATATTTACTTCTATCAAGAAAAAAATCAATAGCTTTCAGTCCATCCACAGCACATACCTTTAAAAATCTGTTCATTTACAGTGTTTGGGAAAAATACAGACAGCAATATCAAAGGAGATGAAAAGCCAATCCAATTTTGATAAAGTGTTGTGATAAGTGACACACCAATGTTCTCTGCACAATATGATATAAGGCAATTTGAACTGTTGCAACACTTTCATTTCCAAAACACTCCTGAATAATGTTAAGTGGTAACATCATTTTTTTGACTGAAAATATCTTTCCATTATTTGTGTAGTATTAATTGTGTGTTTAGGAATTTATAGGCTCCCATTTAATGTGCAAAAAAAAGATCATTCACACCTTTCCACTGCTGGAGATGTGGAGATGCAAGTACTGTTGAAACAATATAATAACCCTTCAGTGTAAGCAAGCATAGCTTTAATAATGACCAGAAATGAGAAAACTCATCCTACTGTTCCTGCCCACCATAACGAAAACTACTTCAAATTCATAGCCATACCTTAAAGAGGTTATTTGGTTTTATATAAGGCTGTTTAGCTGCTTTTAACAGAAGACACAACACTCATCTATTTTTTCATAGGCTTATTCCACCAATTTGATATTTCTGCTCTCGAAATATACACCGATTACCCTCTATCTAGTAAGAGAAAGGGCTACTCCCAGTGTTTCAGTCTTGACTTCCACACCTTCCAGACATAACAGAGATATTTTCATAACAATTTTGGGAAAAATCAGATAAAATAACCGAGAACAAAACAATGTCTTCTAAGCTATTTAAGTTGCTACTATTCCAGAAATACAGATTTTAGCATTTTACACTAAATTCACTACTTGTGAAAGAGTAGAATTTGGCAGCTCTTGTTGACTAAAGGGACAGAGGTAAAGACTGCTAAGGATGTCTCAACCACTACAATTTTATCTTAAAATGGCTCCAGGAACTGGCAAGTTCCACTGTGCCATTAAGTCAGAAGTCAGAGTCTTGATAACCCTCCTACACAGACCTGAACCTCCTCTGACATTAAAGTTAATTTAGTGTACTTGCTTGTAAAATAAAACAGAAGGAGCTTGTCTGCCTTCCACAGGAAGTAGCTTTGCATACTGGGACTACCTTCAACCTACTGAGTTTGAAAGGAAACTTTTCAAGGAACTTGAAATCATTCCTCAGCAGTAGCAAGAGTAAAGATTAAGCTCTAACACTGTTTCTCAAGCAAATACAACACATGAAATTATCACTAAAGATGAAAGCCAAAGATTTTTGAAAGTGAGTTTGTTAGAGCATCGGGCTGCAATGAATAGTGTCCTTCAAGGATCATAAGCACTTAGCAGGCAAAAAAGGAGACTGGAATACCTAAAAACAAATAAATGTTTTACCTCACTTAATGTGTATTTTATAGCTTTTAAAATAGTGCAAATTTATAATAAATTGAGCAGAGCAATTTCTTCAAACATGGACAACCTAAGTAAATGCTTCTACAAGAAATGTAGTATGTTCAGCTCTCCCTAGTGAGAGCTTTGGTAACAAATGCTGATCAACTCAGCAAAAGCACCAGCCAACTGTCTTTTAAGTCCTCCCATGTGAGAAATTTAATTAAAAAAAACAGAGCTTCTGTACTTAATATACTACTCAAGTGCACAGGCATGAACAGATTCTTTTCAGGGGGGTTACAGAATTCACTGGCTACACCACTCCAGTAGAGAAAATTTGTAAAATGTTATTGCAACATTTAGATCATAGTTGCCTTGTTATATGTGGGATCTCAGTTATGTACCTGACCACAGTGTTTGTGGTCTGCTGGCTAAGTGTGGCAGATTTCCATTAGCTCTTTTTCCCCTCTCAAAACACCAATACATGAAGAAGCTTCACATAGGTGAATATAGGTACTATATTAGATAATTGTTCAACAGATGAAGTTTCTACAATCAGATAAGGTCTCCCAGACTTTCAACCAGAGAAACAACCACGGGACAATTCACTTAGGACTGCTTGAGGGGAGACAAAAATAATAACAATGGAAAAAGAGAAACATTTTCCAGAAAGTACAAATAATATGACTGATGATTCCTAAATAAAAATTGAAAATCTAGTACAGAGCTTTTAGTCATACTACAATACCCACAGCCACTTGACATACTGAGAATGATAAAGTAAGTTTTCTATCATCTTTGAATAGTCAGGTGAAAATAACTCTCCCTTTCTGGCAAAGATACTTTAGTGCTATATCAATTTTTTTCTAACTCCATATTTTAATTATGGAGTTTATCTTCATCCCAGTCAATTGAAATCTGATGAACCAAAAAGTCTCTAGGCCAAGAAACATTTTAGGTCACTCTACAGGCTCTTGCATTTCAATAATTCTCAATCCAAAGACTCCATTTTGAAACCTTCACAATTTCAGAAAAACTGATCTATCTGACATTCCAAAAGCATAATTTATTCTAATTCTTTGGTATTGTGAACAGAAAGAAGTCTGACAACATTTACTTTTATTGGACTGTGTTGCTCAGATACTCTCCAGATGCAAAAGAACACTAATCTACTTTTTTATCTGAGACTGTGATAATAAATTATTGTAGAATAGATGATTGAATTGCACTGCACATTCAGGATTCTCTAACCAGATTCACCTGACTTCACAATATTAGGAAGCTGTAGAGCACAAAGGAAGAAAGGTTTGCCAATAAGTCAACTTCTGTCTTTCAGGAGACATTCTGTTGCCCAAGATTTGTCTTAACTGTTTCTGAACTTCACAGAGGAGTAGTAAACAAGCATTGTATCTTTGAAAAGATGAGCAAGACTAAGTTTTCTCCAGAGTATCCTTACAAGCATTTGTCTTTGACTGAAATCTTGCCAAACTGTCAGCATTTGAATCAGATGAGCTCTTCACTTATGTGATTGGCATCCAGCCATGAATAACATGAGGTATGAAGATGTTGCATAGAATAAATAAGCCAACAGTAGTGTGTGTGTATATTTTATGTCTTTTTCTTTGTTGATGTACCCGAAGGAATTTCTCAGTACCTGACACTTGAAGCAGCAAGTGGAATAAGCCTTGATGTAGCAGACTTACAAGCTGGTTCATAAAACTTCCTGAGCTATGCCATGATACCTTTATGAAGATTAATACTACACGTCAAGGTGCTTTTTAAAGCTCTGGAGCTGAATTTAGTTCTATTTAAGATTTTTGATGTCATAGAAAACTATCATATTTTCTCCCCTTTTAAAACTCTAAAGTTATGAAGTTAAATCATACAAGCTAAGGAGGGTTTCTTTCGCCTCTTTATGAATCCTGTATATGATCTAAATAGAAAAGAGTGAAATTTCTTTTGATTTTACAAGTTCTGCTTTGTCAGACTAAGCACAGATTATTTTAGAAATACTGCAGACCCTTCATATTTATCAGAAACTAGTAGGAGAAATGAAAGCATTTGTGACCAATATATGGCAAAGAGTAAATCTACAGATAGAGACAAGTTTATCCTTCCCATGGTGAGCTTAGAAAGAAAAAAATACAGCAGAATAAAGAAAAAAACATTTTTATTGCTAAATGGACACCATTTAATACAATGACACAATGGTATAATGGACACCATTGGTTTACCTTTTTCTTCCTCTTCCTTGGTGTGTTCTTTCTCCTTTAAACACCGTAAGATAACATATAGCTTGTGAACAATACTTGGTTCACAGCAAAAAAAAAATTAAAAAAATTTAAAATTTATTTTACTGACTACAAGCAATTATAAGTACAGGTATAATATATTTCCCTGTGAAGCACATTTTAAACTATTTTATTTAAAAACTAAATTTTATTAATATATAATATCATCAATAAACTGGGAAAAGGTCAACATATTTAAATGATGAGAGCTGGAAAATTTCATATCAAGGTCAATGATGTTTAGAATTCCTAGAAACTGCACTTGACACCAGCTGCAGTTACTTGTAAGAAGCATACAACAATCACATACTGTAGTGCGCCTGAGATAAGTAGGATCTCATACATCCTTAAATATATTTTAATAAAAGATTATGCCATATGCAAAGTAAAAAAAAGAAGCATCACTAAGAAGAAAATTAGTATCTTATTTAAATACCAATAATATACCTATTCATATTTTACTCATCCCACAAGTTTTTTGGTCAGATAAGTAAATTCCATCTACTAAAAAAGTTTCTTTCAAGCAGCCAATCATTCTCCCTAAATTCACAGAGATCTGTTCCAAAGAACTCTTGTACCATTCTAACAATAATGCAATGACGACACAATTTGCTGTATTGAATTGGACTGTCAAAGAACACACCCTTTACATCCAATTAATGTCATGCAGAATGAATAAAATATAGAGGCTTTATTTCCATGTGACAACTGAATTTTTATCCATTTTATAATAAATAGGATTGTGCTTTAAAAACTTATATTGACTTTTAAATGTTAAATTTAATCATGCTATAATATGTTAAAATATCTTAAAATATAAAATATTATTAATATGTTATATGTTTGCCGCCAAAATCTGGAAGCATGTCAGATCACTAAAATGAAACTGATTGGCTAAGTCACTGGAATGAAAAATTCTTGAAATGACAAAACAGGTTTTGACTTTAAGCCTCTTCTGACAGTGTTGGCATTTTTTTTTTTATTTATTTTCAGTTCCTGCTCATGTCCTTCAAAACTGAGTAACTGACTTCAGAATTTAAAAAGCAGAAACGCTCTTCTCTAATGTATGAATATGCAGATTAGAGATGTTGATGCAGTTAGGTATAAGAGAAAATATCAAGAAATAAATTTAAATAGCTACAGATAAAATTTCCTGTATTGAATAATTTGTTTCTAAAGCCAATTTCTTCATTACAGTTTCTTCTGTATCTCACTTACACTATTACTGTAGCTCTACTGAACTATTAAAAGAACAAATCAAAATAAAACTATATTGTACTTGAGGTAAAGCAAATACTATGGACAATAGTAGAGGACACTTCTCTTAAAAAAAAATTCTTTATCTGAAATATTTTGGTGATTTTGTACATCTGGCTCCATTTTTAAAAGACTTCTTTTTAGTTTTTTTTTTCTGGTTTTGTTATGTACATTTTATTTTGTATGGATAAGAAAAACTATTTGTTTTTCCACTCCTTTTGACATCCATTATTTCAAATGTCAAGCAATATACAAATAGCAACATAATCTCACTTATTTTGCATAATTTCTTTTATTGTATTAAATTAAAAAATATTTTTAATTAAATGTAAGTTTTGAGGCAGTCTAACCATTCCCCATTTTTCAAGCAAAAGGTGTTTAAAAGGAAAATATCTATGCCTGCTACACAAAAATGTGCTCTAAAGACAAAAGGAGATGAGAAAGGAAGATCTAATTGTTCCAGGGTTTTATTCTCTAGCACTATGCAACACTGTAGTACTCTTCTGAACTAAGAGCAAATGATCCCTCCCCCCGACCCGCTTTTCTTTTAAAATCAATGATGGACTGAACACAACAGTGTAACAACAAAGAATATTATATCAGCAAATTCAATGACGGAAAATATATATTTTTATTTTATTTCTTTTCTTCAGATGGCAGACAATAGACTTTTTAATTAAAATCATAAACCCTTGATTGCTAGTTGTTAGAATTTAAAACACTTTATAATATACTTACATGCACACATGGAAATTTAAGAAATGTAAGATAAACATAGTGATTTTTTAAGTTGATCTAATAAAAATTTTAACATAATATTCCCAGAACAGGATTTGATAAATATAACGTTACATTATTAGCAAAGAAAGAAGTTAACTATTTCTATTATTTATATACAGAAAGTTTTTAATCTCTTCAGCTTTCTATAAATCAAACTTTTTACTCATTGAGATTTTGCAAAATTATACCAATGACATTTTCATCATGTTTTTTAACCTATATTTCTGTATTCACATTATAGTACATGCAAATAAATGGGGAAATGTACATGCAAATTTGGCTAAAATTACACTTGGGTAACCCTATTTTTTCAAATAATGGCATCTGAAAAACATTTTCTCTACATTATATTATAACTATTAAAACAAACAAACAAACAAACAAAAGCAGGCCCAAAACATGTAATAGCTGCTCTGGTCACAAAAGTGGTCTCTTTCAAGAAAAGCACAGCACAGCACATTAACTAACATGCATAAAATAATTCACAGTACATACAGTATCAAAGGTTTACATACCATCAAGAAGGCAAGAAAAAAAAAAGCAAGAAAGGAAGGAAAAATAACAGGAAAATATATGGGGAAAGGGAACACTACAAAAATACTACATACTTTATATGGTATGCAATATTTTTTAAAAATAGGCCTGACTTTATGGGCCTAATATTGTAGTAGAATAACCACAAACCAAAAGCATTTAGAATTTTCTACATCCATTCCCTCCTCCTGACTGATCTTTTATAAAATTTATTTCATAGTAAGTAAAGTTAAGAAGTGATAGTAAAATTGGGAAAGAGATTTCCTAGAGAAATGTAGGCAGGAAGTTAAAGTTTTAAAGGTGTCATCAGGTCTGATCTCCATGTAACCTGAGGCGTATACTTATTTATCAACAATTACATCACAGTTAGTTCTTGTATTACATTACATTAAATAAGAACACCCAAACAGGTTAGGAGATGATGTTAATATTACCTTTGTAAAATGAGTGGGCAAAGCTCTGCTCAGGAATTAACTTGGCAAGGAATCCATGGTTCAAACTTGGGTGAGGGATAGATGGTATGACCACAACTGTGGAGAAAATCATGGAATCAAATGTGAGCCAGCTAGTATTCATGTGTGGCCTGGTCCACTGTGGATCCATGACAGAAGTCCTATCTCATTGAAACATGCAAATATGGTATTATCAACATAAAGTGCATTTCTAAAGGAAGAAAACAAGTTCTGTATCAAGAGATAGGAAACAGCACACCTATTTGGGCACTTCAAGAGCAACAATCGTGGGAAAAAAAGACACACATATATATATGCACACACACGACAATCATGAGTGAAATAGTTCACTGAAACTAGCAGCTTTTTAGTGCAGGACAATAACATATAACCGGAAAGGCACAAAAAATATGATTTCTCATAATTGACCATGTTCATGTATTATATTTGAAATGGGAAGCCCCTAAGCACATGAACTTCAGAAGTGATATATAAATGATAAATTAAAGCATAATGATGAAATAGAAGATAATGACTAAATGCAAATGTGACACAAATTGGAACATACATTCTATGAAGAATGAAAATCAGAAACTCCATAAATGAAGTAATTAAAATTCAATACAAGACAAAAAACATACATGAAGAGCTTCACGGACAAGTTCAGTTACTGTTTTCAGCTCTTTTAACACAGAAGGTACAGTTGTAAACAATCCAGTGGGACTTGAAAAACCTACTGAATTGACAGTATAAAGAATTTGAAACAAAGTGGGATAAAGTTTGGATTCCTAATTTCTGATGGGCTCTGACAGCTAACAGGCTCCCTCCCTCTCAGGCTGAAGGACACATGCCAGTGAAAAATACTACTACTATTAAAAAAAAAAAAATCACAAGTAGTTCAAAGAAGGTAACGGAAATGCTTCCTTTTTCTTATAATCTTTCCTTAGGCTTTCAAACGTAGGCAGCAACACAGCAGGACTCCAAAAAGGAGTCCTCCACCACCACCTTTTCACAAACCTCCTAATTTAAACTAAAAGAGTTTACATGGGCGAAGAGCTGTGTTTGCTGTTTATATGTTTCATTGTATAAAGATATCTGCTCTTACTAACAAATAATAGCCTAAGAAAGTTGTGCTGATCAATTGTCTTGTACTTTACAGCTTTAGCCCCATCAGACACACTGTTTCTTTTCAATTATATTCAAATGAAAGAAACAAAAGCATAAAAAACAATACAAAAATGAGAATTATACTCTATAAGCAAATGCACAGAATAAGTGAAATCTGCCAATGTACATTAAAATTATTTTAGAGAAAGTACCATGTAATTTCCTATTAGAATTTTAAACTACTCACTAGAAGTACTTTGTACTGAGATAATTACAGTTCTAAAAAATCTACATATGAAAATGGAAAAATAACATTTAAAGAAAACAAAGGTACCTGTACTTGTTGGTGAATTTATTTCTTGTCTGATATTTCTACCTGCCTGGCTCCCAGATCTTGCAGTTTCTCGTTGTGGTTCTAGAATATCACGGTATTTGGAGACCATCAGAACTGAAATAAAGTAGACTACTGCCAAAGCTAAGAACTGAGCCTGTTTGCTGTCGTCCTGTGTTAGAGAGAAAGGAACAGATCTATAATACTGGACATTTCCATGGAATTTTCACTCAAGATCATCTCAAAGCTTTATAAATAATGCCCTTCTGAAATGTTACATCTGTTAACATAGTAGCAAAGGGATTAACTAGAAGATTTAATGGATTTTCACTGAAGTAGTATGTACACAACATTTATTAAGTACTTAATCTTAAAGGTAATTTGGAAACTACACAAATCTTCAAGCCTGTGAAGTCAATGGGCATTTCAGAGTAGAGGCTTGATTCTGCTCTAAGAGTGCTTTCAATTCTTCTTAACAGTAATGGCAACTTACTTTTGATGCCCCAAAGATGAGAATCCAAAAGGTCCTGCTGCAAGAAGTTAAGGGGGGAATACTACTGAGAGGGAATACTAAGCTTGCTGATGTTTTTCTAACTAACACTGGATGATAAGCAGGCACTAACAACTTGTGGCAACACATAAAAGCAGGAGGTTTATGACCATTGTTTTCCTTCCAGCAATAAATCCCAGTTCATATATTCTGACTTCTTCAACAGGATTATCAGCAGAAACACTCATTTTCTAGGGCTCTAAGGTAAATACCAAGACCAAAACAACTTTGCTGCCTTTATTTTCCTCCCACCCCGTGTAGTCTGCTGTTCTATGGCCACTACCAATTGCTTGGATATGGCCCTGATTGAGCCTAGTTTGCTGTATTTCAACTGACATCTCTATTATTATTATTGTAGCATAAAACCAAGCATGGTAGAATTAAGACTTCAGCCTCTATTTGCTCCTATAGTAGTTTCAATTTGTCTCAATTCCACAGGTACCCATTTTCTATCACAAATCCAGGGCTTGCTTTCCATATTTTTCTGTGTGTTTAATTTGGTTGCATGTCACTGCAACACTTAAAATAACTGTAAATCCTCTTACTAGTTCTTTCATAGAAATTTCAGAATCTGCTTCCACTACTCTCTTCTCCTCTACGTAAGGAAAGAGTAGGTGAGAGAAGATCATCACCCAGCTTCAACCTTGGCCTTTAAAGATGATCAGATCAGATCACTCTAACAGATAAATGCTTTTGTTTCTCATTATACTTTCTTCATTTAAAACTATTCCTACATTCATTTTTTCAATCCGCTCAAACCTAAGCTGGAGAAGTTTAAACCTAAAATATATATTTGCATATATATAATAATAATTCCTATTGCAGTGCTTTCAAAAATGATATTGTAGAGTAGTTTTACTGTAAAACCAGTTGCAGACATGTCAAAAACATTTATATATATATTTATACATATATGATACATATATTTAGACGAAGTAAAAATTTACTTTTTTTTTTTTAATCAATTTGTTGCATCTCTGCAATAAATATAATAATTCTTCCACCTACAATGGTTGGACAAATAACTGACACTTTTATTAATACAGTTTTAATTCAGGACATAACTGATTTATTCTGATTGTGAGTATTTGGCTAATATATGATCAAGTCTGACTGTAAAACAAAATTATGTACTAATCTGAAATGGTTTATCAATATGATCAAGCACAAATTCAGGCTGGGTAAAGAATAGATTGAAAGCAGCCCTGAGGAAAAGGACCTGGGGGTGTTGGTTGTCGAAAAGCTCAACATGAGCTGGCAATGTGTGCTTGCAGCCCAGAAAGCTGCAACCCTTTTCCTGGGCTGCATCTAAAGCTGCGTGGCCAGCATGGTGAGGGAGGTGGTTCTCCTCCTTTCTGCTCCAGTGAGACCCCACCTGGAGCACTGCATTCAGCTCTAGGGTCCCTAGCACAAGAAGGACATAGTCCTGTTAGAGTGAGTCCAGAGGAGGGCCATGAGGATGATCAGAGGGCTGGAGCACCTCTCCTATGGAGACAGGCTGAGAGAGTTGGGGTTGTTCAACTTGGAGAAGAGAAGCCTCCAGGGAGACCTTACCACAGCCTTCCAGTACCTACAGGGGGGCCTACAAGAAAACTGGGGAGAGACTCTGTCAAGGGGTATTGTGATAGGACAAGGAAGGAATTGCTTTAAATTAAAAGAGAGGAGGTTTAGATTAGACATTAGGAAGAAATTCTTTCCTCTGAGGGTGATGAGGCGCTGGAACAGGTAGCCCAGAGAAGCTGTGGATTCCTCATCCCTGGAGGTGTTCAAGGCCAGGTTGGATGGGGCTTTGAGCAACCTGGTCTAGTGGAAGGTGTTCCTACCCATGGCAGGAATTAGATGAACTTTAAGGGCCCTTCCAACCTAAACCATTCTATGATTCTGCAATTTTAAAGTGCAGAAAGTGGCTGGCAGTTAAAAAGCCATGAGCAGATGGTTTGCTGATAATATATATCGTGTGACACTTGAAAGATATTTTAAATTCGAGAACAACCAAAAATTGTTTGAAAACGGAAGTGATGATTTTGTAGAATTACAGCACATATTACTCACCACATCACGAAAAACAACTGCTCGTAGACGATTAATATCAACATCCTGAAGAAGCCGATCAGGGTCTTTTATAGGAGAAAGATTGCCAGGGACATTTTCAAGGGGAGTCTACAAATAAAACAGTCATGAGAATTTTTTTCCCCAAATATCTTGGGAAATTTAAAGCATTTGTGTTAGAACCTTAATTTGATACATTTTTAGATATCACTGTTAATCTTAGATGCTCTTCTACTAACAATATACTTTCATTATACAATGTACTTTCATTATACTAACAATGTACTTTTCACTCAGACAAGGCTTCTACATAAAACAAAGTTTGAATTATTGTCCTAAATATTTAAATTATTACATCATCCCACTACATCAGAACAACTGTATCTTTTTGCAGAGTTAAACAATAATATGCACACAAAAGATGATTTCTGATTATAGTTGTTTCATAGCAGTACAATAAATTGTCTAATACATGTTAAATTTAAAAACCATGAGCAGAAATATTTTCAAAAATCATTTTCTTTTCATTTTACTGAGAATTATTACAGATTATTCACAGTATAATTCTTATTATTACAAAGACATACAGTACTACGCTTTGTTTAAAAAATGACAATATATTGCAAATTATGCCTAAACACCTAAAAGCATCGTTATACTGATTTGCTTTGCACTGAATGTGATAAAGTGGAAAATATAATGCCTTTTGTGAGATTTAATAAAATAATAATGTGAATGTAGCTGATTTTGTAAATGCTGTCTGGAAGAGGCATTAGAGAACAAAAAACACTAAAGTTCCTAATGAAAATATAGTACCAAAAAAACATGAATCTGTTATGTTAGCTAAAATGCCATATTTTAGTTATGTCACAGGCTACACTAAATTCTTCAGGATTTTAGTTTAAGGACTCAAAGCTATTAACAAGTTAAAAAAAAAAAAGCAATGTGTTAATGATGTTGAAATTGTATATTAAGTAGGTTTCATTCAGTCAGAAAGAAAATACTGATCTCTGTTGTACATGCAATGGTATGTTGAAGTTGCTGGGACTCAGATGTTCCACTGACAGATGTGATTACAGGACTTCATCCAAATTGAAGATGCCTTGAGAAATTAAAAAAGCTATGCAGGTACTAAAAAAAGAACAAAACACAAACAAACAAACAAACAAACAAAACTATACAGATGTGAAGGGAACTTCAAAACAAAGCAGGAGTGGTAAAGCTCTTTAAAACTGCTCCAGTGTACCATTGCATTAAGTTTTTGCACAAGCTTTTCCCAAATACTTGAGAAGGCAGATACAATTGCTTTCTGGTCATAGAAGCAGTGGTACAGTCTTGTCAGTGCTGTTGGTAACTGAAGACTGGATTACCTTGGTTGCTGCTGCTGCAGTTACACCCTGGAGAGCATCCTGAGCTTTACTGCTGATTAACGAAGTCTTGTTCACTCTCTCTCTCTGCCTTTGCCGACACTCTAAACAGTTTCTCACAGCCACACAACAAACTGAAAAAGTCATGAAAATTAAACACGTTAGAGCTATTTTCTTATAGTTATTTTTAGAATATCAATTAGCAGTCTGCATATATCAATAACCATGTCCAAATAGTAACGGCAATAGTTATCACATTGGACTCCATTGGTACTAGGAAAGCATTAATGGTGACTTACTTCATTCTTTTAGCTGAACAACCTAATGTTATAACCTAATGTATAACTGCTATCTCACTATATTAAAATTTGAAAGTTATTAGTCCTTGAACTGGAGCTCTCATATGTTATTGATCAGTTATCAACACTTTAAATTTGAGTGCAGTTATGCACAGCTACAGCAGAGGAAAATAGTAGGAGTTAATTGAGAATTTGATGAAAATTAATCAGTGATAATAAACCACAAGCATTATACCAGTAGCAGTATAATTATTAATGATCTAATGAGTGGTATGAACAATAACTGGACAAAAATCAGAGTCTAAAAATTATTCAGCATTTAAAAGATGAAAAAGTATGTGAGATACAACATTAAAGAAACAGCATCATGCCAGATGACAGATGTTCAGCAGGACAAAGTGATATAGGTTGGAAAGAATAATTCAAACTATTCAGAAATTTTTAAATTGCCTAATTAATTGTAAGAAGATATAGCAAATGGTAAATAGTGAAGAAAGGTGCTAGACTGTTGCAATATTTATATTAAGATCTGCAGTCTGTACACACATCCCAAGCTTTTTATCTTACATGGACTGAAAACAGTCTTCAAATCTACAGAGCCTTGGATAAGGAAACTTGCAGTTGGCATGCAGCAAAACAGTTTTTAGGAAAAACATTTTTCCTCTATTCATTTACTTTTATTTAATATTTTTACTCCTCAAAAATGTATACAACTTTTACAAAGGAATTAACAATTTCAGACATGCCATTTTATTATTTTTGTGTCTTAATTGAATCAACCTTAAAACAGCATCAAATCAGCAATAGCATACTATTATTTCATCACATCACAGTCAGTACAAGGACCTTTCCTACATGTGTCACTATTTGATCTAGCTTGAGCTCACTGATCTGTAAGTAATTATTTAATACGCGCTGTCTGCAGACTTACCAAGCCTCAGGCACTGTCGCATTAGACCTCCAGAAGACATGTTTTTTTCAGCTTCAATCTCACTAAAATTTAGAGAACTGGCAAATACTAGTACATCAACCATTGCCATCAGACGGCTGAGAAAAGTTACTGCTGTCTCTGCTGACATTCCTTGTGTCACTTCAATATTTTCCAATTCAGTCTTTAAAAGGAGATAATTGAATTAAACAGCTTGAACTCAACTGAAATATAATGACTGCAGCATATACACATACAAATCTAAATTGTTACACTTAATGATAAATACATTGAAAAAATTTACATTTTACATTTTACATTTAAAAAATCTCATATTATTACCATTAATATAAATTGTGATCCAAATTCAAAGTAAGACAGCATGAAGAGTGAGAAAATTATTTGTGTTTACATGTTCTAATAGATGATAAAAAGTCTAATATATTTATATAAAGCTATCAGCAATTACATAAAGACAAAGTGTGGTCAGATAGTAAAACAATGTAAAGTATGTAAGGGTAGAACATAGTCTTACATTCTTCCATAGGCTGACAAAATTGTCAGGTAACATATTAATTAAAGTCCATATAGCTTTTACATTCCTTTAGATAAACAAGTAAGAGTGGGAAAAACTGGACAGTTTTGCCCTGCTTCCGTGAATTGATTCTCCCTGGGAATTCTTACTATTGTATTGGTAGCACTGTACAAATTCTCCTGTAAATCAGGAGAGAGTATGTTTACTCCTTCACTGCAGCAACAAGGAGGAAGTAAAAATGTGACAAGTTATATGGCATGCAACTTACATTTCTCAGAGAATGACTATTTCTTTTCTAATGTAGTGCTGTACTGTAATGTAGTGCTTAATGGGAATCTAAAGAAGAATGCTGAATGAGCTCATTATTTCTGAAATGTAAAAATCTTTTCTCCAAGATGTCTAGAATCATGTTTTCAAAAGCATTTGGGTGTCTAACAGTGCAGATGAGTGAGCAAACATTAAGTTTATTTAACAAAAAGTCTACTTAAGCACCTAAACCTTACTTCTACTTCTGGAGCTATGCAAAATTGAAAATTGGACTGAAATTTGATTGAAAATTGAAAATTGGCTTGACTGTGTCCACATTTATATGCTTAAACAATAACTTAAAAAATTGTCTACAGGTGACTGATTCTTATTGATTGTCAATAAGATTTCAGAGCACACGGCTTCTTAGAACACAGAGTTCAGCCACTTTTAATAAACATTACTTTTGTCACATATGCTGCTTTTTATACACTTGCTTAGAGTTATCTATGAAAAATGTACAACAATTTTTGTACTGTTAGGGACATTTCAGAAACTAAAAAAAAAAAAGGAAAAATTAAAATCCTTTATTTCTGTATTTCTAAAAAATTAGTATCCTTCCTGAAGAGTTACTTTTTAGAATAGCTTAGATTATAGCATATGAGGAATGCAAACTGTGCCAAACAGTATTAAGCACAAAACTGTTTTTAAACATGTAGGATATAATGTGGCATGTCTCATCACAATGATAGATAACACTTCATTTAATTTTTCTTAAGGATGTAACATGTCGGTTATAGGAGTGATTTCGGAAGGGCTGTCATCTGTCTGATCTGCCCAATGAAATCAGACAAATGGTAACATGATAACTGTTCCTGGCTTCTATTCTTTAGTCAGGTCTTCCCTTCTTAGTGCGTGCTGTGTTCCTACATTCTCGAAAAATAAGTTTCTGTTTTTTGTAAGAGACTGTAACATCTTTTTTTAAAAGCATTCATCCAAAGAAAATAGATCTAAAAAAACCTATAGCCATAACAGTCTTCTAGAAAATATCATATGTGGTTACAGAAACTTGAAGTTTGAACTCATGCTTCAAATAACATCAAGTTTGCTAGCAGCCTACTGGCTGCCTGCTGTTGATTTTTCTCAAACTTTAATAGTGTTGCATCAATCATGGTCTTAAAACCTTCTCAGTATATCTCTTGCTTCATGTTGCAAGTTATGTAATTAATTCATTTTATAAAATATACATTTTAGTGTATTTTACCAAGATTTTTGAAAAATTTGAATCGAAAAAGTCTTTTAAAAAATCTCCCTAAAATTATATATATAATTATATATATATATAAATAAACAAAACTAAAGGACTGGAGGTCTTTTTAAAGCAAAACATATTATCAGTATTCCTTATTAAAACAGCACATCAATATTCTAATAACATTTAAAATAAGTTCCACTGTTGATCAAGCTGTCGTCAGGTATTAGCAATATTTTAGATTGGCGTAGTGTAAAAAGCCTTAAAAAAGGGAATTTATCACCACCTCATGTCTACTGTGCATACTTTCAAGAGCAGTAACAAGTGTCCCATACAACTACAAGTTCAGGGCCTAAAGAGTTTTTTTCTGCTGAGAACCACGTTTATAACTTAGCTCATGGACCCACCTTCATTTGTTACATTAAGTTACTGAAGGGAAACATGTTAGGAGAAGTTAACACAGCCACTATATTCCTAATTTCATCCTACTGTGTGATATAGGAAAATAATAATAAAAAAGTCAAAATACTAAATGATCAAAACCAAGAAATTTTTGAAAATGCAAAAACTGAAACTTACAGCAGCAATACTAACCTTAGAACCCTGGACATGCAACAGACAAAACAGACAACAGATCACAACAATAAAAGAAAAAGAAAATAATTTAAGTTAACTAAAAATACAATGTAAAATTTAAACAAATTAGTATCTTGGAATTATACATTTGTTTAATTTATAATTAGAACATCATAGCATTTCAGTTCAGCATGAACATTTGAAAATGAAGACATCTAGAGATAGCTACTTACAAGGAAAGAAGCACTGTAAATCTTGTATTATTACAGAGTTCATGTAAACACCGATTCTTCCAAACCAATGCACATATTTTATATAGTACATAGAGCAATTTTATGAAGCAATGTAAACCAAAGTAATGTTTTCACTGATTATATAGAAATAAAATGAGCATTTTACAACAAACCATTCAACTGAAATGTAATAAAGTAGTTAATCTTTGTATGAGGAGGCAAGTAGGCTTAAAATGCTTTGACAAAATAAATATAAATCACAAAAAGTAAACTGTTTCTTCATGCATAATGCTCCTTCCTTTGAAGCAACACAAGATAGTTCATTATATATATTACATTTCGGTGTCTTTTCTTCAACTTAAACCAGTATCATGCTGGATACATGAATGCTTTTCAACCACAGAAAAAAAAATTAAAGATTTACTAAGCTCTAAGGACAGAGTTAGTCTTCAAATTCCTATGTGTACAATTAAATTACTGTGTTAATTTTTTTTATGTTTCAGTTTGGGTTAGAAGCACTTTCTTATCAATATGGGCTAGGAAATCATCTTTAAGTTTTCACTGGTTATATTTAAAAAAATAAGCTTTTTTTTTTTTTTTTTTTTTTTTTGTCATTTAAATAGTGGAAAAACCTAATCTGGCAGAAGGAAGAACAAGCTGAAACAAACTAATTTATTTCCTCTTGGAACAGAAAATATCACACTCATCCTCTTAAATATACCTTCCTCTTCTGAAGCTGGATGCACCTCGAGAATTAACTTGTTGCTATTTTCTCTAGATTGCTAGCTCACAATTTTTGGATCAATGTACCACTGTTGATTCTCAGAATTGTTACAGACCACACTGCACTATGGCATACATGAGTCATGCACATCATAATGCTAATACTATACACAGAACACACAGAAAAATATATAATCTTGGTTTTTAATCCACGGACCCAATAATGTTGTCTTAAAATGTTTGAGTTTTGTAGACAGCTGTCCATATAACACCAGCAGTCCTTAGATCACAATTGAGAGCTGCAGTTTTAAATGAATTAAGAGTGAATTTAAATTCTAGAGTTTGTAGAAGAAGTGGAAAACTAATTTCAAGGGGTCTGGAAATTTACTCTCAATGGTCACAATCATTTCAACTCCTCAAACGCGTTTCTTTTGCCTTACTCGATATCCTTGAGTCCTTGTCACAGCTACTATCCCTGTGGTAAGCAACGATGACTTCAAATTCCTAGATTGTACACAAAATATTTTATCTTGCAATGAGCTGCTATTAAGAGAAAGCATCTTCTGCAAACCTTCTTTCTTATAGCTCCCAAATATACATATTTAACACTTGCACACCATTTTAAGATGATCTTCCCTATAGCTGTTATAAAAAAGAAACCTCAAAGACCACCCTCACAAGCAAGAAACAAAGAAACAGGAAATCAGTATTATATTCCATCATCTCTCTAAAATATTGGCGGCTTAACTCCCAATTTAATAGGCAAGAATCAACAGTGGAACACACTCCATTTTATACTCTAAAGCAACAGAATTGATTGTATATTTTGTTAATATTTGCTTTCATTTTACTTTAGTTCACACGTACAATTCACGTCCCTTTAAAAACACCATCATTTGAAGCCAACCCTTGCACAGACCTTGATACAGGGGTGGTGGTAATTGAAAGTAAGAGAAATACTGAAATGTGGGAATAGATTACAGTGAATTGCAGTACACTTTCCATGCAAATGTATAAACTTCTCTCTACTCTTGAGTCAGGAGTCAGTCACAGATTTGTGTCTCTCTGTATATATATATGAAAATTTATATGCCTATATATATGAAAAGTTTTTTTTTTCTTTTCTTTTTCCTATTCATATTTAATGGCCCCTATTCATAGCACTATTCAGATTACCCTCGTCTGGACAGAGAAAAATGTCAAGGGAAAAGATAGATTTCAGTTTCAAGCATTCAACAGTAAAGAAATCCCTGGATTAAGATTGCCTGTTCTACAGCAGACAAAGAATCATAAAGCAATCTTCAACCCAAGCTAGTAAGCTAGTAGCATTGCCATTTCAGTATAAATCCTAACTATGTAAAGAAAAAAGTTTTCTGTAGTGGAAAATTCCACAAATAATCTTTTTAAAGTAACTGTGACAGTACTGATTTTGCAGCAAGGGAAGGAACACAACACACAAGCTGTTGCACAAAGCCAAAAAAATAAAAATAAAAAAATAAAATAAAAAATCCTCCAATATCCTGACAGTAATTTTTCTAAACTTAGCTCTTGGTTATTTTTTGTTTATAACCTTAATTAATTTAAACATCCAATATACAGTGTCTATTCTACTGAGATAAAGGTGAAATGCCTTTAAAAAAAATAAAGATGCAATGAGACATATAACAACTAACTCTATACCAGATTGTTGAGAAGGGAGGTGTTCAGCACAGTTAAAGACTAAGCAGCCCAGGATAAGGCCTCCCTTGAGCTCAGATTGACATATGGAAGTCAAGGAACTGATATGGAGCTGAAATGAAGTATTATTACATGTGATCTTGTAAAGACACTATGTATGTCTGTCTGTCATTTTCTCTGTTAGAAAATAAGTAAGCTATGTCATAAAAAGAGGTGGGATTCAGCTCCAGGTTAACCTTCATCACAATAAGTGGAGCTTACAGAGATATGGTTGACTATCCACAAGATGTGGATAGATCCACTTCAGGGATAGCTGAATCGTTTGCTTCTGTTGAGTAGATTCCCATTAGTTAGATATCCTGTTCACATGCAAATACTTCAAGCAGATACCTAAGTTTACCCTAATCCCTTCTTGAATTTCATCATGTTTTATCATCCTCTCATAAGGGCAAGGAAGAAAGAAATGAAGTAAAATGAGCTCATTCTTGTTGATAAACTGAATATAGGTATTCCACAGGATCTACAAAATGGGAGAGTTTTTCACACCCTAGTTCAAGCAGGAAAGCTCCACAGAATAGAGATATGGAGGATCAGAGGCTTCAAAAGACAGACAGACTAAACAAGACGAAGACTCTATGGATTCAAACAGACACACCAGGATATACGACTCAAGCCTACAAAGTCATAAATGATACAGAGATGAATAAAGAGGCGATTAAGCACTCCTTTCATAGCAGAAATTGTAAGGCACATAGTGTCTTTATGCTTTTTAAGCAGGCTTAAAAAACAAAGACAAGAAGTGCTTCAAAGGTTATATAATTACTTTGTCAGACTTGATGCCATAGGATATTAGAGAGGCTAAAAGAGTAAGTAGCTTCAAAACAGATTAGATAAACTCTAGAAGGATAAATTCCTCAGTTGTTATTAAACATGACAGTCTGGATACCCTCTCTAGCTGTTAAAATCCTAAATGCTGAAATAGAGTATTATTAGAGCAATCAATATGCTTGCTCAGACTTTTGTAGTTTTTCTGTAAGCTGCAGTCACTATTGGAGGCAGAATAGTATACCAACGAGGTCCCTGGACTGTCCCAGTATGGCAGTCCATGTAGCATGAACCACTTTGTTTCATAATAGCATTGCAATACTGTTTGACTGGACTTCTAATAGCATGCCCAGTTTAAATTACAGAATCACAGAACCATTGAGGTTGGAAGAGGCCTCTGGAGATCATGTGGTCCAACCCCTGCCCAAGCAGGGACATCCAGAGCAGGTTGTTCAGGACCACGTCCAGGTGGCTTTTGAAGATCTCCAAGAAGGGAGACTCCACCACCTCTCTGGGCAACCTGTGCCAGTGCTTGGTCACCCACACAGTAAAGAAGTCCTTCCTGAAGTTCAGACAGAACCTCTTATGCTTCAGTTACTTACATCAATTATTGTTTGTTTGTTTGTTTGTTTGTTTGTTTGTTTGTTTTTCCTCACAAGATATACAGTCTGTATTTTGTCACGTAGCTCATGAATCAAATATTTTCCTCAACGGTCTAAGATAAATTTGTTGCCTTACTATTTATGGTAATAATTTTTAAATATGCAAACATACCATGAGTAACTAAAAACTGACTTCTCCCAGATGTCTGAAGACATGTTTATTCTGAAGTGGTTTCTTTAATAATATAAACTTTTGCTCAAGTAAACATCTCAAGTCGCCTGCATGTAGCAAATCTTGGGATAGAGTCATGTAATGCACAAATATTCTGTATTATTTCAATATCATAATTTTTGCATAAGGCCCAAGAACTGAGACTGTAAATGCGGGAAGATATTCCCTGAATAGTAACATTTTGAGTCATGTGCAGTTCTGGACTCCTCCATAGAGGCATGGACATACTGCAGAGAACCCAATAAAGTGCCATGAAGATAATGAAGACAATGGAGCATCACTCCTATAAGGAAAGGCTGAGGGAGTTGGGACTGTTCAGCTTGGAGAAAAGAAGACTCAGGGGTGATCTCATCAATGTCTACTATAAATACAGAGAGTGCAATGAGGACAGAGCCAGACTCTTCGATGGCATGCAGTGGCAGGACAGGAGGCAACAGGCACAAACTGACAGATAGGAGGTTCCCTCTGAACATCAGGAAGCACCTCTGTACTGTGCAAGTGAGGGAGCATGGACACAGGTTGCTCAGGGAGGATGTGGGGTCTCCCTGCTTGGAGAACTTCAAAAGCATCTGTACAGGGTCCTGGACAATCTGCTCTAGGTGTCCCTGCTTGTGCAGGGGGATTGGACTAGATGACCTCCAGAGTTCAACCTTTGACCGGAGGTCAACTTTCAACCTCAGACATTTTGTCCTTCTTAGAATAGGTAAGGGAGAAAGAGTATAGGCTCTTTCCTCCGTTGATGGTTACTCAGGCAGAAAGTGTCACTATTAGGCCTGTTGTAAATATTTTTATTCAGTGGAGAGTTTATATAAATCTTCTAATTTCAGACTTCTCTCTTCCAATTAGCAGCTCATGAGAGGAGGAGAGTGAGATAGAGTCTTTTGTAAATGACTGTAAGCACTAAACTACCTTGCCCTTTCAGGTCTGAAAAGAAATACATTCCTAACCACCACATCAGCCACTTTCTCCACTGCAGTTCTAGGATGCAGAAGTATTACAGGTCTGAGAAGCAGTATGAAACTTTAAATTCATCATATGATGGATATTCAGAAGAGGTCCAACAGGGTATCCAATCCCTTTGTAACTGTCATCCAGAAAAATATTAAAGGAGAATATTTTCTCAAAGAAAGAGGAAGGATGTGCTGGCCTATTTGTGTCTCTTACAGTGATGAATAAATCCTCATCTCCTCTCCTCTGCTCTGATCTGCTCTCCTCTCCTCTCCTAAGAGTATGATTAATTCAGTTTAAAAACAGCTATTGATCTTTAAGTGAATGAGTATATTTCATAACTTAATTTTATCATCCTAAACAGATGGTATATTTGAGCACTTAAGTAATACACGGAGTCCCCATGTAGTGGAGAAATGTATGTATAATACACAAATTTGAAAATGTAGTCTTCTGTATTGATGTATAAAAATCACTACTATTGTTGCAAGGTAGTATGAACAGACAGTATTTTAACAAATGGATATATAGTTTATAAAGCTGTATCAAATATATATATACATACACACAGACACACTATTCAGAATAAATAAAGGAAATAGTGAATTGCAAAACTGTTATCCTGTAGGAGGGAGGAGGGATTCACAGTGTCATAAACCAGGACAAAAAAGCTAAAAACAATAATACTGTTCAATGGAATGAAAGTTTAATTCACGCTGTGCCTATTTTGTATGAAAGACAAAAAAGAAAACATCTTCATTTTCAAATGATGCCTAAAAGATTTCTTTCTAAAAATATCTGCCGATGTCCTTTTATCTAAAGTACAACCTTCATCTCAAGATGGGTTCATGCACACTCTCATACATGTCAACATTCTTTAAAATGTAACAAGCAAAACCTTTTATTCAGCAATCTTAGTGTCATTCTTTTGACTACAAACTCAAATCTTTTCCGTGAGTCCTGTGTTTCTGCTAACAGCAAATAATTTCCTAGTTAACAGAGAAAATAGTGCAGAAATAGCATTAATTGTCTGTCTGAAAATCATATTTTAGCCAATTACTAGTCAATACTTTCATATCTTTCAAATAAAACAGTGCAAAACAGTCTTTTGTTAACTACCTAGAAGTAATAGGAGTGGCAAAGTAATTTCAGTTGATGAATGGTAAGAGATTGAGCTTATACTGCAAAGTTACATTTGCAGTACTCAGTACTTAATAACCACTTCAGAGGAACTTTGTCCCTTCTGTGCTTCATTTTCTCCCCTTTCAAAGACCAATACTAGCTACAAATGCTTATGGGATGTTCAAAATAAATTTTTTAGTTTGAAAGAGGTAGTTACAGATATTACATGCACAGATACGGGTTTACATTCAAATACTGTATTACTTACTCTTGACAATAATGTAACATACAAAAAATATTTCTCCCTTCTTTCATGAAGCATTCTATTAGGCTACTCAACCTGTCTGAGCTATTAGGCTACTCTACCTGCTTCTCACCTAAGAACTTACAACTTATTAAGAACATAAGAGTAGATAAGAATATCAATAAGAACAGATTAAAAAAAATAAAGGAAAGGTAACAAGATCAGTACCTATTGAAGGAAGAAGTAAACAGAGTGTAGCGAGGGGTTGACTTTATCATTTGGCATGCAAACAGATGGTGGCCAAGCAACACAGGTTTATGAATATCAATGAGTGGCCATCATAAGACATGGAATTTTCTCATAGTAGCCATAATTCATAAACATGGTAATAATGGTCTTCTCTTTCAGATGAAATATTACTATTCTTACTTAGTACTACTTCATTAATAAAATTAACATTTCAAATGAAAATTACTATAAACACTCTGAACATTGAAGCTTAACAGTTTCAATTATAAACTTCAACTTTTTGAAGGAATTAGTGGATAGGTTATAGGAATCCCTAAAGAAATAAAGTCATCTGCAAACAGTAGTTTGTATTATTAACAATTTTTAATATGACCACTAGGTGGAAATATTGTACTTACAGTTGGGGATGTGGCTGCTGACAGCAATGGTAAAATTCCTCCACAAGCAATAATAATGTTGTCTACCATCTGGGAAATGAGGTGTATTGTGTTGTGTACAAAAATAATATTTTCATTGCTATTGACAAAGTCCATCACAGACTTTGTGGAGTGACTGCAAGAACAGGAAAGAAAGGATGGATTAAAACCAAACAGTTACAGTGAAAGTTTAGGTAAATTTATTCTTTGCAAAGAGACACGAATGTTTCTGTTATATAAAGTAGATCCTTGTCTACGTAACTTTGCATGTAAATTGTCTAAAAATATAAACAGACTAATCTGATGTACAAATTGACTGCTAATTTCACACCAGTGAAAAATAGTTTCAGATCAGTTTCAGATATACAGTTGAGAACAATGGCTCAAAACCTGTTATTCCTATCACTCAGTCCTTCTCTTCAGAGGCAGTTCTACTGAGAGCAATGGGATTGTTTCTTATTATTCAGTTGATTAACAGAGTTCACCATACAGTACCAGTGTCATGTCAAGTAGCCCTGATAACACCTAATGAACTTAGGTGCATTTTGTCTTGATTTTTTTCAATTGTCATTCCTGCAGGCTAATCTGTTAGAGTGGTACTGATCAAAGAAACCTTCTGATGGTGTTTTAAAGTAGAAACTTGATGATCTGGTGATACTTTGACCTAATATTAACTTTATTAACTAATATTAGCTTTAGCATTAGCCAAAGCTTTGCGAGATAGATATGCTAATAATATTACTTGAAATCTCAGCAACTCCAAACTGGTAAGAAATTGTCCCATGAAACAGTCACTCCCCCAAAATACAAAAAGCTAGGTGAAAATATTGAGGAACACTTGGCCAATTATTATGTTCCTTTTTCCAAAACAACCTTGTTGCCGGCCATTCAACAAAAATTAAAGTCTTCAAATGAAAATATGCAAGCTAAAATTTTAATCTCTAAGTGTCACATAAGCATAAAAGACAAAAGAAAATATTTCTCCAAAATATATCTATATTTAAATTGTCTATTTCCTAGTGACTATCACAGAACAGTTCCCCAAACTGGAAACTTAATGCGATGTAAATTAATTGTTTGATACAACTAAGGTAAAGTTTTCTGAAAATGAGTTACTGTGTTCTAGAAATGAGATTAGATAGTGTCTATTATACCTAAAGGTAGTGATAACAAGAAGCTACTGAGTATCTCTGTTAAAGAGTGCAAAAAGCTAGGAGATCGTATTGCTGTCATTAGAAGTAATCTAACCACCAAGATTAACTACAACCAGAAGCTGGCATGCAAAATACAATTATCAACTAGAAAAGATGATTTCTTAGAAAAATTTATAGGACAGTTTTTTTTTTTTTTTTTTTTAATACAGTTTGCAGGTAGAGAAACTCTCTTTTAATTAGAACAATTGAAAAAAAATGGCAATTAACAGACACACAAGTCTTCCTCAGGTGTGAAACATGAGTACAGATTCTAACACTAAACATAAGCTGAGACAGCAACTCAGTTTGGTCAGGTATGCATGAATTATACAGTCTCGGAAGAAAACAGAAATTGTTACCCCCGATATAGAGCTGTTACAAGCTGGGAAGGGGCAAAAAGAAAAGATACAAGATACGGTAGGGCACTTCAGCTTACACCAATTCTCTCTCTTCCCATTATCTCAGTAACATTCCCTCTACAACACATCTAATTTTTCCTTGTTGACAGGAATGTAAAACAGGATTTAAATAAGAAGTAATCATCTACCTTCTCCAAACATGTACATCTGTTTCTAGTGCAAAAAGCAAGTCTGTCAGGAGCCGCTGGTGCATGGGAGACCATTTAAACTCTGGAATACGAAACATAGTTGTGCGTGGACCTGGACTAAACTGTCGTCGCTGCTCTTCTGTCATTGGCATTCCTCGAAATCCCAAGTCAACACGTAAATCCCGATCTTGCTGGGTGACAGATCGACCCTGTACTGCCTACATTAACAAGAAGTTCAAAAATCATGTTAAGTTTCTGTAATGTGTTTTTGAATGGTTCACAGACTTTCAGAAAGGATGGGCCAGAGCCCATCTAGGATGGTCTCAAGCACAAAGGAAAGAATGGACTCAAGCACAAACAACTGGAGATACAGATATTCCAGTGCAGGCACTATCATTCATTAAAGGAGCTACTCCAAATCAATCAGCACTGAGGTGCTATGGCTTGCCTTCCTTTCAGCTATTCACTGATATTTTACATTTGGGTTATTCACTTGAAATATTACAGAAAAGACCAAATGCGGCATGTACAAGGTCAGCAGTGACAAGATTTTGTTTATAGGAAACAACTATTCTTTTGCATAGATAGCACAATTTTCTTTGACGAAACAAACTGACAAACTACACAGCGATGGCTTCAAGATATCAGTGTACTTGCACTGTACAGTTCATCATCTTCTAAAACCAATTTATTAATTTGGTATTTTTAGCAGGATCATTAAAGGATCAAATCTACTCCCAAACCTAATGTTGTTACGCTTTGTTAATTGGTTAACAGTTTTATGGATTCTTAGGATATTCTTTAGATTCTCCCATCAGGTAGAAAATGGGAATTTTATACCCTTTTAATATCTACATAGTCGTGACTGTTTCCTCTTGGTGATTAATGACAAAAGCGAAAGATACAGACTATGATGGAGAAAACTGTGAAGGAAAAAGTAGTAAAGAACAATCATTTAGACCAAATTAGAGGCCAATATCCATAACAATGACATTATTTATATTGTACAACATCTCTGAAAGGAAGAAATACAAAGTATGCTCCTTGGTTTTATTTTAAAGTGAGATTAGATTAGTTTTAGACTGGAAAAATAGAAAATATACTTGTTTTGTTCACATACTCATTTCCTGATCTCTATATACTGCTTTAAATTTTGCCTTAAAAGCAAAAAGACATTTATGAAATATTTGTATTAGCGTCATAAAAATGGAAATGGCCCTGGAAATGGCACTGGAGTTAAATTGGAAAGCTTCTTAGATCTGTAGTCTGGTTTTGATCTGATCTATAGCCAGATTTCTGAGAGCAGGGCAGGTTTCTTTCATTCAGTTTGACCTGTTCGTATCAATATCGTTGCTTTGGCTTCCAATTCCTATCTATTCCTTAGAATATTGATATATTAATAGAAATATAGACATTAATAGACTTATCTTTAAATAATAATAATTATTTTTTCCAGGAATTAATTGAGATTTGAATCTTTTAAATTATTTTTCTGCAGTGTGCTTTCAGTTCTATTTTCATTCTTTCATAGTTCAGATCACAGAAAAAATAATATTTCCTTTGGTGTTTTCTTTGACGTTTGCTTTTACTATTGACAAAGGCATTGAATCTTTGAAATATGGAAGAGATCCCTTCTCTATTTTGTTGGGCATTTTGTTGCCTCCTTTCAGTCCACTTGAGCTTACTTTGAGTAGTAAGACATGCTTACTGCTTACTGATAAGGTAGAGAACTGATTGCAGATCTGTTTTTAGAAAAACATGTTATCATTTCCATTTGCATACCACTTGCTCCCTCTTTGGTACAACTATATGCAGTTGTCAAGTCACTTACAATAATGGTATCATAACTGCACCAGAACAGGATAGCTTTTTATTTAGATAATACTTCTGTAATTGCAACAATAGGCTTTGGTGTGCATTGCACAAACCACCATGAAACCCAAATATCTACTTGGGTGGCCAATGTTCAAACCCAACCCAACCCAACCCAACCCAACCAAACCTAACCTAACCAAAAGTGTTTTCAGTGATCTCAAAGCCAGTGGAATCAAATCTAATGTGGCAGTGCCCACACACACTGCAATCTAAACTCGAGCCTCCAGCCTCAGTGTAAACATGCTAATTATATTACTGCTTTTTACTCATGAAAATGATAATCCTTGGTGAGAATCACAGAATCATTTGAGTTGGAAGGGACCTTAGAGATTACTAGTTCCAACACAGTTCCAATATTTAATACATATTTCCATCTATTTTTATTAGTTAACTTCATTTAAAAATAAATGATTTAACTATGGAGACCTTACACTTCACAGGGCATTTCCAAACACATAAAGAAGTGATTAGAAGATAACAATTTTGGTGGTTACACAGTTTACAATTGTTTTCAAGAAAATCATTTAAAAGAGATATTTATGGCTACTAACTCATAGTATTTTATCAAGGATAATAGTGGGAAAGAAATGTAATTTAAGTAACATATGGAGAATCAAGGGAGATAAATAACTTCTAGAGTTGGACTCTGGAAGAGTATACACTTTGTAAATAATTTGCAGATCCACATGATCTGCTAGGAATTTTCTGGGAAGCTAAGAGTAAAGCATTTGAAAAATGGTTTTCTTATCTTGTAATGATTTCATAAAAGTTCATTAGGAATTCATGAGGCATTCCTATGTTTATAAATCAACTACTGCATATGAAATTCATCAAGGAAAGAGGTTAAAGGACAGAAATGTCATAAAGTTGCACCAACAGTAGCAAGTATGAAGTCAGATTATTTTTTTTTCATTAAAGGCATCTTACTAATTCATTGTGTTTACGTGTGCATATCTGTATATAGAAATTGAATGTTTTCTCTTGCTTTTTACTCTTTAAACAAAACTCACATCTCAAAATAAATATTGTCTGCTCCTTTTTCTTGCTCTCCTGCATTCTGTCCCATTTGTCAGTTTGAATGATAATAACAGTTTTAATTTTAAGACTTAAAATAAGGTACTTCCTATCAAGAATTTCCAGGGGTCATTCTTTATTACATAGAATCCTTTCAAATATAATAATCCCTATACAGTGCTTGATACTCTGTCCCTGATGTTATGAGGCTTTTCATAGTTTTGAAAAAATGCAACAGGAGAACCCCAAATTTTTCTTATAACACCTGACCAGGGAATGAAAAGTTTTGAGTTTCATCTGCTCTTCTCTTCAAAAGAGAGGTTCTTGTCATAGAATAGAGACTGAGAAGAGAGAGATTTCAGAACCTTCTGGTGTGAATAACCAGTGAGTAAGTTTTTGTGTAGCTCTAAAACTTTTTGACAATGTCACACACACTACACGGCATCAAGCAGAGCAACTTTTGTAAGCACTGGCTCTTCTTCCATAATTTCAGGTAGCCTACCTGACTTTAAAATCCTACAAGATAAATACTGGTGTACATACTTGACATTATAGTGAGATAGCAAATCTTTAAGTTAGTCATTTTTTCCCCCAATAACATATTAAGTTAGTCATTTTTTCCCCCAATAACATCCTTAAAAGCAATCTTTGATTACATGCTATTGGCCAAGAACAATGTTAGTGAGTAAATTAATTCTATGCTCTAGAAGTTCAAAGTGATCCTATATTTCACTGTGCATACAGAGCATGCACAGGATACAAAAGCACAAATTCAAAGAGTAGACTTCTATCTTGGACTTCCCATTTTAAGAATGCTTCTTGGACTTCCCATTTTAAGAATACTGTGGCTTTTACAAAAACACTAGTTAGAATTTTTCAGAGAGATACCTAGACAAGAAAGAATCCCTGAGAAGAATGTAGATACCTCTTGTTTCAATAATGATCTCTGGTCTGGAAATCAAGTCAGTTTCTCTTCTATTATCCCTAAACTATTCCTTTTCTTTCTAAACAACTTTTATGTGTATCTCATAATAAAATAGAGATATTTCATTTCTAATCTTAGAAGACATGCTAACAATAGGCTTAAAACAGAATTCTAAGAGCACTGCTTAATCCGTCTACAGGAAATAAGGGAAATGGATAAGAGATTCTCTTAGCTAAGGTTTTTAAAATTAAAGCATAGAGCCATAGAATGGTTTGGGTTGGAAAGGACCTTAAAGATCATCTAATTCCAATCCCCTGCCCTTGCCGGGGACACCTTCCACTAGACCAGGTTGCTCAAAGCCCCATCCAACCTGACCTTTAATGCTTTCAGGGATGGGTCATCCTCAGCTTCTCTGGGCAACTTGTTCCAGTGCATCACCACTCTCTGAGTAAAGAACTTTTTCTTTATATCTAATCTAAATCTACTGTTTTTTACTTTAAAGTCATTATTCCTTGTCTTATCACTACACTTTCTGACAAAGAGTCCCTCCCCAGCTTTCCCATAGACCCCCTTAAGGTACTGGAAGGCTGCTATAAGGTCTCCCTGGAGCTTTCTCTTCTCCAGGTTGAGCATCCACAATTGCAAGAGATATTTTCTATACAGACATAAAAGTTAAGGAGTTTTCAAAGTAAGTAGGCTTGGAAGATGGAAACTTTTCACATTATTAAGGAAATATAGTTCAAAAATCACTCAGACCACAAACTATCGATGTATTCAAAAACAAAGAACAGTGATTACATCAGACACATATATAGCTACAGCACTTGAAACTTACCTGGGTTGTGGTGGTTGTCTGGATCTTCCGTATCTCCTTTCCTGCTTCCTTACCATCATCAGATCTTTCTGTATCTGATATTATACTTCCTGCATCAACATTAGGTACAGTTTTGCTACCAGAAGACTCTGTCTCAAGAGTTGTGGCAGTCATTTCAGCATATTCTAATCCTTTAGATGATGAAGCCAACTCCCTCTCAGAAATGCTACTCATTCCATCTGAAGTTGTATGAATCTTAAACTCCTTGTCCTCTATTATACTTGAAGCGCACGTTATATCTACACTACCTGCCATATGTGCAAGCAATCCCAAATCATCATTTACGCCAAGATGCATCTGAGTGTCTTGCACATTTGGAATAGAAATATGGTTACTTGAAAGTTCAGGTAGAAGTTTCTCCTCTTGGCTGGGTATTTTATCAAAGAGAAATGAGGTACTGTTAGTAGAAGGTTCATCTTTCTCATCAGCCAGAGTTATTAATGGACCATTATCTTTTTCCTCATTCTTCTTAATAATACCTACACTTCCATGAACATTGTTTTGGAGCTTCTCAACAGCAGCACTGTATACATTATCTAGAAGAGATTCAACTTCTACAAGTGCACCATTTTCTCCAGTTACCAGTGTCTCCGGTGATAAATCCATATCATCAAGCTTTACTTCTGTAGCTTCTACCTTTTCAGCTTTTATATCAACTAAAAGGTCATGAACTTCCACATGTACTCCTCCTCCTGGTCTCTCAGCACTTCCAAGCACATCATCAGACACCTTTGTAGCCATGAGCAAGTCCCTTGTATCTGTACTGACAGGATAATCTGTTTCACTTTCCGGACTTTGGCTTTGTGAAAGGTCTTCTATCTCTCGGATTTCCATTCCACCTTTTGCTCCTGTTGTCTGAGATGAAAGACCTGAGATAGTGCTCACGTTACCCTTTTTCCCCTTTTTTATGTTTTCTTCCTCTTGCCTTTGATACTCTTCATACATTTTAGCTAGGTACTCCTTGTGAGCCTCATATGTGACCTTAAAAAAAAAAGAAAAAGATTATGTAGATGAATATATACTACATGAACCTGCACAAAATCTAATGAGAATCTTAACAACTTATTACATACAGCTCACAAACTGTTCCACATAAGAGGACCCGCAATTTTTGACAAAAAATCCCACCTTGACATGTATGGACACAGCCACCAGATGGCACTAAATCACTTTAAATATGATCTTACCATATTACTAGTCCCTTTGGGAGAGTTATCAGGATTTAAAAAACAAAACAAAAAACAACAACAAAACATCCATGGGTCATTTCTTACCTTGGAATGAGCTATAGAAAGAGTATCGACCCACACTCTCCAGCCTCCCCATTCATATTTTATTGCATGATACAAGAGAATACGGAAAATGTTGTAAACCATCTCTGTGATCTTCTGCTCTTCCGAGTTCTTAGGGTTAATGTATCCCAGAGAAAACATCCAGTCCTGCCACACTGAACACTGAAGTAAACATCTAAAGTGAAATAATTAGGTCAAAATATATCCAAAGCAGGCTTACTTATTTTAACGTTACAAAGGTTAAAATAGGAGGAAAATAACATGGTGCATCTACTTTGAAATCAATCTGACCGTAGGAATAAATCTTAAAAGTACTTTAGGATCATAAAAATTTGAAATATATTCTTAACAGAAGAACCAATTACTAGTTACTAAATTAAGAAAAGAAACCACAAACCTATTAAATTCATTTTTATACATTCAATTTAATCTACAATATAAAACTCTACACACAGTACAACAGATTGCTATTATCCACAAGTCAAGGATGAGAAAATACTATTTGTAGTGACATACCTTCTGTTTTCACGGCTATTACTAAAGAGTTTTATCATATCAGACAAGAACAAACGTCGAACTTCCATCAGCTCTGCACTTGGTGTGGAGTTTTTTAACAGCGTTGCCACCACCTTAAGAATCACTTTGAAAGAATAAATTAGTTACAATAACACATTTTAACAGCATTTGGTATAAAAATAAAATAAAGTTGCTGACAGCAACCAATATAAGTATTAACTGAAACTCAAATACACTTGAGATATGCTAATGAAGTGTTCTTGCCTTCCGAACCATATTCTTTCAAAAAAAAATAAAAATCTAAGCTATATGTATATTGTACAAACATAATATATAGTACTTACTTGGATTTTGTATTTTCACTGTAGAATCTGGCTCTGGATGTGGTTTATGAACAACTTGAGTGCACACTTGTTCTGTCAAAATCTAAAACACAGAATATTAAGTTCCTGTTATTTTTAATTAAAAGGTACAGCATTTCTTTGTTCATGTTTTAAATTTTAAGTATACCATTTATCACGGCCACGCTGTAACTTCATATAAAACATTTTGGTAAAATATTTTATTCTTCAAGAATAGAATAAAGCAATTCCTCCATGTAAAGAGTAACATGGATGTACTGTGGTTGGCTAATGTTTTAGTTAGCTCAATAAACATGCAATGGTGTTTTTAAGAGATGAGTCTATGTAAGCCATAAACTAGGAGAAATGAAACCTAGGTGTTAAGCTTGCTGTTTGCTTGAAATGGTATTGCTCGCAGAAGGACGAAGTCTGTTAACAGTGGGAAGAGAATTACCAAAGATCCTATTCCAACGTTCATATTTATTTATCTTAATCTCTTTAAAGTTTCTGACTTCTCACATTGAAGAGTTTAACAGCAGGTCACCAGAAATGAAAAGGGAATTATTTGTTTGAAAAAACTGTGAATTCCTAATGAAGTAATTCCTGTCAGCAGAAAACCTATTGTCAGATCATATTTACTGTTGTTTGCACCATGGATATTTGTATATTACAGTAAGTAAAATCACCGTGTTTGTCTCAGTTCAAAGATATAGCAGCTGTCTACAACACCTCTAGGTCTATGAACTACAAGACAAGTGTTGAATAAATATATCAGCTATATTTAAGAGATACACCAGTAAAATGCTTCAGTTTCTATATTAAACTCAATTATGGCTAAATATATAAAAACTAAACAAAGATTCTGTAAGTTTTCTAAACCAGCATTGAAAGTGAAATTCATTGATTAAATTTTGCTATGAAACAGAAATAGCTTCCCTGTAAATTTCATCTGCAGAAACTGACCTAAGGCTATTTAACCACAAGGCTGGTGAAATCAATAACTTATTCAGGTTTAAGATCCATTAAGGAATAATGGTGGGACATGTTAAAAAAGTAATACCAGAGTACTTAATTAAAAAATTGAGTTTAGATTTATTGAGACATTGTGCATTTTGTATGTAAAAAAAACCAACCAACCAACCAACCAAAGACACATAAGACAACAACAACAACAAAACATTTTCCAAGAACTGAAGTAAGAGCAGGTATATTGTCTCTACTATACCAGTAATTGGTCTAACAGTTATCAGTAAAAGAGAGACTTAAGGAATATATGACTGTGAGGGGACTGTGGGGATGTGGTACAGCTGGGGGATGTCTGTATGTGGGTTGAGGATACAAAAATCTCTTAAACTAAATACAGATACCCAGACACACATACAAACACAAATAATGTAACGAGCCAAAGGAAATGCATTCTTTAAAGGTGTATCTCCTCTTCAAATAGAACTCGAGCTGAGATATGTTTTCTAGAACCACATATCTAGTTACTGCACTCAGTCTAGGATACTGTCATCAGATTCAATTGCTCTCTCTACCTGCTTGTGAATCATGAAATTATTTGGGTTGGAAGGGACCTTAAGTATCACTGAATTCCAATCCCTGCCTGCCACAGGCAGGGACACATTCCACTAGACCAGGATGCTCAACACCCCATCCAACCTGGCCTTGAACACCTCCAGGGATGAGGCATCCACAGTTTCTCTGGGCAAAATATTCCAGTGCCTCACCACTCCCTGAGTAAAGAATTTCTTCTTAATGCCTAATCTAAATTTACCCTCTTTTTAGTTTAAAGACATTACCCCTTGTAATACCACAGCATTCCCTGATAAAGTGCCTCCAGCTTTCCTGTAGGCCCCCTTTTGGTACTGGAAGGCCACTACAGGATCTCCCTGGACGGAGAACTTCTGCAGGCTAAACAACCCCAAATCTCAGCCTCTCTTCATAGGAGCCTTCTGCTGGGGGCCCCATAGCTGAACACAGTACTCCATGTGGGGTCTCATGAGAGCAGAGTAGAATGGGGAAAATCACCACCCTCGACCTGCTGGCCATGCTTTTCTGACAGAGTCCCAGATATGGTTGGCTTCCAAGTGTAGATTGCTAGCTCATGTTGAGTTTCTCTTCAATCAACATCCCCAAGACCTTCTCCTCAGGCCTGTTCTCAATCCATTCTCCACCCAGCCTCTATTTTTGCTCAGGATTGTCCCGACCCAGCTGCAGCACCTTGCACTTGGCCTTGCTGAACTTCATGAGCTTTGCACAGGCCCACCTCTCAAGCCTGTAGAGGTCACTCTGAATGGCATCTCTTCCCCTCCAGCTTATCAATCACACCACACAGCTTGGTGTCTTCGGCAAACTTGCTGAGGGTGCACTCGATCCCACTGTCCATGTCAACAACAATGATGTTAAACAACACCTGTCCCAGTACTGACCCCTGAAGAACACCACTCATCACTGATCTCCACCTGGACATCAAGCCAGTGACTGCAATGCTGTGAGTGCGACCACCCAGCCAATTCCTGACCCACTGGGTGGTCCATCTATCAAATCTATGTCTCTCCAATTTAGAGACAAGGATATCATGAGGGACAGCGTCAAATGCTTTGCACAAGTCCAGGTAGATGATGTCAGTTGCTCTTCCCCTACCCACCAATGCTGTATCCCCATTGTAGAAGACCACCAGATTTGTCAGGCACAATTTGCTTTTGTGAAGCCATGTGGGCTGTCACCAATCACCTCCTTATGTTTCATGTGGGTTTGGACCAACTTCATGTTTATAATACATAAACTAAATTGTGCATCATCAAAAATGACTTTTCTGCAAGAGGCTGTTAGACATTTAAATATTTGTAGGTCACATTCATCTCCTCAACAAGTATCTGTTACATTGAAGTGACTGTGTTCAGCTATCATCATAGTACCAATATGGATAGTTAAAAAAATAAAAAACAGCACTTTTCAAAATTTTATTAACTTGAAAAGAATTTCACCAAAAAGGGGGAAAAAAAAAAAAGAAGTAAAAATGGTAAAAATGCATCTCTTTAGCTCTAGCACTCTCTAGTTCAAGCAATGGAGGAGTAAGAGCCTGCAGTAACTTTATTGTTATTATTACTATTTTTGAAAGTGATGAACAACTTAAATAGCAGGATCTTTTCCACCACCCATTGTAATGCTGTAAATAAAAAGTTTTATTAAGAATATCCAAAAATATCCAAAGCATGGGAGAATAAATTCTGAGCCAGTGTCCTTCCTTAAAATTTAAAAAAATTCTCAAAAGTCTTGCAAATCAGGATATTGCAAAGCCCAGAGTTTACAAAAAGGCTATATAAAAATATAATTAAGCCATACATTTTACAACAGAGATTACAATCTGTATGTTTAATAATTTGTACCTCATAAAGCGTGTTATATGTTGTAACTGTCACTGTATTTGTATGCAGCATCAACCTTTCTCCAAGAAGAGTGAAAAGACTGTGAGTATGCATGATTTCAACCTTTCGCCTGGAAGAGAAAACAAAACTTCTATGAAAATGCCAAGCATGATGAAAATTCTCAAGTAAATGCAAAAACATTAGAGTCTAATATTTTGATGTTGTACTAAAAGTTCTAAAACCTGTTATTCTGCATATATTATGAATTAAACATCATTTAAGATCTTTCCTGATTTGAATGCTATTGTAGTAATATACAAAGATCCACAGCAAGCAATTCTATATTTGGGATGTCTTTTTTTTTTTTAAATAAAAAATAAAATAAAATGGCACATCGTTCTCTCATTCACTAGGATCCCAAAAGCTATGAAATTCAAATTGACTGAGGGGAATTTTACAGTTAGGAACAAGAAATACTATAATCTTAAAAAGCAGAGAGGAAAGCAGCTCATGTCAGTGAATTGTATCTATCGCCAAACACTCTTCTTTTTTAATTGGATATAGCATTAAAAATAGAGTACTTATTGTATATCGCATCATTAAATTTATCTACTGCTGTAATAAATACAAAATAAAGAATATTATTAAGAATAATTAATAATCTATATGAAAGCAGCAGGACCGTATGAAATAATATATAGTAAGGTTTCCTAGTTGTGCATTCAAAAGCTAAGAAACTCCTTTCTCATGATTACTGATGATGATAACACAGGCTTCAATCACACAGATTCATTCTAGAATTTTTGAAATGAATACATTATATTTAAATCTTCAAATAACCATAAATGAGAGTGGCAACATCTTGTAACAGTGTCTAGTCTTTGTCACACTAAAAGGAGTTCATAACTTATGAGAAAAACTACATGTATTCAACCTTGCAAGCTATGATGTGGTGCATGGAAGGAAAAAATAATTTGAATACCTATGCTAGTTACACTTAAACCGATTTTTGCTTTGTAACTAGCTGATCTGACTTACATAATGTACGAATTCTTCTAAAGTAACAAAAAATAATCTTTATTTCAGACACTCAAAAGAGGTAAAACTAATTATTATGGAAAAATAAAATGTTAAGGAACACCATAAATAGCACTGGTTAATGTATTTTGTAGCTTTACTTTGCTGTATTTGAGATTAGATATATTTAAAAGTAGAAAATTATAAACGTACAAGCCTATATAGTCCTGTTTTAAGAAGGTTTAAATGTGCAGATAAAAAGAAGTGAAAAAATGGCTGTAACCACTGTCAGTGGGAAGCATCAAAGAGGTAGAGAAGGAAAAGAATAGGATCTGCCTACTGTTAAGGTTAGGCATAGTGGTCTGTCATCACAGATCACAAACAAAAATTAAGTACATCATTCAGAGTTTCATCTAACACATCAATGGTCACTTGTCCAGGTAGCCCATCACCTCAACTCTTTGGTTAATCTGCAAAGAATACCTAATGAATGGTAACTGTGTATTACTTTGATTCTTTTTTTTTTTTTTTTAATCTATTCCTTGGTTATTATTATTGTATTGGTTCAGATTTCATGAATTACATTATAACATCTCTTTATGCAATTCTACTTTAGTGCATTAAAGTAGAATTCCAAAAGGATGCCTGTTTCCTGTAATATAAAACAGAAATTTATAAGTGGTTTATAAACTTTATGTGGTTTACAATTTTGAAATTTCTTAGAATTTCCTGTATTTGACTACAATTTTATATAGCTATGCATATGCACACACATATGTGCACAAATAGGCACACCTCACAAGCATTAGTTATAAGATATGAAAATGGGAGACATTTTTACTTGCTGAAATGTACTTAAAATGTGAACATTCACAGATACCTAGGACTCTGTAGATTTTAATTAATTTATTTTTTTAATTCAAAGTAACAGAATATTCAAAGATACCTTGAAAGATGCACAATATTCAAGTGGATTTGAATGACTTCAATTACATGACAAAATAAGATTTTTATTTTTTTTTCAGTTGTCGTGTTAATTATGTACTTTCACTGAAGAATGGAAACTCCACAGATACATGCATAATTACAAGTAGATGCTCAGGATCAGGAACTGAAATCTCAGCTTCTGAAAAATCTCAGTTTTTCTTTTCTGTAATATTCTGCTGAGCATTTGCTACTCAGTTTATTGCATATGCAATAAATGATTTGAATAAATGTACTTATTTGGACACAGGCCTCTGCGCTAGTTAAACCTTTATCTGGTGTGTCTTAATTCAACTCCTATGAATTTGAACCATTTTTAGTAAGCAATGTTTGAAAAGCCCTTTGAGATTCTTGAATGGACTATGAATTTGCTTTATCAATTCCCAGAACACTCTTTGGTTTGCTGGATCCCAAGAGAAAATCCCATTTGGGAGCATGTTCTCAGCTAACTGTCTCTCAATTACGCTGTCATACTTTATTGATCTTATGGAGAAAAGCATGTATAGCAATACTGCACTCTGGCTGGAGTCCTAGTTTCTTTGCCTTCTGAGGAGGTTTTACATGATTTAAAGCATAGTATAGCATATAGCATAGCTATATATGTATATGTATATATATAGCATAGCTATATATAGTATAGCATAACGCATAGCTATAGTAAAGCACATTGCTAATTTCCGTCCTGCATACTATCCCACTGGAATATCTGCATACAAGAGGAAAAGTGATCAGCAGCAGGTTACATAGCCCTGCATGATTTTCAATTTTTTCTTAACATCAAATAAGGGAAGATGAGACTAAGTACATCTATTTTGTGACTCAGGATCATTTTAAATATGAATATTTCTTGCTTCCCTTGTTATAGAGGCATGATCTTACCTCATTTTTTTATGATCATTTACTAGCTGTTTACTTTTTATTCTGAATTTTTCCATGTGAATTACACATTCTATTTCATTTTTCCCATCAGTTTGAAGGTATTTTTAAAAGTACAACCCTGACACATTTATTGCAATCACACTGAAAATTTGAGCAACAAATTTTTGATGACAATCATATGTTTCCTACAACCCTTATCTGAACATGCAAGAGAAATTTCTAAAATGTATTTTTGAAAAATGGTTTTAGATCATTTCAATATTTAATTTTCAACATATTGTATATTTGGTAGATAAGCACTATATCTTTTCAAATGTCATAATAGTAACAAGTTAACTAGAAGAGCAATTTTATCCTAATGTATAAAAGTAACAGAATATGCAAATGATTAAATGGGAAATGTAACAATTTTATTCTATGTCATTTCTGAAGACTGTTAAATTATGTAAAGTAATTATGACAAAAAGACATGAAGAACTGTGAATTTACACTACTACAATAATTTTAAAACTACACTTACTTATGGCCCAAGTGTTTGAGAAAATATCCGAGAACCTTCAAAGCTTGCACCCATATACTCTCACTTTTGGAAGCCAATAATTTATAAATTACTCTAAAAAAGAAAAACAAATTCAACAAGGTTTTTCATTTTATTACTGAATATCACACACACACATTGTATTTCACTAAACAGGAATATCTTATAAGGAACTTATAACACTAAAACCCAACAACTTACATAAAATGGAAGGGTATACTGAAATCACCAAGCACAGCATAATGATTTGATTATGAGCTCTTTAGGTTAGAGGCATGGTGTCTTTTCATTCAGTTCAATGTTTCATACCAGAAAGAAAAAAACCTTTCCTAATATTCTTCCCTAACTAGAAGAAGAAAATAAAAGACAGCCTGAGAAGTTGTATCTTAAGACAAAAGGAAAAGATTGGAACACAAAGTCACACCACGGTTTTTCTTGAAGTACCTGGATGGTACAGAAAACAAAAATGTGGTTTGTTTGTTTGTTGCTATTTTGCTATAGAACTATAGATAGAAAACAATGTCCTAACTGTGAGCACAACAGGTCTTTCCTATACTTTTGTTTCAACTAGCATTGCCATTCAAATAGTTTTAAATACAAGTAGTATCATGAAGTTTTAAATATTTTATAGAAAACACAGCTTGAATTTATCAGTGATAGGCATTTTTCTTCTATTCTTCTTGTATTTTCCAAAGTACAATACAAAATAAAAATCTATAGTAAACATTAAATTATTAACAATAAAATTATTAATCTTGGAAAAATCCTGCATTACCACGGCTGGCAAAAATCCAGCCAAACCAAAAAAACCCCACCCTGCTTTTCTGTCAATTATCAGATATTAAAAGTATGAACAAGCACATAAATATATAAGTTCCACAGACACCTTTTTTATTTTTATTTTTTTCAGAGAGAATTTGAGAGATTAGGACATTTCTCTCATTTTCCTCTTCTTTCCCCCAAATTATGTAAAACATCAGAAGACAGAATATTCAATGATTCTGAGATAGATACTTGCCTTTTTGATGTATCTTGTTAATTACATATTCTATTTGAGATTGAGAAATAAGTACAGCAGTACATTTACCTTCAAATATAATAGTGATAACCTCAAGGGGAAAATTTTAGTCTCAGAGCTATCCAAAACCAGTCTGTTTTTGAAAAAGTTATATCCCGAATTAGTAAAATTGTACTTTGAAAGACCAGCAGTTGTGATATTTGTGTGAAAAAGAAGGCATTTGGAGAGTGATAATACTGGAACTACTTTTAAAATAGTTTCTCACTTCACTGTCTTACCGTATCCCATTTCTCTGATCAAAGGCAGGTATCATGGATGCTGGATGTTCGGACATTAGTGCCACTAGCAGCTGCAGCACATCATGAATATTTTCATCCTGTATGACAAGACCAATGTTACTCCACGAACTAACCTCAACAGCAAGCTTCCCACAGAGCTGATACAAGTGATTACAGTAAAAGATAGGTAATTTCAGTAATGTACCTCATGCATTGTTAACAAGTAATTTAATATGCTCTGCAGTTCATCTTCTTTCACACCTCGATCCTAAAAAAAAAATAAAATAAAATAAAAAAGAATGGATAAATTTTCAGAGAAAACTAATTCTTTAAAGTATGGCCTAAGAAAACTTGGACTGAGTCATGTAATTCTACAAATTTACTATGTATACTCAAAGAACTAAATTCTCATTTTCACTACATTCCTTTTCTGTACCACTGTGGAAATACAAAACAGCCAGAAGTCAGGCCTCTATTACTGCTAGAAATTATTCTTATAGTGTGGGGTTTCAGATGGTATCAGCTATTACTGCCACTCTTCCAATTCCTGATGCTCAACCAAACAAAAAAAAAAAAAAAAAAAAAAAGAAAAAAGCTAGATCAGAAAATACTGTTTTTCAGTCTAGTCTCACATGGCAAATTATACCTCAAAGACCATCTGTAATGGAGAGAAAGAAGAATCCTGGACTGTTTCAAACTGTAGTAGGACAGAAAACAAATAATAAAAAAAAAAATAAATAAAAATAAAAGAATAAAATAAAGTAGTAACTGCAGAATCTAACTTAACAACTGACATTACCTTGTCCTTTTATCAATGAAATATTTATCTACTATCATATACTATCATATAAAAACTGCTCCAAATACCTGAAAGGTTCTGTACTACTACATACTATTTCTGCAAGTTCCTTTAATAAAATATATATAGCTTAGTTTGGTGAGGTTAATAAGAAATGTTGTATGGATTTACTGCCTTTATGTCTGTCAGAAGTACGTGCATCAATTAAAATTAACAACCAGAAACAGTTATAACGTCTGATAGGTATCAATTATTTACTACTCTGAAAGAACCTATATAACAGATATAAATGGTTTCCATTTGTAATTGACTGTTTTACCTTAAGTATAAGTTGTTTCAAAAACAGAAGCATAAATGCCCTTAGTGATATGATCTCTTTCTGTGAGGGCCGAGGACCATCTGGAAGAAGCAAAATATACCACATTTAAATATAAGCTAAGTCCTTTAATGAGTGCAGCTTCTTCAGTTCCTACAACAGATCTCGTATTGTATTCCTTTTATAAAAGATCGTATTTACAAACCTTTCAGAATAATGTTTTACAACATAATGCACCTTGAGTGATGTTTCATTTTTGAAGAAAAAAAAAATCCAGATATATTTTTTTAAACAAAGACATGAGAACATGAAGGGCAGTAATCAGATCTTGACTCACACAAGTGAATTAAGGTATAGGCTCTGTAGGTGTTCTCATATGATCCAGGAGACGTAAATTCGAATATAGACAACCACTCTCTTTATTGACTAATTCTACTCCACTGTCCCAAGGTCAGTGCGCAATTCAGGATAAAAATCTAGTTCTATTGACTACACTGAATGAAATTCCAGTGAAAACAGTGCAAGTTTAGACATCTAGAACAAATAAGCTTAGAAGGGTATGAACACAAAGCTGAATCTCACCTAAAATTTTTGATGACAACTTGGAATAACTAGGCCACTATGTTAAATGCCATCAGAATGAAATCCAAAAAAGAAATTAATGAAATATTAGTGATGGCCATTACTTGCAACAGAAACAAGCCATTAATCAAAGAGAATTAAGGAGCATAAAAAGAAATAAAATCAATTTAAATCAGAGAAAAAAAAGTCTGCAATCCTTAATCCTTTAAAAAGTTGTGTTTGTAGAAGTACACTATAAAACCAAATGTAAAAAAAAATAAAGAAAAAAAAAGAATAAGAAGCAAAGACCTAGAATAAATATATTCACTTGAACTTTGCTATATTGTATATTCCATTCTCCCCTTTCATAAATAATTAAGGTTGACCTCAAAATTTCTTTGTTAAATTTCTACTTTTCAAACAGTATGTGTCATACACTGTCATAAATTTTGCACAGTGAAAATCAGTGAATCATAATTTACTTTTTCATTAACCATTTTATCTTATGCTGATAAACACATATCAAAACTTAATAACACATATGTCTCAGTAGGATTTAAAATCCAGTTAAATCCAAAATTTTAATATATGTATTTATATATTAAATTTCGGGCTCCACTCTTCAAAGTGAAGTCATTGCTTTACACAGCTAATTCAGGAAAGTGCTTGTTGCAAACTTGAAGATGAGTTGTATTTGCTTAGCAAGGAAGAAGAAAAACACTAGTTAATCCTCTCAAGTTTCCTTCCCTGTTTCAGATGGAAGAGGAGGAGAGCTGAGTAAATTTCAGAAAGAATCAAATAAATTTCAGCCTTCTCCCCATTCCGTCATATGTCACAACTGTAAGGATATTGTTGTAAAAATCTCTTATATAGGCTTTGAAGCTATAGGAACAGTTTTCTATGAATACATTCTAATGGCACCATGAAACACCCACTTCCTGTTGTAAAAACAGAATTGAATGTTTTGGTACTAAATGCACTACATTAAAAACTGCATGTGCTTTTCTGGCGATGGTGTTGCTAGCCAACAGCTATTTTTTCCCTTAATTGAAATGCAGAATCTAACTCCTTTAACTGCATCACAGAAATCTGTGTCTTCACATTGCCTCTGTCCTCCTACACCTTACCAGGTTTCATAACAGAAAATATCTGAAAACCAGGTCTAAAAAACTGAGGTGTTTTGTCTTTCCTGAAAGACTGTAATTATGGAAACAGAAAATGGAACAATAAGGCAAAGGAGAGCTCTTCAAAGCCTTCTTGTAACAGAAATTTCAAAGGGTGGATTAAAAAGAAAATATCCCAAATTAACTTGGAACCTCTTCAAAGATACCTGAGTTTCATAGTTATTCATATACCCGATAGTTTCTCTGGAGATATAGAAGAACCCTTTTGAGTTCTTCAACATGCAAAAGACACAAAAGGAGTTCATGCTTGCTGGTTATATGCCAAGCAGACAGAACAATGTTTTTTTTTTTTTTTTTTTTTTTGCTTTTGTCTCCCATTACTGATTTTTTCTTGAATTTTAATTGTGTTTTGAATCTTCATTGCCTTAGAATCAGAAAAATGGGGATAGTCTCTACTCAAAAGACTTCATTACTTTGAAAATTAAAAGAGGACTGGTAAAGAAAAATAACAGAGGCTAGAGTAACTGGACGCTATGTAAACCAGTTAGCTACAAGTACTGGAAGAATGGACTGCACAGCAATTGTAATGCAAGAGTCACCTGATACAGACTGAATGCAAAAAATTTGGGAAATTGTAAAGATACATAAAACAAATTAACCACTGTAATTTGTTATTTCATCGGACTTTTTGACTTCATTACTAGTTGAAGAAGTAATACCAGACAGATTTATTAAAAAAAAATAAAATGATATTGTTTCCTGTGGAAATTGGTTTCACTTTTGCTGTATTTCCTGATGTCAGGATTATTTCACAGGTTTCCATTCAATGTGGTCTTCAAAAACAAGTCATTTTTTTTCCTGTCACCTATTTATAACTGGCAATTGAATCAAAAACAAATGATCAAACAAAACGCAACAATAAAATAAGAAACTCAATTCCATAGTATTAAGTGGAAAACTTACTTCCTTTATGTACATGTGCATCTGAAATGTAAAACTATCAAGCAAAATTATATGAAAAAATATGTATCAAGTATCTATACATTTTGAAATAGTGTCTCTAATACATGAGAAGGAAACAAAACAACATAAATTTACCATAGTGAATAAAGAAAGAAATACTAGTTTGAAATACAAAAGCAATAATGAAAGAGAAGATAGAAAACCAAATCTGAAACAAGCATTTGAGTTTTTTAAGTAATTCAAAATGTTTGCATGTCCTGTTTTATAAGCTGAATTGCAGAAGAATCAGGAGGTGAACTTTCACTTTTTTTTTGAGAAAAAATGTTAGTCAAATAAGAGGGTATACTAAACTCAGTCAGTACAGAAAACACACCCAACTTTGTGCTTTATTAAGACAGAAGAAAGCAATAAAACTTCAAGGCAGAAAAATGTCTGCAAGTAATAGTAAATCAAACTGCTAATATTAAAATGTGTTTCAATATTGCTGTGTAAAAAAATGACAAATGTATACAAGAAGAAAGCATTATACTATTAAAATGTCTGCATGAATAAGCTTACTTTTAATATGACAGCAAATCATCTGAAAAGAGTATAACATGGTCAAATTTGTGATATTGGCAAGATCTATATTAAAGTTTCTTTCAGATTTGAAAGGTCTTATGCCAAGTTAGCTTAGAGTTTCAGTTGTCTCTGATAAGGAGATACCATATTTCATTCTGATGCGCTGGAAGGAAGGGTTGCCATCTAGAGGGACCTGGACAGGCTCAGAAGGTGGACCCATGTGAACAACATGCGGTTCAACAAGGCTACATTCATGGTCCTGCACTTGGTTCAGGCAATCCCAAACATGAATACAGGCTGGGTAGAGAATACATTGAAAGTAGCCCTGAGGAGAACTTGAGGGTACTGGTGAATGAAAAACTCCCCATGAGCCAGAAATGTGCACTTGCAGCCCAGAAAGCCAATCTTATCCTGGGCTGCATCAAAAAGAAATGTGGCGAGCAGGCTGAGGGAGGTGATTCTCCCCCTCCTCTACTCTGCTATTCTGAGACACCACCTGAAATACTGCATTCAGCTCTGGGTCTCCCAACATAAGAGAGACACAGACCTGTTAGAGTGAGTCTGGAGGAGGGCCACAAGGATGATCGGAGGGCTGGAACATCTCTCCTATGAAGAGAGGCTGAGAAAGTTGGAGTAACTTAGCTTAGAGAAGAGAAGGGGGGAGACCTTATTGCTCTCTACAACTACCTGAACGGAAGAGGTGGAGGGCTGGGGGTCAGCCTCTTCTCACAGATAACTAGTAATAAGACTAGAGGGAATGACCACAAGTTGCGCCAGGGGAGGTTCAGGTTGGAAATTAGGGGAAATTTCTTCTCAGAAAGAGTAGTCAGGCATTGGAACAGGTTGCTCAGGGAAGTGGTGGAGTCACCGTTCCTGGGGATGTTTAAGGAAAGGTTGGATGTGGTGCTTAGGGATGTGGCTTAGTGGGTAATATTGGTGGTAGGGGGATGGTTGGATCAGATGGTCTTGGAGGTCTTTTCCAACTTTAATGATTCTATGATTCTATGACCTTACAGTGGACTTCCAGGCCTTAAAGGCCTAAAAGAAAGGTGGGGAGAGACACTTTTTCAGGGAGTGATGTGATATGACAAAGGGTAATGGCTTTAAACTAAAAGAGAGTAGATTTGGATTAGCTATTCAGAATAAATTTTTAAATCAGAGGGTGGTGAGGCACAGCAACAGGTTGCCCAGAGAAGCTGTGGATGACCCATCCCTGAAAGCATTCAAGGCCAAGTTGGATGGGGCTTTGAGTAACTTGGTCTAGTGGAAGGTGTCCACTAGGGGGGTTAGAACTAGATGATCTTTAAGGTCCTTTCCAACCCAAACCATTCTGCAATTCTATGATTTTCTCATATTGTGATATTTTTCTGTTTCTTACAGTAAAACGACCACTTAACAGGTCTCATTCTTTCATTCTGAAATATCAAATGACACTTTTGAGGCAGCAAGTCTAACATTCACATCATTGTATTTTAGAAGCATAAGTTTCTTGCTTTTACAAACTTCTCTTTACACACTATTTTATTTTTTAACAAATGGTAAACTTGCAGATAATATGTGGCAGTAGTGGCTGCATGCTGTTTAATGAAATCAACACAAAAACAACATCCTGGAACAGTTAAATTCTCTGATTTATTAGGACTGGTGAAGTTATGAATTGCTGAAAACAGAAGTGTAAAGAAAAAAGCATAAGGCAGTATTATCTACACCTTTTTCTATTTGTAGTATTCTAAGATTATGAGCCTGAATCAACCAGATTTCCACATCACATTGGCAGATTGCACTTAATGTTAAAAAAAAAAAAAAAAAAAAAAAAGGATGTCTGGGGAAGAAAAGTAATGAAGTAATGTAATATCCAGTCAATCAAACATTTTGAAAAGTTTGGGGGAATTTTATCAATCAATGAAAATAATTAATGTGTGTTCCATAAAACAATATGAAATTAAGTTAATATGAAATGAAATTTAGCAACCAATCACCTCAGAAATTAATTTATTTCCACAGTTATTTGATTGCAAGTCATCATAATTATTACCCCTGTACTAGTCAGAAGCAGAAGCAACCTGTAACATAATAGCAAAAAAAATCTTACTGTTGATTTGCTGATACAGTGCTATGTCACTGATCTTCTTCCCTGGCAAGCCAACATGTTCAACTCAATACAATGAAAGTCATTTTTAGATAGGAAATGCTACACAATACAGCTGTATCAAATACATAGGACTTTCTGCAGTCTAAGCAACAGGGAGGAACAAAGAAGAAGTTGAAATTAGCCTTGAAGAAAGGTAGGTTTATCTGGAAATCTATCTGACAAAAGGAGGAAATTCTGATCTAGTGGATAACAATACGTATTTTGAAAAGGTACATGGACTCACCATATATAAAATGCCTTCCCAACTACACTACACAGGCCTTAGTAATCGTGATTTTTGTTGTCGTACCACTACACCAAACAAACAGTAATCTGCACTATCCGACTACATTTCAGAGAGCTATCTAGTTGTATTCTTACAGAAACACATGTGCCTAGTTTGGAATTGACACAAATGAGAAGAGAAGGTACTACACCCTTAAAATACATAAGAATTAGAGAAAAGATAGGGAAGTAAAAGAGCCATATGTATGCTAATTCAGAGTAACTGATTCATTTTTCATTCTTAATTTTGTGTCCTTGTGTACCCCATGCCTTCTGCTCAGATTTTGATGAATACATTATATATTTTTTGTAGCTACTCAGGTGGTCTTACATATATCAATACTCAAAAGATACAGCTAACTGCAGAGAGGCAGATCTGGGCAAGAAAAAAGCAAGCCATACCTCCTGCAGAAAGAAATGTCACACAGTTTCCACAAAAGAGCAAGCCTAGCCATAGGGAAGTCGCACACGCAATACGTTCCCAAAGTGTTGTTAGGTACTAGTATCATGACACAGAACTACAGGAACTCTTTAATTAAAACAAAACAAAACAAGCAAACGAACAAAAGAATTAAAGCAATAAGTAGACAATATTATCCAACTTGCAATCTCAAACTAGTTGAGCAATTTTCCAGATCTCTATCTAGATGTAAATGTAGCTGACATCTGGAAACTTTACCTCCCAGTAGCTGGTCATTCAACAGTCACAAATAACAGTGTACTTATAAACTCATCAGCTGCGCATCTAACTTCCTAATTCCTCTCTGAGCTCATTTCTGGTTAACCTGCCTGGAGGTAAAACTGTACCTAAGCAGCACTGCAGTACAATCTTCATCAGGACATCGAAAGCATGAGGCTGGATAGAGTCAGCCCTACAGCAAGATTCAGCTAACCCTACTTGTAGACATCTACAGTGTACTTGGCTACACATGAGACGGGCTTCTAACCTTCCACTGAAGTCAATGGAGGGCTAGTCAATATAGCCAATGGAGTCTAGAGAGTAAATACCTTTCAAACCAAATAGCTCTCTGTCTCTATTGACTCAGGCCAGGATTCATTTTCCTAAACATACTTTCCAGTGCAATTTGACACACCATAAGGTATCTAAGATATCTACACATTGCTAGCAATGAAACACAGGACACCTGCATCCTTCTGCAGCAGACCCTGAAAGGGAAGTACGATGCCCCATAGAGATTAAAATAATGCTGGAAAGCCAAATGCTGGCAACTGAATCCATCCTGTATTCCATTGTCTATTATCAGCAGACATCTAGCTCAAATTGAAACACCTACTTTGTAGGTACCAAAGATGAATGCGGCTTAATTCCATTTGGGCAGAGGGAATCCAGAGTCAGTATCAGTGGAAAATACTTTTTTATCATTCAAAAAAAAAAAAATCCAAGCTAATTAAGGAACAGCTGCAGTTAATTTTCATAATCTGATATTACAAATTTTTCATTCAAATGAATAGAGAACAGAAGCACATTGTGCTTTTGTTAGTTACTTTTAAAGCAATTTTAATTATTCTATGAAGAATATAGTTAGTCTAACATTATACTGTGAGATAACTGTGAATGAGGTCCCAGCTCCATTTTTTTTTTCTTGTTAATAATAAAAATGGTAGGAACAATTCTTATCCTAGATTAAGCATCCTCACAGACAGCTATTCCTGTGGGCCTCAACAAGTTATAATTCCACTGCCTGTGAGTATATATAAGAAATGTTCCTTCAATTTTTATTTATTCACAAAATAATTACATACAGCTATGTACATAGCTCCGATAATAGAAGAATTAGCCAATAACTTATCTGTATTCAGATTCTTAAACATTTGCATATTTGACAGCACTACTGCATCTTTCAGTTGTTCAATTTTAGCATGACAGTAATGTAGTAACAGAATAAAGATAATTAATAACGTTCTAATATCAATTATTTTTTAAGAGACTTTCTGCCAAATCCTCCCTTCTTTACACAAGTAGTCTGCTAAATGTAATGACATTACAGCTGGAGTGTATAGGATTACAATGATTTGATGCTCTGGTTAATACACATCTGTTACATACAGCATTTAGCCTTCATGTATTATCGTATTTTGTTGTTGCTATTGTTTAATGTTTCCTGAGCTAGACGAAGCACCTGACTATAAACAAAGTTAAATCAATCTCTATTTTGTAAGGACAATATTATCGAACTGGAAATACAGCTTTAGAAATCTCAGTAGTAAGAACCAGAGGCTTCCACTCTGTTTTCAATGTCACTTAACCCTACAAATCAATCATTATGATATTCAAACCCCACAAAACTTTGTTTGGTATATGAGATACACAAAATTTCTTCTTTGGTACAGAAGAAGAAGAATCAGCAATTTTTCTATGCTTTTAAAGTAGCCCCACATAACACTGACACTGTTGGGAAACATAAAGAACGGTGTGAGTAACTTGCTTGTCAGAGTTTTACTAAAAATACTTGCACAGTCATTGTATTGTTGAAGACTGGTACTGATTATTGTTGATTACTTACCTCCTTTCTCTATAAATCCAAGGAGCATTTGACAAATTTACATCTCAAATCTTGCTATACAGGAAGTGTTTATAATATATTTCTTATGCACTGTACTTACCTAACCCTTTAGGAGTAATGCCACTGCTATCAGCAGGATTAACCACCCAGTAGTAGTATTTCAGTGTGTGCATTAACTGCAGTACTGTTCCTACTCTGCGTATAGTGTTATAGATTGTAGCAGTTCCAATGAATTCAGCTGACAAGTAGGTATACAAAGACAGCTGTACCTAAGAAATGAAATAATTATTCGCATAGGTGTAAGTTAAATATTAACAGCTTTAATTTGAAGAGTTGTTAGGACTTACTTTGGATATGATATGAAAAAATATAAAAAATTACAAAAAGCTTTACAGACTGCAGGGACTGGATCGTCATCTGGAATGACCTCCAGAAACTCCTTCCAACCTAAATTGTCTATGATTATGATTAATGCAAAAATAAATGTGCTAGTTTGTATTATATTTTGCGTTTTTATACTAAAAGTATATGTTTTTAGATTTTAGGACCATGCCACTTTTCACTTTCGTCCACATTTCTGAACTGTGATTTTTTAGGGAAATATTTTTTTCACTATAATCAGAGATAAATGACATCTCTTTTTATAGTTTTATGAAAACAAATACATAATTTAAATCAAAAGGAAAATGTATGTGAATGTGTAATAAAAGATAGCTTACTTTTTGCTTACAAATAAAAATACATACACTTATGCTTTATCACTAGGAAAACAATGCAACCACTTAAGAAGGGACTGGGTTTCCAGAAACAGTATTTTGATAGAATTAGCCAGAATCTTAGGCAGGAATATAACTACTTTTACAAATGCATAAGACTCACTGGAGATTATAGTTAAGCAGGGGATAGACTTCATGATCTAAAAAGTTTTTGCTATTACCATGTTTTTAAATTTAATATATATATACATATACATATATGTATATATAAGTACCATGGCATATAAGAACACTACTATTTCACTTCACTGTATAAGAGTCATAACATCTTTCAAATGTACAATTACCTTTGCAGGGGTATGTATCCAGATAGCAGGATTAAAAAGGATGTGATCACATAATTGCTTCAGCAGAGGTGCTCCATGAGACAATCCATCCAAATATTTTGCAAATGATAAAAATTGTTCCAGAACTGCTCTGGTTATGTGAACTCTAGATGACTGGGGAAAAATAACATAAAAAAGGATTTTTTTTTAACTTCTTCATTAAAATACAGCAGAAATATTAAACGATATTTTCACCAGGCTCATCTTTACTAAATATATGCAACCTCATATGTTTTTATTTCATTGGATATGAAAGGATATCAACAACTTATACTTCGTAATAATATTTATGATCATTCTAAGGACTACATTTTATAAGTTCAAAATATTAATCAACTCAGTGTAAATCCTTTTTATTTTTTCCTTTTTTAGTTGTTTTAATACAAGCCAGTCAGCATTCTACATCCTATGACATAGTGCCTTGAGAACTTCCATCTGAATTCCTTAGCTCTCCTTCAGTTAGTTTGTGTGTCTTACTGAAATTGGGTTTATCAACATGTAAATACATATTACTGGGAAACTTGCTTTGTTAAACATAAGTAATTAAGGATTTGGGTTCAAAATTTCCTCAAATTTTGAGAGAGCTGTTCAACTTCGTAGCATATGTTATGAAATTACTGCTAAGACCTGCTCCTAAGTAGCAACATGGCATGTGGTCTTTGACAAACTTCTTTATATACCAAGTAAACAAAAGGAACCAATAGGAAAAAATCACTAAGAATCCTCCCATTTGCCTTCCCTACAAAATGTTCCAATTACTTTTAATGCTATAAATACAGTCTGGGAACATGCAGATTTGTTATTTTTAGATGTGAAGTCCATTTGTCAGTAATACAAGTTCAGCCTGGATATTGAGTTTCCTTTGGCTTGTACATCACAAATCACAATAAACAGTCTTCAGCTAATAAGAACAAACAGGTTATTTTGATGTTTATGTCAGAAAATGAACAACAGATAATTTACAAATAATAAAATAGAGCCTGACTGGGAAACAAAAGGATTTTTTCCTGACATGTGCCAACTGAACATAAGCATATAATGAAAAAATAAAATACATCTTTTTAAAGAACTTCAACCAAGGAGAATATAGCATTAAAAAACAAGCAAACAAACAAACAACAAATGTACAATGTACATTTCTTTGTACATATAAATGTACAGTGTATTCAGTGTGTGTGAACCACAGTGCTCTATTCAAGAGCAAAGGACTCCATGCGGACTCACTGGCCTGCCTGCACATAACATATAGAACTGGAGCTAAGAGCTTTTTAAATTCATTCTGACTATAAATCACAAGAAAACCTACCACAGCAAAAATAAATAAATAAATAAATAATAAAAATCTTAGAATAATCCTTTGTTTAAATCACACTTATTTAGTATGGAAAACATAGAGGCAAAGAGAATAATCTGCTTTCATATAATACTTCAATGAAGGTAAGCTCTTTCTCTGTAAGAATGTATTTTCCTAGGTGCAAATAACATAGGGATCAGAATAAGAGAAATTATTTATAACTCTTTAAAATTCAATACATTTTTAAATGCATGATTATCATAATTTAATCATCGGAGGACACAAAACTATAAAGGTAACTCCTCAGATGATTGTTATTATACTGATCACATCTGATAGCAGCCACTCGAGAATGTCACAGCCATAAGATTCAACTGTAAGGGTATCACTATTTTAATAATATTAAAACAAACTACTGTCAGCTGTGCATAATTGAGTAACTGGATCTCATAAGGTTTTGGGGCCAGGGAGCAGATAACATCTGTCAGGCAAGCATCTGAACTAAACCTCAGCCTTGTGATAACTGCTTAACATGTCTAAAAACAAATAAGTAAAGGAAATGCCACTTGCAACTGTTTTTTTCATAAACAAAATTATTTTACAGCTTTTTCCTTCAAAATCCAGATCAACTACATCAACAATTTCAGAACTAAGCCACAGAGGACTAACTTAATTTTTATTAACACACACAAAAAAGAAATGTAAACCTAAATTATTGCATGTCTGTGATATGCTTGTGCAAACTGGGAACTATATAACTTGGCTAAAAGAGATTTTAGGGGACAGAAAGTGGAGAAACACAAAACAAAATACATTTAAGTGATTCACAAACAGCTCTAAAGTAAAAGCATAAATTAGATAAACAGGATCAACTCCAGAAAATTGCTTCTTTGAATATTGGGAGATAAGAGACAAGGAAGATAAAAAAACAAACAAACAAACAAAAAAAACCACTCCTGTAGACAACTTAGAAGTATTACAAATAAAAATGTCTAAAACCACAGATATGTTTTATTCTACCAGCCTTTTCATCTGAATGATTTGAAATACAAGAATGACAGTAGAAATACTAAGAACAAAGAACAAAACAATCAAAAACACATACCTTTTCGAGGAGGTAGCCAATGACTAGAAATCCTTTTCCACCAAGCATTTGTTCTTGCATGGCTACTGAACTCTTAAGAAGCTCAACCAAGAAAGCCAATAGGGTAGCGCTGCATGTAAAGAACAAGCATTTTTCAAGTTACAAATACAGAAGAATCAGTATGTTACATTCCCAGTATTAACCAGGTATTAAACGAACACAAACAGGCTTAAAGTGGTGAACAATTCCTTGAAAGAATATAAATCTTACATTTCCTGTTGACAAATTTCTCCCATGGTTGTTCACATATTACAATGGTAGGAGTGGGAGTTATTATTCAAATAGAAGTGGAAAAATATTTGTTTTAGCTTTCCTGATGTGATCAGGATTATCCCAAGTTTTTAAGTATCTAGTCCTGCAACTTGCAGTTCTAACCAGAGGTCTTGTAGTTGGCAGAGGCAGGAGATGAAGAGTGGGATCCAGCTTACGATGCTAGAACGATGCAGGCCAAAGGCTGTGTCAACCATCCGACCATCCAGATTATGCTAAATAGCAAAATATGCATCCACTAGGTATAACTCATTCCACACTTTCAGTCCCTATAGACACTACTACCATGGAAATGAGGACTCAAATGGCTGAACATGCATGTGGGCAGCAATGCCCAGCACAAACCACAGTGTAACATCAGGGTGGAGAGCTTCCATCATACTTTCTCAGGACTAAACATTAAAATTGTATCTAGGCCTGACCAAATAAAGGCTGAGAATCACTTTTAATTCTCTTAGGAATGCACTCAGAGCAGCAAGGAAATCACCCAGCAGCCCATCCCAGATTCCCAGATGTGCTCAGATGTGCTCAATATCCATGAGGTGTTCAGAAAGCACCAGATGAGAAGGTTGGGGGCAGGGGGGAGAAAGAAAAAAAAAGTGTTCAGTTTAGAAACTGGAGAGATATTAAAGACTTCAGGGGACAGACTCATTGAGAAGGTGAAACTATGTTATGAAAACCAACAAACAGAGGGAATATATGGCAGATCAATTCACCGTGGGAGAAAGAAATCACGATTGGTTCTTGTGTAGTGAGAAGGAAACAAAAATATACTCATCTGTTGCTGAAAACCCAGAGGAAAAGGAGAAACAAAAAACTGTTATGACAGAAAGAAAATATTTTAAATTATTTTGAAATAGCTTAAAAATGTAGGTGATGGAATGCACTATGCTGAGTTAAAAATGTAAAAAAGTAATTTTCCCTTTTCTAAGAATAAAATATTTATAATAATTCCTAACTCTTAAAACAAGTATCTGCAATCAAGAAGGCTCTCACACACAGGTGCTGGCCACAGGCAAGGGTGAAAACTGCAGCATTTCCAACTATGAAAAAGTGAATTAAAGAAAATAACCAACCTATATTTTATAAATTTCAATTTTACATAGGGTATGTAGTTAGCAAGAAGTTCTCTTGCTCTCCAAATACAATCTTTTACATTGAAATAAATGTTAAGATTGGTTAATCCGTGTCAGCACCAAAACACAATTAATGTGCTGAGAACAAGATGTATTCTATTTGGTGAGAGAGGCTGGCATGTGAAAAGTACACGGTGTAGGCCAAGTACATACTGTGAACATGAAACAATGCCTTGTGTTGTTTCATTGCTGACTGGTCACAATAATCAGTCTAAAAACACATATAGAATTCTCCACAAAGTGTCAGCAGTAAGAGAACGCAGATAACATCCATTTACAATACTCAAAAGCGTTTATCAAAACAGTCTGTCAAACTGTCATATCAATTTCAAAACAGGTTATATGCATCAATTTTTTCTTACCATGACAGAAAATTCCTATTGTATTTGTCATTTAAAATGAGACACTCATCATTTTTACTACATGACAAGACATAAGTAGCTCATGTAAAGGCTTGAAGATATATACTTAGAAAACTCAGAAGTTGAACAGATCAAAGAAAATTCCAAGATCCAATAAAATTCCATACTATCCTATTTTATGAGTAACTTTTAGTCTTAGAAGGACAAAAATGCAGAAAGTTAAGAAACAGCATACATTTGTGGGATTAAGACCTAAATTACAATAACAAATAATATTAATTTTATATTGAAAATCAAAAATTATTCTTAAAAAGGATTTTAAAGTTTTTTATAGTATGTGAACACCACTAGACTTATGTCTGGAATGTCATTTCTGTGAGTGATGTTCCAGAAGCCTGTATTGCAATTTATTTGCCCCTCCTATCAACTTAAATGTAAACTCACGGGGTGGAATTATTCTTATCTCATATTAACACGATTTTTACACAACGGTTATAAATTCTGATAGGACTCCGAACACAAATTCTAAGACACCTTAACAAAATAGGTTTTCTGTCTTTCCTTCTTTTTAATTATGCATAAAATACATCAGTCAACTGTGAAACAGTTAGCGGCCTGCCTTAACCATGCCACAGAGACAAAAAACCACAAGCTGGTTCTATGCAAGTAAGAGTCAATCAACATAGTTTTTAATTCAGATGCAGATAGAGCCTAAATATCATTTTGAAGATTTTAGCCATTTTTATGTGGGGTATGACTGAACTGATTAATCCTGCCTGTCCACATTAGCTCTGTACAGAGCTAACGTAGCTGTCACTGCGAAGTGATGCCAATGTTCCTACTTTCAGGGAAATGTATTAATTCAGACAATACATTTGTGAACGTACTACGCCTTTTTCTAAGGCCAAAATAGCTTTGAACATCTATGAAACCAGACATGCAAAGACACCACAAGCCAGCTCTGCAAAGAGTTGGCTCAGGACTGCAAGCAGTAACTCTACCTACATTCTTCGTCCTTCCACGTTATCCAAGATCACCACCATAAATAATAGAATCGTAGTATATACTAACTCAAATCTTGGGATAGCACATGTGAATGCATTATTACATCTTCAAGTGCATAAAAAATGTCATGTATCAGAAAAAGAAGCAGTTAAGGTGAACAACCTGATATGTGCATAGAGGCACAATGAAGTTTGAGGTGAATAGAGTATAGATGAAAATTAGCACCATAATTAAATACAGCTGGCAGTTTGTCCACATCATTATACATGAAATGAAGTAATTAAAAATATCTTTACAATTTTAACAGATACAAGGAATGTAAGATCAAAATGGAAGGGTTTTTAAATTATAATTGCACACACAGTACCAAAGCTAGTACTACCTGAAGAATATGATCAAAGAGACAGGCAGAAAACAGATTACATGCTTAGTCTGATTTGTTTTTTCTTTTTCCAGAAATATTGCTTACACTTGTTTTGGGTGAAACTTTTTTTTTTTTTGAGGAGGAAAAAGGGAGTTAAACTGTACTAAATAACAGCTGCTGAATGAAACAATATTTTTTAAATGTTATGTTATCTACACTTTATACTAGAGAGCATTCAATCTGCCTGCAAAAGCCCAACAGTTAACAATTCTCAATGCTTTCCCCAATGTCTTCAAAACTTCTCCTTCTCTACATGTTCAGACTGACCTCAAGCAAACACGTAAGTATACGTATTTTATATAAATATATATATATGTAGCAAGAAATGCTTAATCACATAATGAATGTTTTCTCCTCAACATTGCATTCTAGCAATTTAGTCTGCCTGTCTAATTTATTTTGTATCCAGAAGTTTTAACATATTTCTAATAATAGTCAATTTATATCATCATCTTGGAAACTGAAAATAAATTAAGATTTTAAATATAAAAATCTTTATCAGCAGAACCAAGTTGTCAAAATTATGCCTTTCAAAAAGTTACTGTTGACACATGGGAAATAATATTGGTTAGAAGACTGTCTTCTGAGATGTAAAATTTTTCAAACAGAATTTAACAAACTTACCAGTAACTAAAATGCATCGGATTGGTGCAGGGCTCACATTAAACTTGCAAAATTCTGTGCATTGCCATACAAAATTTCTCTCCATTCTTGCCTATTTTCAACTCCCCTAGATACAAAGGCAAATATAAAGGATACTTCAGCCCATTCCTACATCTCCTCTATTCCATGCCCTGCCTAGAAGACATCAGTTTTTCTGCAGTGCAGCTAAGATATAGAAATACAATGAAAGTATGTACACACACCAACACTAAATCAGTTAGAATTGTGATTTCTTCTACTGAAAATATAGGTAAATTCAGGATATTTTTTTCCAGCAGTTTTCCATTACAAAGTACAAAAAAAAATAAATAAAATAAAAAGAAGTTTCAAACCAAGATAAAAATACAGTATTGCCAATGATTATGACACCACTTATTCCATAATTAGTGTGTTTTAGAGATAGTAAGTTGCTGGAATACGGTTACATAAAAAAGAAGAAGATTAATTACATTATTATAGTATAGTATGTTTCCCCTCAAACGTACATATCTCTTGTGAAGACAAAAAGAAAATAAAATTATCAAAAAAGTACAAACCACAGGAGGACAAAACTGGTGTGCACAGCATCCACTGTCTGACTGGAAGTCGTTCTTAAGATTGCATTCATGTCTATACACATTCATGATATTTGTAAATACCCTGCCTTTACAGATCGGACAGTCATTCTTATGACACACACTCTGAGGTTACAAATACCACCTAGCATCTTTAATTCACCCTGAACTATAGATATAATAAAAATAACTATTATGTTTCAATAATTCACAATGAAGTTGACATTGAAATCTGCCAACATTACAACCTTCAGTCAACAGCCATACAGTAATGCTCCTTAAATAAAAACATATATGATGGTAATTCACAAAAATAATTGCTTCTGTAGGTAACAGTCTTCAGAATTCCAGAATACGACACTTCCTTCTTCGTTAAAAATATGAATAATTAAAAACATCAATATATATTTTGTTTTCACTCTCCATTTATATCTTTGGGAATTTTAAAGAACTTGTGCAGATTACAAGTCACAAGGTTTACGAAGTCTTTACTATGAAAATAGACAAACAAAGAACCTTCTTTGTCAACTTCTAAATTGGCCAGTGATTCCCAGAAAGAGAAATTTATTACCTTTTCATAGAGCTATTGAGCAATTTAGCTAAACAATTCTTATGAAATAAATTTTCATGTTTTGTTTATGAACAAAATTGTATTGGGAACATCAGCCATTGCATATATTCAAAAAAACTCAGGTGGCAAAGACGCTTGGGGAATAAGTGAAGTGAAATATGGTTTTTTTGTTTGTTTGTTTGTTTTTTGTTTTCCCCTTCAAAAAGACATTGAATAGATCAGTTTCTCTCATCTACTTTCCTATGAAAATTTTCTCTGAAATTTTTACCTAATTTCTTTAAATATCAACTTAGAGTGTGTGCTATAAAATTATCTGGATTTTGCATTACAAAAAGCAGATTTAATAAAAGTAAGCGTGTAGCTATAAATATCTAAGTATGTTAAGAAATAATAGATGATTTAACTATGTAAAAGAGAAGGATGCAGGAATTTGTTCTGTCTGATTATCTTTGGGAAGGATCCTTCAAAAACCAATTCCATCTTATTTCCAGCTTCTACAAAATAAGATAAAGAGATCATACCATTAACTCCATCATAGGCTGTTATGTGATAACTGTTGAAAATTAATCTTTGCATAAACAGAGTGTGTGGTATTAAGGAAAATCATACACCAATGATTTTTTTTTTTAATTTTTGCGCACACACACACAAATCCTAAGGCACTTGCTCCTTAATTTCAACTGACAGAAACATACAAAACTCAGTACTTGGCTGTATTAGAGAGAAAATTATTATTATTTAAAAAGCTTTTCATCCATTGGTAGCCCATGCCATCTGAATGTTAACATTTTTTTCAAAAAAAAAAGTTTTTCAGAAAAAAGTTAAGCAAGTTTGGCTGATTCGTTAAGTGATACATTACTTCATCAGAATATTTACTAGATGAGGAATGTTCCATAGTATGAGCTCAGAAATCCTCAGGGAGAAGCAATATTAGTTTTTAGCAATATACTAGTAATATATTTTGATGCACAGAAGACACAAGATGATCTCCACTTCCTTACATTTTTTCCTTCAGGAAGAAAATGCAAACCACAAGGGGAAGGCATAGATTTCAGAAGGTTTTTTGACTGCGCTTTTAATATATAGGGTGAAAAATTGTGTCACAGTATATTCACTGCTGTTGTGCATGTTTTAATGCAACTAATTGCTCTGTCAGATTACTGACCAAATTACATATTCTTTCATTCATTTTTATTCAGTCACTGCTACTAAAGCCAGAGTGATGAAAAAACAACAAGAGTTCTCATAAACAGACTGGAGGTAAGATGAACTCAGAACAGAAGAGACATGCTGACAGTTGTTGGGGATGGAGAAAAGATCCAGTGAGCTCACAGCTTGCTCACAGCTAAACTTCTAAAGGGTTTCCTTAGATTCCAGTTTAACTACCTATTTGCTTTCTGTACGGTTTTTGAAGAGAAAGGGGAAACTACTTTCTCTTCTCTATTCCTCTTCTTTTTCTCATATCAAATGATGAAGACAGTAAGAGAAGATTGTTAATGTGTTTCACTCAAAGTGACACCATGAAACACGAGTCGTATGAATAGGTGAGATTTGGGAGAACTAAAGAGGAAAGTCATTACGCAACTTCACTTCTGGACATAACATTTTGGGACACAGACTCCAGTCGTAAATCAGCCACCCTCAATAGTTCCTGGATCTGAATATGTGGAGTTACCACAGTTTGGGAGTTTGCAGAGGATTTTTGACACATGGTACGACTGTTTTTGTTTGTTTGTTTGTTTGTTTTTAATAAATGACATTTCAGCAGTCTGATTTGTGAAGTAACATTTCCTTCCATGACATTTTGGGAAGAGTATAACTGATTTCCTTTGAGCACAGCTAGGTTATACCGCAGATCTGAAATTTCAGTTGCAATATTTAGCCTTGTTCCTTTGAAACATATAAGAAGTGGATCATCAGAACCAAACTCTGCAAACTCCAAATTCTACACTGGAGGCAGCAATGGACTGGGACCCTGATACTCCATTGGAGACATAGGTCATAAAAAGGATGACTTTCACAGGCACCCAGCCCAGCTGGGGCAAACAAGAAAATTCTTGAAACATACTTGAAGGAGAGGACAGGTTAGGCAGATATGCAGGATAGTACCTGGCATTCCTATTTTCTGTTATGATCTTAAAGATAAATTCAATTAAACTAATGACATGATTAACTAAGAACTATTGGAAATTCAAAGATTTTCCATATTAGAATAAGAAAAAAAATATATATCATATTATATTTCCTGCCAAGCTCTGCTACTTCCCATCTATGGAAACGAATAGAAAATCGTACATAATTGCTACTCAAGAGACAGGATAGTTCTCTAAGTTATTCTAACGAAAAGAATATGCAGCAACACTACTAAATGCAGACAGAAACCTAAAAAATTGTCATCTGAATAAAACAAAAAACAAAAAAACAAGCAAATAAACAAAACCAGGTTAAAGATATTAATTGATTAGAACAAAGCACATAAAAAATTTAAAGGAAAGGATGAGCAGGAGTTCAAATATTATTGTTGCCTCCTTCACTGATGTTTTCATTTTACTGACTTAATCTTAGTAGGTGGACAATATGCTCTGTATCAGGACTATCTAAATTAAAGAGTCAAAATAATGTCTAATAAAATTGACTGAAAAGATACTACATTTATTTTGCTACATATCTGGGGGGAGGGTGTTATATATCACCTTTGAGATAGTTAAGGTGGCCCTAGGCACTGCATTTATTTAGTAAGATAAACAATAAAAACCTTTTTAATTGCTCTAGTACAGTTTACGTGATCTAGCAAATCCAGTTAGTAACTTCTAGAATAACTATATAAAAGAAATCTTTTGACTTTATCTTTTTAAGTAAACAGCTGTAGATCCTTCTATCTTCAAATATGTTCCCAATATGATACAATCCAAAGCAACAATATCAACTGAATTAACACTTGTCCTTTATTCTGTGTTGGAATTGGATCAGTACCAAAGCCATCAACACTTGATACCTTGTTGAAATCAGTCTCTATGTCAGTGCTCAGCAGACCCAAATGAATTCAAAACTGTACACAAGAGACCACAAGCAAACAAAACAAATCCTCCCTATCATGTTACCAATGTAGTATAATCAAAGGTATCAAGAAAATACCCCCAAAATCCACTCTATATTTATTTTTATTAAATAAACACCTTCTTGGCTTAGGCTGCTAATTTTTCTATTCTAACCAGAGTACGGAAAAACAAGACGAAAAGGGACAGGCTTGGTATTCAAATTGATAGACTACTCTTCCAAGTAGCAGGTGCATTATTTAAAATAAGAAAACACACTTAAGATATGAATTCAGTTTCGATCATTCTAATTTCAGAATATGAAAGCATAAGAACCTCTACAGTGCTTCAAAAGCAGAATTGTAGGATATTTCAATATTTAGTCTTACTGAAGATCTAGATAAGACATACAGGGATATGCATGTTGAGGAATAAAGAACATTTACAAAGAGTAGTACTAAGCCACGAAGTTTCTGTATTCACATTGTCCTGCTATATCATTCAGAATTTTATTTACACTGAATTTATTCATTTAGAAAAGATTTAAACTGTAAGTGAATCAAGGAGATGAAAAGCAAGATAGTCCTTCACAGTCATGTTACCAAACTTATTCTGCGAAAAATATAAATAAATAAATAAATAAATAAGTAGAGAAACCTGTACTTATTAAAGGGACTGAAATGTGAAGGAGAGTAGCAGGTGAGAAGGATTCAGAAAAGTAGTCTGGATTGCTCATACATTAGGGTATCAAGCTGTTGATTCTTCTCATCTCCCAGGAACACAGTAAGGCAAAACCAAAGACAGCACAACTTTCCAAGGGGCAACTTTTGAGTCCTCCCATTTGGCCACCAGAAAGAAAGAAATACTTCAACAGCTAGCGTAAGACTTTATAAACATAATCGTTTATAATAATGTCAATAATGTCATCAAGCATCCTCTGGACTCTTTTTTTGTTTTGTTTTGGCAAAGATGCACAATGGTTATCTACCTTTTGATGGTACCTTAGAAGAATAGATATATTGGAACTGCTGAATGTCAACTACTTTTCAGAAAGAAGTGCTGACTTGTAGACACTTTTTATAGGGTATAAACAAGTATCAGATCCAGTTCTACAACTGAATTTTGGAAGTGAAAATACACCTGAAGAATGTAAATGACCAAATAGTCTAAATAACAAGGGGAAAGAAGGAAAGGAAACAATGTGTACATTCCTTAATCCACCCCACAAATTAATCTTAAACATAACCCTTTTATCTCCCTTTCTCCTTTCCCCATAACCTCTCTCCTTTGCCCACAGAAACCTTTTATTCCTTCATTTGCCTACTTCCTTGTTCACCTGAACTATTATTTCTTCTCCATATCAACATCCTGTTAAATTAAATATAAGAAAATAATTAACATACACCAGAAAAAAAACAAAAACAAACAAAAAAACCACAAACTAATTCAACATTTATGTCACATCTCATCAAGCAGGCATTTGCTTAGAAGTCTTTTGAGTATGTTCTTGAGTTGGGATCACATTTTGTTGTATTATGTATTTGTATAATTTGTAGAACAAAATAATTACAGAGCTCTTTTTAAAAAATAACCTAATTATAGAAGAAATGTTTTGATTTATTCACAGAGAACTGTTTTTCCTACTTACAGTTCAACTAAGTCCAGAAACAGTTCTGTATATTTTATATTGAGCTTTATTAATGTTCTCACTCACTAGAAAGACCATATACTTAGGAAGAATTAGCCTTTCTCTCAGTTTTTACGACTTACATCACATTAACACTCCATTTTTAAAGAGACTGAGCTACTGATTTATCATTTATTATAGGCTCAGCTCACTAATGAATTTAACATATATTTTATTCATAAATATATGCACACACACACACACACAAGATTTTCCTTAAATTGGAAGACAGTATTTTGCCTACTGCTGTGCCAGTAAATAAAAACATACAGGGATTTTTTTCATACATTTGTTTCAACTCCCCCTTTACCCCCCCACCCCCTACTTCACAACACTTCAATGAAAGGTACATACTGGAAAACAGATTAGTAAAAAATAAATATCTTACACCACCAGCTTTTCTCTCTCTCTTTTTTTTTTTTTCTTAAACAATGAATGAAATTATTTTCATTACTGTGCTGCAGGGAAGTAGAATTCCTTAATTTTAAGACTGTTGTATTAGTTCCAACATTGTACTAAAATATTCTCATGAAATACGTTTACTTTTCACACCATATATATATGAAAAAACATATACATAAATAAATAAAACCCAGCAGCCATCTAGCCATCTTAGTTACAAATATTTGAATTACCAAGTGGAAAAACAAATTTGATAAAACTTCAACAAATTAATTTCTTAAATTAGACTGAGATTAGTGATCTTCCAAGAGTAATGACAGCAATGCATCACTTTCAGATAAATTTTTCAAAGTCATAGGTCATTATAGTATTATTTATTATTTTTCAGTTTACTAATTTATTATTGAACTATCTAATGCAATAGGAAATATCCAGAATAACTAATAGCAGAATGCATTCTGAGCAGGAAAATAAGCCACATACTTTGAATTATGTACTTACTTCCGTAAGTAACTCAAATACAGGAGTCAGTTTATGTTGTCCCTAAAACCTGTACAGGGAAATACGGTAACAGTTCTAAAAGTATTATACTTATGTCTGTTGGAAGGACAGCAAAGTAGGGCATAGACAATTGAGGAGGTTCCTGGAATGCACTGATGATAACTTCCTTCTCCAAGTGAAAGAGAAGACAATGAGGAGAGGTGCTGTGCTGGACCTCATTCTCTCCAACAAGGAGAGGCTGGTGGAGACTGTAAAACTCAAGGGCAGCCTTGGCTGCAGTTACAAGGAAATGGTGCAGTTTAGGATCCTGAGGGCAGTGAGGAGGGAGCACAGCAAGATCACTATCCTGGATTTTGGGAGAACAGACTTTGGCCTCTTCTACCTCTGCTTGGTAGAGTACCATGAGACAAAGCCCTGGTAGGAAGAGGGGCCCAAGAAAGCTGGTTAATATTCAAGGGTCACTTCCTCCAAGCTCAGGAGTGATACCTCCCAACAAAGAGGAAGTCAGGCAAAAACACCAGGAGGCCTGCATGGAGAAGAAAGGAGCTCCTGGTCAAGCTCAAGCAGAAAAAGGAGGCCTACAGAGTGTGGAAGCAAGGCTAGATAGCCTGGGAGGAATACAGAAAGATCATCTGAGCAGCCAGTGATGAGATTAGGAAAGCTAAAGCCCTATTAGAATTAAAGTTGGACAGGGATGCCAAAGGCAACAAGAAAGGTTTCTATAGATACATAAGCGCTAAAAGGAAGACTACGGAAATTGTGAGCCCTCTCTGGAAGGAATCGGGAGACCTGGTTACTCAGGATATGGAGAAGGCTGAGGTACTCAATGACATTTTTACCTCAGTCTTCACCAGCAAGAGCTCTAGCCACACAGCCCAAGTCCCAGAAGGCAATGTCAGGGACTGGAAGAATTAAGAACTGCCCACTGTAGGAGAAGAACAGGTTTGAGACCATCTGAGGAACCTGAAGCTACACAAGTCTGGGGGACTTGACGAGATGCACCCACAGGTCCTGAGGAAATTGATGGATGTAGTCACTAAGACACTATCCATCATATTTGAGAAGCTGTTGCAGTCCAGTGAAATTCCCACTGACTGGAAGAGGGGAAATATAACCCCCATTTTTAAAAAGGGAAAAAAGGGAGACCTGGGGAACTACAGGCCAGTCAGTCTCACATCTGTGCCTGAGAAGATCTCAGAGAAGATCCTCCTGGATATTATGCTGAGGCACGTGGAAAATAAGGAGGTGATTGGTGACAGCCCACATGGCTTCACAAAAGCAAATTGTGCCTGACAAATCTAGTGGTTTTCTACAATGGGGTTACAGCATTGATGGATAGGGGAAGAGCAACTGACATCATCTACCTGGACTTGTGCAAAGCATTTGACGCTGTCCCTCATGATATCCTTGTCTCTAAATTGGAGAGACATAGATTTGATAGATGGACCACTCAGTGGGTCAGGAATTGGCTGGGTGGTTGCACTCACAGCATTGCAGTCACTGGCTTGATGTCCAGGTGGAGATCAGTGATGAGTGGTGTTCTTCAGGGGTCAGTACTGGGACAGGTGTTGTTTAACATCATTGTTGTTGACATGGACAGTGGGATCGAGTGCACCCTCAGCAAGTTTGCCGAAGACACCAAGGTGTGTGGTGTGATTGATAAGCTGGAGGGGAAGAGATGCCATTCAGAGTGACCTCTACAGGCTTGAGAGGTGGGCCTGTGCAAAGCTCATGAAGTTCAGCAAGGCCAAGTGCAAGGTGCTGCAGCTGGGTCGGGACAATCCTGAGCAAAAATAGAGGCTGGGTGGAGAATGGATTGAGAACAGGTCTGAGGAGAAGGTCTTGGGGATGTTGGTTGATGAGAAGCTCAACATGAGTTAGCAATGTGCACCTGCAGGCCAGAAAGTCAAATCATGGTCAGTAGCTTGATGGAGGTGACTGTCCCCCTCTATTCTGCCCTTGTGAGGTCCCAGTTCGAGTACTGTGTTCAGGTCTGGGACCCCCAGCATAAGAAGGACATAGACATATTAGAGCAAGCCCAGAAGAGGTCCATGAGTATGTTCAGAGATCTGGAGCACCTCTCCTACGAAGAGCAGCTGAGAGAGTTGGGGTTGTTCTGCCTGCAGAAGAGAAAGCTCCAAGGAAACTTTTCAGTCGTCTCCCAGTACCTAAAGGGGGACCTGCAAGAAAGCTGGAGAGGGACTCTTTATCAAGTACTGTGGTGATATGACAAGGGGTATTTTAGTCTTTAAACTAAAAGAGGGAAGATTTAGATTAGGTATAAGGAAGAAATTCTTTACTCAGAGGGTGGTGAGGCCCTGGAACAGGTTGCCCAGAGAAGCTGTGGATGCCCCATCCCTGGAAGTGTTCAAGAACAGGCTGGATGGGGCTTTGAGCAACCTGGTTTGCTGGGAGATGTCCCTGCCCATGGCAGAGGGGTTGGAATCAGGTGATCTTTAAGGTACCCTCCAACCCCTATCCTATCCTATCCTATCCTATCCTATCCTATCCTATCTATCCTATCCTATCCTATCCTATCCTATCCTATCCTATCCTATCCTATCCTATCCTATCCTATCCTATCCTATCCTAGAGAATTAGGCCACACACTTTGTTCTAACAATTCTAGACATTTTGTGTTGCAATAGAATAAGATCACCCTCAGCATGAGATGCAGCATGAGATCTTAAATAGTAAGCAACATCCTCACAAAAATAACCACCTCTGAAATAGCTTTACACAAGTCAGCAAGGGTACAGACAGATTTCTAAGCAGTCCATTGCATGTTACGCACTGAAGCATTTATCCAAATTCCACACGTGCTCAGTAACTGAGGGTTAGGTCAGTGTCAACAGAACAGAGGTTTAATATGTGTCTGTTTAAAAGTCTCTTTAAAATCTCCTCCAGTTACTGTTGCAATTGTAATATGGCCAAAACATAGCTGAGCATAGATGTGTGACTTTCTGACAATGTGTTAATATGGTGGTATCTTTCCCTTGCTTGGAATGTGATTATGTATGGATTTAAATGTCACAGACTTTGAGAAGTAAACAACATTGCATTGTCAAGTAAAAGCACATTGATTTATTTCAGAAGTTGCAAAACTATCACAAAACTATCCTTAAAAAAATCTAATGTGATTTGAATTCACTATTTAATCCAATCACTTATGTCCAATTTCATCTGGAATTTCCTCAGGTTATTACAATTTGCACAGCTCTACAGTAAATTACTTTTTCAAAAATAATACATATTTTTAAAGAAACAAAAGTAAAATACATCACATAATTTACAAAAAGAAAAACAAACAAACAAAAAATACTCCCACAGCAGAAACTGAAATATTCTTAGCTGAATTCAGTGTTTAACTTGCTTGAAAGAAGCTTACCAAACTGTTGTTTCCACCTGACTGTCATGCAGCTGTCGATTGTCTAGCTGGGCAAAGAGAGGAAAAAGAACTTGAATTCCTCCAATGGAATGAATTGCACTATGGATGGAGTGGGTTACGATAGCTTTCACATCCTAAATTAATAAAAAATAAATAAATAAATAGAAGGAAAAAAAATCCACTAATCTCAGTCTTAAAGGACAGTTACAATATAACTTGGGAACACTTTACCATTGAATGGAGTGCAAACTAAATGAGACATTTTTAACTTAATTTCATTACTCATGTTTCAGCTATACTCATTATACTTAAAGGCAAACAAACAGAAGAACTTTAGTATCATAGCAAATTCTGGCTTATGGTATGAAGTACATACTTCTTAATGAAAAAAGCAAAGGACAGTTCACAATAGGTGTTATTAAGAACTGAAATATAAAATTACAGTATCCTTGTACAATATCACAGAAATTACATTGTCATCCAAATGATGATGAGCTAACAGTTATCACAGAACATGAATTTAGTAACATTAAGTATTCAACAGAGAAAATTCAAAGGACGCAAGTACTTTTGTTATGTTTTTCCTCTCCAGAAAATTAGCATACAAAGATTACGTTGGGAACAACAGCCATAGCAGCATATTGGTATGCTGTTCTCAAAGGTGATATGGAGATGCACAGAACACAGAAAATAAAAAAATAAAAAAAGGCAAATACATGCTTTAAGGGACAAAAAGGATAATCTCAATGAAGGGATAAGTTTTAATATGTACCTAGTAGCTGTAAAATTTGCATTTGCTAATAACATTAACAATCAGAAGCACTAATTGGTTAAATTATAGCTTTTGTATTCTCATTTGTTCAACTAAAAGAATTACAATGATTGAAAGTAAAATAAAATACACAAACCTGAAGCATAAGAGCATGTGGGGAATGTACAAAAATTGAAGGATTCTCCTTTGGTGAGGATTCAAGGCATAGCTGGGCATCAGTAGCCTTTGCATTATAAGTAAATGCAATGCTACTTGCAAGTTTCCCATCATAGAGCACTTGTTTATGGTGCTCAGCCAGATGAATGTCACTCTCAGATTTAAATTTGAATGTGCTCTGAAAAAAAAAAAATGCAAGAAGCTTTATAAAGTAAATAGAATATTGAATCCTATACCATTTTGTTTAAGGTAACAGTTATTTTAAAACAGCATAAATCCCATGCTTCATTAACAAACCAGATTATATATAAACTAGATACTTAAATTAAAAACAAAACAAATTCTAAAACCCACATTCAAACTAAAGATTTTTAAGCTTAAAGGAAGAATGAAAATCTCTGTTATTCTTAAACATACCATGAAACATATCTGATCTAAAACTAGTTTTTCTGGCAACACTGACAAATCATTCAAGCACAAGAAGATAGATTTCTTCCTTTCTGCAAAGTGTTGTCAGATTTACTTGGCACACACCTACTTTTACATATAAAAGTCATTTGACAGTGGCAAAGAGACAACTAGTAGTAACACACAGTACTTTGTTGATACAAGTAAATTCATTAGAAATTATTACCATTTCATCATTGTAATATGAAATTCAATCTATGTTTCTAAAATTTTTACTCCGTTTAAAATGATTTATTGCTGAGGATAATTATAAATTATTTTGCTTATTTTTACTGCATATAGCCATTTATAGAGTTGTTTTCATCCATTTTGTCCTAACAAATTTCTCTCTTGCTCCTGCCCCCAACACAATAAGAAAATACATCATTAAACTGTAAAAAAATGTAATCACTAGGGTTGTTGTTATCCAGGGTGGTAGAATTAAAATAGGCAATTTATAGGCTATCAGCTGCTCTTTCAAAAAATAGTACAGGTTTCTGCCAGTTATGTAAACCCATAAAACCCATGCAGCTTTTGCAGAGTTCTCAAGGCTGATGGAAATCCCGAATAAATTTTCTTGTTTATGGCCAAATGATGGGAAAGGGTGACTGCTCAAGTGACTGACAATATGAGCTCTTGTGACAAGCATCAATTTGTCATAAGAAAGATGTAGACTGAATAAAGTGGGCATCTGACTGCAGCTGATTGAGAACCCTTGGAGCAGATCTGTCAGTCATTATGTTTGGTAAGGAAACTCCCAGTGATCCCCACTCACTGCTTTGTGCATATTAAAAACCTGTTCAGCACCAAAGAGACTTCCTTTTGGAAGAAACTGAACTAGAAATGTTCACTGACTGCTAACAGTCATTCAGTCCAACGTATCAGACTTTATCCAACCTGAAGCAACAACCCCCCCCCAACCCTGATACTGTGGACATTCACTGTGGACATTCAGGCTTCAGCATCGAATGCTTTGATTTATAAACGTGTTCCCTTATCTTGCCACACTGCTCACTGAAGCAGAAATAGCCAGACTAAATCTTATGCTTACAGCTTGAGAGTTGGCTCTCTGTTCATATGGCTATCTAAATCTCACTTATCAGGAAATCACTACTCCAGGTTAGAGACTTGTCCTGATGAAGGTGATGATGCATTTCTCCCCAGAGAGCATATTTAACTATACAGATATATCTTTGTACACTTACTGCAGAGACAGAAATAGTTCAGTTATTTCACTGATTTCAAAAGTTATCTGAAAAAAGAATTAAAGCCATCTAAGTTGAACTTAAATTGGAAATCCTATTGTTCTATTCACATTGTTACAATATGATGGAAAAAGAAACTATTAATTAGACACAATACTCCTTTGTTACTAACATTAACTTACACAAAAAGAATCTAAATTTAGCATACTCGTCCTGTACTGGGGACTTGGGAAAAATGCATCCACAGGAGGATAGCAGAGGCTATCAAGTGTATAAGGTCAAGTAGCAAATGGTTAATTACTGGTCATGGAAGGAATGCAACTTTGAGATCTGGTACAACCAGTGTGAGGGCATAAAGACCGCAAAGAGCCTTAGTTATAATATGTCGAATGGTAAATACATATATTTATTCCTTTATACCTTATCAACATAAATTAGCTTCTTTATCAATTATTCAATATAGGATTGATATATATATGATTTTATATGAGATCCTATATGATATATACATGATTTACAAGAAACCCACGTCTTTGATTTTCTCTGCCACAACCTCAAACTTGTCATCAAGTAAGCACCTTCTCTAAAACACTCACAGGAACTCCTGAGATAATTTTTAGCCATTATTTTTTATCTGGTTATCAAAGTATAATAAACAATGTTCAGAAATACATAATACATGTGAATTTGTGTACATTTAATATCTACTTAGTGTAACCAGCATTAGAGAATCAATATAAAGTGTTTTCCAGACTTCATAGGAAGGAGAGAAGGACCTGGGAGTATTGGTTGATAGTCGGCTGAATATGAGCCAGCAGTGTGCCCAGGTGGCCAAGAAGGCCAACAGCATCCTGGCCTGTATAAGAAGCAGTGTGGCCAGCAGGTCTAGGGAAGTGATTGTGCCCCTGTACTCGGCTCTGGTGAGGCCGCACCTCGAGTACTGTGTTCAGTTTTGGGCCCCTCGCTACAGGAAGGACATGGACGTGCTCGAGCGAGTCCAGAGAAGGGCGACCAAGCTGGTGAGGGGTCTGGAGAACAAGTCTTACGAGGAGCGGCTGAGGGAGCTGGGGTTGTTTAGCCTGGAGAAGAGGAGGCTCAGGGGCGACCTTATCGCTCTGTACAGTTACCTTAAAGGAGGCTGTAAAGAGGTGGGGGTTGGTCTGTTCTCCTACGTGCCTGGTGACAGGACGAGGGGGAATGGGCGAAAGTTGCGACAGGGGAGTTTTAGGTTGGATGTTAGGAAGTACTTCTTTACCGAAAGGGTTATTAAGCATTGGAACGGGCTGCCCAGGGAGGTGGTGGAGTCACCATCCCTGGAGGTCTTTAAAAGACGTTTAGATGTAGAGCTTAGCGATATGGTTTAGTGGAGTGCTTAGTGTTAGGTCGAAGGTTGGACTCGATGATCTTGAGGTCTCTTCCAACCTAGAAATCTGTGATACTGTGATACTGTGAGAGTGATACCTGTCTAATCTAGCTACAAACTCGATAAATGGAGAACTTGTATGATGCCCTGTGATTACTGTAATAAAAATGGTCTAAATTAGTTTTGGTAACAAAGTATGAAGCTTTCAGTCAGTATATAGATTTTTTTTTTTTACATGGAAAAAACTATAAATTTGGATTCTTCATTTATCCCATATGCATATTTTCCACTTAGGAAGGCAACAAATACCATGAAGAGTTTTAAGAGAGCTACTGCCACCTCATGCTGCATTTTTGTCACCTGGGACCTGACTTTTAATCAACCTTTAAATGCCTACCCTTGAACTGAACTGATGAGCCTAAATACATTCATTTAGCACAAACAATATCTTGGTGCATATACACTATATTCACACTGTATATATACATATATTCATACAGTATACAGAATTCCATAGAAGATGCAAACAATCTAATTGCAGGAAGTTTTGGAATTCATTGCACTTTTACTTGAACATTCTACATAAGTGGTAGACATGGTGTCAGACTACAAGTGGTATCAGAATTTATTGGACTACAAACAGTATAAGAATTTATTCAGAGATCATAAACATTTCTGCAATTTTTAAACCTACAATAACTAATAAAAATTGTCAAGACAGAAATCTAAGCTTTTGGGCAACCAGATAAGCAGCTGAAAATACCTATGTAAATAGAAGTACGGCATAAGGCTATTAAGATGTAGGCTTATACTAGAATCATAGCAGTTAAATTTAAAAATACAAAATTAAAAACTCCCAATTACCATTTCTGTATTTATTAATATTAGAAAATAAATTGCCTCAACCCACTGGAAAACAATTAAGCATTATTTTCTTTTGTTGCAGGATTATTTTTATAATAACAGGAATTTCATTTCTGCAACATAAATTTTCATGTCACTACATGCATTGCATACATTCTACATCAAATTTTCCAATAAAAGCATAATAATAATATACAGGAAACAACAGGAGAAGATCATAGTCCAACTCATCTGCAGTATCCAATGCTCAATGCAACTGAAGCTAAAGCTAAAACGGTAAGAGGCACGTAAGGTTGTTCAGAAGTGAGAAGTGATTATAGTAGATGTTGTAGCTGACTGCATGTGAACATTATAGAAAAATGAATGAATACTGCAATCTTATACAAATTATATCGTAAAACAATAGCTAAACATTTTAACTAAAGTTAAAATCTCAGAGGCTTCTACAAATGAGAAATAGGCATTAATTAATGTTTAACCATTATTAGTAAAAGCTAATTTTTCAGATTCTTAGAGAAAGAAGTAAAATACTTTACAGACGAAAGAGGCATTAGCTGTGCTGGGAACACAGTCTAAACCTAAAATCATGGTATACCAAGGAGAAATATCCCTGAAGTATTAAATTAATCTCATTGACATTTTACAAAAATCAGTAATAAGCTATGGGTGTGAAGAAATTTAGTTTAACAGAAGCGTAACAATCAATAAATGTAATAATGATCTGCAGTAACTACTGGAAATATTGTTTAGCATGAAAACATGTATGCCTTATGAAACCCTTCAACACTCGATATTATTACATAGTATTTTTCACTTCTTGAAACTAATGAAACCATTATTCCTATTTCATATATCTTCAGTATGCTCCTGCAAATCCATGAATTTAATAAATTCATAAAGATTTACTACATTTATTATTAAGCACTATAAGGTCACATTACTTTCTTTTGTATGACCAAAAAAAAAAATAATCTGCAGAAATCCTTGTTCAAACAAAATACAGTATTAAGGTTGAAATAAAGTACCCCTTGTTTGCACGTGACACACTTCTTGACTAACTTAACTAACATTTTAGGTTTTACAGCAGGTTTTAACCATCAACCACATGCAAAAGACTTCCCCTTCTCCAAGTACCTTTGACATATGTTTGGCTATTCACACTACATACATACCACAAAAGATATTTTCAGTTGTCACTGTCATTTAGATGCTAGTTTTCATCAAATGACTTACAGCAAAGTCATTTTCAGCAAAGCAAATTAATGTTGTTAGAATCTAAATGTTGATCTGTATTTGCCCCTTTTTAAAAGTCTTTATTTTAAAAATATATCATATATACTAAGAATCTGCAAGTATTCCGGATGATGCTGCAAATTTCAAAAATCAACAAAAACAAAATTTGGGAGTAATTGGTGGTAGAAATTCCATACTCTTAAGCTAGGTTAGAGCCGATCATTCATTTTCAAGTCTTCTCTGCTGGGCAAACAATTTCCACACACTTCTGCAAAACATTTACTTTGTTTTTCTTGATAAAATAATACTATACACAGCCATTTCAAGAAATAACTAACATTGTTCATACTAGAGATCAAAGTTTATGCATGCACCATGAATTTGTCCAAACTGTCCCCCCTAAATTTCTCTGGCAAAGCATATATGAAAAGCTCAACCTTTACTTTAGCAGCACTCTTTAAAACTGTATTTGAACAGAATTGGCTTATTATGCTTTGTGCAATGTTAATCTGCTTTAACTCAGTTTTTAAACACAAAACAGGAGAGAAGGGGAAAGTTGTTCCTCTGCTATTTAGGACTCAAAACACAGAATTGCTCTAATTTGATTATGACCCAAATTTATAAAAATCACATATAATCATGTTTCAGCTATTTTTTAAAGCAATTACTTGCATCTTTCAAAAAACTGGTAGAAATTAAGAGCAGTTAGGAAACTTGACAAAACCCTTATCTTTTGCTGAAAACAAATCACACAGCTCTATATGACCCCAAGAGGAATATCTACATTTACATATAGCTTCCAACTATATCTATCAATTACATCTATGAATTATTTTCAGTTTTACAAAAAAAATGTTTTTTAAGATCCATTATTACCTTATAACCAGGTCCTAACTGATGTATTGCAAAAATCTGTGCTGGGTTGAGTGCTTCCGTGAATACATATACTGCTCCAAGCTGGCCACAGAACACTCGATTAGCATCAGCAGTCTCCGAAGAGCCAAGAAAACATTTGTCATAGCTCTGTATCAGAAAGATGCAATGATAATGAGCTTTAGTGATACAAACTATATAATGAAATCGTATTCACATGCAACTACTGGAGCTAAAAATAAATGGGGACCATAATTAAGAAAATAAACCATTCATTTACTATTTCAATACCTAAATTTTTGTAGTGAACAATTTCAAGTGTCTTAGCATTTATTATTTTATGGGTTGGTATTACAATGCTGTTATGACTGGCTATTAGAATTTCTTTTTTATTAATCATTTAACATAGAATAGAGAAATTTAGAATGGCAAAATACACTGTTCTTTCACTGTTGTGCTAAAATAGCCAAACACTTGTAGCAGAAAAACAAATACATTTTTTTTCTGGTTTGCAACTGGTGCACAGTCTTCTATGACCACATCTTATAATGATGTGGTTTAAACTTAAATGCCTCTTCTGACTTCTTCCACAATCATAGAAGTTGCTATTTTCTGTTCTTTCTTCCCACATCTATCCTTCTAGATGCACAAAGACCTTCTGCAGTTCTCCATCTGTCCATTTCCTATTCTTTCATATTTGAAGTGTAGCTTCCCCCCCCCCCCCCCCCCCCACCCCCCAGTTAAATTTATTTTGCAAGAATTAGGTTAAGTTCTCCTGGTGCTTCCAAGAAAAAAGGCTTTTAGATCAAATGAAGTTTAGAACTTAACCATCCAAAACAAAAATCTGAGAAATTAGGAAACAAGATGCAGCACAAGAGGACTACATCTACAGCACAATGATGTTCGGCAAAGATCACTTAGTTTCCTTGCCACGTGTACTCTATTTCATGAAAACAAGGAATGGAGCTCACTTTTTGACACAAATTAAACTAGTATAATCTGCATTAGGAAGCCTGTTGGAGTTCCAGAAACATTTGGACAGTGGTCCTGTGTGGAGCCAGGAGTTAGACTCAAGGATTCCTAAGGGTCCCTTCCAACTTAGGATATTCTATGTTTCTATGACATCATCAAGTTTGTCTTCATTTTAGTATCTGAGCAAAAAATCTTCCACAAGACTTCATTAACCCTCTAATTCTACATCTTGAACAGTTTTTTGCTTTCTCTCATGTCTTCCCATAACTGGGGGAAAATTCCTAATCTAATATCCATAATAATCAACTCTTCCAATGTAACATCCATCTCTAAATGTTATTTGATCTCTTATAATCAACTGTTTAATGTACTGATCAGCTAGCAATCGTACACATTTTTGATTATTCGCGTTATGTGTTTTCATGCATTTAATTTAATCTTTTTGTCATAATCTTTAGCTATAATTAATCCTTGGAATAAAAACATTGAGTTGTGTGACACATAACTAACACAATAAACTTTTTATAGCTTTTATATTTCATTAAATAGCATTAATGAAGTTGGAGTTAATCAAGACCTCATTGAAGATGTCTCAATTGTGTCTGCACGTATGAAAACTGTAGATTGAAGTATTGGATACAAGAGGTAAATGTCAGATAATGAAAAATGACACTAAAATATAAGAAAACTGTAATGTGAGATCTATTGGAGGGGAAGAAATCAGTTCACAGTCTTTTCCAAGATAAAATCTATGCTTGAAATAAAAATTCAACTGAGTCCCTTAACTTTAAACTCAGTAATGCAAATCTAATAAATGCTTTATTAATCTGAAAAGTATATAATCCAAATGAGTTTTATCCAGTGGTAGCTTTGACACAGCGAGCATCTGAAAAGTTTTGTCTTTATTACATTTAGTGTTTTCTCCATCATTGGGTGTATAGTCTCATCCCTTCCATTGTAGAAGAAAATGGACTTTTTTTTTTAAGCATATATATATTTAATTAAAATAATTTATAATTAAAAAATATGAATCTGATACATTTCCTCTAAGAATGTACTGTTAACATAAATTGAACTCTGTCCAATTAACATTTAGCTGTATTTACAGGTAAACATGCAATCTTCTCCAGGTAAAAATGACTCATTTCTGCCTGTGGTACAAGCAGACACAAGAACACTGTATTAACTTGTTCTGAGCTGACTGATGCTATGCAACTCTGTGTGTCTCAATATCTTTTAATTGGTAATCTCCCTAGTCGGCCATCCAAGCCAATAAAATGTAAAACACAAAATTGCAATTTTGTAGTACTTAATCTGTACTTGCTAACAACATTAATTAAATACTAATTCCTTAATAATTAGCACAGCATTTTTAATACTGGTCAACTGCCTATGAACTAATCCAAGTCAAACAATAAAAGAGGCAAAATATGCTTGCTACTGGGATATAGATGTAAGACATCAGACTTTGTTTAATGCCATAAGTTTCCTTACGCTTCTCCATGCTTCTGTTTTCCAGCTTTAACTTTTTTTTTTTTTCCTTAATTTCTATTTGTCTCATTGCTTTAAAATGGTAAACTCTTCATAGAAGAAATTATCTCTCACAAAATTTATACAGTGCTTAAAACAACAGGACTCTGACCATGGTCCAGACTATTCAGTTCTACTGCAATTAAAAAAAAATACTTAAAATCTAATGTTCAATCAACAAAAATAGCATAGAAATCTTTTAATCATTAATACATATCTCTTCTTGAATAAAACAGAATTTAATGTGATACAAAAATGAGTACTTGGCAGCATGTGTATTCATTAGGCTGAATGAATCAGTTTTTCTTAAGGGTTTTCTTTAATCTACATCTCTCAAATCTGTAACTCCACCATAACTTTCTATGGAAAAAGTGAAATATGAATCCGTTGTTATCACTGTCCTCTATACAACATCATATATTAAAAACATTAACTGTAACAGACTCTCCAACAAAATCTCCACAAATTTCCTAAAAATAGTGCAAAATAGAGCCAAAAATTCATAATAATCTAAAGGAAAAAAAAAAAAAAAACTTACCCAAAGAAACCACAGCACTACTAAATTTTATGAAATACATAGCTAAGGCTTTTTAAAGCTTAAAAAAAAAAAATTTGCAAAGATCTAGAGAAAATACTGTACTTTTCTTTTTTTTTTCCATTTACTTTAAAATGAGATGAACAGTTTGATGTGCTGTGAAGCTATAAGAAAGGAAAAAAATAAAATCTTACATCATTTGTGTTAACATGCCAGGCCATGTCACCATAGGATACCAGCTGACCATTCACGTAACATCGTATTTCACTGTTTCTCCAGCGATTATAGATGTGTACAATGCTTATCATATACCACTGAAAAGAAAAGGAAAATCAGTATATAGTGGCAGTTTTTGTGCTATAACACATAAACTTAATGATTACCATTGAAAAATAAGTGAAAAATCTCATGAAGTTATATGACCAGATGAATCCTTACAAACTCGTAAAATTAAAAGTCAAGTCAGCGGAACTTCCAAGTCCACTTGGTAGAACAGCGCTCATACATAACAATGTACCTACCTACAACTTTTTATGGGATATGAGCCAAAAATGCAATAAAATTAAAACACAATAAAATTTAAAAGATTATTACATTCCCTTTCCTGAAAGTGTAATCTAAAAACATATGTACTATACGCAAAATACAACTCAGGTCTCATCAGAAATCCATTTCTATGTGCCTTAACAAATTAACATCACGTATCTCTGTCTTTTAATCTATCAGAAACTATTAAACAAAAGGAAAAAAATCACCACAGCAGATTTTATAGCCCAGTTTAGCACCTTATCTCAATTGCTTCATATTTTATAATCAAGGGGAGAAAGTATCTAAGTAAAACACTTCCAAGTACAACTATGGTGGTCTTTCAAATAATCTGTTCAATTGGAATCATTATGTCCATGATGAATTTTAATTGTGAATTGTAAAGTTTAAGAAGAAAATCTTAAATATCCTTTAGAACTGAACCTTCAAAATAACCTAATCCTAAGAATGGTAATTTAATCTTTTGTGATCTGCAAATCAACTCATACTTAACTATAATGGGTGTCTATTCTTTCAAAACACATACAAACCAGAAGAAAATGGACATACTGGAGAGAGTTCGACAAAGGGCCACAAAGATGATTAAGTGATCAAAGTCTCTAACACATGAAGAGAAGCTGAGATATGGGACAGCTTAACTTGGAGAAGAGAAGGCTCAGGGACGTCTTATCCATGTGTATAAATACTTAATGGGCAGGAAGTAAAGAGGGAATCAGAGATTTCTCAGTAACAGGATAAGAGGCAATGGGCGCAAACTGAAAAACTTGAAATTTCATTTAAATGTAAAGTAAGGGTGGTCAAACAGTAGAGCAGTTTGTCCAAACAGACTGTGGAGTCTCCTTCCTTGGAGATGCTAAAAACCTGACTGGAAACACCTAGAGCAGCCTGATCTAGTTGCCACTTCTTTGAACAGGGAAGAAGGACTACATGTAATAAACAATTACTCAGCTGCTAGGAATTCAAACCATTTTATGAGCATCTCAAAAGACTGATCATAGTGATTTTTTAATTTTATTTTATTTTTCAGCTAACTGCTTAAACTGAATATACTGACTTTATCTTTCCCTTTTGGGTAAGGCTGCAGTTGTCTCAGTTGTAGTTATTGTAGCAGTCTTGTAGATGTTAGTAGCAGTCTTGTAGATGTTATCATCTGGACTTACCAGGTACAAATGCTCATTTATTGTGTTAAAAATATTATTATTTGGAATAGTCATTTACAATTTATTTGTCTTCCCTTTCTTGGCACATTTTAATTATTACCTTTCGACTGTTATGTTTAGTTAATTTTTTTTTTTTTTTTTTTTTAAAGCGAAGAACTTCTACATCCCTTGGGATTTTATTTTAATAATCTTGTTTTATGATTATGCCACTACTTTTCAGAATACTTAGTAAACACACCTTCATGAAAATAAGGTATATCCCTCCCATCCCCCCCATGGGATTCAGTCCAGCTATGAAAGGGCGTCAAAAGTAGTACTACATTTTCTAAGCTAAAATAAAGTTGAAATAGCTATGCAGCAAAATACTCACATTTTTGTATGAGCTTTACTAACAAATTGCCACCCTTGGAAAACAGCACTTCAAATACTCTAAAGAGATGCAGCTCCTCATGATTTACCTCTTTGGTAAAAGGTCAACTAGTTTAAACCTCCATCAATATTAATTTGTGTCATTTTGTATGATTTTTATATATTGTATGTAAAATATTTCAATATCCAAAATGTAACTGTATTTCTAGGCCTATGCTCCACATCCTACAAAAATACAAGTGTCTGTCCCAGACAGCTGCATAAGTCAACAAACATACAGAAGTCCCTAATACAGAAACTATACTATTTCATTTGACTCTAAGTTGCTTTAGTGTTCAGAGAACCTCATAAACAAAAGCCAAGTTAATAAACAAACTCAGATCATATTTACTGAATGATCCAATGATAAGAATCTACGAACTCCAAGTTCACTTAGATGCCTACTATAAGACAGTCACCTACAGTTCTTACATAAGGAGTGTAACAAGTTGGGTACTTGTAGGCATTAAATACCATTCTGCAAGCCTTAGCTACACCTGCAAAATAATTTGCTGCTGGTGCCTTTTTCTTGTTCAGCTGACTAGATTAGATGGCTAACCTTTTGGAAGAACTCACCTCCTAAGAGATAATTTAAATAATCTAGGTAGTTGTTACAACACAAAAAGTATGAATAGAAAAAGTATTCCTTTCCTCCTTCGCCTTCTGTTCTGCCTTGGTAAGAAAACATATCAAAGTTTGTTCTTCTATAGGAAACAAAGTAAAAGAGAGAATTTCATGTATGTTAAAGTCTGAACTGTCTCAGTATATCACTGATGGTTTCAATCATTTAAACTTTTCTTCCTTGTTGACTTGTTTTACAATTACATATCTTACAATATAAAACAGCTATCAAGAAGTTAGAGGAGCCATCCTCTATGTGGTTGAGGTGGTCTTTCTCTTCTACACCAACAATACTCTCATCTATAATATTGTGCCATGCCATCATTATCTTTATAATATAGTGAATCAGTTATTTGTCATGAATTTTCAACTTGTTGAAAAAGTACTTCACAGAATGCATTTAGTTTGGACATACAAATGAAGCATGTTATTGATGTATTAGACAAATTCTTCTTCTGCCCTTTGATTTAATTAAAATGTTATAATTTTCACCTGTTCTCCTCAGTACCCTGTAATTATTTGGATACAATTGAAAACGTTGTAGGCAGGTCCTTTATCTTTTTCTTTTCTTCCTAGTGAGAAACATGTCAAGAAACTTTTAACCAATTTGTCTTGCAGAGTCAAAATGAACTACTTTACATTTACTCTTGAGAAGTGAAGTGATACAGTCTACTAAGCATGACTTAAAAATGCAGTCCTGATCAATTTCACTCATTAAGAATGTAACCATAGTATATGTAACATTATTCTACAAATATCAATAAACATTTTTCAACTTGAATCACTGAGCTTCTTACAGCTCCTACCTTAAAAAAATAAATAAAAAAAGGGAAAAAAAAACAGGTATAAAACATTTTGTATCATAACAAATTTATTGATCCTACATGCATATAAATAAATATTTTATATTCACTTCTCCATAGAAAATGTCCCCTTGGCATGTACCATTCTTTTGCCTCTTTCAGTCGGATACAACTCCCTGTAACTTGTAAAGTATAACGATTCTTAAATACATAGTTTAAATCGCAAGCAAGTTCTTTTCCATAAAAGTAGCTATTAAACTTTTGAAGAAATAGGAGTGTTTAAACTTCATATTAGTTGCACACTGAAAGTCTTACTTTCCCTTGCCACTTGAAGCATGTAAATGAGTAATTTGGAATCAAACAGTTTTCTCTTGCATTTGTTGGAAACTGCAAAGGTAGACCTGAAATAGACTAAGTGCTACAAAGACGGCAAGCAGTCTAGCATTGATATCCTTCATTACTTAAAAAAATAAAACAGAATACATATATGTTATATATTAAAAACTCCCTGTATAAATCCATAACTTCCTAAAAACAGTTCCCAAGACTCTCTCCACTGTTAAGGGATGATATTTTTGTATTAAGTATGAAGTAAAATGATGCAGAGTTATTCTTTTTATTTATTTATTTATTTTCTTAGGGAAATAAAGTACTTTTAGAAAATTAATATTATATTTATTTTGCAAAGATTTCTCTGTCCCTCATCAAGTAACAAATAAGCTCTTACCCAACTAACTTGTATTCATTTTTTTTTTTTAATTTCTCAACACAGTACCTTAGTGCAGGTTTCAGATTCGCTTGGTGACTCACTCTCTGAGGCAAGTTTAATAGATACAGATCCTACTAATATAAAAATTTCCCTCTCTGTATCAGAGGAAATAAAAGCAAAAACATTTTACTTGTTGCTTTTGAAATCGGAGAAGGCACAGAATTAGAAATAAAAAAGCATGCAGCAAAATATATTTTCTCAATAATCTTTGCAGTAGTCCCTAAACTGAGTTGTATTTTTTATATTTTATATATTTTTTTATTTTTATATGCATATTAGAATGCACATTTTTCCACATCTGATTTCCATGTCTTTAAAAATGTATTTTCACTTTTTCCCCTTAAAAACTTATAGTTAACAGGAGGGTAAAAAAATCCTACTCATTATACAATAGTACATACGAATATCTCACTTCCTTCATGTCCAAGTAAACAGATTTATTGGGTCATACTAGATTAAGGACGTATCACTGCAGCTTTGTCTTCTGAAGTCATGTGTGACCAGCCTAATTTTTTTTTCCAAGCAACAATGAACAAACTAATTTTTGCAGGCTGAAATTTTGTAGACCCCAGGGTGAAAAAAAAAATGTTTTCCCTTTTGTAGGAAGATTATATTTCACAAAGGAACACCTTAATAAATTCAGCAGAATATTAATCACTGAAATCTCTGAAATTTAACTTGACTAAGCTAAGTAAGTGCAAACCATGCAACTTTTAGTCAATGCTTTAGTCAATGCTTCGTTTCTGAATCTTCCACGTCACCTAACAAAAATATGTTAGATGAAAAATTCCTTTGTCCTCTTTCATTCAAAAGTTTATTTAACAATAATCTCCACTTGGTGATGATGATTTTCCTGAGATGAGACATTCTTTGCAATGGCACTATTAAAAATTGTATCTTTTATAGCTATTTACTTATATTTACAGTTCTGATACTTTTGTAACAGTAATAATCTGATAACGATAACCTCCAAGTTCTGTCCACATATATTCTATGATTTTCCTTTTACAATGCTTTAAGAGCATTTCAGACAACATACCAGTCTGCAAGCTGGTGTTCAGCTTGTCCCATTGTGTGTAGATTAAACTTAATAGATGACTCATTTGTTTGGAAACAAATAGCTCATTAATCTTCTATTGCAACACTGTCCACAGATCCTATAACATGAGCAATACCATCTTTTGATAGCATTGGTATGCATGTCAAGCTTTATTTAAAAACAAACAAAAACCCACAGATTTTATCATTTTGCTATTTTTTTATTTGCACGTTAACCACAATTCCTTGCATGTGCATTTTCTTTTAGTCAAAATCTCCTTCCTGTCATGCAATTTTTTTGAATCTTTAGCATAGCTACTGCTTCAGAACACTATCTACATCTGTTGCTCCGATTTCCAAGGCAAGCTCTAAAAAACACTTTGAATTATTTTTGCGTGTAGCGCCTCTGACAAATGACGATGGAGAACTGGTAATGACAGATGGGGAAAAGGCAGAGGTACTTCTTTGCCTCGGTCTTCGCTGGTGGTCAGGCTTCCCAGATCTCCTGTCCCCAAGCCTCTAGGCAGGGGCTGGGGGAGCCCACTGTAGTGAAGAGCAAGTTCTGGACCTCCTGATGCAACTTAACAAGTACAAGTTTATGGGCCTTGATGATATGCATCCAAGGATCCTGAGGGAACTGGGTGATGCAGTTGCCAAGCCACACTCCATCATAATTGAAAAATCATGGCAGTAGGCAAAGTCCCCAGTGACTGGAAAAAGGGAAGCATCACTCCCATTTTTAAAAAGGGTAGAAAGGAAGACCTGGAGAACTACAGACCAGTGAGCTCCACCTCTGTGCCTGGCAAGATCATGGAACGAATTCTCCTGGAGGGAATGTTAAAGCACGTGCAGGACAAGGAGGTGATCCAGGACAGCCAGTGTGGCTTCACCAAAGGTAAATCATGCCTGACCAATCTGGTGGCCTTCTATGATGGAGTAACTGTATCAGTTGACAAGGGAAGACCGACTTATGTCATCTTTTTGGATTTCTGTAAGGCCTTTGACACAGTCCCATATGACATCCCAATCTCTAAATTGGAAAGATACGGATTTGAAGGGTGGACCAGCTGGTGGATAAGAAATTGGCTCAATGGCCATACCCAGAGAGTAGTGGCCAATGGTTGTGTGTCCAGGTGGAGGCTGGTGACAATCAGTGTCCCTTGGTCTGTCTTGGGACTGGTGCTTTTCAATATCTTCATCAATGACATAGATGATGGGACTGAGTACACCCTCAGCAAGTTTGCAGATGACACCAAGCTGAGTGGTGCGGTTGATACCAAAGAAGGAAGAGATGCCATTCAAAGGGACCTGGACAAGCTGGAGAAGTGAACCTAATGAGGTTCAACAAGTCTAAGTGCAAGGTGCTGCACCTGGGTTGGGCCAATCCCAGACATGAGCACAGACTGGGAGAAGAACTCATTGAGAGCAGCCCTGTGGAGAGGGACTTTGGAATTCTGGTGTACAAAAGGCTCAATAAGAGCCAACAGTGCATGCTTGCAGCCCAGAAGGCCAACTGCATCCTGGGTTGCATCAACAGAGGCATGACCAGCAGCTGGTGGAGGGAGGGTATTGTCCTCATTTACTCTGTTCTCGTGAGGCCCCTCCTGGAGTGCTGCATCCAGGTCTGGGGCTCCCAGCACAAGAAGGATGTGGAGCTGTTAGAGCAAGTCCAGAGGAGGGCCACAAAGATGATCAGAGGGCTGGAGCACTTCTCCTGTGCAGAAAGGCTGAGAGAGCTGGAGACGTTCAGCCTAAAAAACAGAAGGCTCTGGGGAGACCTCATTGTGGGTTTTCAATACTTAAAGGGGTCTAATAAAAAGGATGGAGAGGGACTTTTTATTCAGGTAGATAATGATAGGACAAGGGAGAATGGTCTTAAACTGAAGACAATAGACTAGACATTAGGTGGATATTCTTCGCTGTAAGGGTAGTGAGGCACTGGAACAGGTTGCCAAGACAAGCTGTGGATGCCCCATCCCTGGAGGTGTTCAAGGCCAGGCTGGATGTTTTTAATAGAAAATAATATATGCCATTGTATTGGGTTTACATGGCAAGGGTTTGGTAGTAGGGGACTGCAGGGAACGCCTCTATGAACAGAGCCCAGCAGCTGCCCAATGTCACATTAGAGCCAGCTCCAGCTGGCTCCAAAAGGGACCTGCTGCTGGCCAGAGCTGAGCCAGTGAGTGATGCTGGTTGGGCCTCTGGGAGGAGAATTAAGAAAGGGGAAAAAAACTGCTGTGTAACAGCAGCTGGGGAAGAGAAGTGAGAACCAGCCCTGCAGCCCCCCAGGTCAGTGCGGCAGGAGGGCAGGAGGTGCTCCAGGCACACAGCAGCAGTTCCCCTGCGGCCTGTGGAGAGGCCCCTGGTGGAGCAGGCTGTCCCCCTGCAGCCCACGGGTCCCACACGGAGCAGATCTCCACGCTGCAGCCCGTGGAGGAGCCCCCGGTGGAGCAGGTGGATGTGGCCTGGAGGAGGCTGCGGCCCATGGAGGGAGCAGGCCCCGGGCCGGAGCTGCAGCCCGTGGAGAGGAGCCCACGCAGGAGCAGGGGTCTGGGGGGAGCTGCTGCCTGTGGGGGACCCGTGCTGGAGCAGTTTGCTCCTGGGGGATGGACCCCGTGGTACGGAGCCGTGTGGGAGCAGTTCTTGAAGAGCTGCTGCCTGTGGGCAGCCCCCCAGGCTCAGTTCGGGAAGGACGGCATCCCGTGGGAGGGACCCCACGGGGAGCAGGGGCAGGGAGGGACCGTGAAGGAGCGGCGGAGACGAAGCATCAGGGACTGACCACAGCCCCCATTCCCTCCCTGCTCCCCTGTGCCACTTGGAGGGAGGACGTAGAAGAGGGTGAATGGGGGGAGGCATTTTTAGTTTGCTTTTAGTTTCTCATTATGTTTGTCTGCTAGTGGTAGGCAATACATTATATTAATCTCCCTGGGCTGAGTCTGTTTTGCATGTGACATTAATTGGTGAGTGATCTCAACCCTACAGCCCTTTCCATCATATTTTCTTCCCCTCTTCCTTTGAGGCGAGGGAGTGAAAGAGTGGCTATGGAGGAGTTCAGCTGTCCAGAAGGGTAAAACCGCCACAGTCATACAAAAACACTTGCAAATATAAAGATTTATTCCAAATACTTTCTAATATTGGACATGTGACCTAAAGTGTATGAAGCAAGATCTATGAGAAATATAAAACTGTCATGAAAGTTGTATTTGGATATACTTCAGTAGGTCAGCTGATATTCATATAATGAGATACACATTTACTAGTATTTCATAATTAACTATCTTAGGTAGAATAGCAAGAGCTAACATTTTCTAAGTTTGGCATGAAGGAAACTACAGTCCTTCTTAGTAAAAAGAATATCTTGCTAAAATATGAAAGACTGCACTGAAATTCAGTATAGGAATCCTAAAGCCATAAAAAATAATTAAAAAAAATCTTCCCAGCAAAATACATACGGGAATGTTATCAATGACAAACACATAATGATCGCTGTATGGGAAAGTTAATGCTGCATCTAACTAACTGAAATCTTGAAGCCAGAAGAATCATTGTTCTCTTAGGACTACTAGACATACAGTAGAAAGAAACGTTAATATGATCTAGAGAAATAATCAAGATTTACTATGAAAAATGAGAAATCCCAAAACATCACCAATATAGAAAAAGTTTAGATCCTTGTTTCTCCCAGCAACAGATAAGGAAATTCTAACACTGCCAGCAAAATTGTTCCAGGCATTGTCACCCATGTTACCAAGTACAGAATGTTCAGAAAAAGAATTACTTCTGTAACATACAGACCTTTTAAAATGAAATACAACCATTTCACAAATACTTAAAATTCTTCAGCATCTGAAGCTAATTAAGCAGTATTTTTAAAAACAAGTTAGCTTTATAGAAATGTAACTTCATAAATTATTATTTTTAAACTGATTCTAGCCTGTAACTGACATAACACTCTGCATGACAGAGAAGCTAATTATAAATAAGAAATTACAGATTTTATCTACAGATGCCATATCACTAAAATGATTTTAGTACTTACTTCCAAAAGCACTTTGTCACATTTTCAATGATATTCTTTACTGTGCATACTATTTTGCTTACCTTGCGTGGCTGAAAATCATACTTCACACAGTGCTGGAAACCTTTGCCTTTTGACTTCAGCGATGTAACTATTAAACAGTTGCCGACAAAATGAGCAGAATACCCAACACCTTTACTAGTGCGGAAACTGAAAAGAAAAGATTATTACAGAAATTAGAAAAATAGGAACTATCATATAATAAAACAAGGTTCAAATACACTCTAAAGTGCCATGAGAAGAAAAGAAATTGGCTTTTGAAACACTGAATTTAATTTCCTCTTCATCCTCTCTCCCCACCCTGTCTTGGTGGGGGGGAGCAATCAGTGGTTTGCTACTAATCTTCACCATGAACTTGATTCCAGGCTATGTTCTAAAAATCAGTATTATTTTTTTTTCCTCGGTTTCCAGAAATTCAAGATGGCAAATCTCATATTTTCAGGTTTTGCCCTCAATTTTCTAATCCATCATAATTACAAACATTATATCTGATTTAAGCTGTAAATGCAAATCCATCACAAAAACAAATGCTATGCTTAGATTTTGAAAGATGTCTTGCAGTTTTAAGGAGCTAGGAGAACAACACAATTGGTATGACACGTAAGTTTGGATTCAGGGTAATTACTATGCACAAGAATTATTTCTTTTTCAGGACTGATGATTTAGTCAGGACAATGATCTATGAAGTTGTAGACCTCTGAGTCGTAGATTTATTTTAATTAGATGAAGGATTACAATTTTTAAAAAGTAAGTTGAATAAAGGTTTTCAGTTTTCCTGTGGCAAACACCATAAAGATAGAAAAAGCTGAAAGCTAATACATTTCTTTATGTGTTTTTGAAATTAAAAACATTATAAAGAGATATTCTGGCCTTCTTAAAAGACATTTTGCAAACGTAGTTGGTGGAAATTAATGAATTAAATTAAACACAAGATTTTTAAGACGTTAATTCCACATTTACTGCTATGTCAGCTATGTCACTTATTCCCTTTTGTGTACGATAAAGAGAAGTGTGTTATCATTAATTTACGATTATTAATTTACGATTAATTTACGAGCACGATTTACAAAAATTTTAGCCTAAAAGTCACAAGTTAAGATACAAAAAATAATCAATGGCTGAAATACATTGGTTCTAAATGGTGGAGTTCATCCATAAATTTGAAATTCAGTTTTTAAAGTATTAAAAAAAAGAATCATTACAAATATATGAACACTTGTATACACTCATATAGCCCAGTAATTAACACTTTCTCATTTCATTAATGCAGTCTGCTTTCAAAATAATTTCATATTATTACAATAATGATGTTTTAAATGGTTTTACTGTTGGAATATTTTCATTAAACACATTTACTTGTTTTTTTGTAGTGCCATTAAGAGGTGAGAATCACATGCAAACAGTTCAAATTTCATCTTACTTAATAGCTGCTGAAACTCTACATCTTTAATCTATCCCACTATACTAATACCATCCCACTATACTAATACCATCCTGATTTCAATATGCAAAAAAATGCATAATTATATACTTAAGTCCATCTTCAGAAACATATAGTTAAATCTGTATGTGTACATTAATGGAGAAAAAAAGATTTTCCTCTTTCTTCGCTGTCAAGAATATAGCTGATAAACCAAAACCTTCTGAGAAAAAAACAAAACAAAACAAAAAAAACAAAAAAAAGCCTTACAAGATAGGTGGTATGACTAGACCCTGAGGTGGCCAGATCTTAGATGTTTTTTCCAAAGTAATATTTTTAAAGGGGTCAAAAAATGACATTCAAATTCTCAAATTCCAGAAAGCTGCTGTTTTATGTCAATAATTAGAAAACTTATACTAAATGGAAAAAAACAGAGTGATCAGGCTAAAGCAAACAGGAATAAGAACATCTATAGACATACTCTTCTCCACACCAGCATGTCCTTGTGCAGAGGTCCTTACTTAACAGTCTTGATTTAAGTCATCTTTTGAGTTGCAGCATACTATGCCTCATATCACATGCCTGGTGAACCAACGCAGATGAAGTCAGAGATCAGAGGCAGTCTGGGCTGCAGTGAGCAAACCCTGTTTGAGTCTATGATCTCAAGGAACATGGGCCTGGCAAAGAGCAAAGTCAGGACCCTGAACTTCCAAAGACCAAACTTTGAGCTATTTAAAGACCTAGTGAACAAGATTCCCTGGAATACTGTCCTTAGGGTCAAAAGGAGCTGAACAGATCTGGCAACTCTTTAAGGATGTTTTTCTTAGAGCACAAGAGCTCTCCACCCCGTGTTTAGGAAATCAAACAGAGAAGGTAAGACACCAGCATGGCTGAGCAAGGACCTGCTGGTCAAACTGAGGTGTTGGAAGGAAATAGGCAGCAGAAGCAGGGATATGTGGCCTGTGAACAGTAAATGGATGCTGTCCGGATGTGCAGGGATTGGATCAGGAAAGCCAAGGCACAAATGAAACTGAGCTTGGCAAGTGATGCAAAGAATAACACGAAGGGGTGCTATACTTACATTGGCCAGAAAAGAAAGGCCAAGGAGAGTGTAATATCTCTCTGATAAACGAGAAGGGAGAACTGGTAGCAACAGACCTGGAGAAGGCTGAGGTACCTAATAACTTCTTTGCTCAATCTTCACTGTCAGTCAGCCTTCCCACATTTCTTGAGTCTGTGAACCTCTAGCTGGGGATTGGGTGAGCAAACTCCCGCCCGCTATAAGTAAAGAGCAGGTTCACAACCACCTGATGAAACAGAACAGGTACAAGTCTATGGGGCCTGATGCCATGCATCCCAGGGGAACTAAGGGAACTGGCTGATGGAATTCCCCAGCCCCTCTCCATCATATCTGAAAAGTCCTGGCAGTCAGGCGAAGTCCCCAGTGACTGGAAAAAGGGAAACATCACTCTCATTTTTAAAAAGGGTAGAAAGGAGGACACAGGGAACTACATACCTTACCTCTCTGAGCCTTACCTCTCTGCCTGGGAAGATCATGGAAAAGATCCTCCTGGAAGCAATGCCAAGGCATGTGCAAGATAAGGAGGTGATCTGGGACAGCCAGCGTGACTTCACCAAGGGCAAATCATGCTTGACCAATCTGGTAGCCTTCTATGATGGAGTAACTATCAGTTGACAAGGGAAGACCGACTGATGTCATCTACCTGGACTTTTGAATGGCCTTTGACATGGTCCCACATGACATAGTGGTCTCCAAATTGTAGATTTGCATCCTGTGCAGCATCAACAGAGGCATGGCCAACAGGTCTAGGGAAGTGATTGTCTCCCTCTACTCTGCCCTCGTGAGGCCCCATTTGGAGTACGGCTTAAGAGAAGCTGAGAGATCTGGTGATGTTCAGCCTGAAGAAGGGAAGGCTCCAGGGAGACCTCACTGAGGACTTTTAATACTTGAAGGCGGCTTATAAAAAAGATGCAGAGTGACTTTTTACTTGTGCAGATAATGATAGGAAAAGGGTGAATGTTTTTAAACTAAAAGAGAGAAGATGTAGATTGGAGGTTAGGAGAAAATTCTTCACTCAGAGGGTGGTGAGGCCCTGGAACAGGTTGCCCAGAGAACTTGTAGATGCCCCATCCCTGGTGGTGTTCAAGGCCAGGATGGACGGGGAATAAGGCCCTTGGCAACCTGATCTAGTGGGTGACATCCCTGCCCATGGCCAGGAGGTTGGAATTAGATGATCTTTAAGGTCCCTTCCAAACCAGGCCAGTCCATGATTCTGTGATCTTTGGTCATCAGTGTGGTTCTGCTGGCCTGGAGCCATGTTTTGGTTTGTTCTTTCCCTTTAGCAGAATGTTAAGGTGCTACTGAAGCTTTATTTTCCCAAATTCAGGCTGTGTTTTTTTTCAGCCTTCTATCTGCCTCTGCATGTGATACAGAACTCTTGCTCCCCTCCAGCTGCCACTCTGGAAGGAGCACACTCCTCTGCCACAGCCCTTTGTATAGGTTTCCAAACAACCCTCCTTGCAAAAAGAAGACACTATTTTAATAAGCCTAAATAAACCTAAGACATAATCTAAGAATGATCAGGAAAAAAAAAATGTGCTGCCCATCACAACTGACCTCAAAAGTGAAGACAATTTATAACACTGCCATTCTCCTTTGTCTACTGAGAATTAGTTTCAACACAGATCTACTTCAAGGATTTAGCTTTTACAATGACCCCAGAGGCAGCCATATCCCACAACAAAAAGCATCAGTGAACAGTCTCAGGTGAGAACACTACCCATATGTAGATATAACCTGCATTACCCATCTATACAAATAACCTACAATACCACAGTACTAATTCTATACAATAAAATGAAGGTTAAACACGTAAAAATGCAGCCTTGACAATACAAACAATTGGATATGTTGTGGGCTAGTTTGAGACTTTGATTTACCTCCTTTGGGCTTCATGGCATTCAAAGAACTTTTCACAGGATAGCTGCATCTCTCACAATGCCAAATTTGTTTCTCAGCAACATATGTTATCTCTATAAGCTATAATAGTTTTGGCTAACAGAATCAGATTTTCAAGGATAATGAAAAAAATGCACAGATTCATTACATTCTGACATATGGTGTAGTATTATTTGATTAAAAATGTCAAATAAAATGTATTTTTTTTTAAGTTGCCAACAGCCAATAAGTGTAAATGCCATTATTTTTTTATCTGATGAAGTGCCATCATATTTTTATTTGGTAAAACATTAGTACCATTTTGTAAAATGCATGCTACAGCTTTTAACAGAAACTAATAAATATTTTGTTACACATTGACAACACCCTGAAAAAAAAAAAAAGCAAAAAGGGGGGTGGTGGCTTTTGAAGAAATGTCTACACCTTTGAACTTCTTCCCTTTTACCCCCTAGTTATTGGACTGATTTTGTCACCACTGTGGTCAAACTGGACTGTTCCTGAAATTTTAAATACTGAAATGTCCTTGGTTGTGCAACTTCCTGGAGCTCAGCATATGAAGACAAGAAAGCACTGAAATAATGAAGTAATAGCTCATTTCTGAGCAGGACAGCTCTCTCCATCTTGGAATAGTATGATTTTCTAAACATGAAGGCTTGCCAATACCAATCAAGATTTCACTTTTTTTTTTTTCCCTACATTAATTAGCATTCTAATATAACCATAGTTGAGAAACTGAGAACACAAATTTGTTCTCTGTTTACCTCAATATTATAATATACAGATTATGTTAATTTTCACATTTTCTTTCTTGCCAAAAGTAAAGCAGGCTAGGACTGTTCTCTAGGACAGTACACGTAAATTGCCTTACCTATTACCTACATATGTAGAATTTGCCACATACAAAAAGGAAATGCACAGACAAGAACAATACTGTCAACCCCCATGTGGTTTCATGAGCATTAAACTACTTCCCATAGCTGCTGGTATAAGATTTACTACAGATAGTTCATAAAAACAGTTATCAGCTTCATTTCATCTCTTCTCTCAAAGCAGCTACTGGATGCTGTTACACTTCAATAGCAGGTAAGCATTCTTCCATCCAGTGGTGAAATGGTTTAATGAGTCTAGTTTCTTTAGCGTAGGATTTTATAAGCAATTTAAGATAGGAGCATTTGAGATAATATATTCTCAGTCTCAGTATCCTAATTAATTCTTGCCTGAAGGAAAAAATGGCTTCTTTTCTACTAATTCTGGAGTTCCACTATATGCTTTTGCAACTGTTTAACATTATCTCTATTATTATTAGCACCAGAGATGGAATGAAAAGTCTGGAAGGCTTTCTTTGGTACTTATTGTCCCTACATCTTTAAAAACAGAATTTAGAAAATTGTTTCAGAAACTTTAGTTTTTCTTCCATTACATGGTTGTGGAAGCACTTGGATTTTTTTAAGGACAAAACCCTAAAATTATGACAATCTAGCCTAAGTTTCACCCTCTAATTTCTTTACAGACCATAATACATATATTGAAATAGAGCATCTCAAAATAGAATAAAAAAATGAAAAAAAAATTAATATCTGTGCTGAGTCTGTCTAACTCCTGAATTTACTTGGATGTGATGTCGCCCTAACTCTGTTTTTAGCAGAAACAAATATAGAGACTTAGAGTGTTGAGACTTCCCAAATGGGTGCTTAAAGATAGCCCTAAATTTTCACAGTTTATATGCCACTTTTAAGAGAACAATTCCAATGATTTATTGAACCGTGATTAATATTATACTGTGTATTATTATAATTGTAATAGTTATAGTGACCATAGGACTGTGTCTAAAAATCTGATTTTTTCCCCACTGTTTACCCACCAGATCTCATATTAAACAATCCATCATCACGAGATTTTTGCTTAAATTCTGAAAACAGAAGTCAAGATCATCCTTAATTTCATTCCCCCTCCCCCTTTTTTTTTTCTTGGAAAGTTTCATTATTAAACGTGTATTCCAGAGCACAGTTCACTCCAGAGTGTTCTTTGAATTCTACCCAATTTTAACATGGTCTCCTAAAAGAAGCAGCGATTTTCAACTATAAATGGCACTCCAGCAATGCTTTGGCCAAGATTTCAGGAAGCAACCACATCACCTTCACTCTTTTCTCTGTTTGTTCCTTGAAAATGTTACATTAGTTCTTTCAGTCAGAACAGTGAAAAGGCAGTTTATGGTCAGTTGGTTACCTACAATAACTCCGAAGATCGTTCTGTAATTACAACTTTCTAATACATAACAACTGATTCTGTAAGCACGGCACCCATTATTCACTGCTAGGTATATGACCTCCAATTGCTTGTATTAAAATTTGTGCTATTTAATTCTGTTCACCTTACCTTTTGAACCTGACTGCTTTTTAACAAAGTCTGTTCTTTATTTCTATTTAGCACCCATACAAATGTCAAAGAATTTCCTTTCAGTATTGTTACCATTCATTTTGTAATTGGTAAGTTACAATAACTGCTTTAATACACAAGCATTAAAACTCTCACTTAGCAGCTGCTCAACGCCATCCTAAGAAACAAATATATATATATATATATATACAACAAATTGGCTCACAGTTCTTGAAGCAGCATCTAGTGTTCATCTAATTACAAAACAATAGTTTTCCCTCACATCTGGCAAATGTGAAAGGACTCCTTTACCTCCCTTCTCCATTTCTAAGCATAAGGTTTCACATTATAGTCAAGTTCATATAACAGCTCTCTCCCACCAGAAAGGTCTCTGGACAATTCTTTCTGCACTCACTTAGCACCTGGATCATACCTAAGGTGACTTGAAGTAGTCAGCATGGATTTACAAATTGGAAATCATCCTTGAGCAAACAGATAACTTTCTATGATGAGACGACTGGCTTGGTGGATGAAGCTGTGGATGTTGTTTAACCTGACTTTTTGTAAAGATTTTTCAACACCCTAACATAGTGAATATAGCAGATGAAAAATGATCTACATAAGTAGACCGAGGCAGTCTGAAAAGTGGCTGAAATGCTGGGCTAAAAGTGATAGTGGCTAGAGTCCAGCTGGAGGACAGTTACTATCAGAGTACCCCAGGGGTCAATACTGGGTCCAATCTTGTTCAGCTTCATTAACCTGAATGGTGGGGTAGAGTGCATCCTCACCAAGTGTAGAGATGATACAAAACTGTGAAGAGTGGTTGATACACCATGGAAGTGTACAGCCATTCAGAGGGACCTTGTCAGGCTGGAATAATGGGCCAAATATCTCATAAAGATCAACAAAAGAACGTGCAAAGTCCTACTCCTGGAGAGGAAACACCTCAAGCAGCAATAGATGCTGGGGACCAAGCAGAAATTAGCCTTGTAGAAAGGGGCCTGGTGGTCCAGGTGGACAGTAAGCCGATCACGAGCCCATATGGCTCCCTTGTGGAAAAAGGCAAATGGCATCCCAGGCCACATTAGGAAGAGCATGGCCAACAGGTAAAGGAAGGTGGTCCTTCTCTCTTCAACACTGCTGAGGCCACACCTGGAGTACTGTGTCCAGTTCTGTGATCCCCAGTACAAGAAAGACGTGGACATACCAGAGAGAGTCCAGCAAAGGACCAAAAAGATGACTGAATAATCAAAGTCTCTAACTTGAGGAGAGGCTGAAAGAACTATTATGTCTTGGAGAAAGGACTATTAAGTCTTGGAGAAGAGAATTCAAAGGGGGCAGGAGGATCTTATCCACATGTATAAATACCTGAAGGGTGGGGACTAAAGACAACGGAACCAGAGACGACTTCTTAATGGTATCCAGTAACAGGATGTGAGGCAACAGGCACAAATTGAAATACAGGAAATTCCATTTAAATAGAAGTAAAAAAAATTCTACTTTGAGGTAAAACACTGGAATGGGTTGCCTGGAGAGGTTATGATGTCTCCTCTACTCAAAATCTGACTGGACAAGGTCCTGAGGAACCTACTGTAGCTGACCCTGTTTTCAGCACCTCTGTTTCAAAATCACAGTCTTTGAAGTTGTTCATGCAAGTACATTACTGTTTTTGTTGTTGTTGTTTTGGTTTGGCTTGTTTTTGTTTTGTTTTGTTTTTTAAAAAGTCAAGATTCTTTAAAACACAGATGACTTTAAAGAAGAAACTATGAAGAGGTAATTTGTATGATACATTTTACACTTAGTTAAACAGAAGAAGATGTTACACGATCAAAAAGCATATTCAAAACTGAACAAATCATTGCTTTGGTTTCTTGTTGTTATTGCCTCTCCATTACTCAACCTCTCATGGCAAAATATACAATCTACCTAAAGAAGCTTAGGTGGTAATTCAATTTGAATACTTTTCCTTTTCTTAATTATTAATTATGACTCAATTTAAGCCACTATATAAAACAACAAGTATTTGCATTGTTCCCTAATTTCCTCCTGAGGCTGGCATATTCAGGTTCTCTTACTAGATATAGTCATATTACATTCAGTCTCAGTTTCGGTATATGATTTATGTAAGACCGATTCTTTTCAGTGTCTCATATGAAGCACTTGCAAAGCTTCAACTTGTTAGTCATAGAAGTTTTATGTCCTATCTTGATAATCTCATTTTATGCTTGATAATCCCCTAATAAGAGGTAACAAAAGAAAGTGAGACACCGAACTACAATTACAGTGTGTGTGCATGCACACATGTGACACAGAGAGATAACAATTCATTCATTTAGCATAGATATGCCCAAAGGTTACTTAAAAAGTGTGCACATGTAGCAAAATATGTATGTTTATTAAAGATGTTATCTTTAAGTAAGTGCTTTAAGTAAGTAAGTAAGTGCTTTAAGTAAGTGCTACAACAAGAGAGTTCAAACTCCACATATTGTGGCTATACTTTCTCCTCAAGTTTCACAACTGCAGTAAGAAAATATAGACTGTATTTTGATATGTTCTGGGTTATTTTACTGAAAAAAAGAAAAAGTACACATCACACATAAAGAAAAATAAACTAAAAGAAAAAAAAAGTTTTCTTACCCTGCTAGACTTTTTATTCTAATAAATGTAATAAATAGAGATTATATTAAGTTACTTATCATAGTTGTCATACCACCAATGGACATTTTTAAAGAAAACATGGAAATGTTATGGTTGTAGCTAATAAGAAGTATATTAATAAAAATACTATTTGGAGTGTAATTTTAAGGTGAAACCCAGAACACTCTTTTGAAGAAAGAAATTCAGATGTTCTTTGAGAACGCAAAGTGCAGCTTTGTGGGGTTCATTTACTGCCATGTTAAAAAAACAAAACAAAACAAAAACACAACTAAAATCAAAGAAAATTGTTTATTAAAGAGGGATTTCTGAGTACACATGGCAATTAGAGTACACATGGCAATTATTCTAACATATGTCGCTTCTAAGTAGCAAAGTGAATACAGGCTATGGTTTTGGAGAAAAAGTCTATACCAATATATTTTAAAATGGAACCAGAACTAAGCTTCCTCTGACACAGAGAATATTAAGTATACATAAATATTCAAGAAATCTCAACATATGTAGGATTTAAAACTATTTCAGTGGAAAAAAAAAACAAACAGCATGCTCAAAAATATTAGAATTGAATAAGAATTGTAATAACATCATAATAAACCACAGAACTACCTCACAGAAAAACAAAATCAAATGTCTGATGTTATTCAAACCTAATGCTATCGCTGCTAGTGCATTATATTGGAATCAAAGGGGATCATTGGATCACTTATCATTTACATTAAAGGTCTTTCTACATCACTAACCCTAACAAAAATAAAATACATCATAGGCTATGCAATTTCACATTGTGCTTTTTCTCCTCTGACATAGTAAAATAATCTCAAACCAATTACGTGACTTAAAACTGCCAATTCTAAAAACATAAATTGTGACTGAGAAACAAATGATCACCTTAAATTCCTGTATGCATGCTCAGTTCTATAACTACATTTGTGTTTGCCATTGGCAAGCTGAGAAAATAAAAACCCTTAATTCTCACAAAAATAGCTATAGCCAACAGCTTGAAAAAAAATAATCTCCACAGTAAAATACCTGTAACACTTGGTAGAAAACAGGCACATGAAAAAGCATTATCCCGGATAGAAGCATAGAGAAAAGTTTTTTTTGGTTGGTTGGTTTTCTCCAGAATAACCCTGAATTATTTTTTATATGATACTCATTCTGAAGAAAATATAAATGATTTTGGTTTTCCTGCTGAATAAACTATAAGATTTTTATGTACTGATAGTACAAGAAAAAACTTTCTGAGACCACATACACTGGTCCTCTCTTCCACAGAAAACAAAAAAGTTCTGCTCTTTAGACTACCTGTAATGACCATAAAGGGAGAAACATTATTTTTGATTACTTGTCTTCTTGTGCTACTCTTATATTCCCAAATAAATTAAATTTGATAAATCCTGCTTGTGTCCAAGTGTTATCTATAACTTATATACACAATTTTAAGAATATGACAAAAGGTATGCATACTAAATACATAAAGAGTGAAGAAGTACTGAAGAAAATACCAGCATGTTCTGACAGAAGACAATGTTTTGCATCTGTGATTTTATAAATTGCAAAGAAAAAAGCACTGATGATAACATAAGTTTACATACAGTAGGCAACCAATACAATCTGCAGATATTTTGGAGGGAAAAAGCATGTAAGAAACTAAAATTTAAAAAATAAATGGTTATTAGAAAGCCAAAAGAAACTATAACTACAAGGTTATAAGCTACTTACCAGTAGAGATAGGGTTTATCCTTATCCACGTTGATATTGTTTAGTGGGTCCATACGAAACCAGGTGTTAAGAGTAAACCCATTTTGATAAGGCCACTTAGCAATAGGAGGCAATGCAATTGCCTAAAAAAAAATAAAAAATAAAAATAATAAAGGAAACAGCAATTAAAAAAATATGTTTGAAAAGTACTGTCAAAGATAATCTTTCTGAATTTCTACTATAAATCTGCAGATTTTTTCTAACACTCAAATATCAAAGAAGATTTAAAAACTTTAAATAGTGTTTTTGAATAAATGCATTAGTTTCCATTTATTTTAAAATACTATAATTTTTAACTATTCAAATTTACTGATAGAGGACATGAAATTAAATTTGTGAATGGGCAATATTAAGAGGAAAAAAAGAGGAAAATTACTTATGCATAAATTAAAATATAATTTTGGCATTTGGTAAGTATTAATTTCATCTATAAATCTAAACGTTAAGATCAAATTAATCTCAAAATGCAGTAAAACAGAGATTCACTATTAAAACTACAGTATACAAAAAGGTTGTTCTCTGAAATCTTAGCGCACTATGACTTTTCTTTTCCTAAAAACACTTAGTAAGGTAAGAAACAAAATCTTACCTCCATTCATAGTTAAATAAATTAATAATAAGGCATGACCAAGAAGAAGGTCTTTTTTTTTTTTTCTGAGCTTTATTTCTCTGGGCTGAAAGACTGACAAAGAGGTTTCCACAAACTCTTTTCTTTATACCTGAGCACTGCCCTGAATCATTTAACTTCGAAGGCAGACTTTCTTTAAGGAGGAAATTGGACAAGATGAACTTCTGAGGTCATTTAAAACATTTTTTCTATGATACCAGTAAAAGAAAAATATTTTTCACTGAGTATGATAACTATACACAAAGTAAAGTCATTTTCAATTTTTAAGTTACGACACTTGGTTAGACCAGATGACCTCCAGAGGTCCAACGTCAACCATTCTGTGATTCTGTTCAATACTTTCTAGTCCTTCAATCACAGTTAGAAATACTTGTGTATAATAATATATATATAATACTTAATATACATATATAATACATATATAATATATATTATAATATATAATAATATATAATATTATAATATAATATATAATACAGGAGCGTTAGTATCTGTATCAGCACAGTATCTATGCTGATTCCATGCAGAATACTACTACCAGCAACAAATTCCTTTATTCTTTAAAATCAGAATGGGCACAAATCTATTGACAATAGAGACAAAAGATTCTAAGACTCACACTAAGATTCTACACCACATAGTAAAATACATCAAAAAAGTGCAAGACAATTGCTGAAGGAGTTTTAAGAACAGAGAAACGGGTAATTAAGAATGATAGGGAACTCAAAGTAATTTTTTAAAATTTGATACAGCAATATGCTCAGCTTATGCTAGCATTTGACTAGACAAATAATATTGATTATGCTACTATCCTGCTACTGTTTGCTCAGTACAAAACATTTCAAGGAAATCCTCTGGGATACAACTCTTTTCTCTTGTGAGAGAGTTCCCTGCATGAGACAGGGGAAAAGGTGTTTGATGACAAACAGAAATAACACCTGGGAATGGTACCACTGTCATAGGGTGTCCTCCTAATGGAGTGGCTAATGTTGTGCTACTGGGATAGACTGGCAGAAATGTAACACAGTTCTGGGAAGAGACCTTTAGTTGCAATAATAATACAGCTCTCACCAGCAGTTCAGTATTGGTACAGCAGACTTTTAAGCCCTTTCATATTACCACTGAAGTCTTGGTTACATGTGGAGAATGCACCCAACTTTAAAGATATTCATCACACCAGATAAACATGATGCTATTTCTCTCTGTTGATACTGTTGTCACCAATGCACATCACAACTGAAAATCTCAACTCAGTGCTTGTAAACTAAGTCCTTTTCTCTAATAAAATGTTTTGTTGCTGGGATCATTTTATAAATCATTTCCCCCAGTCCACTTCAGAGAATGACTCCTCTCTAGAATTTCATGGTATAATACAACATGGACTGCTCAAGAAACGTAAATTTGAAACTTGTATTTCTTGATTTACAGGTGCACAGTCAATGATGAGTGGTATATGAAACGAGATCCAGACCAAGAAAAGAGGAATGCCTACTGTGCATTTCAATCAAGAAACTTTATGCCACTGTACAATTGTCAGTACTGAAAACTGAATTTTCAATACGATTTCCAATAACTGATGAAAATTGATGCACCTCCTTAGGTGGGGATGAAAATTTGAAATTCTTGCCCTGAAAAGTTTATGTATATATCTATATATATATAACAGAAAATTAAATTTAAGATAGACATTTAATCAGGATTTGCCACCGAAGCCCAGAAATGTCACAGCAGTGTATGTCATAATAGAAATTCATATTTTACAACAGCTATACTTTTGGAGCAGGAGAGGTTAACTGTGGTTTTAACATTGCAGTACCAAATGAAATTCTCTCTTTCAAAACTCAGCTATTAACTCTTCACACAATCCACCCTATGCAATTCTGTTTGAGCAGCTGAATATCAAACAAGATAAGGGAAGTAATATAGCCAAAAAATAACCCAGGTGTAAAACAGTTATTTTCAGGCAGTTTATTTCCCTGATGAAATCTGCCACACCAACAGCTGTATTGACAGAGAAGAGGTGGTGGTTTAAGCTTGAAGAAAAATATCAGTGCTATTGCTAGATGTTGCACCTGGGTCGGGGCAATCCCAGACAGGAGTACAGACTGGGCGGAGAACTCATTGAGAGCAGCCCTATGGAGAAGGACTTGGGGGTTCTGGTGGACAAAAAGCTTGACATGAGCCAGCAGTGCACGCTTGCACCCCAGGAGGCCAACTGCATCCTGGGCTGCATCAACAGAGGGGTGGGCAGCAGGTAAAGGGAGGGGATTGTGTCCCTCTGCTCTGCCTTTGTGAGGCCCCATCTGGAGTGCTGTGTCCAGATCTGGGGTCCCCAGCACAAGAAGAATGTGGATATGTTAAAGTGGGTCCAGAGGAGAGCTACGAAGTTGATCAGAGGCCTGGAGCACCTCTCCTATGAATAAAAGCTGAAGAGAGCTTGGGTTGTTCAGGCTGAAGAAGAGAAGGCTCTGGGGAGACCTCTTTGCAGCTTTTCAATACTTTAAGGAGTCATGAAAAAGATGAAGAACAACTTTTTGCTCAGTCAGATAATGACAGGACAAGGGCAAATGGTTTTAAACTAAAAGAGGGGAGATGTAGATGAGATGTTAGGAGGAAAATCTTCACTCAGAGGGTGATAAGGCACTGGGATGGGTTGCCCAGAGAAGCTGTGGATGCCCCATCCCTGGAGGTGTTCAAGTCCAGTTTGGATGAGACCCTTGGCAACATCATCTAGTGGGTGGCATCCCAGACAGGGGGTTTGGAACTAGATGATCTTTAATGTCCCTTCCAACCCAAGCTGTTCTATGATTCTACGAAAAGTTTCCAAGTCCTACCATGAGCTTATACCATGACACACCAGAACGTACTCAAATTTGGATTTCTCTCTTTTTTTTTTAACATTTATATTTACTGCCTTAATAAACATATTATTAAATCTGTACACAATATTTGGATTTATGTGCAGCTTTTCTGAAACTGGGTTTATGTGCAGGTTTTCATGCACTAAAGAGAGAAAATCCATTTGATTTTCCTTTTTAAGAGTTTTGTTGTAATAACTTATATCAAAAAGTAAAGCCAGAAGTAGACTACATTTAAATCACTGCCTTGAGGGAAAAGAATCAGCTGGAGGAGTTCAGACAAGTAGAGAAAAAAAAAAATAAAAAGAATTTCTGACTAAATTGTCACTTTAAAATGTCACTGTGATGATATGCATAAGCATATCACTACATTTTCCTCAAGCCCCGGCTTTATGTAATATACTATCAATTACATTATTCAAATCAAATAGTATTATTCTTTGGAATTTTCAGTTTTCACTGTAATGGTAATTTCTGCAGTTAAAAAACTTCTATTTGACATTCTTATCCTCTCAAGTTTAACTTCTCAACACTACAACTACTTTGCAAACCTATGGAAGGCGAGGTCTGTGATACTCAGGACTGTAATTCCCCTTGTGTTTCCCTTGCAAGAAATTCCAAATTCAAACTAAAAGAAATGCAAGCAAGGAGCAATCTATTTGTTCCTCAAATTGTACTATTTTGGTTGAAAACTTACTGCAGCACTACAGCCTGGGAAGTTGAAAAAGGTATCAGGCCCATGTCTCTGTGGCATCTGATTAAGGACTGATAATAGCTTAACCGCATGTCTTGGCTGTGAAAACAAGAAAATTGCAGAGAAGTCAATATTTTTGTACTCTCTAAGCTATAATGGAAACTGGACGGATTTCAAACACAGCAAATTAACTCTGTAGTAGTTAGCTAAAGTACTTCATAAACATATGTTCAATCAACATAAAAAAAAATATTCAAGCTTATATGTCCCAGAAGACAATTTATGTTAACTTCAGGCTCTAATGGAATGACACTTAATGCTTTATCTGATCACAGCTTACCCAGATTCCATTTTCGCCTCGAAGCATGCTGAACAAAAGCTTCAACTCTTTGACAGTGATGCTGTAGCTGGCAAGAACCCCCAACATATCAACTAGAAGATCTTCAAAGGAAAATAAAGTTATTCTGAACTCTGAATTTCATTGTTTTGACAAAAAAAAAAAAAAAAAAAAAAAGCTGCAAACATTAATACCTTTAAACATAAGTGTATTCACAAATTCTAAAAGTCAAACTTAGTGGCCTTAAATATTTTACAAAGGATTTCATACTCTCAATGTTTTAACAATTTTAAAAACAAATGCACATTTGCAGTTTTAGATGTTATATCACACTTTGAACGAAGTATCTATTAAATATATGAAAAAATAATTCTTTCTCTTTTATAATATTCATTATGAACTTATTGCTTGCTTCTTTCTCTTACATAATATGGGATAAGGATTTCTTCATTCCTCTGTAGATAGTATTTTTCAAGCATTTCAGAACTAAAAGGTGCTTGACATTATTCTTTAACTTAAGTACTTCATACTGAGAATTTGCATGGTTCCCACAGTTTTGCTAGTGATACTTCCAACTTTTACCAGAATAAGCCAGAAAATAAACAAAAAAACCACAACCAACCAACCAAAACAATCTTAGTGAGAAAAAAAGACCACAGTAAAAAGAATTCATCAAAACTTTTAAAGTTTATGTAATACAGATTTCATTAAAACATTGCGAAATCCATATATTTTTAAAGTAATAGCATTACATAGCTTGCCTATCAGAGAACATCAGGTTTAAAATTACTGCTAGTTGTTGGATTTTATCGTAAAACACAGAATTTCATTTTAAGAATCTGTTAGTTTAGGGGATGCTGGACTTTGCTTTACACTCTGCATTTTCTTCTGGAACGAACAGTACTACTAACAATTACTACTGCCTTTAGCAGAAGGAAAAAACAAGTTGCATATCTTAGCAGATGTTGCACAAGAAATTTAATTCAGAGATCAAACTGTGGAGTACAGATTTTTCAAAACAAAACAGCCGTGACTGAACAGAATCAGCATTAACAATGTTTTTGAATTTCTTCAGCACTCAACAATCACAAAATTCTCCCCAAAAGCTTTTCAGAAGACATGATTGAGCTTGTATGTTCTTTGCAGGTCTACATGTTCTCTTTGTTCACCAGTGAAAGGGTGACTCTTAGAGGTGCTGACAGAAAGTAGTGTTAAAAATATTAATCCTTTAGATGTTTTGTTTTTAAGAAATTTTCTCTGCAAATCTATAATTCTCTGCAAAAATACATATTTGTGTAAAACCATCAATATCTATTAACTGGTTCCACTATGAAAGCAACCTCTGGTCCTACAAAACAGGCATGTGTAAAGACCAAAATAACATTTAATTTGCAGGAGACATACTAAGCTGTTCAGTGTGTGAAACTGCATGTCAGGAAAAGCAAAAGAAAAACATCATGACTTGCAGTCATTTTCACCAAAAGATCTAACTACGTCCATAAAGTTGAAGTAAAACCATATATTTTCCTTTCTCTAAATAGTTTACTTGAGAATTTAATTAATATTCCTTTTAAAATTAGTGGTAGATTGTATTTGTAACAGAATTTCTTACAGGAAAGCAAAATAAAGTGAAGAATACAAAAACTCTTATATTATGTGATGGTGAATTCTATGATCCAGCTCATCCTCTAGTACCTGCAAACATTTGTCCCTTTCACTGTCCAGTCTCTAGCATGCAATGTGAAGCTGGCAGTGATTACACATATTGCACATGATCAGAAACCAAGAACAATAACACACTGAAAACTCAAAAAGGGAAATCAGCATGAGTGAATATCAACCTTCCGCTGAGAATTTCCCAATTTTTATTTTGTAGCCTTAGGTTGTGTTTTAAATCAAGCTACTTCATGTAAACATGAAATACATGTCTATAAGCAATGAATAAAAAGTTGGTAGAGAAAAATAAATATAAATTCCCTATCATTGTATTGCTGGATTAAACAAAGACCACAAAGATTGAACTCCAGTGAGGTAACAAACGAAGATAAAGAAAACAACATCTGTGAAAGTCAATATAATTATGCAACTTAAAAATATTGCTTTTAACACATTTAAAAAAACATTGTCTCTTTTTTCAATATAACAACAAGAACAAAAAAGTACTATTATTACATAACTTTATTCATATGTATTAGAATCTAATGTAAGAGTCAGTCTACCTCTGGTTTATAATCATAATTGTCCACTCATCTATAAAGGAGCAAAGACTGCAAACATACTATAATTGTTTGTTGTTGTTGTTGTTTTTAATGTTTTCTTCATTTTCTGTAATATTAAATATGATCACATATATAACTGGTATCTATGATCTCATTTCAGAAATGAGAAAGGTCAGAAGGAGAAAGCAGGCACAGTTTCTCATTTTTAAAGCATTTCAAGTATGCACTGAATGGAACAGATTTCTGTTAATGGCACTTTCTGAATACTTTCATGCTAAGCAGTTTATACATGCTCTATAAATTCACCAGAAGGCTTGAAGAAATGCTTAATTCAGTCATTTCATATGAAAATACAATGGTAAAAGAGCCTGCCTGTCTCTCAAGTAAACTAAGCATATATCAAAGTGAATGGTATGTCATTAACTTTAGAAGACATATTAAACAGCTTTGGAAACACAACTTCAGAAAAACTACCTCATGCCTCCTGAAATGTTTAATAACTGCCAGCCATGAAATTGTGAATTTTAACTCTGTTTGTGAAGTAGATCAATTGCTATGGGCTGGCAACAGAGAATGTGAGAATTTTGAAGCTTTTCTTATGGATCCAGTTGGAAGAGAAATGCTTGTTAACAGTCTGTTAATGGCAGAACAGTCCAAAACTAACATTTTTGCTTAGAAATTAGGAACTGTTTCAACACTTAAGAATTCGATTCCAGAAATTTCAGAACAATTACCTACAGCATCACAACAGAACTGCAGCAAATAAAATGGGGCTCAGGGGGGACACATGCATTCAGTATGGGTTAGGGTTACATTCACCGTTCAGACTGCTCTGAAGTTACTAGAGATGTGTTATCTCAAGGAATCTCACTGAGCAGATCTGCATCACTTCTCATCAAAGAGAATTAAATGAAGGAACAGTAAAAACTGAATCCCTCATGGAAAATCTTGTGCAGCTGTTAATAAAAATGTCTGCCAATCACCTATGTGAATATTTCAGTAATCTTTTTGCCTTAACCATTCATAAAATGCCTGATCATCTCATATCTTAGTATAACAGATTATCACAGTATCAAGATGACTTGTGGTGGATAACGCTTCTGGAAAACAAACTGGAATACACGTGGCAATAATCTCATTTGGATTGCAACCAACAGTCAAGGTGATTAAACTTTTATTCTTGACCACAAAATCTGCAAAATCTCAAGAAGTGGGATATTTAAAGTGCTGAGAAGCTTCATGATCTGATAGTTTTCATCTGAACAGACAGACAAGTTTTTCTCACTGAAAAAGATTGAGTACATTTTGATTTGCTGTTCTCTTACTTTCATAAACAGAGGAAGTTAGCTTCAGATTTAGACTGGTCCTAAAAGACTGCTGTCATAACATAACAGAGGTTATACTTGTCTCTTCTGTTTAAACCTTATTTAGGTTTAATCACAACATTCCAGGAAGAAACAGGTGAGATGACCTAAAACCAAACAAACAATCCCTCAAAACATATAAACAAACAAAATCAGGTAGCCTCTGCCTTTTGCAGATGATAAGTCAGTTGCAAACATTAGGATTTTTGGTACTAACCTCTTAGGAGGAAGCACTAACACAGCTCTTGTTCAAAACAGCCTCTCTGAATGTTCAAAATCATTTTGCCACAAAATTTCGTACTTTATCCTTAGGGTTTGGAAAGTTCATAGAAACACTTGGGGCAAAACAGTTCTACAATCATCTACAGTCAGTCATGACTTCATCATGTACATATCAGATTAAGGAACAAAAATAATGCAAAAATAGTTACTGATTTCTTCATCAAGTGCCTACTACTTATTATTGACTAGTTATTAGATGACCATATCCCTCTCTTCTCACAGAGGCCACCCCTGCAGCCTCCCTGCTACCAAGCCCTAGACACATTAATCCAATACATTAGGGTACCTCAAAATGAAGAAATTTTAATTAGTATGATTACTGATTTTTATGAGTAAAATCCTGATAAACTTCAAAATAGTAAGTCTGTTTTCACCAACTAATGTCATATTTAACTTGATATAAACAATAACTTTTCCTTACTTTCTGTTATCTTACTATTCTGACATATTTACCAGTCCTGGAAACAAAATGTACTTGGTGAAAATCATTAGTTTGTGAATCTATTGATCTGTTATACGCTAGCCTGAATCTCACAGTAGAATATTTAACATTACACTTCTGGTTTTAGCATTTGCACATACATTTTTAATGACAGAGTTGCTCACTAACACCTTGAAATACAGAATTTACAGCTTTTTCAAATACTTAATACTACATACACCTTTATACTGAAAAAAGCCAAAGATAAAAACATTCTTGAATAATTCATATTTCATGCTGCTGTTATCCTCTTCTTGTTTCTGGTCTGAAATCCTCGCTGGTTTATTGTTCCACAAAGCCTATATATCTGCCAGGAATCAGATCATTACCTAAAGTCTTAAGAGTTAGAATTATGGAAGACAAACCTCTTCAATCTTTCAAAAGTGCCTCACAATTTAAGTATCCTAGAAGTCCCCAACTACATAAAGATGAAGAATTACCTTCACACTTAGCTGAAAGAAAATGCTTAAGTTTCTCCTCAGTAAAAATAAGGAGTAGATAAGTAAGCACATGTAGCTCTTAGCTGTCATATTTAAACTTGACAACTAAACCTGCTTTTCTAACCAAATCATTCAGGATTATAATCCATACCCTATTACTGAGCAGATGTAGTATGGAATGACAAACTCCTTCAAAAGTAGTTTGGAAACCTTAGCTGTGCAAGAACTACATCAGATATTTTCAGTGAGCAAAGAATGCTATATTTTCTACTGTAAAAAAAATTCAGGCCATTAAAACTCACAAGTACAAACAACAGAGACATTATAGGAAGCACAGCTATACATTATTAAATGATGTACAGAAATAAACTGTTTAATATAATCCAAATATCCAGCATTCAAATATATGAATAATTTCTGACATGCTGTCAGACGTGGCTCATATTTAAAGCAGGTCATAACAATATTTCAAATATCATAATAATAATTCAAAATGATCAATGCATTTCAAAACTAATATATTACCTTGAACGGTAACAAGCCTAAACAGGTTGACAATTAGTTTAGACAGTTATCTACATATATTTTAAACTAACAATGCCTTTTCTTTTTTCATTTCTTCTAAAACTTATAAAAATTCTGACTCGATACCAGTACTAACCAAAATATTACTTTAAGTGAAAAACAAATTATCCCCAAACCCCCATAATCACAATAAGTTGACAGTTCAGCAATATAAGAATTATTTTATCAGTTGGTAATTTATACCTGCAATCATGTCGTCCACAGTACTCATCTTCAGCAGTACCTGTTCAATTAAGCCAACTTCCGTGCTAGTCTGTAAATTACGGACACTTTTACGTAGAATTGCTGTGAACATACTCCAGATTTCAGCTTGGCATGTTACATCACAGTGCTCCAAAAGCTCTGACATGCATGTAATGCTCTCTGCATCTTGGATTATAAAGTTCATCTCCAGATCAAATTCACCACCAACCAGCTACAAAAGAAAACAAGAACAACATTACAACATGAAATACATAGCTTAGTGGCTTTCATACCTGTACTGTGATCAACACATAATATTTTTGTATGGTGAGGGAGGTAGTTTTGACAAAGAAACTCACAGTTATGATCAGCTGTGAGTTTGATTAGTTAGATGTCACAGCAGACTGATAATCATGCTATGCAGAACATACCTTGTACAAAATATACCCACTACTAGCATAAAATATTACCTTCAATTTTGTCACAGTGCTGAATACAACACTTTCACAAAATAAAGTCAAAAGATATTTGAAATACTCTTTACTGTAAAGTAACTGAAATGGTAGCCTGGCCCAAATTGATGTAGTGGAGAAGCTGCAGAAACTGAAAACCTAAAAAGTAACTGAAGCTTTCCCACATTTGTCGGAAGAGAAATTTACCTACAAAAAGACACTGAAAATAACTTAGCTATATTTCCTCTTGATATAACACAACGCTTGACCTTGCATGTTTTCAAGAATTTTACTGCCCTTCCCTCTATACCACCCAAACCTCTGTGCAGTCATCTGCAGAATAAGAATCAGTGAACTGCACTGGACCAAATGAACCATGGAAAATGTGCTAATTATACCACAGGACAATTCATCATGTGGCCATGTAAACCTGCTGCTGGTGCAGGGAGAAACAGCACTGGGAGAGGAACAAGCACTCAGATGAAGAGCGATTTAACAGCAGTACTGATAAAACTTCAGCCTGATTCCTATCTACCTGGCTATGTGCCAAATGCTATCTAATGCCCTGAATTCCAACTAAATGGCACAACTAGTGGGCACATTTTAGGAGGAAAAAAAAGGTGTAAGTAAAAATTTGCAAAAAACAAGTCAAGACTAAGACTATCTTAAAGCAACTGAACTCACCATGTCACCATTTCCAATCAAATAGCCACTTGTGTAATTTTAAGAACATTAACTGAAAATCTTACTGAACAGTATATAAAACTTAGCTTAAAAATAAGCTAAGTTTACCCTTTAATGGCAGAAATACCTTTCGGTTTTGAAGGAAAAAAAATCCTACTTTATCCTAGTAGGATTGTTGAATTCTGAAAGTACCAATATTAAATTTCAATAACTAGAAATATATTACCTAATTCAGAAGACAAAAGAACAAAAATTAATTCTAGAATAATTTTAAGACAATCTTTTCTGTTTGTTCCAGATAGATATATAATTGAAATTGCAGTAATATTTTAAATTAAAGACATTCAATGAACTCAAGTGCATAATTTCACTGGTGATTTTTAATACAAGGCTATTTCATAGCTCATTTAAAAGAAGGTTGCATATTGCTTTCAAATTAAACTCCAAATAAGAAGCAATATGAAATAATATGCAAACCTTTTTTTTTTTTTAATAGATAAACCTATCCAAATGCTCAGCCTTACTTCAGTTCCAATCTTTAGAAAATTAATACAACTAAGCAAGGATTAGCTTTGGCTTCTACCCTCAATTTATACCTTTCATCCACGTACAAATTACTTTTTCTCTATTAATTAATTACTAATAAACAATTTATAGTTTTCTAACATAAAAGCTTCCAATATATTAAATATATAAACTGACTACCTCCTCTGTACCCCCTGAGATTATATTTAATTACATTCTAATAAAACTATTATCCTAATTATGATTAGTATTTTAGTTTAAAAATTGTGATTGCATATCATATATTCAGTAAACATATAATGTGTACCAAAGGCAATCAAACTGTCAAAATTAAGAGTACAGTATTTCTATGGTCATTTACTTAGAAAAACACCATACTTAAAAAAATAATGAAAAATAGGTGCAGTTTCTATTTCTAAAAAGAGCACTAACTGTCAAAAACTTCAACAGCAATCAGTGTTGCTTTCTCAGATAACTTCAATTCTCTATTCACTTGGACAATCCTCAGAGATTATTTTAAAAACACACATAGGTACAGCAGGCACTTGTAGAAGACATTCAATTAAAGATGCCTATCCTAAGGTGAAATGATGCACCTTATGGAACTGTTGTTTTCTTTCCATTTCTTTCTATGCAGGAAATCTAGGATGAACAAATTTTATTTGGGAGACACTCTAAAGCCATCTGAACCCAGACCTTGGCAACCTGCGGCCCCATTTGAGCAGGGGCATTGGACCAGGTGACCTCCATAGGTCCCTTCCAACCTCAACTATTCTATAATTCTATTTAGATACACAACTTTCAGATACCTAACATAGGCAAGATGAATCCCACTCTTTGTTTTTGAGAACATAGATCTAAAAGCAATGAAAGAATAGCAATATCTCTATCAGATTGCAGAGGTTCAGTATAGACTAATCTCATTTTCCTCATACACTGTCTATCATAAACTAACACGGCATGGGCAAAACTGACTAAAATAATTCACAAAAGACTAAAATCCTAAGCACTAATAAAGGCTGGGTGGAGAATGCATTGAGAGCAGTCCTGAGGAGAATTACTTGGGGGTGTTGGTTGATGAGAAGCTCAACATGAGCCAGCACTGTGCGCTTGCAACACAGAAAGCCACCCGTGTCCTGAGCTGCATCAAAAGCAGCGTGGCCAGCAGGGTGAGGGAGAGGATTGTCCTGCTCTGCTCTCATGAGACCCCACGTGGAGACCTGCATTCTGCTCTGGGGCTGCTAACATAAGAAGGATATTGACCTATTAAGGCAGGTCCAGAGGAGGGCCACGAGGATGAGCAGAGGGCTGGAGCATCCCTCCTATGAAGACAGGCTGAGGGAGCTGGGGTTCAACCTGCAGAGGAGAAGGCTTCAGGGAGACCTTATAGCGGCCTTCCAGTACCTAAAGGGGGCCTACAGGAAAGCTGGGGAGGGACTCTTTGTCAGGGAGTGGAGTGATAGAACAAGGAGTAACGGCTTTAAACTAAAAAGGGTAGATTTAGATTAGATATTAGGAAGAAATTCTTCACTCAGAGGGTGGTGAGGCCCTGGCACAGGTTTCCCAGAGAAGCTGTGGATGCCCCATCCCTGGAGGTGCTCAAGGCCAGGTTAGATGGGGCTTTGGGCAACCTGGTCTGGTGGGAGGTGTCCCTGCCCATGGCAGGGGGGTTGGAATTAGGTCATCTTTAAGGTCCCTCCCAACTCAAACTATGCTATAAATCTATTAAATGATTCAAACAGTATTTTCTTGCTAATGTAAATTAATATACTAATTTCTAAACTTTAAAACACTTAAATAGAGCTCAGTATCAATCTGAAGTGATGTATCAGTCTGAAGTATGTTGTCAGTTCTATTAAAAATAAGATGTCTATATTTAAAACAGAGAATCTGTATCAACAATACACTGAATGGTAAAATTGGTTTTATGGAAGGTGTTCTACTGGACTACAGACTATCCAGTAAGTATTAAAATTGTTATACTTATCCATCTGTCAGCAATAGATTCATATTCTATCAGTGACTGTTTATTTCACCACAAAGAACATTAAAATGTAATCATAGAATCATTAAGGTTGGAAAAGACCTCCAAGATCATCTGGTACAACCACCCCCCTACCACCAATATCACCCACTAAACCTGATTTGCCCCTAACAACAATATAAGCAAATTTAGACCACTAACAATGATCACAATTATTAAAATCAACCTCTTCAACAGCAGAAAAAAATTAATAAACTTATGGAAAAAAAATAGGAAGGGTATAGAGTAGTTGCTTTTCTTAAGTAAAATATTAAGTCTTCATGAACCAAATTTTAAGATGACACAGAAAATCTAAACCAAAATGAATTCTCAAAAATGCATCTCAAAATGCATTCTCAAAAAAAAGTCTATAAGTGCATTTTCCCAGCAAAATAAGAAAATTCCCCAGGATAATAAGAAGAGGAATTAACAATTATAACCAATCAGACTTTATCACATAGAGAAGTTATCAGTGGAATACCACTGGAATAAAAGTTGGTAACAAGTGCTGGTACTAATGAAATGGCAAAGTTTGCTGAAGAGCCAAAAATCATTAAATGCAGTTTAAAGCCACCAACTCTTAAGAACTGAGAAGATTTCTTATGATACCAAGTGGCCAGGCAATAACATATAGTTCAAAGAGTTCAAAGTTAGTAAATGCAAAGTAATACCACACTATTACAGTTTTACCTATATTTACAATATGACAAGCTCTCAAATTCACAATTATCATCCATAAAACATCTCAGAGCCAGTATGGGTACAACTTTAAATAACTAGCTGACACTGAAAGTTGTCTGTGGTTAGCTGCGAAATGTCATAATGGGCTTGCAACTTCATAATTTGGGTACAATTCTGACTGCAATACCATATACAAAAAGTTAAATTGTCCTGCCATAAAGTAACCATTTTTAATATAACATGCAGCAGACTTCTGTACTAAGACAAATTTCATCTGGAGTACAATATGAACATAAGCAAATCCTTACAGTAGCTGGTATGTCATACCATAAATCAGTACTCTTTATACATCTTATAGATTAAAAATAATATTTTTGTTATGTCATACATTCAGTCCTCCTTTGCATTCTTCAAGTGAACATCATACTCAGTAAAGACCATACTTCCACTGTGATTAAGTATCTTGAATTATTGCTTGTACTTTGTCAAGGTCGCATATCACTTTTAAACTACTCTGCATCTTTCACAGCAAAGTTGTAATAAATGAAGAAGCAAACTAATTTTCACACCACTGCTCCAAGTTAGATGAAAACGGCCAAAAACATAGCTCCTCCTGAAGAAGTATTGAACTGTCAGCTATAAGCAAATTAGGCTTTCTTCTCTATCCTGAGGCTATTTACAGTGACAGGTTGAAACTCCTTGCAAATTGCTCCAAGAATCTTAACTTACATCACCATCCTCAAAGGCATTACTCAATCTCCATTCTCCTGAATATCACATCCATTCCTCAGTAAGCCTCTCCCATTCACTATGCTATACAATAGAATTGTTTCTTCATGGGCTTCTGCATCTATGCAGAATTTAAGATGGTCTTTTACACCTTTTTGGCCTAGAACAAATATTAAATATTCCCCCAAAGTATAGAAGTTGACTACATATATCTGACAGTTGAATTCTAGATATAGAGCAAAATATGTGCTCCTGAACATCTAGGATTACATTTACACAGTTTTAAAAATCATAGTTCTTCAGAATCAGATTCTTCTGAAGAATGGGCTGAAACAAACAGATTGTAGATAGCTGCTAAACTAGAAAATTCCCCAAATGAATGAAAAAGAATAGGAAAGATGGCAGACAATCTCTGAAGAAACACACAAATGGAACATCAGGATGACCTGATACTGAATGAAAATTCAAAGCACAGGCCAGAACTAATTCTAACATGATTTCATTAAAAAAGAAAGAAACAAATAAAAACCCCTGAGGATACAAAGATTTTCAACACAATTTCATATGTGGTTAAAAAAAAAAAAAAGGCAAATATAAGAATCCTAAGGATCTCATGTGATGTAAGAAAATATTTTAGAAGCATTTGGTATTGTTTCAGTTAAATTAAAAGCATGAGAACATTGTGCTAAAGAGATTGACTCAGTGCAAATATACAATAACAACAATAAACTGTCAAAATTTGACCTACAGAGAGATCAAATAAAACATTTTTCTTTGCACTTATTTTGATGTTAATACATAAAATACTTTTTTTCTCATAATAACCTATTTTTCTATGTTTTGCACTCAAATTTTGGAAGAAGTTTCATGGTACTTAAATAGAATATTTTTGTTACTTTTAACACTTTACACATGCTTCTCTCTATTCCTCCCTTTTTTCAGTCTTAAGAACCACTAACTTGCACAACTGAAACATACTTTTAGTTGTTAACACAATTTTCTGAACAGTTTTTGTTTTCCTCAAATGTCATATTAATTAAAAGGATGCATCCAAAAAGAAAAGGGTGTTATCTATAACCATCTAGGGCTTCTCATGTTGTATTTAACTTGTAAACACTTTTGGGCAGGCAAACATACTTTTTCATTTTCATGTTTATCCAGAACAAAGTGAAACTTGTTTGCAGTTATCAGCAGCAAAACTGCTCCCTAGCCCTGCTGGCCATGCTGCTTTTGATGCAGCCCAGGATACAGTTCGCTTCCTCGGCTGCAAACACACATTGCTGACTGATATTGAGCTTCTCATCCATCTCCCCCAGGTCCTTCTCCTCAGGTCTGATCTCAATCCATTCTCCACTCAGCCTATATTTGTGCTTGGGATTGCCCTGGCCCAGGTGCAGGTCCTTGCACTTGCCCTTGTTGAACTTCATGAGGTTCGCACAGGTCCACTTGTAAAGCTTGTCCAGGTCCCTCTGGATGACACCCCTTCCCGCCAGCGTGTCAACTGCACCACTCTGCTTGGTGTCATCGGAAAACTTGCTGAGGTCTCTGCTCTCATGAGGCCTCACCCAGACCACTGTGTTCAGATCTGGGGCCCCCAACATAAGAAGTATGGGGACCTGTTAGAGTGGATCCAGAGAAGGACCATGATCAGATCAGATCTGAGGGCTGGTGTACCTCTCCTGTGAAGAAAGGCTGAGGGAGTTAGGGCTGCTCAGCCTAGAGAAGAGAAGGCTCTGGGGAGACCTTATAGCAGCTTTCTAGTACATAAAGGGGGCCCTACAAGAAAGCAGAAGAGGTACTCTTTGTCAGGGAGTGATAGGAGAATGGGTTATGGCTTTAAACTAAAAGAGGGTAGATTTAGATTAGATATAAGGAAGAAATTCTTTGCTCAGAGGATGGTGAGGCCCTGGCACAGGTTGCCCAGAGAAGCTGTGGATGCCCCATCCCTGGAGGTGTTCAAGGCCAGGCTGGATGGGGCTTTGGGCAACCTGGTCTGGTGGGAGGTGTCCCTGCCCACGGCAGGGGGTTGGAATCAGATGATCTTTAAGGTCCCTTCCAGCCCAAACTATTCAGTGACTCTATGAAAGTTCTAAGTATTAACATAGCCTTTTTTTCCCCACCTACATTAAGACAGAATTATACTTTATGTATTAGTCTAGATCAAAGAAAATACATTAGAATTATACAAACAATCTTCTAATATTTAAATCTCTAAATTTGCTGATCAGTGTTGAAAGCAGTACATCTTCCTTGCTTCCTTCAAATTAGATTACTATGTTTATTTTAATAGAAATTAAGAATATAAATTCCAGAATACTAGGCAGCCAGTGCCATTGAAAAACTGCATTAGCACAATTATATAATTACTACAATTCTAGTAACATCCAGGTCAAATTTGCACCAAGGCATTTGATTCTTCCCTCTCCTAATTAACTACTGTCACACTTGCTCTGCATTTTCTAAAGCCAAGAATAATAAGGACATATTACAGACAACATGGCAACCATTCTCATTTATTTTGGACTAGTTTGTGAAAACCACTTTAGGTTTAAATATATACACATTTGATTAGGATAATCAGCCTTGCCTTGTGAGTACAGGAGGTAATCAGTTTGGAAACAAACTGTGAAACAAATTTATTAATTCTTTTCCTCTCCCTGATCTTCATATATCTTTTAAGCTTTGCAAAGCAGTTGACTGCTTTTGGCGTAGATTTCCATAGGGAAAAAGTCAGAAATAACCTGCTGGGATAGGAGCGGTAATCTCTTAAAATCCTAAATTAGTTCACTGTTATAAGGAGAAAACTAATAAACCTTTTATCCTTGCTAATAAAGGCCATCACATAACATTCCAGAATAGTGCTCATTCAAACTGGAACATCATTTCTTCAAAAAAAACATTGCATTGACTTCATAATCACAAGTGAGAGTTCGAAATATGTGGAGTCAGGCAGCTACTGCTTCTTTTATTAAGATAGAGCTCCAGTTCTGGCATTCAGACACACTAGTCTGACAAAAGAGGTGGTGGACCCAGGCGAGATAAAAAGTAAAATAAAATAAATCACAGCTATTATTTTCAGGTCATTAATTAAAACATTTAATTTCTAACCAATTAATTCAGAGTTTTTAGGAGGATTTTTTTCAACCACATAAATGATGATTTCTTCATGTAAAATTGTTCAGAATTCTAAATTAAATAAATGAAACTTTTCAGTGACCAATATGTGTGTTGATCACATGAATTTTTGTTAATCCAAACGTATCAACATGACTAAAGAGAAAACCACGAATAATAAACACTTAAAACTGATATCTTCCATAACTGGAATATATACATATATATATACACACACACACACATATTTTAAATGCTTATGAAATGCAGTTCTTTAGAAATCTGAATTACAGATACTTGTATTCAGGGTAATTTTCAAAATTCTCTTTACTGTCAATGGAAGGTAAAAGGTGCATCTGGACAGTGATTCATCTCACTGATTTTAGATACAACATTAGGATCAAATAATTCTTACCCTGGGAATGTAGTATTTTTCACCAACTATAAAAGGAGAGCTAGTCCAGACAGACACATCTAATGTTATGTCAGATTAATCTCACACAGTGTGCTCACAGTATGGTTTATAACCAAATGACAGCACTAGAGAGATTGATTCTCACGTGAATCACTAAAACAGCATGTCTTTCTCCACATTACCGTACCCTTTTTAAAGGGACCTTCATTCATTTTAGCTTCAAAAATATGTTTATCTTGAGTAATATATAGTATGTACACAGCAGTGTGCCACTAAATGCATACTACCTGGTAAGTTTATTGACAATTTTAAAGTATCCTGAGAAAAATATTTCAAAGTGTCCTTTATACCTACAGAGAAAGTGTGAATGAAGTAACGCATTCAGCATCACTTTTGTCACTTCCAGGCTTGAGCATGTCATTATACAAGCTGAATACTATTCTACTGAAAGAGGGGGGGTCTCCTGGGTCTGGCTGGGATGGAGTTAATATTCTTCATGGCAGCCCACATGGTGCTGATTTGGATTTGTGACTAAAACAGTGCTGATAATGCACTGATGTTTTAGGTATTGCCAAGATGAGCTTGCATGGAGTCAAGGCCCTCCCTGTTTCACACTTTCCCCCCTTCAAGTAGGCTGGGGGTGAGCAAGATGCTGGGAGGGCACACAGCCAGGATGACAGCTGACCCCAAATGACTAAAGGGATATTCCATACTATATCATGTCATGCCTAGAAATAAAACTGTGGGGTGTTCTGATTCTCTCACCCATTGCACTTGTGAAGGTGTGGGGTGGGGTGAGTGAGCAGCTAGTTGCGGGGGGTCAGCCCATCACAATTTTAAAACTTTTGGCCTCTGCTCTCAAATTTACTTCACACAGAGAACTTTACCCACTGATCAGCACTGCTCAGTTCAGTTAACTCTAATGAATCTTGTGTAAGTGTCCTTACCACACTACTGACGGAAAAACTGTAAATTACACAGTATCAAACCATAATCTAATATGGCATGAATAGTCTTTGATGAAGACTATAAGTCTAGCTAACCTTCAGTATGGCCTGAAGAATTCTTCCAGAAACAAAATACTTCAAAGTTCATATGAGAGCATCAAAAAACGGAATTTGCTGAACATCATATCAAGCATTTTTACTCCCCATTTCAACTCCCTCAGCCTGTCTTCGCAGGAGAGGTGCTCCAGCCCTTTTATCTGCTTATGGCCCTCCTCTGGACCCACTCCAACAGGTCCCTGTCCTCCTTGTGCTGGGGGCCCCAGAACTGAACATAGCACTCCAGGTGGGGTCTCAGGAGAGCAGAGCAGAGGGAAAGAGTAACATCCCTCGCCCTGCTGGCCATGCTGCTTTTGATGCAGCTCAGGATACAGTTGGCTTTTTGGGCTGCAAGTAAACACTTTTTACTAATGTGGAGCTTTTTATCCACCAGTAGCCCCAAGTCCTTCTCCAAAGGGCTGCTTTCTTTTTATAAGCCCTGCAAAATAGTGGTTGCCAATGCTTAACTAAGTGGTTGTCAATGCTTTAGTAATAGAAATGTTACAATACGTCAGTTCAGCAACTTGTCCCAGACACACACTCTTAAAGGAACTGTCCATAATGAACAAAGGTTTCTGTGTATTTAAACTGAGTTGCTTGTGCTGCGAGATATTATTCCAGACTCTCTTCATCCATTCTTAGTATCAAAATTATAAGCTGCTTTGGTGCAAGAAAGGGAAAATATCAAAAATTGTTGTGCTGCTCAGAAAAGCTGCCCCCTGTACTTCTGATTAGTATCCGTTTTTGTTTTTATCATGATGAGGGGTTGAAATTTTTTTGGTTGAAACTTCACCAGAAAGAAGAAACCCTAATGGATTGAAATGACAGTCTATTATTTATTTTAAAAAGATCACAATGTCAAGGCATGGTTTAAACTATTTGTTATAGTAGGAATGCTGGAGCAATGTACTGAAGTACATTCAAATTGGCAACATATACTGTGTTACAGTTATTTTTTCAGGTCATAAATATAAAATAGCAATTTAATAAATAAAATATAATCATGTTGCAATAGAAAAAAAGTCATTTTTGACTGGCTTTTCTGAAGGACACACAGATCTACAAGTCAAATAAGAGAAAAACATTCCAGAGAGGTATGTTGAGAACACTTTAAGATTAGAATTATGGGTACACTGCTATACAATATTCTGTGTAATACAAGTGGGCAATCAACCAAAGCATCCAAAACAATGGTAGGTCAACTGCAGTCAAGCACACACATGATTTACAGATACAAGCATCAATTATGCTTACATACGTTGCAAGTCTACATAACTTACAGACAGGGTCAACAGTTTGGCTTACTCATTTGCTAAAAGACAATTTCAACTCTCTCCCTTTCCTGCTTTTTGTCAGCACATACCTCACAAAACCAGATCTTTCCTAAGTACCACTGAGGCTTAAAGAGAAAAACAAACCAAATAAACCACTAACAACAACAACAACAAAAAAGAGGACAATAGTTCTCCAGCAGATCACAGAACTTTAAAGAATGCTTGACTTTGATATGGGACAGAAATTAGTCTGATAAAGTTCAAATGTCTGGCCTCATAAAAGTTTCCTTAGCACAAGACTGCAACTCCTTGAAAGTCCTATCTTAGAAGCGAGCAATGCAAAATGAGAGAGTTTAAGGTCCTGTGACACATGACAAATTTTACCCACTTAAAGAAAGTTGGAACAGGAATCCAGTGGATTGTGGCAGAAATGAGGACTGACCAAGATATTTTACACACAAATACCTAACCTAAAACACCGAAAAACTTCAGTTTTTACTGAAGTCATCCTCCTGGTCTAGTGTTCCTGGGTCAGCAGGAAAAGACTCTTTTCCCATTTATTTTACCAATCTGCAACAGATATTTTTGGGCCATAGCAGAATACACGCCGTTAGTTCAAGACACTGAATCTGAACACTGAAAGACTAGAGAAACAGAACTTATAGTTTTATTTCAGGAAAATAAAATCAAAACTATTCACAAGCAAAAGCTATGAAAGCAAAAAGTCAGAATGTCTTTTTATGGACTGTAAAAATGCTGATACTTTAAACATAGCTTAAAGAGCACATAACACAGTACTACTAAGCAAATATTCCTAGTTCAAAAATCATAAACCTCTTTTTGTTTAAATAGTCTAGTAACATCCATGTTGCAGTACATGGTTCCCTGCCCCCACCCCGGCATAATAACATTTGTTATTATTTGGGTGTATTTGTCAGCTGTTAAAAAATAATAATTCTGTGACTGGAAAAAAAATGTAACATTACAATTAATTGAATTTTTGTCTTGGAAATGCTAGATTTTGTTTCAGAACGCTGTGGGATGGTTCCCAGCCACATCAAGGGCATACAACTTAAAGATTGCAAGGGAAAAATGTGATAAAGGAAGCTAACAATGTGGATTATGGTTTATATTGTAGCAACACACCTTGACTAATATCATAAAAATAGCCACCTACCACCAGGACAAAGGCCTATGTAGCTCAATATATTCTTCTAAATAGCCACCATATATACTATATATATGTTTATTATTTTGAAGCACCTTTTACCACTACAGTACCAGCAAAACTGCATTTTTTTTCCTTCCAGATCATGTCTCAGAGACATGTTAATAATTGTCTTCTTCCATTGTACAATTAAGCAGTCAGCCTTTGGCTGGTAAACCCAAAAGGAAGAGCCTGCAGCTCTCTTACAGTCTCGTCCTTTCCCATGAGGTAATCAGAGATGCAAAGCAGATGCTCTCTGTTGGCACTAGCTGCATTTTCCTCACTATTAAGGAGCCCTTCTGCATACCCTTTCCCATTAGCACCTCTTCTGCAAGTTCCTAGCTGGTTCCACCCACGGCCTCACTTTTTGGCCCTACAGACCTTGCAAACTTATACAGTATAACTTTTATTTTCACTACAAAGCACATCTTTACCCAATATATTTTAACAGGATTGACACAGCATTGATTTCCTGCATCCTTCCCAAAAACCCATGGAGAAAAATATTTCTCTAATTACCTGTTCTTTCATACTAAGTGAAATTTGGTTACCTGAGATATTCAGCAACTAACCAAAAATAAATCTATTTTTTGTCTAAAGGACATGAATACTTGAACCTAGAGAAGTTTAGCCTAGGTAGTTTTCCTATTGCAAACAGTTTTCTATTAAAACAATCAATACATGCAATTCATTTACCTTGCTAAATATCATCTCCTATTAACCCAGTTTCCTTTGTATATATACCCTTGCACCTGCATTTGGTAAGAACTGGAATTATTTACATTCCTCTCATTAAGATTAAGCTATCTATTACCTATTATAAAATTAAATCATCCATTATTAAATAGTGCTCTCTCATGTCCATCTTTTTCTTAGATTTTCATTTATTTAGGATGTTTAATTGCCTTTATTTAGGACTGAAACATTTCCCTCCTGTCATAAAATGCTCTAAGATTCCAGAAAAACTAAGAACTATAAGTCATGGCTATGCAATATTTAAAAGTAGAACAATTCTGATTAATTTAGTTATAATAGTGCCATTTCCCGATTAGTACACAAAGGTGTCAAAAGTATCCTGTTTACATGAATGGTTAATGATAGAGTGATAGCCCAGGAAAACCACCATGCTGGGGATACATGATCTAAAACAGTGAAGCGAGAAGTGCACAATAGCGATCTTACAGTCTATATGAAAATATTGCTAAAATGTAGGAAGTTCATGAGAACAACAACAAAAATGTGATTAATTCTCAACACCCTGCTGACTGCTTACATCAATAATTTTGAGATATCTCATAACACTTTCCATGTCAATATTTTGAAACTTTCCAATAGTAACGCTCATGATCAGTTTATGATGTTTTACATTTGATTTCAACATGTTCATTTTCAACAATTCTCCATTTTTAATTATATACCAAAAGCATTAACCACTTACTATACAGTCTTTTGTTCCAGAAGTTAACCTTGGTATTGATACAGCATGAGAGAAAACAAACCAGTATTTAAGCACAATGAAGAACCCTAGCTCATTTCCTTACAACTATTTTTTGGAAAACAAAACAAGTGTTGGACATGTGTTCCATGTCACATGTGGACATGTGTTCCAAGTCGTTCCAGTCAACAGTAAATAAGGAAATCCCAGTCAGTGTTCCTTCTAATTAAAAGATGATATATAAATTCCAGCAAATAATAATAAAAACTATAATCTATAATTGAGTTTAAACTTCTTCATGGAGCTTGAACAAAGGATTCCTGTAGAATCTAGATAATTCTTGTTATGACTGAAATGCCTTTTGACTATATTTTACAAATAATCATAAAATCAAATATATAAACAAACATGGTTTTACCTCAAAGTTTACTTTGTTTCCTTGATAAGTGCATTTTGTCATAGTTCAATTTAATTTACAGCTAACATTACACTTCTAAATGTAATTAGTCAGTAAAAAAGCTTTAATAATTTCTCAGTAAATGCAATCATTTATGCATTTACAACGCTGTTTAATATGTGATAAAATACAGAGGGTTGCCATCAAAATAAACATGCAAATGAACTATAAGGTGTCATTTTCCCATGGTTGGGAAAATTAACAGCAAGACTCAATATCGATGACCATATAACTCCTGCGGCTTCTCAATTTTGCTAGCATGAAACTTGTTCCATAATAAATAACAACAATAATAAATAACAACAGTAATACAAAAATCTAAATTTTCTAGCAAAGCCAGTCCATGCTATTTTATTTTTTTATTTCTTATTTTAGAAAATCAAGAGAAGGTATATAATTTGTCACATTTTCCTTGTCCTCAAAAGTGAGTGAGATACTGTTAAAAGATAGGTATAGTGCTTTAAAAACTCTCTTAAGCCACTCTTCCCTAAGCCTTTTTTTTTTTTTTTTTTTAAAAAGTCCTTATAGGAAACCCCCACTGGTTACAAGGGCAATCGCAAATTTTAAGACAAAGATTTTTTCAAAACAGATTTGTCTACATTGGTCCCTTTCTCTTTCTCTAAATAATTCACAATGATAATTGTTTTGACTGGTCTTCCACATGATTTTAATTGTCATTAATATCTAAGACTTTTTTTTCTGTAAGGATAAAACCTAAAACCACAACCACTTAAGAAGGCACAAAAGAGACTGTGATGACAACTGTTTCGCAAAGGCAGAATTGCACCCTAATTGCTTTTTTATTACTATTATTCTCATTAGTATTATTACGAATTTTATTCAGTAGAATCTTTTCTTTAACTGGCAGAAGAAAAGGCCAAGTTTTTGTTGAGAGGAAAGGCCAGAATTATGCCACAAAATAGGAGAGGTCAATTATGCAACTCTAACCATGAAAGTTAATTTTAAGGATGAAATTAAAAGAAGATAAATAAGCATAAGAAACAACTTGTCAGCGGTCAGAATGTTTCCCTTTCATGAGAAGTTTTGTAATTGTTCAGCTTTTCCAAGCTGAACACCATTTAATGTACATGTGCCCATACTTTTCACCTTTTCACATGATCTAGACGAAATTAGGGTTAGGAACAATTATGCAACTAGAACCAAGTTGAGAGTGAAAAAAATGATTTATTCTAATACTGAATGTATGTGGCTTTGCTCTGTTCTGGATATTTAAAGTCATGACATTACCTTGCTACACAAGTGTTGCAGCACTTGAAAAAATAAATACCCACCTTTTTAAAGATGAAACCCATAAGGAAATGAAATCAAATTATTTCAGTAGGAAGTCCAAGTAAAGAGAACAAGGTTATCTCAATATTGCACTAGCTCTCTCATTTGTATTTGCCTGGTGTTACTATTCGAACTACTCTTCAGGAAAATAAGACCAGTAAAAAGGTCTACTTAGCCTATTTAAGCAGCAAAACATCAAATATCTTCAAATAAGAACAGGATAAGCATATACTGAATTTTCTCCATTACAGAGCCCCAGATTCACACTACTTGTGAATTGGGAGTTTTCTGATGCAGAATTAAAGAGTTTGTTTCAATAAGTTGATGGATTTCCTTCCATGATTTTCCCTGATTAATTTTTGAACTCTCATCTTTTTGGACCTTTAACATCCTATAGCAATGAGTCCCACTGTTTCTTGGTGTACTGTGCAAAAATATTGTTATACATCTATTATATGTGTGTGTATATATACACATATATATATATGTATATGACTTCATTTCAGCCCTCTACTTCTTGCATTTTGAAAAATAAAGAACAAATGCTTTCTGTCACACTCTCCATTTAACTCACATTTATCTTAAATAAACTTGGTCATCTCTTTTCCATGCTGAAACTTCCTACTTTGTTAAAAATGCTCTTCATCTGAAATTCATATTTAATCATGCCTTCTTATCCTATTATTTTTTGCTACTTCAAATATATACTTTTGAAAAGAGAAGTTACGAAGAATTTTATACAACACTGAATATATGGATAAAACATGGGTTTATACAATGGCATAAAAATGCTTTGTTTTACTCTTTCTTGACAACACATTAGTTTTCCTTAGTTGGTTTATTTAAAAATAATAATAAAAAGCTACGTAGTAAAATTACTATTTAACAGGCAATGTAGCTTTGAGCTTGACATGTCTTCCATGTTTTGATACTATACTTATTAATAATTTAATCAAATAATACAGGCTGAAACTTGGAGGTAACACCTAAGGAGGCACTCTTATGATATCTCCAAGACTCAGACCCAGATTCTGAAAATGATATTCCTATGGTCTGAATTTCAAACACTCCATCTGAAAAACTAATTAAACAGTTCCACGTGTACTAAGCATTCTTTTTATGGCACTATCTTTCCAAGCAAAGGAGAGATCACATATGATCTGATTTGATTATAAGACAACTATAACTGAACCGTCAATAATCACAAGGATAGGTGTTGTACAATGGAGGAAAGTCAAGTGTTCTTCATTATATTAAAACAAATTTCTTGGAAATATGTACAATTATTTCTTTAGCATTATGCTTAGCCGATATTTACATAACTTTAATATAATTTCAAATCACATTATCTATGGATCATGGTATTCCTCTTGAGTAAAAATAAATAAATAAATAAACAAATATTTATCAAGTACAAATCTGTGCTTTTCTCCATACTGAAATAACTTTATACCTCTACTCTGGAAGAAATAAATTCCTAACTTATTAGTAAGAACAGTTTTACTGACTCAAAAAAAAAGGGGGGGGGTGGCAAAGCTGTAAGGAAAGTTTTTTTTAAAAAATAGAATTAGAACCCATTTTAATTATACTTCTCCTATGTTGCCATCTCTTATTAATGAATACTTTGGCTCTAAAATAATCATACTTTTCATTTAAAGTGATTAGGTTTGGAGATGCCTAACTTACATTCCTCGATCAAATTTTAGAAAAAATTAGATTTCACAGGAGTTTAATACATCTTTATTAAAAAGACAAAAAAAAAAAAAAATCTATTCACCTAACTGAAATGAGAAAGTAAAACAACAGAATTAGAAATGATTCTAAAGGTAGTACTTACACCTGATATTTTAAAGTTTTTGCATTATATTAAAAGCCCTTACACATCTTTTGTTTTGTGGGAAAAGTATACTAAGCAGTAAAAAAGCAAAGGAAGGGACTTTAAACAATGCCTATTCAAAAGGTTGGATTCAGTTAGTTTTCTTCGCCTTTCCACTTCTTACACAATTTAGCAAGAGTAACAAAATATAAAAAGGAACTGTAACTATAGTTAGCTGTAGCTAATCTAAGCAGAGTATTAAATACAAAATATATCTAACATTGTAAAACAGGCAACTATCAAAAGCACTTCTCAGAACTCATTGCAAAGTATTCTAAATGTCTCAAGTTGAGTCCTGAATATGTGAAATGTTAAAGAGCAATAGCAATATTTAACGGCAAGCAACCTAAAGTTATACTTATTGTTATTTAGTGATTTTACCTTTTGAAATGCATTATTTGTTTTATATTAATTCATGAAGTTTCACAAACATTGTCAAGAACATTTGTTTTAGTTCATCATGATTAACACTGAGTATGTTTTTCCCCTTTTTGCCTGTGTGAAACTGTACTCTGTTTAGGCGAAAATGGTACTCCACAGGAAATGGAATAGTTATATAAATGGAAAAAGAAGATATATATATATATATATATATATATAAAGAATAATAATCTGTAAAAGCTCCTTCGAAGTGAGGTCTTCAGTAACCACTCCCAACTGGCAAAATAGAAAATGTCTTTGGTTTCTCTTTTATCAAATGGATAATAATGAGAAGCACATTGCCAAGTTAAAAAATAATTCACCATATGTATAAACAGATGAGAACAACTTTGCAAGAACATACTCTTTAAAATAAGTGTGCGATCTTGATCAAAATTTAGTGTTTTCTCTTTCCAGTACTACTACAAATTTTATTACACAGCAAATCTTCTTATATTCTTGACTTACTGAACACATGCAATAAACACGATTTTATTGTGCAAATAAACTATTTCACTAGTTAATGAAACATTTAATTATTCCATTAGTTCTACTTGGGTTATTTCAATTTAAATACATAGTCAGGGGCTTATCTCCTCAAAAAATTCACATATAAATCCTATCCATAACAGAAGTTACAGAAATACATAAAGAGGAGGGGAAAAAAAATCCTTTTACAGCCATGTTGATAGCAGTATCAGAGTTATGAACTCCAGTAGCCAGATTTTTTTTATTATTATTATTTTTTTATTTATAAGCAGTGGATTGCTTCATTCTGATTCTGAACATCTAAATTACAAACTAATTATTTTATACTGCTTTGTTTTCTGTACAATTCTTACTTCTCTAGGCAGCAAGAAAATCCACAAAAGAATATGTACTTACTCATAGCTAGCTAAAAAGAATTAAAGTGGCAGAAGAAATGTTGCAAAATGAAATTCTAACTGCTCTTAGTGACAGGAAGAAAATTAATAGCTTGATCATAAAGCAAGCGTCACTCCCAAAGAAAATGACAACATGGTCTGGGAAAGAATTCTGGTGTCAAACTTAATGCTAACTGCAAAGGAGCATACATCATTCTCCAGTCCCAAATGAGACTCGAGGGTTTTTGTTTGTTTGTTTGTTGTTTTGTTGTGTTTTTTTTTTCCTTTTTCTTTTTTTTTTTTTTTTCTGAATGCTTCTCTTATGAAGTTCTGTATTGAAAGAAACGTTCATTGAGCTCCGGTCACAATACTTAGGGCTGAAGGGTCCAGAGGGGAAGACGTATGAGGAGCATCTGAGGCCCCTTGGTTTGCTCAGCCCAGAGCAGAGCAGGCTGAGGGGAGGCCTCATGGCGGCCTGCAGCTCCCTCACGAGGGGAGCGGAGGGGCAGGCGCTGAGCTCTGCTCTCTGGGGACAGCGACAGGACCCGAGGGGACGGCATGGAGCTGGGACAGGGGAGGGTCAGGCTGGGGGTTAGGGAAAGGTTCTGCACCCAGAGGGTGGTCGGGCACTGGGACAGGCTCCCCAGGGCAGTGGTAGAACACTCTCAGATATATGGTCTGATTTTTGGGTGGTCCTGCGCAGACCCAGGAGTTGGACTTAATGATCCTTGTGGGTCCCTTCCAACTCGGGATATTCTATGATTCTTCCAAACATCTCACAGAATCACAAAATGTCTGAGGTTGGCAGGGACCTCTGGGGGGGTCACCTGGTCCAACTCCTCTGCTCAAGCATGGACACCTATAGCAGGTTTCCCAGTACTGTGTCCAGATAACTTTAGAAGATTTCAAAGGAGGAGACCCCACAGCCTCTATAGGCAACCTGTGCCAGCACTCTGTCACCTGCCCAACACAGAAGTGGGTATTCAGAGTATATATGCCACTGTGTGTGTGACAGTTTGTGCCCACTGCCTCATCATTGGGCATCACTGAAAAGAGCCTGGCTCTGTCCTCTTTGCACCCCTCCCGTCAGAGATTTATAGTCACTGATGAGATCCCTTTTAAGCCTTCTCTTCTCCTCTCCAGTCTCAGCTCTCTCAGTCTTACATCATAGGAGAGCTGCTCCAGTCCTTTGATTATCTTGGTGGGCATTGTCAGGCTCTCTCCAGCTCATTCATGTCTCTTCTGTGCTAGGGAACCCAAAACCGGACTGCAGGTGTGGCCTTACCACTACTGAGCAGAAGGGAAGGATCACCTCCCTTGACCTGCTGGCAATACTTACTGTAGGCCAGGATACTGCTAGTCCTCTTTGCAGCAAGGGCACATTGCTGACTGATGTTCAACTTGGTGTCTACAAGAACTCCCAGGTGCTTTTCTGCAGAGCTGCTTTGCAGCTGGCCTCAAACAGCATGTACTGGTGAATGAGGGTGTTCCTCCCCAGGTGCAGGACTTCACATTTCCCCTCGTTGAACTTCATGAGATTCCTGTCAGCCCAATTCTCCAGCCTGTTGTAGTCCCTTTGGTTGGCACCATGACCCTCTGGTGTCATGACACCTCCCACTTAGATCATCATTCTATTCGCTCACTCCAAGTTTGATTGACATAGGGGACTTTAAATTTGGGTTTCTAATACTGACAATGACGGATCCTTTTATCAGCCTCCCTCCCAGCCTAACAATCAAAGCTATGCAGTTACTACAACACAGGAGGAACTTAACACATGCAGAATACCCCTCTGAAGTAGCAGGGGTTGTGCTGAAGGAGCCTAGGCAAGCAGGCAAAAAGGTGAACGTGCTGACATGGAAGTGAGTGCTATCACTGGCTGGGCCCATTATGTTCTATTCTAAGGACCATGTCAACCACTGCATCCTGGCACTACAAAGAGAGTTTTAATTAATTCAAAATCTGTAAAAACAAAAGACAAAGGCTGACTTAAGACTCATTTAAGATTATATTGTCTTTTTTTTTTTTTTTTTAATATCAGATTGGAGCACTGTGGATTGAACGTTAGTAGATTCCACCTTGTTCAACTGTTGGAAGTCCAAATTGGCTTCCCTACTTTTTACATCCTGGTATGGGTACGGAAACAAATGGGCAAACAGTGTGCACAGAATACAGTTGACAAAAATTATACACTTAGGGCACAAGTACATTGAAAGCAGACTCCATACTGACAAATGCTCAAGATCCTTATTATGTGAAATGTTTTTATTAGTAATATTTACTCTGATTTTAGAATTTCAACAAACTTACTTTGTTGTCAACCAAAAAAATCATATGAATTGCATTTTTTTAACGAAGTGATTTCAGATCAAAACCAATTAAAATAAAAATTGTTACCAAAAAAAACCAAACAACCTTATAATAATCTAAGCGTACAAGAAAGGCTAAGTTTACATACAAAAATGCCTCAATGTTTTAGGCACATAATAAAAGCAAGACAGCATTATCTTTCATTAAAGCTAACAGGTATATAAAAAGAAAAATAAAACTATCCAAATCACATTTAACAATATAGGACAACACAACTGTGCAAAAGCAGACAAAGTCATCAAAAAATACTCCATTATCAAAACCCCCATAACTCCTATTCTCCCAGGTCAAGGCATTTTAAATATCTTAGATAACTGAGTAGCAATTTCCACATAGGTCTCTCCTCTGGTTCATTTCTTGATATTCCAGACCAAATTATATTTATAATAATATTTTTAAAAGACATGATACGGTTCCTTTTATGTATCATTTTAGTTAATTTTCAAGTTACAACAATTTTTAGAACTGAACTTAAAAAGGCATCAAAACTTACAAAATATTTAGTAGTATCAGTCTTATTACAAGTAGCACTGCAAAAAAACACTTTTTTTTGTCTAAATATTTATATTTTTGAACTACATGCTTTTCAGGTGTAATTTGATATTGCAAGTAGTATTTAAAGTTTATTTCAGATCCCTTGTAAAATGGAATTAAGAAAATTCCTACAAAAGCCTGCAAGAAAGTTAATTTTTTCCACTTTTGTTTCATTATTTTAGGATGCCCATCTCTTTAATACAACCATATTCATGTCTATTAAATATTAAAACTGCATATATACACATATTTGTAATATTTTTATAAGAAAATTCATCACTAATATTTATTATAACTACTAACAAGTATTTAACCAACCAAAACTTACTTTTCTCAGATCAATAATCTGAATTTATCTAAAACCATAACAGCTAGGGACACAGACACATGAAGATTTACTGTTAATGACAAATTAGCTAAATAAATATTTCTTATTTCAAAAAGTAGGTCATAAGCTGTATTATGGGTACTTCATGCTTGATACATTTATTAATACTGCATTAACATATTTTTTTCCCCTACAAACTCTCCTAAAATTTACACTGATAAAGGGATCAACAAATGACACAGGTTGCAATCTAAATCAAGCTTATACTTTCATGAATAAGAAAATAGGGTGAGTATTCATTACATATCATTGTGCTTCATTGACTCTCACCAGCATCACAAGACATGGCCAAGTTTCATCAGAAAGACATTGCAGAACATTGTTGCATCACTCAGTTCTCACAAGATACAGATTCATACACAATTAGGTATGGCTCCAGGGAGACTTTATTGTGGCCTTTCAATACATTAAGGGGGCTTGTAGAATGACAGAGAAAGACTTTTTACCAGGGCCTATAGTCACAGGACAAGAGGCAATAGTTTTAAACTGGAAAGAGGTAGATTTAGATTGGATACAAGGAAGAAGTTTTTCCACAATGAGGGTGGATGCCCCATCATCAGGGATATTCAAAGCTGGGTTGGGCAAGGCTTTGAGCAACCTGTTCTATTGAAATATATCGTTGTCCACAGCTGAGGGGTTAGACTGGATGATCTTTAAGGGTCCCTTCCAACCCAAAGCATTCTATGATTCTGTATTTCTTCTGGGACTTCGGGAGTTCTGTGTTACTTACTATCTTTATCAAAACTCACTAACTACCCTCTCTATCCCTCTAAAGCACAAACCATACACTACTTCTCTGTACAGATATCTATGTTTTTTTTCTTTTTAAAATGGGATTTTTTTTTTTTTTATATCCATCATTCAACTTTTGGAGATTTCATATCATAAATTTGTTCAAAGTTTCTCTCTTACATAAGGTGTAGATGTATGTAGTAATTTGTAAGAGAGCTGCTTAAGTCTTTGGATAGAGTGAGCACTTAAACATACTTATATCAGAGTAAATTTAGGGAAACCCTAAATTACCACAAGGAAACATTTCTGTACTGTATTTTAAATGCTATTTATTATTCCATGCAGTACAGAACTATTTACTTTCACATTAGCAACAGCGACCAGAACCACAAGACCACAAACATCAGCTCATTACAATGTTTATTAAAAAAAAAAAAAGTTAAATATTTCAAGTTGAAAGTTGCACTCTGCAAAAATAATGAAAAGATGGAAATCTAGAAAAGGCATTTTAAGCTGTATGAGATTACAGCCAAAGTAGACTTAACACTGAAAATATGTGAAAAGAAGGCACCATATAACAGAAGACATGACCAAAGGACTTATCTATGACATTTTATGACAAAAAACATCATGGTCAGATGCGTAGTGTTTCACGCACAAGATACGTGACACTGAGGTGTCACAGATTACTTTCTTTCTGTTTAATTTGAAATTCTCAAATTTTGAAACAAAATAAAAAATACAAGTATTCAAGGCATAAAGACAGTAACAACACAGACAGCTTTTTATACACCAAAGTAAGGCAAAATTACAAAAAATAGTATACATTAATAATGCTATTAAGATTCCCTTACAAGATCTCTGCAAAATCTAGCAGCATTGCAACTGGTTATGAATAATAGGATCCAATCAGATAAAAATTTGAAAGTACATGTTCAAAATCGAAAATATTGGCAAATCTTCTCCAAAAAGCAGACTGTGAACTTCTGACATCTTTATTAAAAAGAAGTAAATGTGATTTACAGCATGCAGAAATGAGTTTAACTGCACACTAAGTATGCTCCTCAAGTTCTTACTTCAAATAGATATTTTCAGAAGACGTCTGAAACTCCTCACTTTGAAAATGGGAATACAGACAACGCTGTGTAACTAAGGACAGTATACAAAGGTAAAACATACTACCAAGTTCTGGTACAGGAAAGATATCAGGAAAGCCTCAGATAATGCTTCTTACATGATGAAAGATTGCCTGCTACCCTCCTAAAAGACAGGTCTGTGAAGTGACTATACTACTATGCTACCCCAGTTACAGTATGCAAACTCTGCTTCTTGAAGTTCTGTTTGGGCTTTTTAAAAATGTTTTACCTGCATAAACTGCAAGTATTTAAATGTAGGTAAACCAAAAATAAAATTAAAAAAAAATTATATTAAACTTCCAATAGTATTATGTTTTCAGAAAGAACAGAAAGCTGTCATTCATACTGCAGTTAGTCATGTGAACCTTCAAACAGTTAAGATAATTCTGGTTGGGGACCATATGAATAGACTGAAAGAAAGCTAGCATGGCACTGCCAAAAAGTAAGCCTGAATCTAACTGATTATGAAAAAAATATTGCCACTCAATCTGGAGTATCAATAAACATTAGAAATTCAGTGTATGCAGGGTATCATTCAATAATACTTAGCACTTAATACTTTAAAAGAATCATAGAATGGTTTAGCTGGGAGGGACGTTAAGATCTTCTGGTTCCAACGCGCCTGACATAGGCAGGGACACCTCCCACTAGACCAGTTTGGCCAAAGCCCCATCCAACCTGCCCTTGAACAATTCCAGGGATGGGGCATCCACAGCTTCTCTGTGCAACCTGTACCAGTGCCTCACCGCCCTCTGAGTAGTGAGATTCTTCCTTATATCTAATCTAAATCTACCCTCTTTTAGTTTAAAGCCATTACTTCTTGTCCTGTCATTATCTGATAAAGAGTACCTCTCCAGGTTTCTTTTAGGGCCCCCTTTATGTACTAGAAAGATGCTATAAGTTCTCCTCTGAGCCTTCTCTTCTCCAGTGTGAACAGCCCCAACTTTCTCAGCCTTTCTCCATATGAGAGGTGCTCCAGCCCTCTGATTATCCTCATGGCATTCCTCTGGATTTGCTTCAATAGGTCGATATCCTTCTTATGCTGGGGGACCCCAAGCTGAACACATGGTTCTGGATAGGGCCTCATGAGAGCAGAGAAGAGGGGGAGAATCACCTCCCTCACCCTGCTGGCCACATTGCTTTTGATGCAGCCCAGGATACAGTTGGCTTTCTGGGCTGCAAGCACACATTACTGACTGACGTTGAGCTTCTCATCCATCTCCCCCAGGTACTTCTCCTCAGGTCTGCTCTCAATCCATTCTCCATCCAGCCTGTATTTGTGCTTGAGATTGCCTTGACCCAGCTGCAGCACCTTGCACTTGGCCTCATTGAACCTCATGAGGTTCGCACAGGCCCACCTCTTAAGCTTCTCCAGGTCCCTCTGGATAACATCCCTTCCCTCCAGCATGTCAACTGCACCACATAGCTTGGTGTCATTCGCAAATTTGCTGAGGGTGAAATCCATCCCACTGTCCAGATCACCAACAAAGATGTTAAACAGTCCCAGTCCCAGTCCTGACCCCTGAGGAACACCACTCATCACTGATCTCCACCTGGACACTGAGCTGTTGATTGCAACTCTTTGAGTGCAGCCATCCAGGCAATTGCTTACCTACTGAGTGGTCCATCCATCAAATTCATGTCTCTCCAATTTAGACACAAGGATATCGATGCGGGACAGTGACAAATGCTTTGCATAAGTCCAGCCAAATGATGTCAGTTTCTCTTCCCCTATTTGCCAATGCTGTAATCTCTTCATATAAGGCCACCAGATTTGTCAGGCATGGTTTGTCCTTAGTGAAGCCATATTGGCTGTCACCGATCACTTCCTTATTTTCCACGTGCCTTGGCACAGTTTCCAAGAGGAACTTTATGAAACATTAGTTAATTAACATATCACAATGCAGCAGCCTCATAAACATATTAAAAAACTTCTACACCCAGGTTATTGTAACAGACAAGGCATGCAAGATTCTGCTTAGTGAACTGCAGAACATCTGCTTTAAGTTTATAAACCTGTCTGCATGGAAAGACTAATCTTCCTTACTGAAGCCTTTCTTTAAAGCAAAATAGACAGACTAAACAGACATTTCAAAGCTGGTTGTAACCAGTTAACAGAACAAAAAAAGATAGCAACAATGAAAAAAAAGAAATGTTAGTATTGCTCTAATTTAAATCTACTAGCACACAGGAGATGACACCAAGATGAACAACAAATAACTACGTTAACTACCCACAACCTCCTCAAAATGTTTTATGGGCAGATAAAGCCATGTGACTCATACCAGCTTACTCATCCAGTTCTTAGGGATGTTCACTATTACATAAATTATGGTTGTAACTATCCTCTGCTCACTGTTGGCTAAAGTTCCTGCAACTACAGAAGTTTAACAGAGATGAAAACAGCAGTTAAAACCAGAGAGCCACTAGTTACACTAACCTGAAGTCAAGGGCTGCACCAAACATACAAAAAAAGGATGGCTGGATGAAGGTCAGAAGACCAGGTACTTTACCTACTAGTCATGACACAGAGTAAGACAGGACTTATTCTGTCTTACTCTGCTACAGAACACGAGTCTCAAAAAGGGTTTTCAAGTGCCACACCTGCAGAAGCCTCAGGTACCTCCCATACCAGTCCTCACCAGACTGACTGGAAACAAAGGAACACCAGATTGGCTAGATTAAATATTTCAGTGACACAGCTGGAAAAAATCAGCTACTACATACTGGCCAGGATATCCACTCTGTAAAATTTTTGAACTCCTTTTGAAAGCTAGTTAAACATCTGAAATCAACTATGCACTGCTTTTATTCTTCAAGCTACAAAGAAAATATTTGGGAAACAGGTAATTAACAGTTATAATAATCCGTTTTTTTTTTTTTGTTTTGTTTTGTTTGTTTTTCCTCAGATTTCCTGACATTTCTAGTGTTTTACTACTATTCTATTTAAAAATCTGATTACATATTCCTACACAATACATTAAGGCTACAGGTTAAAAGGAGAGCAAAACAAAAAATCATATTTTTTTAAACTTCTGATGCCCGCTGCTGTGATACAAACAACCAATTTTCCAAAACATAAGAGTCTGGTAATAAGGAGTAATGCCTGTGTTACAGCCTTTCTTTTCATTCACAGCAATCCTTGAGCCAGTGCTGGGTGAGAGGTGGGGGAAAGTTGAGGCGGAAATAGATAGTGAAAGGTAAGAAACTCTAATTCCTGAGGAAACAATAAGCCCCATGGCAAAAGTATGTACCTTCCTGGTCATTAGTCACCACAGAACAATGATGCTCCAAAGCTTTGAGCTGACTGCCACAGCTGGAAACTTGTTATACTTCTAGTTTCAACAAATCTCCTTCCTATATTGGAAAATTACTACTACTAAGAACCTATCTTAAATCATCACCTGGTTCAGGATTTCAGTTTTGGGTTCTAACATCCTACAAGTCCAATGACTAGGAGATTTGAAGCACTCAAAAATATTTTTTTTTTTTTTTTTTTTTTTTACAGAAAAGTACTTTTTTTTTTTCTTTTTTTCTTTTTTTCTTAATACCCGTTTGGGAAATAAGCTTGCATGCTTTAAGACATCTGGAACAGCTATATCAAGCTATAAAAAGATTAGCTTAATCATCCCTAAGGTAAAAAATAAAAATAAACCAACATATATGCATACTCCAGTTCCACAGCCAGATGAAACCAAACCCTTTCAACGGGTGCAAAGTAGGCATAGCTCTAAATGAACAGAGAAACGTACTGCCCAAAACTCAAGTATCCTGGGTGTTTCATGTTTCCTGTAGGTGAGAGCCCACGGTTAAACAAGTACAAGAGCAGTATTTGTACATAAAAAGTAAACAGTTGCTATGGTGGCTTGAAGGATTTGAGGCGAGGGAGGAGCAGGAACACTGTTCACTAATTAAAACTCCATCAAAACAAATATTCTCCTAAATTTTTCTTTTACTCATCTGATATTTTTCTGACAAATTACTTAATTGAAATCGCCTTGACCAGATCAAATGGAAAGTTCCCCATAGTAGCCCTTACATTATGTTCTTAATACCATCACATTGCTCCTGAGCTATTTTCGTGCTAGCTCCATGGAAACAAAGACATAATTGTTCATTCAAAAGGCTGCTAAAATTTCCATTACAAAATACGCTTATAAAAAGCTTTCACTTTGCGTTTTTATTATGAGAGGGAGAACAGAAACTAGGTTATTTCCTGTACTTTACTGCAAGCTTCAGAGATTGTAGTATGGATTTAACCAATACCATCTCTATAGAAAAAAAGGCAAAAAAACCAACAAAAACAAAAACCTAATGAACATTAGCTAACTCGGTGTATTCACGAAGCCCAATATTTATGATGTGTATTCTTAAGTTTGAGTTATTTGCTGTGTCTATCATTATGTTGAGGAAACAATCAAAACAATAAAACCTAGCTGCTTTTACATTTATTTGATCATAAATTTAGTAATTAAATTATTAAACCCTCAATTGTTTTTTACAGAATTTGTAGGTATTAATACTTATGTATTATTTATGTAATGTTTAAAAGAAAGATATTAAGGCTTTCTTGCAGCCCAAACTTCATTTAAATCTAACTGCTGCCTCTCCATACCTTAAACACTCACTCGAATGTCTTTTATTCCTCTCAAATCCTCCACCTTGCAAGATGAAGACTGTTCTTTTACCTATTCAATTTGATTTATGCCCTTTTTTTCCCCCAAGTAAGAGGTTTCTGACTAAAAGGACAGATGATTAAAAAGACTATCCATTGTAAAAATGGTTTCCTCTAGTTCCTGCATACAGAAGAGGTAATACCAGGGCTTTATCATACACAATTTTTCACCACAGTCATGACTTTATCAGATGGTAGAACATGAAGAAAAAAAATATGCCACAATATGTTCCATAAATATCTCTAATCCAGGGAAATCTAAGGCCTCAGGTTTGCTACTTTACAACAAATACACTAACAAGAACAGGGACAGTGAGCAAAAGTTGATGTACGTATACACAACAAACATCAACAAAAGTTGATGTACAGATACACAAACCTAACAAAAATAATCAGTGGAATGTGAGCTTTCTTTACATGCGAGAGTTTGATTACAGTCATGTTCAAGCCTCTACTTATATGATGGCTACCCTGTAACTTTTAGAAATACCCTATTCAATGTGGGTTTTAGGTTAAGCACCTGAAACTGAAATTCAATAATTTTTTTCCACCGTTTACTCTGGGCTGAGTACCTTTGATAATATACAGCCAATATGGCAATGGGAAACTTTTTTGCACCTATTAAAATTCTAGTCACTTCCTTGGAAAACCTCATTTACTCTTCTCTGGAAAGTAGCTTAAAATGCAGCAGTTGTTGTCAGGATGCATTTTTGCTTTTGTAGTCAAATTTAAGCAAATTACAGTGCCTTTCCAAAAGAAACATGAGTTTGGCTGCGCTTAGATTAGCTAAAGACAATAGAAGTAGAAGGGCATTGATTTAAAAATGTGTAGTAAGAAGAGATTGATACTCTCCTACTTCTCCTGGGTGAATTCTTACAGTGGCTTTTCATTCTATTCAAAACGTGCATCTCCTTTTTAATTTGCTTGGTTACAGCTTCTAGCCACTTGTTCCGATTTTTTTTTTTTTATCACTAGATTAACAAGACTTTTATAACAGAAAATCTTATCACAAGGAAGTCCCTACACACTTCAAATCAAGTCACCTCTCATCTTTTCTGATAAGTTGATTTGACTGAGCTTTATGCCCTTTCCTGCAAGATGTTCTCCTATAGACACAGAAAACAAATCACTTTTGAAGGCTAGATGGAGGGGGTGGGAGGGGGGAGGCAGGGGGACTGGAGAAGCTCTAGGCACAGTAGAGAAAGAAAAAAAGGGGAGAAAAATAATTGAAAAGAGTATGATGTGTGTATTGTTACAGAGGAACTGACACTCATTCTGAAAGAATGTATGCACAAATATTGGACCATAGAGAGATGAGAAAGTGGAATAGAAAGAAGGTGCTGGAGGAAGAAACTAAATAGCCATTTATTTTCAGAATCTTATAATATCTTTAAGAGCAAGTATAAACAAACCCATATTGGAAAACTTGTGCTCCTAAGCAGCATTCAAGCTACCTTCCAAGAAACCAAACAAGAAAACAATATATGCCACCTCCTTAAATCAGACTTTTTACTTTCATTCTTATGATGAACAATTGCACCCCAGAGTTCTTCACTCATCTTCATTTAGCCTGCAAATACAAAGGTTTAACTCCTTTTAATTTGGCAAAATTGTTAAATGATTCAGGTAGTTTTCTTCATGTAATCTTAACAAAGATAAAAAGGAAGCTCTCTCTCAGTCCCTCCTCCCTTGCTCCTACTTAGAAATGTCTATCTTCCTTCCTTATTTGCTGTTCTTTCTTCTTTCTAATATACCCTCATTTTTCATTAGTTATGCAAGTTCTTTTTGTTCTGTGACTACAGCTAAATAACAGTATTCAAGGTCTGTTTATAAAACCAACTTTAATGTTTAAAGTTCTATTATGTTCTTAATGAATAGTAAAATAGCTTTTTTCTTCTTTGTATTCACTTGTTGAGCTGGGAAGAATTTTTCTGAAGATGTACCAGAAGAAGAATCACTGAAATGACTGTAATTACTGAACATATCTAATTTACATAACAGCAACGTATAAAATATGTATGAGAACACAAGTAAGTTTCTTATGTGAACTGTCTTATGTATATTAATGCTCAGTTTTACCTGTATGTTACATTCTAACTGCTCCTTTGTTAACTATTCCCTATTCATAAATATGATTTCTATTCCATGTATATTGAGAATTCCTGAGGCTTTTCTCTGACCAGTGTCAATGCCCACACAAGTACTAGTTTTGCGTCTTCTTCAAAACACCGAGGAAAATTTAAGATAACTCCACTATGGCCCTGTAGGCCATTCTATTAGAAGATTATTTTTTATCAAGTATTTTCTTTTATATAAACATACTATATAGATAAATATACATAAATTCAGAGTAGCCTACATCTTGTGGTTTATTCTTTTAAATAATACAATTCCCAAGATTCACCACAGAGTAGATCATTAGAATTTTACTTGTCCTGAACATAAGAATGATGTTTAGAGAAAAGAAGATATATGCCCTTCTGTCCATCACTTAAACTTATTTAGCCCAGCAATTCAGGACCTAAAGGAAGTATTGATGTTTTATGGGAACCAGTTTTTCCTATACATTCACCATTGATTCTCTAAGCTATTTTTGTGATGTAAATGCTCCACAGTGCATTTCCTATGTGATCATTTTCCTATGCGATCATGAGTCAAAAAATATGCACTATATTCAGTAGATTTGTCACCGAGTTAAAAATAATTGCACGACCTTCATGTTTTCAATAGCTGTTCATGCTTTTCCATTGGGAAATGTATACAGTATCATGCCCTGTAGAACTCTGATATTACTTGGAACATATAAAGAGGATTGTTATCTTGAAGACTAATGTGAGTTTTGCGCAGATTTTCCCTTTAAAAAGTAAATAGATAGGCAAAAATTAAGAATGCTCCCAGATTTAATTCTGTTCAGCAATGTTAAGGAACCCTTCGTTTAGGAAACTCAGGACTGATTTTTCCCTGTACAATTCGCATTTAAATATAATAGCATTGATAAATTGATCATGTTACAGTGTGAGTAATTCAATAAACACTTGATTAGGAAGATTAAAATCTACGGTGTTTCCAAAGAATTTCTGGATTAACACACTTACCATACAAGTAAGAGTCCAGTAAAGCAATCTTTTTATAGTTCTTAGCTTTGAACGTTAGAACACTCAGATTTTATGGTTGTAGCCTAAATTGCCACAAAACTAAACAGATGATAGACAAAATGGCTCAGACACACAAAATGCAATGAAGTAAAATAAACCTACATTATATGCTCAGAGACATTACCAGTCCCAGGGATGCTACTAAACCAGTGAACATTTCTTCTGCTATCTTGCTTTTCTTACACTACATGTTCTGTAATATGGTCTGTTTATTCTTATTTTACTTAAGTGATCCTTCAAGTAGGAAACTTGATAATTGTACCACCATTGCAATGCTAGAATCAGCATTAAACAATAGCACATTTTGAAACAAAAATATAGAAAGATCACATTCAATAATACAGCAGAAAAAGTGTACAACTACCAAAATTCAAAAGTACACAGAACAACCCTCCTGCTCAGTTTGAAACAAAAATCCTCACTCTTTAACTCTCTATTCTTACCAGGTGCCAGCTCTGCAGGATTGGGCCTCCTTCTATTATGCCTTTTAGGATGACAGAAGCTGCAATGGCCGGAAAAGTCAAGTAGCTTAACCCAGAGAAAGGGTGTCTTACTGCAGTCCAAAGTGACCTGTAGGTATTTAACTTTCCGGAATTAAGAGTTGAGAAGAATTAAGGCAGTACCAAACAGCTTTTGATGCAGCACAGTGAGTATTGACTGTTACATGGGACAATGAGCACAGAAGACAAGTCACGTAATGGATCCTGAAGAATAGCAGCTTTCAAAGGGGTCACAAGCTGAAACTATCAGTGTGATACTTGATTTCTCTAGATACAAGAAAATAGTGTTTTTGAAGCCAAGCAGGGAAAATAAAAAAAGAGTGTATAAACCCAGATTCAAGGCAATGGACAAAATTCTCCAACTTCTGGTAGACACTCTATTTCAAAGCAAAATGTCACCTGGAAAGTTGCTGGAGCCACACTATGAAACTTCAGTGAATATAGTTAGTGTTTCTACATCTATGGGCCTCAGGCTTCTCTATTTATTACTACACTTCCTCCTGTCATCTCATCCGTAACTTCTGAGAAGCACATTAGAGAAAAAACAGAAGCCGCCTCATGCAGCTGGGGAAAAGTATTGAGAATAAAAAGTTGCCAAAGAAATCACTCAGAAGCACTGGATGGAAACCATAATGTAGATAATCCCAAACACCCACGCTGCCTCCAAGGGAGCTGGGATGAACCCAGTATGGTGCAATGACCACTGGGGAAGCTGAGGCTGGCTGGGGGGCACACCTTTAAGCCTGGGGGAGAAAAGTATTTATGTGGTGTTTGATTATTTGGATCTTCTTTTTCTCCTCAGTCAGTGCTGAAATTTTGTGTTAACTGGCAATACATTAAGTAAAAAAATTCCCAAGCCAAGACTGTTTTGCCTGTGATACCTTACACACCTTAGACAAGCAGAAAACAAACTAACAAATCCCACACAAGATAAGAATGTACAACATGCAACAGCACCTAAGGTATTTGACAGTGTAACCACATTAATAACGGAGATAAAATCCTTTTAAAAATCTAAACAGTCCATAACTTTCACTCATGCTAACTGTAAATCTATGCAGTAACAGTTTTGAAGGCGTGGTTGATCAATGGAATGATGACAGGAGACAATCCTTCTATGCAGGTTGGTTCACTTGACTTCAAGTACTGTTCTGCATTAGAGATGTAACACTTTGAGAAGAAGGGAAATCACATAATGGTTCAAACTGAAAATACTATCTAAAATTAATATACAAAATATGGAAAGTAGAAAAAAGCAATATGACAATTTACAGATAAGTGTTCATGAGGGAAAAGACTGCATTTTGCCTACAATATCTTTCTATGGAGAATTCCATAATCCTGCCTAAAACTCTACGTTTAATTACCATTGCATAGAATCATAGAATGGCTTCGATTGGAAGGGCTTAAAGATCACCTAACTCCAATCCCCCTGCCACACACAAGGATGCCACCCACTACATTAGGTTGGCCAAGGCTCCATCCAGCCTGGCCTTGAACACCTCCAGGGATGGGGCATCCACAGCTTCTCTGGGCAACCTGTTCCAGTGCCTTACCACCCTTACAGTAGAAAATTTCCTCCTAATGTCTAGTCTAAATCTATCCTCTTTTAGTTTAAGACCATTCCCTCTTGTCCTATCATTTGCTTATCTGAGCAAAAAGTTGCTTTCCATCTTTTTTATAAGCCCACTTTAAGTATTGAAAGTCCACAATGAGGTCTCCCTGCAGCCTTCTCTTCTTCAGCCTGAACAACCCAAGCGCTCTCAGCCTTTATTCATAGGAGAGGTGCTCCAGGCCTCTGATCAACTTTGTAGCCCTCCTCTGGACCCGCTCTAACAGACCCACATCCTTCTTGTGCTGGAGGCTCCAGACCTGGACACAGTACTGAAAGTGGGGTCTCACAAAGGCACAGCAGAGGGGGACAATCACTCTCCTCAACCCGCTGCTAGTCACCCCTCTGTTGATGCAGCAGCCCAGGACGCAGTTGGCCTCCTGGGGTGCAAGTGTGCACTGCTGGCTTGTGTCAAGCTTCTCATCCACCAGAACCACCAAGTCCTTCGCCGGAGGGCTGCTCTCAAGCTCTTTTCCCAGTCTGTGCTCTTGTCTGGGATTGCCCCAACCCGTTCTATTACACAGCCATTCTCTTGTATGTAGACAAATACATAACAGAGCCACTCTCTTGTATGTAGACAAACATCATATCAAAGTCAATGATCAAATGTCACTGAAAGACATTTTAGACTGCTGATGGAGGAAACCTGGCAAAATGTCTTGATCGTTGAGACATATTTCTTGTTTTTAAGTAATTCGTGATTTGTTTTTTAAGGGTAAAAATCTTCTATATCATTAAAATAACAACAGCTTTATTTGTGAAGTGGAGTATTTGCCAGGAATTAATAAATTACGGTATAGAGTGAAGCTTTATGATTCGCATACAGAACTGCAAAGCAGAATTCAACACTGTATATAATGATCTGAGATCCTAAGTGTCTTTAGCTGAATGGCATAAAGGTTAGTTGCTTTAGGTGTTTCTATATACTCACTAAAACAGATGTCCACTGAGTTTATTTATTTTTAAATAGTAAAAACACAAACTACAATTTTTGTGTTTTTAATTATTCACTATCTTTTACCACTGCAATTCTCAAATCTGTGATCATTGCTTGTAATTACTTCCAGCATTTCCACCTGCTTCCACTGTCAGCTGCCCTTACATTACACTTATTAAGCATTAACAAAAGAGCCTCTAGTATCCCACAGGCCGTTATGTCTCACTGGTCTGTGCCTGTTCCAAATGACTTTGCTGTAATGAAACCAGAGATACACAATGGTGCCTTTTGCCCAGGTCCAGCTGGCTTGCTTTTGACTCACTTCTCTGTGTGCACTCCTAGCATCATGACGCTAAAAGAATGAAAATTTTCATGCAAAAACGTCACAGATTTCCCATAGGTAAAAAAAATTATTTACACAGCAACTGTCATGCATTAGTAAACATACAGATATTTCCTTTACAAACATTTAAAAAAAATATCTGGAAAGAGAAATACTTTTCAAAGATGAATGAATTTTTAATGCCAAACTATCAATCATTTTGATTCTATAATGAAAATCTATTGCTACAGTTTTGTATATGAAATTGTGTTTATTAAAGGCTTGCATTAAACAGATTTTGGAGTCCACTATATGCATTTCATTTAACTTCATTACAGTTTCAATATTGAAAAAGAAACAGTAATATCTTTTTAGAGATCCCAAATATATTGAAAAAGCTTTTGTTTAGTTGACACTGTCAGTGAGGAACGACTCCAAATGAGGAAGCAGGCATATATTCAAAGAAAGAAAAAAGATTCCCTCAAGGAAAAATGCACTGGTTCATAAAATACTTCCGATTTTGTCATTTTCTCCTTTAGAAACTGTCAGTCTGGCAACCATGAACATGGAAAAACTTTTGAATATATAGCCTTACAGTAGCATTGTAAGAAGTCCCTGCATCAATAAAATGATTGCTATTCTGCATAAACCATGGGACAGGAGGATAACTTTCACCAATCAGGACTAAGTCTGAATGTTTTGAGAAGCCTACACAGCCATTGATAAATGCTTGGCTTGTCAAACACAAGAGCTTTGATAAAGATATATGGAGATAATATTTCATTTTTAATATCACAAATGTTAACAATTGGAAAAGCCAAATTAATTTCTGTACTTCAATAACAAACTCTTCATGAAAATCAAAGTGGGCAAGACTGTCCAGCCAAAGCACAGTGATGGGAATCGGTCCAGGCGTTGATAGCTTACCTATCTAATTTTCAAGTTCTACAATGCACAAGCAGCCCGCTATCACATTTCTGGCATACCAATGGCAAAGCAGTTTAGACCTAGAGCCCTTTGGCTAGTAGCTGGAAACTGCATAAGAAAATGAAAACTAAAAAACAGTCATGTGTCCCCCTCCCCCCCCCCTTCTTCTTTTAACGCAGTCTTCCTTTCCTTTAGCAATTATAGTCAAATTCAATGATACATAATAGAACAAGCAAACATAAAAATAAAGATGTAAAAGATTTGGAAGTGATGAGGTTTACACCATTATTTAAGTTAAGCAAGCATGAAATCCCCTGGTGTTCTGATGCAATTCCCTGAAGACGTCTGTTCTCAGTTAATATTAAAAAAATGCACGCAGAGCAACTGTCACATACTAAAAACAGAGACTTGAACTACAAAACACTAAACTTATCTCAAATCTTTATAAAATACATTTGTAATCTAAGACTGTGTTTCAAAACCAAAAGAATCTTTAAAAGGAATAATAAAATAAGTGATTCACAGAAACTTTTACAGTCTTAGTTTCTTGATTTTACAAGACACGTAAATTAAGTATCATCACCTAGAAATTCACTGGAGAGTAAAACTAAATATATTAGAAAACCTACTGTGTTGCAGGCACTTACACCCATTTTAAGACAGCACAATAGCAGGAGCTACAGTCCCATAACAAAGAATTATATCCAAAAACAAGGTGCAGAGAAAGGGAAAACTCAAAATTAGAAACCACAGTACTAGACCTATGGGACAAAGCTAAACACGAGTTATAAAGTAACAAACAATTAACATCTCTGAAAGCATTACAAAAAGAAGCCCACGTGTCCCCCCCCCCGCCTCTCCCCCCAAAAATATATATATGAGATTGTCTTTTGAATCTATTTTGAAAATAAGACTAAAAGACAAAAAATCAAGTTATTAAAAATTCGTATTAGACCACTCTTTCAGATAGGTACTAGAAAAAATATGCAAGTTTCTACATCATTCTATAACGATTATATTAAGATTTCACCCAGAAACTAAGGGCTTTATTACATAACTTCCATGTAAGTCAAGCATATGCTGAAGTTTTTTATTATTATTTTTTGTTATTTATTACATAATTAAAAATATTTTTGTGTTCTCATTAAACATAGTTTAGACTAAATGACATATCACAAACTGTCCTATGTGATGTTCTGCAAGCTAAAAGTGTTCAATGGGCTTTTAAACAGCAGTAATACTTCGAGAAGATTAGGAAGAAAACAACATAGTACCCCAAAAAATAGACAGGACCAACAAGAAAAAAAGCCCAATTGTACTAATAGCATCACACCAGTCAGAGGAGTAAGGAGGATCATCACTGAATATGCCACTAAACTGAGGACAAGTTTACATTCAAAAAGGAAAATCAAACTAAGCTCACTAGAGGGACAAAAAATGGTATAAAATAGGGCTAGACAAACTGAAAAACATTTGGACTAAATGTTAAAAGTTTGAATAACATACTTAAACACATCAGAGATGAGGTTACAATGGTGTTTTGGCACTTTGGTGTTACAGAATTTAAAAGAGAAAAGGAAAGAAATAAATAAGCATAAGCTGTCAAACAAGATAGGAGAACAAAGTACAGGGAGACAAGTTTTATCCTCTTGACTATGAAAAATATGTTCCAAAAGGAAAAAAATAGTTATGCGCAGCAAAAGTGAAAGGGAGATCTATGATTCACCATAAAGATAAAAGAAGCATCTGCTGGCAGAATTTGGAAGAAATAAACACAAATCCCTGAAACAAGTTCAAGCGCTCCAATGAGAGAAAAAACTTGAACATCAGAATCTTAAGTGAGGTCAACCAGAGACCTAAAATTCACTGTCTCAGAAAGCTTTCTGGTAGAAAGAATTGTGGGATCCTGGATGAATGTCAGGTGGAACTTCAGTACAGTTTGAAGACACTCTTAATTTAAGTATGTAGATATAAGATATGTAAGCAGCCATTTTTGACAATAAAGGTCTAGGCAATACAGTCAGTGAAATCCAGAAAACTATTCAGCTAACTTATGTAGGCCTGTATTTTATGAAGAAGCACATGGGTGTCCAATTTATGTAATTAGACCTTGTACCACTGATCACAAACCTCTGGGCCCAGCTGTTCAGGCAGTTTTCAATCCACCTCACTGCCTGCTCATCCAGCTCATGCATCGACAACTCCTTTCTGAGGATCTTATTGCAGACAGGGTCAAAAGCCTTCCTGAAGTCAAGGTAGACAATATCCACTGCTGTCCTACCATCTGTCAAGTTAGTCTTTTTGTCATAGAAGGTTATCAGGTTGGTCAAGCACAACTTCTGCTTGGTGAAGCCATGCTGACTACTCCAGATCACCTTCACGACCTGCATGTGCCTGGAAATGATTTCCAGAATTAGCTGTTCCATCGCCTTCCCAGGGATCATGATGAAGCTGAGTAGTAGTTCCCTGGATCTCCGCCTTGCCCTTCTTGAAGATACGAGTGACATTTGCTTTCCTTCAGTCTTTAGGCACTTTCCTAGTCACCATGATCAAAGATTATAAAGAACAGCCTTGCAATGACATCAGCCAGCTCCCTTAGCACTTGTGAATGCATCCCATCAGGTCCCATGGATTTCTGTAAGCTCAGTTTTCTTTAGTATTCCCTGACCTGATCCTTTTCCCCCAAGGGTAGATGTTCCTTAATCTAGCCTTTCTCTCTGGTTGCTAGGGCCTGGGAATGCTGAAGGCTGATCTTGACAGCAAAAACTAAAGTGAAGAAGGCATTCAGCATCTCAGCTTTTTCCATGTCCTGCGACACCAGGGCCCCTGCCCCATTGAGCAACAGGCCTACATTTTCCCTGGTCTTCCTTCTGTCATTTGTGCACTTATATAAGCCCTTCTTATTCCCGTTGATTTCCCTCATCAGATGTAGTTCCAGTTGGCCTTTGACTTTCATCACAAGAGAGCAAGTCTCTGCATGCACAGGCAGAATCTCTATATTCCTCCCAGATACAACGAAGAGGTAGATGATGTATTATTGTTAGGATTCCTGAAACATAAAGTCCCATTACATTTTTCTGTATGCTCCTCCCTCAGAAAAGATCTTTTTATGTCCAAGGATGGCAGTTGTATTTTTTTGTCCGTTGTCTTTTCCCACACAGAATCTGAGTACAAGACTCCAAATTTGCAAATTAAAAACAAAACTTCAGAAAACTATGATGGTTGCAAAACAAGGAATAGCTATGAAGCCAATAATTAAAAAAAAAAAAAAAATTTTGCTCAGATGCAGTGGTTGCTGCTACACTGGATTTTGGTTACCTTATGCAAAATGATTGTGGAATTTCTTGTCATATGCTGGAGTAAATGTCTCCTAAACAATTAATTTTTCCTAAACAATTTTTTTCAAAGTAAATCTTAAAAACAGTGGCAGTTATGTTGCTCACTGTTTTTAGAGTAGCATAGCACTCCATTGTTTTTTTGCCTTTCTTTTACTACATTGCAATATAAAGGAAACTCAACCGAGGCTTGTATAATTCTCTCTAAAGCTTTTCAGTCACATGAAATACTGAGACTATATTTTATTGCTATATATAAATAAAAACTATGTCAATACAAACATTTTACTTAATATTGAATATTGTATTTCCAGTTGCTCAGCCCTTCCAAGTATGCCTACAGTAAACTTCTCTACCCAGCTGTTTAGTCAGTTTTCAGAACTTCTAACAGATCTGAGATATTCTTCAGTTTCAAGATCACTGCTCTTCCAGATGTTGCACCCAATTATTTTACAAGTTTGTGTTTTTCTCTATATATTATTCCTCAGCTTAACCCACGTGGTAAGTATATTTCAATATAGCTGTTAGTGAAAGCAAACTTTTAAATGAAGTTCCTCTAAGAACAGTCATGCTACAATGAAAACTTTGTAGAAAGCTCAGGAGTAAAGGCCAACAGAGGTAGTATGATAGAGAGATGATTCACGATGATTCAAATGAAGTCTTTAACAAAGACACCTTCATGACCAACTTAAGACAGTCCAAGAATGCATTGCCATTGGAACAAGCAGTCTTATCATCCTCTTCTCTCTGGCCATAAAGTCCTTGTACTCTCTTACGTTGGATGAGTGTGTCATCACAACTGCAAAAGCGTTAATGTTGACTGCAAAATCAAAGTCAAAAACATTTTTCAACAGCAGGAAAGCATCATATTGACTTGAATTTTCAGTGAAATTTCATTATTCGTCAACGTACAAAGCTAAAAAATAGGTGAGAAAATTCTTAGCAAATCTTTTTAAACAGTATTTCTTTCTGTTTTTGTTTTGGGTTTGCTTTTCATTACAAGTGCAATCTCTAAGTGTATTAACTTCTGTGACCAGATTTAGCTCATTTCTCAGTTTGGGTCAACTGACTGGAGTTCTGCTTTCTCTGCAATGACTACTCCAGCCTACACATACCATTTAGTTATGACAGGGGTCAGCAGATGGCACTATTACACATTTTTTAATACTATGCTTTTTTCCAGTAAATTTTTATTTTAACGGAAACCTTTTCTGATTTGCTGTGTACATGTGAAGTGTGCATTCAAAAGAGAGGATCAATTTCAGAAGAACAACTAAAGCACTGTACTGAAGTTCAGGCTGCAGTTTATGAAAAAATCTGCTTGCATAACTTCTAATAATTACCTCTGCTTCAAGGTTACTGTGTGTGGAACACAAATTATGGCTAACATACACCTAAATTCATACCATGCTTTCTCTCTAATAAGAAAGAGACATGAAATCCCCAGTAATTATCACTGTAATGAAGCAAGTCATATAAATCAAACTTCAGCATTCCACTATAAAGTGGAATATCTAGCAGACTTTTGAACTTTCATTAGAGAAAACAAAAGGAAAGCTAAAGGTTACCCACATTCACTTGAAATCATCCAATGCACCCTTTCTTCCCTATAAATTAACAAAATAATTATCACATCGTTATTTACACCAGCACGATTTCAGCTTTTCCCCTAGATTATATTCAGGAAAGTCACTCTAAGGAGAAAAAAAAAAAAAAAAAAAAAAACTCAGAAAGTTTTAATCTAGAAGTAAAGAAGAAAGAGGAGAGAAAAACACCTAAAACTTTCAGTTTTTTTTTTTTTAAGTGAGATGCCAAGCACTTACACTGTCTTCTGCACATGTACCATGAGCTTACCTAGTTAAAACATTACCTGTACATGTAATCCAAACATTTTATTGACAGTATTTTTTTATTGAACGATATTATTCATTCTTGTTTACTATATGCATTCTGACCTTGAAATTTCAGGCTCCTCAACTACTGTGAATTACTTCAGCTCTTCCATACTGCTAGTTTACTAGCAAGATGCATGTAATTTCTACTTAAGAAACGGACGTTAAAGGTGTGCTCTAATTCAATACCTTGTAAACAGAGATAGAAATGCATGTTCTTGCTATTTATGCAACACCTTTTCCTGCAACAAAGAAATAAATCAGAGAAAAGTGTTTGAACAAAATAGAACACTTCAAACCTCACCAGACTACAATTCCCTTCATCCTTGCTCTTACATCCTTGCTCTCCATTCCTCCAACTACCTTCATGTCTGTTCAGTCTTCTGTAATCCCCATGACATTACCCACAGTAATCATCTCTCTTCTACTGCTAGATGATACACGAGGGGAATTCAGAGTTGCAAAAGGGATTAAGTTATTGCTTCGTAGCTTGCTGCATTCCCAGAAACAGTCAGAAACTGGGGGTGGTTGGAACAATGATGCTTTGGTAGAGGACAACAGAGATTTCAGGATGATACTGACGTTAAAGCTGACGGTAATGGCTAGAACAAAACCAGGATGAGGAGGTGTGATCACTGACCTGTGGAGACCATGGCAAATTGCTGGGATGATGTGAAGCAACCTACTAATCTGGTCTAACTGTGCTGCTCTCTGTTCCTTATCCTCTCAAGTACTCTTTCATCCTGTCCTCTGAGGTTTTCATTCCTGCTCTAATTACTAAAGAGGAATTTGCAGAAGCGAAGAATTTGCAGAAGCAGTGCAGGAACTCACTCAGGAGATGCATCTTGTCAGGTGTAGCCATACAGTCTCTCTTTTCTTCAGCTATTGTTTTGTTCTAGATTGAGGAAGTACCTGGAAGTAAATCAACAGAGGACCAAGTCCACAGCCAATGTTGTAATGACCTCACCAGTTTAACCTGCCTTGTCTGGCCAACAGAGTCATGGCAGACACTTAAATCATCAACTTACATTTCCATGCCTGCACTGAACTGATACTTACATTAACTGAGCAGACCACAGCTAGAGTAAGGTCTGTCAATTCAGATATTTTGAATCCCATTGAATAATCTAATACATTCAGTAATGAATTAACTCCAAATATAATTACCATTTTAATATAAATTAGGTTTCTCAGTTTTCACCTGAAGTAAAAGCTAATATTCAGAACTGACAGTACTAAGATAGTAATCTTTGACTTCTAGGCAATTTTTTAACGACCTCTTTTTGTCTGTACACAACTGTGTACAATTGTTTTCCTTCAAAACCTCAATAAAGTTTACAAGACTTGCACAGATGCCTTGTAAAGTATTTCAGATGCTAGGAACTCAAAGCAAAATGATCAAATATATCGTGCGGTTTTAAAACCAAAGCCATACATTACAGAATGAATTTGAAGTAAATATAAATACAATCTATCCTTCAGTATAGTAAATTAAATTTTATATAAAAGATATATCCATAAGTGATTTAAAAAGCAAAACTTTCTAGTTCGCATTTGAAATTCAGGCAGACATTTCAATCTCAAATGTTTTCTTGAACATGGCATACTGTTCTGACTTCTATATTAGTATAATGTCTAAACATTTCTAATAGCTTAAAATTAAAAAAAAAAATCTATTCTCTAATGAAAATTCTGGATCACACTATGAGCAATTAAACATTCATAATTTTTCTCCTCAGTTTTATTTCAGTTCCCAACAACTATAAGGACTGCGTTGGGCAGTTCTTCTCTTATTTTTTTTTTCTGATAGAATAAGGCCTTCCAAGAGTGATATAAATCTTTCATTAAGTATTTATTTCAATGTTGGAATAAACTAATGACATTCTCCTTTGATCACAATTTCTACTTTCAATTCCAAATTCCTGAAAATTGCACTTACAAAACAGTCTGTACCAGTTATTTGAAGTGGACTTGCCTTTTTTCAATTTGGATGGAAAAAAAAAAGGATTAAAATTAAGTTATTAAAACATACAAGAGTTAACTGAATTTCAGAAGCAAAACAAAAGAGATAAATTTACTTATTTCACTTAAAACCTTCTGCAGTTTCTCTTGGATTGATAAGTAATTTCATAGTCATATGCTTTTTCTCATCTACCTAATCTAAGAATTTAAATTTATGTCTTTAATCAGCTATGATAGCTGAACTGTCCTAAGTTCAAATGAACCAAAATGAAGCTGCAGCAGGGAGAAAGTAGTCTACAACAAGTAGTCTCACTGTCAATTTTAACTGTCATGTCTACTCTGGTCAATGTGAGAAGACACTATGACTTCTGACTGCAATAAAATGCATCAATATTTCTCCATAGGCCTTTTATAAAATTCTGCATGTTCTTGAAGATTTTATGACTTGATGAAAACCATAATCTCTAGCTATCAAGTATAATTCTAACTAATTCAAGTCTAATTCTAAATAACTAATAACATAATTGAAAGGTGAATTTAAGAAAATTCTCCAAAAGGAGAGAAAGAATACCATCTCAGAATGCAAGACAGGAGAAAAGTGTTCTGCCTATTACACATGCATTTTTTAATTTTTTTCATCATGAAATTGGATTAAAAATAGATTTTCATAGCTAGATGCAATATAAATCCTGAAGTGAGGTGCTTATTTGGCATAAAACATGAAAGATAAGTCCATTTTATGACAGTCTAAAGAAACAAAAGCTCAAAACAACTTGAATGAAAGAATGATTCAACCATCGACCTGAAACGCAAAGAATGATTTAAAATTACATTTTTCTGTTTTGTCTCCTGTAACTTTACTTCCAATTTTGTAATGTAGAATCGAGTACTTTAATTTCCTAAAAGGAGTTTCTCATGCTTTTATTCATTTTCTTAGTAAGCAAAGTTTGGCAGGCATAGGCCATATAACTCCCCAGGAAGTTAACACAGCAGCATTTGCTCTATAAGCAAGCATTATTTCTCATTGCATACCCATTTTAGGACAAGATATGGATATTTTTTCCCATCCAGTGGCAACAGTCAGTGTTAGCACTTCTAAATGCCAAGTCCCTAGAAAGGTTGTCCTTAACTTTACTTGGGTAAGCAGGAGACAGTGCAAAGAAGTGCACAAACTCCTAATTGACAACGAGTAGAGTCAAGTGAATTTCCCTTTATTACTTAGGTATTAAATCAGATACTAAGGAATATATATATGAAAGCAGAGAAAATTGTTGAGTCATTTCTCTAAAAAAAAAAAACTACAAAAATGCTACCTCTAATGTACTGTGTATAGAAGGGATTAGCTCAATTTACCTCCTCCTCCACAAGGTGCAGATTTGTGATAGCTTAAAAATGAGTGAATTTATGTACTTGGCTCTCCTTCTATTTCTGCTAAAAAATGGAATAAAAATACCTTTTTTGAAAACAAAACAAAACAAAAAACATTAAAGCTTCTGTCCTGCAAGTATTGCACAGAGCCTCAGTACCTTGCTAGGTCTTCCTTCTTTTTCCTCTCTCCCAGACACCTACTATTTGTCCTTTCAGTAAGAAAGGAGATAGACAGAAGCAGCTTATGCTTGCTTGCAACAACAACACAAGTCTGTTTCTGAGAAGACCTAAAAATGCTGTGCCCTGAAGGATCATTATCAAGACTTCCAGCAGAGTAAGATTCCCTCTGTATAAAGTAGCACTGTAATTGCTCAAGTGACAGACAAAACCTACCACCATACACTGTAACAGAATCTTGTTGTTTTTCCCTAGTATTTGTTGCAACAAAAGGATCCTTTCCATTGTTGCAAATTATCTGTTGTGTTTGTGATTAGTAAACATTTTGCTTTATCGTGGTAGTTCAAGGAGGAGTGCTCACGAACTCAGACCACCAGAACTGTGAACATGATAGAAAAATTATTCCTACTTTTAGAGAGCCTGACCTACATTTCAGCAAGAAGACTATACTCAATACTCATAATCAAGACTACAAGAGAACTTTTCTAAGTCATGTATCTAAGTCACTCAGTTCAATTCTTTGTATGTAGAACAGCTTAAACCTTGGCGAAAAATATTCAAATGTTTTCTAAATATACAATTATTAAAACTAAACTTATTTAAAAATATATTTGAAATAATGACATAAGGTTAGATCTTATGCAAATACATTGCAGCAATGCTATAATTAAGTAGTGCACCTGAAATTTTACAGATAAATGTAACTAAACAGACAAAAGTAATTGGTTAACTGCCAAAGTCTGTTGAAGCTAAGCCAGCTCTTGACACGGAGTCTCTTTGGGGATTAATAGAAATGTTTTGAAAAAATACCTAACTTCATTTGTTGTTAAATTTATTACTATTTTGCTCTAGATCATTAGCTCATTTCAGAAGTTTGAACAAGGTGATAAAAAAAAATAACCCCCTTTTTTCCCACCTCACTTTTTAATACATGACTATAAAGGAATACGTAGATCTGATAGTTCTAGTATCATGAAGAACCAGGAAGTCAACTTAGTCACCAACCACCTGCACTATTTTAAGTCAGTTTTATATGCAAAGCTGATTTTGACAAACTGTAATCAGTACACTACAAATTAAAAATATTTACCAACAAAATCAGTTCTAAAATAGTAGGCTTTGCTGCTCACAGACAGAAAGGCAGCATCAAATTCAACTATATGACTTCATTTGGAGGCAAATCAGAATATCTTAACAGCTACCAAGCATTGAACTTTCCTTTATGAAACATAATTGGAAAAGGCACACAGTGGAGGAAGACGCACTGACTGTCTAAATACAATTAAATTAATGATTCAGATGCTGAAAATACACACTTATTCCTCTAATAAATCAGTTTGATTTAATATTAATTATGACCTAAATTCATGAAAAGTTCTTATCAGACTTAGAAAGGACTAGATATGTGCAGTCCATCCCCAAAGCCACACACACAAAAAATGAACATTTTCAGCAAAGCATACCAAATCACTAAATCATTATATTCAGCTTGGATATGATTTCCTAAGTCACACAGTTAAATAAGATTCTAGGTTTACTTTTCAAAGCCATCAACATCTGAAAAAAGGCATGGGACTATTAGAATTCCCTAGGGTTTCTGTCTAGGGTTTTAGTTAGCCTCATTTAAACAAAAAAAAACAAAAACAAACAAACAAAAGCACTCCAAATCTATTGTGAGAAAAGGAAGGAAACAAGTTAAAGTCCTAAAAATCAGGCCCAGAAACAACAATGGATTCTGATGCAGGTCCTATAAAGAGTCTCTTTACCAAAGCAATATTGGAGAATTATGACCAACATCTCTGACTTGTATACAAAAGAAACAAAGTACTCATTTCTCCATGGACGCTGTTAGCATTTTCTTATTTCTGCATTGAATAGCCTAAAAGGATAAAGACAAACAAGTCATTTAAGCAGGGAAATTACATTTTAAAATATTTGAAAACAAAAGCTATTCTTCTGTAAAACATAATGTCTGTTTGACAGCAGGCTTACCGTGAGCCAGCAGTGTGCCCTGGCAGCCATGAGGGCAAACCATGTTTTGAGGCGCACTAAACACAGCATAGTTGGCTGGTCAAATACAGTGATTCTCCTGCTATATTTAGCATTGGCACGGCCTCACCTGGAATACTGTGTGCAGTTCTGGGCCCCACAATATAAAAAGGATGTTTAGGTACCTGAATGCCACAAAAGAACGACGACAAAGCTGGTAAATGGGCAGGAGGGCATGCCCTGTGAGAAGGCATGTCCTGTGAGGAGAGGCTGAGGACACCTGGGTTTGTTTAGTTTGGAGGAAAGGAGGCCGACAGGCGATCTCCCTGCTCTCTGCAACTCCCTGAGCAGGGGGAGCACTGAGGGAGGTGCCGGTTTCTGCTCCCTGGTCACCAATAACAAGACTCATGGGAACAGCACAGAGCTGCCCCAGGGAAGGTTCAGACTGGACATGAGGAAAAATTTCTTTACTGTGAGGGTGGTCAGACACTGAGACAGGCTTCCTAGAGAGGTGGTTGGTGCCCCGTGGCCGTCAGTGTTCAAGAGGCATTTGGACAATGCTCTTGCTAACATGCTTTAACTTTTGGTTAGCCATGAAGAGGTCAGGCAGTTGGACTGGATGATCTTTGACGGTCCCTTCCAACTGACCTATTCTATTCTAATTTTCATGTTTTCCAGAACTGCTATGGTGACTGTTGAAACTACCATTTCATTTGACCCAGAAATATTTGTTGTTTGAATTATTTAAATGAATATTACTATTATATTTTGTAGTAGACTGACATTAAAACTTTGACAAACCATGAACTTTGCATCATCCATCTATTGACAGGCCTCATATCAGAACATATCAGAAAAAAATAACCTTCTTCTGTGTGGAAAAGGGGTGTGATTGCATTCAACTGGACATTCTTGACTCTTCTTCTGGAAAACCTTCAGGTACCTTACAAGGGGGTTATTTCATATCTGTTTCAGCCTGTTTCAACTCTATATCCCACCACTGCTCTGGGAATAGCCTGACTAGTAACCATTATGCTTTTGAGTTCTTTCTGGCAACATTTTTTCTCAGTATGACAGTGTGATTCACAAACTGAAAAGCATCCATGTTGCCCCGTATAATTTTGTAGATCACTACAGACACCCTTTCTTTTGACTGCTTTCTATGAAGTACATAGAAAATAACCATACACATGGAAAATAACCTTTCAATACGCACATACATATTTCCAAAACAAATTCCAGAAGTACAATTAAGCCAAAGAAAAGGAGATGCAACTATTTGAGATAAAGGATTGGAACAGGGTTTTCAAGCACGATTGCCATCAACAAGCTTCCCGCTTTCTTTCCTCCATGAGTAAAGGACTTCATTTATGCAAATAGCATTATCAGTGAAACAGACTATTGTCTTTGAGAGTTCTCAGTAGAACATCCATGACAGAAGGAATGACATTCAAAGCAACCTTTGACGTTGTCTGTATTAGGAAGGATTTGATTAAGAAAAGATGCATCATAGAATTCAAGAACTCCAGAATCACAAGGGTCTAGATATAATGCAAGACCAGTATTTTTGCTTTAATAATGAAACAGCTATGGAAAAGAGCTCTACTGTAACCAGACAAATTTCATGGAGAAGAAATCCGCTAATAAGTATGTACTAGTTTCGTACACAAAATAGGGATTAACCTATTTTCCCTATGCACCATCTGGATCTCAGTAAATGAAAATGTCTCTTTTCACCTGCTACAAAATTTAGACGCTTAATCATATTGTGCTCAGATCTGCATTAGATATGTTGAAATGCATAGCCCAGTGCATAAAAACTCGGAGCTGTCATATTCCAGCATACATTCCTACTTTGCTCAAGAGCTGAGCATTACAAGAATCAAAACATTATAAAAAAACATTCATCACATAAATTGTAGAAATAAATACAGAAGAAAAGGATCAAGAAATGGACTATGTAGCGAGCAGTGCTTTTTGTTTAGTTAGCTATTTTGTTTATGTTCAGGTTTTAGCTAGCTCAAAACTTCATGAAGTAAATGGCCTGAATCAAGATGCACATTTCAAGAGACTGTGAAGTCTAACAACAGCTTTTAAGATAATCACCAGAGAACTCTGCTAGGTTTGCAGAATAATTTATGTTGATCTGTAAAGCACCAGCACAGAACTTAATAGTACTCTATTTTAGCACAATTACTGCCACAAAAACAAACAAAAACAACAACTACAACACCACCACCACTAAGGGTTTATTTGATTGTATTTCTTTTTCAACTCTCCTCCACATAGGACGCACCAACCACTAAACTGCCTCTTTTTCAAAAGGAATAGTTATCATAGATGAGCTTCATTGTTAGTGAAGAAGAGCTGATACCCACAAAAGGTATCACAGCACCAACCTCTGCTAAATTTTCTTGAGGTAGACTAAAGACTATGTGAGCAATTACATCTTTTGTGATGTATTTGGAATTCAAGAAGCATCCCACAAGGGTTTATGTTTCAATTACTGTCCACTCTATACAAGAAAAGGAAAAATGCAACTGGCACAACAGGACAGAATCTTCTCCGCTGGCCGTGACTGTAAAGATTCTCTTTCAAACTCCCCTGAACTTTAAACACATTATTCAGATAAGCATCTTGCACAGTCTTGCCAGCATCTGTACAGAAATAATCTGTTACAGCCGAAAGCCTATCACAGTTGGCAAGTTTATGAAGCATAGAGTTGCTATCAGATAGACTCCCCACCAGATTAAAACTGTTCTAAGCTGTTGTGTTTACAAGACTGCTGTTGTGCTTACTACCTATGTTATTTCACAGGTAGAACCTAGATGTGTCTCCTGAGCAGTGTTCATTAAAAGAAATTATGCCCGATCTTCATACTTTTGGTAACCACAATGGCATAACAAGGTAGAAATGATTATAAACCTTTACCAAGCTAGGTACATATTCCTCAAGGCACAGATAAATGCCCAGCTATAATGAATTAGATGCACAATCAGGATAAAAGGTATGTAAATACCCATGTAGATCCTGCACAAGACACTGGATTCCAAGATGTCACAAGCATCTGGCCAAAAGAGTAATTGAAAGGACTTAACTGAAAAATAGCTTGACTGAGTACAACTTATCAGATAACTCTTTTGAGCCTCTGCAAGCAAGCAGTAATTGAGCACCCGGATAACAGAAAAGATAGACCTCCTTGACCAGAAGCACTCTATGCTTCTGTAGGAAATATACTTCAGAAAAAGGAGGCAGAGGCAAAACAGCTCACCCAATAAATGGTACAGCAAATAGTGTGTTAGAAGACATATCCTCTCAAAATGGAAAACTATATTCAACCAGGAAAAGACTATTAGCTTTGGTGATATTGCAATGTGAGCTGTGCTGCCTCGCAGCTCGCCATACTACTCGAAATAGACACAGTTGGAGTGACTGTTCAGGTATACATAATTTGAAGTGTTATCCCTGGGAGAGGGAGGGGGAACTCTATCAAAATATTGAGAGTTAATGCAAATTTTTTCATCAATGGCATTCTTACCTGAACACTGTAAATAGAATGTCTAGTTACCTGCAGTTTATTCAGTCAGGATCATCAGTCTGTTGTAAAAACATTTAAATAAATTAGGATGTACACATACCCCATGTACATATGACCCTACGAAATGATACAAAGGTAAAGTAAGGCATTTCTTGAATAACTAACTTTAGAATTTGATTTAAATTTTACTAAAAAAAAACATAAACCGAAAAAGATGATAATGATCCACTCTGCATCCATTTATGGTGAAAATTCCTAATCTGACTTGATTGTAATAGATGACAAAAGTTCCAACAGAAACGTACAAAACAAGACTTCAAGTATTTAGCAACAAAATATATTTCATCTAACAGAGGCCTAGATATTCCCAGAGAACAGCCAACTTTGTCATTCCAAAACTAAATTGTAGAAACAAAACTTTAGAACAAAACACTAAACTTCTGTTAATATTAAAGGCACATTATTTTGGGTGTATTTGATAATATTTTCAAATATGAAGGTCCTAACTTGGCTTAACCTAATGTGGTCTTATTTTAAAGTAAATGACAAACCAGATAAAGAAGTTACACAACAGCAAACAAAAATAACTACCATCCACAATTCGATATAATAAAACGTTATTTTTTACTGACATGTCAGCTAAACATTAATTGAAACAAAATTCTGGCCTGTGTTTAGCAAGTCGATTTAATTTTAGCTTAGCATACTGATTGTCTAGACATGAGGGGTTAAGCTGCCTAAATCAGACTGCATGCAAATAATGTCAGATTATTTATTTATTCACTTATTAAACTAGCCAGATCTCTCAAGTACTCTACAATTGTAAAAATTCAATTCATATAAAGCTCTAAACCTTGCTATTTGTAGTGGATATTTTATAGACCTATCCATCAATGAACAGATCACTATGTAGTAGAGACTCGGGACTGTCCCTGTGGGATCTCTCTGCTCTGGTGTGAGTTGCCCATGGGCTGCAGCCCCTGAGAGGCATTTCTGCTCCAGCTGGGTTACCCATGGGACACAATTTCCTCACAAGTGTACATACCTGAGGACAAATAGTTATACATATACTTGAGGCAAAGTTCACTTTTGCAATTTTTAGCAAAACAGGAATGCTTAAGAGACAGATCTCAAAACGTATCAGACCTACTTTAGATCTAGATAAGGTTTCATAGGAAGAAAGATTTCAAAGATACATTCTCAAGTGTATCTTATTAATCACATATTTTATGAAGCACATGCTTCGAGATTTGGTGAAAAAGAGCAAAAAGTCATCTTTACTCAGTTATACAATGTAGTTGCAAATGTTTCAGTCAAAGAGTGAACACTAAGCTTGCAAAATGCTTTTAAGTAAAATTCTCCAAATATGATAATCATGACAATCAAGTCAAATTAGTTGCTTTCAGAAATGATCAGGAAGTACAAAGACATCCACTTCAAAGTAAAATCTGGAAAAAAAACAAACAAACAAACAAAAAAACAACGTATAGATACATGAACTAGTGGAAACTTTCTTTATATCATTTTAATACCACTCTCAATTTATTTATTTATTTGTGTGTGCGCACGAACTTAAACTTTGCCTTGAAATTTAATTAATTTTTATTCAGGTTCTGTAAAAGCCAGATATCCATGCTTTCAAAAATCAAATTCCCCAATGCAAACATGGCTTCTCTACAATGGGAGGTTCTTGCCTGCTCACTTGTAACATTTTGCAACAGAAGTGTTACTTTTTCATAAATAAAATGTCATTCAGATGGAGCCCAGGGAACTTTTTAATTAACTAGTCAAAATCTGCAAGTCACTGTAGACAAACAATTTACAAATAAAAGATTTTCAAATAATTGCAGCATTTTTGCATTAAAAATGATCTCAAAAAATGGTCTACTTGCAAATTTCTTGTATTAGTTTTTGACAGGAGCCACAGTTAATATGGGAGCTTGTCCCAAAAAAGAGAGGAGGATTTTGAAGAAGGGTTTCGGTCCATAGTAAAGTCTCAAATGGTTGATAACAGCAAATTTAGTCTGTACTTCAGCATTACTCCTAGGATCATTTTATGACACTAAACTAATTCACTAGTAACTTACATCCAGATAATTAAGCAGATGAACTTGCTTTTGACTTGCTAGATTCATGTTAGGGCACTGTTTTCAGTGCCTAAAAGGCAAATGCCACAAGCACATCAGATCTGACCTTCCTCTTCCCATACTGCTTTCTCAGTGTTACAATAAAAATCAAAGATTTGGTCTTTATCTTAAGGATCTTAGGGTTTTTTCTTCAGCTGTTACCCATGTTCAAATCTGTTTAAAGTTGACAACTTATTTTGAAGAAAAAAGTTTTTTTCCCTTGCTGTATTGCAAAGATTTCTAACAGGAGTCAGTTCAAGGCCAATGAATGTCATCAGAACCGAGGATCACCAATAATCTTCACAATTTTCACACCAAGGCATGCCTCTGACTTGATCTTATTTAACAGCTAAGCTGTTTCTTAGCAAGCCCAAAACAACCCTAACACTGCACACATTTGTCTCCTGGGAAAGCAAATGAGCCATAGCACAGAACAACTGTCTGGTTCGGGGCTACAGTTAAGTTCTTCTAGTACAGCTTGCCATTCAGGTCAATGTTTCATTAACCAGTTTGGATATCCTGCTCTACTTTGAAACCACACAGAGAAGAGAGAGAATACTATTTATAAATAGGCTGGTACACATAATACGATAGTCTTTTAAGTAAAGCTTCAAACCTTATCTCCTGCTCTATAGAGAAATTGGAAGCAAATCTGTATTTCTACCTGATCATTGTGGCTTCCCTCCAATTTCTTACATCTGATACAGGAAAATGAAGAAGCAAAGAGCTGCTGTGCCATGATGATGCACTAGGCAGCTGGAAGTGTAGCGATGTGATAGGAGGACTGGATGAGCATGTTAACGGGAAAGCAAACAAACATGTCACATCTACGTACAGTCACGTGACAAATAGAATATTGGAAGTAAATTCAGATCAGCGTCAGCAGGACTATGGGAGAACCATAAATTAACATGATCACCATGGCAAGAGAGAAACAAAAAACAGTACTTCTCCCTTCCCTCTCACCTCTCTTATTAGATGAATTTAATTAGAGTTTTAATTAGAGCCTGAGGCCAGAATAAAGTTTTCCTACTGAAAAAGTTCGTAAGAACTGCTGTACTAGGTCAGACAAAAAAATCCAGCAAAATATCTGGGTATAAACAATAGCCTTTAAAAGATCTCATGCAATGAATGTAAAATGTAGGGTAAGCATAAATCTCACTTGCCCCAATTTTCCTCCTAGAGCCCCCAGTATTTTGTTCAGATTTCTTGAGCTAGCAGGGATGTACTTGCATATAATAGCTTCTGCTACAAAAGCCCCTAGAAAGTTGTTTCACAACTTAACTACACATTATGTTGAAAGCATCTTAGTTTCAACTGTTCTCTACTTGTTAGATAGTAAGATAACTCCTAGTTAGAAGCAACAGCAAATCTGTTCAACTCTCAATTTCAAGCACAACTGTACCCTATTGGTGTGCTGTTCTATTCTTCCAATTCAGTTCATAATGATTCCTAAAACTTCCCTTTCTGTAACTGAGGACTGAGCTAACATTTTCACTAACCTATTTCAATTACAAGGTTTCATTCTCTGAGTAGTAACAATCAACTTAAGGACCATAAGTTTATATGTAAAATAAGGATTATTCCCTCTCCCCACATACATAATTACATTGAACTGAACTGCCATTTTATCAGTGGGATTTTTTTTAATTATCCTGAATTACCCTGTAGTGTCTGCAAACCTTGACACCTCATTATTCATTCCTTTTTCTAAATGATTTATGAATATATTAAGAACTCAGGCATCAGTTCAGATCCTTATGGGATTCCTTTGGTGACCCCCCTTCTCTATGAAAACGGAACACTTATTTTCGTCCTTTTCACTGTAGATTTTAACCAGTTTGTACGCATTTAAGAATCTCTCCTCTTACACCATGGCAGCTCAAGTTCTTTTAGGAGCCTGTCCTTGTTTCAGCTAGGATAGTGTTAATTTTCCTCCTAGTAGCTGGTAGGGTGCTATGTTTTGGATTTAGGATGAGAAGAGCGCTGATATCACCCTGATGTTTTAATTGTTGCAGAGCAGTGCTTACACCAAGCCAAGGACTTTTCAGCTTCTCCCTCTGTCCTGCCAGCAGGCAGGCTGGGGGTGCAGCAGGAGCTGGGAGGGGACAGACCCAGGACAGCTGACCCAAACTGGCCAAAGGGGTATTCCATACCATCTGACGTCATGCTAAACAATATATAGGGGTGGCTGGCCGGGGTGGGGGGCGGCTGCTCGGGGATAGGCTGGGCATCGGTCAGCGGGTGGTGAGCAATTGCATTGTGCATCACTTGTTTGTACACATTATTAGTAGTAGTACTGTTATCATTATTATTATTATTTTCTTTTCTGTCCTAATAAACTGTCTCTATCTCAACCCACAGGCTTCATTTTCCTGATTCTCTCCCCCCATCCCAGAGAGGGAGGGGGGAGGGTGAGTGAACGGCTGTGTGATGCTTATAGCTGCCAGCTGGGTTAAACCACAACAGAGCCTTTGGTGAAACATCTTGCCAAAGACCCTGGATGTTATCACCTGTTCATATACTGGTTTCCTTCAGAAAATGCTGACAGCTTTGTGAGGCCTGATACTCCTTAAAAAAAAAAAAAAAAGTTGAAATGTTCTCAGCATTTACCCACATGCTCACTATTTCTATTCTTAATTGATTTCTACCTGTACCAGTACACATAGCAGATGTGCTGATTTACACTTTCCTGAGCTCCTCCATTGTTGTGATTGTACCATACAATTCTACTTACTCATACTTGAATTCCTTCCAAAGGATGGATGAAGCTCACCTGCGCTTGTTTGTTAGTTGCTGTTCCACAGGAGACATAAAGGTTTCCTGGTAGGGTCAGCAGAGTGGGATAAAGCAGCAAAAGAGCCAAATACAGAAGAAAGGTTACATGCTGCTGGACACACTGCTGAGTCACGCAGCAAGGCACAGACTCTGCCAGTCCCAGCAGATTCACACAGTCCCACTGCCGACATGTCCTCAGTAAAACGTACTCACTCTTAATGGAATCATCTTGACACTGCAGTAATGCTGCACATCTCTGATCTGGGAGCAACAAAGACCTCAAGATAATAGTTAGGAGTGAAATAATTCCTTTATTTATTTATTTTAAGGTAACATTTCAAATGAGGAGTTCTCCAATTTTGTTATTTCCCCAAGGGGAGAAAATGCACATGACTTACACTTGTCACACTGCTCAGGGAATGCTGGAAGGCATGCACACGCTCTACACCAAATATGGCTCAGGAACTGGGTAGGGTTATGTAAGAAACAGCTCCCTCAAGAACTCAGACTACAGCCACATTATCAGAGATGGAATAAGGTACATGATTTTATATTTGCACATTTGTTTCCACAACAATTCAAATTTCTTTTATACTAACCCACATTGTAGGACATGCCCTACTTTGTGTCTGTTCTTACATTGCTAAATAAATTTCCCAAAATGAAACATGTTCTATTCATAAAAACTGAATAAAGTATACTAGGTTAATATACAGGTCAATGTGGGTATAAAAAAATAATAAAAATCTTTATATTCTCTCCTTCTCCCTTTCCTTAATATACTCATTAAGTAACAGATGTTGCACTCATTTATCAGCAAGTGAAAACAGCAGACAGTGGAGATTGTATCTGTCACCGGTTACCGTACAGGAGGACATTATAGGCTTTGTTTGGAGTACTTCCAATCTGATTTTGTGACATCATGCTGCATCTAGCAGACTGCAGGCAACACTGAAACACCAGATTGTTGTTGAAGAATTACCAAGTCCAAGTATCATGGTAGTTACATCTGTTCAGTTCATATGGCATTTCACAGTCTTTATTTTTTTGACCTATGACTCAAAAAAGTCACTGTTAAACCGCTTCAGAACAAGCATTTTAAGTTCATCTCAACCCAGAAGGAAGTGTATTTCAACTTTTTAAAAAACCTTTACCTATTCTGATGCTAAAGTGAAGAAAAAGTTATCAAATAATATCTGATACTTCTCAAGAATTTGAAACATCTCCAGGGATTTGAACATCTCTTGGAGAGCAAGCTTCAGATTGTGTACCAAAAAACACGGTTAAATAGGCATACTGAAATATAAAGATGTTGTCTTCAGACACCTTTTAACAGCCACAGTACTGAGTATATTGAGTACTCGAACACAGCTGGTTTACTATGCATAGCTTTTGTAACTTTTATATACATAGGTATACACATAGCTTACATACACAATCATATATGTAGCTTATATAACTTTTATATAAGTTTATTAACTGTAAATTGCAACACTCACGGATATATAAATCATATATCTCCCTAACATGAATTATTTTAAGTTGATTTTTTAAAAAACTACTAGTCCAATAAGATGATACCTACTTCTAACACCAATACCTACGATGGCCTTATGAATACCATGTTAAGTAGGTAAATTAAGTCTTAACAAGTTGTTTTAGCTGCATCTTTTATAGACACATCTGACTTTCAGCTTCATAACATTACAATAAAAATATTAATAGTTACTTCATCTCAGAGAAGTGTTTAGATGCAACTGTGATTACATTGTAAAGCATACTGTAGTAATAAGAGGTAATAAACTTAATTCACCTCCTCGACATCTTTTTAAATTCAAGGGGCTAAAGATAATCCATCCTTTACATTTATTAAGCTACCACAGCAATGCAAAACTACTTGGGCCAATTCCTCAGGACTGCTTTCACTTATATTTCTAAATTTTACACTACTCATACCTGTTTTGTCTTCTTGCAAAAAAAAAAACCACAAGCAAACCAAAAACAACCCCCCCCAAAAAAAAATATTCTTATTTACTCAGATTTTTATTGCCTCTTTTATTACTTAACTGTTAGTTAACTGATAAGAAATAAAGAAAATAAAAATAAAAATTAATGACTTCAAAAAGAAAGGCAAAGGCACAGAAAAAGTGGTGCTCTTTCTGTGGGAACTGAATACAAGTAAATAATCCAAACAACCTCCAACTAGAGGTTAATTACATTTCTAACAGGAAATCTTTAATATCATCTCAGTTAACTAAATCCTTGTTTAAACACCTTACTTCCAAGCAAATATAATCTCACATTTAATTTACCCTTGTTCATGTCTGGTGAAGAAGTCAAATGTTTTTGTGTCTGCCTTATCTTTAGAACATAACTTCACAAATGAAGACATCTGTTTTTTAATCAATCCTTAGTTTAAAAACTGACACAAAGTCAGACTCTGGTCATTGTGACTATTTTCCCTCGTCTTTTTTCAATGACATAGCAGTTCTTAACACATTCTAGTGGTATCACCTACAAAAATAGTAACTTTCCCCTACAAAATAAATTAATATTTTAACTTGCAAGGTACACAACATTTTATCTAAGCTCCAGATACGTTCAGTCCAACTTCTTTTTCAGCAGTTGACAGATCTAGTTCTTCCTCGTCTTAATAATTTCAAAATTTACCAAGTATGTGCATATAAGATCTAGCAATAAAGGTTTTTTTTTTATTTTGTGGTTTTGCTGGTTTTTTTTTTTGTTTGTTTTGTTTTAAACTTTTTTTCAACCACTGCTAAATAAAAAAAACCCTTGGACCTCATTTGGCTACAGTGGCAAGAGCAGGGCATCCAGTGTGCTACAATGATATGTGGTTGTAGAAAGATGACTGATGCAGTGGGACAGTAGGATGGTGATATAACAAATACAATGTGATCCAACACTGCAAGCCCCCAGTGCTCCACTGCTGTAAATGTGGTTGGACTTGGATCCTGGGAGACTGATTCTTAAGAGAAGCCAAAGGCAATGCTTCCATTTTTGCAGACTTAAAGACTGTATGCACCTTCCAGATCCCACCTAACCTTTTTCTTCCCCTGTACCAAAATAGTACAGAAATAATGAGAGAAAGCAATGCCAGCTCTGAAGGTAATGCAAGCCAAGAGGCTTGAAAGAACCCAAGAAGCTTGAAAGAACCAAAAAGGCAAATAAATTCTTCCCTCTAAACTCTGACAGAGAAGGTGCATTGACTCAATCACTGAGCATAGTTCACAAGCAAGTTCCAGAAGTTAATATCACAAGCTTCTTTATCGTATTTAAGTGGGAATGTACAAAAAACACTTCAAGAAACACATCCTAGTTTCATCCTTCTTGAAAGTGGTTCTTAGGCTCAAGTCAATAGGCAGAAATATTGTTTCATAAGAGTCTTGAGAAATCTTTCAGAAACGGTCCAAAAGATGTGTAAGAAAGATTTTTTTCAATAAAATACCACTTCAATGACTTCTTAGCAACTAACTGAACCTGCATGAATTACGTGGGAATTCAGTTCACATAGCTTTTAGCATTTACGTTCAGCATGGTTTCGTAAAATGCCTAAAAAAAAAAGAAAAACACACCTACAATTTGAAAGAAAAACACTGTGTTGTTTTTTTCACCACTTTGAAGGAATCAATTCCCTGGAGAACACAGCTTATTTGTTAAGAACATTGGATTGGGAAAATTAAGTTTGCTACTTTTACAAATTTAGCAGTCTTAGTTATGTTTCCAAGAGTTTTAAATGTATGCAACTCACTCTGTAAACAAAGTATATCATTTAAATGACTTATCTGTAAAACAACCATTCCAAAGGCTAGATGAGTCTTGCTAGATATGTAGAGTTAAGCTTGAGCTAAATTCTTAAAAAAAAAAAAAAAAAAGCCATTGTTTGCAGTTGTTGAATCAGGAAACTTTATTAAAAGAAAATGAAAAGAGGAGAAAAGCAAAAGATAAACATTAAAGGCATCTTTTAAATCTATGTAAATCAGGTATAGTACAAACAACTATTTTACAACAATTTTACTTCTCCAGCCAAGTCGTTGGATGCATAATTAAGTGGATAAGAGGCTATATATTCTGTTTCTCTCATGCTCTCACTCTCGGTTCAACCTTAATAGCAGGGTGTTGATATTAAGATACATTACAGAATTTCTAACATTAAGTTAACCTCATCATTTCAGAGTGGTTTTATCTTCTTCACTATCTCATTTTTTGAGGAGTCTTTTATACTTTACTTTGTTTTAGTAAATAAAGTTATAAACCACATAGGCTACAGAAAAGTCATGTAATGATCAACATATAAAAGTGTTATCTGCATCTTGCAAAAATATGTATTTAGTTCCAATGCATTAAATACCTTACAACGATATTACTTACAAACACATTACACTTTACAAGATATATTTTGAGCTATTTTACAAGATGTAAATACCATGTAGAAGATTAATACATATTAACTTTCAATTGCAACAAGCCATCTATTCATGTTTAAATGCTGTATTTCCTTGACTTCACTTTTAGTCATGACGTGAGGGCAGTGGGTCGGACATGTGAACAGCTGAGCCAAACAGGCAAATGCTGTCAGACAGTTCATAAAGGGTAGGTAGCCCATGTAGGGCTCCAGGAAGAAAAGAAAACATGACTCCAGAACCACAGAGAGCATTTTACACAGTGAACCTAAACAGGCAGACTAGAGCCTCATGGGCAGTGTTGTAAAACAAAAGCCCTCCTCCATTGATATCGAAGACTAGGCTACTATGGAAGAACTCAAAGCATGATTCCAGTTTAAATGACTCACTGATCTGAGGAAAGGAAATGCAAGTAGCCTCGAAAACACTTTTAACAACTAATGACATTCAATCCAGGCTCCCCTGTCATTTATCAGAATCATATAATACAAACTGAAATTGCAAACTGAGGCTGTGAAAATTGAACATTAAGACAAGTGCCTTAGACTGAAAACTGCCAGAAAACTGCTTAAGATAGTATTTTTTCAGTCAAAATCAAAGAACTACATTGTACAATTGCACCTTCCCATTCAACTGGGTCCTTCTTTCACTTTTTTTTTTTTAAGAAAACAAACAAACCTCTCCTCTTTCAAATATTTTGATTATCCTTATTCTGTGTTGCTATTGTGATTCTGACTACTCCTCAAACTTCTTCTATGTTTCCAAGAGTATCACTCCTTTCTTTAGAAGGTTCTTTAGAACGGACATCTTTTGAATCTTCTGCATTCTGAATCCTTTCTTTAAACTGCCACTCAAATGTCACCTTATTTCTCTTTCCTTTCTCTTTCCCTCTTCCACCCATTCCTGCTAAAATAGCTAGCTTTTCTTAGCTATTGGTTGCCCGTTCATTAACTCACACCTCATACAATGCCTCTTTTCCCCAGCCTTTCAGTATCAGTCTTGAATCAATAGACACATCAGGGTCTTTTAAATATTTATCATAGTAGAAGAATTATGCACATCATTGCCGTTAGTCCTTAAATTTGCCCAAGGCAAATCTCTGACTTCTGATACTACAAAGCACTTTCGAAAGGCCAAGTCCAACTAGCATACACCTTATGCTGTCAACAGAGCTTTACTTCAGAAAGTTAATCCATCTCAGAACTGGATTGCTCGTGGCATTCTCCTTTAACCACAGCAACTGAAGCTTTAGGTCAGACAGCTGTTTCAGCAGTCAGCTGGAGATCAAGTCTTTGTTACCTATCTTTTCCAGAAACAATTACACGACTGAAACTCATACACACTTCTAAAAGAGCTCAAAAAATCGAATGCAGAACTCTCACCTATTCATTCCAATAACTACAAATAAATTAACGAGATGCAAAATATGAGGCACGTTAAATTCTCTTTTAGACCAAATCTATGTGTAAACACTAAGCCATCCCGTATAACTTCAGGTAAAATAACAAAAACATAATCTACCTATAAAAGACTATTTTGGTTATGCTGAAGCAGGTCCATGAAGAAATAGCCTTAAAGAGATGCATATAAGAAAATACTATTTGACATCTTTGCAAAACATTTTAAAATAAAAATTAGAATTCTGTAATTAAAAGGCAAAGTCCCATATCAATAAGAGCAGGCAGAGAAAACGGTTGCAACACAAAATAAGCTATGAGGTTTTAAGGGAGGAAAAGTAGATAATGGATTATCACATTTAATGAAAGACAGAACGTTTTCTTTATCTGAACTAACTGCAAATAAGCACACAAAAGTTGTGCTCTTAGAAGAAAAAGATTATAAGGTTATAAGAAAAGTACAGATTAAAAAAAATATCTAGGAGATACACAGCCAGATTTTCAGGTGTACCTGGGTGCTTTGCAGGCATGTCTAAGCTGTTTCAGAACACCATACTCATTAATTTCAGTTTCCTGATCTATATGTTGATAAATACTAAAATGTTGAGCATATAACTGTTAGATATTTTTAAAACTTCATAAAAGAATCATGATTATCTTAAAAGTGGTGTTAAAATACTGTTTAATATATTTGGATGAATCCCAGTTGCCATTGAAATCCGATTTAGCACAAGTACGTCATCTCATACATCTCAAATATAATCATCCCCATGATATCCTTGTCTCTAAATTAGAGAGACATGGATTTGTTGGATGGACCACTCAGTAGGTAAGGAATTGGCTGGGTAGCCGCACACAAAGCATTGTGGTCAATGGCTCAGTGTCCAGGTGGAGATCAGTGATGAGTGGTGTTCCTCAGGGGTCAGTACTGGGACCGGTACTGTTTAACATCTTTGCTGGTGATCTGGACAGTGGGATAAGTTGGACCCCCAGCAAGTTTACTGAATACACCAAGCTGTGTGGTGCAGTTGACATGCTGGAGGGAAGGGATGTCATCCAGAGGGACCTGGGCAGGCTTGAGAGGTGGGCCTGTATGAACCTCATGAAGTTCAACAAGGCCAAGTGCAAGGTCCTACTTCTGGGCAGGGGCAATCAGAAGCACAAGTACAGGCTTGGCAGAGAATATGTTGAGAGTAGCCCTGTGGTAAAGGACCTGGGGGTGCTGGTTGATGAGAAGCTCAACGTGAACCAGCAATGTGCACTTGAAGCCCAGAAAGCCAACCATATCCTGGGAAGCACCAAAAGCAGCGTGGTCTGCAGGGTGAAGGAGGTGATTCTGCCCCTCTGCTCTGCTCTCATGACACCCCACTTGGAGCCCTGCATTCATCTCTGGGGCCCCCAGCACAGGGAGGACATGGACTTGTTATAGCGAGTCCAGAGGAGGGCCACGAAGATAATCGGAGGGATGGAACACCTCTCCTATGGAGACAGGCTGAGAGTTGGAGTTACTTAGCCTAGAGAAAAGAAGGCTCTGGAGGGACCTAGTAGCAGCCTTCCAGTCCTTAAAAAGGCCTCTAAGAAAGATATATTTATTTTAAGGTCCCTTCCAAACCAAACCATTCTACAATTCTATGACTTAATAAATATTTTTGTTTCGTGCATGGTGAAAATGCTTGTTGAATCAATGTTACAGAATCATTAGCTTATAAAGAAAGCAAGAAAACTTTCTGATTACCAAGCCATGGCAAACAGATTTCATTAAAAGAAGACAATTCTGGACTGGCACTGGGAACTCAAATATCTTCACTAAATCACTATGCTCCAAGAATGAGCAAAGGAAAGCAAAGGCCACATCAGCTGTCAGCTGTAACAGTCATAATCATTGTAACTTCTACATGAAGAACCTTAAAACAGGGCAAGACAGACAGAAGAGGTAGGAGGTGTAAAGCACCAAATGCAAGCACACCTTCTTCTACATGGAGAGACTATGTGGCTCCAGCTAACAGTAATGTTGCCCTCCAGTGTTCAACACCATTTCTTTTAGGAATCACTCCTAATTAATATCTCAATCAGTCTCCTTAGACATGCTCAATTATAACATCACTGATGCAGAGAGAATAAAATACGAGCTCCAGGCTGGGTATTCAACAGAGAACAGACAATGAGATAGATTTTAAATTGTTGTTGTTAAAAACATGCTTTCTTCATAAAACTGCTATAAGAATACACTGCTTATCCTGCTTCTTTTGGGTGTTTTTTTTTTTGTTTTGTTTTTTTTTGGTTGGTTGGTGTTGTTGGTTTTTTTTTTGGGGGGGGGGGGGGGGGGGGGGGGCAGGATGTACCAAAAAGCTAATTTTCCAAAGCTTTAAAATGTAAAGGTTTAACATCGCTTACTATACAAATCCATTACCTAGCATTAATGGATTTTGAGAATCTCAGTACTGATTCACATATACCAAACATCAGTTTTCTAAAAGATGCAAGAACATATGATTTCTTACATTTTTTAAAGTATTAGGATTTCTAAAGGTAATGTCATAAACAAAACTGAGTTCCAATTGATAAAGGCCTCTAGTCTGGAAGGAAGACTACCACTCATTGCAGTTACTAATTCTGGGCTTGAAATCTTATGGAAATAAATGGACAAGTCATTTCTTTGAAAAAAAAAAAAGAAAAAAGAAAACAATGAAACTTGCAATAAAAGCTTTATTATTGAAAAAAGAACACAATCACATAAATAAATACATCTGGAACAGAAAATACAGCAAGAATAAACAAACTGATTTTAACAACATAACTGTCCTGTAGCCAAGCAAAAAACTACCCATGAGATAGATGCACAATGCAAAAATACGCAAAATGCCAAAAGAGGAAAAATAACAAACTTGACATTTCAGTAATTTTAGTTTGAATGTGGTCTAAATTCATATATATTCATAGCTTTTCCAGAAGAAATTTAAAGATATTTTATATCAAGTATAACAAATTGTTCAGCAAAATCCTTTACTGGTTTAGTAATTTGCATAGCCAACATAATAGACTACAACAGAAGAGTCTGGGTTAAAAAAATTATAAAACTCTAAGAATAAATTATCAAATTTGAATTAGAAATCCCAGATTTGAATATGTAAGTACCACTAACTGTACCACAAGAAGAAAGATGATATTGATTGTGCATTAATGGATCCCAAATTAACTGAAAATTAATCACTCGGTGATTAAGAAAACATTCACAGCACCAAATTTGAGAGATCTAATTTGGTTCCTAAATAAAGGGCTAATCTCCTGAGAAAAGGATAAACAGAAAAAAAAGCTTTTCTAAGGTCAACTGAAAGAAAGATTCTAAATCGGGCATTTTTCTACCTCTGTATGAACTCTTCTCCATCTCTTCCACCTGTGAATGGTGATAAAGAACATCTACAGAGATGATAGCCTCAGACTTGGTACCTATTAGACACTGTAATCATCACCAGCTCTCCAATCTCTTTTACCCTCCCTTCATGACACATTCAGTCATCAGAGCTTAAAGACCTGTCAGAGAACCCATGATGTACTGCTGGATTCATTTCTAACTACACAATTTCACAATCTTATAACAGGTGTATGACTCAACTCTAGGAAAAGAAAAACTACTCCACAGTATCTTTAATTACTCATTCCACAGCCCTGCAGCAGAGCACTTTGGTCACAGAACCAGAGTTAACATCACCTTTTTCATAGGATAGTATTTTTTATTTACTTATTTTTTTACTTCGTTTTGAAATATATTCTTTGAAATATAGAAAACTATGGTATTCTGCTATTCCTTCACAGAGTACGTGCCATCTAAATTTATCTTCATCATGCCTTTGGCCACATTCTTGTGAATACTGACCAGGTAATACGTATGTTAACACACTGCTCCACAGTAGTATTAGTCCCAAAGGTATGAAGTAACACCCTGAATTTTGACACTAATTCACAGAAGCAAGTTAAGATATTACAGATGACTAAAGCAAAAAGATTGAAAACAGCACCCCAAATTAGAAAAATTAAACTCAAGAAGAATTGCACAATATTTTGACCAGATCTATATGTAACTAAATTTAAGGTACTGAAAAATGGGCACAATTTTGTCTACATTCAAACATGGACTACTAAAATTAGGCAACTTGTCACACCTGGACAAGTAAGGCCATCTCTCTGCTTCATTAGTGCAAATTACTTTGCAAAATCAGAGAGTAAATTGAGGGACCTGCCATGAAAAAAAAAAATTTAACAACTGCTGAACAACCTCTTTTTTTAATTCTCCTGTCAGGAGCTAAGGAAATATGGAAAAAAGGCAGCACCCTGAGATGTTGTTTAAAAGGCCAGAAACAACACACTGCTACCTCTGTACTCCCAAGTGCCTGACATTTAAGGTATTCTAATGCTTTATAAATAAAAAATAAGCACATTGTAAGGCACTAATTAAATGCACTTATCTAGGTCCTCATGCTCTATATAAAGCATGAAACAGAATTTCCTCCCACTTTCTAATAATGACAGGTATATAAACACCAAAAAAACACATTCCCTTAAATGAAAGCTTTTGATAAATTACAGAAGTTCAGTATATCATCTGATAAACAATTTCATGGCATCAAATTCACAGGTAGCTGAATCCAGTCAAGAATCAAGGTAGTATCACTACTACCTTCTGTGGATGTCTCTGTACCAACAATCTTAGCTACCTGTAAGCAGCAAATTGAATCCAGATCAGGATTGTGTGAATCTTCCAGTTACATTTTAATACAGGCCTTCATATATTCCCCAGTATCCTATTTGAAAAGGAAAAGTGAACAGGCACAAAATTTACCTCTATTAAAACGGTTTCACCTCTGCATCTTTATTCCAATTTCTTGTGACAGAAAGATCCAGACAGTATGGAGGGCAGAAAGGCCAACACACAACAAAACCACAAGCAAAAAAACCCCACACCAGTGTGTTTTCAAAACTAGAGGATTTGAAAACTAAGGGATTATGACTTCAATCTGTTCAAGCAAGCTCATGAACAAGAAATCAAAAAAAAAACAAAACAAACAAACAGTAGTTATGACTGAAAGGTAGAATTCCAGAAAACACTTTTCACTCCAGTTAGGAGCTCATATGGGGCTTTAAAATATTTTTCAATTCATCACTTTTACTTTTTTCTGTTTAGATGTGGAGTAGTTTACAACAGAAAAAATATATACAAGTAAACTAGGATTCTTCAGCTGGAAAAAGGTATCTGAGCAAAAATACAAGAGGCCTATAAAATTTTGCGTATTACAGACAAAAGTCAACAGCTCTTTGAATATAACAGCTAAGGGGTATTACATTAAAGTGTGAGAAGGTAGGCTTAAAAATAAATACTACATAATCAATTTTAATTCCTTACCACAAGAATATATGCTAAAACATTTTACGTATGTTCAAAAGCAGCAGAAAACTGCATTGGAGTAGGGCGTCGGGGAAGAAATCCACTGATGGATGCTCAGTACAAAGGTGGCGCCTCTGGCTAAGAGGTCTCAGAGCCATGCTTTGCTAGTGCCTAAAACAGCATTCACAAAAAGCTAAGTTATTTGCTTACCCTGCTCTTAAACTCTTCCCTAAACATCTACTTTTGAAAAAAACAGAACACTGGTCTAGAAATTTGGTGTGACTCAGTATAAGTGGTATGATCTAAATCAACATATTTTAATAAAAAAAATCAAATTCCTCTGTGAAAGGAGATGCTTACAGTCCCAAAATAATAAAATAAGATCTCCAGTGTAACAGGCACAAGGAAAAACAAGGAAAAAAAGCAGTTGTTCTGACACAGACTCAGACTACTTACTTTCTCAGAGCACATACAAATTCCTCTTGGCCAAGGCAGCACCAATTTCCCACCATTTATTTTCTTGCAGTGGGCTGTAACAGACAGCTTTAAATATATACACCCCCCCCCCCCAAAAAAAAAAAAAACAACAACAACAAAAAGCAAAATCATACTTTAGACAGTTGTTTAACTCCATTAACAGTTAACTGAGGAAGAATGCAGAAGGCCATGCACAGGAAGTTACATATTAAAGGAAAAATACAAAAAAAATACAGCACCTACTCAAAAATATATTACAACTGAAAAATCAAGTCATAATGGAATTAAGTTGAGGGGGATCAAAATCACCGAATTCTTTAGGCTATCACACTCGTTTAAATATGCACTGTTTCTATATTTTCTCATTCTGGCCATAAATAAGATGTCAAGACTGAAAGTTCTGAAAATTGGAATACTTTTAAACAATGGAGAGAAGGCTGAAACGCATGGCTAGTGTGATTAAACACAATGTTCAGGTTTTCCCTTTTCCTTTTTAGTTTAAATACCAATGATTAAATATGATTAAGACCCCTGCAGAAGAGGACAGAGTTAACTTTTAATTTTCCCAATCACAGTTGGAATACTTAGTCAAATGCAAAACTTCGCATAAGTGAACAGTTTAGCGTTTTGCACGGAATTTCATAATGGAAACATACAGATCAAAAAAAAATTTAGAACAACAACTAATTAAAGTAATAATCGTTACATTTTCTCATCAGTTGAGAAATGAGGATTGGTAACTAATGCACCTAAATAGAAAATCTATAAAAATAGATGAGAAGGGAAAATTTAGAGTGCGCCTACTTTAGTATTGCAGTTCATTAGATCAGATGTGTGCTTCTCAGACAAATCTTCCAGATTTCTCCATTCTGAACTTCATTTGCTTCAGTTTGCATCACAACATGATCTTGGAGTACTCAAGTTATATATATTTTGGGTGACTAAAATGAAAGATGTATTCCAGGAGTACACACAACCATCAACTCAGGGGAAGGCAGATCCTCAAAAATAGCAAAGTGCATTTCAGTTGTTAACAAACATGCAGTCCAAAGGATCAGACAGCCTAGTCTGGAGTAACTTCCCCTAAAATGCCTGTCATGTGGGAACTGGGTTCTCTGTGCCACCTGTGCTGCTCTGCAGAACACCTGGTACTAGCACGGATTGCTAATGTGGGCACTCCTCTTACAGTGATAGAGGTCATCTGAGGAATGACAAAATCATATTCTAAAATTATAATCAGGTCTACAGCAGCTAAATATAAAGATTCATAGAAATCTGACTTATCCAGCACTCTCCCACCACTAGGCTAGTGACAACTCAATGTCATTAGTCAAAGGACTAAGCTGACTCTCAGTTTTTACCAATCATCTCAGTAGAACATCTTGGATTTTGTGATGCTGGAGTTTTTCATAGAAGGAAAGTTCCTAAATTTGGCACCCAGACGCTAACTGTAATCCCATATTCAGAAGCATAACATATATATACACACACACATATATAATTTAAATCTCTAAGGCACAAACATATTGGATTGATTCCAAAAGAAATTACAATCCCGGTATAGTACCTTGTGAAATCATGAGCTACTGGAACTAGTTTTCAGAATCAATGCAGAAAATTGTAGCAAAACTGCTCTTACAGAAAAGTGTTGTTCCTGCATATGCTGTGATTACACACTGTTCTATAGAAAAGAGAGAGAAGCTCCAGGTTATAGCCTTTTTATGTGCAGTAAGGAGATTTCTCCAAAAAAGGCATGGATATTACAGCTTGAGCTGAAATCTACCTTGACAGTTTTGTAACAAGTCCTGACACACCAGAATACAACTTTGATATCTTCTAGACAAATATTTCTGCACCTTTAAAAACAACCTGCAACTTCAACACCTTGGCTTACCATGGTAAGAAGATAATTTCCCTAGGTCCTGTATAAAGAGGAATGCCTCTGTCTAAGACCTCAATGGAGCTCACAGCCTGAGAAGCATCATAATTTGGTGATGATCATCCAAGGAGGAAGCTGAATCCAGTTCACTTAATAGAATCCATAGCCCTGACAAGACCAAAAACAGGTTTAGGAAAGAAAGATACTAGCATACAAAATTAATCTCACAAGGAATATGAGGTTCACCTAACAGATACCCCACTCCATCCTCTGACTAAGCAAGTCTTGCAAGAACACAACGGATTTGCAAATCCTAGCTAACAGGCTTAACTGACTGAAATAACAGTGGAACCTAAGCTTCCCCATACAGTCACAAACAGGGTCACAAGCACTTCATCTCAGCCTTCCTCCCTATATACACATTTTGAGACTACATCAGAATCTCAGTCACCAAGGAATTAGAAGAAATACAGCAGAAAACATAGACTAAGGTCCTGAGTTGATTGCTTGGCATACCGCATTTAAGACCTCAATTCAATACTGATCTCAGGGTAAATAGATCCCATGAATCCTCACATGCAGGACAGATTATAGCTCCTATTTATAACACCTAAGCAAAAGCAATGCACATTTCTCATTTGCCAGTGTTCATTACCTCCATAAAAGAAACTTCCGATAGGCAGGCTAATATTTATGTGCTACTTACAAAGGCTGATCCATTCCATAACAGACTCTAATTCCTTCTTACAGAAGTAAACTAACAGAGTTGTGTTTTCATTCATCTGCACATCACAACCCCGACCACCGGACAAATGCCTGGCACCCACCCCTTACCAAAGCTGCCCTATGCTGGTAGCAATCTCCTCCTCTGTAGCACTGATAAGCCCGCGTTGCTCTGGCTACATGAATGACCTTTTCCAAATCGGCAGATAAATAAGCAATTTGGATGGAAAGGCTTACTATTTCAGATGGTCTGCTGGTCCTGCCATTGCTTTGTGGAAGAAGTACTGTCAGCACAACTGTGCCAGCAACTTTCTGAAGGCATGTGGTCACGAGGACATGTATTGCTGAAGTTTATCTGGGCCCAGAAATGATAGCTGCTATGAGTGGCTACTCATACATGGGCTACCACGTCTGACTGACCCAAGCTGAGCTCTGGGTAGTGAACCAAGACTAGTTACAAGATGAGGCTGTTCACAGCTAAGAATCAGTCTAAAGCAAGACTCTGATTAGCTGCTGTGCAAAGCATGTCCACGGTAGCATGCTGTCACTGCACTGGTTGTAGAGCAGGTTTTGGTAGCTTCATACCGATACTTCAGTTATCTGGTGCGACCTGACGGGAACACAAGATCAGCTTCACCGAAGTCCCTTTTAGCAGCTAAATTTCCTGCTAGGAGCATGATGAAGCCTGACCATTAACTTTTCCTTAGATGCATATGAAAGAGTTTTGGGGAAGAAGGGGAGGAATCATAACCCAAGGGATGTTAGTATGGGTTCAGGTAGCTTATAAAAGCATACTAAAAAAGGTTTTAGAAATCACACTAATACTGTAATCTGTGAAAAGGCAATGTCACTAAAGCAGAGCTGGTAAGAGGAAATCAGGAAACCAGAATTCCACACACACAAAGCAGTGATATCTTGAGGACAACTCCTACAACAGATGGCTGGTTATATCAGGCACAGGCATTCTGCCTGTGTTTTAGGAAAAATGACGGTGTATTACAAAAAGTAAGATCTGAAAAAGATACTTAGGTTTACCAGGTTTTTTTCCCCAAGTTGTAGAAAGCAAGATTCTGGCAAGAGGAAAAAAAGGTAATTTTAGCTTCCAGCTTCACACTTCTAAAACCTAGCCTTCCCCCCCCCCGCCTTTTTTTTAAAAAAAAAAAAAAAAGGATTTCTTGATGTCTCACTAGGAAGGACTGAAGTTTTGTAGGATATCTTTCATAGCGATATTATAATTTAAATATGGAATGACATCACATACTCAAAAATTATCTATCAGTAGATACTCTTTCACCAAAACCTGATCCCAACAACTGAACTTCTAAATGTTCTTCCCTTTTCTGTTTGAGGTCTGACATGCAGTCACAAATTTTCATTCTTAAGGACAGCATTATGTACGACCTATTTCAACATGCCTCTTAATAGCAATTATAATAGTTTCATCAACAGTACTCAACGTACCCTTGCTGTCATGTCAAAGAAACTAATGAAAGAATCTCACATCAGCTCAGGAATTACTGACTACCAAACTATATAGCTATTAGCAAATTTTAAAAGCTACGAAAAAAACTTTTTAATCAAAATAAAGACAAAAGCGCATTTCTCTCTCTCCTCTACCAACCACAAATCAAGGATCTAAGCAGAAATCTGATGGGCTTATGACTGGAACCTCTACACTTCAAAATAGGCCAAGAATATAATATCAAACTGATATTTTCACTAAATAAATAGAATCATGCCTGTAATCAAACCTTTGTGTAATACAAGCATACTTTATTACAGCAAAAAACGTTTAACTCAGAAAAGAGAAATACACCATGTAATTTTGGAACATGGATTTCTAAATCCTGAAACTGAAAAATTACTGAACATTGATGGGTTATTTTCCCCCTCCATCTATCCCTTCCAAAGATATTGACGCAGAGTAACGGAGGAGCTTTCATAACTCTTTTGGCATTGATATATTTTAACCTGTTAATGACTTTAAGAGTTCCACAAGGTGTTTAGTACCATACTTGAACATTTAAGACCAATTTGAAATTCAGTTTGTAATCTGAGTGGGCAAGATACATGTTAACAGTACAACTTACCTGCTAGTATTGCTTCATTTTGCTAAGGAAATACTTAAACGGGTTTAAATGCCATCTTTTATATCGATGACCAAGAAATTTGGAAGAGATTTTTCAGAATTACGCAACTCTCCCTTTTCAAAGGGACTGTTTCCTAAACCTATCCTCCTCAATACAATTTAACTGGTGAAGAACTCAAGTTACCCATGGTGCATGAACCATCTCCACCACTGTACAAACTTAATTATTTGCTCCACCATTAACTTAACGGAAGACAATGGCTTATCTAACGTAACAGATTTCACAAACGTGAGGGGGGTGGGAGGTGGGGGTGGAAATCTAACATACATTATAAGGTAGAGAAAAGGCAACTAAAACTTCTGGAAAAAAAAATGTGTTTTCCTTTAAAAATGAAAAACAGTTGTGTTTGCCTATATGCTACTGTATTATGAAACATTTACTTGATTTGCAACAATTTTGAAGTAAAAAAATCCCATAATATAGATGTTATATATAGACAGTTGAAAAAAGTACACTGAAAATGGTCTTTTAAGCAAAATGTACAATAGCAATCAAACTTCAGAATGACAGAGGTTCTTTCATTAGAACTTGTTTGCATAGTTTCTCATATTCTCTTAAAACTCACATTTTTTCCTTCAACAGTAGGTGGGCATCCACAGAAGTACATTTTTTGATGTTCACAAATCATAAAAACTTAGAGAGGTAGAAATTTAATCTACCATGACAAGGCAAAATGAATTAACTTTTAACTTTTATTGATGCTGCCTAAAACCCAGTATTCTGTCACAAGTGAAAACAATTTTAGCAATCTAATTCTAGCCCTTGATAGATTTGTCTATCACAAATCAATCTGGAAATAAAACTTTCACAGGCTACACCCAGAGCTGCGACTTCCTAACACCCTCTTAGCATCCCACTGTGCAAATAACCAGTGTGTTTTAACTTCCAGTTAAAACAAAGCAATTTAAACAAATTGGTATTCTAAGTTTAAAAAAATAATAACTTCCAGTCAAGTGAGATTTTGATTTTTTTTTCCAGTTTGTCATTATTTGTATCATCAAAAAAAAAATTACTTTTTCCCCCCAAGACTTGCAAAACACAAAACCAAACACACAATTCCAAGACTGATTGTTTATTCTGCTTTATGAAAAGCAGTTTAATAAAATTAATGTAAGCACATCAAAGACTTTTATGGAAAGTCACAGTTTGCTAAAATACTCCAGTTGGAAAAAATACTTCGCACTTAAAATATTGTGAAATGTTATCTGAAAAGTATTTAAGGAATTCAAAGCTAGAAATACATGGACTTTTTTTTTTTTCTTTTTGAAATGTGCAAGAACACTAATTAGCCCCAAATCCTGTAAGAATAGGCACATCTCTGATGTTCATTAAAAAGTAAGTACAGGAAAATGCAATCTGTTTACTCAGGATAAAAGACTATGGTAGCCCCACATTCATTCAAAAAAGTAACAATAGTCACTTTGAAGAATGATTTAAAATAAGAATTTAGAAAAAAACAAATACTCACTTTGTTTTTTTCTATATTCTTTTTTAAAATAATTCTTCAATTTCAATTACAAGCTGTAAACTAATGGAAAGTCACACAGCAAAGCTACAGAAAATGAAGGAAAAAAATCTAATTGAATGTGCCTAAAAAAAGTCTGAGAAGTTGCATCAGATACCTGGCTTCAGTTGTCTTTGCTAGCAATACTTACCCAGTTTTCCACAAATGCAGTCACTGAAATGCATCTTCAATACTTGTTCAACATGACAATTCAATTTTTCCTTCCTTTGAAAGTAAAGCCATAACCCCACTGTTTGACATCACTTATGACAAGGATTACAGTCATCTTTGTTATTGCAGATCTAAAGGAAACTTTAATAATGCAATTGTATTTAATTAGTAAAGATGGTAAAGTATTAAAAAAGTGAATCTTTAAGTACATCAATTCAAATTTCCATTCTGAAGAAAGTGAAATCCAACCAATGGAACAATGACAGAACTCATTGTTTGGCCAATAAATGTTTAAAACAACTATCAGTACCTCCCAAAACTGATATATCTCATTTTATTCAGCTGTGTCTGTATGCTTAGAGGAGACACAGAACTTTTAAAACTGCTTCTTACTGTACTCAGCTCTGCGTAGCCCCTACATCTCAAAGGAACAAAGTTTATTCACCTGCAAATAATGACCTAACAGAAGAGTCACTTCCTATTGAGGGCAAAAGGACTGTACAGGCCCAATAAAGCCACATTTTTCAACAAGCAACCTTTCATGTTTTTGAAAGGAAAGTAACAGGAATCTTTGTATGTATTTGTGAACAAAAACAAAAGCACAGTATTTGGAGGGTATCAGGTTTCTCGTTCTGCACAGTTCTGCTGGAACCATCACACCCTCCCCCAGAGCCTACACTTGAATGCACGCTTTCTCAGTTTTGACTACCACTAATACGAAGCCTTTCATTCTAAATTGTTCTGTGAGTCACGATTTAACATTCTGTAACTGATCCAAGGCATTTTTGGGGGGGTTTAACCAACCTTTATAGTTTAAGGCTTCAGAATTCTGTGATTCGAAGCTTGATAACACCATCTACATTAACACTATTTCATACTGCAGAATGCCTCCAAATGCTTATATTTACATTTACGATTTACTGATACTCACTAGACAATCCATTTTCTTTTTTTTGCCATGAATTTTTAAACATAAAAAGATGATCCAACCAAACAATGCATGTGCAGTTCAGTGGCAGTTTGCAATTAAATCTGCCAGACATCTGTGAAAGCCTTAACTAGCTCCGTGCAAGAATAAAAGAGAAGGGTTCCAGAATTTTAAAAGCACACAAAATGAAACAATGTTAATCTCACCTACACAAAGAAAAAGAAAATCTTATACCATAAGTACCAAACACAGATAAAGGCAATCAAATGTTTCCATGCAGAACACACGCACATTAGTCTCTGGCAGTCAAACCAGTAGTACTATGAGATAGTGATAAGCAGCAAGAAGTTCAAACATTAAGAAAAAAATCCCACAATAACTGTGCTGGGACACTATGATGGTTAACAAAAAGCTAGGTAGGTCCTGCATATGTTCAAAATGCACCAATGTAAACTTATGATGTTTCTGTTCATTTGCTTGTTCCATTTAAATTCTAACTTACCATTCAACCTTCATAACAAATAAATTACAGTTTTATCCCAAACAAGTGAGTTTTAAATAGCAGTAGCTGTCTGATAGACTAGAAAAAGAAAACATTTAATTACCTCTTTAATGTACTCTTAATTACAGTATTCCAAGCCAGGGTAAAACATCCCAACCACACTGAGCTCTCCACGAGAACATTTACAGTCTTCCTTCTGTTCAGCCAACCACTCAAAAAGCACAGTGTAGCTATGAGATGATGCAAATCCTACAAGACAAGTTTTGAGCTTTCTGTGTGAAAGCTGGGTAAGCATTTTCAGCGGATATGACACACAGGCTTTTGTTCATACATCTAGGCATTATTTCCTATTAACTAGCGCACTGTGTCACACCCTACATACACAGCATTAACCTTAAGCACTTCCATCCACATCGCATTGAAGTCGAATGTGGGATTATTGACACAAAAAGTTTCATTCAAGCTGTTTATTGGTAACACTCTCCTCCAAGAAGACTCTAAATAGCTTCATCTGGATGAAGAGAGATGTCAGGAATCTGCATGAGAGAACAAGCGAATTACTCTCTGTCAAACGAGACCTTACAGAGGAGGCAGTGGAGCTGCTGAAGAGCTACACGTCACTGCCAGTTCTTAAAACAAGTCACAATCCACTGGTATATCAGAAATGACAATGTGTCTAGGAAAGTCGGTACACATAACTAAACCTTGCTTGTCACCTGAAAGGATCACGTTTTTTTTTTTCTAATTATACGTCACCACTGCAAATGTCAGCCCAATCAAGACAGACTTCACAAGCTGCAAAACAATGTTTTGGTTTTTTTTGAAAAACAGAGATATGACAAGTACCATTCATCGACCAATCTGTGTAAAACTGCTATTCTGTTTACAATTATACATGAAAATATTTAATTTGCATGTTTTCTGTACCTCCTTAACAGTCGCATTTCAAAATGTTTCCATCATTTAAACAAACTCAGCATCTCTGAGACCAGAACTGTGTCACTCCAAGACCCACAGCCCCAATGCCTTCAAACCCTGAGCATCCCCCCAGACCCCATCCCCACAAAGCATCATAAAACAGTTTTTTTCTGTGACATTCTTCTCTTCAAGATAGCTGACATAATTTGAAGTATGTTTTCTCTAGAGCTTATTTTGATGTTTAAAGCAAGACTTCAGGCCACTCCATTTTCAGTAACAGTACAAACCCATTGATCTAGAGTGATTACCACAAACTCAGCAAAAGTATGAAAACAACAAAATGATAAAAAAATAATTAAAAATATTACCAGGCAAGCTTAATACAGATTAAGAAACCAGAAACTACTTACAGTATAGCAGTACCAAAATGTATTAACAATTACTGGTAAATGCTGCTTTCATCAATAACTCTTGCCTGTATAAATTTTTAATAACGCTTCAGTATCCTTTCATTATAGCGTTTTAAAGATCTCATTTTGCTACACAAGGGCAGGCTATTTAGGTGGATTTCAATTTTCTAAATAAATAGAAATGCCAAGAAGACTTTCTTCAGACATGCTATTAAACCACAAACATCACCTTCCTATCTCTCAGGAAATCTTCAGGACATCTTAAAGGAATTTTAAAGCAAAATTCACGTTGGCTGCACCGTCAACTGCAGCTTGTACTGCATCCTGCTTCTCCTATGAAGTGTATGGTCATCTCAACAGCTTATACTCTAGGAAACACGACATAAGAAAGGAAATTTAGAAGCTAAGCTTTTAAACTTCTGCAGCAAAAGCATACATAGCCAGTTCAGATATACTGCTTAAACAAAAAAAAGAAACCACCTTCCTCCCCAAAAACGCCACCACACCCCTGAAAGCCCTAGCACCTATACAGGGCAGGGGTGCAGGGGCCAAAACACAACCCTTTGAGACAATAATTTAGAAGGACATAACTACAGATGGAGTTAAGAAAACCTCTTTTGGCAGGCTGGAACCAGTTGAGTTCAGGTTACCTAACCAGCTTCCTTACTGAGGAAGCCCTAAAATCTACTGCAACTTCATGAGGAGCACATAAGAGAGAGGCGTATGAGATAATTTAAACAAGGTGCTCTGCAGATTCCTCTGACCTCCAGAAAGAATTTAATTATATCAACACTTCAAGCTTCTTACGGCTTTTTTTCTGTACATCTGGATAATATCAGTTTTTAGCACAAAACACATTCAGAATTGATCTGAGCTAGAAGAAAATATTTTGTACGTGCCACTCTCTTTTGAGGAGGGAAGTAAGCTAAACCAGAGCTCAGCTGAGCTAAAGTAAGTTGAAAAGCCAGTTATGTCATAATTAGTGCAGGAGCAGAGCTCAATTACAAGTATTTGCAGCCATTCTAACCTCAGATGACAGGCTAGGGCCACAAACCAAAGCTGTGACAAACAATTCAAGAGCTTTATTTACAAAGGTATTTGCTTCTTGCACTGAAATTTAATACCTGCTCTAAGTTTAGTTCTAAGAGATTGATTTCTTATTTAAAAAAAAATAATAAAAATCAACACTTAAAGCATTTTGAAACCCACATGCAGGCTTAGACTCTGGTATTAACAGATGGTGGTAATTCTCTCAGACACCTCACAAGTAAAAAAAAAAAGTAAAAAAAAAAAAAATAATGTTTTTGTAATTCCAGGCAGACATTGCTTCATTGAGAGGAGATAGCTGGTTGTACTCAGTCTTCCACTCATACAATCTGAATTTTTTTTAAAATGTAAAGCTGCCTTTCAGCAGTATCACTTCTTAATCATTAAACTTCAGCTAAGTGATCAGCTTACATTTTTTGTGCTGATACTTTTGAGAACAAACTCAACTGGAAAAGTATCATCCTTGACAGTCTAAAAGGTATCAGCATACATGGTTTAGCCCCTTCAGTTGAAACTTCAGCTTCCCCCTTCTGTATCCTTCCTTTTGATTGTTGCTTAGAGTTACACCAAAGGCTCTTAATATGTTTTACATGCATTTGCACTGTGCTGAGCTGCTGGCTTACTGAAAAATGTGATAGCTTTCTGAGTAAACTACTTTCAAGTGAGAAGAAGGATTACAGACTTGAAAACTAATTTTTAACTGAGCCAGGACATGCAACAAAGCGAGTAGATCCAAATTTGTTCTTAAATAGAAATTAATTTCCTTTCACAAAATGTAAGTATTTTACAAAAAAATATATATAAACTTTTATAATGTTTATAAAAGATCATCTGTTTTTATTATAATTATTTTTCCTTGTTTTATGAATCTTTTACACTTGTAGCTAATAAGGGAACCATCATAACGGTGAGAACTGGGAATAACCCACCTCTGGGTTTTATGAAATAGCTGCAACTACTACCTGAAGCCACACCTGTTGAAGAGCAGTTTGTTTTAAAGACAGTATCAACTCCTATTCAATGAGCACTACCTTTAAAATGTCAAATACTGTACTGTATAAACTGTCAGTGACTGACTCCCTCTCAGTGATTATACCTACACACAGCTCCAGTCACAATGTATTATTACACATAAAATAATTCTGTTCAGAATAACTTATTTGTACAAAACAAGAATGATTAAAATATTATTAGGCAGTGATGACTGTGTAACACATTACCATTTCTAAGGTACATATACGCACATATACTGCTATTGAATGTTTAATCTTTACAGATGAGACTTCATATAAAGTCATGCCTATTTTCAACAAACTCAATTCATAACTTAAAGAGCTTTGACTCTGTACTGAATATTAGTATTTTTTTCTACTCATATCAAGCATCTGTAACTTTGAAGACTATGCTAATAGCTCTTCAAGTCTAATTTCAGTTCATGCTAAGTGGTTGAAAAGGTAGCATTTAAAATACATGTTAAGAGCCGCAAAGTTTCATTAACTCAATATTAAGCCATTTATATAATTTTCATACATTTTTAGCAGAATATCAAATGTGGATGTCATATGTAAAATATCATGTCATATTTCTGAAATCCAAGAAATAAAGCCTTCCTAGAACCATAACCATGATCTGCAGAACTGGCAGACAGAGGTTTGTGTGTCTGAGCATGGCTATCTGTTAGCAGGCAGGCACAACAGATGAAAAGTAAACACCCATTGCTGCAGCTCACAGAGGTCTGTTTCCTTTCCCGGCTGCATGTGGTGCAAATTGTCCTTTGCTGGGTCAGCCACAGCAATATGGACTGGATCATTTGAGTAGATGTTGTAGCTCCTACTGTGAGAAGAGGAAGGGTTGCTATAATTAAAAGCCTTTTCAAACTCTGCCTCTCACGTTTTGGAAAAGGGAGCACTATTGCCTGCCCAAGGTGAATAAAGACCTAAACATGCAAACAATCAAGGGGTTGGAACATCTGACATACAATGAAAGTCTGAAGAGATCTGAGAGACTGCCTATGGTCTCAAGAAGACAAGGTATGAAGAGATCTTACCAACCTGTATGCTTATTTTTGGTGCGACAGAACAGGTGGAGTGGTCGGGAGTAGAGACAATGGAGCCAGACTCCTCTCAGTAGCTCCCCATGACAGGATGACTGACAAAAGGCACAGCAAATTCCACTTACACCTGAGTAAAAACTTCATTTGGGATTCTCAATCTTTAGTAATATTCAAAACCCAGCCAGACAAGGCCCTATACAGCTTGCTTTAGTTGACCCTGCTTTGAGCATGGACTTCTGTCCAGTGACCTGCGGAGGTCCCTGCCAGCCTTGACTATTCTACAATTCTAAGAAATTTCTGTGATTCTGCTAGCTTACAGAAGTGCCTGAACAATGAAGTTTCAGAAGGAGTTTGTAACGTGAGTGCCAAAGAAAAGAATTGAGAGGCATGATTATTATTGTGATTTTGATGAGGGAAATAAACAAACAAACAAAGATCCATGTGAGCCTAGGACAGCATGTTGAAGTTTCATTTCATGGAGGAACACATTCAAGCCAACAATCCTAATGCATATGTAAAAACTGAGTTGGCAATGATGGCTTTCACTGGAGCTCTCAACATCAAAAGAAAATACCAAAGGACACCAACCATGAATGTGTAAAACACCACATAGTAAGGTTCTTAATCTCCTTCCATTTGCTGTAACTTAACATACCCGCAATGCAGTTTCTAGAGGCCCCTTAGTAAGTATCATTAAGGTTAAAAAATTATTATTTGAAGAGAGATGGAGATGCTTTCCTTCCTACAAAAACAGCTTTTTCTTCTGACTTCAGACAACAGCTCCTGCCCCACTTCCTCAACATTCCTCCTGCAATTAAAAAGCTGCAGCTAACGTCCTCCTGCAAAGATGCAAAATCCCCAAGTCCATTCCCTAGACAACTGGGAAGCTCATTCTCCCTATGTAACATCCTCAGATATAACAGTTATAACAGTTCAAAACTCTTTTTTTTTTGTGCTTTAGTGTTTCCCAATCTTCAGGTACATTTGCTCACATTATGGGTATGGTACACAATTGGAGTTGACAGAACTCTGTAGTCACATTCTGATATGTGTCCTATTGGAAGGTACGGATGACTTTCCCACTCTGCTAGCTATAAAACACATATTCAACTTTAAGCCAGAAAGCTCCCCTGAATTCAAAGAGTGTTTTTTTTTTTTGTTTTGTTTTTTAAGAATGATTCTTAAAGTGACACAGGAAGATTTTCAGTTCACAACTAAACCAAAAAATATTTATTGATGCAGTGAGCTACCAAAAGCTTAAGAATAAGAGCAAACAGACTGGTCAGGGATGAGCAATCCAAGTCAGGGCTTGGCTTCAGTCACTTCATTACTAGTTCGGACATGTACTTCACTGTTATTATTCCATAGGTAATAAAAGCATATCTTAGTTTTATATAAATCTGTATTAGGATTGAGTCTTTGTTTCAGTAGGTTTGTACAGGCTCCTTTGTACTTCCATATTCACAACTGTATTTATAAATATTCAAAACGTTTTCTTTTTACATAAGAAATGACAAAAAAAATGTTAAAGTGGTTCTTAAATAATCAATTCAAAGTAGGCAATCAAAAGTCAATAAAAGTTAGTAACAAAATTTCCTGAGTATCTATCAAAGAATACTGAAAATTTAAAAGGCCAGGATGAGTGAGATCATGTAAAAACAGATTACAATGCCATATTGCTGGTACTGGAGTTAGTTTAGAAGGTTCCGGTCAGGAGATTGATTATTTCCATCATTCTCTCTACACTGTATGAGCACTTCAAACGTCATCAGGTACAAAACAAACATGATTAAATGCACTCAAATAAATAACAATTTCACTCGTAAGTGAAAATCTTGCCCTATGTCATTTTCAGCTAATTCAAAAAAAAAACAATCTAGTCTGTATAGTTAAGAAAGGCTTTCAACTATAAACAGAACAGCTAAAGAAATCAAGCATCTGTAAGCCACTGAACAGTATAAGCAGTATTCACATTTATGTAAGCTTTCCAAGAATCTTTGTGCTGGAACAATTTCACTGATGCAACCCAATTTTAAAGTTAACGCAGGGTAGGTACATTACAGGGTTGTATTAATATAAGTGAATTGACATCATGGTACAAAGCTCAGTAAGACCAGAATGATACTGTCTTACTTAGTTACTGAAGACTATTATTGTCTATGTATTTCCAAAGTAGAACAAACTCTAAACCACATAAAATACCACAATGCAAATTCTAGCAGAGAGTCAAGTCAGTAGATTGACAGAGAAGCACCACAACTTCTGATCAGAAAGAACCCAATCTGTCCCTTTGAGATTACTGTAATAAACAAGCTGCTTAAATCAGAAGTTAAGAAACTATAGTTCAATTACTTAAAATTCAACATAATCCTATAGTTGAAACAGATATTTCTATCCTCAAGGAAGTGGTACGTTGCTCCTCACAAATATACACATTTTTTAATTGTTTTTATCATTACGCTGAATATCATATATTGATATGTGTGCACCCAAGTGCATCTAAACCTTTACAAAACAAGAGTGGTAGGTAGGCCACCAAATTCAAAACAGGTGTTTCAAAAGATCTACCACCTCTGAATATAAAAGCAAGTTCTAGATTTCATTTAGATTTAAAGATAAATTAAAGGTTTTCTCTATGCAAGAATAACTAAAACAGCCCAGTAGGGTATTTCCAAAAACATGAATGGTAAGTAAAGATCTAATTCCATCACAAAATACATGAAACTTCATCAACATAAACAAACACTACTGCACCAATCTTTTAGTCACCAGGCACGTACAAGGAATCAACTAAGGAGGCAGCTGCAACAATGTGTTGTGTGTAAAATGCTACAAAATGCTACAGCAACCTGAAGCAACAAAGGTTGATTTAAAATGGTAGACTTATCAAGACAAAGGTACAAAAAGAAAAAAAAAGTTCAATACCAAGTAACGAACAGATAAGATTATGAGACTGATTTAAAGTAGCTCAGATAGCCTATTAAGTTAACACAGCCATTAAAAGCCACAGTATTTACTAGGATATAATAGTTGCTGTTTTGGTACTAACCCAATCACGTATTTCATTCCACTTTGACTAAATTCAGTATGGCAGCTGGTGAAAGGGAGAGGGAACAAACCCTTCAGAAGAAATTCAGAGATGACTAGATAATTTTTTGTCATTGCTGTTGTTTTTGTTTTTAAGTATGTAGTTATCCACAGCATGTCATGTATTTGATAAGTATGGGTAGAAGCACTGAAAAAAAAAAAAAACTCATTAAAATGGAAGAAAAACTGCACCACAGCCTCCTAGACATCAGCCTCATGAATGTAACCCTTTGACTTCTACCCCCCCCGAGTACCATTCAGAAAGTCAAGGTGGAGGGGAGTGAGGAAAAATACGGAGGGGAAAGATTAGTGTATAACTGAGCTGAATACTTTGTCTTGTAAAACACACAGTGTAAATGTGGAATGAGGTCACAGTTTTGTAAAAATAGCATCTTGATAGAGCAAGGTGCTAACCCTTTGCTTGATGCAAAAGGATAAAACATAGCTAGGGTTAGAGTTGGACTCAGTGATCCCTGTGGGTCCCTTCCAACTCAGGATATTCTACGATTCTAAGGTACCAGGTGGGGGGAAAAGGACAAAGAACGGATGAGTTTTATTGACACCAGTCTCAGAGCTTTATTACTTCAGTGTGACAAAAAAAAAAAAAGCCTTAGTTGTTCACTTTCTTTATAATCCGTGAACTGAATCCTGTAAAAATAAGTGAGATGTAAACCTAAGAAGAAAAAAACTATTCATATTTAAGTGGTAAGAAATACAGGAATCAGCATTACAAGCTCAAATTGTAAGAAATTCAAACTGAAACAAAGCAAGCTTTCTAAAGTGAAACGACAATGAAATTCACATGGTCTTATTTGATGAAAGCTGGCCATACAAGAGACAGCTAAAAAACACACAATGAAGGAAAAAGTCCCGAGACCATTAAAATACTAAGAAAGTAGAGAATTAAGGAAGCAAGTCAGTAAAAGTTAAAAATATATTGCCTATAGGAATGTATCAATCCATTACACCAGAACCACAGCAGATTCCAAGCCACCTTGCTGGGATATCACTAGGGCTTCACGACTAACACAAGAATTGAAAAAAAATATCCACCCAGGTATAAACACCTAGAAAGCTAAAAGCAAGTAGTTATTCTAGAAGAAAACAAGCAAACATCCAGTCAAAGATTTTCTGTAACCAGAACTGAGTTTTCCACGAAGGTACTAGATAGCAACAATGACTACAGTATGCTTGTGTAGCTGCCCATGGAGTGCTATTACAACCTCTAGTATCAAATACTGCACTTTTCATGTAGGTCTGGTAGTTTCTACAGTCACTCCCAGACAGTTTAGAATGAAGACAGGATGGGCAGGATAAGGACCAGTGGGACAGACAGCAACTGGGAACAAGAACTGACACCTCAATTTAAATATTACCTAAAACCAGAAACACAAATACAATAATAAAAATTTAATAAATAAATAAATAAAAATTCCCCCAAACTTTGCTTTTTCTGAATAATACCATCCACCAACACAGAATTATACTACAAAAATGGAAGGGCTTCCACAAAGAAAATTGAGTGAGATTCTTGAGCCTGCAGAGCCAGTTCTACAAGACAAACATAAGCCACATGATTGAGGCTAAAGCTCACGAGGTCCCCTCTTTCTCAGAGCACAAAAGCAATTCTCCCCACACAACAGCAGAACTCTGCCCCAGGAAGTTGGAGCAACCAAGATTGTAAATGGATTAAAAGAACTCAAATATCAAAACCCAACATTAGCTCAAGACAACCCTCAACCAGTGGGTTAAAAGATCTTTCTTATATATACCTCCTTTCACGTTTTTCCTCACGACCACTGCTACAAAGAGACCATAGGGCCAGAATCATCTCTCACATGATCCAAACCAATTGCTTTGAAGCAGCAAATGCTATTCCTGCAAGTACAACACATGATGGAGCACTAAAAAATGGCTTACCTCTTCTGAGGGGTGACTAACACTGAAGTGGGATGGAACAGTCAAGAAAATGAGAAGAGCTAGGCAGGAGCGTGGGCTGAAGTCAACAAGAACAGCAAGAGACTTTCTGAACTATGCCTGGTGTTTGACCTACTTCTTACAAGCACTCTGTAGCTTAACAAAAAAAATATACATAAAGAAACAAAGTTTTCCAGATTGCACAAGAACACTGGTCAGTTACACCTGCATCAATCTGAAATCTGTTTAAATCTGCATCACATCATCTGTTCAACATGCATAGGCAAAACAAGCAGCATGTGTCAGCAGCAGTCACAATTTTTTAGTGTCAGCTGGCTTCCTGTTCACCTTTCATATTTTGCACTGCTATGGAATCAGCATTAGAGAACTCAAATTCTAAGAAATTCAAACTGGAACAAAGAAAGCTTTCTAAAACAAAAAGACAATGCAATTCACATGGGCTTATTTGATGAAAGCTGGCCATACAAGTGACATTTAAAAACACATAATGAAGGAAAAAAGTCCCAAAACCATTAAGATACTGAAAAAGCTGAGAATTAAGGAAGCAAATCAGTAAAAATAATGAAAGGAAAGGCCATTGGAGATGCATTATAGACCAATTAATTAAAGCCATGCATGAAATTTTTAACTAGGAAACAAGTGAAACAAAAATATCCTTGAAGTAAAGTAAAAATACAGATGGGTAGGCTGACCCAGTTCCACCCCTAATATCATATTTGCTGGAGCACACTGTGCAGAACTTCAATTTAAACATCAGCCTAACATGTACTGTAAGTATGAAAGGGTTATCAAGAAGCAAAGGGACTATGGAGAACACAAATAAGCACATCTATCATAGCTATAACAAGGTCCTTGACAGTATTTTAAGAAAACTAATAGAGTTGTTCAAAGGGGAAAAGCCTCCTTCATCAACAGATGCATGGAACTGGGGTCAAAATACACCCAAAGAGAAATCACAAAGAACAATGAAAGGATTACACAGTTTGGGAGGAAAGCATTTTTCAGTTTGCTACTTTGTAGTACACAAAGGTCAGTACGTCAGATGGAGCACACCAAACCTGGGAATTCATATTATACCCATAAAACAAACATCAAAATAAGCATCAGCATAGAAGAATGCATGAGGTATGATGGGAAGTTCCCTCCCATTTCCAGAAATGGGAAAGAAATACTACATTCTAGAAAATCATGGTAGAAAAGCCTGCAGTTCGTAGACTCTTAACATCTTCTGACCTTCATACTATAAATACTAGCACTTTTTTTTAAGGAGTTAACTCCTTAGCTAGGAGTTAAAGTTAAGTAGTTCACTGGCATTTGCACGTGAAGGGCAGAATCCTCTCTCCATTACGTTTTCCACTTAACGTTAAACCACGAAGAATAATATAAGCTATACTAACAACTCTACCAAGAGATGTTTCATTAAACAAATTCACCGGTATAACACGATTGTGAACACACAGCAATTTCAGAGGACAAGAAGTGTCACTAAGGAAAAGATAAGTGTTTGTTGCTACAAACCCCATAAACAGTGTAGCCATGCACACAAACAAAACACTGTCTGAGTGGAAAGTCAACTATTAAAATTTAACAACGGTGAAAATCCAACAACATTAAACATGGAAAAAGATTTTCAACACTGGATTAAAGCATATAATCAACTTGCAGACACGGTAAGTCACTGTATCTATCAACATCAGAATGTAGCACATGAAATAACTCTGAAATGCAGTAGCAAACCACTGTGTGGGATCACCAAATCAAACATTTGAAAGTACCAACTGTCCTAGAGAAAGTCCAAGAAGAAAACTAACAGGAAAGAAATGTGACTATCTCCTGGGCAAGGACAAGCCAAACAAAAGTTCTGTCTCAGGCATTTTCTGCTGCTTTCATAGCAGATGTAGGAAGAATCAAAAGACTTCTTTAAGCTTTACATAGAAGAAAGCAGAAATCTCAAACAGGAAAAAAAAAAGTATCTCAAACTAACCTCTGATTCTACCTGGTACTAACTAAAGTCATAGCTATGCAGCATTCTGATACTAAAATGCTATTATCAAATGACTTACAGATACCCACTGTGGTATACTATAGGTTATATTCCTTTCAAAGACAACACAGACTGAAATCAGCTCTAAACACTGGCTACTCATTATCACATTTGCATTAAAAGTCATTCAGAAACAGCATAGTAAAGGTAAAGATGAAGAAAAAGAAAAAAGAAAATCAAGTTCTCTCTAATCCCGCAAGAATGCTTCTAAAATACAAAATTTCATTTTATTTAAAGTTGCTATTAAAATCCTTAATAAAGAATCAGCTAAAATTTAGTGGTTTAGGGGTATGACATCAGCTTTACTTTGTATTTGCCCTATTCACTATGTTTGTTTTACACGTGAGTAAATTAAGCTTCAGATATATAGGCAGAAGTTTGAGACATTTGCTGCACTGAGAAGAAAAAGATTAGCAGACAATATAACCTCTCTCTGCTGTGGGAATACTGACTATTATATATTACAGTCCATCTGTTAAGTAATGACTGATCCAGAATGCATCGCTACTGCAGCAGACTCCCAAGCAGTTTCACATTCATATACGTCTCCTGGTGCTGAGAGAACTGTGAAACAGTTGCATTTATTTTTAAATATAAGCATAGTTTCCAGCAATAGCAACTAATTAAGTAGGTAGATCTTACAGCCAAGCACTGTACGTCCTCCAAATAAATGCTAAAACACATTCTAACACCCCCAAAGCATAAGCCAATGTTAGTCCAGTTGCTGATGCATTAACAGCCAGAATTAAAGTAAGCTTAAATATCAGTAAGTAGAATGAAAGAAGAAAAATAATCAGGAAAGGATTAAAAATTTTAGTATCTGTTATGATCCACACAAAGCCAGTTAATGAAATAAGTGTGTGTCATTCCCTTCTTTTGAGTGCTACTTTTAAAGCAATGGGTAAAAATCCAATAAAGTTATGATGACTTGTCCTACAGTTATACAAAAATATATATATTTAAAAAACATGCTTCAGTTAAGTGTCAAACGTCTTGTAGAGAGGAGTGGGAAATATATGACATTATTGTTCTGACATATTCAAAAAACTATTAAGGTTTTAACCCTGTGCATTTGTATAAGCCATAATATTAAAATGATCTGGCCAAATCATGTCTTTCTCTGCATGCTGCAGCTTTTCCATTCAGCCTTTGCTAGGTCAAATGCAAATAGCTACCAAACAAACAGAGGAATACATCCTTTTAAAGTGTTTGAAACAAAATATATTTTTACATGACTTTCTACAAAATGGGTATAGGTCAGAAGCATTAAATGAAACAAAGGCAGTTTCAATTAATAGCCATTCAGTTTGAAGCAGTCATTTTTCCATCCTATTTTATATGCAAAAATAGAGGATATTTCATTGACTGAACTGCTTCAAAAGCTTTGCTGCAGCAAATCTTGCATTCAGGAGCAGCACCAAATTGCACATAATTGAAAGTGATTCATTTTTAGATCCACTCGTTTGGCTTCTGTAGGTTCCTCAGGCTTTGGTGTAGGTAGCGCAAAAACATTAAGTCATACAGTCCTGCAGTAACTCTTTCACTCCATGAAGTGAGCAGATGACTAAGGAGCTACATCTTACCATCTCCTCGTTTCAAGCTATTCGCCAACGTGAAATAATAACATTTTGCAATGCGCAGACCCTGAATTTGGGAACAGCACTTACTTTGCAGACAAGAATGTGTTTTGGAAAGCGTGACAGATTAAGACACGAGCAGCCCAACGCTGCAATACAACTAACTCTTTATTAGAGATATTAAAGCACGTTAAATCCTTGCAAAAATCTCCTTCCTCCCCCTTCCCCTACATAAAACGCTCAGCCAGCTCTGAGCTCACAGGGTTAAACCCCTCACATGCTTCAGCCACTAAGAAAAGCCATCAGCTCAGGCTGCTTTTCTAACCTTTTTTTTTTTTTCCAATTAAAAACAGCTACTACATCCACACCGCTCTTCCTCCAAAGAAGTCAGGTTACACGGCAGCACCCAGAACCCGAAGTTGCTAATTACTTCATCTCTTTATTATGTATTTAATGTTAAGAATCGGGCTGCGGGAGGCGGCGGGGAGGCTGTGGGCAGGGGACGAGCGGCCTGCCCGCACCTCACAGGGTCCTGCCTGGAGTTTGGGCAGCGCTGAGGGGGGCTCTGCCGAGGCAAAGAGCGGCTCGCGTTATTATCGGGAAAACAGGCACGAGAGGAGCCGGGGAAGGCGAGGCTGTCCGCCCACGGCTGGAGAAGGGCCGTGGGCGTGCGGGGGGCTCGGGGCAGGGGCAGTGCGGGTGTCTGGAGGGCCGCAGGGGGCAGTCCCGGCAGGGGGTGGCCGGTGCCCCGGGGGAGGACGACCGGGGCCCGCCGGAGCGTTACGGGGCGGGGTGGCGGGCCGCTTACCAGGTTCAGCACCGTCTCCACGATGTCCCGGTTGCTGACCTCGCCGACCTGGATGAGCCCGATGAGGACGGCGAATTTCATCCGGATGTTGCGGATCGGCACCGACGGGTTAATCATCCCCGCGGGGAGCACCACGGACCCGGCGCCCGGCGCCCTCAGCTCCCCCATCACCGCCACGCCGCCTCCTCCTCCTCCTCCTCCTCCTCCTCCACCACCGGCCCCGACGGAGATGAGCCCCGCGGGCTGCGGCTCCGGCCCCGACACCGGCTTCTCGCTCGCCATTTACCCCCCGCCGTTACCGGCACCTGCCGCCGCCGCCTCCTCCTCCCCGCCCGGCCGGGCCGAGCCGAGCATCCACCGCAGCCGCAGCCGGCGGGGCCGCAGGGAGCCGGCCCGAGGCGCAGGCACCGTCCCCGGAGCCGCTCCCCCGCTCCGCTATAATGAGGGATTATTATGGGCGCCGATGCCCCGTTAGCCGAAGGCTGCCCAGCCGGGGCCGCCTCCCCGCCGCGGGGCGGGAGGAGCGGGCGCCGCCGAGCTCCTCGGCTCGGCTCTGCCGGGCACGGCTCGGCTGGGCACGGAGGCGAGGCGGCGGGGCGAGCGCTCGCCGCTGCCGCTGTTGTTGTGGAGCCGAGCCCGCCGCCGCTCACTCCGCCATGTTGCCGCCCCCTGCCTGCGGTAGCCGCTAGGGCGCCTGCGCCGAGCCCGCTGGGGGGGAGTGGCCGGGCAGGGGCCGGGGCCCCCCCTCCCGGCAGGGCGACAGGTGAGCAGGTGCACCGGGGGCCGCCGCCCTGAGGGGGCCGCGCCGAGGAGCGGAGCCGCCGTCGCCCGGCCGCCGCCCGAAGTGCCGGGGTGGCGCCCGCCCGCCTCGACGCGGGGCCGCCCCCGGCCGAGGGCTCGGCCCCGGCCCCGCCGCCTCGCCGTGCCCCCCTTGAGGGAGAGGGGTGGCGGTCTTCGTGACGGGGAGGCGCCCCCTCCTCGCCTCCCCTCGCCGCCTGCCCCCCGTCGTCGTGCTGGGAGGGGCCTGGGTGGCAGCGTCCCGTGTTTTCCAGTCACGGTGGTCGCGCTGATCCCGGGCTGTTGGGTGTTAAAAGTGTCTGTACGAAGCGTTTGGTACATCTTTTTAATCGATTTCCAAGGGGGACGTGGGGGGTTACGTACAGGCTCCTGAGGTGTGACCTCTTTTGGTGTGGGGACAAAAGGGGGAAAGCCTGGGGTCTTCCAGCCGGAGAGTGCCCGTGCTGCTTGTTCACGGTGATGAATATCATCACGGAGTTCTTACTCATATCTCCTACCTCTGTTTCTCAATGCTGGTAGTATTTTTGGAGATGCCCAGTCAACAGCGTTTTTACCGAGCCCATTTGTTTCAGTGATGCCAACGAGCATTTTTTCAATCCTCTCTGGTATTATATCAGAGAAACAGAAGCACCTTTGATATGTTTTGAAGAGGCTTAAATTATTCAAATAGTGGTTTGAATAAAACTATGTATTTGCTCTATGTGTGCTGGAGATAATCCATCCCCATTCACAAATGCATTCTATCTTGGCTTCATAGTGACTGTAATCACAAAGTTGAATTTTACAACAAATCTTGCCCCCAGGCCTCAGAATACCGTTCATCCTGTCTCTTCTTTAACCCCAAATTTGGGAATTTGGCAGGAGTGTCAGTCCTCCTGTAGACAACAAACTGCACAAACACAGTGAATCAGCAGGACCTGATCAGTACATCCTCCGGGATTACAACAGCTGCTCTAGGCTCCACCAAGAAAAGACCTCAGCTCTGTACCATCAGAGGCATTCGCTCTACATACTTGTAAATACAGTACGTCACATTTACGGTTTTGCAAGCCCAGTAGGTGCTTGACAGTATACATAGACCAGATGCATAGATGTGGCTAGAACAGTGGCTACCTAGGAATCTCAGACCCAATATTATTTCAGAAAGCTACAAAAGATGACAAGAAAACATGAAAGATTTGTTATGAGAGATAAGAAAGCACAAAGTTTTCTTAAAAGGAAATTTCATCGCAACTTGCCACCATCCTAGAATTGTAGAATCATAGAATCATAGAATAGCTTGGGTTGGAAGCGACCTTAAAGACCACCTAGTCCCAATGCCCCTGCCATGGGCAGGTACACCTCCCACTAGACCAGGTTGCCCAAAGCCTCATCCAACCCGTCCTTGAATTCTTCCAGGGAAGTATTCATCTAGCAACCTTGTATAACTCTAAGTGAAGGTATAATCTGATTTCACATGCTCCTGGAGGGCCAGAGATTCCATTCCCACCAGAGCCGTAACACAACTAGCAAAACTGAATGCAAATGCAATTAACTGTTTAAATACCAAGACAACCATCTTAGTTTAAACCACCAAGGAGGGGTGTTCCCATGAGGTAACCAGACAGACTTTTGACTGTAGTGTGTGAGCTCTTGTATATTATGGGTGGAAATACAGGGGCAAAAAAATCCAGCTAGTGTATAACGGTGAGCTGATGGGGGAGTATGTTTTGAATTGTGCTTGCTATCTGTATCACTGGCTGAAGTAAGTCCTATTCCAAAAGATTTTAAAATTATTATCAAGAAAAAAATCCATAGGCAAAAATCCATAACTTGGAATTTTCAGAGAAAGATTCCATTGGTTGTTTTACTTTGCCCCATTTCCCATTTAAAACAAACAAACAACAAAAAACAAACAAACAAACAATAACAACAACAAAAACTGTGACGATTCAAAAGGTAAAACTTTGTAGGACTGTTAAATTACTGTTCCAGTCTGCAAACTAAAACATTATGCAGATGTTAGGCTGCCTCATAATCTTCATCTTGATCTGAGAACGGGATATTTCATTCATGTAGAGTTCCCATCTGGCAATCAAGTATCCTCTTGGAGTTTGGAGGTCTTCAAGTTAGTGTAAACTTAAATTATTTAATTTTACACATAAATAGTTTTGAAAATTTAAGAATACCTGCCTTTTTTGCAAAACTAAAACTTTAACCTAGAACTCTGACATTCAGTAGAAATTGTAATACTCTTTACAGCTAACACTCAACAGCTCTTCCCTTCACTATTCCCATATCCAGGTCTATTTGGCAAGGCATGTTGCTACAAATAGTATAGTTGCAAGCTTCCTGTTGGCTGATGGGTTGAGCGGTTTTCTTGTTCTGATTGATCGTGCTGCTGTCTGATAAATGGGTGAGGAGTTAAGTGATAATTGCTTTTCTAGTGGTAGGTATATTAATGTGGATCACTGTCCAATTTTTACAAATCCCAGAATAACTTCACAACTTTGAGATCCATTGTTGAATTCAGTTCATATTTTTCATTGGTTTGTTGCTTGTCTTTGTGATGGAATAGGTGGACAAATAGCACAACAACATAAGCTTCCTTTCTCTAGGAAACTGGGATAAAAAAATATGGCTCGATATCTGTTTTATTCATTCTCTACTTCACACTGTTCATGGAAGACTCCATAATTTATACATATACCCAAATGATGGGGTACTTCTTGTCTACAACTTTTCCATATACAACTATTCATGCATTCCTCCACGTTGAATTTCTGATACAATTTTAATCATGAGTTTGTCTGGAAGTTCTATTTGCAAAATCCTTCATTATGTAATTTCCAGTTTAGGACTTGGACTAAAATAGAACTGGCTGACTGTCATTTCCTCTGCTGAAATCACATAATATGCCATGTGTAGTATAAGGAAAAAAAATGTTATTAAAGGAAGGTGATTTTCCAACATTATGCTTAGTATTATAGTCTTCTTTTAGTTCTTAAACTCATATTTGGTTTTACAAATAATTTTTTACAGAGTCATATTCTCTTATTTTTCTAAGCTGGAACACAGTTTAGAAGTAGCTATCTTCTCTAACCAACAGTGTTTGGTTTTGATAAGCAAACTTTCATTGAGGTGAGCCATTCGTCAACTCATATGAACATTATTGTAGCACTGGCATACTGAAAGTACAACAAATCTGTAACACTAATCTCAGCTCTGTATTAGCTCTGGTGTTTATTTGCTTCCATTCTAACACCTCATCAGACTGAAAATTAAAGTTAGAGTACATATACTAGAAATGCTTCAGAAAATTATCAGTTTCTGTTCTTTAAATACATCATTTGTCTCCTCTCCTTGAAATTCACATATTCCATACAAAGACAGCATGAATTTGTCAGCAACAATTCCACTTACGAGGTGGCTAGTTGGGTCCCAGCCCAGCACGGTATTCTGCATTAGCAAATCCCAATATTTACATAATTATAATATTTTCAGTTCAGCTTGCGAGATCAGTCACTGAAACAGGTCCAGATAGGTGTGGCAGGAGGCAGTATGTGTGGAAGGATTCTGCACATTCCTTTATTGTTCACAAAGAAAATACCAATGCAAGCATATGATCTCATCCCTTTCTGTACCTTTCACAACACTTGCTCCCCCTTGAAATGAGAGAAAGCAATGTTTTTGGTCTCAGAGCACAGTGTTGCATCACCTGTAATAGATGACGGGAGGTTTATTTCATGACATTCTTTAAATTTTCTCAGCATATACACCATGAATGCCAGAGGTGGCCTAGAGTACAATTTCAGAAAACAAAGAAAAAACATATATCTTTATGTTCCTATGCTTGCAACAAACAAACAGATGCAGGAGAAAATAAAGCTAACAAGTGTTTAAAGTTTTAGCTCAATTTTTATTTGAGCTGTAAAATAAATTGTAGCAATACCAGAGAAGATACTCCTGTATTTGGGGAGTAACAACCTTATGTAGCCATTCAACTGAGAAAGCATGAAGAGACATGCTTTAGAAGACAGGCTGGGGTACAAACAATTGTAATACTTAAATGTTTTGTAGAGCCATATGTTTGATTTACACTTTTTTTTTTTTTTTCAAATATTTAGACAAGGTAGATGAGTACTGGGCCATGTTTGAAGGAGTCAGAGAATTTTCATTTATCTGTCTGCCACGCTGGCATCAAAATACTGCTTGCTTTACCATGTCCATATGAGGACTCCTGTTGTGTTTAATTAGACTATTCTCATGAGGAAGGATAATGTAATTTGTTCCTGTGCCAGGCTCAGGAAGTGCTATTAGCCCCTTGCTCTTGAAAACCAGGATTTCTTATAACTTTTAAGTAAAAAAATAAATAAATAAATAAAATAAAAGCTAGAAAATAAAAACTGAAAGGCCATCTCAGCATCTGAACTTACCCTGCTGTGCATATGTATTGCACCAAATAGTTCACTTCACCATTCCATTCACTGTTTTTAAACTTCCACACAACAGGGTGCATTAAAGAAGAAATAAAAAACCTGACATTAGACTTTCCTTGCTACTCTAACTGTAAATGATTTCTCTCTGCTTTTCTATAACTGCTTTTCTTCAGTCTTGAAGGAGAAAAACGTGAAAAAAGGTGTCTTCTATGTGTTTCCAGACGCAAGTCTTGTTATACCGTGCCATTTCAGAAACATTGTAACAGGCCTTCCAAGCAAGATTATACATATCTCAGTCACAATGACGTATTTGAAGCCAGTATGACTTCCCTAAGTTACTTTGAATTTTATTGCAATATGTTATCCAAATATTTCCTTTGTAATTTAAAAAATGTAGTTAATAACCATATGAAATTTGTATTATTCAAAATTAATTTTCTCTCTGCTTTTTATACTCTGTGCTATAAAAATAAAGTGGATATTATCTTTGTTCTCCTGGTTGTAAATATTACTGGTAAAATTTCATTCAGCATAAGCTTTTAGAGTAAAGACATAATAGTCTTAGAAGCACTTAAACAGTAACCAAAACCACTAAAATATAAGTCTTTCTTTTAAATGAAAATATGTATTCCATTTGTCATTTTTTGCTTAATTGCCTTCATTATGATATAATCATAATAAAAGATGCATAGATGTAAATAACAGGTTTCATAATATTACAGAAAATAGACAGCATAATTTGTTATGGTAATGCATAGGTTTTTTTTTTTTTAGTTTTTATAGGCTTTGAGAGGGTTTATTCTGTGATTCATCCACAAGTCTTACTGTAAAACCACAAGTCAGAGCTACTTAAATAATTCAGCCATTTTATTCACATATCGTTTATTTATTTGTACATACATAACCATGAAAACCTTTTCAATACTGAAATGAATACAGCAATTTTTAATATTGAGGTAACCTCTTTGTTGATCCTTTCCATAACTTATTTTTCATTTTGTTTTTATTGATATCTCATCTCCACGATCTGTATAATGTTACCTTTTGCACAATGGGAATTTGGTAACATGAGAATCCATGAAGATCTATTTTCTATACAACAGTAAGGACCTTAAGAAACATGATGTTCCTCTCTCTTCTCCCTATCTCTTACTCTTTGATAAGCACTCTGCCTTCCATGTGTCAAACGGCCAGCTAACTTTAAGAATTATCCTCTAATGCTGATATTTTGAAATTCCATCACAATGTGGACAATTCACATGGAAATCAGTCCATACTGCCACTGTTAGTCCAAGATGATTTTTACAACTTATTTCCATATGCCATATTTAGTGAATAATAGTTTTTCTTATGAATTTCAAACTGTAATTAGAGGCTAAAAGCATGTAGCTCTTAGGGAATTCAGGCATCCTGAAAGGATATAGAATCACAGAATGGTTGGGGTTGGAAGGGACCCTGGAAATTATCTAGCCCAGCCCCCCAGCCAGGCAGGGTCACCTAGAGCACATTGCACAGGATCACATCCAAGTGGGTTTTGAATATCTCCAGAGAAGGAGACTCCACAGCCTCTCTGGACATCCTGTTCCAGTGCTCTGTTACCCTAACAGTAAAGAAACTACAAACTAGCATTTTTTTTAAGCTCCATATGTATGACCTAAATTACTGCTACTTTGGATATTTTTGTTTTAATGTGTTTCTAGATAGTTGGACTTGATGATCCTTGTGGGTCCCTTCCAACTCAGGATATTCTGTAATTCTATGATTCTAGATAGTAACTTGCCATGGAAATTAACTTTCTGTGGAAACATTCCCTGCAACAGTATGGCAGACTAATCATTGTTATTATATGTGTTTATTAGTTTTTATTAGTTAAAGAAAAGGACTTGATCCATTGGCAATTTATGTTTGTTTTATATGCTTCTGCATGTTCATACTTCAACCACTTGGAACCTAGTAAATGCTTACAGAGAAATTATGCTGCATCTTTGTCTATGCACCTTTGTCTAGATACTGCAGTATGGCCAATAACAGGTGACAAAAAGGATGACATACTCTCATATCTGATTACAAGCATTTTGCCAAACAGATAATGTCAAATTATAATTTTATTGGTATTACATTTATAATACACCAAGGAATAGAGATTGCTGAAAGATTTAAAATTGATAGTCTAGTTTATGTCAGAAATGTATATATGTTTTAAGGCCTACTTTTATCATCTGGGAATAATCAACAATTTACCGAAATATTGATATTAGCAGGAACCTACAGTAACTGTGTTATTAGATGTTATCTTCATAAAATATACATTTAGCTTTTATATTAGTTACATTATAAATAGTTAAAAAAAATACCCAGTAAACATAGTTCTCATTACAGTCATGCAAAACATTTGATTTCAGAGAAGTTTCATGAATGAAAGTAAGTGCAGGATTTGCCCAAGGGGATTTATTTAGTTGCTTGTTTCCACGCACTACAATGAAAAGAATGTGTTATTCAAGATAGCTCTTTTCTCCTCTGACGTTACTGGGAAAAAAAAAAAAAAAAGCCATCTATAAAGGAGCCATGATACACTTCATGTTCCGAATGTTATTTAATTTTCCTTGCTTTAGGATTACCCTTCATGATATTTTATTGATTTTGGCTTAATCATTTCGATCTATGACTGTAGTAGAAGGGGTGTGGCATACAGCAGAGAAAAGGATGTACTCATGGATGTTTACGGTTGCCCCAGGAAAGTAAGTCAAACTTACCCTTTCATCAGAATTCCAATAGGGTTTATGTTTAAGGTCATGATCTTGAATTAATTGTTCTATAGTTTCCTGAAGTAGAGTTTAAAACTGGATTTGCTACTTCAATTGAGTTCTTATAGTACTGTGTAGAGCGGAAAGATTATTTCACATGTCTTGCAGACTACACCTTTTAAAGAAAAAATGCCAGGGTTGTTTGCTTTTATTGCTGCAACCTGACATTGTTGACTCTTATTCAGCTTGTGATCCTCTCTTGCCCCTGGATCCTGTTCTGTAGAAGTACAAACAAGCTGGATGAGCCACATCCTGTATTTGTGCAATTTGGTATGCCTTCTAAAAGTAATGCCTCACACTTCTGTCTGTGTGACAGAAAAAAAAAAATATCTTTTTTTTTTTTTTCCTCAGACCATTCCTACAGTTTTTCAGGATCGTTCTAAATTCTAATCTTGTCCTCCAGTGTACACACAGTTGCTTCCAGCCTTGTGTTGTTTGCAGATTTAATAAGTACACGCTCTATTCCATAATCTAGATCATTAATGACATTTTTGTATAGTATCTAGCCTTTGTCCTCCCTGTGGAAGTATATAAGACAATTTTTCATGTGGACAGTGAGACATTGATACCTATTCTTCATTGTAACAATACATTGTAATCTTATTAGTTATATACAGACCATGTTTCAAAGTCTTGCTTTCAAAATATGTTCTAAGACATTCCTAAAAGCTGAGCTGACACTGAGGTGCATAATATAGAATAATTTTGACTGGGAGGGTCCTTGGGAGGTGAACTGGTTTAATTCTTCCTTCTCTGACCCTCCAACCTCCAACACTGTGAGGTCTTAAATAGGGTCAACTTTGAAGTTAGATCTAACATTTAACTGAGGTTGCTGAGGAACCTTGTCCAGTCAAGTTTTGAATACCTCCAGGGTTGAAGATTTTACAGCCTCTCTGGGTATCTTCTTCCAATATTTGATTGCACTCACGGTGACATTTTTTTCCCTTTTAACTAATAGGAATTTCTCCTGCTGCAAATTTTGTTCATTGCCTCTCATCTTTCTTCTGTACTTTTCTGAGAAGTCAGTCTCTGTTTTCTCTATTTCCACCAACTGGGTATCTGAAGACAGTGAATAGCTGTTTTTTAGCCTCCTTTTCTTCAAAATGAGCAAACCCAACTCTCTCAGCCTGTCCTTGTATGTCATGTCTTTTGGTTCTCTAACCGTATTGACGACCTCTGATGGACTCACTCTACTGGTTTGTCAATGTCTTTCTTATACTGGGGAGACCCAAACTTGACACAATTCTCCAAAGGCCTTCTCACTAGTGCCAGCTAGGGTAGAATAATAATTTTGACTGACTCACTTGTTATAATAGAATCATAGAATCATTAAGGTTGGAAAAGACCTTCAAGATCATCTGGTCCACACATCACCCTACTACCAATGTCACCCACTAAACCATGTCCCTAAGCACCACGTCCAACCTTTCCTTGAACACCCCCAGGGACGGTGACGCCACCACCTCCCTGGGCAACCCATTCCAATGCCTGACTGCTCTTTCTGAGAGGAAATGTCTCCTAATCTCCAGCCTCAACCTCCCCTGGTGCAACTTGAGGCCATTCCCTCTAGTCCTATCACTAGTTATCGGCGAGAAGAGGCTGACCCCCAGCTCCTCACACTTTCCTTTCAGGTAGTTGCAGAGAGCAATGAGGTCTCCCCTGAGCCTCCTCTTCTCCAGACTAAATAACCCCAGTTCCCTCAGCTGCTCCTAAACTTGCATTGCTGCAAAAGTGCACTGATTATTCATGCTTATCTTCTTGTCCTTTAGGTAACTCTTGGTCCTTTTCTACAGATCTGCTTTTTAGATAGTCAGACTGTGCCATAGTAATATTCTATCCTAGATGCAGGATTTTGCATTTGCTTTTGTTGAATTTCATGAGGCACTATTAGGTTCCTGAGGACTAAACTCCCTTCTAGTAATTCGGTTGTCTGAGTTAAGGAGTTTAGCTGTCTGAGTCCAAGGGCAGATCCTTCAATGGTAAGAGCAGTTGTGAAGCAAGACAAGTGAGGGCATGCCCCTCCGTTCCCTTGGGAACTGCTTTTTAGCTGAGGCTTTACTGCTGGCTCCAGCCTGTGCTGTATTGCAGTTGTGTACCATCTATGTCTGCACCTGATTTTGTACCTTCTTGATTGTGACCCTGGCCCAGGCCCTCTGGTTTAGCTTGCTGGCCTGGCATTGGACCTGCCTTGTCATTGCAGACTTTTGGGGTGATCACTGGTCTGGGGTCTGACCTGTTCACTGTGTCTGGACCTGATCCTGACCCAGGCTTAACGACTCAACACTCTGATCCTTGTTAGTGAGTCTGCACCGGACTGCCTCGCAACCACTCTTGGCTCCCTGTTCATTTTCCCTTGCAGGGTAGCCAGTCCCTGCTGCTCACTGACAAGCCCTATCAGCCTGTTTCTCTCCCTGTTGAGGTCACTTGAGATGGCAGCCTGGCCCTCCACCTTATCAGCCATTCCTCGCAGTGGTGTTAGTCACAGTTCTGGGCATGCACTCCATGCCGTCATTCTGCTTTTTAATAAAGACATTAAGCAATATCAGCATGAGAGTCCTGAGAGTATCCTCCCTCCTAGAGGTCTGGCTCTCTGGGCTTAAAGCCCACTTAGACACAGGGCAGTTGAGGTCTGATGTGTGTCCTTTGGCAGTCTTGGACCAAGTGCTCCCAGACAGCTCTGCAGGAAGGTCTCAGTGAAGTCTGACTCCTTTGTCTTGGGAGCTGCTTTAAGCTGCAGCAAACCTCTTTGATCCCCAGCTGAGCTACAGCTCCCATTGTGTTGCAGCTATTCCTCTGCCTCCTCACAAGCCCTGCTGATCCAGACTTGGACCCCAACCTGTGGACTTATTTCCTGTCTTGACCTGCCTTGTCATGATGGGCTTGCCTTGCGATCACTGGACTGTGTCTGAGCCTGGTTACCACCACCAGACCTGCCTTGCTTAACTCATTCTGGTATGGTGGTACTGGGCCCTTAGTTGCAAGGTCCCTGTCACTCTGACTGTGTTGTCATACTCAGCTCCTGAGTCCTGGTGCCTCATCCCTCATGGAGCAGTAGGATTTCACTGCTGCCTTATAATCAGCCCCAGTATCAGAGAGTCATAAGATCATTTAGGTTGGAAAAGACCTTTGACATCATCAAGTACAACCATCAACTTGACCTACTGAGTTCTCCACTAAACCACATCCCTTAGTGCCACATCCACACACCTCTTAAATACCTCCAAGAATGGGGACTCCACAACTTCCCTGGGCAGCCTTCCCAATGCTTGACCATGCCCTTTGTGAAGAAATTCTTCCTAATGTGCAACCTAAACCCCACCTGGTACAACTTGAGGCCACTTCCTTGCATCCTATTACTTGTCACCTGAGAAAAGAGACTGACACCCTCCTGTCAGGTAGTTGTAGAGAACTATCAAGTCTCCCCGCAGCCACCTTTTCTCCAGACTAAACAACCCCAGTTTCCTAAGTTGCTCCTGATGAAAGCCTTGCTTTCTAGTCTCTTCATCAACTTTGTTTCTTTACTGTGCACAAGAAATTCAATACCCTTCTTGTAGTGAGAGGCCCAAAACTGAACACAATATTCAAGGTGTGGTCTCACCAGTGCCACCACGTACAGGGGAACAATTACTTCCCTAGTCCTGCTGGCCACACTAGTTCGGATGCAGGCCAAGATACTGTTGGTCTTCTTGGTTACCCAGGCACATTGCTGGCTTACATTCAGCTGGCTGTCGACCAGCGTTCCCATGTCCTTTTCTGCTGGACAACTTCCCAGCCACTCTTCCCCGAGCCTATACCACTACATTGGGTTGTTATGAAACAAATGCAGGACCCATCACTTACCTGTGTTGAATTTCATACAATGAGACTCAGTCCATTGATCCAGCCTCTCCAGATCTCTCTGCAGAGCCTTCCCACCCTCAAGAAGATCAATAGTGCCACTGACTTGGTGTTATCTGTGAACTTACTGAGGGTGAACTTGATTCCCTCAGCCAGACCACTGATAAAAATGCTAAAACTAGCATGAATGTTGAGCTCTGGGAAATGCCACTAGAGACAAGCCACCTGGATTGAACTTCATTCACTATGATTCTTCGAGCCAGGCCATCCAGCCAGTTCATCACCTGGTGAACTGTACACCTGTCCAACTCATGAGAAGCCAGTTTCCCCAGGAGAATACTGTGGGAAACAGGGTCAAATGCTTTACTAAAATCCATGTGGACAACTTGGTATCCACCCTTGATGATTGCCACTAATAACTAAATCTCAATTGGACTTTGTGTTGCTGACCACTGTGCTATAAATCTGGCTATCCATGCACTTTGTAGTCCACCCATGAAGTTCCTCTGTCTCCTATCTACAAAGATACTGTGAAAGATTATGTCAAAAGCTTTGCTAAAGCCAAGGTAAACAGCATTCACTGTTTTCCCATTACCCACAGAGCCAGCCAAATTATTAAAGAGGGCAAGTAAGTTCATCAAGCATATCTTGTTTTGATAAATCCATGTTGACTGTTTCAACTCATGTTCTCCTTCACATGCCAGAAAATGACTTCCAGGAGGACTTGCTGCACAATTTTCGTGGTGTGAGGCTGGTGTGAGGCTGACTGGTGCCTGGTGTGAGGCTGACTGACTTGTAGTTCCTACAATTCTCTTTCTCAATCTTCTTGAATATGATTGTGACATTTGGGTTTTTCCAGTCATCAGGAATTTCCCCTGCCCACTGTGACCTTTTAAAGATGCTAACAAGCAGTCCTACGATGATATTGGCCAACTTCCTCTGCAGTACTGAATGTTGGTATATGTCCAGCTTGTTTAAGTTATCACCAGCTCACTCTTCCTCTACCATAGGTAGCATTTTCCCAATATCATCCCTGCACACTCCAGGCAGTGTCCTCAGAAGACAGCAGAAGACTCCTGGAGTCTTCTCCAGGAGAAGGGTAACATGGGTTACTTTTTCAGCATATACATCCCTAGCTGAAGTTCTTGACAGGATCTGGTCTTCCTAGGACTACAATAAAGAGGACAGTTAGAGAGAGAAATGGGCTGGGAACTTGGTAAAGTTGGTAAGCTTCACTGAAGCCATTTACACACTTCTGCAATGTGGCAAATTTGCCTTGAATGTCACAGTTACATATCATTTTGTTGATAAAAATATATAAATTTTCAGCAACCTATTTATAAATGTAGAAGTCTTTTGAATGAGAATGTCCATTCATAATATTTGTTTAACAAGATACCCAGTGAAGGAAAGTCTCTAGCAAAACTATATCTTCCAAAATGTGTTTCATAAGAGCTGTAGAACTTATTGCCAAACATTATAATATATCATTTGAAAATTAGTAGGTGATCAAGCAATTAGGCTGTCATAATACATAACCACAAGGGAAGTTTCATGGGAAAACTTAAATTTGGGATGTCTGGACTGTGGAATCATGCTTTCTACAGCTTTTATTTTATTTTATTTTATTTTATTTTATTTTATTTTATTTTATTTTATTTTATTTTATTTTATTTTATTTTATTTTATTTTATTTTATTTTATTTTATTTTATTTTATTTTATTTTATTCTATTCTATTCTATTCTATTCTATTCTATTCTATTCTATTTTATTTTATTATTTATTTTATTTTTCTTATTATTGAGTAAGTAGGAGGTAGCTTTAAAGAATACATTAATACAACTTATTCTAGATAGAACTTCATCAACTTTTTTTTAAAATTCTTTTTATTTTTTCTTACACTGAAATAACTTCAATCTATTTCTGTGTATGCTAGCATGATGTAGTGTAACATCAAGCTACTTTCCCTACAGGTTATACAGATCTGGCAAGTAATAACTAAGTTACAATGTTAGAACAGTGCCAAAATTATATTTGATCAGAACTGTCAGTCTTACCATACCTTGTACACATTGCATCTCAAAGGGTTGCATTTTCGGGAGTGGAGGGGAAGCAGAGAGGGGAAGGACAGCTTTGACTCATTTTCTTGGGTAACTATTGTGTTTTTATTAATCTCCATGGACTTCAATTACTTGCAGTTTCAAATTTAGGTAGACATATCAATGTCATCCTTAATTTCCTTATAGGTAGCTGGCAAGGTATTTGAGTTTGGTGTGGGTGTGAAGGAAACAATCTTTACCTCAGCTTTTAACTTCAATGTTGAGTATGGATAAATGTTACATAAATAATTTCTCCTTTCACAGAGTTGTTCACTGAGTTTAATTGAAGACCCAAAAGATCTTACTATAGTATCTTATTTCTACTTTTATTTCTTTTTTAAGCTTTGAAGATTCTCCATATTTTCCCTATCTATGACAGTTTTCTTTGCACATAACACTATCTGTGGGAGCTGTTATCACAACAACTGGTCTGTCTAACCTGTATCTTTATATTTTTGCAGAAGCAGGCAAAATTATACCTAAGATTGTCCTTCCACTCTTACATTGTACCTCTTTTTTTTTTTTGTACAGAATTTTTTCTTGCCTATTTTTTTTTATATTTTAAGATTCATTGGAAATTTAGATAGTCTCTCTTCAGTACATGTTACAGAATATTGTACTTGCTTTTATTCTGGGTAGGGTCATTTGGAGTTATTCTCAGCCTCCTGAAATCAAGTTCTAACAAGCTTAGACATAAAGGGCTTTCCTTTCAAACATAGTTAGCTGAGTTTGTGAATGCTTTGTACTATTGATTGGACTTTCATTCTTGCATTTAAAAGCAAAAATAGTCATTATTTTGTGATCTTCTGGCTAAATGTTTCTTTAGCAAAACTGATTAAATCCCATTTTGGCTTGCTGATGATCCAGGACATTCTGATAAACATTTCACATTTATTGACAATTTGCTCTGCCTTATGCACTCAGACCAGTGCCCTTCAAGAATATATATATCTATTTTTTATTATTGTTATTATTATTTTTGTTCAGCATCCATTTCTATTCTCAGAGCAAGCACTGCATGATGGGACAGATTCCTTTGTCTAATATTTTTTTTCCTGCACATTCACAAAAATGGACCAATTGACCAGATCCAGTGACAGATTTTGAGATGTCCTCCCCCTGCTATTAAGTTGATAGACTGCAGCAGTATGGTTTGAATCATATGTGGGCTCTGTCTCTCTCTCGAGAATAGAAATTTCCCAACAAAGCCATCTTTTAGAAGACCTAAGTGAGGTACTTGTATTTCTCCGCTATTTGAGGCAAGTACCTCTGTACATAATTGCCCCCAAAGACGGTTTAGGGTTCTCATATACTGTGTAAAGAACTGCCTAGAGATGACCAATATGAAATAATGACTAAGAGAGCATGCTTGAATAAGAACTTAAATCAAGGATATACCATATCTCCATTCACAGTGAAGTTCTCTTCAGCAGCTGGAACATGGGACTCAGTCTTCTTTGGGAGCTTCCTTCTCTTTGAACTGAGAAGTCAACCCCCCCCTTTATTTTTTTTCCTTAACCGCCATCAGTTTTGTCCTTCTTTCTGCATAAAGGTCCATCAGAAAGGATAGACACTGTCCCACTCCCTTGTAGAATTACATGCATGGAATTTTCATGAAATCAGAATATAGTAAATCCCAAAGTCATAGTGGCTCTTCCTAGATAGGTTTCCATGAAAGCATGTGGCAGTTTCAGCTTAGGTTCTCCACTGCAGCTGTTTAACCTCCTAATTAATTAGTCCTTTACTTAGTTTCCTTTCGCAGACCTCCTTCTCAAGCTGAAACAAAGCTTTGGACCAAGGATATATTTATACCGATTTTCTTCTTCCTGGTGTAGTCTGGATTAGACACACAATTACGTCTCCACCAAAACAATTCATGATATTTTCAGAATGGTAGGTACCTTCAAACAGTCTGAGTGGGTTTCAACCAGTAAATGCACATGTCATGTTTTAATAATGAAGGATTTTTAATAATCTATGACAATTTAAACGGTCTGAACCCACATAATTTTTGCTGCAATCTATTTGAAAACATTCCTGTGATTTAAATTTTTAACATCAACATGGCATTCACCACATTGTGCTGATCTATTATCTTTTCCTTACACACAAAGTTTGATCAACCCTTTCTGATGATACTACAGTATGCTACTTACACGTCTCCACAAATAAGACGTTGGTTGCAACTCACCAAGAGTTTCTACTCTGCCAAAGGAGAAAGAATGCTCATTTACATCATTGTAACTAAGCTTCTCAAGCCTGTGTTCTCTCTTGACAAATCTGAAGGCCTGACAATTAGTAGCCTTTATTAGCAAAATGGGAAGCTGCTAAAGTTGGCATGTCTCATTAGTTTATAAGAAAGGAATTACATTTCTCATACCTGGGATACAAATGCACAAAGAGAGAGGAAACTATAAACCCCACATCCCACAGAATCAGATACGGCAAGGTAAGCAATTACTTGTCTTTTCAAAGATTACTATCCAAATAAATATTTTTTTGTCTACTTAACTATCAGAAATAAATTTAAGGACATATTTTCAAATATTGCTTATCTTTCAGAATAACAATTATTCCTGATGGTCTTTAGGTGATTTACTTTCCTAGGCGAAACAGAGTTGAGCAAAGAACTTAAAGAAAAACATACAGAATTGTCAAATGCAAATATTTCCACCTGAATGCACAGAATTCTTTGTTGTCACCAAAACGCTGAAAACACTTTCTGGTGTAAAAAAAGTACTGTACTGTTTTCCAACTGCTCTTTTGCTTATATGTCTTTATTCTTATGTTTTCTTTTTTTCTTTCACATTTATTACTCTAACCTATCACATAACATAAATGCTAACAAGGCTTGCACAAATGTCTACTGTTATATGCTTTTTACATATGTTACAAAAAAGAAGTCTTACATTCTTTGCTGACACTTGTTTTATTCCTAAAGAGAGTTGTAATGTAAATACAATTCTGAACCACAGAAATTGTACATGTGGCTTTATAATGGTTTACTGTCAGTGTTACTGTTATTGCTAAATTCACCCTCTCCTCTTGTTTTCAGTTTTTTTAGTACCTGACAGCAGTTTTTGTCTTTCTCGTCATTTTAGCATAGCCAGGAGAAATTGTTTTTCCCTTTTTTGTATAAAGTACATGCAATAGGAGCCTGACTCAAACTACAGTTTCTTAATAGTATTACTAAATAACTAATAATATTTTAAATGCCTATTTTTATTCATATCATAAAATGAATGATGCACTGATTAATCAATGGAACAAGTAATTCCATATAAAAAATGATTTTTTCATCTCATTTTTGAAACCTGCTGTGGGAACGCCACCTTAGGAATCTAGAAAAGAACAGAAGGAGGAAAGATAGAAACTTGCTTATGTGACTGAGAATTTTTGCTATATCATCACTGTTATTTTCTTAGATTAAAATTGAAGGAATGGGGGGAAATTAAAATAAGTGAACATTTATGTGTGTAATTTATGTTGATGAATGTGCAATAAATGCATGTGTACAGCTTGGTCATAAGGCTGAATGGGTGGTGATATGCAACTTGTCACAAAAATAGTCTTAATTACCACTAATAGAGACATTATAATTATTTGCAATGTAAGGAAATAACATAAGTGTAACAAACCACAGTTTTCTTTCTCTGAATTTCTTGTAATCCATCTTGGAAAAGCAAGTCTGATAAAAATGACAAAAAGGCATACCTGTACTCTTACCTGCACCCACCCAATTTTAATCTCTCTTACACTGAGAGCTAGATTTTTAATTAATATAAATCAACAGTTCAATGGGACACCACTGAAATCAACGTCATAATATATATTGTTGTGGATAAGAATCTAGTCCAAGAGTTTGCTGCAGTAATCTGATAATACAGATAAAGTGTTAAAGAATCTTTATGTGTCTGTAGTGTAAACACTAAACATTGATCATCTGATGATTTTATTTATGAGCATAAATATATTCCAAGACAATGCCTTGAACTTAGGTAGAACAGTGACATTAAAAAAAAAAAAAAAAGTGGGATTGAAAAGTCATTAACATTTCTCTGAGTGACACTAGAGTGGAAATTTTAAGGCCAGATCATTTATAACAACAGAATGAAACTCTTTCAGTAGCAACTATGGCACCAGGAACAGCACAACAGCCCCTTTTCACCTCTTTGTTTTTCAAACCACAGTAATATATATTACTTCCTTTTCAATGTCAATACTATTGTGATAATTTCTAGAAAAATGGAAAATCCATGGGTGACATTGGCTGCTTTCTTTTACTCTGGCACTGTACTAAATAATTAAAGAATGCATTTATTTATTGAATCATTAAGCTACTTCAGCACGTGTAGCTGAGTGTAAGAGTCTTTCAGAGAAAAAAAGAAAAAAAAGTTAAACTTTGATAGTAAGCTAGAAATTGCTTTTACTTAGAACTCAACGTATTCGAAACATTTATTTATTAACATGGGTGTTTTTAACATTCTGTTTGTTACTTCTTCCACCAAGAACAAATATTAATTTCCTCTAAACTAAGCCTCCAAAAGATTAGATTTAGAATAAAATTTGCTGAAATTAATGACAAATTTTCCTAAAAATGAAAATAACAAAACAGGGAAAATACTTAAACCAACATTCACATCCAAAAGATATCAATCTTCAAGTATTAGCCCATAACTATTACATTAAACCTTGTACTTGGTGCATTCCTGGAAATGCTCATATCTTTGGTCCCAACTTCCTAGGTCGATATTTTAAAATAACTTACCATTAGCTGTAATAAGCCTTCCACAATTTTATTATGTATACATAAGGCAGGTACAAAGAGGAATAAATGAAAAAAATGGTGGTACATATTTTTTTTTACAAAAGACAGAACTTTGAATATTTCACACATACAAACTTCCAGAGTTACCTTGTGTACAGTGGAATCTGTCTAGACCAACTTCAGATATCTAAAACTTCTTCAGGCAAGGATGCAGTCTGAGAAGCATTTCTTTAGCTGACAGTGCTGGCATAAACAGGTCCTAGCTTCACCATATGCTTTTCCCTCTGTACTGTCCAGTGAATTACACTAAGCCATCTCTTTGTAGGTCAGGTATGACTGATATGCTGAAACTACTGTTGAAATCAGCCATAATCAAATAATGATTTGTCTCAGATGTAGTCAGCCCATGCTGCTTCCATAGTCAAGAACATATAGAAGACTCTGTTGCTTCTGTTTTAGAACAATATGACTTTTTCTTTGCAGTTGTCTGTCCCCAAGGTTCGTAAAAATGGCAAGGTGCTGGCATTCAGCTGAGCAGGTGGTTCTGTGGTGGTTCAGTCTGAGTCAGAGGTGGCTGTTTCTGGCTTTTCTTTGCATCCCCAGCTGTATGTTCCTTCCTTTTTCTTCTGCTTTTCTGGTCCTATGATGAGGTAGTTTAAACTGAGCAACTTGCTTTGAATTCAGCATTGACCCTGTTTTGAGCAGAAGGTTGGTCTTGAGACCTCCCAGGTTCACTTCCAGCCTGACGGATTCTTTGTCTCGATGATGGTGACTGTATTTCAGCTGAGGAATATGATGAACAGAAACAGTACCTTTCATCTGAGAAATTATGATTCTTTATACTATTGGATTCTATTTGAACGGGAAAAAAAAAAAGAAAAAAGGAAGCACTTTAAAAATTCAGGAGACTTATGTATACAATAATTTTGTCTTGGTTTGTATTTACAAAGCTTTAAGTAATGTCAGTTTACTGAGTGGTTTCCAGTGAGTACTTTGGTTATATTCAAACCTGAGGAAGAGAATACTGAGAAAATCAAAACGTCACATGGACTAACTTTTGTGTGTTGTTGTTTCTCTGCTCTTAAGCTACTTCAAGGCAGTTTGCAAAATTTCTACTTACAACTAAATTAGCTACAGGAATAACATTTACTAAAAATAAGGCAAAGGTGACAACTTTGAAAGATTATGTTACAATTATATGGTAATTTATGTTGACAATAATTATGCTATGGTTGCTGTGCTTACAATATTTAATTTTGTTTTTCTTCCACTGTGAATTTTTTTTTCCAGAGGAAAGGAATTTAGCTCAGATCAGAACTTCTATTTATGGAATAATAAGTTTTATATTCTTCATGTTCATGTTTGGAACTTGAACACAGTTTGCTGGACTGAAAATTAATGCAGAAATCATCTTATGGGCTTGCCTATGTCCATATGTCCAAAATCCAGCTACTTAAGCAATTAAATCTGTATTTAATTAACTGTGAGTGAGTGGAAATTATCAGTCATTTCACCTAATTTTATATGCAGAAGCCAAACCTCTAATACTGGGCTATTCACCATCTTTTCTGATCATAATCAAATGAGAGAAGCAAGCATTTGCTGAGGGTGGAGTATGTCAGTTTCCTTCAAAGTATCTCAGAAAGTCTGAGGTTGGAAGGGACTTCTGGAGACCATTTGGTCCAACCATCCTGCTCAAGTGGGGACACCTAGAGCTGTTTGCTCAGGATCATGTCCAGGTTGCTTTTGAGTATCCACAAGGAGGGAAATTCCACAACCACTCTGTGCAACCTGTGCAGGACTTTCCTCAGGTGCAGGTCTTCGCACTTCCCCTTGTTGAACTCCAGGAGTTTCCTGTCAGCCTCAAGCTCTTGAGGTCCCTCTGTATGGCAGCATGACTCATTAATTTGTCATAGAATCATTAAGGTTGGAAAAGACCTCCAAGATCGTCTAGTCCAACCATTTTCCAACCACAAATATTACCCACTAAACAATGTCCCTAAGTTCCATGTCCAACCTTTCCTTAAACACCTCCAGGGACTGTGACTCCACCACCTCCCTGGGCAACCTGTTCCAATGCCTACAATCAGCCATTCCTCACTGTTTTGCAGCATCAGCAAACTTGTTGAGCATACACTCTGCCCCATCATCCAGATCATTAATGTCAAGGATCCTTAGATGCCTTGGGTTGCATTGCTCACTGCAGATGCATGTTTCTGGCCATTAGCTATGAAGAATATCTGCGGTTACTAAATCTGACTTAGAGATCTAAATGATTTACTTTAGTTAACTTAAATGTTGAAGCTAGAACATAATATTCTTACCTGAGGCAAACAGTTTTAGAGAGTCTGAGCATTCTGACCTCCCCACGGCTGCATATATTCAATGAATTTAAATAGTCAGGTTAGGAGATCTGTGCCTAAAAACATGAGGCTGTTCCCTACATTACCCTTTATGTGCCTCCCAGTACCATTTGCAATTACAATGAAACATGCATTACCTTTTTTAAAGAAGTGTCCATGATTTATTTTTTCTTACTGTTCAATCATTTTCTTTTACACAGTTTTCCTGCTTCAACAAGTGAGAATGTTTTGGAACAACTTCAGCTACTCCCAGTGTTTACACTTTTCTGTATTTTCTGAAAGTTGTCACAGTCCCGCTTCTTCATTATTTGCAGAAACAATCACCTTTCAACTGAATGTTACCATGTTATCTTCCTAATAATTTGTTTTTCACTTCTGAAGTCTTCTTCTCAATTTTATTAAAATCTCTGTATCATTAAGATTAGAATGAATTATTCTAGATGATGTCATAGCAATGCCAAATGAAAAGAAAGCTTATCTTTCTTTTTGAATGTGATGTCTATATTCAGTGTCATGAGTCATTGCTAATGCAGAGTTAAGGTTTCCTGATTATGTCTTATGTCCTTCCAGAATATAGCAAAATCAAAACCTCAGACACCAGACAAATATAAAGTTAAGACAGAGGTAAGTGCAAATTTAATTTTTTCTTCTTCCATTTACCCTTGCAGACACCTTTTTTGTATATGACAGAGGTATTTAGGGTCACTATACACCATTGTGCATTTAGCATTCCAGCTAAATAACCAAAGATGGATGAGATGAATCCAGGTCTTACTGTGAAATCATATAGACTGGATCATAAAGAGCAAGAGGGTCAACAGCGTTAGCACATTTGGCACTGATTTTCTGAGAATAAAATTGGAAGATTTGTTTTACTTTTTTTTTTTTTTCAAGAAATAAGATTCATTAAAGGTGTTTCATATATCATGTATATTTCTTCTACCACTGTGGAAAGTTAAACACTGTAAAATACTTTTGTAGGCCCCATCTACACAATCTCTCTATGATTTCTTATAATGGAATAGACATAAAATTCATGGTATAAAATATTTGGAAGGTAGACTTGCTAAAAGGGCATGGAGAGAAACTGCAGGTCATAATTCTCAAAATGTTAATAGTTAACTATTGTGTTGGTGAAACTAAAATTAAACGTATGACAGATAATATTCCATTTATCCCTTCTACCATCTTTTATAATATACTGCCTCCCTCCTCTACAATATTCAGTTAGTCTTTTTGTCCAGTTAAAGCCCTGCCAAATATGCAGATGGTCTAACCTGACTCTTATTAACTCATTTGTATTTTCTGACACTTTGGTCCTCAAGCAAATTGTTTGGTGATATTTGTCTTAGTCTTGTGTTTTCAAGGTTTCAGAATTAAAAATATTACTTCTGTCACTGTATTTATCCCAGTTTCACTGTATTTATCCCATTTATCATCCTCTTAGAGGGGTGGGAGCTCAGACGTTCAAAATGCAGGTTGAGCATTCATTTGATAGAGTCTTGGAAACCATTGCTCTGAGGAACATGCAACCATGCTAATACCCATATGAGAGCAAGAGGAGCTTAGAACTTGTAATCCAAGTTTACTCAGAGCACAAAAAAAAAAAAAGCTTAAACTCTGAGATCTTGACCTAAACCTGGAAGGTCCAAAGGAATTCAATATATCGTCATGCAGAAGAGCAGGGTATACCTACTTCTACCAAGTAGCAATATATTCAGCCATGATGTACAGTATATGTTCTCTTCACTGACTGATTTGAATTAATCTCTTGTCTTCTTTTAAGATTGAATTGACTGGGTCAGGTAGAATGCTTTAGAGGGATGTTACACCTTTCCTGAAGAGCAACTGCACATCCTCAGGAAGTAAATGATGGAGACAGCTGAGTGTGACAGGGAGAAGAAAGAAAGAAGGGAGTCATTGGAAGAAGCTGGAAAACAGAAGTTTGAAGACAGATTGGCAAGAACAGCAGAACAACAGTTGCACCTATTGCCTCACAGCATCAGTAACACAGGTTGAAGGGTGATTACTTGAATCTCCAGCTTCCTGTGATAATTAGCGGTCTTCACTCTTTCTCAACTGCCTTGCTATAAGGCCCACCTTTTTGACACACATATGTTTCTTGCAAGAGCTGAAGAGCTACAGACCTGTTCTTTTAATGATATTTTCCATTTTACTTCTCTGAATTATGGTTGGAACATAGCTGAAGATAACACAGGTTTGTAGAATTTATCCACTTGTCATTTGGGAATTATAGTGTACTCTCATCTCATATACATCAAAAAAAAAACAACCTTGCCCACTCTTTATTTGCACTATACTACTGCCAAAGAGGATGTAGGTGCCCTGAATGACAGACCAGTTAGTTTCAATGTCTCATTCCTGATAATCAGGCAAAACTGGTTTCTGTCTGTGGGAGTGGAATGATAAAACTGAAAAAAAAAAAAAAAAAGAAAAGAAAAGAAAAGAAAAAAAAACAGGTTCCATGTATCATACATTCTGTCAAATGCATAAACCTGATGAACTGAAGCATGCAATGTATTGAGTTGTCTTTTTGGTGAGTTCCCCACCAAGGAATATCCCTGAAAAGCTCAGCATTCCCTGGCGACTTACAAGGGACAGAACATCTTCATTTACCATCATCCACTGAAGAGAGAGAAGAGGTGAATAGATTTAGCTAAAGCAGACCTCGTCTGCATGCTCAATATTTTATTGTATTTGTTTTGTTTTGATTTGCTGTAAAACTAGCAGAAACTCTTTGTTATGGTAAGGTGAATTCACTAATATTATCTGAACAGATTGATTTAAAATATGCTAAATGTAATTGATTAGGTTCAGTGAATTTGAAAATAGGAATAAATAGTACTGTTGCTTCATTTTGTATTTATTTGGTATTGAATTGGATAAACCCAGTATTGCTTTTATTTGGTACTGTGTAGACTAAATGTATTTATGTTTTAAATGTTGCCAGAGACACCAATTAGAGATATATCCTATCATAATAGTCACTGTACACGTATTACTTCCTAGAATGAATGGTTTTTATTTGCAAGAAAAATCTCTAGTATAGCTGTAGAGTCTTGAACATAAATAGAGCAGATGTTAGATACACTGTGAGTTCTGTGTGATATCAGAACTGAATTTGGCTCTCAAGAGCTGAGAGTGTAAAATGAAACTTGGAAATATCTGTGCTTCCTTTGGTATACAACACCTTTTAAAATGTAAAACCTCATTTTAAATATGAAAAAACAGTTTGTTTGTTCTTGCAGATCACCAGGTATAAAGAACATGTTGTTTTTCTTCTTTACCCATTCTCTTCAGATTTTCTTGCATGTAAAACATATTTAACTTGCTTGCTACCATGCCAATATGACCAACAAAATTGCTACTCATACAAAGTTATCTATAATTCCTAAATATCCTCCGTATGTTGATGTCACTAGCCATTCATATGACTGTTCATTTTGTGTGTGAACTTTTAGTGCTGAATATAACATCCCTGCCTTAAACTGGTCCTTGCAGTTTACTATTTATGTGATCAATTTTGTTTATATGTCCCATGAACTCCCTTACCGTCTCTTGTATTTTATATGGAAAAAGCTTGTGAAATTTCTACTCATGAGAACTCATCCATAATCACAGAGACTGAAGTCAGGAACTAGCATGTGTACAAGTAGATTACAGGAAATGTTACAAATTTCTTTACGTTTATCAGTTAGGTGCTCCATGTGTGACCTTGGATGATCATCCTTACAGGTTAACTTCTCTAGAATACCTCTTCCCATCTTGTTCTGTCTGACAGGAGCACCAATGACTTCAGAACAAATTGACTATTGTTCACTAATAAATAAACTGAAAGTACAGAACCTTTTTCAGATATGTAGCAGCCATTGTTTCCAAACAACATTAATGTAGGTAATGACTGGTTCTCTCTTTTAGAATAGAGTGGGATTGAATAGAATAGCATACAATGCAATTTAATACAATGCAATACAATGCAATACAATGCAATAGTTCAGTTGGAAGGGACCTTTATCTGACCATAATATTAATGACCACCTAGAACAATTTCTTGACAATTTCAGGGCTAACCAAAAATTAAAACCTATTATTGAACACATTATCCAAACATCTCTTGAACACTGACAGGCATGGAACATCAACCACCTCACTAGGAAGCCTGTTCCAGTGTTTGACTATCCTCAGATTAAATAAATTTCTCCTGATGTCCAGCTTGAACATCAGGTGCAGCTTTGTGTCATTCCCATGCGTCCTGTCATCAGTTACCAGGGAGAAGAGACTTGCACATCCCTCTACACTTTCCCTCCTCAGGAAGTAGTAGAGAGCAACCTCTCAGTCTTCTTTTCTCCAGACCACACAACCCAAGTGTCCTCTTCCTCTCCTCATAGGACATACCTTCCAGCCATTTTACCAGCTTTTAGAAGACAAGTGTTGAACCAACAAAAACTGAATGCCAGAAAATATTTTTATTTATTTTTAACTCCAGAAACTTATCTAAGTGTGCTCTCATTTCTTTATGACTTTTCAAGAACAATGTCAGTAAATTAGTTAGACAATCCACTTTAGAATATTTTAGGTTAAATGTTATTTTTAGCTTCTCCAGAAAACCTTAGATAACCCTTATGCTCCTTTGATAGGTTGTGACAACTGTCTAAGAAAAAGAGAATCTGGCCTCTGTTGGTGCTTTTGGTACAAAACTATATGCTGGTGAATATTGCCATTAAACATTCCAGTATGTTCTCTTACCTCTATTTTATCAACATCTGTATTTAGAAAAGCTTCATTACTTTCTAATTATACTTACTTCCCTCCTTTTTTCCCCTCATTAAAAACCCAGTAGTCAGCAGCTCAGCAATTATATCATCATCACTAATTTTCTTCCTTTTCGTTTATTAATTAGACTCTTTCGCTTTAGGTCCTTTTTTTTTTTTCCTCGGCATAAAAAAGTCATTCTTACTCCTTTTATTTCTGTTGACTAATAATGCTGTTGTTAATAATTCTTTGTTTAACATTAATATTATGTTCAGAAATAATAAGACTTGATTCTTCTCTCTTCTTTACAAAGAGAAAACTGGAGAAAACATAGTCCAGTTAAAAGAGTAAAGTAGAATGATTTAAATCCAAACTTTCCACAAAGCAAGTCTGTTTTAATCCTGGATTCTGCTAATACCTTGTCCTTCATGGTCTCCTTGGTTTTCAGGACACATTTGAGAAACAAAGTGATTCTAGAATACAAGTCAGGAAAGACACAAGATTCAGCTGATTGTGACAAATTTACTAAAATTTTTGTCAAGGCTATGTGGGAGACAAAGAATTCTCTGCCTCTGTTATGATGCCCAGGAAGATAAGGAAGATACCCATCATCAGATTTGCTTTGTTATACACATGGCTCTTGTGACAGTGTGCACAGAGCACCCTATTTATCCATATTTATATTTTTCCAGGTCCAAATGAGTTAAGTCTGCATATGCATGTCTGAAATGATCTTATATGTACAAACACAAATAATACACCCAAAGCCATATTATTTCCACACTAGCTGTTGTACAGAAGTAATAAAATTACTGTCACACAATATTGGTAGTACAACAAACTTCAGAGACCTCAGTCAAAATGAGGATCCCAAAGTATCAGGTACTTCACAAAATAGAAATCTTCAATACAATTCCTATTCCTGAAAAAGTCATATGCCTTCAGAACAACACAAAGCCCCCAAATACTTTTTACATAACATTTTTATGTAACATTTTGACGTACAGTATGAAAATGTAATTCATGTGTCCCTTGACCTTTTTTTCCTTCTACTTTTGCTTCCTTTCTGGCAATTTTTTTTTATTTATTTTTTTTTCCAGACCTTTCCACTGATCTCCTGTCACATTCTGCTAAATAGCTTTCCTGCTGATTACAATGCTGTTTCCTACTGTAGATCTCTTTCTGCTCACATGCTTTCAATGTGTCTCCTCATTCTTTGTCAATAGTTCCTGCTGTTGTCTAACAATTTCCACAAACCTTATCACTGTATCATCAATTCCCTTTTCAGACAAATACTACTTTGTATATATCTCTTTATCTCTTGCAGCATTCTTGCAACTCCTCCCTCTGATTACAGCATGCGGTTATGTAGGGGTTTCCTGCTCATTGAAATAAAGTGATTCTCCATAGCACTGTGCTGCTCCCTTCAAAGATCCTGTCTTCTGTGGCTACTGTCCCTGCAGAGCATGTATTTGTTCCCCTCCCATTCACAGTCGTTAAACTGGACCCTCTTAGAAAACTAATATTCCCTCATCAGTTCTTAGTTTTCCCATGTGTCCCAATTGCCTTCTAAATAAGAAATGGTTATGTACTTTAAAGTTCATGAAAAGTTCAATTTTGGTATTAGCAAAGGAAGCATGCTTTCGTATCCAAATTCTCCAACCGGCAGTCTTCTTCCCTTTCAGTCTTTTCTTGTGCTTTCTTATTTGGACCATCAAAGTGTTCACCACACCAGCTCCTATAACTTATCTTTGCCAACATATCTATCAGGACTGAAACTAAGCATTTCGCTTGGGCTTTTCCTTCTAATGACATGCATCTCCTTTTGTTGAACCCATAGCTCTTTCTTGCATCAACAACTAATCTTGAAAGCTAATCTACTTTAGGTAAAAGGAGAAAAGCTGCAATAAGCAACAGCATTTTCAGAGTTTAGATTTATTTTCTAATCTGCCATATGCATTTTGCATCCCTAGCAGATCTGCTGGAATGCTAGACATTCATCAGGACAGATGACATTACTCAGTAGTTCTTTCTTTGCTTTAACATCCAGTTGTATGTTTTTCATCCAGTCATGTGATTTTTTCCATTGTTTTTCACTGATCTTACATCCAGCATCTCTGAGCAAGTGCCACAGATATGAAGAGCAATGGTAGAGAAAGAGCAAGAACAATACTGTCTCCAGTACCAGGGCTCTGACTTTCACCCCTGACATATAAGCAACCCATCTCTTAGAAGCAAATAAACCACCCAATACCACACAGTCACACATATACATGCCAACACCCTGCAGTAGCTGGAGATGTCCTATTGCAATTCTTGCCACTTCATTACTGCTCAACCCTGCCTGATAAACTGAGCTCTCCCATAAACCAGTTGCCATCCTTCTGTCCTATACTCCTGTCTACTGTAAGTAATCCAGCTCCCCTGGCACTTCCTACCCTTTATTCTTTCAGTCTCCTGCATGAGAAATGATTATCATTCTACATTTTTTTTCCTTAAAGGGAAGTTGAAAGTGTGAAGATCATAATCATATTTATTTTTCTAGAATGTAGAGTTTTGGTGGGCTTAAATCTCCATTCTTATCATTTGTCCTAGCTGTGAGAGTAGGTAATTAATAATCTTCATTTCTGAGAAAGAGCAGAAATGGAACTGCAAAGCTCAGCAATTCTACACATCCTCCTTTTTTACGCATATTTTGTGATTTTTCTTCTTTGCCTCACTATCTCCCATATTTCACCCCACAGATTCTGGTAATGTCTACTGTGGAAAGACTTACAACAATGACATTACTGCTTCTCTGCCTTTGTTAGTTATGTGGAAGATGAGTCACTGTACAAACATTATAAGATTAGCATCCTGTCCTCTTGTGGCCTACACTGTGAAAGTCAATATGGTGGCCATTATCCAGATTGTGTGAGTTGTGCCAGGAAAAAAACAATCAGTCTCCTGCCAGCACACTGTGTGTTACAGGTTTATTACACTGATCCTTTCTTCTGAATGTCATAAATATGACGTGTTGCTTTAATATTTTTCTCAAAGAAAGTGCAAGATGAATAACACGATGCTATTGTACTCTACTGCTGCACCTGTGTTCTTCTGTTTATTTAAGCAAACATAAATAAATAATAAACAATCAGGAAATGTTAATCTTTAATTCAAATTCAAACTGACAACACTGAGAAACTGTACACTGCATGTTTGTACACACATTCTGGTTATTTACCAAAGTGGATCTTTACTGACATCATTTCTCATGTCACCAAATCTGAAAAAAACGAACAAATAAACAAACAAAAACAAACAAACAAACAAACAAAAAACCCCACACCTTACCTGGAAAGAGGCAGTTCTTAGATGGTTTCTTATCTTTTACAGTGAGAAAGGAGAGCCTGTTTTTTACCATTGTAACATATTTTTGTGCTATATTGATGATATATTTTGCTGTTAGAATCAGTCTGTCTGAATTTCTGGGGGTTTTGATCAATGAAATGCTGGCAAATTTTTCTCTGATAGCATGGTTTTTTGTTTGTTTGTTTTTAACGATTAAAAATGATGCTCATATATTTGGAGAAAAGAATATTGTGTTTTAAGGATTGGCAGACACTCCTATATGATCTTTCATTTCTGCAGAACTAATTTTTTTCCATATTATTTCCTCATGAAATTATAGGTGTTTGGTGCTCATCTCCATGTACATTTGTAAAGCTACACATTTTTATTTTCTTTTAGAAAAGAAAGAACAATTGCATCCAATTTCAAAATCCAATAAACCAAGGTACTTTTTTCTTATATTTGTGAAGCATAAGCACAGGTGTTAAAAAACAACCACTACTTTTATTTTTGGTACAAAGAAATCCTATTGGTAAGACTGAAATTATCTGTAAGAGGTAATGTCATTAGAAGCTGAAGTGTCTCAGCAATATGTGGAAATGGATATTTAAGACAGAATACAAATCTTTGTCCAAATAGAACCCTTTTATATCTACTATTTTATCTCTCGGAACATCTGTTTACATGTATACAAATCATTCATACTCCCTTTTAATAAGCAGAACCCAGTGAGCACCTTCAGTCTACAATTAAAAGTTATTTTCTTAGCTCTGAATAATTTGAGTGATATTTTCTGTTCCTACCGTATTTTTTCCACACCCTTTTTGGGGTTTGAATACAAAAACTACATGCAATGTTCTAGTCCTGGAATGTCATATACTGAGGGAAAAGATCATCTCAAATACTCCCGTGTTTACCTGAAAAGTGATGTTAGGATATCATTCTGAGCTATCTGTCCACTGTCACTTGTTTATCTTTTCTGAGTTGTTTTCTAGTTTATAGTTCTCATTCTGAAGCTTTCTCAAAAATGTTTTTCCTTATATGGATTCTGCCTTAAATGTCCTTAGTATGATTTCTACAATTGTTTGCCATTCCTAATGGTAAATGTATGAATTCTTCCTTTGTTTGCCATTCCTAGAGGTAAATCCACTTGAAAATTATATATTCAATATAATATGATTTATTCCTGTTCATTTTTAAAAGCACAAAATGGCACTTTACTTTTAGTACTGATTGCTTGCTACTAAAGCCTCTTCTGAGTTCTGTGGAACCTCAATTTCTCAGTTTAAGTAGCTCAGAAGCAATGTTGGCTCAACAAGTTTATGCTTCCTGCATGCCTAAATATTTGTTCCCTTCCTCCTGCAGGTGTATGCTGCTCTCTTCATTGTGTCAGTTATATCAGCGAATTAGTACAGATCTGTGATTAAACTAGCAAAAAATTAAGCTGACTTTCCTGCTACTGTATTGTGGATTGGTATTCTCAGCTTATTCCTACTTCATTTAACATAAGAATTATTGATATTTCATACTTCTTTATTATGATTATTATTTGACCAAGATGTTATGCATATTTAAATTGCTTTCCAGTGGTTGTAGTACCACCACATAAACTATATCCAAGGATATCAAATGGCAAACTTTTTGGCAAACATCATAGAAGTACCAGAGAAATCCTTTATGCCTGAAAGGCTTATTCTAGTTTGTGATGTATATTAACAAATTAGCATGTGTAAATTTGTATTTTCAACCATATGAATATATTAAGGATTTTTGTCTTAAATATGATGCCTTCCATGAGTGCTAAAAAATATTTCCTCTCTTCACAGTAAAGCACAGAAAAATGCCCATTTCGAAGGGTTCATGGGGAAAAGGCAAGACTAAATAACAAAATTATGCATTACTATGGTATTTCATGTTCCCTATAATGTGTTAATGGTTTCCTAGTAACAAAGATACAATATTACTAGGTATTTTAAGAAGGATAGAATAGTGTCTACTGTAATTAGCAACTATTCATCTTCTGAGAAAATTGAGACCACAAATGCCTACTTCATTTGTCTGCATTTGATTGCTGAAATATATCACATAATTTAGAGTCGTCTTTTATTATGTTTGCATCTCAAATCTTAAATAATGTATATTCAAATGATCTGAAAAGCAAAGCTGCTACACATAGCCTCACTAGATGGAATGGAAGTAGATTCTCTTACTTAAACTATTATCAAATTTTAGGGTAAAATATATATAAGGCATAATATAAGGTTTAAGGTATTTTAACTTAGTTAAAATGTCTTAAATGAAATGTGTCATGTAAGTGAGTTCTTCAGATTTTTCTTTCATCTCATTCTGGGCTTTTATATGTCAATTTGATCTATGACTTTAGTAAAGTTGTACTTTATTGAAAGTAGATATTCTACCATTTCCTCTAGTAGAATGATGAGAATGTGATAATATGAACATGTACTGCTTTACAGCGTTATAGTACTTAAATTTCAGAAATAACTCTTTCTATATATGAAACAAGGACACAAGTATAATTCTGTTTTTGTAGTTTTAAGAGTAATATCATTTTCTTCCACTGATTGAAAGATCTTAAAGACTGTCATCTCATTCCCTGAATAAACTTTACTTCAAAATGCATCTGTATTTTCATTAATTTTACCTTTGTGTCCACAGCAAATAACACTACAATTTCTTCATGCTATGGGTTCTCCATAATATGTCCTGCTATTTTAACAGGCTCATAGTTGTAATGTCATAGACCATTAATTTATCCTCATCATTACCATTCTAATATCCATATTGTGCATATCTTTGACATATTGACTACAGTAAAAGAAATTCCCAGAATTCAAGACAATGTTGTATTGTTATTTACTCCCTTGAATATGCATTTAATTATTTTTTTCCAACTACTGTTTATATAGATTGTGTCATATATTCATTTATATAACAAATATATCTATAAAGAATAGGTAGAAGCTTGTTATATGGAAGTCCCATAAATTCTCAACATTGGCATTGTATCAATGGCTAGTCAGTTTGAAAATAAATAAAATAAAATAAAATAAAACAAAACAAAACAAAACAAAACAAAACAAAATAAAATAATAAAATAAAATAAAATAAAATAAAATAAAATAAAATAAAATAAAATAAAATAAAATAAAAATGAATTTTTATTCACGATAAAATAGAGGATCAGGGTAGATGATATAGACTCACCAACATATGAGTGATGAGGATATCTGAGACATCAAAAAGCATTGTCAGATGATGTTTTGCTTTCACACTTTGTGTACACTCAAAGATCTATACAGTAGACTCAGACAGACTAATATGAATTGTATTTGAATGATAAAACTCTGTGACACTATAATTACATTTTTGTGATATCCATGAGAGGCAATGACGTGCCATACAAGGAAAGTTTGGAATCCTTTTTTTTTTTTTTTTTAAGCCAACTGTTTCATATTTTGCTGTGTGCCTGTGTAAAGAATGACAGACTGTATTACCATGATAAACCTTGTGTAATTACAGAAGAAAAAGAAGAGAACTATACTTCTTAATACATCAAGTTTTCAGTGAAATGTGAGACTGAAAATAATTATCTGTGGAAGAGTTCACTTCAGTTAATAAAACAAAATGGCTTTTGCCCTGTACTTATTTGCTTATTTTTCATATAGTTAACATTTTCACATCAAATAATTTGATTACTCTACTGCAGAGTTTTGTTTTTGTTTGTTTCCTAGTTTTCTTCTGATGAATGCAGTGCTTTTGTTTATATTTGCAACACAGTCTGCTGTTGATCTCTATGTGGACTTGCTTTGTTTAAAAAGTTCTCCATTCATTTTTCAACAGTGTAGCAAAACACTATCCACCTGTGGTGGACTGTTTTGGTGTAGTAGGATGCACTCCATCTTTGTGCGTGAACACCATTTTAATTGTAAGATTGCAATGACTGAATGCTTACATTTTGTCCTTTGTCTTGCTTTCATTCTCCAAATCAGCATGTATACAAAAGGAGGCTGAGCATTCTCAAGCATCAAATGATTTCAAAAAGTCATGTTATCATTAATTTAAAGGGTGTTAAATTCAAATATTCACATCCTTTGACAAGATGTGCCTGAAGTCATGGAAGTATGTTGTCTGCAGAAGGGAGGCTGGAACATTGCTGGAGAAGGATCTCAACTCACCTATGATGAATAGCAGAGGAATGCTGCAGTATTATTGCAGTTGAGTCCACTGAATGTCAGATCACAGAACTCTGCAGAATGCACCATAACTACGACATGGCTTCCATTTACCAATTATACAATATGCAGCTAAGGCATACCATGCTGTCAAACTCATCAGAATATCACCTGAACCTGAGAAAATCAGAAATGCTTTCAAGTCCTTCAGTCCTACCAACTGTCAGTTCTGGTAAGTTTAGAAAAATGATCAAGCAATCCTATTTACTAAATAAAATCTATTAATTGCTATAAGACTGTTACACCTCAATTTAGAAAGTGTAGCATAAGACTGGATTAGAAAATTTGGAAAGTCACTGCTGGATTCGTCTTCTTTTTACACCACAAGAGAATCACAGAATCACAGAATCATCTAGGTTGGAAGAGACCTCCAAGATCACCTAGTCCAACCTCTGACCTAACATTAACAAGTCCTCCACTAAACCATATCACTAAGCTCTACATCTAAATGTCTTTTAAAGACCTCCAGGGATGGTGACTCAACCACTTCCCTGGGCAGCCCATTCCAATGCCTAACAACTCTTTCAGTAAAGTTCTTCCTAATATCCAACCTAAACCTCCCCTGGCGCAACTTTAGCCCATTCCCCCTCGTTCTGTCACCGGGCACGTGGGAGAACAGACCAACCCCCACCTCACTACGGCCTTCTTTAAGGTACCTATAGAGAGCGATAAGGTCACCCTGGAGCCTCCTCTTCTCTAGGCTAAACAACCCCAGGTCCCTCAGCCGCTCCTCATAAGACTTGTTCTCCAGACCCCTCACCAGCTTGACCAGGAATGAACAACATGATTCTTATAGATAACAGAATAGACACAAAATGATGGATGTACATCTGCATGAATTTAACCTTCTAAAACTCAGCTATCCCCCTGAAGATTACAAAGTGCACCTCCTACATTTATAGAAAGGTTTGAAAGAGAGACAACAATTGAGCTCATCCTAAGAAAAATCTCAAATACAGGTAGAAGTTATGTCCCAGAGGTGTCTGTGTCCTTCCAGTAATACACAGGGAGCCCAGGTGACTAGTTTAGTTGGCCAAATAAGATAACAGTCTGTTTAGGCTGATACTTGCACAACAGCATTGCCCCTGACCAAACAGGGGAAAAGGTGGGAAGCATTCCTATAGGTGGGAAGCATTTGTGTTCTTCCTTACAGACAAAAAAAAAAAAAAAATTGCTGTTTAGAAATATTCAAATGCACAATGCTAAATAATTTTCATCCTGAAGCAGAAAAGTCTGTGAGTTCAGCAGAGAATGCCAGCAAATTTCAGTGATTTTTGTGGGGTGGGTCATGGTTTTGTAAGAATAAAGACTCACTGGATGCAATTTACTTCACTTAATGTTAACTGAGTAATCTGCCAGTCAGTCAGAGTGTTGCAACATATTACAGGAAAAAAAAACAAAACAAAACAAAACAAAAACGAACAAAGAAAAACAATATTGTGTCTAAAAAAAACTTTGTTATTTTTCTTTCATACTTTTCTCTTGTTTGATGTAAAGGAATTAACCTCTCTGTAAAGGAATTAACCTCTCTGTAAAGCAGAGGTTTTACGTTTGTGCCTAAATTGCAGAACTTGAGTGATAACAGGTCAGAAAATTGGAGTGAGATCCTTCTAAGAAGCAGAAACAAAAGTGGAAGTGGAATTTACTGAGTTAGGGGAGATACTCATTTTGTTTAAAGCGTGGAAGAAGTTTGGAGGAAATTTTCAACACACCGAGCACTATATTTACGTGACTGATGCTGAAAAAATGTACCAATAAAGAAAACATGCATTCTGTGCTGCTTGGAAAAGTGAAATTCTTACCATATATTTTATATAGACTGAGCAAGAAAGGATTAGGACCTAATGAAGTTTTAGTATGTAGCAAATGAGTTGATAGTACAACAGTGAACTAATATATGCATGGGTTTTTGAAAATGGAAACATTATAAATTCTAATTAATATATATTGTTATTTATTTAGGTATTTTCAGTGCTTTAGTTTAATAGATATTTGTTCCTATTCCCTCAACTAGTTCATGGTTTGAAAGACAAATCATAGTTACAGGACCAGATAGCTCTTATTCAGTAATAAATAGAAAGACAGTGAAAGACTTAAATAGCATGTCTATAGATTGATTCAATTTTTCAGAGTTCTCCACTGCAGAAACCTTTCTTCCTTTAGGAAATCTATAACTTGAAAATATGAGGGGATCTAATGCATATCTCCTGAGTGTGTCAGTCCTCTAAAGTAATGAACAGTATCTATTAATTAAATGTTTTTGATTGACTACTCTGAATCATCAGTTCCTGAGGGTAAGCTTGATATGCTGAGATTAAACTTCTAGTGATTGTCTGAAGAGCAATAAGGAATATCTTGAGAAGATTTATTCTTTGTGTCTGAACAAAGTCTTAGAGTAACCTATTAAAGAAGCCACACTTAAAAGTCTATTTCAAGTTTTAGGTATGGTCTAAAGTAAGAAATTAGTTGGAAATTACTCAATAGTAGTATGGATATTCACACTATATAAAGATATTCATGTATATTGATGACTTAGTTATTTGATAGATAAAAAAAATGTTCTAACAGAGATAGGTTCAAAATATTTTTCATAATCTGAAATGCTGGAAAAACTGTTCTTTTCATCATTCACAGCTCATTCTACTTAAAAAAAAAATCAGCTCAGGTAAGGAAGATGAGCCTCTAAAGATTTCAAATTATTTTGTTGCAAGAAAAAATAGAAAGTATGGAGAGGGCATTTCACTTTGAAATCAACATCAAAATATTTCTCAATGATCCAATTGATGGTCTTTTTTTTTTTTTTATAAGGTAATAATGAGAACTCTCAGTACAAATATCCATTATATTTCTAAAAACAGTACTCAATATTTGAAAAAGATGCAACATGCAGAAACATGTATATCAGTTTTCACCTGAAGCCTCCAGCCATCAGAAAGCCTTTTTTGCTTAATGTGTTGAAAGTTTGGCAAAGCTATCCTATGCATCTTCTCTTTTGCAGGAGTCCATTTTAAGTATTTTCTAAATCCATGCATTGAAGTCATTCTTCTTTCAAGGCAAACAACACTCCTAATTCCTACTTTTTCCAAGAAGGGAAAACAATGTGCCACACTCTTCATGGTAGGAGTCAATTTCTGATTATTTCTCCCTTTCCAGTAAGCTTTTATAATTGCTCCTTAAACTAACTAGGCTTCACAGATGTGGTGCCTCTTCTCAATGGGTGGCCCTTTAATCCTTTTCTAGTCCTGGTGGGGAGCCTATGCAATCACAGCAGGTAAAACATAAAAATCTGCTTCTGAAAGTGTTAGCAATACGGGCAAACTGTATATAAACATGTATGCAATATTTTGGATTTCTGAATTAATATAATTTTATTTCCTTAAAGGAAATTCTAAAGCTTTATGTGATATCTGGTGAGGATGAGCAAAGATCCTAACGAAAGTTAGTCTGAATGAGACATCAGGAGTCCATTTAAACATGGCTTAGCACACCAAAACTGTGTGTCATAGACATTTTTCAGACTTACAGATTGAAGAGTAACAATTATGAAAGTTTATGTTCAGATTACTTTTTTTCTGTAAGCAATTATGTCCAAATTTGTAATTGAATCAGATTAGGATATTAATTTAAATTTATCTGCATTCAGATTGATCTACATAAAGCATATATATATATATATATATTCTTGTCCTTCTATATAATCTTGACTGTACTGTTTGTTGGCCAGAGAAGCTTCTACACAAGCAAAATCCAAATAAATGTATCATAGGGATTCTCTTTGCCATCTTCATTGCAATTCTTAGCACCAAAATAGCTGGAGGTATGCGTTAGTGTAGCAGCTTCTAAATGGCTGGGAATGAAATGCAAACAGGAAACATGATTGAATTTATTTATTTATTTATTTTTAATATACTGATTGTATATTGAAGGTCCTTCTGTGAGAAACCCATCACCGATATCAGTATATACATATGTTTGTACATACTACATATGTGTGTGTATAAAATTTTGTTCCTCTGATCATTGCTGGCTGCAGCTCTGAATTGTTTTACCAACAGAAAACTGCTACAGTCAACAATTTTCTTGGCACTAATAGCTCTTCTGACTAGTAGAGTGGAAATTAATGAGTATTTTATATGTAGATACCTCTGTCCATCATTTAGAAAGCTGGTCTATGAAGGAAAGTATTCAAAAATTTTCATGTGAAGCATGTATAGGTTTTATGGGACCTAAGAAAGACTGACTGTAAATAACATTAGCTGCAGTATGCTGATAGTTATGAATCCATAAAATTTTAAGACCAAACTGTGTTTGTAAGTGAATATGATTTCTCAAACTAATAACTTATATTTTATAAAGGTCTTATTCTACATTATAGAATGCCCTTAATTTTGTGGAAATAACTATACAGATATTGTATTCTTGCTTATGCAAGAATATCAGATAAAATACTGTTTTCAGCAAAATAAAACCAAGTGACTGCACTAGAATCTGAGCTGGATATAATTTTCAACTTTATTTTCAATGCCTTTAAGCCATCTACGCCACTAGCTGCTGTAGAATGAGCATGCCTTCACTACTGATGCATTCTAAACAGATGACCTGTGCAACAATCTACTTTCTTTCCATGGGACTCTATTTGTTTCTCTTGTTCGACCTGGTTGATACTCCCTTGGTTTTCCTTTCTGTTCCAGAGGGTCTCTGAGATGTGAAAGAATATGCATGGAATATGAAGTATAGCAAAAATATACTTTATGTTTTCCTGTGAAAGGGGATGATTCATCTTATATTGTCATGACACTGGTGGAATCCGTCATAGGAAAGCTATACGCAGGAGATGCATTCCTATGCGTCTGTCTATCTCCTTTTTTCCCATCAGTGTAATAGTGAAATAAATATTCGAGTGGGGCTGACGTCAAGACTAGATGTTAGACCTCGATTGGGTGTCCACTCGCTAGTGGACAAATAAAGTCTTGACAGCCAGTCTTTATTAGGAGATAGGTTTCTGTAGTGCACACCAGTAGCTACATCTATTTTAGATTTGATGGATGCATTCCTCACTATATTATGTTACAGTTTTAAAGCCAAATCCAGAGGACACAAAGCTATATACCTGATGTTGTTCACATGCTTTTCATGTTGGTATCTCTGCTCTGTACAAATACTTTTAGTATTTAAAATTCTTATGACAATGTCCCTCTATTACTTCAACATTCCTCATGCTACCTATTTTCTTTACCCTTTTTCCATTTTTTTTTCTGCTCTTGTTCCTCAAATATCAAGGGAATATGTCACTGTAAGTGAAAGGAGAGAAATGGCCAAAAAATTGTGTATTATATATTAAACATATCACATTAAGTTAAGCCCCAATCTACATTTCTCTGACAAGGATTCTACATCCCACAGCTTGAACTCATGGAAGCTCTGCATCTAGCATCTGAGCTTGGATTTCCCTGTTTTTAATGTATGAATGGCATCTGTCATCTGACTGCTATCTTTGAAGTCATCTAACAGTCTTTAAAAAGGGAACCATTTTGTCTGTTCCTCTTGGCTGTGAGGGAAGAGGTGAATTTTATTCATGCCTTTATTCAGCCTTTTCACTCTTCAAGTATTTCATGACTGAGAAAAAGCCTCAAAATTATTACTAAAAACTTGGAGTACACAGATAATTGAAATATCAGAAAATAATATCTCAAAACCCAGATATTTTCGTCTTTAAAGTGTGCAGGATTTTTTCATAGTCACCTATTACTTGGTTCCATTTGAATTTTTCTTAAATACATTTTGTCAGATTCATAACTCCAGAGAAAGATTATTTCAATGAATGGTAGAAAGTTATACTGAATTCAGTAAAGCTACAGACATATCTGTCATCTTTGACATGCTAGAAGACCCTTATATACTGGAGAGGTTTCTTAATTATATGTTATGTCTTTAAGCAGTAAGAAGTACTCACATGTATTCATATGCCTATTGTTGCAGACTGCATCTATACTAATGGTGAACTTAACTGCTTTAACACAACTACGTCCTAGGGACAAATTTCTAGCATTAATCCAAGTTTTAGCCTGTTGCAGATAATGACAATGTTTTCTGAAGACCCTGTGGACATCTAATGATATTCTTGGAGAAAAGATCAGATTCTTATTATTTCCTTTATCTGCTAAAGTCTGTAAGACCTCTAGGGTCTACAAAAGACTGGAAAGTTTAATGAGTATAAATTCCCATTTGGCTACACAGACTATCAGATTCTTATGGGTAAATCATTTGTAATGTTATTTAGCATGGCTTCTAAAACAGCTTCATCTTGTTGCCAGCAAAGTGTGTCACAGGTTGCCAAAAAACAACGGCAACATCACAAAATATGCATTAATTTAATATGCCCTTACTCAGTGAAAGGTCATGGAGGGGAGGGCAGCTCACAGGTGCTGCATGCACGGTCTGGAAGCAAGGTCTTGATGAATGACCATGGTTTATGCATTAACATATTGGAGGTATATTGTAGGTAGAAACTGAGGCAGGTAGAAACAGTAATGCTACAGCACAGTATTGACTTTGACAAATCACTGGCTTCAGCCTTTGGGTGCCAGGACAGGATGCTGCACATCTTATTCTTCTTTTCATCCTTACACTGCTGTCCCCTGATAGGTCTGAAGGATGGATGTGCTGTAGTGACAGAATTTCCTAGGACAGCCAGTTAATAGGTATTCAAATCCAAGGATGATTTGCTATGCACATCATCCTCTCTTAAATTTAATAAACAGTGAACAAATTCTAGTGTTTTATTTCTCCCATGACTCTTGATATTTCTCATTCTTAATGTTCAATAAAATAATTATTTTTGTTTAGAGAACAAAGGGATGATAAAATTATGTTGTCCTGGCTAAGGGAGAGCACCGAGAGTTTTATTTTGAGGCAAAACACACATCATAATATAGTTACATTTTACTTTCTTTTAAATCACAGTCTCTGGTTGCTTATTCTGTTTCTGCTGGTGATAGAGATAACATTACCAAAACAACTTCTTATCAGGACTGCCAGTAAACAGCAATTCATGGATCAAAACATTATTGCTGACTGGCATGACATAACTGTGAGAGGTAAAACTATGAATTTGGAAGGAAAACCATTTGGTTTCCAAACACCGAACATATTTGTTTTAGAGGAATGCAGGTTGAAAGAATGTTTCAAAACTGATTACTTTTATGAATTTTATTAAAAGACCAAAGTAATCTATAATTAAATGTATACATCACTGATTAAAGCTACTATTGCTGTGTGAGATTAATTGAAAATAGACTAATACAAGAATTAAATCAAGGTAATCATTGAAATTGAATCAATAAATCAATGGCATCAAATTATCAAGTCACCAAATTAATACAACTACTTAAATTTAATTATAATGTTGGCAGAAGAAAGATTTTTTTTCTTTTCTTTATTTCTGCCCTAGTAGCTGAAGGAGAATTTTTTTCCTTTCACTTGAATCTAACTGGTGCTCCAGCTAGAAAATGAGCACTGATCAGGTGATGACCTTTTAGGAAGGAAGATTAACCAAGACAGGCAGTAAAATTTTCTTTACCTGTTTTACAGAAATTCAGAGATTGAAGGGACTCTTTTACTGTTCACCGTTTCTAGTTAGAACTCATATCCACTAAAGTAGTCTTTTTATTTCTTCTGTGCTATTTTCTTCATACATAAAAGTAGAAAATTTAGGAAACTTAAAATTCAGTGGATGCTTCTGAAATGAAAAGCTGCTGCTTTTTTTTTTTCTTCTTTTTTTTTTTTTCATTTTTTTCTAGAAGACAGACAATAATGATAGATTTCACAGTCTGGGCTCTTAGGAGTCTATAGATATCCTTTTCTGTTCATACACTTACACTTGCATGTAAAAAAGCCTGTCTACACTCAACGAGAGCAAAATGACACCTCCTCCCAAATAAGGAAAGGAAATGTCATCTTCATTTTCTGGCCTCTCTGCTTCATGTGATTATTTATTATGACCAATCTTTCATGCAGTGCTGGGTTAAACACAGCTAATGACTGTATCTTTCACTTTCTCTTTTTGTCTCTTCACATCTCTTCTTCCTCTAGGCATCTTGACAGGGTTAGAAAGGAGCTCCTCTCTACTGCATGGTAATAGTAGAGAGCTTTTATAGAAATGACTTCCCACATTATCTGAGATACTTTCTATGTGACTTTGGGACTAAACCAAATTTTTGTGCATTTTAGATATGGTCTTGCCCAAGCCCCACACAGGTCACAATCTTTGCCATTATGTCAATTTGTTAAATTCCACTAAAAAATTATCAATAACATACCAGATCCATTATCAGAACCTTGTAATAAGTGCTCTGCAAAAGCACAGATAAGATGTGTGAGAACTGTACCAGAAAAACTGGTACCAATCTTCTATCTGGTCTGTGAACCATGGTCCTGTTCTTGGCTGCTTTACAAATTAATGATAATTTGTTATTGACTTGTTAAATATGGTTCAATAACCTGGTTACTTCTTTGCATCAGGCCATAAAATTGTGGAAGTCATTATGTAGCTTCATTCAAGACACAAATATATGGGTTGTTCCAATAATTTTTAGCCTAGCCTTGAATAGTTATGTTTGTATGTCTGTAAGGTGATCTTCCATTTACTGTAGAGCAAATGTACTTTTCCTGAGTACTGTTCAAATACGGATCTCTCTACCTGACATAGTGATATAACTCTGTCAGGCTATTGCCGACATGCCAGTACTAAAGTGAACTATATAACAGAGCTTGCTGTTGTAAGGATGTAAATCAGTGGAGGATATGAACATGAGTAAAACATAAAAATACGATGACAAAACTTTGTAGTAGCAAGTAGTTTTCCTCAGTTCTCTACTGTCATTTCAGGTCTCCATGGCTTAATAGCTGCATAAACCTTGCAAACAAGAAAGCACCATTGATTTGAAAGAATTGAGGCACACACTGGGGGGGTAGAATGTATCTCGGCTGGGTACTTGGTCTTTTTTTGTTGTCTCTGAATTGCCGTGATGTGCACAGGATAAGATTGGCCTCTCACAATACTCACCTCAACTGGCAAATTTTTCCAGATTGCACAGTATGTAGTGGCACGATGCGGGGCATACAGATGGGGATGGGCAACAGGCTGAGGAATGTTTTGCAGTTTCTCCGTTTATGTTTCCAGAAACTTGTGTCCTCTCCTGCTTGTACGCAATGGGCATGGCCCACTGCCCAAAACCATTTAATTGCATGGGCTAAAATATTAACTGCCAACTGCCACTTTTGGCACATGAAAACAGTAATTTTGAGCTTACTGCAAAAGAACTGAAATGGTGCATGGTCACTTTTATAGAAAATACAGAAAGCTTGGGTTAAAATATAGCTGGCATTCTCCACAAACTGTACAAATATAGGACCAGATTTTCAAATACGTAATACTGGCAGCTACAGAAAAAATGTTCTAGATGTGTCCTCCAGAACAAAGGGAAAGTGCTGAAGAAAAAAAAAGGCCGTATAAACATACAAGCATTTTCATCCTCACTGGAAACCATTACCATCATTACAGAATAAGTGATAGCATTTTTCCAGGAACACTTACAGAAATTTCTTCTGAGGACTGTAAATAATACTGTTTAATGAATGGATTTACAGTGTAAGGATCTCATCCGTGGATTCCCTGATGCAGTGGCCACAGTGTTTGTGATGTGAACGATTCTAATTAAGCCTGGGAACCACCAATGAATGAAAGTAAGGACTTATTCAAGAAGACTTAAGCATAGACACACATATTCATCAATATAAATGCAAATACAAATACAACAAACACTTTAATAAGTGAAAACATCAATTTTTTTGTCATGTAATAGCTTATCACAATTAGAAAAATATATAGAACACCTAATATTTTAATTTGGGAAGGTCAAGCTAAAACCAGTTATTTGATTCTAAAATTGCTAAACTGTGTATTGCTGTCTTGAATTGGTATTTATTAATGGGCTACCTTACATTTTATTGAATTATCTTTCTCTGAGAAATTACTTCAACAAATTTCAAATTTCTGGGTTCACTCAGACTGGAAGTCAATAAATACTGACAAGTAAGAGTCTTACACAGAGCTGACTTATGCTGTTGAGATTTCAGACGCCATTGACAAAATGGAAAAAGCATGACCAAATAAACATAATATATAAGTTTTGTAAAATGATTGTATCTCATATGTAGTGTGGGTCTTCCTCCCTTAGTTACCCAAAACAGGAGATATTTTGAAGGGCACTGCAGCTTCTTCTTTCCCCATTCAATGGGCTTCCCTCCCACACTGCCAATGTTTTATTTATTTTCTCTAAATTAGTGAAGATTCAGAGCATTTTATCTTTTTGTTTTAACATGCTGTAGTGAATTTTATTTTGAATATTAAATGAAATGTACTATAGTTGCCAAATTTCTAATGGTAGCCTTCATTTCATGAGGAAGTGAAATATGTTTAAATCCTTTTATTGGTGTTCAGAGAGTATAGTGAATGTGATTAAAAATTTGAAACTGAACCACAAAACAGGCTATAATTCAATTTGGAAAAAAAAAAAAAAAGCTACTGCTCAATTTTTGGCTTGGGTATCAAATATGGAATACAGGCCTTTTCCCTTCATACCAACAAAGCTGTAATGCTTTTTTTTTCCATTCAGGATATAGTGGTTTAATTCTCACTTGTATTTACATTTGCTAAAAGCAATTTTTAAAACAGCTTGTCGTATGGGCATTTATTTTGTTTTTTAAAGTGTCTCCAGTGAAGACATATTGTACAACAACAACAACAACAACAAAACAACTAACCTTTATTGTCTACAATTATTTCAAAAAAATTTAACGCAAAATAAATTTGAAATAAAGTTGGTAAACTAAACTCAATTCAAATTTATAAATGCAGATACAGTAAAGAGGAAAATATTACATTCTAGATTGATTGAGTAGTAAGACACCTAAGTGAAAAGAGATGCTGTAAATTACTTTCATCACTAAAAGATGGACTGAGAAATTTTGCATGATTTCCATGTACACTTTGGTTAAATACACATCCAATTTTTAACTGGTTTGGGGTTCTGTTCTGCACATGAAGGCATGCAGGATGGAAAAAACCCTGCTGTAATTTTATAAGACTGTGCCTTCATTGCCATAGGGCAGACTCAAGCCCAAACAATTTCATATTAATTAATTATAAGGATTACTACTAAGAATAATATAGTTATTATTAGTAGCAACTTAATTATAAGTTAGCAGTAGGAGGCTATACAGCTGGCATTCTTGAAGGAAACCTTGCAGTGAGTATGTCAGGTGGAACAAATGATTTGGGTCCTTCCTCGACAGGACACCAAGCCTTTCCCAGGAACATTTTCATATGCCAAGTCACAAGGGCAGGTGGAGTTTGTAGGCAGCCTGAATTTGGTCTGAGTTTAAGATATTTGAAAGAACAACTTGGACACTTGATCCCAGGTTTTGAAGACAGTAGGAAGAAATCCAACATGGGAACTGGTGAGGTAAAATTCCTACTCACATTTCCTTCAGTGATACAGTAGAGGAACAGTCCAGTCAGGCTTCAAGAGGGTTTGGATGCTGTGAAAATATCTAGTCTTAATATTAAATGGCATTTTTTGAGCTGTTTTGTAGCTCTGTGTGCTCATGTTTCTGTTCAATTGCTATTTCTGTCAAAAACACATCTTTTGTTATGTTTAAGTTGTTGCTTTTTTCTACTTGCTTCTACAAACAACAGTCTAAGCCTATGGGATAAACCCTGGGAAAAAGATATTCTCCCCTGTCTATAATGCAAATCCTTAAAATGTCACAAGCTGATCCTCCGCAGGATGCATAGATGTATACCCATCTATTGAATTACTATTGTTTTTCTTTTTTTTTTTTAATTTTTTTTGGGAAAATGTCAGATAACTGAACCAAGTTCTCAAAATTATTTACCTAAGCAAAGCATGCCACTACTTATAATAGACTTGCATTCATCAAATGCTGAAATTGTGTACAAAATGTGTTTCTTACTTCATATTTTAAATTACACTGGAGTGATGAACACAGATGTAAATTCTGTAAATTACTAAAAACAAACCCTGTGTTCTCGGGCTGCTGTTCCTGCTTGAAGAATCACATCATTAACAATTAACAGTTTGAGCTGCATGCCTTGGCACATCCCTACTTGTTCATCAACACAATAATGAAGTTGTTTACAGTGAAGAAGAAAAGAAAAATATTGCATGTAGGAAAATCAATAGTGCAAACATGGGAGGTCTACACATTGTCTTCTTTCTTTATTAAATCTGAGTAAAACGAGTTCCAGTGACACTATAAAAGAAGACAGAGATTAAAGCAAAATAAGTGTGTCCCTAAAATTAAAATTTAAAAGGTTTGTAGCATGCAATTACTGGGTACCCCCCCCAAAAAAAAAAAAAAAAAACAACAACAACAAAAAAACATATGCCTGCCTGTTCTTTTGGGATTAAAAAAGGAAGAGAAAAATGAAAACATTGAAGAGATTGTCATTGGTTGATTTGCACTGTGTCTGGTGTTATCATCAGCAAGTATTGGAGGAATCCCTTTTTCTCTGATAAGAAGAGCAATACCAAATGATTCAGCTAAAGATTTCCAGGGTGGCATAGGCATTTCTAACTCATTTGTGGGTAGTCAGCCCTGATAGAAGCATGTTCAATCCTACCATAGAACTTAAACACTTTGCCTATACCAAGGCAAAAGTCCTCTTGGCTGACGCTGAAGATGCCAGCATTTTCAGACTGAAGCTGCAGCAGATTTGATGCATTTGTTTTGTTCCTTGTCTGTGTGAGTAAGAAGGATATTTTTTGGAAATGGTCCTCATAGATATGGATATGATTATATACATGGAAGCATAATCATGCAAAGTGAAAGAGTGGAGAATCTTGTAAACGTCATGTAAGGATTATCTGTACAAAGAGAGGAAAAAGCCAAATAGCTTTGCTTGTTCTGCAGGTGTTAGCAGAGGTTTGAACTGTGAAATAAGAACATGCCTTGTACCCACTTATGCTCTCTGGCTAGAGTTAAAGGTAGATTTCATTGACAGGACACTGAAGAAATGTGTTATCTTACTGCTCATGCTGTCTCCATTCAGGTGATGATGAAAAGAGTTCTGTCCCATCTGCCACCAGACCAGCTCATTTTGTGAGTTTTGAGTTAACCTGGTTGAAATGAAGCCCAATATCAGATTGTCACGAGCAAAACAGTCTTAACTCAGGAAATTTCACTTGATTTTATTTATTGCCAGTTAAGGTAAGTTTTCAATTACTAATTCGGTTGTTGGGAAACAAAAGAGACAAACATTAAATAAACACTTAGGGAAAGCACCTTCTGTCCCTCCTTGTATCCTCTGATAAGCCCTCACATGTGTCCCCACAAGTCTTCTCCTGTCTCTGGCTGCAGGAGATGAAATGTGCCTGAGCCACGGTGCCACAGACTCCTCTGAAAGGATGGGGTTTCATCAAAGGGTGGGTCAGCACAGCTGATTGTGGAGCCATTTGGAACCAGCAGTGACCAGCATGAGGCAGTTTGAGAGGTGAGAAATTCTTATTTTCATTCAGAAATTTTATTGTTTCCATGCTTTTATGTGTTTTTTGATGTTTCTAAAGCCTCCCAGTATCTCTGCTCTTCCAGTCAGCAGAGCACTGTTCATTACAGCAACCAGTAATTTTCTCTCTGTGTCTTTGGTGCCTGTGGAGCATCAAAGCCCAGCCCAGCCATGGCATGGGCATAGCCATAGCACAGGAGGGCAGTTCAACTGACAAAACACAGGACATGATCCTTCCTCTAACAAGTCAGAAGTTTGATTTTACGTATATTAATAACATTACAGAAATGCTTTACTTCTTCTGGTCTCTTCAGTGTTGAGTTTCTTTATAATTTCCCATACAATTGAGTTTATGTGGAATGCATATACAAATTGGGTATATTGTGGCAACAGTAACACTTCTCTTTCTTTATCTTTTGGGGCTACTAATCATTACGTGTTTGGAAGGACATGAGGAGCACTAGTAATCACTCGATCCCAAGGCACACACAGAATAAATACTAGAATTTGGATAATCATTTTCACACAAATTCAGTTTTGAATTCATTTTTTGAATGCAGTTTCTGGCTATAAGACTGTAACTAAATAACCTATAATTCTACAGAAAAGAACTTGTAACTATACTTTGCATCCTCAGCTCAAGCACTGGTATATCCATGAAAAGCTGTAATATAAGCAATGAATGTAACACATAAACAAACAAACAAAAAAACCAAGCAAAACGTTCCCTGAACCTTGCCTTTAATTCAAGATGCCAGCAATCATGGGATGCTCAGTCTGTTCTCTGTATTAGTGAAACACAGTGAACTCTTCCTCTTTCATATCAGTTCTTGTACCTAAATTGGAGAATAAATTGAAAGGAAAGTATGTTTTCACAAGAAACAAGGGGAATGAGTCACTGTTAGATTGCGCATCTGAAAATTAGGTCTAGGCACCTTAGGCTCCTTTTATTACCAGTGGAGAGAAAAAGAATAATTATGTTGTCTTGTGATCAGAGTCCAACAAATGGGATATTAACTCTTCTTTTGTAGTGTGTACTTTCATCTCTTGATCTTAAAGTATCCTACAGGTTATTAGATCATTCTTGACATCTCACTGTCAGATAACTTAATCTAGACAATATGGCTCCCACTCAACAAGTCCTCTCCTACTTGCCTTTAGAAGTATAGCTGGTGGAAAGAAAAGATGATTTTATGTTTCAACAACACTACTAGATATCTCTTGTATACATATCCAATTTTATTCTTGTTGATGCTTTTTGATGCTTTTCCTTCCTTATTTTTTTAAATTGTATTATAGATTCATATTTAAACAGATTTAAGACCTTACATACTACTTATTTAGTACTCTACTGCAAAATTGTTTTCATCCCTTCTCTGTAAATATCAAACAAAAATCAATGAAATACTAAAAGTAGCTGTATGCTAAGACTTAAGTCTTGGAAAAATCATTAGAAGTGCATATTATAAATCAATTTTATGTTACGAACACTTTATTTGAATTTCCCATTATCACTGTTAATGAGAACCTGAGCATGTCCTTTTTGGAAGTATTTATCTGGCTTGTGTGTTCGAGAAATACACTGTAATATTCTTCTGGTCAATTACCAAATGTATCAAAGTTAGTAGTATTTCCAATATTTTGCTTACAATTCTGTACATCTATAACAAACTATGGGCACATGTCACCTATGTAGCTGTAGAAATAATACAGCATCAATCAATCTTGGAAATTGAGTTAAAGTTGGCAATTTTATTTTTCTGCACAGTCATTAAATATTTAATATTTCCTCTTGTCCTTCAGGGAATAAATTTAAGAAAAATGACTTCCTTTCTAAATGGTCTCACTTGTACCAAGTGCCCCGAGTAAGCCTTTCGTATGATAAATTATGCTTGGTTCCACACAGCTACTACCTGCTCCGTTTGAAGACCATAATCAAGCTCATCCAGATGTTTTTGCCTCCTTGCCTTCTAGATAAGGACTCTTTGTGAGACTTTAAAATAGCCCACTTTCAGTCAAGGTTTTTTCTGTGTATATAAATGCTGAAAGAATGGTATATTACTTAAAATAAATATTTAAACTGGAGTATGTGCAGTTATTTCCTTAAATTGTTTTAGGTACAAGAAAAAGAATGGAATTAAAAATCAGTGAGGAAAAAAAAAAAAAAAAAGGCCTTTGCCATTGTAGATAGTTTTCCACATGATAGGCTGCATAAGTAATTTACATTCAGTTTGTATTTAATCTAGTGAACAGATAATGACTGTCCTTCAAAATATTCTTACTACATGCATTTTATAATTCATGTATAAGCTTGGTTTCTGAGTAAGGGTAATATATTTTTATTAAACATTAGTATTCTGAAACTGAGTGAATACTGAAAAAAACATTAAGTAACATTTCAAACACTTCTGAATATAATTTAATTTTTTATTATTATTGTCTATTTTCATTAGCTTTTCTGTGACTGAAGAAGCAAATTCATGCTGAGTTCATGTGAAAGCCCACATGAAAAATCTGTTGTCAAGGTAAACTTAATTACAAATCAGAAAAGGTTTTGGAACTGTTTCTCAAGGTAAAGAATGGATCTTCCAATAACCTGAATGAAATATTACTGAGAAATATAAAGCTAGAATACTAAATAGTTAACAAGTCTCAGAGATACAGTCACAGTCTCAATATATTCCATAAGACAAATTTCTTTTCATAAAAACTAAAATAGTTATAAATAGCAATGGCAATCCCCTTGGCTTGTGGAAACTTTTAGGTGTTTCAGCAAATAGTAGTCTGAGTCAGTCACCTGTTCAAAGCACGGTCTGGAGAAACAGAGGATTGGTGCCTGAGAAAGTACTTACCACCACCTATCAAGATGCAAATGGCATAGAAAAATTTGTCTCAGTAGAAAACCTACCCAAGGAGGCCTTCATCTGAATGAGGTGCCTATACCAAATGAAAATAAATAAATAAATAAATAAACAAAGAAATAAATAAGAGGGAAAACGTTCCTTTTAACACCTTTTTTCCTAGTCATGGCTCAGCTCCCTGAGGCAAGAATGAATACAGAGAGGTCCAGAAAGATTCTTCTCTCCCTTCTCTCTTTCCTGTGAAGGCCTTACTGTAGGTTAGGAGCTATAATGTGAAACTAAGACAACTTAGACATAGGGAATTTAGGGTCTATGGCATTAGAAAGCAACTGAGTGGAGTTTCAAAGGGTTTGGAGGAGCCACAAGTATCAGATCCATGGATAATATGGACTGTTAGTTTGCAATCTCAACAAAGGTATAGCTGCTACCCTTGCCAAAATTGCTATTCCAACATATTTATTATACAGAGAGCACAGAAATCTTTGCAGGCAACCCCCAGACAACAGGGTCAGAACCACTAATACACTCACAAAAAAAAAAAAAAGCTTTTTTTTTTTTCCACAGCACTCACTGCCTTTGAAATTTCCTCACTAAATATGTTCTTTCTAAAAGGTGTTTTTGTACCAAAATAGAATGCATTATCCAGTCAGTCTCCATGGTAACTTTGTTTCTTATTAAATGGAAGAGGGAAAAAAAAAAGCCTAATTAACTCATATGACTTTTTATTTGTTAAAGTGTTAAAGCTATACCTTTAGTGACTATCTGCTGTATATTGAAAGACAAGTTTTCCCTTTGGCTGTTTTTCTCTTTTAAGAATTACAGCTTCTTCACATTAAATTTGGATCATCATGTGCAAACAGTGAATGGTATATTAAGGGGTAAAATGATGCCTCTGCCTCTTGAAGCTTCTCTTAACTTTCAGACATAGAGCTACTTTACCTTGGCTGTACAGGAATACTCATTATGTTCTTCATTCTCTTCACAAAATCCTAAGTGTTAGGCTTCCAACAATGATGTCTGATCTTAGTCAAGTGTGATTCCTTAGACAATTAGTTTAACCCCTTTATTCAAGAAAATACAGTAAAATAAATTGCTTTATCCAAGCCTTTCAAAAGCATAGCAGAACAACAACAATGAAAAGGAAAGACACAATTATATAAGGAAATTTCTGAAAGAAAAAGGTCAAGAAAGTCCATGGGCCTAGTAATAATTTACACTGTGGCCTGTTCACATTTGTCTGAAGTGTAATAGTCTTAAGAAAAGTATTTACTTTATTTGTGTAATAAAACAACACTGGGAACTAAATCAGACAAGGGATATTGGATTCTGTATTAAAACAAAAACAACAACAACAAACAGATATTCTTCAAAGTTTTTCTATTTCTACAGAATTAAGTGTATAACTAAAAAACAACAAAAAAAAACCCACACACTATTTGATAGCTGAAATTTGAGTCTATAATTTTGAATATTCCATGGATAGACTGAATGCTTATGAGTCTTTGCCCAGATCTTCCTGACATTTAAGGAAGAATTGCTTAAAAGTTTGACACTGACGAACAGCATCTGAGATGAGCAGTCCTGACACAGCTAAAAGGTTTTATATAAGGGCTTCATCAACAAAGCTGCTAGGTGGCCCTTGGCCATGCTTAGCCTAATCTTGACTGAGGAAAAAAATCATTATGGGAAGGAAGAGGAAGACCCCCAGACTTTCAAACTTCGTACACCGAGGGAATTACTAAAGCTACAAACATATATGTGGATGTTTCCTCTCCCCACAGGCACCCAGGAATCTACTTGATATTTACTAGAGACCTATTACTAACCCAGCAAGCAGCAGAATGATGTTGTTCATCCAGGGCATGATGCTAAACAACACCCTTTTGGGTTGCAAACCTGGCAGGTAGGTGTTGAAGTTGCTCTTGTGCATCAGATGGAGTAGGACGCCCTTTGGCTGTTCGAGGTTCCTCTGTCCTCACCACAGAACCTCCTCTGTGCACCTGGGAGGCATTACCTCAGCACTGCCATGTAACTGGTTCTTGGACACAAGAAGAAAATCTGTTTCTCAGAGAATAGCATGCTCCTGTTCCTTTTTTTTCTTTAAATAACCTGCTGTCATTGATATTTAATCTGTGTATTTAGTCTGAAGGGTCATTGAGGGATTCCTGGTGACTCAAGTAAATAAAGACATTTGAAATGTCACTGCTCTGTGACAGCACTTGGCGTAATTGAAGTGGGCTCAAGTAAACAATGGGTTGAGGAAAAAAGTGTTTCAGAGCCACTGATTCTAAGTAACACACAGTGTTCTCAGTAGAAATATGAGCCTCTCCGTATGTATTATAAGATTTTTTCAGATTTGGCATGCTAGCTCTAGAAGGCACCTATTCTTTATATATATGTTCTCTGAACACTCATTTGCCCTTCTAAACAGCGTAGTGCTCTTAGATGTGGGCTGTTTTTTAGGGTTGCCTTTTTCATTGGCCTGTTTATCTGCAGACTTAAAGTTTATCTGCAATAGAACAGAAAAAAAAATAGTTATCACATTTAGTATGTGTTAGTTCCCTTGACACAATATCCTCCGGAATTAGTAGCACCCCAAGTACTGTATTTTATGCGCAGTCCTTGGAAGTGTGGGCCAGTTACATAGGTTAAGGCAGTATGGTGGCATTTCATTGAAAAGAGAGCACTCTCAAGTCTTACATTTAGAATGAAATAAGGTGAGAATGTAGGGTACAGTACTGGGACCTGGCCTCTTGGCAGAAAGTCTGGGAAGGAGTGGAAAATGGTTGGAAAATTGTTAAACTATATATGTAGTTCAAGGTAGGCCTAGTTCCTCGGATTTGCAGGAGGAAGGAGAAGCTGCCTGTTTTACTTCACAGTACATTCTGATCAGTGTACAGAACATAAATAAATATCTTCTCAAATAACAAACTTTAGATGAGAAAGGGCTGAGAAATTTGCCATGGATTAGCTGTTTAATTCAGGCTGTTATGGTATTGTTATGGCAACAGAAAAATGATGGAACATGTAGAAAAATGTGAGGGAAGGTCCTTTGAAGTCTGAAGAAGAGAGTTGGTAAAGACAGAATAGGCACCTCGAGGCTAGGCAAAGGTTGGCTTTTGCAGGTATTTAAGGCTATAGTGGACTGTAAATGCAAATGATATGTACATGGGCTAAGACTAAAGTGTCTGCTTCAGAGTACAAAATTTAGCCTCTGATATGGGGTGACTGCATTCACACAGGACAAGTCCCCTTAACATTAAACTAACATCTTCCACCCTGCAAAGGTTGTTCTTTATTTGTTCTTTATTGAAAATAATGTCTTTCTTAAAAATAATACATATATAAAAATGCATAATGCAATTGCTCACCAGCAGCCAACCAATGCCCAGCCAGTCCCTGAGCACCCCTAGGGCCAACTCTCACCAGTTTTATTGTTCAGTGTGTCATCATATGGCAGGGAATATCCCTTTGGTCCATTTGGGTCAGCTGTCCTGGTTGTGTCCCCTCTCAGCTCTTTGTGCACCCCCAGACTCCTCTCTGTCAGGGCAGCATGAGAAGCAGAAAAGTCCTTGACTTAGTGCAAACACTGCTGAGAAACAATTAAAACATCAGTGTGCTATCAACATTATTTCCATCCTAAATCCAGAACACCGCACCATATCATATACTATGAGGAGAATTAGCTGCATAACAGCTGAAACCAGGACACATACATAACCGATTATTTATGTTATGAAACTAAGGATGTGTGTTACACACCCTAGAGCATAGCATGCCAACAAGGATACAGGTATGTGAAGTTTTTTGGAGGTACACAAAATGATAGGAGACAAATCTGATGTATTGTTGTTGTGACCGCTTTTTGATAGCCATCTCAAATCATCTTTCACCAGAGCCATGACAGGATTTTGCTTTAGAGTAAACTAGTCCACCAGGCAAGAGAGCTCAAGAATAAACTAATGCCTGGGCAACTGGGGGACCAGGTCTGGGACTGATCTGCTGATGCTCATGAGCTTTCTAGTCTCCCAGATACAAAAAAAAAAAAAAAAAAAAAAAAAAAAAAAAATTAAAAAATTAAAAAAATAAAACACAAACTCAAATTCGTTAAGAGCTATTACTGTGAGAAAGCACAACCCAGACCACAGCAGTACACGGTACCAACTTCAGGGTGATGTAGGCTTCACTGATGGTTTTGAGTGTCTGCAAGAAGCATCTGACAAGCACACAGAAAAAGAAAGGAAAGAGGCTGAGAATGTCTATTTCCAGTGTGCTTGGGACTATCACAAACTGCATCACAAACAAGGTACATATGGCTTCCAGAGACTTTGTGTACCCTCATGCTATGGATTCAGCATGTCTGATAAGTAGAGGGTGTAAGTTTGTCTCTCAGAAGACCACACTAGAGTTCTGAAAGTGATGCTCTCCTCGTGGACTCAGATGGGATCCTGGAAGCATTTGTGCTGCTCTCCAGAAAACAGTAAAGATCTATAAAGCAGATTTTTCATATCCTAAATTTAATTGTGTGCTTTTGATCATCCCATTCTGAAGAATGACATTCTCGCCTGGGTATACAGTGATGCAGTAGCACTGTGATGCTGCAGCATATTTGCTCTTTCTGTTACTGTTTCTCAGACTTCTGAGTCATAGCTTGTACCAGTGTGCTGCAGAGCAGGAGCAGTGTGGATCCTGAGGCACTGTGAGAGGCAGTTCCCTTAGAGAGGAAGGCAGGAACGGTTTTAAACTGAAAGAGGAGAGATTTAGATTGGATTTTAGGAAGAAGTTTTTCGCTCAGAGGGTGGTGAGGTCCTGGAACAGCTGTGGATGCCCCATCCCTGGAGGTGTTCAAGGCCAGGCTGGATGGGGCCCTGGGCAACCTGATCTAGTGGGTGGCGTCCCTGCCTATGGCAGGGGGGTTGGAACTGGGTGGTCTTTAAGGTCCCTTCCAACCCAAGCCATTCTATGATTCTATGATTAAAAACATATGAACTGAAGACAAATTAGAATGTGACCTGGGGTCTGGAATGGCCTTGCCAAAGGTATCACAAGGACCTGTAGCACAGCTGGTATTCCCAAAGAATCCCCAAATAACTTGCAATGTGTGAAGATGACTGGGAAGGGCAGAAGGTATTTTATGGACCCAAAATAAGTGAGGAAGTCTTGGCCTTCCTTGATGGCATGTCCTTTGGGAACAATCTAACAGAAGGTAGCATAGATGTAGGATTTCAAAGCACTTTCTCATGGGACTCTGCTGTCTGTTATTCATTATCCATGCTGGGGACACTCCTAGCCCCAAAGTCAGCAGGACCAAAGAATTGACCTTATAGTTGTTGGCCTTATAGTATGTGTGAAATATTGTATTTATACACAGGACAGTAGCTCAGAGAATTGTATGGAGAATCATTCACACAGTGCTTGGGATATGTGATATGATTTCTGAATATCGAGTATGCTTAGACCGGCAGTATAGAGCAAAATGGTGAACAGACCTTTAGTACTGCAGGATGCAGAGCAAGGCACTGAGCATCTAGTTTTTTTTCAGAACAATTCTTCTATCCCTTGCAGAGGATCTGGATGGGAAGTCACCCTCCCTAAACAACTATCTTCAGAAAGCCCACAACATTGATTTGAAAAATCTGTAACTGTAGCTGCCACATTAACTGGCCACTGACTGCTCCTCTAGCCCTGTCTGAGCTCCAGCTTTTTGATGGCACTGTGATTTAAAGAGTTCCCTCATTCTAAATGCCATGCAGAGAGGCATGAGGACAAAAAAAATGTCACAGCAAACAGCGAAGAAATGAGCATAGCATGAGCAATATAGAACTCTGATTTTCTGTATCTCCATGCAATTTCTAATACTGGTGACCCAGCAGAAATGTGGTCTTAAACAGAAGCATAAAGGGAAAAATATGCCACCTTCACTGGTGAGAACCATGCTGAGTTTCAGTGAGCCAAAGAACAAACTGGAAGGTCAGAAAGGAGCTGAAGTAACAGATATCACAATTATAAGTTATATGAAAGTTGCAAAACACAACTGATTTCTGTCATCGGGAAAGAAAAAAAAAAAAAAAAGATTATTTTCAGTAAGCTCTACCAATCTTGGAAACACTTTGAGTATCAGGATATTAACTTCCCTCCACATTGTAGTGTCTAACTCTGGGAGAAGCTAGACAACTCTGCTACCTTTTTGCCCTTACCCATTCTTTATCCACATTAAACATTAAATACAGACTGTGAATAAAATCAGGTATGGCTCTGTGGAAGAGTGATGTTACAATAAATGCTCCTGTAATAGCATTTTCTAACGTTACAATGATTTTGCTGTCATTGTTGTTTTCACAATAGAAATGTATATAAATTCTCTGTGCACAATAGTAAATAATTCCACCAACAGTAATTGTTCAAGTATTTCAAAGCAATACTATGCAAAAGATACCTTAGGAAGGCAATCTTAATCTGGTGTCCAACAACCTCTTCCTAGGATATCTGAGGTTTTTTTTGCTAGTCTTTGTTACCTCCTCTATGCCACAACATGTTCAACAAGATGGGAAAGGAATTGCTGAGACATCTCCAAAGAATCTGTTCAGCACTTCATTGTGATATTTAGAAAGAATCAGTAAATGCATTTATGGTCCATTCATACCTATGTCAAAGCTGCTCTTTAGCATAAGCAGATCTGTATCATTCTTGTTCTTTCTCTGCTTGAGATATTTATAGACAACAATGACACCCCCTCACAGCATTCTTTCTGCTTGTCTAAGCAAGCCACACTTCTCAGTCTCAGCTATTAAAATGTGTTTTCCATTCTCTGGAACAGTCTAGTTAATCTTCCCTGAGTTTATTTTATCTCAATTCATCACCATGAACACAGGTAATCAGAACAGTATGATTTGCCTGATGGGACCTCCAGAGGACTATACTACTCATACTTCTCTCTCTCCCTGTAGTAAGGCATACCTTCCAGATTTAAAGTTGTGTTTTTCATGATTTCATCAGTTTAGCAGACATATTTCTTTAGTGACATTCTGTTCCCTGAAATTCATCCACACTAAGTATAAACTCCATGTTTACAAATAAATTCTCAGAACTGTTTCAGTCTACATGGCAGTACGCTTTGTGTTATTAACATTCTGTTCATTGATTATTCTTTAGTGTTGATGGCCATTCTCTTTTCCTGTATCATATTCTGATCATAGTCTATACAGCTAACTTCAAGCTTCATCCCACCACCAAATTAGCATATATATTTTTTTATTCTTGTTCTATTTATTTTTTAACATTGTCTTCCTTTCCATCCTGAAAGTATTCCTGAATGCTAATAGTATTTTTCAGTCTTGGCCTTTTATTTTTATCCAATGATGATCAGATTCCCTGTTACTTTTTCACAATAGGTGTCACTTTACTGTCTGATTATTCTTCCTGATTTCATCTAAATAACTTACAGAGTAAGATAGCACTTACCAAGAATGCATCAACGTTTTACTTGGAATGCAAAAAGCACCACATACTTCTAGTTTACAGGCTAAGTAAGAATTTACCAAGTACTTACATTTTGAATCAAGGTTATTATTCCTTCAGTGGTGCACTTCCGTTTATGGAGCATGCTTTCATTAGAAAGAGTAGATTCTTCTCTATAAATGCACAGAAATACAGAAATAATAAAATAATGTGGCTGAGACTGTTTCCCTGTAAACTGATGCTTACAAGAAGCATTATTGGAACAAGTTTCAAATGTTTTTTGCACTTTTTTTTTTTTTTTTTTTTTTTTAGGAAAAGAGGATTTATGATCTGTGTAACTGTTACAAGCTGATCTGAATCCATTTAACCTAAGGCTTCTAACAATAATACAGTTTAAATAGTTTTAATTATTATCATACTTACTGGAGACAGTCAAATATTTTTTCATTAAAATCTGTGTCTTGTTAAATGAACTAAGACACATTTTAAAACAAAATGGTATTAAAAATGAATACGTCATCCATTATATGGAGAGACAACAAAGATTATATTTACATGGGTTTTTTTGTTTGTTTGTTTTGTTTTGTTTTGTTTTTGAGATTGTGCAATAAGTCAGGGCCAAATCCTGATTTAAGTCATGACCATGTGCTTGATGATAGGCATAGTTTGCAAAGCGTCTTTTGGGTTGCTTAGGAGTAAGAACGTGTAGCACCTTTGGATACCGTTGAAAATAGACTGTAGCCTCCATTACTAACAGTGCAGATACGCCTGTCTTTTGGTTACCTACATGTGTACATGGCAAGGCATGTGAATGGTCATGCTGCCATGTAGCTCTGGCAGTGACTTGGGGAACAAACCTCATCTTAAAATCAGCTCCTGGGCAAGGAGGTGGGTTCCTCACAGGGGTGTCTTAGCAGATTTGTTTATGGGATCCTTCACTGAGGCATTTAAGCAGAGCTTTCACCAACAGCTCTCTTCAAGGCCAGGCACCTGCACCATTACCTGCTGACCCTGAGCCTAGCCAGATAAATCCCCAGGAGCGTAGTGATGTGCTCAGGGGCCTGTCAGTATCACTGTATACATTGGTTATGACAGAAGCAATTACATTTTTCAGTGTGAAAAAGTGCCCCCAGATAGCAAATAACCAGTAGTACGCTTATGCTGTTCAATGAAATTAGTTGAATAGAATTGATGTCTATCATTGAGGCTACGTAGATTAGTTGGCTCCTGACCAGCTATTCTCCTTTTTGTGATGGTTCCGAAGAAGAAACAACCAATAGAAATATTACAATTTAGAGAACTTTGGATGTTTACCTCCCTTAATCTTTATTTTATTTCATTTTATTGAGAAATCTTTTCCTAGTTTTGCAATAATGTATCTGAATGTTAACTTTGGTCTTCTTGTTCCAGGATTTTCCTGAATGTCTGATATCAACAACAAAGGAGGTAAAGGAAGACTGATGTGATAAACTGAAGAGAATTACTAAAACCACCACCATTCACCACAAAGAAACAACAAGGAGGCCACGATACGAACAGAGAAGTACAGTTACCTTTTCTCAGATTTCTGCTATGAGAGGAAGCTATTTATTAAACAGTGGTGAGCTGAGAATGGGGGTAGAATTGCAAGCAAGAAAACTGCCTCTGGCTTTTTCATTCCCACCGTGTTGAGAGAACAAGGATTTTGTCTCCACTGTTTGTAAATAAAAAGGACAGCATCAAAGGTACCCGGTTCCACCCATTCATCCTCCTAACAGAAATAAGCTGCAGAATCCTGAATGTTGCATAAATGAATGTTGCTGGAGTCAACAGAGGCAGCAATATTTATGCCTTCTGCCTTGGTATTTGCTTGCATTACTGATAACTTTTTCTATGCACTGTACTTGAAAGAAATGTAAATGTTTTAAGTCAAAGAATGTTTGATCATCCAACTTTCTCTGCCTCACTGCTGCTGATGTTTAGGCTTGGATTATTTTGTATGAGAAAAGCCAATTCTTTTACAACATTTCTCTAGTCTTGTTTAAATATTTGCATTCTCGAGAAGATGGAATGCCTTGGTGAGGACTCCTACCAAAAGCACAAGTATGGTTTGTGTAGAAACTGATCTCTTACAAATATTCAGGGGGAAGAAATAGGGCTGCAGAAGCATCTAAATGACAGAATCACAAATTAACCGATTAATGTGTAATTGGAACTGGTAAAACAAACAAACAAACAAACAAACAGTCAACATTTTCCCCACTTCTAGCCAGATAAAGAGCAAAATATTTTTAAGAAGAAACAAAATCATTCTGTTGCAAGCATATAAAGGACAGACATAAAATCCTATGCGGAATAAAAAACAAACAAACAAACAAACAAACAAAAAAAATATATATGACAATTTATATTAGAAAAAAAAAGAAAACAAACAAACAAACAAACAAAAAAAAAACAGAAAGTGCCCTAGGAGAAATAAATCTCCAGATTATTCTTAGCAGATCAATATTGATATTCTTGTTCACAACTATACCTAACTCCTAACATATTCCTGTTAATAGTTGATTAACTAAATTAAATAGTGTATGGAATATATTTGATTCCTATAAGAAACATATATTGATCAAGCCCTATTGTCACTATTTCCTTTTTCTGGTATATATCTCACTTGACTTTATATATTTTGAGACTTCAGTAGATACTCTGAATAAATTTCTAAATTTCCCTTATTAGCTGTCTGGAGAGAAGTCAGTATCTCTGGAGAGCATTTCTGTTCTCCTTCTTTCCTTTCTTACTCTTCAGTTTAATTTTCAGGGTATGGATTGGCTATCTGGGTGTTAACAACTCCAATTTTGAATTACTAACTAGACATAATCCAAACAAATAAAGTATCAAGGATTATGCTTCCTCTCACTGGTTGGCTGGCTAAATGAATGGCTTTGGTGAAATCTATTATAATGTGGGTACTAGGATATATCCTGCTTTCCATGTATTTGGTAAGATGTTGTTCTTCATTTCCACTAGTTTTAATTTGAAGTACATTTATTGAGGCAAAAATACACCGTTACCTCACTCAAGCTTTAATTTGAAGTAATTGAAAAGTACTTGGTCTTTAAATACGAAAAGATTCCTCAGTTACTGAAGCATTTTTATTCTTGTACAGAGGAAGGGAAAAAACAAAAACAAAAAACAGAACATAAGATGTGCTTGTTCTATAATTGGGTTCTTTTTCTAGTATTTATTTCTCTGAGACACTTTTGTTTCCCTTGACTTCTTGTTCTGTTCTCAAAAGCATATGATAATCTCACTTTGCTCTCCTACTGCTACTGTTTTCAAGTGGCTGCAGTTATAAGTAGCTAACCTGCTGAGACATAGTTTAATACCTGAAGCTATCTTAGGGACCAGACTCCTGTACAGAATGCAAACAGTTGTGGATGGGCAAATGGATACAGATGAAATAAGCCCTAGCCAAACCTTCACGAGATGAAAAAAAAAGTGTGGTTTTATTTGTTTGTTTTTCAAGGTACAGCAAGTAGTAACCACCAAAAGTGTTTCTAGGATTCGTATAAACCTGGGAAAAAAATGTAAAAGATTCTTCTGATTGCTCAGTAGTTTTGTTGATTAGGTTCCTTCTAAAACAGAAGAACAAACTTAAGCACATCTTGGACATTTTTATTCTTTGGGAATATGCTACCTGATTACATAAATAAAATAAAAACAGGGAAGAAGCAGCCTCCACCTGAAATGTCTGATTTTACATTTTCAGTTTGCTGCCCATAACTGGGGATGTTTGAAATAAGTGCCTCTACTAAGAAGGGTGATGGGGAGAGCTCATATGTTCTGGGTCCCTATCTGTGACAAAGAATATGGAATATGTCTAGATAAAAAAGAAATGTCTGTATGTGAGGTCATGCAATCAAAGTGTACATTTGCTAATAAGGCATTTTTTTACAGTGCTTGATTCCTGTGAACATTTTATACCATTGCACTACTGAGATCAGAATTGCCAATTTTAACATTTCAAGACCTGTAAATGAAGCTCCAATTATCATCAGTTCAATTTAAAAGTAATGATGCTTTAAAGATTTTCATTCCTTTTTTTTCTGTTATCTGATTGCTAAACTGCCAAGATAAATTTTAACATGTATTCAAACTTTTCTCCATTTCTGTGAAGCAGAATGGCTTTCCATTTTTGAAATGAAAGTCTGGATTCCAGAGTATCCAGATGAATTTAGGAGAATAACATTACAAAGAAATACAGAGTCACAGACAGCATCAGACCTTGTCGATTCCACTTTCAGAGACTCCTTCTGAGATATCACAAGCTGAATAAAATAAAGCAGAAAAATGTCTTCTGTTTCTTACTGACAAAGTGAGATACACAGAAGGAAAATTCATTAATATATTTTCGCATATTTAATTTCAGAATTTCAACTCCATTAAACAAAACACATACAAACTTTATTTTTAGCATGTTCTTAAAACCCACTGACTTCACTTAATTCTAGTCAAGAACTTGAATTTACCCATATTTCATAGAAACATCAAGAAGAGAATAGAATCATAGAATCATGGAAACAGAAGGTTGGAAAGGACATACAAGATCATCTAGTCCAAAATTTCAGCTTTTCTCTGAACTGGAAGCAATCTCCCAAGATTCAGGACACCTAACTTTAGGCACCTAACTAGAGTCCTGCAATAAGACTGTCTTTGTTGCTCTGTGGAGAGTGCTAACAGATGTTAGACATGTCTGACAGTTATTTATGATAAATTGTTGCAGTTATATATGATAAATACAACCTACTGTCATATATGTATTATGGGGCAATTTGGAGATGTCAATCCAACAGCTTAACCACAAGTGTCTTTTTCTGCATTATTTCTAGACATTACCAGTTCATGGGGCTGAGGAGGCAGCAGCTTTTCTTGGTGCAGAGTATTGGTGGAGCGGGTCAATAATGAAAGATGAAGTTGCTAAAGGAAACCTGAGGTATACAGCCTCAAGCAGTGCCTCCACAGAATCAAAGTCTTTAAAGGAGGAGGCCCTAGAAGGTGATTTAATAGCCTCTTCCAGTTTAAAACAAATTCTTCATTCAGATTTTGAAATATATAAATTAATATGGGACACTGGCATAGTACAGGAAATACATGTTTCTGAATATCTAACCATACATTCACAAACATCAACTTTGTATCACTGAATGATGATATTTTGTCAAAGAATAGTGCTTCATTTCTATAGGTACAATAATTACCCTGAAAGAGAACCAGTGTAGGAATACGCTGAGAATTTTGGGGTGTATCTGAAAATGCTAAGAGGTGTTTAGACTCCAAAGTTGCTATTTAGATCTCTCAGGTCTGAGTAACTAGCAGTCTCAGAATGTCCAAAAACTCTCACCGAACACACAATTATCATTTGAATATTATTTTATTTTACATTTTTCATGTACCACACGCAGTCATCTATTTTTAATAAAAATATCTCTTAAAAATGTTTTTAAAATTGTTCAAAAAGAAAATACTACCTCCTGAATTGTGCGCAGATGTTTGTGTTTCTAAGACTGACTGCATATACTTAATACAGGAAAACAGTTTTGAAGTGGAATAGTATATAACCTGGTATTAACTTTCAAAATATTTGTATATTTTCACAGTCATGTATTTTCAGATTTCTTTTTAAATGGACTGTACAAGCACTTAAGACTGAGAATTTCAAGTATAAACATCTTATTACTTAAAGTTGCTGTCAAGGGTACACAGTCCATACCTCTTTCAGATAAAAAAAATACACCAAGTCAAGATGTGTTATCTTTACACCAGTAAGGAAAGTGTTCTATTTTTTTAAGACATGGAAGAATTGGAAGTATAATGAAGATGAATTAGGAACATAATAGGGATAATGGAATCATGGTAAAATAGCAGACATGATTGGATTGCGTTTGTTAAAAGTTATATACTCTTCAGGAAAAAAAAAAGAAAAAAAAAAGAAAAAAAAGAAAAAAAATTAAGCTATTGTGTTAGAACTAGATAATGATGTGATAGATCGTTATGAATTGGGCCGTTATTGTACAGACAAAACAGAATCTGATAAGTCAGAAACTGTTTGAGGAAGAATTTTAGAAAACAGTCTAAGGATTAGAGGTGTTATGTGGTATCCAAGAATTGGATGTGAACTGAAACAGAGATATCTGAAATATCACTAGAAGAAGATACCTTAGGGAATTGTGTGATGGTAGGAGATTTTAACTACCCACATAAAAGTGAAGAACAGATAGAATGAAAATGAAGGGTATGGTAAAGGTATTTCTAGAAATGTTGGCTCAAACATTTCTTCACATAAATCTTACATGAATAAGAAACGGTGCTGTTTAAGACTGAGTTACTTAAAATGTGAGAGAATGTTATTCTAAGATATTTTAGAATATAATCTTGGACTCAGCAATAAAACATTGGCTTTGCTTCATGCAAATTTACTTATGAGAAAAACTAGCTTTTTGTCTAAGACAATCAATTTCAAAAAACAAAACAAAACAAAAACAAACAAGCAAACAAACAAAAGCCTGTAAGATTTAAACTGTACAGAATGGGGTCTCTAAGTTGTTGGTATGGAATTTCCTTAAATCAAAGATGTAAAAGGTCTTTAGAATTTGCATCTCAAGTAAAGTAAAGAAGAAACATGCAGGTGAGAGTTCTAGGCCTAACAGGCTGAACTACCATTTCTGAAAAGACACCAGGAGTAATGTGGAGTAGAAAAAAGAGACAGAACAAGAAAGAAGACAACATATATCAGGAAGGAGAAAATTCAGACTTACCGTAGGTCAAATTAGGTTAGGTTTTACAGCTGAAATTGAAATAGACAAAAAATGAGTTTTCCAAGTTGCTTAAATGAATCTCACAATACCAGGTCTTGAAAGGCTGACAGTACAAGGTAAATGTCATCTAAATTTCCATGTTATTACTCCTACTGGAGTGAAAACTTAGGTTATTCTTGGAAGGATGGTATTGTGGGAGGTGGACCTCTAGTCTGACCCAGTATATTTTTTCTATGTTTCTTAGCAGGGAAATAAGAAGGAAATTTCTATACAGAAATTGTATTATTGAAGTTAAATAAGACTTAGTTTTTCTCTTTTACCATCCTCCACAGCATCTTTAGTTAAATAACTACCATGTTATTGACTGAGAAAGTAAAGGCAGAGCAAATAATGGGCATGCATTAAAAGAAAAATGAAATTACCTCAAGCAGAGTAGAAAACTCACTCAAGAAATGAAATATGCTCACTCAAGAAATGCAATACGATCAGAGAATCAACATCCAAGAATCTGGAAAGAACTTTCATATGAAATCACAGATCTCAACTTCAAGTTTTAAAATTAGTCTGTCATTTCTGGGTGGTGCTTCATGACTGGAGAACTGCATATTTCAAAAAAGAAAAATATGGAGAAATATCAGCCACAAGAGATTTATCTCAGTAGTAAGCAAATCTCTAAAATACATTTGGAACAAATACTAATTAATACCATCGAAGTAAATGATCCAAGGAAGACAAGAATGTAACATGTTTTTACCACGTTTTTATATGCTATGGTGCCATTTGAGACAGTAACTCTGAAGGAGAAAGGTTCAAAAATGTGAGGAAGCTAAGAAGGAGAAGAAAAATAGTTGTATCAAAGAAGGAAGCATTAAGTTATGGAATTATTAATGTCCCTAAAAGAAGATTTTTGAGATTTTTTGGTAATTTATTAATGATATAGGCAGAAATTATAGGAGTGCACCAGTTAACAGAATAACACAGTTTGGACATAAAAAACATATAAGCATACATTTGTCATTAGCACATTCAGTCTGGAAAGTAGAGAAAGTCTTGCAAAGACAGAGGGTATTAAGGTTCTGTACAGCCTTTTAGTAGGAACAAGGGAGAAGACTGATATTTAAGACAGAGATAGGTGAGTTTTCAAAGACAGATTACATAAAGTGATTGCCTGCAAATTATGGTCCTTGACGACTGTGGAGTTCCCTCTGAGCCTCATGTTTCTGGACTAAAAGCTAAAAAGCAATATCAGTCTCAGGAGATCCGTGATAGTCAGACTCCCATTCAAGGAATCTTTCAAGCCAGTAGAAATTTCAGAATGGAGAAAACAACAACAGAAACCCTTTTCAAGATTGCTACTGCCATACTAATTCTTTATAATTAATTGCAAGGAGCTGCCATCCCTTGTAGTGAAATTCCCCCGAGAGCCCCAGGCTGCAGACAGCTGCCCTGTCTCCCACTCTAACACACAGACCTGAAGCTTAGCCAAAATAAATCACTATAAGCTGTCCTTAACATTCATGTATTAACCAATGCATCGATGGCTTCCCTACTGTAGTAGCCAGCAGTGTGGGTGTAGATGTCTAAAATGAAAAAAACTTTGTGAGTGTTGTGATTCATACAGGGAAGTAAAACACAGGCATAACCCAGCAGACAATTTGCTATTTAAATTCTCAGGTATAGTTGCTTTCCTTTTTACTTCTATGCACTTAAGACTGTTTTCATGGGTCCTACGTTTTGTAATTGAAATATTCCAAGTAACTGTTTTAAAAAAACTTTTTAAGCACTGCTGTCATCAGCTACACCTCACACTAAACTATGTGTATCTCAAATCATTGCAGTTGATTCTTTAGCTTAAGCTAGCCATCTCAGATCCTTCTGCGTCTGGCAAAAGGAGATGTGTGCCTTATCCTGAGAAAGGTGTCCAAGACAGGTGGGATAAATCACAGTCTGTAAATGCCTGTCCCTCTCTATCAGCTATTTAGAGAGTCTTGATGTTCAAGGTGCCTAACCCTCAGATTGAAAACAGTAGGTGAAATAGAAAGCACAGTCTGAAGGTTATTTACTAGGATTTACCGTAGGTGAGAGAGGGTAAGCTTTCTGTGCTCTTAATGTAAGGGTCCTATCTTTAGCCCCAGTTTGTTGCTCATTTTTAGTGACGTCCATCTGTGACTACTTGACAGTCATGACGGCATCCCACCCCACTTGCCATGATCAGAGAGCGGCAGTTAAAGTCAATTCGTCATCTTTTTTTTCTTTTCACAGTGCATTTGGTCTAACATATTTAATTTGGAAAACAGTGTTTTTCAGGGGCAGCAAGGGCAGGCTGCTTTGTAAGGGAAGGGGAACTGCCAGCCAAGGCTTACAGTTAGGCAGGCAGGGCAGAGCCTCACCAGCTTGAACTGTTCCACCAGGGCCACGAAGGACAGAGCCAGCCCACCAGGCACCTCCATGGGTATGGGGATGTCAGCCTGCATGCGGGGCCTAGATTCATGAGGTCTGTGGCCAAGCAGGGACATAACTGTGACACAGTGCAGCTCTGGTGGAGATGAAGGGCTTTAGCTGTAAAAACAGCTCCTGGGTGATGGGGGTGGCCCTCTGGGTCTTCTTTCAGCACTTTCTCCAAGACCTGCAATGTTGGTGGAGGCGTCTTGAAGACTTCTCATTATCAGAGTGCTGGCCTTGCTGAGGACTTAAATATGATCTACAACTTCCCTCTTACAATGAATAGAATCTAACATTCTCAAGCATTAATTAGTAAATATCTAAAGGGATTTTTTTCATTTGGGGGTTGGGGGGTGGGAAGCAGGGCAAATTGGAGCCTTTTGCACCCCTTGAATGGTTTTCAGCAGCATTGTTTCGGTACATTTTGACTCCCTCCTGCTCTTCAAGAAAGGGAGCTATATTTCTCCAGAGGTAAATGTGGTATATCATTCATGGTCTGATTAACACTGTTGACAATCAAGCTTTTACAAAATTATGAATGGTTATCATTATTTGCTGTGAGGATAGTATTCTTCTACTGTTCCTCTTCTCAAAAATAATTGGATTATTTATTCTTAAACTTTGAAAAAAAAAATAATAATTACCGTAGAACAGTAAAGCTACCTGAAAAACCTGATAGATGATAGCTCCTGAAAGTTGTTAATGACTGAAATTAAGCAGTTTGGATGGAAACTTGCACAGCAGTAACTAGAGTTTTCAGTCCCACTTGTTCTGTAATTGCAATATTATTCTCCAGATGATTCAGCAGTGCACTTACATAAATCATGGGCATACACCTGTATTAGTATATTCTTTTTCTGCTTAATCAATTCACTGTTTTCCTGCTGTGTGCAACGCTTGTCCCCTGTTGGGGGAGTCAGGAGAGCGTTCCCTTTCCCAAAACATGCTAACTGTTCTGTAGGATGAAATAAAGACAAAATTTTTGCCTGGAAACTGTCCTAGTTTTGAGTAGATCCCAAATAGCTTGCTAAGCTGCTTTCCATATGACAGCCAAGTATTTGTCCAAGTATAATTAACCCCTCTACAAACACTGCCCTTTGCATTTTTAATGACAAGAAATATTACAGGCTTTCTGTATCTGTCATAAAGGAGCAGAAGTAGCAAATTCCCAACATTAGATCCCCTTAGCAGATTTTCTTGGAGATTGCCACTGAAAAACCCAGCTGCACTGAACCTCGTAAACCACACTTTCCCACGTGTTACAGGTTCTTAGATTAACTGTAGATTGGGCTTACAACACTCAGTGTTGAAGAACTATGTTTTGACTACTTTGTGGTAGATTGGGCCTGTTGTTGTTCATGCATACATTAAGAGGCTGAGCTGATGTTTAAATTTTCCTCACTCAGACGGAGCCTCATGAAGTAATAGAACAGGTAGCAGAGTCAAAGGTAGAGCCATAGGCTCCTGAGATTAAGCTGGGGTACCTTCTCAAAAATAGTAGAGTAGCTATAGCCAAATAGTCTTGTCTGAAGGTTTTTATTCTTATTCTACAAAGCTTCTTCATCTTTTTAAATTTTGTGGTAGCTCTTCAGTAGGCAGAGACAGTCTCAGTTTTCTTTTTCTTTTATTTTTTTTTTTCTGATAAAAGGAGATATCATAGCTGTTAGAAATTTGATAAAGACATGGAGATTTCAGGTAAAAGGTGTATTCCAAATATTCCAATTTGTTATGTGATGTTACCTATAAAAGCAAGAGAATATTTTCATATCCTGTTTTGAGAGACAGAGGAAATTGAGCAGCTGATGAATAGAAATGCATTAGGAGACTAATGCTTTTTCTTTCTTAATATAGCTATTCAATTAGTATGTTCCTCATTCATTTTAATTGTGTTGTTTTTTTTTTACCAACTGCTATTTTATATTTTTGTGAGCTGCTACAAATTTTAAATTGGTTATATTAAATGAAACATACCTCTGTTGTCACACTGATCTGCACTATTCTTTATTTTCCTTGCACAATTCTATGGACTTGGATTTTCCTCTTGACAAAGAACCGAGATTTGGAGCTAACGACACCTGGCAAGACTTCCTCATTGATTTAAAACACTAAATTAGATTTCTAGTTCTGGCTCACATTGACACTAATACTGTTTTGCAGTGGCTTGCAGGTACCTGGCATCATCACAGGGAGGAGAAAATGTTGATAATTCCAAAGCAGTAACTGGATTTCTGAGCCTGTCACCAGCTCTGAGACCCTATAATAGGTGTCAGATAGAAAACAGGAGGACGAACACAATTCTCACAACCTTCTCCACAGTTGAGTCTCTGCTTCTCTCTTTCAATTCCATTTGTTGAAATTTTGTTCTGAGTTAATTGTAATGTCATAGACTTATGAGGCTCTTACTCTTAACTTGTTAACTTGCCGGGGATTCCAGACTCCTGCGGGTGAATAAAATAATGAAGCATTTTTACATATTTGGGCAAAGAAAGTGAATTTAAAAGTTAAAAGAAGTTTAAAAATTATGAAATCATTGAGTCTGCAATAATTATAGACCCTAAATAGCCAGTTAGTGTTGTGCAGCTAATGAACATGACAAGTACATAAACTGTGGCACTGTGGAACTGAGAAAACAAATCCAGATTCCTGACCAGAAATTGTTTCAAGCCTCACTGCTGTTCATTTCAACATGCAGCACTATACTGGAACTAATCCAATAAAAACTCAGAGTTCACCTTCATCGTCCTTTTCCCTCAAGGATTTCTCTTTTGGCAGAATCTACCGTGTTCACACTCTGTTTTGCCACAGTTGTTCCCTTCTTTCAGATCCTTTACTAAATTGGAAAGTGTTTCTCCTTCAGAACTGCAAAAATATTTGTAGCTAAAAATCAACACACACCCTGTGTTTGAAGAAACAAACAAAATCCTGGTGTTTACCATGTAGTACCGAAACTTCAGTTTTTCACTTACATTAGGGACTACCCTGGGTTTATTCCACTTTCTGATCATATGCTCTTTGGAGAAATCCACTCTGCAAAAGTGGTGACTGTGTCAGCAGCACCTTCAACTCTCTTCTTGTTTCACAAAAAAAAAAGTTTCTCTGCATGCTTGGCATAGGTTTACCTCAACATAATTAGAGATCCGAGTAACTTTCTCTTCTCCCTAGGATTATTTTTTATCACTAGACTTTCACAGGCTAAGACTATATTAGCTTTTTCTATTTTTCTCCTGTTACATTACAGAAACCCACGCAGAAAATCCCCTGGGCAGGTTAGGAGGTACAGAACTGGGTCCTTCATGGAGGCAAAGAGTTTTTTCTGCGGTTTCTTTAGAGACACCACTGATCAATCCCAACTCCCGACTAATAGCCCCTGTAATGTGGGGGAGGGACCAAGAGAAAAAGAGAGCCTCACTCTGGGACATTCTGGACAGAAATTGGAGAAGTTTTTGAAGTATATATACATATATATATCCTTCAAAATAGTAATGTATATATATTATTTTTTAACTTAAAATGGAACAAGGCTGTTTTCACTTAAAGGTAAAAAAAAAAAAAAGTAGAAATTTAAACTAACATACTGGGAAGTGGGGAGACAGCACATGCAGAAGAACAACACTTACAAGGTGATGAGTTGTGTATCCTCAGGTAAAGAAGAGAAGAGAAATTGACAAAATGAAAATAGTAAATGATAAGGGACAATCTCAGTAAATGGATTCCCAGTTAGACAATGGACTGAAAAATAAAAATTTTGTATACAAATGCCAGAAGTCTAAGAAATGAGAAAAACTACAGTCTCTTGTTTAAAACTGGCATATTGATATACAAGCATGCAAAAAATTCAATGGGAGGAAAATAATTAGAGGGACAAAGTAACAGAAAAGCATAAACTATATGGGAAATAGACTGTAATGTAATTGATACTGTATCTTAAGGGACCAGTCAAATCAAACAAATAGGCTTAGTGTCTCAGGTGACATTGAAACCCTGCTGGCTGCTTGAAATTTCCATTCTAAGTAGGAAACATCTAGTGATATCCAACTAGGACAACAATGATTTCTGTGATCTGATCAGAACAATCAACACACCAAAAGGATGAGAAATGGAAGAATAACAGAGAAGGTTTGGTTACACTCCAGACAAAAGGATACATGTCACAACTGAGGATGATGCTGAGACTAAATTCCTGAACAAGAGGACTGGCTGATCTTTGAAGCTACTAGTCAAGGAACAGGTAGAAAGAGATGCAAGTAGTGGCTTGCTGAGCAACACCCCAAAATTATTAATGTAAAACTGTTTACAAAGTACTTAAATCCAGCCATTTTGCAGCCATAGTAAGTCCTGTGTATCGTCTGTCCCCCTCACATCCCCACCCTCTGGCCTCTATACTTTTTAATATCAAAAAGAAGGCAACGTAATCATGAGGAAATATAGTTTCTTGATTTAAAAAAAAAAAAAAAAGAAAAAAGAAAGAAAGAAACAAGGGTCAAAAACATAGTAGAATATTTTTGTACGACATGGAAAATGCGTTAAGTAGTTAAAAACCATATAGAACATTCAGAGAAAATGTATATTACTTACAAAGAGATGTTAGACCAAAGAAATGAGAATACATCTTCAAAGAACTCTGTTAACAAAAAGGATCACTTATTAGATGGATTTCCTTTGTGAAGTGCTCACCAGGCACTTTCAAGGAAATAGCTCACATGAATTAAGAGGGAAATTTCTGACCTGGTTAAATATAGAAAAACAAGGTAATAATAAATGGCTAGTTTTCCCAGTACAGTGAGGTTCTCAACTACTGTTCCCCATTGGAACTGGAGGTCCCCACTGCAGCCGTTCAGCATATTCACAGATGATCTGGAAACAAGAGGAGACAGTTGAGGTGGCTGGATTTATTAACAGTGCTAAGTTTTAAGGGGGTATATAAAGAGGAGAACTGATTAAGAAAAGTTTTGGAACAGGCTGAAGACAGTGAATCAAAATGTGATAAAATGATAAATAAAATCCAGAATAAACAAGTAAAATATATTTTTTCATAAAATCAACAACAACAAAAATACTAAATTAAGATGTCAGATGTTAACTTGACTAGCTACTGTTCAGGAAAGATAAGTCGTAACTTGGAGTTATGATAGCTGTATGAACGTGCCAACACAATGCTTAGAACTTTTTCTAAAACAAATACAAATATAAATATGTTATTAGGAAAATTGTGAAAAAATAATAGAGAATAAAAAATAAATCATACCCTGCTGCGTAGGCTTACTACATTCAGTATTTTCCATTCTACTTGCAGTTCTGCTGCTCTTATCTAGAAAGGATTTGGTAGAACTGGAAAAGATGCAAGAGTGATTAAAGTTGCTCAGAGGATGGATTGAGAAGACTTGGACTTTGCAGCCTGGAAAAGAATTGGCTAAGGTGAGCTCTGATGGAGGTCTATAAAAGATTGAATGACATCGAAAAAGTCAATAGAATGTTCATTGCCACTTTTATTACAAGAACTGGGGCGCATCAAATGAAAATAGCCAGTGGCAGTTCAAACAAAATGAAAGGAGCTTCTTCTTGATACAATGTGTGTTTAGGAAGCAGACCATTTTGCTACAGAATATTGTGGTTGCTGTAACTTTATTTGGATTTCAAAAGCAAGTTAGCATATTGCACTGAAGACAAGTTATCTGTATAAAGCATAAAGATATCCTCAAGAAGTCTATGAGTGACACATCTGGTGAGTCTGGGAGAAGATTTCAGGAGGGTATCATTTATTGATCCACCGTTTTCATATTCTGCAAGCACCTGCTCCTCTGAGAGGCAGGGTGTGAGACTAGATATTCCTTTTGTCTGACATGGTGGTTACATCTGCGGTAGGAAATGAAGCATAGCCAGAAAGCATAGAATCATAGAATGGCTTGGGTTGCAAAGGATCTTAAAGATCATCTAACTCCAACCCCTCTGCCATAGGCGGGGATGCTACCCACTGGATCAGGTTGACCAAGGCCCCGTCCAGCCTGGCCTTGAACACCTTCAGGGATGGGGCATTCACAGTTTCTCTTGGCAACCTGTTCCAGGGCCTCACTACCCTTATAGTGAAGAATTTCCTCCTAATGTCTAGTCTATATCTATCTTCTCTTAATTTCAGACCATTCTCCCTTGATCTATCATTATCTACCCGAGTAAAGAGTCCTTCTCCACCTTTTTTATAAGACCCCTTTAAGTATTCAAAGGTCACAAAGAGGTCTCCCCAGAATCTTCTCTTCTCCAGGCTGAACAGCCCCAACTCTCTCAGCCTTTCTTCACAGGAGTGGTGCTCCGGCCCTCTGATCATCTTTGTAGCCCTCCTCTGGACTCATTCTAACAGGTCCACATTTTTCTTGTGCTGGGGGAAAAACAAGCAAACAAGCATAGACTTGCCAGGACTTGGCAAAATTGGCCTATAGGTTGCTATAATCTTTGTTTCTATGTTATGTAACAGTTTTGGTCCTTGAGAACCAGGATGTTCCAGACAATGCTCAGTTCAGAGGACAGTAAAGACTATGAAGGAAGAAGAAATTTGAGCATAAAGATGCAAGCTTTTCTATGTCAGTTTTGTTTCATGTTCTGGTACATATATGGCCTAGATTGTCTCTGGGAGGGTGGGAGGACTTGTCTGCCTGAACTTGGCTTGCTCAATCTGATTTGGTGCTAATGAAAATTTATAAGATCTGACACCAAATAACTTTTTTTTTTTTTAATTTAATTTTCATTTTAGAGACATTAAAAATACTGTTTTACATTTACCTTATTCAGATCTTTTCCTGGAGGTTTGTTTTGTTGTCGTTATTGTTTTGTTTGCTTGGTGGTGGTGGTTGTTTGTTTGCTTGTTTTTAGGAAAGGGATGGCGGGGGAAGGAAAGAGGGGACAAACATCCTAAGGCTTCTGTCCATGTGGAAAATGGGGAGAGGAACTCTATGAACTGAAAACAAATTCTGTCACATAGACACAGTATTGTCATGCAGAAGAGAACAAAATCAGCTCAGCTGTCAGCATGTCCTTGTTTGGCTAAGTTCCAGTCCTTGCAGCAGAAATTTGATTAAGAAATTCAAGATTTACCTATAAGTATTGGATATAATTAAATTCAAAAGTCAATATGGGTTCATCTACTATATTTAAGTTTTCAAGACACACGTTCAAAATATTAAAGCAATTTTCTTATTTTTTACAATGTTAGTTTCTTAGTTTCTCTGCTTTATATTTTAAATTTCTAAGAGAAACTCTGGTCTAATTATTATTTCTGACATTTGGATGGGGTAGAGAGGTTTTTTTGTTTGTTTGTTTTTTCTGGTACCTTTTGACTAAATGTCTGGTGAATTCATGTTTTCGTTTTTATGTTCTACAGCTGCACCTTTAAAATTTAGATGTAACTCTAAGTCCATGCAAGCTCATCTTTTAGACTGTGTCATTATGTTCATACAACTGTCATTACGTTCATACAACAAGTAAAATATCTTCTGTTTTTTGAAAACAAAATTCATAAAATTACTGTTCTGATATTTATAAGACATATTGGTTTAGTTGTAAACAATTAGTAATTGAGTGTTTATTTTGAAAACAGAAGCACAATGACTGCAAAAAGTAATACAGAAGAAATATGCATCAGAGGTGTTCCTAGAGCAATTTTGGATTTTTCTTTTCTGTATATTGATTTAAATATTTTTCTACAATACTTAAATAATTCCAAAAATATATAATGAAGTCTATATGATGAAGTCATTATAATGAAGTCTACCACAGAAAGAGTCAGATGGTGCAGATGCATGGGGTGACCAATCTGCAAAAAGCGTAAGATATATTTCACCTCAGAAGCTGTTCCAGAAGCTGCAAAACAATTGCTAAAAAAAAAAATAATAAAAAAAAATTAAAATCAGCTATCTTGTGAATACATTAAAAACAGAAGGGTTACACAGATTATTCAAAGAGATTTATCAATGATGTTTTCTCCAAAGTCTTGTGAATTTATGTTAATATTTTTTTTTCTAAGACAAAGATAATATTTCATAGTAAATACACTTGACAGTTTACTGAGAAAAGCATTTAATAAGGGATGCATAAACCAACCTAGCACCCTTTGCTTTTTTTTCACTTGACACCAATATAAGAGGACAGTGACTTTGCTTTAGGATGTTAGTGCCTAAATTCTTCTTCCCATTGTTGATCTAAAACTATTCCACTGCTGGCCTAAATAGGCTAAAGTAAATAGAACCACATGATTCCATTCAAAAACCTAAGCCCTTCACACATACCGGCAAGACTTCAGTGTATCTGTAGCTGTGTAACTGGTACTAGACACTGGCTTGCAGAGTTCATGTTCTGTCTGCCCTTTCACTTGAGTGAACATGCACAAATGTCAAAAGAAACAAAAATGGGCTCATTGCTAACAGTGATTATGTTGTCTCATCTTTACACTGCACACCATAAAGCAACTCTCATTATTTACCTTTCTCAGAAGAGTTGTCTTTCATTTAAAATTTGCATTTAAACGGTACATGGACCTTTTAAACATTCCTCCATTGCCAGTGTGTCACGTCTGTCTTAAGTCTGTATATACCAGTTAATCCTGACTCCCACAACAAAAAGACAAGTAAAAAAAGAATCTGACAAGTTAAAGAAAAGGTACAACCCTATAGCCCTATTCATACCCATGAGCCAAACCCAGATAACAGCAAAGATTTGTGCTTCCAGACTCTCATGTCTGTGTCACCCTGCTGAGGCAGCCAGGGGACTTAGAAGAGCAAGCTTTTAAATCTTGGCTGAAAATACCAAGCTCAGGTGTTGGTTAGAGGCTTACATGCCTGTGATATCCTTTTGGCCAGCTCACATAGCACAATTCCTTTTATGAAAAGGCAGTCAGGTTTAATGCTGTGGGGAAAGCCCCTTCCCTAGGTATTGGTTACTGATAACAGCTCCCATCTCTCTCCAGGTCGGTGAACTTTCATCCCCTGTCCCCAAAGTGTCCAACAGTGCTGAACCTGAGAGCCATTGCTCAGTTCAGTTCCAAGAGGTTATGTATTTCCGTATGGAAAGACATGACTGAAACAGTAATATATACGTATAGATACATAGATATTCTGCAGACATACACATAGGGCCCACAACAGCAAAGGTGATGATTCAAAGTGTCATGTGATGAAGGGATCCTAATTTTTTGTCCGTGTGTATTATTTTAAGGTTGTTTCTTGTGTGATAAAATACTAGGCTGATTAATTTATATCATACTGAATGCTGTATTGTTAGAAGATGTAATTAAATGGTGTATATATGAGAATGGCCACATCATGGCTTCTTCACAGAGGGCTCTATTAAACTTTGACACTCTGGATAGCCTAATAGGCATACTATTTACTGTCGCTGCTACTTAATGGGAGCTTTTGAGCATTTTGTCTGGAACTGAGGTCACTGGTTTATATTCTGTTGGCTTTTGGCTTATGCCAATAACTCTGTTTTAATGTGTGCATCTACTAATGGATATAGTTACTGATCTATTTTCCACTGAAGTCATTAGAAATCTTTTCAGCAACTTCAGTAGGAGTTAAATGAGAGGAAAAATGAAGACTAGTAGTAGACTAGTGCAATATTCCATTCTTGAATTAAATTCTTTTGTCTGATGTGCTACTATTGTATTTCTTTACTTTCTAATGTAGACTATTAACTTCTGTTACAAGATTTAGGCTCTGATAAATAGCTTAATAGATCTGTTATTTTATAAACCATTCTGAGGTCATTTGAAGGTATTTTATGGGAAAACTTTGAAATGTAGTTTGATCTTTTATTTTTCACTATTTATATGCTAATTCCTATGACAAAGCATACTGGCATCTTTATATTTACAATTCCTTCCATAATTTTACATATATTCCAAAAATTAATGTACAGCTATTTAAAATGTGAGCTACTGCAATGCCTGCTATTAAAGAAGAATGACTTAAAAATGAACAATTTTTTGTCTTTGAAATTTAGCTCATCCCTTTAAGATGTTTATTGCAGAATAACATTAATTTGCTTCTTGTTCTTAAGACATTTGACAGTACTAAACTGTTGGCTCACTTGTGCTGTATAAAAGTCAACAAACTATTTCTGTGTATGTATGTCATCTGTGTTATTATCAAATGTCACAGTTTTATTATGATTGACGTTATTGCAATAAATACATAAACCACCCCTGGATATTTGTTTTAATGAATTACTGGAATTTTTGTGAATTAGCACTTCCTAATCTTGGTTCTAAAATACTGTTTTCTGACTAGATCAATATCACATCCCTGTGGCAATTAATCACGTGCACAATGTTTTCCTTAAAGAACAAATATAATCCTTTTATATCCACCAGAAAATACACTCTCTGGGACAGGATTTGGAGTCCAGCCAAGCTGCTTGGTATAGAGGGAATTGTTTGTTATGGATGGCAAGACACTCTTCTTAGAGCTTCTCAATACATAAATCTACTGTGAGTTAAAAATGCCTGGATTTCTTTATGTAAATATCTGTTTATTCAGATGTTCATCTTAAGAAGATAATCACCTTGATTTTGAATATTTTTTCCTAAGCCATAAAAATATAAGTAAAATTTTATATTTTATTTGTTTTTGTTTGTTTGTTTGTTTATTTTGTTTTTTACTTTGAAATATGCATACGTATATGCTTAACCTTGAGTTCAACCTGCAACTTTAAAAAGTTTATTTTTAACGTCAGCAACATACTGAGTTTGAAAATGTCCATAGGGTAATAGAAAATGTATAGTGGTGATAAGCAGTAATTTCACAGTTAACTGATCATGATGTTACAAGATGCAATGCACCCTCCTAATCTTTTCTCACCCTTTCTCTCTCTCTGTCTCTCTCACTTCTCTCTTTCTCTCTCTTTTTTTTTCTTTTTTTTTCAGTCTAATTAGTATTGCCTGGTAGTTTTATACAAACTAATGAAATGAAGAAATAAAAAATGTGGCAGTGAAAATGCCTGGTCCAGATTTCCATTTGAGGACAGGTACTCAGTATACTAACAAGGAATAGAGGATGTACCCTTCTGAACTGAATCTAACTCATCTCCAACAACTTACATGTTGGGTACATCACCTATCTTGAGATGCATGGTGATAAAATTCCATGCTGTCAGGGAACTTAAAATGTTTTATTTCACTTTTTAAATTTCATAGGACTATGGACACTCTCAGTTGCTACAGCTCAGTTGCTGAGAGGTTACATGTTACACCACCTTTACATTAACATTTGCATTCATCTGTATATATCCCAAGTCTCAGAAAGAGCTGAATTGAATTTTTATATGTCTGGATTCCTTGTCTTACTATAAATGAACAACAACAACAACAACAAAAGGGTATTTTCATTTCTGAGAGCAAATTGGTTTGTGCTTGATGAAAATCTGAATGTGCTGGTTTCCTTTTGAACATCAGGCAAGCAAGAAGCCCTCTTTTTTCAAAACAAGACTTGGAGAAGGACGTCTTAGGAAAAGTCAGGTAAAGATTGACTCCAATTGACTGGAATGAGTAGAATTTCCTCAATTCAATTTAATAAATTTTAGATCATGCCCTAATTCAAAAAGCTGGGCAAATGTTATAAGACTCTTCTTATCATGAGGGAAAACATGTCCAAGAAAGTATAGAGCAGGTTAAAACCTATAGACCTTCCTTTCTAGTATCTGTATAGCTGAACATTCTCTAAATTGTCCATCAGTTCCTGAGCTTTTTAAATTAGCTTTGCACAGAACTTATTATTATTTTGATTCAAAACTTCTTTTTTTTTCTTTTTTTTTCCTGTGTGGGTTTTGATTATTTTAATTGTTTTAACTTCAGCAATATACCAGTTCTTTCAGTAGCTGTTTTAAGAACACAATGCTTTTATAAAGACATATTACCATTGTGACAAGCACCTTGCATTTTACACAAAAATGGCCTGAACCTAACTACACAGTCCCATTAGTATCTTCTCTGTGTTGATAATATGGTGAACTAAACTGTACTTGTTATGAAAGGTAATTACCTCAGACAACTAACTTGGTTATGTGATGACCAATCAAGACAACTGAATGTATGTATCTTGTGATGTCTTAGATGCTGTGGCATAACCAAGTTGTCCACATGGATATGACTGATACAGATCTGAGGGAGATTCACCGTCCTCTGAAACAGCAGGTAGAACACGTACAGTATATTTCTGTGTCTCAGACTGTACTAGAAACCTATGTCTGTGCTTTTATATCAATCCATAAAACTAAGTGAAATTAAAAATTACACTTCGTTCCCACAGATGGGTGACTTTCAGTTATGCTTTCCATGAATACCTATGCACTCAGTTACTCAGAGCTGGGTCCATTACAATTTATAAAGAATAAATTCTCATGCAAGCAACCCAAGTAAAAACATCCTGCATTTATCTTTGGAAATCTATGGCTGTTAGGGAAATAAATTATAATTTTATAGCGATTTTGTACCAAAATTAAAGTACTCATATTTCGGGGTTTACTATGCCATTTACGCAGACTAGCATCAGACTACTGCTTGTTGAACTTTTCAGAAATGAAACACAAGACTTGTACCTTTCATGCCATTTTAAGGTGCAGTAATGGCAAACAAGCTACAGCTAATGTTGATGCAGAACTGTTGATAGTGCTCTTCCCTAAAGCACTGACTATTACATCCAAATTTGATCCTTATTAGATCTGGACTTGGAATATCAACCTTAATTTTTAAATTCATGCTTCAAAACTCATTCCCAATGGACAGCATTCATGTTAATTTAGGTATTCAGGAATATTTATTTTTTCTTATCACGCTGTAATTTGTGAGAAGTGTAATACAGGCCTTAAGAAACAGGTCAACACATGGACTTAGCAAAAAAAAAAAAAAATCAAACCTTTTCTATGCAGCTAGAAAACTGAGAAGGATGAGAGACAGTACTTTTTTTAGTTACGTAAGTTTTGAAGAGAGTCTAAAATAGAGGTAAAAGACAAGACTGATAAGCAGATTTTGGAGGCTTGTTCAAAGTTATCAAGCTAATGTGGTGTCATGAGGAATCAGCTTGGCTATATTTGGCTTAGGGAAGTTAACAGACATCATGACCACGTCACCACTCAATCTCTCTTGTCTTCAAGTTGCTGTCTTCTGTGAAAGTACAGAAGAGATTGTTAAATTCATCTTACTGGCATTTGTAACAGAGGGAGATGGAGAATGCATCAGGATGGAGAAAGTGTTAGCATCCTTGATGCTGTTGAACCACTAAGAGGGAAAAATATATGAAGTAAGAATTCTTCTGAAGTAATGAACTTCTCAAACTAAAAATGTAATCTTGGAAGGTGATGTAATAACTTCAAGGGACTAGGAGTAATAAGAACTGCTTTTCAGTTACTTTTCTGAGAAATGTTTCTTTTTCTACTGTTACTTTTTTTTTGGTCATGGCTTCATGTTATTATTCCTGGATTTGATGGGGAATAGAAAATTTCTGCTTCCTGGAAAACTAGTCTTGAATATCATGAATCAATTTGCCTAAGCAAATGCTGTTATTTGGGGCCAACTAAAAACAGAGAGAGACTCAATGACCAGTAGCCTGAGTCTTCATATGTTGTGTATGTATCTGACTGAAATCAACACAAAAGGTCATTAAATCAAAATAATAACATTTCACATTCCTGCTACATAGCTGTTAATGCAAACACAACATAGAGAATATCACTGCAAACAGGAACAGAGAGTTGGGACAAAATCTAGAAGAGGACTTAGACACACACAAGTTACATAGCACAATATTTTATGTGGTAGTGCTTGCTCCAGGAACTGAGTCAGGTCCATACTAGATGTCTATTCTCTACATGGGGAGACTTCAATTCCTTGGGATGGGAAACCAAAATCACCTCTCACTGTGTATACTGACATGGAGCAACATCTCTGTGTCAAGGATCAGTCAGCGCATATGTGACATTTAGGAAGTGACAGTAAGCTTCTTTTTCCCAGGCAGCTTCATACTTATTGTATATACCCAGAATATCTGTGATGCATGATCTATGAACCTAATGCTTCCAAAAATCATTGGATCTATTGCATTGTGCACTCTGACTTTTCCAGCTCTTACACAGGTCCAGCACTCCCCACTGAGCACATGTGCTATCATTGCTGGAGGGCTGTACTGTTCCTGGAGGCCAGGAGCAGCACACTGCCGGACATCTAGAACAAACATCAGTTTCTTGAAGCACTCACAGATGAGATTTCTGCATTGTAAAGAAGTCATGTCTGGGAAAGTATTAATATAAAATAGCCTTGCTCCTGAAGTTAGTTAGGAATTACTAGGCTGCAAAGAATTTATTTAAAAAGTTTAAGGCTCGGAAAGAAAATGTAGAAGAAAACTCTTGATTCCTCAGCTAGTAATCAGAGCATTCACCTAGGAAGGAAGTGCATGGGATGGGTACAAGCTGTTCCAAGTCATTACAAGTAGAAATTTTTCTCTGCAAAAATAGGTTCACAGTTCCCAGGCAGATAACTGTCCTTTCTCATCTGTCTATATTTGTTCTCTTTTTTTTCTATTTATAGGAATCTAGATTTATTTTTTCCTCATACAAAGTTGTAACTTCAGCAGAAGGGGAGGAGGATTTCTGCATTCAGTCTTGGCTATAACAGTCATCTTAGGGCAGCAGGGCTGAGAGGTGGACATCTAAACTCCTCAAGCTAACAAGTGAGCAGAAACAGGCTCCCACCACCTGTTGATCAACTGTTCAGCAGATGCTGGAAGGAATCAGTGGCCAAGTTGCTTAGGTGACACTTAAATATACCTTAAATGAAGGGAGCATTTTTAGCTACACAATCAGAAGAGAGCATCGGGCAACAAGGTTGGTGAAAGGTGTAGAGAAGAAGTCTTATGAGGAGAGCTGAGAGAGCTGGGGTTGTTTAGCTTGAAGAAAAGAAGGCTTGAGGGAGACCTTATTATGCTTTACAATTACCTTAAAGAAGGTTGTAGCAAGGTGTGGATAGGGCCCTTCTCCCAAGTACCAAGTAATAAGATGAGGGGAAATGGCCTCAAGTTGCACAAGGGGAGGTTTAGGTTGCATATGAGGAGAAATTTCTTTACTGAAAGGGTTTTGTGGCATTAGAACAGGCTGCCCAGGGAAGTGGTTGAGTCACCATCCCTGAAGGTCTTCAAGAAACATGTAGATTTAGAACTTAGCAGCATGATTTAGTGATGAACTTGTTGGTGTTAGGTTAAAGGTTGGACAAGATGATCTTAGAGGTCTTTTCCAACCTAAACGATTCTACAGTTCTATGATATCTTGGAGGAAGTCTAAAAGGCAGGTGTGCCATCCTCATTCTGAACCCCTCAATGCAAGGCCAGGAAAGCTAAAGAGCTGGTGCTCAGGCCAAAATATTGTCACAGAGTTGTCTTGTCTTCTTCTTCTGAGTCCACTCTCACAACTCCTCCAAGAGTGATCTTATGATCACTAACTTCACGGGGAATGTTTTGCTTTCACTTGTAACCTGTTTCTGGCCTCTCTGACCATTATCCTGCCCCTGCTTCTCCGCTACTCCCTTACTTATACCCTATCCTAAGTGACATTGGAGACCCTACCTGACTATCTATGTTTGTCTCTAAAGCTATCTCTTTTGTTCCTATCTATTTTATTGGTCCCTACCTATTTGTCTCAGACATGCCTAATTTATGACAGGCAAATCCTAGTTCAACCTTCTAGAGAGGACTTTGGCTTCTGAATATTACATGCACGGTAACAACTTCCTACAACCTAAAAGTGTTGTGGTTTAACCCGGCTGGCAGCTAAACACCACACAGCCGTTCGCTCACCCTCCCCCCTCCCTCTCTGGGATGGGGGAGAGAAACGGGAAAGTGAAGCCGGTGAGTTGAGATAAAGACAGTTTATTAAGACAGGAATATAATAATAACAATAATAATAATAATAGTGATAATGATAATAGTATTAACAATAATAATGTGTAAGAAAACAAGTGATGCACAATGCAATTGCTCACCACCCGCTGACCGATGCCCAGCCTATCCCCGAGCAGCCGGCCCCCCACCCCGGCCAGCCACCCCTATATATTGTTTAGCATGACGTCAGATGGTATGGAATACCCCTTTGGCCAGTTTGGGTCAGCTGTCCTGGGTCTGTCCCCTCCCAGCTCCTGCTGCACCCCTAGCCTGCTCGCTGGCAGGACAGAGCGAGAAGCCGAAAAGTCCTTGGCCTGATGTAAACACTGCTCTGCAACAATTAAAACATCAGCATGTTATCAGCGCTCTTCTCATCCTAATCCAAAACATAGCACCCTACCAGCTACTATGAGGAAAAATTAACTCTGTCCTAACTGGAACCAGGACAAAAAGATATCTCAGCTGTGAAGAGGAATTCATACTTTTTTGATTTAGAGCTCTCCAGGTGGTTAGTTAAAGATGGCTCCTTACTGAATTTTTTGAAATTTCTCATTAAGCTTCCACCTCTGAGTCTTTGATGCCAGGCTGGTTTACAGATGTTTGAAACTTAGTCATTGGACAAGTGGTCAGGGAGTTTCATAGCATCTTTTCAATAGGTTTCTGCTGGTAATGAATGATGCACGTGATGTTTCAGATAAAAGTAATTCTGCAGAGGAGGATGTTAGAGATCAATTAGGAAGTATGTCTATAGTTGAGTGGTGGTTTAAAGATCATAAAGAAAGATTATATCTGACCAAATCCTGATTAAGGTGCTTCAGCTCTGGTTTGGTTATAACCCACAGAGAAGGAGCTACCAGTCTTATGGGATACACCTACCAAGGATTAAGTGGTAATAATGTGAATGTTTATGGCTGCATATGAGATCCTTATAGCATATAACAGCTGGTTTATTTCCTGTATAGGGCCATTCAGGTACTTTAAAACACTTAGGTTCATTTGATTAAAAATGAGTGGAGCTAGAAACAAAAATTATCAGTGTTACTATATGAAAAAGCCTTTCAGATCTTTTATATCTTATAGTTCAATAAAGCACCTAGCAAATCTACAGAAATCAACAAATATGAGCAATTTGTAACTGGTTTATCTTCAGGATAGTGGTATTTTCTGCTCTGTTCGTTTGTTTTCTTTGAAATAAATGCATTTATCTCCTAGAAAAAGTTTAATTTCTCCAACCTGAATTCCAAATTATTCCCTAGACAGTTATCCACAATGGAGAGACACGGATGCCCTGAAGGATGATTCATCCCTTCCTAAAATTAATTTTCCAAGATTTGTGGAATTAATAACTCTGTGGAGATTTCACTTTCTCTTTATGACAATGGAGAAAATCTGGAAAATTAACAGATTACAATCTAGCTTTTAGGTGACAAAATTTAAGTCATACTATACTTGCCCTATGACTTGTTCCCATCTCTCTTTTTTAATCCTTTCATGTTTCATTTCACTTCTAATACTCTTCCTCTGTCTATTCTGCCTTCATCTTAGTTTTCTCTATTCCATATGCTTTCAACCTAATTTAAAACCTTAAGAATCAAGGGCACTCAGCATCTTGCAAAGTTAGATTGAAATAAATTAAATCAACTATATGAGTCAATCTGAGCACAAGCAACAGTGCTTGTAAGAGAAGGTTCCTTAGTCATTTGACCAGCTCTAGCAAGGAAGCAACTTCAGATTTACATCTTTTCAGAACTGAATCTTTGCTTCAAATTTGCCACATATGTTTTGTTTGTCTCACCAAGAATGCCTTCTTGTAAAAGAAGGTTGACTTTCACTGTTCCTTGAATATGAGATAAAAACTCACAAACAAACAAACAAACAAACAAAAAAAAGAATAAAAACCAAAGGTTGCAGAGTTCAGACCAAGTGTGTTATCTAACAACGGCTACAGTTCTTATGCAAATCGATCTTTGCTTCTTCAGAAGAAAAGAAGAAAAAGATAAAGTGCAGATCTCTAGTCTATTTGTGTCTACACAAAAGGCCCTTTACTCCTTCTTCAACGTTAGAAAGACGTTGTTATGATGTTAGACTGTTAGGTCTGTGCATCTTAAAATTGACCCTTATGCTGTTGGTTAGGTAGAACAGTTGCTAGATTCCTCACTGTGGTCATTTCAGTGCAGATAGTAATAATGTAGCTCCTTTCTTTACCTCTACATTGTAACATCCAGTCACATAGGTAGGATACATGTCATTGCATTTTAGAAGCTATCATTGCAGGCCATTGTTTGTTGCAGCTGATAAAGTTTCTTCTTGTTATATTATATCTTATACACATGGCTTGTCCCTTACCAGTGTGTTGTGTAATGGGAAGCCTATTGACGTTAGCCTGGCCATTAAACACCCTTATAGAAAATCAAAAGCAGTACCTGTTGGATATCCTAGAGTGGCTGGCTAGCAAGGAGGTGCTACAATCCTGTTAATTTTACTGAGAAGATGCTGTCATTTTTCATGTTCACCCCAAACACTAATTCTGTCAGTCCTCAAGGCCTGTATGATATCAGATGTTGAATGAAGAACACCTGTCTTGATGTAGTCAGGAAATGCTTATTAGTACTCAGCCTTTGAAGAGCCAGTTAATACCCTTTCATTACCTTTAGAGTGCCAGTTATTCCACAGTCGCTAAAATAGCGCTGGCTTGTTCCTTAGCATGGCGTTAAGAGAGACGTATATGGCAAGAAGTAAATGAAAAAAACACCTTTACCTTTTCCCTAGCCACAAAAAGAAGGGCCATAATCCATCAATTTGTGAGCAACTTGACCTCATTTTAAAAGTTCAGATCGATCATAGATACTGAAGAAACTTCAGGTGGTGTTGAGGGGAATAGCCTCAACATTCTTCAAACATTTTGTGAAGAGCATTTCTTTGGTATTAGCTGCTAACTAAACACCAAAACAAGAATCACTGTTTTGCATTCCAAAACAATTGAGAGGATTAGGCCACATAATCTCAGATGATGATTTTTTATTATTATTTTTTTCCCCCTTGGTCTTAAAGAGCAAGGGAAAGCATGGGAAGAACCCTCCAAAAGAAATATATGAAAAAAATTTCCAGATGACAAAAAAAAGGCCTTTTAAATTTTGTAATAAATGGGTATGTCGTAAAATTTTCATAGATGCACAGCTATATTGAAAATTTTGTTAAACCTGCCATTTTTGCATCATGCCTCTCAATGAAAGAGTTTTATCAAAAGGAAAAATAAATCTCCTTTTTAGTAGTCATTCAAGCTACATTATATAGACCACAATAGAGTTTGGCCTTGCTTGTCAAAACAATCAAGGCAGACAGTGAAAAGCTTAATGTAAAATTGTGAAAACTGTAAAATTGTGCAAAAAGAGTCAAAAGAAAAGAGAAAAAGAGAGACTTTTCCATAACAGCTGTCAAGGCGAAGCAGTGATTGATGTTTTTTGCAATGGAACACAAACCTCATACTAAGTAATAAGTACTCAGTCATCATCCCACTAATTACTCAAACTTCATTATAAAGAACACCAGGGCCACAATTAAATATTGTATATTACCCCTTGTTCTAATTACATAGACTTTTAGTTGCATTGCAAAAGCAATACATTATTTAATTATTTCAATTTAATATATTTTAAAACAATATTTAAAACCTCATCCAACACACTAGGGATTTTAACAAATCTTTAAAACCACTACTCATGTGTACATTAGCAGTGCTGTAGCCACATAATGCTGGCATACATTACAACTTACAAAAATCAAACTTGGAAACCCACTGGCTTAAAAGGTCCTGACTCTGGCTGCCAGAGCTTTAATGTGGTTTCACAGATGTAAGCCAGCCTTAATTATATCCCTAAAGTGTAAAAATATATCAGGAGCAAATCCTGGCCTCTTCTCTCAAGAGTTTTCAGCAAAAGCAGCTTCTCTGGAGAGCTCCACTGGGACACCTGACAGATGCTATTGTGGTTGCTAAGACTTCCTCTGGGGAATGCAGAGTGCAGAGGTCAAAAGGTCTTATTGCTACAGATATAGGCTTAAGATTATTTTATTGTCTACTAAACGCAAAGGATGTTGATGGGATAGACAAGTGGGAGGGAGATACAGCTGTTTTTGTTCTTTCTCATTCATCTAAAGTCCTCAGAAACACAATGGTTTCTGTGGTGCCCGAGTGCACACCAGAGGATTCCCATGCTGCTTATCCGACTGACATGGGTGTTTTCATAAACAAGATGACAGAGTCAGAGATAAGCTGTATAGTTTAAGGGGTTCAAGTGTCTAAGGCAAGAGAAAAAATGTGATTATTCTTAAAATTCCTTTTAGTTTCTGGTGGGGCTGAGGGTTTAGGGAATATTGCTGATATGAATGTGCCTTACCCGAGGGAAAAAGATACCAAAGGACTTAAATTCTGGAGAGTTTTCAGCAAATTTCACTGGAGTTGCAACATTTATTTTTTTCCAGCTATTCCAAACCCTGTCTTGACATTCAATCATGGGAAGGATAGTCTAAAAGAAGTAGACAATGTGTTTAGTCAAACTAAGGTTATTTAGTGGTGTCATCTTTTTTAGACGACTTATTTTCATCAGCTGTGACCATATGGAGCTCACAGATGGCAAATAAAACAGTGATGTCCTGTTCAAATAAGAAGGGAGTAAGAAAAATAAACAAATTGCTGGCAAAATCAAAATGAATGATGCATGTGATATACGTGATATATGTCAGAGAGGACTCAAAATATCATGTAAACCCATTAGGCCACGCTTGAGTTTGGAATGGATTTCTGTCAGAAGAGCAGGAGCTATTAGACTGTCATGGGAGAATAACCTTATAGATTAATCTTGGGGAAGGGAGAATGACCATTTAGAGCCTTGAAAATGTGAGAATGAAGGTTTCTTTCCAGTCATTAAAAATATTTTCACTTTGGTCCTTCCATATTGGATTTCATCTTTTCTTCCTTCCTTGAAGATACTGTCAGGGTTGTTTTCTCTTTCTCTGGACCTTTCTCTTTCACCTCTTGTAAGGAAGGATTTTTCTGTGCATTCAGTATTGCATCTAGCTGGACAAGGAGACAGCATGATCTGTTGTTTCTCTCCAAAGCCAGAGGTATAGTGAAGGATTGGCTCTATATTATCTGCTGAACCAATTCTCCATGAATTAATCCAAGGGAGTAAGAGCTAGATCCATGAAGCCAAAGTACCATTCTTGCTGACTTGGATGGGTATTTAACCTTTCTCTCCAGTGTACCAAGTTTTAGTAAATTTTTCTTGTTAAGATATATTACCTGGTAAATATGAAATTGCTGAATATAGTTCTGGTAAACAAACAAGGAACATTAAGATGCTCTATGGTAATGTGCTGGAATGCCATAGACAGTGAACTGCTTCAGCACAGAACTTCTACAAGCTGAAAGGTATTTCTGCTGTTCTCCATCTCCTCATTGAGATCGCTAATTATCTTCCATTTTAATGCAAAGTCAAACAGGGGATCTTAAAGCATAATTATTTATAGGCACAGATGGTTCAAATTCATTTGTTTGATTTGGACAGAAAAGAATAAGCAACCCCACAGCACAGGAGCCAGTCACACTGGGGAGGTAACAAGCAATAGTACTTCCCCAATAATCCAGATCCTACTGCCTTGCATCTAAAATATGTATGTGAATATCCACACCAACTGACATTCAGAAGACTCACTACACCACGCCCTCAGCTTAACAAGCAATATAAACATCCTCTAACTCTGGTAAACATCTAACAGCTTGATGGTGATGCTTTATAAAGAATAAGAGTACACACTTAAAAAAAAAAGCCTTTTTTTTAAAAAAAAAAGCATGAAAAATTAAGGAACTGGTGCTGTCTGAGACCCCTGAGGAGATAGCAGATATTCTGAGAAGCTAACGGAGATGAAGTTATTTTTGCTCAAGCAGGTCAGTTGTATCTGTTTTCCTTTTTTAACTCAAAACTATCAGCTCAAACTATCATGAAGCAAACTAGGTGAGTCTATAACAAAAATAAATATTGTTTATTCTTTTAATTTTTCACTGATGTTTGGATTGGCTCATGTTTTATATGCATATTTTTTTCTGTATGTAGAAATTTCTGGGAAAAAAAATGTTTCAAGAATGTTATTCATTGCAATCTTTCAGTTGTGTGAAAATAATGTTTGATCATTGTCTGGATGTTTTTTTCTAATCCTAGGGCAAGAATAGAGGATTGAAAATCTTCATTCCAAACAAGCAAAAATGTTGAGGCCTAGCACTTTAAAAGGTGTCTTAGAAAATAACAGTAATGATGCTTTCAACCTGAAATTGAAATTGTAACCATTTTCTAAGAAATGGTTAAAAGCAAACAGCTTAGCCAAGGGGATCAAAACTGTGAGACTCCAAGAATGTTTCTTCTCACCATAGCCCACTAATTCTCTTGAAGCTGGAATTACTCAAGACTTTCTTGGCATTTTGTATTATATTCCATGTTCGAAGTAATTCTTCATTCAAAAGTATGAGCATGCAAAATGGTGGGATACTTTAACATTGTGCCATTTGATGCTCACTCAGAAAACAACCATTATTCTTAGAATCATAGAATGGTTTGGGTTGTACCTTAAAGATCACCCAGTTCCAACCCCACTCTGCCATGGGCAGGGATCTCATGCACTAGATCATGTTGCCCAGGGTCTCATCCAGCCTGGTCTTGAACACCTCCAGGGACTGGACATCCACAGCTTCTCTGGGCAACATGTTCCAGTGCCTTGCCACCTGCTGAATGAAGATTTTTCTCCTATTATCTAATATAAATCCCCCCTCATTTAATTTAAAACCATTCCTCATTGTCCTGTCATTATCTGAGCAAGGAAAAGGTTGCTCTCCATCTTTTTTATAAGCCCCTTGTAAGTACTGAAAAGCTGCAGTAAGATCTTTCTTCATAGGAGAGGTGCTCCAGCCCTCTGATCATCTTTGTGGCCCTTCTCTGGACTTGCTCTAACATCCCCGAATCCTTGTGCTGGGGTCCCCAGACCTGGCACAGTACTCCAGGTGGAGCCTCACAAGGGCAGCGCAGAAGGGACAATCACCTCCCTCCACCAATACAGAACATTCCTCCGTTGATGCGGCTCACAATGCAGTTGGCCTCCTGGGTTGCAAGCACGCACTGCTGTCACATGTCAAACTTTTCATCCACCAGAACCGCCAAGTCCTTCTCTGCAGGCCTGCTCTCAATGAGGTCTCCACCCAGTCTGTACTCATATCTGGAATTGCCCTGGCCCAGGTGCAGCACCTTGCACTTGGACTTGTTGAACCTCATTAGGTTCACATGGATCCACTTTTGTAGCTTGTCCAGGTCCTTTTGGATGGCATTACTTCTTCTGTTGTATCAACTGTACCACTCAGCTTAATGTCATCTGCAAACTTGCTGAGGGTTCACTCAATCCCACCATCCGTGTTGTTGATAAAGATATTAGACAGTACCAGTCCCACTACAGACCCCTGAGGGATGCCCCTCATCACCGGCCTCCTCCTGGACATACAGACATTGACCACCACTCTCTGGGTGTGACCTTCAAGCCAACTCCTTATCCACTGAATGGTCCACCCTTCAAATCCATCTCTCTCCAATCAGGATGTCATGTGGGACTGTATCAAAGGCCTTACAGAAGTCCAGGTAGGTGACATCGGTCAGTCTTCCCTTGTTGATTCCCTTCCCTTGTTACAAGTTCCCTTGTAACTGCTGATGCAGTTACTCCATCACAGAAGGCCACCAGATTGGTCAGGCATGATTTGCCCTTAGTGAAGCTATGCTGGCTGTCTCAGATCACCTACTTGTCTTGCATGTGCCTTAACATTGATTCTAGGAGGATCTGTTCCATGATCTTCCATCACTTTCCATGTGATGATGTCTTCTACCTAACCTCTTACAGTTGTGTCAAAGTGCAGGAAAGAATGTAACATTCATGGAGGTAAAGAAAGCAAGTGACAGTGTAACCCAGTGATTAAAATGTTTTGGCAGAAGCAAGGAGTCCTGGGTTCTAGGAAGTCATCAGTTGACAGTATACAAGATGATGACTGTCACAAACCATTGTGGTAACACTGAGTACAGTCAGCTCCAAGCTCCACGTTGGTAGGTTTCCGCCTTGTTCAGGCACACAATGGCTTTGTAGCAGAAACATGGGCTTCGGGCTTTTGCAAAAGAAATAATGTAAGTGAGAAGAATCCAGCATGGCCATTTCAGGGTTAGGGCATCAAATTGGGTCAAATTCCTTAGTGATTAGTAGATGTTAGCTCACTTAGTCTACAGAGAGCTGCTTCTGATTGTTTCCTAAGTCTCTTTGAGAAAATAAAACAGCTACTCACAAAAACCAGGGAATTTAAGCATCCATTAATTCTCCCCTAAATGGTCTGAAATCCACCTGCTCTTCTCAGATCAGTGTGGAATGAGGACCTCCTTCCCTTCCCTTCCCTTCCCTTCCCTTCCCTTCCCTTCCCTTCCCTTCCCTTCCCTTCCCTTCCCTTCCCTTCCCTTCCCTTCCCTTCCCTTCCCTTCCCTTCCCTTCCCTTCCCTTCCCTTCCCTTCCCTTCCCTTCCCTTCCCTTCCCTTCCCTTCCCTTCCCTTCCCTTCCCTTCCCTTCCCTTCCCTTCCCTTCCCTTCCCTTCCCTTCCCTTCCCTTCCCTTCCCTTCCCTTCCCTTCCCTTCCCTTCCCTTCCCTTCCCTTCCCTTCCCTTCCCTTCCCTTCCCTTCCCTTCCCTTCCCTTCCCTTCCCTTCCCTTCCCTTCCCTTCCCTTCCCTTCCCTTCCCTTCCCTTCCCTTCCCTTCCCTTCCCTTCCCTTCCCTTCCCTTCCCTTCCCTTCCCTTCCCCCTTCCCTTCCCTTCCCTTCCCTTCCCTTCCCTTCCCTTCCCTCTTCTCTAATCTTTTCTAATCTTTTCTTCCATATTGCTGGCAGTGCATTAATGACAGTTGAAACATTCATGGATATGGATAATTGTTGTTTGTGTGCCCAAATTTTCTCTTTTTATATAGCCAAATCAAACTATGAACATATTGGGGGACACAATATACCTGATTCACCTGCTACAGCAGGCAGTAATTTAAGCCAGCCGTACCTGAAGCTGCCATCTCCTGTCTCTTCTGACCTTTTTGGAAATACATATGGGTTTTCCTCTGGCTAGTTTGGGTCTTAAATGATGCAATTTGGACTCTAACTGCTTTTAATCATTGAAAGACTTGCATCTTGTTGAAGGGTATGGATTTACAGCCTACATCCTTAAGTCACAAGAAGTTAATGAATTAAATCAAGAAACTATGAAGACTCAGCTCTGTTAAGTGGTTTGAGTTAAAGTCATTTTGAATGCAAGACCCAGACTCTTAAAATATTCCTTAAAATTAAATGACTTCAAGTATTTACAAGAGGAAACAATAGCTTGGGTAAAATTTAATGTGCTAGTTCTCTAGTTCTCTTCAACTCACCAACACTTGTGGAGGAAAAAATATAAAGAAATAAATCTTTTGTAATCCTTTAAAGCTCTTCTGCTCTTATTTATTAATCTACATTATCTATTTAAATGCATACTCAAGCACAAATAAGGGCAAAACTCCTGCTTATTCTATGGATTCTTATACATACACCTGTAATTTGCAGTTCAGTACACCAGCTTGAATAAATGGGTCTTATACAGAAATTCTCAGAAGTAACTCCTGACTTTTCCTCTTTGCAAAAATTTTCTGCCTTGGAAATCTCTGAAGCAACATCTTGTCTCAGGATCTTCCTTCTCCTATTTGAACTAGAAATTTACCTCCAAAAAACAGAGTGAGCTGGGAACATTTTCGAATACGAAAGAGCATCCTCTCTGCAGGCCTAATCAACAACCATTGAAGTTGATGGAGAAAGCTCCCATTGATTTGAGAGGGAGTTGGTTTGAAACCTTTAATCAGTTATATATCTTAGTCAGAACAAAAAGCCTTCCTGTGGGGTCTCTTGATTGAGCAGATATTATTGTACTTAAATAAATAACCTTTGGCTAGTTTACTCCAATACTGCTTCTTTTCTCTCAATTAAGCACAACACAATGAAATAGAAATCAATCCTGATCAAGAGAGTTCACTGACATCTAAGTTTTAATGAGACTCTTTTTGTGTCAAAAGGCCACTGCATCTTCACTAACAAGGTATAAAACCAGCTTAAAACAGTCCCCAGGAAAGACTTTTCATTCTGGGACTGTTTTTTGAAAGATTTACGCCTCTTACTTTTTCAGCACTCCTAGATGACCACTGCTAAAGTAGCAATCAGAAGTTTGGTTAATAAAGATAATAGGGTGGAATTCAGCTGCTACTTGAAAATATTTTAAGTCACTATCAAGCATGATGCTTAATCAGAAATCAGAGAACTAAAGTAAGAACAGTAATTGCGTAGAAACATAGAAGAAATAACAATAATACCCAACCTATGAAGTGAATCCATTACCGTAAACAAGAAGGTGGAATCAAGAGATCATCTCAGGCTTCTTGAAGAAAAATACAGTGATTTCAGCTACTGGATCCTTTATAGCCTGTAACATGACCTTTGGTGCATAGATTTTACAACATGCCTGGGGAAAAAGTAGAAAGAGCTTGTTCTGAAAAAAAAGGTAACCATATTTTTTGTTAAACTTGGGATGATTTTCTGGTGCTCTGACGAAGTTCCAGAACGATTTTCATTGATTATAATATAATATGAAAAGGTGACATTTTGTTTCTGAAATAGTGTCTTTTATTGCTTATTCTCCCACCTCTGAAAATAAAAAATAAAATACTAATACAGTGTTCTGTTATTCCGTTCTAGGTTCTCTGAAAAATCCAAGTGGACATATCATTTGAAAGGTTTTGTGAACCATCATGTGGAGACACAGATGTGTCTCTTCAGTCATGAAACCCTCCCTAAAAGTCTTCTGTTTTATTGCAAAATGTTCTTTCAGGTTTGAACATTGCTAAAGATCCACATCCAGATAAACACGGGGGTGCATTCAGCGTGACCTAGCTGAAATATGTGATTAGATTTCAGGTTTATCAGTTTCCTGAATGGGAGTGCTGCAAGACACCTTGTGTGCCAGTACCAACGCGAGGGGGGAGGAGACGCTCTCTGTTGGTGGTTATGGCTTTTTTTTCCATCAGGGAAAGGATGTGACTGACATGAGATATTAGTCTGACATCTGTCCATCACTGGCATGAGTGATCTAAACATTAGGACATTGTATAAGAAGAAGAGTATCAGTGACAGCACCATCTTTTTCGGCATGGGATATTTGTGGTTGTTGTTGTTGTTGTTGTTGTTATTGTTTTTGTTTGTCTTTTTTATGAGCAAGCCACCAGCACTCAGAAGAAAAAGCAGGGGCATGAGCTAAGGAGGATGTTTCTGGACTGTGAATCCCATGTGCCATATAAGTTCTATAAGTTCAATACTATGAGAGACACAATAGGTTCCCACCCTGATGTGCCTTCCTCTCTCGGAGCTGCAAGAAAGCATTTGAGTACAGTTCCTTCAGGGTGGCTAAAAAAAAATAAATAGAGAAGCATGCACGAGAAAGTAATATACTCACAAGTCTAATATTTATGTCCATCCTGACGGAGATATCGAGGATAAGAACTCTCCTTTTCACCTCCCAAGACTCCACACTGGTTGTAACAAAGAACCCTGCTCCCCAGAATTTAGCTAATAAAAAATCCTACCCCCAGAGGCTGCTCAGTTTTGCCCTTCTTGGGAGCAAACCTTCTTAGTGACTGCAAACCAACTATCTCATCAAATAATTGCACCAAGGAAGCCCATGAATCCCAAGAGACTTCTACCATCTTGTTTTCTTCCAGGCCTCCTTTCCCACCATCTCCTGCCTTGCCAGCCTCATCAGGATGAAATATTTTAGTATAAAGCTTCAGATATTAGTTCACATGTACAGGCAGTTGCATGATGGACCCAATCAGTAAGTTATTTTGTTATTAGCTGTTTATAACAGCTTTTCTGCAACTTTTTAGTCAGTTTTACTCTATGCTTTAATTTAGGTATTTGACTGTTTTCTCAGATTGTATGAATGCACACATTGTATATATGTAATTCCTTGTGGGCTATAAATTGTGTAGATCTATTCTGTGGATCAAAGAATAAATTTAACACCTGAAATCATATTTACCAAATGTTTTTGGTCTGGTGCTGGTTATACCCCAACACTTACCCACAGGCTCTGCTCAGAAAAAATATCAGCTGCTCTTGTGGTGCATTGTATGTTGTTAAGCTTGCATTAAATATGCAGACGAGATTGCATGTGGGAGAGTCCGTGCTTGTGCTAAAGCCATGCTACTCCATGCATCTCTAGAGCTGGGGGATTATGGTGAGTCCACATTTGTGTGAACACAGAAGGTAGTTGCTGAGTTTGAAATAAAAAATGAATTTAATACTGTGGATGCATCCTGCATTTCCCTGTAGAGTTTTTTGGGGTATGGGAATGAGGGTGATGGGGTATGTGTGGGTGTTTCACTCAGCTGGAGGACCCACGGTCTCCTCAAGTTGGAGAGCTCCTGTAAGACACAGACATGTTTCTCACTTAAGGCCAGAACCTGGCTTTGCCTAGGGCCATTGCATAGAGGTGGAAGGTATTATGGCATATGAGTTAATAGGGAAGAAAAAGAGGCAAATTAATAATGAAGTAGACTGAATTTTAACAGCACTTCTGCTCTGTTCCTCCCTCAGAGGATTAAAAAGGTAGTACTGAGACGGTTTGTTAAACAAATCTGTTCAGCTCCTGACCTTCACTGCTGCTGAACAATTTTCTTCTGGCATAACCATGTCTCTCATTTGCAGAGAGATAAATAAAAAATGTGTGCAGTAGGATACAAAAAAAGGGTGCAGTGTTTGAAGGAGACACGTGCACTTTGTGACACTCACAGCTGACCTTGAAGAGTATAAAACAGGACAAATGTAGCTGCAGGCAAGCTTACAGCTAGTCCTGCCTTAGTCACTGTCAGCAAGAGTCATCTTGGAAAACCTTCCAAGGCACTTTTGTGGCTTGAAATAGCTTCACATTTTAGAATTGTTTTGAATTTTATTTTTTTTCATTTTAGACTTTGGTTGATTTTCCAAAGTGTGACACTGTATTAAAAGGATTTTCTGCCTGCTGCCTTCCATGCTTTCTTCCTGCTCCCCTCCCCTCCAGCTATTCTCTTTTCCTCTTCCATTCCTGGCTCTGGTTTGCTGCAGTATTAGTATATACTCTTTTAAAAAGCTAACAGCTTGCTCAGCCAAGCTCTGATCTTTTCCATTATTAGAACGTTTAAAGTTGCTATCAGCCATAACAGAATGGTAGGGGAGGAGGTTATCTTATGGTCCTTTTGTGCAGCCTGAGATAATAAATTCAAAACCTGTAGATAGCAGCTCCCATACAGGATTACACAAATAATAAAAAGGCTTGGAATTGTAAATGAATAGTCAAACAGGTCAAAATGTGGATGTGAAGAAAAATATCTGATCAAACCCCAGCCTTTGCCACATTTCTTTTCTGTAGAAATAAGATGCTTTTTTTCTGAATTAACTTTAAAGCTGATTCACTATGAATATTGCTAGTAAATGCACAGATTTTAAGGAACCTCAAATCAGAATGTTTTTAATATAATTTTTGGAGTATTTTCCAAATCACAATGACCAGGAATTTATGTTCTATTGGAAGTAAAAGGGATATATCTGTCCCTGCACCTCATTTAACACCACTTGGTAGTCTGCATGTCTGTATTCTCAGCCACAGGAGGCAAAAATAGATCAGTCTTCACCCTAGGAGGGCTGTGTCCTGTCCTCCAAGATCCCTTTATTATAAAAAGAACAAAACAAAACACGCACAATATTGTATCTTACTATCTCCCATCTTTCCCATAGCCTGTTTGCCTCTCCCTTCATTACTTGCCTGTGCATCATACTGGCTCCAGTTCTGCCAACTGCTGCTTGTATGATCAACTTCACACCTGTACCTTACGTAGACCTGTCTACAAATGGGCAATCTCAGGTAATTATGGTTTTGGTACAGGGGCTTTTATGGACTTCTACCAAGTATCAGTGAGCACTGCAGAACAGCAAATAAAAGATCTCCAAGGCATATGTGTACAAAACAGCCCTCCTCTTTGCCACAGTGAGTTTTATTCAGCTCACTCTGCCAGTTCAAACTCATAAAAATTTCTGAAGGAGCACCTTTGTCCCATCAGATCTTTGACTGGATCAGGTATCTATCTTCATGTAGATGACAAAAGGCCAGTTAAACACTATATATTGTGTTCTGGGTAATCAAAAGGACATATAGTTCTGCCTCACCCCTAAATATCAAACTTGTACAGTGAGCTGATCTAGTAGCAAGATGCTGTGGTATTAATGGGCAAGAAACCAAAGATGAAGTGACATTAAAAAAAAAAAGGGGGGGGGGCTATTCTCAGAAGTTTGGAGATGGAACCAAAAGTTGGGTGCTTTAGAAGGTAAGGTGAAGGCCTCTTTTCTTACCCTGAGTGTGGACTGGGTGCTTTATGCTGCTATTTAAGCACTCCTGATTGAGTTTCTGGCCATTCCTCCAGGCTGGCCCTGAAGCTGGGTCTGGGAGTGCTACAGTAGGATGGATAGCCCAGGCAGAGAAGAGTTCTTACTAAGAACAGAAAAGTGGGCTACAAGAAAGCCTTTTAGTCAATAAAATAAAAGGGCAACAGACATAAAACTGTGAAGATGCTTTCACCATTAAAAATGGTAAAAACAAGGACTACAAGGAGAGTGTTACAGTCCAGTTTTGCCTGTGGTCTTTAGAGAGCTAACTGTTTCAGTCTATACATAAACATCATAATAAAGTTTTTCCAAGACATAACGTGTACTACGTCATCAGAAAACTTGAATTTGGCTCTTTCATTATACCTCAAAGCACTTTGCCAGTGAATACCTCCTGTATCAAACTGACTGTGATCTTCATTCTAAATAAAATGGACACATAATTATAATAATAATTCATTCTAAATAAACTGGACACATAATTAAATCCTGAAGTGTGACTTTGATGGCTCTTTCATCTGCTTGCAATGATGTATGTTACTTGTCCCTGCTGTGGGGAGAGTGTCTGGAGGGTGCCAGTGGGAGAGGATGTTGATATTGACCCAAATATGAATAGTTGTGTTGCTAGCTAAAGGCTGAATCCAAGCACACTCAGTGGGAATCAAAAGTACCTGAATATCTCGGGTACATTTGAAACGCACGTGTACTGATTCCTTGCAACATTAACATATTTTAATCTACTGAATGTACAGCTGATTGTATGTATACTATACATATATATTATATATGTATGTGGATATATATTTGTATGCTGCCTGGTACTAATGACTTCAACGAAACAAGGTGTTCTATTGCATTATTGACTGACACACTCTTCTAGAGTTTTAGCTGAAATTTCTTTTGTAGTTAAATAACATCCTGGGTTATTAAGATTTTGCAGAGAGTTTAGTTTATGTTAGGCAATTAATACTGTTGCTAGGGAGCACCAAAGACAGTTTTGAAGCATAATTTGATTCAGTGTGTTTAAATGGTTTTGCAGCAGGCTTGGAACAGTTTGAATTACATTCACGATGTTTCAGGTACTGCTGTTCTAATAGACTCGCACTTTACTGATTTTTTGAGCAAAATCCAAAAATGCCTTGAATTTTTTATTATTTTTTTTTACTGAAAAATCTGTAAAAATTAGAAACAGTGAGAGGAATGACATTGATGGTGACCTGTCACCATGTCTTTTTTCCTCTCTATTGTCTATGACTGTCTTTTCAAGAGTGAAACAGCATTCTCTTCTCAATCTTTTCACTGTTTCTGCCCTCCCCAGATTGGTTTTACTTCCATGTTTAAAGTCTTTCTCCTTTGACTTGAAAAAAAAAAATATATATATCAGAAAATTATAAGAAACCTTCTCCTAGAATGTTTATCCACCTATCTAGACAGATAGGTGGATTTGGATATTTTTTTTTTAATGAAACTTAATAAAATGAAACTACCAGTGACCCACAGTCACAAGCTGTTATTTACTAGCATTAAATCCTACACAGAAAAATACTGTTTTTTTACTGAAGCAAGTTTGTTAATTTTTGTCAGTAGTGCACATTAAAGGTAGCATATGAAAGTAGAAAGTCCATAATAACTAGCCTATTTCCAGACTTAATTTTGAAGTAAGGTCTCTGAAGCATTTTATGAGGATTCTAACTTCCTTTGTTAGATAATAGGCATAATTATCTCTGGGTTGTGAAAAAACAGTGTTTGATTACCGAAGGTCAATATAAAAGTCACTGGGAAAAACAATGTTTTTAACGCTTAAGTGCAGTATCTAAAATTTTATGCTGAGGAAAGCTTTATGCTTCTCCATGAGAAATGAAAAGTAATCTGAAGTTTTAAAAGTAACAAGCTCTTGTTCACAATACAAGTCTTTTATCTCAGTTATCTCTGAGAGTAGTCAAGAGGATGTTAGGATCAAGCAACTTACTTCCTACAAGTCTTTCAATGTAAATAATTGATAAAATAAAATAAATAACATAAAATAATAAAGTGAATCAGTAAAAACACTCCTCAATTCTTTTTCAAAGATCTTGAAAATATCTCGAAGAAAGATCTTCTCTTTAAAGGATCTAGAAGTCATTACAGCGGAAAAAAATAGCCTGACTGTGAAAAGATCAATTTTTTACTGCATTTTCTTTGTTTCCGACAAACACAGTTCTGCAAGCAAAATGTTAAACATTTCATGGTACCAGATGTGAGACATCTGGTATTCAGACATCTTTATTCCCTATAGTCTGAGGGCTAAAAGGTCCACTCTGTATTTTTATCTAGGGTAGAGACAGAATGTTCCATTGTTAAGACACCTACAGAGCTGTTCCACATCTTGCATTACAACTCAGCTTAAATGAAATTGCCGTGTACTTTGTCTTAGAATTAATCCAGTTGTAGCATCTTAGGCTGAAAAAAAAGACCAAGAAACACCCCCTGATCTGAGATGTTCTTCTGTATTTAGAAGACCCTGGGTGAAATCTGTTTCTACTGAAGTCACTTTATTGACTGAGCAACAGGGCACATTTTGTCTCCCGTGTCTTCAACTCTGTATAATAACAAGACTCAACCTACCTGCTAGTGAAGGAAGAAAAGTGAATCAAAACCAGCCAAAACAAACAAGCTTGGTCATTTCTCCCCATCTGGCAATGCTTTAGTGTTATCTTCCCTTTTAATTGAAGGTAGGTTGTCACTCCATGGCAGCTTTATATTTATTGGCATACATATGATCATTTTTAGCATTTCTCACATCACCCTCTATTTGTGTTTAACTCAGCAAACTCTGTCTTTGCACCATCTGTAAACTGATAGGCTATTCCTCTTTCCTGATGAGGCCCAGAAAAAGCATAGGCCTTTTCCTTCCATCAGTAGGATACCTAGAACAATCTTTATTGTCTTTATCACTTTGTATTTATGCCTCCCCTGTAGACTCATTTCTGCAGTTAGCGGGAAGGGGATTATTTTCCCTAGTGATTGTGCTTTATATTGGTCTGCTCTGCCAGAAGATTCCCACTGCAACCAGTTTGGATAGCTCTGAGTTTTTTAAATTATCATATTTTTGTAATTACCAGTGCAAAAAAATCACACATCAGGCTCATGACTTTTCATGTTTTTGGGGAAAGAAGGAAAGAATAGAAAGAAGTTAGTTTTAGTTGTATCTTTTATTACCATGCCACTTAAATAATGATAGTTCTTCCAGAACTTGTTTCATCAGGCAAATATTGTGCTTTTGTAATCCAGACCTCAGTCCCACTCCACCCATCTCTCTGCTTCTTAATATACTGTTTCTCCTAGGCCTCTTTCCTATATTATTTTGATCCAATACTGGAAAAAGATACAGTAGGTGTCTGATAGGCAATAAGGTTGATAAGGCTGTTACTCCATTAAGGATTTATAACAGCAAGATGCAGAGTTCCACCAGTTTAATGCAACTAGAGTATTTCACTTAGCTTGAGCTATTGTAGACTTTTCACTGACACCCAGAAGCTTGGCAGTTTTATTTTGAGAGCTATTTAGTCCCCAAAGTGCAAAAGAGATTGTTTTATTGTATGTTTTGATATATTTTTTTTTATTATGTCCTCCCTAAAATTACTTTTCTGTTATGACATACTGAAGAGTAATAAAAATGTAAGTATCATTTTTATATTGCATTTTTCTGACGGTCTTGGTATAACTTTTTTAGTGAAATAAATACTAGTTTAATAATCATAAGGATATGACGTTTAACAGTATTACAGTGCTCTGAATACAAAAAGACCTTATGCTGTCCCAATTCGAAGTAGTTCAGGCTCTCTGGCATCAATTTTTTTTTCTTCTTTTTTTTTTTTTCTTTCCTTAAATCTCACTCACTCTTCTCTTTCAATGACTTTTGCAAGTTAGTGAAGTTTGAGCCCTCTGTGACAAAGGTCCAGTTTCCCATATGTCTGCTTGACATTCAGCAAGCCCTTCAGCATGATGTCCATAGTTTGCTGGGAGTGCGGAAAGCAGGACAAAAAGCTTCCTTCTCAATTGCATCTGCCATTGCAGCTGCAAGTGCACAGCCTATTTCCATGTCAAAGGGTGACTATTTCAGCTCCTTTTGCAGGTATCTTCAGTATTACTTAATGAAGGAGTTATCTGGGGAATCATGATTTATCTGATATGACTAGCAGCACAGTCAGAAGAGAAAATGTTGATTCTTTGAAGATGAAGATACCTGCTGTTAAACGATGGTGACAAATACTTCTAGTTTTCATTCCAGGTCTTACAAAGGACAATAAAGATCCCTCACACCCTTCTGAATCCTATTTTCAGTTGCCCTCACTTGTTACAATATGTAGCTGTTAAGGCTGATTTTCTTATACATAGTCTCTCACTCAGTTTTGAAATGGCAACATAAGTAGATTAACCATTATAGAAAAAATAAAGTTGGCAAATATTGGCTAGAGATCTTAATTTAACTGTCTTGTTTTCAACCTTTTACCTGACAGTTTCAGCTGGTGTTGAGTGGATCAGTTTTTATAAGAAATAGTGAATAATGATTCCTTATTCATTGTTTTTGTATGATTTTTATATTGTGTATTTAGTACTATTACTTTATATTTAATTTCATATTATGTTTGTTTAATATTTCAGTATTATCTCCTGCCTCAGTCTTCTCTTTTCCACTTTGGGTGGTCCTAGCCTATTATTTTGGCATCCGTTTCAGTCATGCGATCATCCAAGTTTCCTTTCTTTGAACTTTTTCTAGTTATCCTAGATTATAGTAGGCACTACCAGCTGCAGATTTACCCACACCTGTTTCAAACAGCAATTCACAATGACTCCAAGTCACTAAAGTCATTGGTGATAACTAGCAACTGTCAGTCTACAAATGTCTAAATGGAGTTACTTTTTCCCTGTCTTTGTAACTTTGCACTAATGCCATCAAAGTCAGAAAAGCAGTGGGATAGGCCAGCAGCTGTGAACCTGGGTAACAACTATAGACTTTAACAGGTTTGGCTGTCTGAAACAGAGTTAAAGATGCAAGGAATGCAATATTAGGGGCACAGAAGGCCACATCTCCTTCAGCACTTTTTCTGTCCCAAGGAAATAGTAACTTGTAGGGAAAAAAAAAAAAAAAAAAAAAGAGGGGGAGAGAGAGAGAGACAGAAAGTTTTTGTATAAAACTAACCTTTATATGGAGATATGCCAAGGTGGGAACATCTTGTCATCGTTTTAGCTGGGATAGTTAATTTTCCTCATAGAGGCTTTCATAAAGCTGCGTTTTGGAATTTTTATGAAAATAGTGTTGATAACACACCGATGTTTTTCATTGTTGCAGAACAGTGCTTACACAGAGCCAAGGACAGTTCTTCTTGTGCTGCCCTGCCAGTGAGGAGGCTGGGGGTGCAGGAGGAGCTGGGAGGGGACACAGCCAGGACAGCTGACCAGGGCTGACCAAAGGGATGTCCCATACCAAGTGACACCATGCTCAGCTATAACAGCTGTGGGAAAGAAGGATGAAGGAGGGGAATGTTCGAAGTGAAGAAATTGTCTTCCAAAGAAACTGTTACATGCAATGAGCCCTGCTTTCCTGGGAGTGGCCTGCCAATGGGAAGTTGTCCATGAATTCCTTGCTTTGCTTTGCTTCCACGCATGACTTTTACTTTACCTTTTACTTTTAGTAAACTGTCTTTGTCTCAACCCAGGAGTTCCTGCACTTTTACCTTTCCCATTCTCTCCCGCATCCCACCTGGGAGGCTGGGTTGCACTTGGCTACCTGCTGGGGTTAAAGTAGAAAAAAAAAATTTAAAAAAAAATGAAGTCTTGACAGCTTGTGACAGTGGCATGCGTCTAGACTGTTATGGTCCCATCACAGCATGCTTCTAAATTGTGATTAGAGGTTTTGCAGGGTGGATGCATCCTGGCAATATCCTTGTAAAAAACGGGATCCGGGTAGATTCTGTTCCAAGCTTCAGAGTATCAAAACACTCAAAGTGAGAGTATTCTGGGATGCTGGTCAGGTAGAAGGCTGAAAACGGTTGGTATCTGTGAAATGTTTAGCTGCAAGGAAGAGGGGCTAAAGTTTTCACTCAGGTGTCATACTTATCCTCCTCCTTTATTCTCCACACTTTCCGTTCTTTGCTTCCACTGCATATCATGACTAGAAAAAAAAAATACAAAATATCAAAGGAATAACAATGTCCTGCACTGCTAGTACAAAACAACATACTTCGCATGGGCAGCATGAAGATGGTAAATAAGCTGGAGGATGGAAGTGACAGGACTAGTATAAAGGTGCTATTAGGGTCTGTGGTGTGAACACAGCTGGGTGTGCTGACACTCAATGTATATGAATCCAACTGCGAAAAATCTCAGTGCTCACCTACAATAGCCATGGTAATGCACATATAATGACTTCAGTCTGGTGAAATTCCCACTGACTGGAAGAGAGGAAACATAACCCCCATTTTTAAAAAGGGAAAAAAGAAAAACCAGGGGAACTACAGGCCAGTCAGTCTCACCTCTGTGCCTGGCAAGATTGTTGAGTAGATCCTCCTGGAAACTATGCTAAGGCACATGGAAAGTAAGGAGGTGATTGCTGACAGCCGTCATGGTTTCACTAAGTACAAATTGTGCCTAACATATTTGGTGACTTTCTACAATGGGGTTACAGCATTGTTAGATAGGGGAAGAGCAACTGATATTATCTATCTGGACTTGTACAAGGCACTTGGCAATGTCCTTCATGATATCACAGAATCACAGAATGGCCAAGGTTGGAAGGGACCTCTGAAGATGACACAGTCCAACCTCCCTGCTGAGGAAGATCACCTAGAGCGTGTTGTGCAGGATGGCATCCAGGCAGGTTGTGAATATCTCCAGAGAAGGAGACTCACAACCTCTCCAGGAAACCTGTCCCAGTGCTCTGTCACCCTCACAGTAAAGAACTGCCCCTTCATATTCAACCGGGTCCTCCTGTGCTTAAGTTTGTGCCCGTTCCCTCTTGTCCTGATGGACAACTGAAAATAGACCAGCTCCATTCTCTCGACACCCTCCCCTCAGATACTTATACACATTGATGAGGTTTCCCCTCAGTATTCTCTTTTCCAGGCTAAACAGACTGAGTTTTCTCAGCCTGTCCTCATGCGTCAGGTGCTCCAGCCCTCTAATCATCTTAGTAGCCCTCCCCTGAATTCACTCCAGGAGCCCCATGTCCCTCTTGTACTGGGGAGCCCAGAACTGGACAAAATACTCCAGGTGTGGCCTCACCAGGGCTGAGCAGAGCGGGAGGGTCACCTCCCTTGACCTGCTGGCAACACTCTTCTGAATGCAGCCCAGGATACCATTGACCTTCTTGGCCATCATGGCACATCGCTGGCTCATGTCCTTGTCTTTACATTGGCAAGACATGGACTTGATGGCTGGACCACTCAGTGGGTAAGGAATTGGCTGGATGGTCACACACCAAAGCAAGGAGGTGATTCTCCCCCTCTACTCACCTCTCATGAGACTCCACCTGGAGTGCTGCGCTTGGCTCCAGGGACCCCAACACAAGAAAGACTTGGACATATGATTCTACGATTCTGTGATTCTATGACCTGTTAGAGCAAGTCCAGACGAGGGCCATGAGAATGATCAGAAGGCTGGAGCACCTCTCCTGTGAAGACAGGCTGAAAGAGCTGGAGCTGTTCAGCCTGGAGAAGAAAGTCTCCAGGGAGACCTTACAGCGGCCTTCCAGTACCTAAAGGGGGCCTACAGGGAAGCTGGAGAGAGACTCTTTTTCAGGGCATAGAGTGATAGGACAAGGGGAAATGGCAAGAGGGTAGGTTTAGATTAGACATTAGAAAGAAATTCTTTAGTCAGGGCGTGGTGAGGCCCTCTGACTGGTTGCCCAGAGAAGCTGTGGGTGCCCCATACCTGGAGGTGTTCAAGGCCAGGCTGGATGGGGCTTTGGGCAACCTGGTCTGGTAGGAGGTGTCCCCATGGCAGGGGGTTGGAACTGGGTGGGCTTTAAGGTCCCTTCCACCCCAAACCATTCTGTGATTCTATGATTCTATGATTCTATGACTTTAGAGGAAGCTGGATCAGACTCCTGTTTTGTGCAACTGTAAACTGAAACTTTTAAAAATATTAATAGATAATGTCTGAGAGCATAAATAATAAATTGCATCAGTTAGAAATATTTTCAGTATAAATGGTAAGAGAACTAATTAAGACATTTAGTTTTACTCCAAATAAGACTCTGGGTTTGCTTATATGCATAAAATTGGTTGCACAAGCTGTTGCTGAAAGACTGGACACAGATACTTAAATCTACCCACATACTATATTTTCAGGTGCAATTCAGTACAAATGAACTACTGCTTAGGATTTCATGGATTCCATTAGCCTGTCAGCAAGGGTTCAGGAATCATCTGTGTAAACTGCCATAAGTCAGTGTCAGTGTCAGTCAGACCTCAAGAATATAACTGAGATTTGAATAATACCTGTGATAATAATGCCCATGGTTTTGTGTAGGCTGTCTGCAGGGGAAGAGAAATCCAGTCTAACAGGAGATTGTTTTATCTTTGCCTGAACAACATAATCATTCTTCATGCCTCATGTTTATTGAAATGCAGGCCAAAATGAAGCACATAGTTAAAAGCATGAAGTGTGGCTCACTGGAGTTAGAAGGCAAGAGAGACTTACTCTTTTTGAAACCCTCTGAAAAACAAAATGAAATCTAAGGACAACTCAAAGCATCATTAGACAATGACTGAGATAATGCTATATAACGTCCTCTCAGCTCTTGCTTGTTGTGTGACTCTGCTGTATGCTTCAGCCTGAAGGCAGAAGAAGCAGCTTTCATTCACCCCTCCTACACTGTGTGGGACTGTCAAATGGCAGCCCTGGCAGCCCTTGAAAATAATCATGATTATGACATGACAAAAGTTTTTTTTTTTTCTTTTTTTTTAAGAAAGGAAAGCAGCCATGAACAACTTGTTCAAGTTTATATTTATGCTTTGTTCATTTGAGTGTTGCCTCCTTTATAGCAAATATGAAAATCCTTGAATATAAAGAACACTTTAAAGTGCATATTTTACACTAGAAACAAATATTTTTTTGACTGACTAAACTCTTTCTCCCCTTGCTGGAAAACTGGAATCAGTTGCTGTAAATGTCTAGGATGAAAAAGCACAGCTTGTACCCATTCTACAATTCTGATTATCTAACACCCACATTTAATAAATATACCCTTTATTTAATGGCAGGCTTGATTTTGAAAAAAGATGTGTTTAAGTACAGTTTGAATTCAGGCAATAGAAGTTGCTTTTTTTTTTTTCTTGGAAGAAATTTTGCAAAAATGAGGTTTTGTTAAGGATGTAAAAGCTTTTAGTATTTTATTCTGCAAGTAAGGAATGACAGCTGTAGATCTAAGATCCTTTCTGAAGTGCATTTATTATCTTCCCATATTCAAAATTTACTTCACACCTGAGGATTTTTGGTCTGCAAATATTTCCTGAAAAAAATCCTGCTTTGGAATACATGTGTATTAGTCCATTTGGACCAATTTTTTACACTCATTTAAGGTAGTCAGTAAACTTTGGTGAATAAGATAGAGTGCTATCCAACAAGAGAAAGAAGGTATGAATTTATAATCCACTGGACATTTGTCCATGTATATCCCAGTTAAGAGCTGGGCTTTCCAAGCTGTAACTAAAACCCCAATTTCCTAATTTATATTCATTAAAGCTCTGGACCATTCATCAACTTTTAAATGCTTGTTTAACAGCTGCTAACTCCAATTGTACCTAAATGTACATATAAGTACTTTTTTGGATAGGTATGTGCGTAATCATGCTCTTAAATTTTGCAAAACAAAGACACAGCAAGTGACATAAATTTTGCTTATACACTTCTCAGAAGTTTCTTCTGATTTCAGTCATTTTATCTGATTTTGTGTATATATCCACATATATTGATAATGAAATAGATTACAACCTATATGAAGAATGATGATATATACTTTTGTGTTCTCAAATTCCCATAACACTGATGACACATTTCCCATTCAGATCTCTTTAAATCACCTGTCCTCCAGTCAAAGTTTCTGTATTTCTACATGAGTTTCTCTGAGCCAGGTGTAGGACTCCTTACGTGCCTTTTATCACACTCAGCTCTGCCTAATGCAGTTCTGCAGGTCCATTTTACTCAGACTATTTCAAGGCAATACTGACTGTCCCTGCAGAAGGAGGTCAGTGTATCATACAAACTGTGTCCTCTACATCTGCCTTACAGAGTGTATGGTGGCTATGCTGACCTCACTGGGCCCCTCTGAGCACCTAAGGAGCTACTCACAGTCTCTACTACCTAAAGAAGTCCTGCATTGTTGCTGTTTCTGATTTAGCTCAATGGTGACAAAAGTAGCTAGTGCAAATTTATAAAATTAAGAGTTTCCTCACAGTTTAACCTTTTTCTGTACTTCCTTGCTATGTATGTCAGGTTAAGCCAGAAATCTGCACAGCTTCTACCATTCATAATGTTCTGGATGGCTTTCTGAGGAAAATCAGTCTGTAGTAAATCTAGCAACTGTTGTAATCCTACTGTATTAATGTGATTTTTTAAACTAATGTTCTTGTTTTTATATTTCACTGCTTCATAAAGGTTATCACGAGGGGCAGAATTTTGATTTCTGTGTGGAAGATCTCACCTTTAAAAGCAAAAGTAGATTTAGATTCACTTTCTTCTCTATCTGCACCGTAAGTACTGGATGAGTACTGGATAAACATGCTTATCTTCCTCCTATTTTGTCATTAAGGTTTTTCAATTTACCTACAGTTCTGGTGAAGAATAAATAAATAAGTAAATAAATTAAAATAAAATAAAATAAAATAAAATAAAATAATAAAATAAAATAAAATAAAATAAAAATCCCTTTATCAACAAGTGAGTATTTAGCAAAATTTTTCACTCTGAACATGTCGTGGAGGTGCATGGAGATTTCGTTCTGGATGAGTGAAGAGGGGGTTGTGTTAATTTAATACTACATTTAATTACCTGACTATTTTCCGTAGGACCTCAGATTACTATGTGCTTTACAAAGACCAAAAAGTGTATGCAGTATGTTTTTCTTCAAAAACAGTATTGTTTAAGCTATGAGTGTCAGTGGTCATCTACTGGCCTGCCCAACAGATGATTAGAGACTGGGGTAGTTCTTTAATTTCCAGTCCTGGGAGAAGAGTATTAGCAGGGAGCAGTTTTAAGTTTGCCAGGGATTAAAAACAAGGCAAGAACATTTGGCATTAAATACAACACTCCAGATTTTGAAACTTTCCTGCCTAAGGTTTCTCTTAAATGTGTATTTATGTAATGTAGTGGATCTTTACACAAACAAGACATCTGTGCAACAGCATCTATGTCCCCAGAAAACCCTTGTTTCCTGCCATGTATCACATTAATTGCATCTCTATGTTAACTTTGACAAATACTTCTGCTGGTTTATTTATTCATTAATTCATTCTTTTCTGTTTACTTTCAAGACAGAATTCCTTTCTTTGTGAAAAGTGGTGATAGACTGAGAGGCAAGAAGGCTGAATTCTTCTTTTTGCCTCTATAAGAATCATGGTGCAAAGAGCGAATGAGTTTCCACTACTGAGCCCTTGTGCTTCATGTCAGAGCTATGAAGTTAAGTGCTTGAGATCAGAGGGCCTGTTTCCCTGCAGGCACTTGTAATTCCAATGATTTTGTATAGTCAGCCATCCTTGCATTTTGGTTCTAAGAATACTAGTGCCAGCTCTGATTAGATGATGTGTGAATTAAGACATGGACAGCCATTGTCACAAAGCTGACTTGATATTACTCATTTTATGAAGGCAATTCAACTTGAATAGGGACTTCCAGGCATTTTGAGATAAGCTTCATTTGAACTAGTGAGTAGGAAATCAAAGACAGCCTGGAAATAACTGCCAAGGACACTGCCTGCCAGGGAGAGGCAGGAACCTGCCACTCTGTAGTGGAAGGGGAGCTGGGAGCCTGTCACCAGCCAGGGTTGTCCCACTATACCCAAGGAGAAGTGCAGAGCAGACCCATGATGGTAACCAGTACCAGACCAGCATTCACCCAGCAAATGCACGGTGATGAGGCAGATCCAAGCTGAAGGCAGAAAGTTCATGGGAAGGGGAAGCATGTTACACTGCTTTCAACACACAACTTTCAACTCTTATTTCCTCCATGACAAATTCTGTGATTGCAAGAGCTTATAATAATAGGAATGGGCAAGACTTTCTTTCTTTCTTTCTCTCTCTCTCTCTCTCTCTCTGTCTCTCTCTTTCTCTTTCTCTCTTTCTCTCTTTCTCTCTCTTTCTCTCTCTCTTTCTCTCTCTTTTTCTTTCTTTCTTTCTTTCTTTCTTTCTTTCTTTCTTTCTTTTTTCTTTCTTTCTTTCTTTCTTTCTTTCTTTCTCTCTTTCTTTCTCTCCTTCTCACTTTCTCTCTCTCTCTCTCTCTCTCTTTCTCTTTCTCTTTCTCTTTCTCTTTCTCTTTCTCTTTCTCTTTCTCTTTCTCTTTCTCTCTTCTTTTCTTTCTTACTTTCACAAATCTTTTATTTGAAAAAAAAAAATTAAAAAGTTATAGTGTTGGAACAGCCACAATCATGTTATAAGTTTGCAGTTTTGGTTAGAGTGAAAATTATAAAAATGCTAGAAAAGACAAAAGAGATCATTCTTACACTTTCTTAAATAAAAAGCTTCCAAAATCCCTTCATTTCAGACACTAAATAAAAGCAAAGATACAGTGGACAGTTTTGCAATGTTCTCACAGTAAAGGTGATCCCTTTCTACTCACTGAGAAGAAAATTCACATAGAAGAAGAAGAAGAACAATAACAACAACAACAAAAAGATCAAGAACAAGAAGAAAGAAAGGGAGTCCTAGTAGAACACCTTCAACAGGAGGGATTTCAGGCACCTCAAAACAGAATACATTGGGCAGTCCAGTGCAAGCTGTAAATTAAGCAGGTCTGATGACATCAAGAATGAACTACCCAGAAAACTTCTATTTCTTTCACCTCCATCTTGTTTTGCTCTAGTCTCTGTCTCTTCTTTCTTTGTCAAAAACTTGAGAATGAATTATTCTACTCTAAATTTAATACTTTGGTTTTCCTTAGTTTTATTTTGGTGAGGAGATGTTTTCAAAGTTTTGGTTTGACAGTCAAATGGAAAATGTAATTATTTTTACAGCCTTAATCCTCACGGACAGTAGAGGTGGGATTGTGAATGAGCAAGGTACACAGGAGACAAAAAAATGAAGATAGTAAAATGTCCAGCATGTTTTGCATGTAACTTGCTTTTGTAAGCATAAATTGCCAGGCTAGTAGATGACATTTAGTTCAATTTAATAAAGTTTTTTTTCCTTGGATAATGAAATTCCCAGGTCAGAGGAAAGAAGAAAAATCTCAAAACACCAGGTCTGAAATAAGAGATTATAGAGGTAAAACAGTTTGCAGAATATACTCTGAAAAACCAGAAGGCCAGAAGGAGCCATTAAGATGTAATATACTGACCTTTTATGTAGCTCAGGCAAAATTGTCCTTTCTTGCATTATTGTGCATTTGAGTTAAAACGCAAAAACGCCTCTTTTAGTGAAACTGCCAGTGTAAGTTTAAACACTTGTAGTGTTCTGGAATTCAGAGCAGGCTTTAAGATTTAAAAATGTGTACCTTATAGTGTGAGACAAAGGCTTTCCTTGTTGGTGTTTTCTTCCTCACATAGATTCTCACAAACTGATTTATCCATCCTTGAACCTTCTCTTTGAAAAGCAAATTAGAATGAGCTACAAGGCAGAGCTTCCAACCCTTCAGTCTTTGTCATGGCTCCTCCCTGAATTCTCATTTTTCAACAGTCTTCTGGACACCTAGAGCAGGAATTCTTGACACATGGAGGCATGCTCCCATCACACACAAAAACATAATTTTCTATCCTCATATTGAAAACTTCCTTTTTTAATGTATCCTAGAATTGTTTTAACCCTTTGGGCAATGTCAACATAGGTTTTTATATTCAGATTGTCCACTGTGATCCTCAAACTCTTTTTAGACTGCAACTAGGTTAGGCTCCCCCCACCTGAATGTATAATCTGCATTTTGTAATCTTGGATATGAGTTTATATTTATCCCTCTTGCTTCATGTTTTGTCTGTCTGAGCACTGCTTAACACCATTCTCTTCATCAGTGTCAGAGCCTGTTCATCCTTCCTAACACCATTCTCTTCATCAGCGTCAGAGCCTGTTCGCTCTTCCTAACTCCTCACTCTGTGATCTGTAAATCTTATCTGCAAAGACTTTATGTTTCCTTTCAGGTCACTGAGAATAATGCTACACACTACAGAATGAAACCCAGATACCTGGAGGTACTTATGAGAAGCACACACACTTGAAGACTATTCATTTACAGTTATTTTTAAGATCGATAACATCACTAATTTTTAATCCATTTATCATGCGAAATATTTCTGCTATTCTAGCTTCTTAATCAAAATGTATGACATCAAGTCAAATATTTTCTTCTCTGCTGAAGTTAGATCAATGCTGTTATCTTTATTGACCAGCCTTCCCTATTATAAAGAAATCCAAATTTAGCTGAAAAAACTCTAGTTTTTGTCAACTCAGTGGATAGACATTAATAAAATTAACTTCCTTACATGCATGGTAAGGACAATCCATAACAGAGGGAACATCTTAATATCTCTATTCATTTTCAGCCACCTGAAGAAGAAGTTGATGTACCTGAACTTCTGTTATTAGGGAGAGAGAGCATGAACGAGCCTTACGTCTCTAGCTGGAGGAGGGCAGAGGGTTGTCCCATGTCAGTGGGAGCAGGCTCCCATACCTCTGAGTCTCTGCTTTCCAGCAAGCAACAGACATCAAGATAGATGGATGATAGATTTACCAGCCCTGTCACAACTTCTGTGACTTATTCATGCCTTCACGGCCTCTAAAGCAGCCAGCAGAGTGGGAGTCTCCAAGATATAGGATAGATAGAGACAAGATAGAGATACAAGCCCCATGCATGAGCATCTCGGGTTCCTCCTCTCTGCTCTCACTCACCCACAACATGTGGATACAACTACATCTGGTGACGGCAGCAATATCGCTTCTTTGTTTGTGACACATATCATCAACCTAAAACCTTGTGATATGGTTAATAAGCAAAGAAGAAGGATTAACCTATTATAAGGAACCTGAATCTGATCTGTAGAATTAATACGTCTGCTTTAGTAGATAGACCAAAGGACATTTTACCTGTGTAGAGACTGTGGGATAATGATAACTTAAATATGTAACCCAGGTGCCTTAAGCAACATGAGTCACAGGCTGTGAATGAGCAAAACCTGTTTTGACCTTGAGGACTGCAGAATTCAGTTCTGGACTGTAAATCAATCTTTATTAAAGGCTCATTGTTGTAAGGTGCTGTATATCCTGGCTTAAAGCCCAAATTATTTAAGGACCAGTTTAAATATAAGCATATGAGTAGTGCCAGTGCTGTCAGGGGGACTGTATTTGTCACCCACACATGAGTGGTCTGCTGGAGCAGAGGGAAAATGTTCAGCTTCTCGTAAGATCGAATGCTACAACAATGTGTGGCTCCACAGTGAATTGCTCTGCAAAATATTTCTCTTCTGATACCAGTTTCAGGACAGCTATTGATTTCATATCTTTCAATAGCTTTTCCTACTGCAATTATGACTGTACTTTCTTATTCATCTGAACATAACATGAAATAGATATCTGCCAGAACAAGCATAAGTAGATATAAGAGATCCTCATTACTTTGTCAATTAATTCCCTTGTATTATTATGTAGACATTGTATTCAGTTATAAATATCTTATAATGCAGTGATTTTGTTAGTGTTTGATTAACCACATAATAATTTTTGGTTTAAAAAATTGATTGTACATGCACACTGCACACTGTTTGTTACTTGCCTACAAATGGTTGTTCCACAGCAAGTGAACACACTGTGCTCATTTTTTTTCTCAGTAATCTCTTCCTTTTGAGATCTCCAGCACTGTAATCCCTTACTTTCTACATTCTATGGATTAAGTCTTTTTTTCCAGCATGACAGACTTTAAATAACTTAATGACTAGGTGTCTGCAAATCCCTTGCCTATGTTCTAAATAACAATACACGGTCCTCAGTGAATACTGAGAATGTAAATCAGCATTACTCTTGCTGTTTATAATATCAGAAAAACCCACAATTGAATTATAGCCTTATGTTCAGCCATGGACCATGAAATTAGTGGGTAATAGCAATGTACTGAAACTCATACCCTATAAAAAGGATCAGGACTAAAAATGATCAAAAACATGTTTTTACAGAGCTGCCCTTCACATGCAGCCTGAGTCACTGCTGCATCACGCAACAGAGAAAAAGGTGAAAAGTCAAATTTACAGTGATGTCGGTTGGTTATTAGATAGTGTAAAGACTCTACAGTTGGTCTTTAAACAGTAAATAACAACTTAAAAAACCTACTGGGCAATCTTGTATTAAACTTTTTCATTTTATATGGTGACTTTTATGTGTACGTTATTGACTGTTTCTGCTATGTCATTTTGATGGAAAGTACCTGCAGGGAGGGGTGAGGACTAAATCAGATTAATTCAGTGGGTGTATATCTCAGGTAACAAGTGACCTCTGTGGCAGCGCTCCAGACACACAAAGGTACAACCGCACGCAGAAATGGCCATCTCTTTGCATCTTGCACCACCTGCAAGGGTCAGCAGTGGCCATATTTCACTACACAGTAGCCTTGCTGCTGAGACAGAGCTGCGAGGTACCCACCAATGCAAAAGCAGTAAGTCCAGAAAGGTGAAAAGCCAACATCGACCTCACCACAGCTGGGCAGGACTGGCTGGCAGCTGCATCGGAGTCACATGCGGCTGATGGGTTGGTGCTCACTCACGAAACTCTATGTGTATGTTATGTTTCACTCACAGGAATTAAAGCAGAAGGTTATGAGATCCTGGTGTGGGAGGTGCAGGACTTCAGTTGCTTTCCTGTGGTCTGTGATTTTGACAGTGCAGCGCCTTCATAACAGGGGGAAATCTTTCACTGATGGTGATGAAGAGCACAAGTAGCTCCTTGCTGGGGCCAGACACCTACCTTCTAGTTACAGCTTTTCTCAGGCTGAATGTCCAAGCTGATTGCACTCAGAAATTTTGGCTCCAGCCTTGTGTTACTTCTAGAAGTATTCCCCCTTAATGCTCTGTTAGTCATATGAATAAGATGAAACCAATTGGGATCTACATGCAGCTTGCTTGTCTTTGATTATCACATCCCACTAGAAACCAGCATGGTTTTTCTTACTCTCCCTCATCCTTTTGAACTTGGTTCATTTTCTTAATTTTACATTGGCCTAATTTACAGTACCTGAGGCCATTGTCATCCTTTCTGTACACATAGTAGGCAGTATTTAATGAGTTGCTATGAAATCCCATCCTCTTTTTATCTTTGGAACTTCTGTTAGTAACTTTAAACAAGCAGTATTTACCCCTAGAGCAGATCTGTTCTCTGTGTTCCTGTTGTTCCCCCCCTCTTCAGGTTTTTTTTTTTTTTTTCTGTAGGTCACTGTTACTCCAAAGCTTAATTTTGTAGCTGTTATTTTTTCATACAAAGTGATACCTAAAAAAACGTGTACCCTTAACCAGTGCTTTACTTTAACCTGCTTACACAAAGAAATAAACAACATCAGTCTTAAATATTAGTGGGAAGAAAATGTTTAACTGTTTCCAAAAACTATGTCCAAAGTCTTCTTGGGGCGTGGATTCACCAAACAGGGACCTGACATACACAGAAAATGTAAATGAAAGGATTAATGAGGCAGGACTAAGTTTGATGAAAACCATAAAATTCAATGTGCATAAATCTAAGCCGAATTCCTGAATACATCTAGAGGAGATAGCATTAAAATTCTAAGGTTAAAAATAATACAATGTATTTGGCACTCTATCACTCTTTTTATCCATGTCTCTGAAAGCGCTTTCTGAATAATGATTCTTGATGTCTTGAAGGAGGAGAATTTTTCCTCCTGAGTGTACTGAGGCACCAAGAAGTGACTTGTCCAAGTTCAAACACAGACTGATAGGTAGCAAAGAAAGAGGCTGACAGGCGACCCTTTGAGCTGAAACCCTGTACTAGGTCTGCCTGGGATGGAATTAATTTGCTGCATAGCAGCCCACACAGTCTTTTGTTTCAGATTTTGACTAAAATGGTGTTGATAGCATGAGGGTATTTTGGCTACTGCTGAGCGGTGCTTGAGCAATGTCAAGGCCTTCCCTTTTTCCCACTGCACCACCAGCAAGTAGGCTGGGGATGGTCAAGAAACTAGGAGGAGACACGGCCAGGACAGCTGACACAAGCAGATGTAAGGGTTGTTCCACGCCATGTGATGTTGTCCCAAGCAATTAACAGCTCAGGGGAAGGAGAAGGAAGGGAGAATGGTTATGGTGTTTGTCTTTCCAAGCAACCACTATGGGTGCTGAGCCTTTGCTTTGCAGGAGGTAGCGGGACCTCTGTCAGCTGATGGGAAGTAGTGAATAACGTCCTTGTTTTGTTTTGCTTGTACAAGCAGCTTTTGGTTTTCCTAATTTATCACAGTCTGTGAGTTTTATAGCCTTCCTTTTATTTTCTTCTTGTCCTGCAGGAGGGGGGAGTGAGCGAGCAGCTCTGGGGGTGTTTGGCTGTTTTCTGGAGACAACAACCCATCAAAAGCCCTCAGGACCAGCGTGTGTTTTCAGTGCTTGAATGAAGTCCTCTGCTTCAATAGGTAAACCCAACCAACATCTAGTCAGCACCTGGGATCTCATAAGTCAAAAACACCCCACATTTTCAAAGAATTTTAGGTGAAGAGAAAGCTGCTTTTTTTGCTACATAAACCATGAAATGCAGGCTCTTTTTCACGCAAGGTGCAATAAGATTATTGATAACAACTATCTAAGTGGAATAATCAACCTATCAAACCACAGCATACTGTAATCAACAGTTTCCTGACCTTCTGTTAAGATCTCAGTAGAACTTTAGCATAACAAAGTGTTCCCTAGATCAGCAATCAGACACTATCGTACAGGTATGATTCATGTGCTTGGAACAGAGTAGTATTTTTTCTGTTCTTTCAAAGTACTTACAAATAACAAGTAAAATGTATAACAAAACAGTGTTACAGATCTAGTTTTTACTGATAAACTCACAGTAACTGTGAAGGAAAAAACAAACAAAGAAACAAACAAAAAACACAAAAAAACACAACTGTCAGTCCTACTACTTCTTCAAGACAAGCCAGTATAAGCGTGCTTGACATTAATTGCTTCCTTAAAATTTGTCTCATTCTTCTGAGCCATGAGAGAATGTGAATAATTCAATTTTACACTAGAATGTTAAAGGGACATTTCTAGCCTAATAAAAGCAAACAAACTAAAACAGTCTTCTCTGAAACTATTCCAATTTTATCATCATCTTTGCTGTAATTGAAAGAGACTCAAAATATTATTTTCAGCTTCTTTTCTTCATATTATTAAGAGCATTTTTGGTTTAATTATTTCCCTTGTCTGCATATATCTTTCAAAATGCACTGTAAAATTAAGAGGTGGCAAAAAGAAAATCAATCAAATCCCCTGTCCCCCTTAAATGTTATTACAACTATAAAATCCATAAATATGGCAGGAGGACTGTCAGGTGGAGGTAAAATTTAATTTTAACTATTTTTAATTCACTATGTTTCAAGCTGACAGTGCTTGTACCTGGTTATTATTGTTTGACAGAAATAGTTCTCATTTTAAGATAACTTAAGTGAAAACAATTTCTATTTAAAATACTGCAGCACCATGTTGAACAAATGCACTCATTATAAAGCAGTACATCATGTATTGGGTTAAGGTTTAATGCATAAAATGGCTAATAAATTACAAAGGTATACTTTAATAGCTGGTTCATTAAGTGACAGGAATACATCAAGTCACACTGGCTTTTCACAATTTATAATGCCTTCATTTTCTGTAATTCTGCTCATATTTGAAAGTGTATGTAAGCTATGTTATTTATAAAGAAAACATCAGAATGATCAAGTGATATTTGGGGATTAGTTAGTTTCTGTATCAGTACTGATAATTATGTAGTACTTCTATACATACACATGTGTGTAGCTGAAGGAAATTTTATAAGAATAAAGGTAAGCTAAAGAAGTTTTCCCTTCCTGTGTATGACCTTTGACCTAGTCAAATAGTTATTTTTTCCTCACATTTTCAGAAGGACCTTTGATACCCACTGCTTTTGTCGTTCTATTGTATGTGATACGCACATTGTCTCACTGACCTGAAAATGGCTTGTGCAGTGGTTTCTGATGTCCTTTTTATCCCATATTTTTTTATCCTTTTTATCCTATGATTTTTGTTCATAGCAAGGCAGAATGCTCTGATTCCTAGAACCATCCTTGGGGATCCAGAAAACTTCTCAAATCCCAGTCGCTGTCTTGGCTGCATCCACAAACAGCAGCAAGATGGCAAATTCCAGATGCCAGATGCAGATTGCTGCTCAAAAGTGAAAAGTTTGACTTGCCTATGGTTGCTCAGGCAGCTGCTCCAGCTGGAAGCAAGTGAATCAATGTGTCCTTCTTCTTCTAACAGACTGTCACGCCGCACACGTTTTAAGTTCTTTAAGATCCCTTCCCAGGACAGTTGAAGTGTAACTCATGGATCTGCAGAACTCATCAACCTCCATAAATACTCAGGCTATAACCTCCTGTCCCTGGTCAGCCCTAACAAGTAAACAAAGCACTGCACTAGACAGACTCATAAACATTGTTCGCTTCCAGCTCTGCATTGGCACCTCTGCAGTAAAGCTGCAGCAGTGGTCAGTCACACTACGCTCAGCCATTCTGTCTTGGTTGTCAGAGCATCCCTGCATAGTGCAAACCCTCCTGTTTTCGGCAGCAGTTCCTCTCAATGCTAACGCAAGAAACTGTAGATAAGCCTAGATCCAGAACAGTGTCTTTTGGCTCCTTGCCACCTATGTGAAACTCTCACTGCTAAGTTAGTTGTTTAAGTCCTCCATACAGTACACAGCGATGAGTATATGCTAAATAGAGAGATTCACAACAGTTAGCATAGGTGCGTAGGCACATGACGTAGGCACAAATTTTCGTTTACAGGCATCTGTAAATGAAAAAGAAAGGAGGGCTGCAGGCTAAACCTTTCCTGACACAATTGTTTAGATGCCTTATGGTGTGATTCTGGGGAGGTCTTCCCTCTGCATGGTATCTACAGACACGTAGTCTCAGCACTTGCATCAGTCTGATCCCTCCTGTGCAGAGAATTTTAAGCATAGGGTTTTTAAAAATCTGAATTTTGAACTTGAGTACCTAAATCTTTTCATAACTGTATGTAAGGAAGGCCAACAGGTTTGGAGTGAGAAATACATTTGCCAAAGTAATAACTGACCATAATAAACAAATACATCATACTGCAACTGGAGCTTAGGAGGTGGAACCACCCTTGGAAGAGATAAGGAAGCACTTCTCTCTTCTGGTGCAAGAATAACACCAGGGAATGCTTTTGTAGCAATTACAGTGGGGAAGCTGGAGCAACTTGTGTAGTATTTAGTGAACTTTTCTCAAGTGACTGCATCACACAGTTGTATGCCTTTGGACTTCTTTGGGGACATAGAGTAAGACAAATCTGATTCTTTGCCCACTCAAGTTGACAGTTAGTGAAACTCCAGTGAGTTTGACTGAACCAAATGAGAGTTCATGGTCTGTGCTTTAAAGACTTAACAATCTAATTTTGGTCTGGGGCAAAACAGACAAGCAAACAAACAAAAAATACAAAACCCAATTAGGAAGAAAAGGAATACAAAGTCCCTTAGGTTATGCTCATGCCTTTGCTGATTCTGCTACATGTCTCTAAATAGAAGCTCTAAATCACCACTTCATGAACATCATGAAGGGTACAAAGAAGGATATTTGCTTTTATTACATGCTACTAGAGCACAAATACATATTTTTTTGCATCTGTACCACTGCTAATTTTCTGCTCATGTGTGATGAAATCACTTAGGTGACATTATTGGAGTCATCTGCAAAAACATCTGTGACTGATGCTGTTTTATTTTTACCAAAATAACAAACTTATTTTTATATTAAGGTGACTGTGTACTGCCTTTTCTCAGAGCCCAGATCACTCCTGCAGACCTCACAGAAAAACAGATGTGGGATCTCATGTACTTCACGTCTTATCAGCTGCCACTGATGACTATGTCACTGATTGCACTGTAACTCACTGCTGTTTGTACCACTCTACTGAACTGCATTTGGAAATGGATATTAAGGTAAAACCTCTTCATTAATATGTACCTTCCCTTTAATCCCACTTCATGTATGGTAAAATCTCATGCATTGCGCAGGCACTGTAGAAATTGCAAGGAGAAAATGAATTCAGTTTCTTCCTTTTAGAGCTTATTCACTTGCCTGTAATCACAGATGAAAATTTTCCTTTTAAGATTCAATTCTCCCACTTTAGCTCAAAGCCTTTACAATTTCATACTTGGGTGTGATATTAAATTTTAATCTTTGAGGATGTTGAAATGTATTTCGAGCAGAATGTTATGGGCATAATGCACAAAACAGATTCTAAAACAACAGAGAGCTGCTGGAGTTTTGTGATTTTGGTTGTGTTTGCCTTCAGTGTCAGCTGAGTAAGCTTTCTTTGCTTTGCTTTTCTTTGCTTTGTTTTGTTTTCTTCTGTTCTTCAATAGTAATGTTCCAACACTTTAAAGTCAATAGATTTCTTGCTCTAAACCTTTCCATATATCAGTTTCATCTCCTGGAATACCAGAAAGTAAGGGCCAAAGCTAATAATTATTGTAGCAGAAGGCCTTTCCTTTAATCCTGTGTATCATACTCATGTACGTTGGTTTTTTTTTTTTTTCATTCAGCTGAAACCATTATTATACTTTATCCAGAGCTTTGCAAGCTCTACAATATTTCTGATAGTAATGAAAAAGGAATCTGCTGAACCAAAGGAAAAATTAAATCCTATCAAAAGGTTGGGGTTTCCCTTGAAGATTTCTCAGCCCACTGAATGCTGGTGCTCTGACATATATGCATTTGAAACTCATTTCTATTTGCATCTGATTTTTTTTTTTTCCCCACAGAACACATTTCACAGGATTCATTCATCCATTCTTTGTCTCTCTGAACTGGAGGCTTCAGATTGCTGCTAGACCCGGGGGGAGTGAGAGGGACAAGGAGGAAAAGGGGGTTAACATTGTTTTGAATATTAGTGTTTAAATCTAAAATTTAGTATTTAAATGTACTTAGAGACAGAATATTCCCACTGTTCAATTATTTGTCTGTGAGATTAGGACAGTTCTGACTTTGGACTATGTACTCTCTGTGTTATGATGTTGCCAGCTTCCAAAGGCAGGATTTTTTTTTTTTTATTCCAGGACACACAGAGGTTTCAGACTGATCAGCAGACAGAAGTACCTGCAAAGAGTGGTTCTACATATGTTAGATCTAAATGGTCCTTTTGAGGTACCTGTCTATTCCCATGGACTACTGAGAGTGCTGAGGAGTATCTACATCCTAATTTAGGCATCTCCATTAAGTCCTGAACCCCAGATATTTTTTCTGCATTGTAGATAAATTCAGGAGCACTATAGTATCAGTCTAACATATAGGTTCATTGAACTGTTTCACACATTGGGTTTTGAAGACAAAACAAGCCATGGATATTCCTACAGACAGAGAACTTTCATGCTCAGCAGTAGCTACAGAAGGCAAAGGAGATGACTAAACCTGGAGGATTGTTCATAAAACATATTGCAGGGCTGTATGGCAGTGATAATAAATGTTTATTGTCCCTGACTCCTCAAATGTTTTGAATAACATATACAGTTAAGTGCCCCAGGAAAAACATTACAGATTTGAGAATGGAAATGGATTAATTAAATGCACTAATTTTTTTAGGAGGCTTAAGATGCATTTCTGCATATGAGATCAGCTATGGCTTGGCCACTGTCCTAAATACATAGATGTAGTGCTGTGAAACAGACTAGGAACCAGATCATCTCCAATGGTTTTGCTTGTTATATCCCTCTCCTGTGTCTGTATGGCCAAATAAACGGAGAAGATGAGATCCAGGTAATCCTTAAGTGCCTAAAATTAAATCTACATGAACACAAGACACTTTAATCCTGTACAGCAATTCAAAAACACCTGTTTAGCCCCATTAGGCAGCTAATACATCAGCAGTACTGAAGATTTTCATCAAACAGAAGGTGTTAAGCTATGTCTTTGTCATTAATGGGATTTACGAGCATTTTTGGAAAATGATTACTTTCATTCTTATCTATGTCTTTAAGATAGATGAGATGAATCAGATCTTAAAATGGCCTATGTTGTTGCTCATAAACATGGTATATGGTATAGACAAGATACATTCATTCATATTGGGAACATCCAAATAACAAGATTAGATAGATCCCGCCTCCTGTGCCTAGAAACCAGCCTGGTACATGCCTGTCTTCCTAGAGCTACTGATCTAAGCGTACATTTCCCATTGACATCAACTGCAAGGGGTCCAAAAACTGGGCAGCCCTGTGCCAAAGTTTTCTAAAAAGCCAGTTCAGTCTACCGTCAGTCCAAACCTTCCACCCAGACAGCTTCATTAATAGCATTGCCATTTGGCCCCTTCTTTGGGTGTTCAGCACCCAGCAGCTTCAAACCTATTAAAGGTTTCAAGCACTTCATATAAATAAAGCGCATTCAATAAAAAGCATTATTGTTTAAATAAAAATACTAAAATAAACTGCATACAATTGAATGAAGAAGTATTCAGAGACATTTAATTGTAACTAAAGCACTATTGTAGAGGGCTTAATTTCCATGTATTAAAATCCTCAAAGAAAAATAAGACCAAAGGGAAAAAAAAAAGGGGGGGAATGACAGCTGTTATTCTGATTTACACCATTCAAAGATTTGAGCTAATTAAAATTGACCTACTAGAGCTTTGGATGAACTGATGAGGTTTGAAATACTCATGGGTTTCTAAAATGAAGTATCATCAGAAAATCACAATAATGATATATGCTTCCCTGTCTGGAAACTCTGAATGAGAGTACTTCACTGATGATAATCTGAAAGGGACTGAATCCCTCTGCTTCTGCTTCTTATTTTTAAAGCTATATACTAATTAATAAAATTAAATCTTGGATAAAGAAAATCTGTTTCAAACAGAAGACTAACATCACTTTTCAAATTTCCCTTGAAAAGTACTGCTGTAATGGCTTCTGCATCTGTTTTTCAAAGAGAGCTGGGCATTTGTTTGGGTCCCAGAAGCTCAAGGTGATCTGAAATAAGCAACAACAATTTCTCAGAAGCATTTATTTCTGAAAGTAGCACATATATCACCTAGATTTTGCATACCATCTATACATTTCATAAAAGTCCAGTTTCCTCCCTAGCAGAAGATTAAATTGTCTCATGTATAAAAGCAGACCAAAATTTCCAGCAGAGGCCCAGCAATGTATGAAAGCAGACATCAGTCTCATCACACCTGGGCTACCTTTTGCTCCGCAGTCTTTGAGACCACACCTTTAGCTACCTGCAGGTACAAGTCCAACAGCAAGTCCAGGCTCACCAACAGCACCCTGTTGTCGTACCAGGGACACATCAACAGCTGCTGAATACAGCCGGCACCTCGTCACAGGCCAAGCTCTGATGGAGCTGAATGGGGTCAGGACTACAGTCCAGTAGTCTGGAAAATATCCACAGCTGTGTTTTTCCAGTCTCCATTTGTCTGTCCTGTACCAGATACTTCCTTGGAGAAGTTTGAAGCTGAGGCTATATCAGCGGCCCTGCACTGTGTATCCATATTGTCTTTTCAAGAAGCCTGAAGTCAGCACAGTCTGAATTCTGTGTACAGCACCCTCCTGCTCTGCAGCCAGCCATGCCAGGAGCCTTCCAGAGAGAACATGGGTCTTTCTTTTCTGCCCAACATGTCTTTACAGGTGGGCAAAAGAAGTTGCTGGAGATTATAGAGGGCTGGATGCAGTAAATTGTCTCAGGGTTAAACGTGAACCACAGAGCTCACATGAAATTGTCTCCAAAAGCCCAGGTTGGACAATGCCACAACCTGAGCTGAGCGGTCAGTGGTGTCGGTACGCATCAAATATGGCTTCAAGCACATGCTCCATGGGATATGGAGCTGAAAAGCATAGGGCAGGGTATACTTAATCCTACTCCAAAGCAGTTCGTTACACTGCAAGAACAATTCATTCTGCTTCAGGGTAACTTGAAAATAGTGTACTGACATTTGTGAGGACTTGAAAATTGTTTCTAATCTGAGCGCTGTTACCTATCACAAGGTGAATACTGCCTCCACTGAAGTTCACTAAAACCTCCTTGGTTTCCATGAAGCTAAAGGTTAACCCTTTGCTGCGTTTGTTGGCTGCAAGACTAATGTGCTATTGAAAATGATTTCTGAATGTTATAGTGCCTGAATTTATGGAATATAATAGAGTATGACCTGCTCTGCAGATGCAGCAGTTAGTGCTTAGCACTTATTTCAGTAAGATCTGGGCTTTGCAGGAGGACAGAGTCCTTTTTTTCCAAATTGTCCCAAGCTGATATTGTTCTGTCACGTCCAGATTGACCTGAACTTCTTTTGCCTGTGACAGTTCCAGCATCAGAAGTACTGGGTAGTGGGGTGCAACTAATTTTCTGGTTTTTTTTGGTTGTGAGGCAGGTAGAGCCAGGGTGTGGTATTTGACTGGATTGATCAGTCTTCCCAAGAGACTAAGATTGTCACAAGCACGACACTGGGCTAACAATGCACTGTGCGTGGCCATATTGGAAGCATCTCCAGTAGCTCAGCATTCTCTGTCCTGTCCTTCATCACATGTTATAGGCATGCTTTAATACAACTGCAATTTGTAATAAATCCACAGCTTTCTGTTGTGTGATCAAAGCCTACAGTCCACTATTTTGATGTCTAGTTACATTCTCTTTAGAGTTCAGAATTGAAAACCTGCCCTGCAGAGGATAGTTGCAATCTTTTTGTTCGGCTTATTTTCTCAACAGTTAAGCCTCCTCTATTGTTATCCCTGTACTACTGTCCACCTTCAGCGTGGAATCTTAATCAGGATGGAGGTCAGAAGACAGCAGGGGAGCGAAAACCAGCCCTGCAATCAAAATGGGGCTTTCAGATGGATGTAGACACATTGAGTGTGTCCCCGGTTTCAAACAGTGTTCACAAGGTGTAGGTGGATACCCCAGATCCCTTCCTGGGGAGCTGCTGTGGCTCATTACAGTAAAGTGATCATGCATGTACTTGCTGGCTGGACATGCTGTGTGCTACCAGCCACAGTGCACAGCAGCTGGGAGAGTGTCTCACCCTTTTAAATCTGTGCTGGAATTTAACACTCATTTTACCAGCTTTAGTTGTTTAGCTAAATAGGTGATAGCAGCCTATAAGCAGCTGAACGGATCTCCGTGCCTCCCTGTTTTTCTCATAAACATCTCTTCTATTTGTTGGTTTGCTTGTCCTAATACCAGAGATTCATCACAGTGATAACTTCCTACGCCATCTTCTCATTAAACGCGAAACTCCACAGCACCAGAGAGCTACATGCTGGACTGCAAATTGCTGCCCTCCTCTCTTTCAGCAATTATAGTTTCTTTTTCAAAAACATAAAAACTGGTCAGAGCTGCCGTGGGGATTCCTACATTGTTTGTAAAAGGCCATTACACTTCCACACCTCTAACCACCTCCAGCTCATGGGACAGGCAGCTCACGTCTCCGCATGTACATGCCTCAAGTTCTTGCTCTCTCTGTCAAAAATACTCCTAGGCTCAGAGCTGCTTTTTCAGAGCATGCTTTCTGTCAAATTCACATACTGTTTACATCAACAAAAGCACTTGCACTAGGTTTATTATGAAACATAGTGTCTGCCAGGGGAAAAACACTGCCTTGCACCTGGACATGTAAGGTGTAAGCACACATACACTGAGGTGTACCCATCCTTATCTGCAGTGCAAACACGCAAGGCCTGACCCAGAAGTCTCCATGCCTCCTGCCTGCCTTCGTATTGGCTGGCAGTGGACCGTGAGTTATTTCTTAAGGCTCTAAAGCATCTGTTGTAATGAGAGAAGGGACTAGCAGGTATCACACATTTATAGTACATTTACTTACTAGAGTAACAATGCTCCAGACAGCCAGATCTTGGGAAAACACAGAGGAAATTGGGATTTCACTCCTAGGAAAGTGGCCTGGTTAGCACCAGACAATAAATTACAATGTAGATGAAATCAAGGCCTCAACAAGAAGTGGGAGGAGAGAAGAGCTCTGTGCAAGGGCATCAGCTGAGAGCAAATAAATCCATACTCTCCTACTGCCATAGGCACTAAGGCTATGTAAGGCTAGTAAATCCAAAGGCTGTGAATGCACTTTTCCTTCTCTCTCAGTTGCTGTTACATCCTCCCATGGAGCAGGCAGTGGTGTCCACAAGGAAAAGGACTGGTGCGTACAAACGGGTGTCAGGGATGGAGGTTGCTGAGTTCATATATTACGGCTCCAGACTTGGCCATTCTGTCCACCTGTATGTAACCAGTATCACCTGCATGTAACTAGTACTCCCACTACTTCTGAAATCTTTATACTCTACTGGTAACTTAGAATTTTTTTAACCATATTTGTTTTCATATTTTCTCCTGCTTCTGTATCTATTTCCTCAGACAGGCAGCTTTTGCTGCAATACTATCTGTATAGCAAACAGGCAAATTTAACTCTAGGGTCCTCCACATCAGCACTGAAATGCTGGTATCTTTGCTTTAATAGTGAAACTGAACTGGGCTCCAAAGTCTTCACTTTCAAAGAGTTTTGTATTTGTGTATCTTTTTTGTTTTGAAGTAGGCTGCCTCCCAGCAGAATAGAGAGCAGTGCTTCAAAAAGCTCCTGGAGAAGTTTGCTTAAAAATGATTTTTTAGAAGGGTAACTTCAAAACTACCTCCAAGAGAGGAAGACCCTTCTCTTTCCTTCAGGAATTTTTAAATCAAAATAAATCATAGCTAGACTGCCTGGGTGGAGTCCAATAACAAGGCTCATCTGCAAACTATTTCAATTTCCTACCTATAGTTTTAGAAAATTCATGATGTTTTTCTGTTTGTCTGTACAACAAAATACTTGATAAACAGAAAAGTTGTAAATTAGATTAAAGATGATCACAGAATCACAGAATGGGCAGGGTTGGAAGGGATCTCTGAAGATCATCTAGTCCAACCCCCTTGCTAAGTAGGACCACCTAGAGCATATTGTGCAGGATTGCATCCAAGCAGGTTTTGAATATCTCCAGACAAGGAGACACCACAACCTCTCTCAACAACCTGTTCAGTGCTCTGTCACCCTAACAGTAAAGAAGTGCCCCTCATATTCAGCCAGAACTTCCTGTGTTTCAGTTTGTGCCCGTTGCCTCTTGCCCTGTCACTGGGCACAACTGAAAAGAGACCTGCTCCATCCTCTCAACACCCTCCCCTCATAATATAATCCCAGTGACATTATAAATATTATAAACCTCTTGAATCTTGTCACATGGGAGTGGCTTGCTTGAATGCCACTTTCACACATATGAGACACATGGTTTTAACCGGATATGCCAACAACACGTGACAATAAAATGAGCACATAGCTGTCGCAGCAACAAGGACCCCTGGCAGCCTGGTACACCAAGAATATAAACTCAGACCTAGCAGTGCAGAACCTGGCTATAGAAGAGAGTGAATTGTGAAAGGTGACATGGGTGAGTAGCAATGAGTGGAACTGAGGGGCTCGTATTATTTATGCAGCTCAACTTCATGTTATTGTTCTGCGGTTTTGATTTAACTGGAATTCTGCTAACTTCTGTCTGAAGCTCTCCAAGCTGTCTGCTTGAATTTTGCAGGCCATTTCAACTAAAGCTCAAAAAAAAAAAAAATCAGGCAACTGTTTTGGAAACTCCATACTCTGGAGACACAACTTGAAATGTGCCCCCAGAGCTAGTTCTTGCCACCCTGAAGAAAATCTACATCCAGTTTATAATCTTTGTCATGGCTGTACTGGGAGGAGGGAGCAAGTTCTCTCCTCTTCTCCCAGTTTCTCAGGTGTTGGCTGCTGGGCTTGTAAATCTGGGGTTTCTTATGAAGCCAAGGCAGCGGTAGGACCAGGGAATGGAAGAATGAAGAGAAGCACTCTATTTTTACAAAACCATAACAAGTTGGATTTTTCCATTTTCTTTTTATTTAGAACACATAATTTCAGAAACAAATTCACTGTTGAAAATTGCTAGAGGCCTGGTTCTTCTTAACTCTTCCATTGCCTTCTCTGTCTTAAGCAAACATAACATCTTTATCTCAAGAACTCTGGCAGCTACAAGCTTCAGAGTGAGAACTTGATCAGTGTCAAAACATGCTTGCCAAGTTCCTGTGCATCTGCTATTGTTCACTGCTGGAGACTGGCTAGATCCTTGGCTGAGGTTGTTTAGCCCTCTTAGCACCATTATACTTCTAAATTTTTTGATATTGAAAACTTTTTGTTCATTCACTTTTAGTTATAAAAGAAGATAATTAAAATGGATGATGGAAGCAACATTTAGGAAAAATAATACTGCTCTAACTACATGGGGACAGAGGAAAAACACATTGGCCAAGGTAGTACAGCAGTTGTATTTTTCTACCTGCAGCACTAGTTAAAAGGCATGGGAACTATCATGTTTTGCATTATAATTGGAACTACAGCTCTTGAAAGCTCTGTTTCTATGCCATGTTTCTATAGTGCCAAACCCTTGGTTAGCTGGAATGCTGGCAGCATCATTTCCTGCAGCAGTACTTTCTTTGTGCTATTATCTTTTAGGAAACAGGATTGCTTGCTTAATTTTACCTGTGTTAATAGATATGGATTAATTTTGAGAAAAACAGACCAAAGTAATGAATTAGGAAAACAAAAACTCACTTAATTTTGGAGACAGCTATGAACTTGACACAAATCATTATGTTAGCATAATCACCTTTTTTCTAATCAGCAGTTTTACCCAATCTCAGTCAAGTACTTGAAGACCAAGACCAAACTTGAGCTCTCGATTTTTCTTATGGATCTACATGTTCTTACGCTCCTGGCTATATGCCCAACTTAAACAGGAAGGAGGAGAGTTCCCAAAGTACTAATTACATTTTTCTCCCAGGAAAAAACAACTCTGAATTCAGTGTTGTCTCCTTCACATGAAACAGGTCTAGAAGTGGTATATTTAATTTCTTGAGCAAGTTTTCATTATTTATTATTAAGATATAATATAGGGAAAACCTGAATAAGGTAAGGATAAGAGAGGGCTTTCGTAACTCACACTGCATTTGGTGGCATGGGATAGTGCTCATGGTGTTGAAAGATAGTGAGCGGGCAAGAGCCCAGGGACCTTTCTGCCAAATCTGTTCCTGCTTGTACAGGAAGTGACCACATACTTTTCCTCCTCTGATACACAAATAAAAAAGCTTACATCCAGGAGGTAGTGTACAACTGCAAATCCCAGGATAAAATTCATCTGATGAAACACAGATGCCTACACTTAAGTTTCTCTACTTTTTTTTTTTTTTTTAAGATGGGGAGAAACAGGCATTAAGGCATGACTTATCTTTTCTTAGGGTAGCTTTCTAAAGGAAATTACATCAATTGTGCCTGAAATTTTGAGTTTTTATCTGCTCATTATAAAAAGGATGACAAGCCCAGATGTAGGCTTATAAAAGTAGATGGGATGAATCTAACCTGGTGTCACAGAGGCACTGTGCTGCTGCCCTGAGAAAGGAATCATAATCAGTGGAGAAAAAACTACCAAAAAAATATTTCCCTGGCATTTTCTACTGACTACTTGAGGTACCCTAATCCTTATGTATCCATAATATACTTTTTCCAATTTTTAAAAAATATCATCCGTTGGGTATGGATCATGAAGCTAACGAACCTCATGAAAATGATCCCAATGATCTTCTGCTTAGTGTAATCATAGACTGTAAAGTGTAAATTCTGGCACTCCCTGGGCCTTGACATTGTTTCCCTGTGCAATGCAATTGCTTCCAGATAACCTAGCTCATGACCTGGGAGTGTAGTGTAATTTCAGTGTTGTATATCTTTTAGTCTCATGATGCATTCACCACTTGATCTTCCTGAAGGGGACACTTCAGCAGGTATGTATCATGAGTGGCAATGTAATTGATAACTTTTCTAATTGTACAGCCTCAAATAGGTAGATAAAATACTAGATTTATAGATATTGTTTCTTTGTTCCCAGCATCTATAATTTCCATCTGGTGTGCATAAAGGAAATTTGTTTTCCCCTAAATATGTCAGTCTATTAAATGTATGTTGCTTTTGATCTTGAGCATAAAAGGCACATTTAACATCACTAAACTGAACAATGTACCGCCAATCCTTTTGTGTGAGAGCAATCTAACCAAAAGCTTTAGTTCCATTGAAATTGATCCAGGTTCTTCTGGAAGAGAGAATTTAGCATTTAGTTTAGTTAGTTTACCCTGGTTTGCCTGGTGTATTTGCAGTGTCATATTTAGTACGGCTAACAGTGCCATGTATAAGTGCTGTAAGATGCTAATTCTGAGGACCGCTGTGGGTTATGTTTTAGAAATGAGTCCAGGGCACAAGAGTGGAATTCAAATCTAGTGGAAATTTTAAATCTTGACTCTCTTGAGGTCACTAAATGAAACTGGCTGGCTTTTGTAGTGCTGGAACTGTGGAGCAGTGGCTTGCACTTGGTCCTTTATTGAGATAACACAGCTGGGAGCAAAAGTAGGATTACAAAGCACTGCTCTGGTCTCCTGGGATGTTTCAAACACACGGATTGGAAGGCGACTTCCTTTAGGACCACTGCTACTGAATGGAGGACCAGTGCTTTTGAAGACTGCTTTGGCTATGTAGATCTCATATTTCATAGCAGTCAGGAAATATTAATGCCAAACAAACAAAAACAACATAATGATCTCATACATGCCTGGCAGTTAATATTCTTTCATTCACATCTTGCAGCTACAGAAAAGAGCAATTCTTAATGCTTAATATTATGTTTCATATTCATGGGGTTACAGCAGATCATCTCTGGTACAGAAAAAAAACATCAAGGTCATGTTAGCTACAAGTAGGTACAAGCAACTCACAGTAGAATAGGTAGAAAAAAATACTGGATCACCCAAAATGTAAGGAGAAGAAGCAGGGAACACTCAGTTACATTTTTCTTTCTCAGGGTTGCTCAAAAGTACTGGGGCTGTAGCAGAGGCAGCTCCTTTCTTCCTCACTCTAGGGAGTTGGGGTGAAAAGAAGGGAGGGCAAAGCTCTCCCCAAGAACAGACTGGGGTCAGACAACATATCCCAGGTTGTCTGAACAAAGAATGAATCTCATGGCACTTAGTTTGCTCTTCAGCAGCTCTTCAGCTGAATCATGGCTCAGAGTTGTTCCTTGTTCAGCAAGCACCTGACCCTCTGCAAAACCACAGGTACATGTTTGATAAGGGCTGCCTGGGATAGGTTTCATCCTTCTCTAGTCTCTCCGTCATTGTGATGCAGCTGGAACTGCAGCCATGCCTTGTAGCTGGGCCTCCTGAACTGGGACATGCCATGACATGGACATAGAGTATCTAGTGATTAAGGATAAAAAGCAGAAGGATGCCATCAACACCTGATATTATCAATGCCAACAAAATAGTATCTCTAGCGTCCACAGGGATCTGTGGCTTTCCAGGCTTATTTCCCTACCTGAAACTGGTTGCTAAAGCTACAGGTTGACTTCAGCAAGAAATGAATGAAAACTCCATGTCTGCAGTGGAAAAATAGGGAAAACAAGATTGTGAGCAAAATCGACAGCCCTCTGTTGTCACAAACAATTCAGGTGCATCAGATGACTCCATCTTTCTGGTGTTTGGGAGCCATATGAAGTTAAACGCTTCCCATTCTTCCCTATTAGCCTTGCTGGAAGGCTCTTCCACAGCTTCACTGGAACAGCAAATAGACATTTTTTTTCCTAGTACCAATTTTAATTTATTCCTTTGGCAGTCTATGTCTGTTCGTGCTTGTAAGAGCATTTCCTTTACATTAAATAGCTTTACTTTCTCTCTAGTGTATTTATAAAAAACATTTGCATCACCTCTCTGTGACCTCTGTTTTGTTAAACTACCTGAGCATTTAATTTTCACACAAAATATACTCTCTACTACTCTCATCATCATAATAGCTCTTCTCTGCACCTGCTTCAGTCTGAATTCATGTTTCTTGAACCTGTCTGTGAGGATTTCAAGGGTTAGCTCTACAAAGGGACTTTCAGGCACTTTATTCTAGGAATAGAATTCACAATGCTGATTTTGACATAAAAAATCCTTTTGTGTTGGATGAGAAAGGTTGAATGCCTAAAGATGAGTGCAAGGAAGAGTGGGGTATATAAGCTTAACAAGAGGAGGTGCCAAAATAAAAGTAAATAAATGCATACATACATACAAGAGAAAAGGAGAACTCTGACATCTCTAGCATTAGATTTAGGTGCCTACTTGCAACCTTGAATAAGCATATTTATTCTATCCCCTTTTTTCTTTAGAAAGAATTTGTGTTAATCTTGCTCTGAAAGTACTTGAGGAGCAAGTTTGCTTTGTTTAACATCCCAGACCATTTCTTGAAGGCTTTGAAGAAATTGCATGTTGGTGAACAATATTGCTGACTATAGGGGTTGTATAACACATTTGCCAGTTATCTGGATTATCTTGAATGGCATCACAGAAAAAAAGGGGACTTCTGTGACACAGTTCTTCAATAGATGTTGAAAGTGTCTATTTACCTTTGTCAGCCACAGGTCCTTGACATGGACATCTTCATTTCAGCAATGAGAATCTGCATGAGGTGAAACATATTCAGTGTAGGTCTTTGGCTATAAGGCCCCTGCCAAGGAAGACACCAACTGCTGGTGGTGAAGTCAGAAGAACCTTTGCTGCCTGATGCTCACAAAAGTGTTTCGTTAATACTCCTGCTGTACAATTCACTGCTGTTTATGCTATTGATAACTGCATTTAATTCAGCTGTCCTTTACCACAATTTGATGACAGATGTAGTGCTAAAATATACACAGTAACAAGAGTAACAGTCCTTAAATAATAATAATAATAATAAAAACCCAACAGAATACTCTACTGACTGATTTAATGATGGGTTAATATTTACTTCCAGGAAGATCTTAAAGACTTTTTTCCTACATGCACACTATAAGAAGGTCATGCTAGATGACTGGGAGACAAAACTCTTTGATCTTCTCCAGTTCCGTTTCTTAGGGAGTTTGACCTGAATGGTTGCTTGGTGTCCCTAGGATCTGAAAATCATCTTCTTTGGGGGATTTTCTGCTACTCTGCAGAGAAGTCAATGCCTTCCCCCACTTCTTTCTCTAGGTATCCCAGCAACAAAAAGCAGTGGCATGTAACTTCAGATATTCTTGAGGGTTTCATGGAAAAGAGAAAGCTCCCAAATTCATCTTCTTTTGTACAGTCCCCTCTGTTACTTGGCACTTTTACCCTGCTCTCTCAGGAACCATCCTTCTGTCTTCAGACCAGCTAGGTGAATGCAGGCTATCACAGAATGTTCGCTGTGGTCCCACAAAACCAGCTTGGCTCAGCCTGGGCTATGATGCCAGTTCTCCAGCCAAGATGATGGAGAAGAGTACAAACATCATCTTTCATTTTAAAATTCCTGTCATACAGTCAAATGGGGTCACTGTATGCATATACTCCTTTCACAATGATGGCACCAGCCTTACACAAAGTATTTGGACATTTTAATAAAAATAAATAATAATTTAAAAAAAAATAGAGAAAGCAGTGGGAGCTCATAATTCAATTTTATCATTTCTGTTCCAAAGTGTTTGTTATTTCATATTTTCACATATAATTAAAGGTTCTTCAGGCTCAGCACAAACATGGATTCATGGTTTTGTGTACGGAATATTTTTGTACAGTCTATACCAGATGAGACCTCACCAGAGCTTTTGCAATGATATTAGTACTTCCCAGTAGATTGGTTTGTAGGCGTGTTCAAAATCTATCTGAATTTACAGCTTTCATTTAAGTATAAAGGGCTACCCACAAAAAGCATCTTACAGAACCTGTCAGAGAAACAGTTCATCTGCCTCTCTAAAATGCACAAAATGCTTTATGTTCCAAATACACAAAGTAAAAGGAACTGATAAATGTTTTCTCTCTTCTTTTTCCAAGATAGCAAGCCAAGTCATTACCTGGAGCAACACAATGGGTAGCACTATCAGCCAAGGCTGTCATGTTGGAACGGACTTTTCATTTTACTCATCTTTGAGCGACATGAGCACGGGTCTGCCGTGGGGAATCAAAAAACAAAATCTCTCATGTTTCTCCTCCAGCACAGCCTGCTCAGTGTATGGTTCTACATCCAACATAGATCAATATTCAACACTTTTGTCTTCTCCCCAGCAGCAAATGCATAAACAGGGTGTATGTAGACTGACCCTTTCAAGGCTTTCTCGTACTTCCAGGCAAGGGAAAAACTGCTATGCTACAAAATCCAAGGGTTTCTTGGTAATCCTCCTGTAACAGGATAAGAAGCACGGTTTAACTAAAACCGTTATAGCTATTCATCTCAGTTATATTTTAAGGAGCGTATCAAGGAATAGGAATTTTCTATTGAGGACTAAAATCTCAGTCCATATGTTAGTCATAAAATCTGTCATAATATCAAAAGTTTTATTTATTTCTTTATTTATATTTTACAACTAGCAGCAGCATGACTTATACGTTCTGTTTCTTTTTCAGAGTGAGGCTGGCTGCATTTAACCATAACTTTTACAAGCAGAGGACAGCTGGCTAGCACACTGCCACTGGGGACCACTGTTAGCAGAAACGCAGACCCAGAGAGTGATTGCTTTTAGAGAACAGAAAGGCCTATTATTCTACAAAACTGGCAAGTTCTCTCTCCTACATCAAGTTATTCCTTTTAATCCCAGGAGCCTACAGTTCACAACAATCCTGGAGGAAGGAAAATAAGTTATTAAAAAAAAAAAAACAAAAAAAAAAACAAAAAAACAGTACCATCACCACAGAATGGTGAAAAGGGGTGTTTAAAATTGCCTAACAAAATAGCGTTTTCAAGTATATTCATAGAACACATGAAACAAGAATATTCATTGCAAAAGCAGACTCTTTGTTCTTAACAAGTACGTCCCCAGGGCTTTTCTGCTGCACAGTATCATTTCTGTTACTGTGGCGTAGCTACAGAAAGTCCTAATTGCATATGGTGCTGTAAGTAACAGTTCCAAGAATTCTGACCTTAGAAGTATTTTAGGAGAGGGAAGTGGCCTCAGACCAGTGTTTATGACAGATTCATGAATTACCCGTTTTCCATAGTTTCAGAATAATTCCTAATATTTCCTCCAATTAACTGCTGCAGAGTAAATCACTTAACTCCTTTTGCAGTGATGGTATTCTCCAAGGGCAGAACGGAAGAAAAGGAAGAAAGATGTTAAGGAAAGGAAATAGGTGATATAAGACCAACTGCCATGGAAAACTGGAAAACTCCGTGCAAGGTTTTGGGGACCCAACCTTTATTCAAGTTTGAAATCTGAAAGAATTTTGGCTTTTTAAATTTTTTATTCCTATTGTACTGTAAAAAGAAAGTAGATTCAAATAGATCCAAAAAGAGAAAATACAGGTCTCACCACATCTCATAAAAGCATTATGTAGCAAATTCTGTTCATTATGTGCAAGAAGTTTGATTTGCTACTTACTGTTTTGATATGAGCATCTGTAAGCTAAAATTAATTAGCTTATTAAAAATTTGTTGTTGGTTTATTTTTCCTTCTCCAATGCAGTGTGGTTGGAAGACTATGACTTAAGTTATTCCAGTGAAAGCTTACTTCTCCAGAACTGAACTGGAAACAAATAACTTATCTAATTCATACAGACAACCAAAACCTCTTTATTCAAAAAGAACCAGAAGGGATTTCAGAATGTTAACACACTCAATACTACTGCTTTCATTTGAGAATGTTACTTTTGTATAGATCATCCAGGGCAAATTAGAGCACTACATAGGCACAAATGGGGAAAGATAGGAAAACTGCCAAAACAAGATAAAAGTAATCAAAACTGGCATTAATGGTTGATTATTAATGTTATTGCTGGTTGACTTTCAAGGATCACTTCCTCCAAGCTCAAAAATCATCCACCCCCACATGCAGGAAGCCAAGCAGAAGTGGCAGGAGGCCTGAATAAATACAAAAGGAACATAGAACTTCTAGAGAGAATCCAGTGTAGAGCCACGAAGATTTTTAAGGAATTGGAGCATCTGCCTTATGAGGAAAGACTAAGTGAGCTGGACCTGTTTAGCCTAGAGAAGACGACATTGAGAGGGGTTCTTATCAACCTCTACAAATACCTGAGGGGACAATGTAAAGAGGATGGGGCCAAACTCTTATCAGTGGTGGCCAGTGATAGGACGAGGGCTAATGGGTATAAATTGAACAAGAGGAGGTTTCATCGCCATATGAGGAAGATCTTTACGTTTTGGGTGACAGAGCACTGGAACAGGCTGCCCAACCTCAATCATTCTGTGACTCTGTGACATATATGTGGTCATTAATTAAACATTCATACCTTTGGTAGTTCAAAAGAATTTTCTTTAAAGGTTTCAGAGGATTTGACACCTGTTTCATAAAAATAAGCTTTCGATTTATTCTGCTTTTAGTAAACAACAAAATAATAAGTACCGAAAATCAACTTTTCACAAAAACAGTTTAAATATTTTAAATTTATAGTTCATGCTTTGTTTGCAGAAAGCCTAAGATATACTTTAGCTATAATAAATGTGCTCAGCTTGCAAGAAACAGAGATTAAGAAAGAGTATAAGACATTCCCTGTTTCTTCCTCCTCACTAGTCAGTGAATGGAATATTTCATTTTAGCTCTGATTTATTTTTCAAGTTTCAGGTACTATCTCCACCTATGAATGAGGATTTTATTATGCTCCACCCTTCATATGTCACTTTGTGTCCCAAGTGCTGTAGATATCCTGCAGCAAAGGAACATTCTAATTAGGTATATAATGAAAGTTGTTCATATCATGAAACATTATGTAGACCTTGTTGAATCAAGAAGTTTTAGGCTTTGTATTTGAAACCTGAGGATACGTGTTCCTTTGCAACCTCTGGAAATATCATTGTTGCAAACCCTGATATAGAAATCCATAAAACCACCTGACTTCTTGTTGATGAATTGAATAGTAACCTGACCTTCAGCAGGCTTGTTCGTGTGCTCCGGAGAAAAGGAGCAAAATCTTCAAGGATCAAATCTTCCACCGGTGGCTGGATGGAACAGCTTTTTGAACCCAACATCTAGACCCCTACAGATGGGAATATTAACTGTGCAAAGTATCTCCAACTCCCTTCCCACCTCATCAGGAGTCACAACGTACTGTATACACAATGTTTCTGTCCCTTCCTGGTTCTTTGTTTGCTTCATGTTGCAATTATTTGTCCACTATCATGCTTTAATACCATTACCATTTTGCAGTATAACGGAGTTGCAGAATATTGATGGCATACTGAGTCAACCCAGCAATTACTGTGGAAAGGCCCAGAAAGTCTACTGTACATTATAAAAGCATTAAAGTGTGAGCACTATGCGATAATGACAGAATTATCCTTATTCACTTCCTGCCGCTTTCCGAATGTCACACACAAATTGAATACTAGATAATCATATTCCTACCTGGTCATTTTCCACCTTTAGACTCTATATCATGTCAGAAACAGATGTATTCTTTTACTGCAGCAGCTGCGTGGGCTTGACTAACAAAAGCTTGCATAAAGAATTAAACATGTTAATATATAGAAATACTTTTCTTGTTTTCTTTCTTGTTCACTATTTGATGAACTGTATTTTGTTAGACAAGACTTTTTTTTTTTTTTAATCATTTGTAGTGAAGTAGTTGAAGTCGACAGAATATGAATTGCCTAACACATAACTGTATTCATGGCAGAGTGAAGATAAAAACAGCAGAACAGAAGAAATGCCTGTCTGGGTTAGACCAGGGGTCTATCCAGCTCACTTTTCTGTCTCTCAATTGGCAGCAGCAGATGCTGTTTCAGGAAGACACACAGGTCCCAACATTTTGTGCTGTCTCTTCTTGTACTTCCCATGTCCCTAGCTGTTGTCAGGAGTGTTAGAAAGTGCATTCCTTTCTTCACCCTTTAGTATCTTTTTGTGGACCTATTGCACATGGGTTGTGTGACACCTGTTTGAACTCATTGATATGATCTGCATCCACACACTCTCATGGCTATTAATTACGTAAGTTCACTACCGCCTGGAAACAGGTACTTTCTTTTATGTATTTTAACTCAAGATTATACCAGTTTAAACAAGGTGTTTTTATGTAATTCAAGGATTGCACAATTTGGTGAATAACAGCTCTGTATTTACCTTATCTACTGGTTTCAGAGCTTTGTAAACCTCAGTCATAGCTCATCCAGCCTTATTGTCTCCAAAGAGTAAGAGGAGAACAAGTCTTTTCCTGGCCTTAGTCTCTTCTCATAAGACAGCTGCTCTATCCTCTTGATCTTTTAGCTGCTTCTGCTATGTTTTTCTTAGTTAAAAACTGGAAATATACATATTTTCATGTACTTCTCAAGACATGGCTGTACCAAGGTTTTCATCAAAGCAAGATGCTGTCCTTTGTTATGTTCTCAAATGTCTCATCTTATCTCTTCTTGATGAAGTTTATTATTTTGTTGTCTTTCTGGCTGCTGCTGCACACTGAGCAAGAGTTTGCATGCAAGCCTGTGTTCAGACCATGTTGTAGACCTTTCAACTGAGACACATTCCTAGGATAAATAACATGGTCCGCTATTCCTCTTCAGTGTCACACCACCTACCTCCAGTGCAGATGGACCAGACAAACAATGTCCTGTGTATCCACCATACGGTCCCATCAGTATTTGCAGTTCCATCACATGGCTGATATTGGGCATATGTGTCATTCAGAGGAGGTTTCTTACATAGACTCTACCCCAGGCTGCTTCAAAGGCAACACAGATTTGTAAATTCTATGTGGCCAAGCGTGCCTTGCACATGCTGGACATATGGATGCAAAGCTATATGTGTCATTTGAGGCATGTAGACAACTTAGGGGGTATGCTTTCTGGGTCAGCTTCATAAGCCACAGAGCAGAAGTAGCCCTTCTCACAGTGTAGGGTTCTGTCAACTCTGGTACAGAGCTATAAAGGAAAAAGTGACTGAAAGCTCTTTCCTTGAAAGCAGTGTATATGTTACTCCCCTCTTAGAGCAAAGATGAGTACAGCTCAGTGGAGGGGGTAGACTGACACAGACCAAGTCAGAGAGATATTGACCAGAAAACTATAAATCCCAAATTCCTCAAATTAGAAAATGTATGGACCATCTCTTTATTTTGCACAAGTGTCATTGCAAAAACTTTTGAAACTAGCATAATCCCCTTCCCAATCTCTAGCCTTCAGAGAGGAGAGCAGCTTGGTGAGTACGTGCACTGGCTGTTATTACCTTGTACCACATGAGCTGAGAGCATCAATTGCTTCATTTGACGTGTTTATCAACTGGTAGTATTTACCTCCTTTGCTTATGTTTGAATAGGCTGGCTGAGTACTTTGGCACTAATTTATCTTTTCAGCCAGCTGCTTCTTTTGTATTGAGGTTTTTAGGGATGTTTTTCTCCCTGGCTATGATATTGTGAATTGGATACAGACCTGCCAACTTTGTACTATTCCCTCTAAGAGAAAAATAACTGATGTCTAAAGAGAGAAATGGTGGTAACTTCAATAGACTTCAAGCATATTATTATTTCTTCATTTTATGGCTGTTACAGTTTCCTTTAGTATACTTGTTATTCCAGCTGCTAATGTTTGTTCTGCTTCTTTATTTGTAGAGCTCTGTCAACTTCCAGGGATAAGAGCAACACAGTTCTTTATACTTTTTCCCTCTTTAATTATTGATTAATTAGTTCTCTGGGATTTCTTTACAGATCTGCCTGATCTGTAAACAGAACAATATGAGTTCTTCTTTGAACAACTTACTGGGATATGTAATTCTTGATTTGCACAGGTGAAATGGGTACATACAGCTAGTTTTACATCTTATTGTTCCAGAATGGGTGGGATGGGATGGCCAAAGAGGTCGTGATATGCTGAAGAGCAACATCATGTGACTTCCTATCAAACAAGAAATAACAAATGCTGAATGTTATTAGAATTAGCTGTTTTGTAGTTCACGTTAGTTTTATAATCTAGGCTGCTGTTGCTTTCCACTTACTGCTGGTGTGAACCCTACTTGCTTGGTAGATCAAGCTGATGACAGCTAAACAAAGCAGAGCAAACTGAGGGCTAATGAGAAAAGGCTTGGCCTTGCCATTAGTGTCTATATATGGGTTGGCAAATTCTGTCCTTCTTGTCTGGTAGAAACCTTTAGATTATAATTAATGCCAAGAACTATGTAGAGAGAAGGATGTCGTTAAAAAAATGGACAAAGATTTGCTCCTTGGATTCAATAGTCATTTACAGCTGACGTATCCTTTGTGACCTTGCATCAATTAGAAAATGAAGAACGGATCTAAGTGACAGTTAGATGTAGGAAGTGGTCTTTTTGTAGTAATAGTGAAAGAAAAACAAGCTAAATGTTAGCCCAGAATTCTACTAAAAGAATACCTTAATATACATATATATGTTAAATCACTATGAAGTTGGCTGAGGGCTCAGTATTGCATATCCAGCACTGTCAGGGTGAGGCATTTGAAGGTTTTCTGGGTTTCTTCCTAACTTATCTTCTATCATTTGGGAAAAAAAAAAAAAAAAGAAAAAAAAAAGAAAAAAAAAGTGTTTCACTCTTTCACTTGAATGTTTATTAAATACAACTAAGCTGAAATTCAGTAAAACCTTCCTGTCTCAAATCAAATGTTCTCACTTTTCCAACAGAACCTAGCTTTTCCCGCCCAAAAGCTCAAAGATTCAAGAAACAGCAAAGCATATGGATAGGATCTGCTATTTCTCTGGAAGAAGAAAAGGTCGTTTCAGTACTGCTGGAGTGTTTTTTTTGTTTTGGTTTGGTTTTTGTTTGTTTGTTTGTTTGCTTGTTTTGTTTTCATGGAATTGTAAAAGACCTAGAGCTTTTCTATTTCAGTCTGAATTCTGAAGGCACAAGAAAAGTTTTTTTGATACTTCAGAGATGACAGTAATTTTTAGGTGATTGTGCAGTTAGTTTTTGTAACACAAATCTCATCATGAGCCTGAAGGTACAAGTTCATTTGCAAACACTGCAAACCAAACTGCAGTGTACAGTCTGCATACAAAGCCCACTGGAATTTATATGATTTCTAAAGCTATTGTTCTGAAGTGAATCAAAAACAGAGTATACAGAATTACAGAAAACCAGACTGGATAAAGTCCATGGGAATATAGCTATCTATACAATCTGTAATCTATATGCTCAGACGTGCAACACTTCCATATGCCCTGACCCATTTCTGCAGTCCCACATAACCATGATTCCAGGCAATGGTACTAAGATTAGATGTGCCCCCAGTACTAAAAAATCCCATTGACTTAAACTCACTTCATCTGTCATCATATGATATCAGGCCCTTTTATAAAAGAACCCAGAATTAATTTCCCACCAGAGAGCAACTATGTGATGGGGCCACAAGGGCAGGTATTTGTTAGTCAGACCTGGTATGCCCAGCCATTGAAAGGAACACATGAATCACATGGTAACACAGATGTTCTCCATATTCTGTAACTGTAAAATGATTTAGGGCTCAGGAGTATGGTTCTTGCCTTTATGTAGAGTATAGATGTGTTAAGTATTGTATCTTCTTTATTACACAGTACTAGATGATGAATGGAAGGATCTATTTTGTGCTATCAACTCTTTAATGGCTTCTAAGTCTATTATCATCAACTACAGCTGTCAAATCAGTCGTTCAAACTCTCACGGTGTCACAAGAGTAATAAATATTAACCAGTTTTTCAGAGCAATTTTAATATGTTGTGCTATGCAGCAAAAGAACCTTTCTTGATATAGTCAGTAATGCATTGATATTACAGGTAGAAATGTTGTGGTACTTGATAAGGATTAATGTGTTTGTTTATTATGTTGGAAATGATGCCTTCCTGAACACTTTTACTGCTCTTGTCATGAAAAATCACTTTACAAGGCTCATCCATAACAATGTAAAAGTTAGATGTCTAAATCTGAGCATGACACCCTAGATTCCCCTTACACAAAAAAGGTAACTCAAAAGGGTGATTCTTAGGACATACCTTAAAGCCAGCTTTGCACCACCACTATCACCAGATTAGGGAGAGAACCCCAAGCTAGGTGTTACTGACTGTCTGAAGACCACATTGCTATCACTCTTTTGAGATAAATGACTGCATCCAGGTTTGGCCAAATCTCCTCTAGACCTTTTGTGGTTACTCCTAAAATAATGTTCTGTGGGGTAAGATTCAGTCCAAAGTGACCAAAATAATTCTGGGGGGTTTATTTCATTGTGTAAAACTTACCTTATGTGCTGTGTGCAAAGGAATATGATGTGGGCGTGCTTGGCCATGTAAGGGTGCAAGGTATTGTTATAGGACTACTTCAGGTGCAGGATGATATCTTATCAACCTAGGGAGGACCACTCTGCCAAAAGCACCCAGCGCTCTCCTCTGGGAGAGCTGGGTAGCCCTTGAAGGTAGGCATTAGTTCTGGACAATCTGAATTTCACTCCCAGTCAGGACCTGGAAATGAAATGGGAGCTGACAGTGTACATACCGATCTTGGATTGAGTTTTGTCGACCCCAGAGGTGTCTGTTTCTCCACTGACTGTAAAGACAGCCTAGGAAAACTACACAGACTTTGACTTGTGATTTCCTGAGCTAAAGCAGATGAATGTCTCCACTGACATCATTTCTGTTTGATCTGTGTCTCCTTAGGCTTCTTGTGCAATACTAAATAAGAAGGGTCCAGTTTGAGGGCCTGATGGTGTGGAATGGCTTCTGTCCATGCTGCTGAGGACAAGCCATTTTACAGCACATCTCTCGTGGAAAGAGACAGATGAAGAAGTTCAAATCAGGGACAAGAATTAAACAGTGTGGCTGGTCAGTGTTTGAGCTTACTCCTTCATATAAACCTCTTTCATACAGCAATATAGGCCTTCCTATAACGACTTCATCCAGGCAGCATGCTCGAGCATGTAAGACCGTGATTTTTACAAGACACAATGGTGGAATTTGGTTTTTTTTTTTGATATTCTTGGTAAGGTGATGCTTTCCTCCTAGGAGGGCCAGCTGGTTAGAGCACTGTCACATACAACAAAGAATACTTCTGCATCTGAAGGGATTCAAATTCACATCTGCCAGGAGTGCACCCTAACACCAGCCTGTAGGCTGGTCACAGGGGAAATTTATATGGAAGACTTTTCCACCTGCAGGCTAGATTTTTCCTGAGGCAAAATAGGCAAATGAACCCTGTCTCTCACACACAGTAAAACAATTTTATAAACACATTTGCTCTACCTTTGTCTGCCATTGGTAGATGTGCAGTGTTGGCATTGTAATCCTGTCTGGAAACTCCAGCACTAATCTTGTCTTGTAAAATATAGCTGTAAGCTCAGTTTGGTTGCAAAGTCATAGCCAGGTTTTTGGTCATGAAGGCATAGCCAAAACAAAAAATACTTTGTCCAGCAAGGTCTTAACATGCATATGCCCATGACAAAGCTTTACCATATCTCCAGGTCCAAAAGCTAAGCTACATTGTTTTTGACTCCCCTTGACAGAGTGGTCAGAGCAACATTTCAAACTGCCCGTACCTACAGTCTGGATGTTTCACCTTGATTCACCCTCTGTTCAGTGAATGCATTATTATTTTTTTTTTGCAAGACCGTGCATATTGTTCCACCCTTCCAACTGAGTTAACACAATCTTGAATAGACAACTTGTCTATCAATCACAGCTGTCCCCGAGGAATGCTTTGAGTGGTGTTTCAGCGAAGCTCTTAGATGAGTATGCATACTGATCAGTCCTCCAGTGAGGCCTGCCCATTATCTTCTCTGCCCGAGCAGTGATCTATATTTCATTTTAGAAGAAAGTAAGAACACAAATATCTGTTTGCAAGAGAGAATCCTGGGTTATTAAATCCCAGTGGATTAAACCACATTCTTCAGGGTGCTGAGTGAGATCCACCCTTTTCTCCCTTCCCTATGAGCTTAATTAATTCAGAGGGATTGATTTGGGAAGACCCGGTCAGAGTCACTAATTCCCTTCTGTCATTGTAAGAGTCATTGTCCATTTACCTAAAGCAGGGTTTCAGATTTTGTGGTGGAAACCAATTGCTCATAAGTTGGGTATTGCAGTGCTCCATTCTGCAATACTAAAGTCCTTTCCTTTTACTCAGGGTTTGAGTCATATTTCCTAGCAATTTCATTCATAGGAAATTGTGACAAATTTTGGATCCACCAGAGTCTAACAATAGAAACTTTCTGTATAAACCACCTGTACCATAACTGGTTATGAAATACCTTTGCTAGCTATTATGTTAGTACACATTATACGTTGGGACCCAGTCTCTCCAGCACCCGAATTATTTCTTAATTTGCTCCAGTTCATCTGGTACCTAAAGAAGTATGTGTGCTCCTGTGTATTTGACTCATTTTGCTGTGGAGGTGGAAGGCAGCAGAGATGAACATGCAGGTTGGGGAGCGTGGAAACTCCCCTGGTGGTAGGTAGTGTGGCTGAACTGGCATGCACTGTTTTCTTTGAATGTTTCGAGTGAACATATAAATACCGTAAATATAGCATCTCAGAGCTTTCTGTCTTGAACATACTAACCCATGCAACATCTTTATGAGTGGACAAATTGTTGTTATACATAATTGGAGAAAGAGCTTTCCTAAGCATTTAGTGATTTGCAAGCTTAGAAGTGTAAAAAATTGTTATATTCTGACTTCAGAAACTTAAAAAACAAGTTAGATGAAAATAGTAATAGCACCAAAAAAAAAATTAATAATTTGGGAAACAGTAAATCCAGTCAACAGTAACTATTACTTTTTAAGCACAACTTTCAAACAATAATACTGTCTCCTAATTTAGGGCTGGAACCCCCTGCATTGACAAATATATTCCAACAGTGTACATAAAATTCTTCTTACATATATCTAACTGTATTAAATCACCTTTAAAAATGTCATTTTAAACTCTTTGTGTTCATTTGGATTCCATAAGCAAGACTCAGATACATCCAGATTTCAGATTCAGACTAACATTTGTGTCAGTAACATGGACAGTGGGATCGAGTGCACCCTCAGCAATTTTGCTGGACACCAAGCTGTGTGGTGCGGTCGACACACAGAAGGGAAGGGATGTCATCCAGAGGGACCTGGACAGGCTTCAGAGGTAGGCTTTTGCAACTCCTTCATGAAATTCAACAAGGCCAAGTGCAAGGCCTGCACCTAGGTTTGGGCAATCCCAAACACGAATAAAAGCTGGGTAACAAGTGGGCTGAGAACAATCCTGCAGAGGACTCGAGGGTGTTGGCTGATGAGAACAGTGAGACAGTTCACCTGAAGCTGGCAATGCACATGAATCTGCCTTTCCCTACTTCAGTCTTCCCTTTTTTCTACTTCGGGAATGCCAATTTTAATGATTTCAATAAAGATGGCTTTGTACAAATGTTGAAAGATATCCATTTATTAACATATGGATTATTATTGGTGAATAGTGTGAGTGGTATTAAGTCCACCATTTAGCTCTCCCCTCTGCCAGTATACAAGAGTTAAGTGACAGTAGAGAACCCAGACAGCCTCAACATGCAGCATCAACACATCCTGCCCTCAGCTACACATGTTAATCCATGTCCCAAGCTCATTTACACTGGTGTAACTTTGTGATTTCGTCTTTGAGATTTCTCCTTTGGCACTGTTGTGCTCCAGGTGAGCAGCAATAATTCTGTAACGGCTAAATTTGGTCTCCCACATATTTTTTAAAAAAATTAATATCTCTCCTACTTAACCATGTAATTAATTTTTGAAGAATTTATATTTGCAATCAAGGACATACGGTCCAAGAAAGAGGTAAACAAACATCCCAGAAGTCAATTATTGGCCAATACTTGTTTCCAGATATAATGTATACCAGGATACCTCTATAGTTTCTCAGATGAAGAGGATTAAGCTAGCAGCCTCTTGATGGTTGACATTTTAGAGCAAGCCTCACTGGTCTGTCACAAAAGTATTTATGAGAAGGAGCAGAATATTTTCAGCACAGAAGGTCCTGGCAAAATAGATTGCTCATTTTTTCCTTTACAGAAAATGAATGCTTAGTCTCTTTGAGATTTCTAAACAGTTTAACAAATCTGTGGACTCATAGATGTAAATATTGATACTGTATGAATCACAGCATTTTCCCTCCCTTTACTTCAAAATGGGCTCCACATTTAAGGAAGGGGAGTAAATGAAAGGATGTATTCACTCTAGGCTGGATAGACCGGCTTCTCTACATCTGGTATACAGGATGCATCTGCAGAGGGGAAAAAAAATCAGAAAAAGAGTAAGGGAAGAGGAAAGAGAAAGATAAAAAAGATTTTTCATCCTGAGCAAAAAATTAATCTTGTAGAACCAATGGCTAAGTTAGCAGAAATTAAAACATCACTTAAGTTACATTCCAATTTACTGGGGCAATGGGAGGTTTTAAGACTCTTCCAGTACTAAGTCTCTGTCTGCAGAAAGACACAGAACAATCACAATTGTCTCTGAAATGGTCAGAGCCAAGCTGTGCTCTAACACACAAAAGCTCAAATCCTTTACACCTCCTTTCCCAAAGCTGCACTCCCAGTGAGGCTGTATCTGGTATCATTTTTCCCTAGATAAATTAACTTATATTTCTTCCAAGCTGGATGTTATTTTGCTATTTTCAGCCTTATTTTCTAATCTTAGTTCTCAGTATCTTATATCACTGTCCTCACTGGTATTAAGGTACAATTGAAAGAACTCGTTTGAACATGAGATTGACTGTAAAAAGAAATACTGGCTATCTTTATGGTCTTGTGTGATGTACAGGAACCATACAATGTGCACAAAAAAAAAAAAAAAAAAAAAGAAAAACTCAAGGAAGATCTTCAGAATATTTTAAATACGTTATTTTGTTATCTCCTCTTTTCCTAGGTAATGTGCTTGTGCTTGCTTTTTTTTTTTTTTTTTTTTTTTTCCTAACCTGCAGAGACTGTGATTCAGGAACATTTCTTAAGGTAGCTTCCAGTCACAAAAAGTGCTTTATTTCACTGTCTTGTCAAAGCCTTCAGATGGGGAACCAGAAATAGCATGCCCAAATGGGAGTCTGTTAGGTGCTGTGATTGAGGGCTGACTGCTGCAAATGCAAAGGAGCAGAGCAGCAACAGCAGTGGGAACCCCATTACCTGGTAGTGCCAAGGCAGCACCAGCCCTAGCCACTGCCCAGTGTCCAAGGAGGCTCAACAGCCCCTCACACACACATAAAAGTATTTGTGTATATGTGCACGTAGGTCTACTGGGATGCATTCCCAGACAAAGCTGCGGCTACCTCATATCTCTCAGTCTACTGGATTTGGCAATCCTAACATCTCCTTAGATGAATATGGTTTTGATCATCTCCACTAATATGGTAAACAAATTTTCCACACAAACCATATCCTGGCAACTTAACTATGTTCTGCTTTCATTCCCAGCAGTTTGAAAAACTGCATCCTACAGACTTACTAAGGCCATCAGCTTTAACCGATCACAATAAAGCTAGACAGATCTCTGGACTACTGGAGTATGATTACACAGGTATTGATGTGGTGTGGTTCCCCCCTACAAAACACCACTCCGAACCAACATAATCACTATTGTAAATAGCTCCTGGATTTAGAGAGCAATAGAGATAAGCTGGTTTATTTTTTTTCTATAAAACTCTAGAGCCCCAAATTCAGCTATATCCACATTTTAAATCACACTGCTAAGACTCAAAACCAGGCTTGGTGGCATATGCCAGTGCTCTTGCTATCACAGTGAGACATGATATAGTAACATTTCTGGATTTACCTGCCCTTCCATTTGTCATTCAATGCTATTGTTGCCACAGAAGCCAAGGGAAGCTTTGCCACCTAATTCATCTGCAACATTTGGAAACTGTCCAACAACGAACTATCTAGAAACCTTGTCTGAGAACTGCTTCTGTAACTCTCTTCTCAAAATGGATGGGACAGGGTGTCAGGATTTGTGAGGGAGGAAATTATGCCTTTCTTTGAATAGCTCCTTCCAAGAGGTGTTTTATCTCTAGCAGGAGGAGGATCACATTTAATCCAAACTGTTCCAGTGTCATCCTACAATTAAGAGTTGAAATGCTATTTCCTGTCTTCTTAAGCTTCAGTTCTTTCAGTTTGTTCAGTTCAGTCCCTGCTTTCTCAGCATCACGTCCTGGGTCTGTCCTCACAATAAGCATAGCAAGTAGAAGTGCTCCCTGAGTTCTGTGTTGGGATCCACTGTAATTAGTGAGTGTGACGTGACCCTGTAACTACTGCCATGTCAATGGCTTGTTCAACAAAGAAAGTTGAAAAGAGTAAGGTGTATAGTGGCTGAAGTTTTGTCATATGTAATTTAGAAACACGGAAAGAAAACTCTCCCTGTATTGAGAAGTGAGAGAGAGTCAGACAGTGAGCCTGAGTGCTGAACCCATCAACAACCACACTGCTTAATTGCCCTGGTCTTTGCTCTTTTTTGGACTGCTCAGATGAGCTCTCACTAATGCCAATGCCACCAAGACAACAAGGACTATTTTTTCTTTCATCTGCACTGGTATAAATGAAACGTCATTTCATCATTGTGAAAGTACAGAAAATCCACTTAGGTATTTCTTTTTTCTTCAGCTATCCAGATTCATGGCATTTTGGTTTTCCTGTATTCTTATGCAGGATTAGAATAACTGAAATGAGACAACTACTTGAGAATTCTTGAGTAAAAATATCTTGATTTCTTTTGGATGGATCTCATCACTAATTTAAGAAAGTTCTGCCTTTAATTATTTTTTTCTTTTTATATGATGAGGCACACATATGCACACATTGAGTTGTTCCCCATTCTAGGTAGTGTAGTTTCTTTGACATGTCAACTTGTGTAGCAGGAGGCCGTCTGGTCTTAATTCCATGACAATTAGTCGTTAGAAGAATACATTGTTCTCCTTAAAAGAATCTCTGATGTTTATAAATGGTGTTCTTTATAACCATCTATATTTATCTGCATCTGGAAAGATGAAACACAGAATGTTCTCTTAAATTACTGGTGGGAATTTTGTTTGCCAAAATGTCCATCAGGAATACTTTCTAAAATCCTGATGGAAAGATACTAGTCAGTAACAAAGAGATTGCTTTGAAATATTTCTTGTAAGTTCTGTGGCATTTTGATGGATTTGTAGGTCTGAAATGCCCTAATTATGTATTTACTACAAGTTTTCAGATTGCATTTAGGTTGATTAACATAAATCAGCAGTACAGAATAATAGAACCTTGCCTCTATAAATATAGCAGCATTAATAATACTTCTTTCCTGTTATCTTTATTCAGCTAGTTTATAATGATTAGAATTGCCTATAGTAATTTGGAGTTCTTCATGTTCATTTAAGTGCCAAGAAACCTTTTCCAATATGTAAGGAAATCTAAGCTAGTGCAGCTTACTGAGGAGCAAGAGGAATCTGTAAGAACACATGGGATAAACACATGAATGTGTGCTGCCTTTGAGCAAGCATGGAATAGCTTAAGGTAATAAAAGTGGATTGAAGTCTTAGAGCAGGAGGACCTATACTGATGTAAAGAGGAAAATGTTCATGCTCTTCCCTACTATATATGCTTCCTCGTGTTTAATATAACCAGAAGGTCTGAGATTCACATGACTGCCCAAGCTAGGTAAGCAGTCAATGGGGAGAATGGGAATTTTAATGGCATCACTCATTTGACCTTTTTCAGACATTCGCATTGGGTTTGCAATGGCTTTTACCCTGTGTGTCAAAAAAAAAAAAAAAAAAAAAGTCTCCACACCCTGACCTGGCTCATCAGAGGGCCATCACAGGACAGCAATCATCTTTATGGTCCAGAGATGACACCAGTCAGTTAGTCAACAGAAGGGGCTGTCTATATATAACCTTACAGACTGAGGGGGCATACTGTCTACATGGGTGGGGGGCATACAGGATGCAGGAAAAACACTTTTTGGGATTATATAAGACTTGGTATGTTTAGGGAAGAACAAAAAGTGGGGAAAGGTGGGGATCAAGGTGATTTGGTGAGCAGCCAGAGTGAGAAGACAGAAGGAGTAAAGGAATAAAAGAGGTCAGCTATGTGTAAACAAGTTGCTGATCAGTTCTCTTGTCCAGTCACTTGTACCACCCTCGCCTGACCACCACCATCTGCTCTTTCTTCTCATTTAACTTCATTTCTTACTACTCTCCTGGGCAAGGGGACTCTGTGTGCACGTGCATGTCTGGAGATCTGAGTGCCAGCAACTGGAGAGAGTGGGGTGCATTGGGTGGGCGTGCAAGTCAGTGTGTGCAGGCATAATGAATGTCATTATACCTGCACACACTTGGTCACATTTGGTCAGAGAAGTCCCTTTCTGGGAACTTCAATGGGTGAACAGGCAGCGCACAGTATATGAAGTAGCACCCTTCGTTACGTCTCATATATCTTAAAGGAGAAACTTCCTGAAGAATTTAAAAGCAACCTCCACTGCACAAACACACCTCTTCCAAAACTATTAGCCCACCTGCATTGGCAGAGAGAGGCTTGGGAGAGATCACTGCATCAGTAACCCACTGGCTGGCCACAGAGGTCATGTAACGTGCTGTCCTCAACCTGATGAATGGTACTTTTGAATTTGAAGAAAAGTGAAGGCTTACAAAGGCTTCCAGGCTGAAGCACCATTTCTAAGTGCACAAACAATTCTCACCCAGTGAGATGTATGTGTGCTTTTATATGCAAAATGCCATGAAAAAAATAACAAGGGCAGAGTATGTGCAGTCCCTGGGATTCCTTCCAGCATGTGTGCTCTGTTATTTCCATAAGCCAAAAGGCATTACCTTTCTGATCTATGTCTTACTGACTTTGCTCTAGGCTGTCTCTCAAGTCCCCTGAATAACAATTGACTCTCAAGTCCCCCGAATAACAGAAAATTCTGTTCATAATACCACACAAATGTAACCTGTTTACTTCTAAAAAATTGGGGCTGGGTGCTGAGCAACACCACAGTGAATTTATAATAATCCTCTGAAGTTCCAGGAGTGAGTCCAGTTTAAATTAATATAAATGGAATTAGAAACTGTTGCATAGATTTCTGTTTACAGAATCTATTATCTTCACATCAATTTTCTATTCTTTTTTTTTTTTTCCCCAGGCATATGATGAACCAATAATTATAATATGGAATGATCACATAAAGATTACTGATTACCAGCTGATGACTCTGAGATGTTCCCATTACAGTCAGCAAGAAAAATTATTCTGCAGTGTAACTCACAAACAATGCTTCTGCTTGCAGCAGAAGGGAAAGTATATTCAAAAGGGAATTCTTTGGGAGTTCTTGAGGAAATTTTCTATATTGCAAGCAAACAATTTGTTACATAAATTTTCCTTCTTGAACACTAAGTATCTGTCATATAATGGAAACCCTTGTGGCAAAATTAACTTGTATCCTGACCTTTCACTTTTACTTTTTTCTCTTCAGCTTGACCTACTCACAGCCTCAGGATCACTGTATGAATATACACAATTCCAGAAATCCCTTGACATTACAAGTGTGTTCTCTAAATAATATATTCTTTTGCATGAATAACTCATGACTATATAGGCCTTTACCTTGCAGACCAAAACAACAATTAAAAACATACTCTGTGAAAAAAAAAAAAAAATAAAAATCCATGGCATTTAAAATGTTATCTAGTACAGAATAGGTATGGGAAAAGAAATAAGATTTGTCTCTTGACAATTTTGGCAACACTGGGCAGAAAAAGTTAGATGACTAGAAAGGGCATAATATTATCACACTCTGATGTATGAATTAGGAAGAGTGGATATGCAGCATATGTATGTTTAAAAACTGGTGCTGTCTTGGATCTTTTTATTGTTCTGTCTGATCATCTGCTTTAGTCCATGCAGAGCCATCACTTTGTCTCTCCCAGAAAAATACCTCCTCTATGTTAGGCTGTAATAATTCTTCAGGGCATTTGGAAATGTTAAATACATGAAGAACAGCCTATGCTGAAAACCTTTATAGATTCCTGGAAATAATCAGCTAGCATATCATGTTTGCTGATGTAGAAACTGTACCATTCTCTCTAACTTAATTCCTATCCTCTACCCTGTTCTTTGTTTTACCTTCAAATAAAAAGCTCATACCAAAAGGGTTTTATTAATTATGAATAGTCTGGTTAGTCTGTTTTTTTGATCTGTTTTGTCATTGTTGCTTGTGCGGGACATTACTTTTTTTTTTTTTTTTTTGGCATATGTGTTACAAATACTACATGTGTCTCTCTGTTTCCTTTCTACAGTGTCTTTAAGGGAAGGAAATGAAGCCCATTTTCTGGCTTTTCTGATATTCTCTGAGTGACACTCTGTGACCAATAACACAGGCAAGCAAAGAAACAGAAAGTTCTGTGATGTGAATATGCACGTAGCTAATGAAGCTGCAAATAATACATATTCTATATTGTCCAGACATATTCTATATTGTCCAGATACTTTGACACATCAGAGTTCTACAACCTAACTTTTTTGGACATAAGCAAGCAATTTCTGAAAGCTAAGTGGGACAAATACACATTGTCCTAATGATTTCATTAAGCTTGTCACAAGTAAATTGAGATAGAAAATATCTGTTTAGGCAAATAGATTTCAATTTAGACCCTATTTGCTGATGCCTATGGGAATTATGAAAGTGAAGGGCAACAGAGACATAATGAAATGCAGGAAGCAATTGGTAGCATCAAAAAAAGACACTTTCTGGAATTTCAGACTGGTTTCAGATACATGTCCAGGTCAGCAAGTATCTTTTAACTCATTTTCAAGAGATATTGTCAAGCTTTTGGACTCACGGATAAATGACGACAGAACATAACCTCTGCTGCCAAATTATTTTGCCCCTTCATTAAAACAAAACTCCTGAAAGTGGAGCAGAGTACAGGAATGGAGACAAATGGGAAATGAAGAAAGATGTCATATGAAGGAAAAGAAGAATCAAATTTCTTTATTTATTTCTTTATTTATTTCAGATGCATTACACTGCATTTCTGATTAGTCGTTGTTCGAACGGCTTATTGCCATTTTGTACCGATGGAAACATTTCCTTCAAATACCAAAATAAAAATTGGAAGAAAGCAAAAGAGTGCATATGATCGGTTGGGCAGATGACCTTATTTTCCTGACTCTTTCCATACTCTTCTCTCTAGTTCATTAAAGTTCAAGGGCTACAGGAAAAAGAAGTCAGTCAGTAATTGTGGCATGCTTATTTCCTTTCCTGAGCAAGGTGTGACTGGGAGTCAAGTTACAGACCTTCCTATTCCCATCTGCTCTGCAATTGTAGTCTATTAGGAAGAAATAGAAGGCAAAAAAGTGCTGTGCTAGAAATGGTTCAGATGGATATCAAAAGGATGTTTGTAGCCTGTTGTGGTGTCTCTCAATATGCTGAATTAAGTGTCTGTCTACAACAGGTCTCCGAAGGAAAGAGTGCTTACTTTTCTACATGTGCAATACATTGCAGCTCTTGAGACATATCTGCATCTCTGAAAGTGCAGGGAGATGCATGAGTGTGTTTGAATACGCTGAACAGTAAGACACAACCAGTAGCTAGGATAAAAATCTAAGAAATTAGGAAGGTTGTTGACACAGTCTGTGCTTAGCTGTGAGGATCTAATTTCCTGAGCCTCCTTCTGTAACTAAGGGAAAGGATTCTTCCAGGGACATCTCACAGCAGGAGCCTGACCGGAGAGCCCTGAGCAGCCTCCTGGAGTGGCCCCAGGCAGTCACTGAAGGTCAAGTCAGAGAAGAGCCACCTTCTGTGGACGGTTTTCCTTGTAGGATTCAGATCACTCAGGTGTGGGAAAGTTCCCATCCCTCTCCTGCAGTAAAAAGGACTATCAAAGAGCAGAAGTGCTGTATGTTATAATTTTCTCTGTCAGTAGGACTATAATCTATTTATCATGTCTTCAAAAATAACTTAATTTGTTAACTTTAAACACAGCCTTTGAACATGATTACATGTTAATTTTACTATATAAATTCACTAAGTTTGTATAATTAAATGCACTTTTAAACCTTCCTTTATGCCCTATTTTGAATGATTACTATGATTTAATTTTAATTCCTTTTCTAGGACTAATCCCCTCATGTTTTGAATTATCATTATCCACAAACCTTGTTCCTGCTTGTGTGAAGGCTAAGTTCAAAATAATATAGTTCTTTCTCCTTTTCCATGAAAAACATGAAATTCTCAATTTCCCTTTATTAATTTTCCAACTGCTCAGGTTTCTTTTTTTCCCCCCACATTGTAATAAACAAGAAAGAAGGCTGCATTCAACCAGAATACAGACTGCTGTGATGGCAACAGTGACAGTGACAAATTATGAGCTGCATTTTGGTTGCATGTCTTAACTTGCCAAAGATGCGCCTGCTGAACTGTGCTCCTGACAGCTGCTTTGGCCTGGAGAGGTGAGAAACCACCAACTCAGTAACAGGGCACTTCAGATTTGATTAGTTCTGCAGTATTGGTGCTTGATTGTGCCCATTTCTGGCTGGCTGAGCTAAGGAAATCACAATTTTCCTTCACCTGCACTCAGACGTTTGTTGGTGGTTCCTGTTTTCACATATTGTTTTTCTCAGAGCTGGTCTTGAAATAACTTCAGTCAAAATGTAGAGAGTTATCAAAGACCAACTACTTAAACAGCCCACCCCATTTGGACAGAAATGGTTCAAGAGAGGCCTTATGCACACAGCTCACCACCAGATCTGAATGAGCAGCAGTCTCCAGTAAAAAGGTGGCAGAGAGGAGCTGGGCAGAGTTGGTGGTAATTTCTTCAGATATCATGGCGAAGCATGGTTGTCTTCTGATTCTACTCCCATGTGGAAGTAAGTCCATGCAAGTACCTGCAAGAGCCCAAAGGGAAGATCATACTTAAGGAAGAAATGATGTTTTAGTTTCTGTATAGGTTGTTTTGCATCCCTGTCCAGAGGAAAGGTTTGGAGCTTCAAAGAATGCCTTCAGGTCTAGATCTAAACACAGTGTTTAGGTGCAAATGGCTTGAAAAGGCATGGGATCCAGCAGCTATGTCCAGCAGCAGTTTGGGCAGTAGTAAGGCATAAGGCTTTCTTGCATGCCGGTTCGAAGTTATTAGATGTATTCTTGTGATGCCATATTAGTGCTACAACTTGAATTAAGGTTTTTGCAAGTTTTCTTATAGAAGGATAAGCCAAATGGCTCTCTTTCCCCACAGAAATGGGGATAGATTTTCCAGGTTTATAGCAAGTTGTACTCACACATCCTCTTCTTGTTTTTCTTGTCCTTAATTTATGGGGCAAGACTAATAGCACATGCAGTGTACTTGGGCTTCTGGACCAACTCACGTCAGACATGGAAAAACAAGTAGAAAATGTTACTAAATGGACGTCATTTTCTGATTAGCCACACTCCCTGACTAAAGAAATTCTAAACCAACTACCTCCTCCTACTCCCACCCACACCAAAATGTGTTTGAGTAATAGTCTGGAATTATAGTGCACTGAGTTACTTCATCATTTCCATTTGATGGAATATACCTGCTATGTGTTTTCTTATTTCTACAAAGGATGAGCAAGCCAAAGCACATTGGAAGAAGGCCATTTCTAAGATAAAGGAGTAAAATTTTGTTTTACTCTTAGTTTTTCCTTTAGTACAATTTTGCCAAGCAAATTAAATACAGAGCAAGTTAAGGAGAACCGATATTGAATCAACTGGTAAAATTTTCACACCTGAAATCATCATGTTCATAAAAAACTATTGCAGTACTTGCAATCAAACTGAAAAAATGAATTGGTTGCATTGACAGGTACATTTGTTATTAGCGTGATCTTGGGAAAACATGAAGAAACAACTTCTTTTCATTCTATCCATAGCAAATGTTCTAGGTAGCACAATGAGGCAACAGCAACTAGATCTGGTAATCTCTACATAGAAATATAGCATTTGTGGGATGCTGAAATAATGCTGGGCAATCCACAGAGAAGCTGCCTAGTTCTAAAGCCTTTCTTGGTCTATGTATAAAATTTATTTTGTATGTAAAGGGTCTCCTAGTTTTACATGTGAAAATATTTTCTCTGAAACTCCTATGTGTAGAGTGGATTAGAATTATAATGTCAGGGACCTTTGTAGTTATCTGAGGCAAGATTTTGGACAGGTGTGTTTGACGTTCTGTTCAGCCTTTACCATACCTTTGCAGGCACCTGAAGCAATTGATTGGTCCATGCTGGACCTGCAAGCTCCAAAGCACCTCCTGCTCTGCTTCTGTCTGTGACTTGTTGCATGTAGGCCTAAGCCCCAGTGGGATCTAGAAACACAGCCAGTTACTGCCACTCCCCTTGAGAAACCAGGCACTGTGGGTGCTCCAAGAAGGTAAAGCACACACAGAAATTTCAGAGGATATAGAGCTCTGTAGAACTTGCCTGTAGCTGAATATGACAGTAATCTCACAAAATGAGTAAAGTCAGATTGTTAACGCGAACCTAGATCTCACGCTTTCTAGGAAACTGTACCAACCAGAAGGGTGCGATGCAAATGGCAAATGCTATCAGCACAGACATATTGTCTTCTCTGGTTGCATTTTGGAAAGAAATGAGTGAGACTTAGAAGAATTGTCATTCTAAGGTAGAGCTACATCAACTTCCATAACCAATTAATAAAATGAATCACTGAACATGCACTGTGGAAATGACACTGGTAAAAATGTGCCAGTTTTGTTAAAAAAAAAAATAGGGGAGGAGGTTTAAGTAGTTTTTATGATTCATGTGAAGATCTATGATTGCAATAAGACAAGAAGCAATGTAATTTGGTTCTGTATCACATAAATCACAATGTTCATATCCTTTATCAACTTTGGAGGTCAAGGTTACAATCTCAACGTCAGACTTTCAAACTTAATTACCTACAAGGACTAGTGCAGCCACGTAATGGGACAGGGGAGTTTTAGAGCTGATGCACAGCAAGAGGCAGATCAGTCAGACTAAATGATCTAATTATTTCTTTTTACCAAAAACAAAGTTGTTAAAATAAGTCTCCAGTTGTCACAACTGTGAAAAAACTCACCCGTGACTCATTCAAACCAGACATGACTACATGAAATGGTTGAAACCAACAAGAATATCTGTGTGATTTGATCTTTCCCAATCGTCTCAGCAAAATTTTACTCAGCTGCCTCTGGATCACTTAAATTTCAGTATGAACAACTATTCTGTTCCACAGGTTAAAAAAAAAAAAAAAAAAAAGAAAAAGAATAAAAAACAGAGGGCAATATTATAGGTGCTCCAGTAGATACTGGAGGGCAGACACTGCTCCTTGCAGATGAGAATGAGAGCTCACAGGAAGGATGTTAGTCGTAGATGGAAGAAGTCGGAGTTAAATACTGTAGGCCCAAAGAGTTTATACAGCTATAACTTAAACAGTTTCCCAGCATACGACGAGCTATATCCAATCGGACCTCCCTTCTTCTCCCAGAGGAATTTAATTTCTGTTTAAGTAGAAATACCCACTTACAAAAAAAACGGGTTAAGTTCAAAACTTGAGGAAGAATGCTGGTCTGCAACACTGTGTTAGTAATTTCACATCATTCGTTCCTCCCATTAATGGTCACATTTTTCCTGGACTTGCTGTGTGCCCTGGTCTTACACAGTAAAAGGTTCAGGATTGATTTTTGATCCTGCCATGGCCTTCCAGTGGCAGATCAGACAAAACACTTATTTTCCGTATGATTCAATTCCCTTTATGAAAAATTCCTGTTATGAAAAATGAAGATAATATTACTTCCATGATTTGCAAGCCATGTTGAGACCAAATGAAAGAGTGGTAGCACATACAGTAATAAAATATGAAGTAAATTGCTTAGTTTAAGGATACTGGGACTAATATCACTTTTTGATTATGGGAGAACTTACAGCAAAACTACATAAAGCAATTTTACTTCTAAGAATTTATGAATTTCTTACTTTAAACAAGACTTAATGGATTTCTGTGAGATATGACATCACTGTGTTGGTTTCACCCTGATGGACAGCTAAACTCCATCACAACTGCTCTCCTCTCACTCCCCCTCCTCAAAGGAGGAGGTGAAGAAATTACGATGGAAAAGGCCTCAAGGGCTGAGACAAGGACAGGGAGATCACTCAGCGATTATCATAACAGGCAAAACAGACTAAATGTGGGGAGATTAATAAAACTTATTGCATATTACTAACAGACTAGAGCAGTGAGAAAATATAAAATAAAGACACCTTCCCTCCTATCCACCCTCTTCCACCTCCTCCCCCCGAGTGGAGCAGGGGAACAGGGAATGGGGGCCGCGGTCAGTCCATGGCGCTTCATCTCTGCCTCTCCTTCACGGTCCCTCTCTGCCCCTGCTCCCCGTGGGGTCCCTCCCACGGGATGCCGTCCTTCCCGAACTGAGCCTGCGGGGGCTGCCCACAGGCAGCGGCTCTTCAAGAACTGCTCCCACACGGCTCCGTACCACGGGGTCCATCCCCCAGGAGCAAACTGCTCCAGCACGGGTCCCCCACGGGCGGCAGCTCCCCCCAGACCCCCTGCTCCTGCGTGGGCTCCTCTCCACGGGCTGCAGCTCCGGCCCGGGGCCTGCTCCTGCGGGGGCTCTCCATGGGCCGCAGCCTCCTCCAGGCCACATCCACCTGCTCCACTGGGGGCTCCTCCACGGGCTGCAGCGTGGAGATCTGCTCCGTGTGGGACCCGTGGGCTGCAGGGGGACAGCCTGCTCCACCAGGGGCCTCTCCACAGGCCGCAGGGGAACTGCTGCTGCCTGCCTGGAGCACCTCCTGCCCTCCTGCTGCACTGACCTTGGGGGCTGCAGGGCTGTTTCACTCACATTTTTTCATTCCTGTCCCCAAGCTGTTGCTGCATAACATTTTTTTTCCCTGTCTTCAATCTGCTCTCCCAGAGGACCACCCAGTGTTGCTCATGGCCCATCTCTGGCCAGCGGTGGGTCCCTTTGGAGCTGGCTGGAGCTGGCTCTGATCTGACATGGGGCAGCTGCTGGGCTCTGCTCACAGAGGGCACCCCTGCAGACCCCTGCTACCAAACCCTTGCCACATAAAGCCAGCACAGGCACTAATTCCAACTAGATCTTTGCAATTGCTACCGATTGTATGCAAGCATTGAATATAAAACCTCACTTGTATTAAATGCATTTCTCTCAAAAGCCATTATTTTGTGAGAAACATCTCAGATATGTATTTTGTTTCTAGCAGAAAAATGCATTACAAAAATCTCTCTTTGAGTGAACTGCATGCTTAGCATAATAAAATAGGAATAATACTGACATGTCACACGCTTAGTGACAAAGAAAGCCTCCAGTACATCTCAGTTTTAACTAGTCTGCCATTTTTTTAACCACTTGTATTATTTTGGTTCTTTGTTTGTTTGCTTGATAATAAAGACACATTGTACAAGCATATATAATGAATGCCTAAATGTATATTCTGCCCAGAATGGTTAGGCCATTCTAGAAATTGATTCAAGTGGCTATTAGTCAATAACCATCTTTGAATTAAGTAAGCTCAAGAGACAAATTGTCCAGAACAATCAGGTTAGTGTACTAACAGATACATAGGCATGAAATACAAGTTCATATCAGGTTTTCCACTTATAAACATTATGTGTCTAGCAGTGATCAGACATTTTATATTAAAATTTAGTAAACTGTTAATACTGTTATCTCCTCACTAAAAGATTCATCAGATCTCCACTAGTTGACATTAGTTTTATCTCTTCTCCTCTCTCAACTATGTAGTGCATATTTTTATACAAATATTTGTTTAGGAAGAGAGTTTTGTTGCTCTTCTAGTCCCTATTAATGTCTAATTTCTGTTTTCAGTCTTACTAAATATCTAACACAGATATCCAGGATATTATCAATGAATTTCCTAGGTTAACGATAGATGATATAAAACCTTTTTTTGATCTTATGTAAATCTAACTCGTACTTACCTTAAATTCAGTTAAATCTCAGTGTCCTGCTTAGCTTCTTTGTCATGCTTTATTTCTACCAAGTCCTCTCTCATCACTTTTCCAGGCTAAACAACTTGTTTATTGTGGTGTTGTTCTTTATAATTCTTCAACATCCATATTCCAGCTAGCACCTCATATATGTATTTACTAAGGTCATTTGTTATCTACTTTAGATATAATTGAGTCGTAACAGGTATTGTTGTCTTAATCTTCTATGGGTTTTACTATAAATTAATACCCTATTTGCAGAAAATATATATATATATATCAGATCACAGAATTTGCTTGATATTTAGACAAATATTCAGATAAAATATATATTATTTGCTTTGCATCTTGGCAGTTGGTTGACTAAATTTAGAATAACCTGGGGGCCTGGGCTGAGACAAATAAGAGCAAAGTTTTGTCCCTGTATCCAGGGATAAAAATTTAACTCTGAAGAAGCCTCATGCTGTCTCCTGATAGTACTTTGCTTTCTGTTGGCCCAAAACCGAGGGAGGAAAGTTTTGCTAAATGCATATGGTTGTTTTTTGTGTTTTTTTTTTTCTTCTTCTTTATTTTGGGGGGGTGGAATGTTTGTTTGTCTGTTTGTTTGTTTGTTTGCTTTTTTCTTGAAGTAATTTAGAGTAACTGAATTGTCACACTCCACCCTGTAGGGCTTCTTTTGCAATCCCAGCATGTAGGCATCTGTGTTATGTATTCCATTGACAGAGAGCATTAACAGTTTTACTTCTGGATGTCATGTGGCCTGGCTGGATGGACATTCTTGTGTGTTCAGCTAGGGAGGCAGTAGGACAAGGGTTTGTAGGAATGGATGTGCTTGCCTTGAACATAGGTGCACGCACAGAAGCCCAGCACTGCTACCCAACACTTGTGTGACTCTCTCCTAATTCCAGAAGTACCATCAGGTGCATTTATTTTTGGTTTGTAACTCCACCAACAGCAATGCTATCATCTACCCATATTGCCTGAGGTGGGATTAGTTGAAGAGGGTCTGAATCTCCTTGCCTGCGCGGACAACACTGGGTGCCTTTGGTAGTTTTCCCTGCAGACCAGAGCTCTGCTGCTCAGCACCACTTCCCCAACCTCTCACACAGCACTTCGGTTTCAATTTAGGTTGTTGACACACCAGTTAGGATGCTTAAAATGTGACTTCACTTTCACTACAGTAAGAATCACAGAAGCAGAAACCAGAACACAGCATACCCTGTCTTAACGGGACAGTTTACCTGCTCACATTCAGTGCTGTTCTCTGTCTCTCACTTGTTCGCTGTCCTGTCCTTTATATGTCATGTTGTGTCCTTTTCTCACACTGCTCCCACAGCTCTTTGTATTTGTTTCTCACATGCATACTCCCTCTATATACTTCTTTCTGACAGTATAATCATGTTTGGCACCCCTTGAACAATTTTGTTCTCTACATGCTCCAGCTAGCCGAGTCTGGATTTCTTATACAATCATCTGAGGAGCAAAGGAACAATTTCCTCCCCTTTGGCTCAGTATTGGCATGCACATCATTTATTTATTTATCTACCTATCTATCTATTTATTTATTTATTTTATATTCCAGCAGTGCATAGTGTCCTTAGGTATCTGTGCCTCATTGTATAAAACACGATATCATCAGAAAGCATGTAGGTATATTTATGTGAAGTTATCTGGGGATAAGCTGTGTAAAAAAGGGAGTTCCACTGGTTTCACTTTGCAAATAGAGAGTGAAGAAAATAATGGAAATATTCAGGTACCTTCAAATAGTCATCTTGAGGGACCATCAAAAGTGACTGACAAATTTCAGATAAAGGCTATAACCTATTATTTGTCTTCTGAATACAACCTACTTCACTGCTTGAGGAATGAGCCCATAACATCTCTTGAATTTCTCTTGCTCCACCTCCCTTGAAGTGAAGAAGTTATTTGTTTTCCTTCTAGACTCTGCCTCCAGAAACTGTCTATAATGCTAGCAAAGTCAGCTGTAAATATTAATGGGAATATGAATGCATCCTCTGGAATGCTAGCCTTATTCAAATTCAGATATCTCTTATTTTTCTGTGTCAATGTGGAGTAAGTAGATATTGTTCACAGAGGCTGTCAGCACAGGAAATCCATACTGTGACTTCAAGAGCATAAAAGCTCCCCTATCCAAAACTCTCAGTTTTGTCAGAAATCCAAATGATAGCATTCACATTCTTTTTGGACTTAAAACCAGAACTGAGGTATAATTTTCCTTAACTTGTTCACCAGAGGACCAAGCCTAAATATGGCCTCAAACTTTGCAAAGGACAGCTATCAGCCAGTTAGCTAAACATTGGTAACAGGAAAATGTTTAAACAAATTCCTAAACCCACCAAACTGTAAGCACTTGAAGGATAATAAGATAAAAAAAAAAAAAAAAAAAAACCAAAAACAAATGAACAAAAAGCTCAATATGGATTTTTCAAGAGCAATAATATCATTCTAGTTCCCTCTCTCATTGGGCTAACAAGTTCTAGTGGATAGGATAGAAAGAGTAAAGATGGTATGTCTTGACTTTAGAAAAGTTTGTTGCACAGTCCCTGCTACGTTTTCATATGCAAATTTGGAAAATACTGTTGAAGTGGATTTAACAAAAAATTTGCTTTCAAAATGGAAGGACCTGACAAATTGGGAGAACCTGCCAAAGTCTCTTCCCATTAATATTCAATATAAATATTATGAAATGGGATAATGAAAAAGGGGGGTTGACCCATAAAATTTGCAGATGACATCAAGTTGAGGAGTGTAACATGCACTGAACAGGAGCAGAATTAAGAACTCAATAAATTAGAGGACTAGTCTGAAATCAATATAATGAAGTTCAATAAGGCCAAATTAAAAGTTCTCAGGGAAGGAAACAAAAATTAAATTCATAAATACAAAATGAGAAAAAACATAGTAACTGGGCAGCTGGCAACACTGCAAGCAAGGCTTGGGGTGTGCAGGGGATACACACAAAATGAGTCAGTGCTTGAGATGCTGTCACAAGAGACAAGTCTCATTCTGAAACCTCATTACATACAAGATGCTGCTAGTTAAATATTAACATGCAGGTAATTATTAATGCTAGGTCATTATTACACTCCCCAGAACAAGTGGCAGAGACTCAATGACAATATCATGTCCCAGTTTGAAAACCATCATTAAATAATGTTACTGCTAAACTGGATAGAATGTCCTAGAAATGAGCAAAAAAGTACATGATCTAAAAAACTTTACAGGGAAAGCTGAAGAAAATGTTCAGGCCAGAAAAGAGAAGACTGAGACAGGACATTATAATAATATTAAGATATTTGAGACTGCTAGAACAGTAATCAACTGTTCTCGTTGGCAGTGATCAACAAGATGAATAATTAGCATAATATAAAAAAAGAGACATTTAGATTACGTTACAAAAAATAAAAAAAAATAAAAAAATCCTAGCTTTCAAAATATATTTTAGCACAGATTTAGTTATCTCTGAAGGTAATAGAAATCATAGCACCTGAGATTTTGATGAACAGCTTTAGTTAGAGAAATGTCTGCCAGGGGTAACCCAGAAACTGTGTTTGACCCTGATTTGGGAATGAAATCAATGACCTTCTAAGGTCTCCTTCTAGCTTTTTGTTTCAATGAAGTCTATGATTTCTTTCAGAGCTTAAAGAAACCTCAAGTACCAGATATGCAGCTGTCACTTCATCAGTTAAACCAAAATTTTAAAAAAGGTCAGATTCATCCAGGAGAAAATGTGTGGCATCCACTTGCCAATATTTACAATCTGTGTTGTTGATGTCACTGATTTTTATTCTGGATCAGTTTGCAACATTTTCCAACCAGACATGCTGATTGTCACAGTCTTTGACACACAGTCACCTGCATCTTTTAAGGACCACTGGTTCATTGATTTAAGCCAAATCCCATCTGTTCATGTTTAGCTGGTTATTATCTTGAATTGTTTGTCCAGTCACAGTAGTACAATTTACTCAGATAATAATTTTAAATGGACATAGCAGCCATAACATATATTTTTGACTCCAATACCCTACTATAACGACTTATCACTGATTGTCTCTCCCTAGTGGAAAGCAGACTTAATAACATTTGAGCTCATGTTGAACTCCTGAACTCCCCATTTTCACGTGAGCTTGTACTTAGATGACTACTGAAGACTGAATAATACTTTGTCATTCACCCTTGACATTTTTTGTATAGGTCAGAAGCGTGTTTCTGGACATTTTGAAAAATAATGGCAATGAGAATATTTCCTGAAGCTGCTTACTTAAGTAGTGGTCAAGCTATGGTAGAAATGAAAACAGCTATTCACAATCACCCATTTGGAAAAATTAAAAGAAAAAAAAAATGGAAGAGGAAAAAATAGCAGAGGATCAGTGATGGGAGGTCATTGACTGCTTTTTTTTGTAGAAAAAAGAAAACACTTGTTAATGCCAACTGAGCATTGAAACTATGTCCTTTGGGAACAGAGCATTAAGAAGAGCTCATCTTAGAACAAATAGAATAATCAAGGTAAAGTCTATTCAATTAAATAAATGCCTTGATGATTATGGAAATTTTAATAAATATGTACTATATCATAGATACAAGGTAATAATCATGAATAATCATAATAATAGAATTATAGATTCTATTATAATATCATAGATGATTTACATTTGACAGATCATTTCAGGGGACCAGGCTTATAGGCTATGGAAATCTTATTCACATTTCCTTAAAAATACATTATTTTAAATAAATCTATTGTGCCCCTAAGTTCTTATCCCAGAACCCCTTAGTAGATGACTGTGATAAATGTGTATGAAACCACTAATATATCAGAAGGGCTATCCCCAAACCAATGTTGCTCAATATTTTTATCCTATGATCCACTTCAGTCACTAAATAACATTCTAATTGCTCTATAGGGGATTGCACTTCATCCCAGGATGGAGCTCCCGCAAATGTAGTGTTGCTCCCCTCATTTGTGTCATAGCTGCAAGGATGAGATATGTAGCCTCAGGCAAAGTAGGGCTGTTATTGTATACCTGTGTACTGTAGAGATATCTTCCTACTACACCTTTTTGTGTCTTCTCTGCAAGATATCATTTATACCATCTTACATCCTGAGTTAACAACTCACTGATAAAAAGTTTGAGAATTTCTGCTCTAGAGAGGATATATCTTCATTTGGCTTGGCTAACAGTAGCTGGGCCAGCCTAATTAAAGATCTGGGTTGCTAGGCATCATATTGAATGGGGGCACAAATCTATAAATGGTGGGCAGTGTGGTGAGTGATTTAAATTTCCCTGCATCCACTCACAGTTGCTTAAATCCCAGTTTTCCAAACTGAAAAAATATAAAGGAATCTTGGCATAAGAAAGTTGGCCAAATGATTTTGCTATTGTGTAAGGACATGTTAGCAAATCTTGACAGCTTTTTTGCATTTTAAGGATTTTTAAAACAGAAGAAAGATTTATTTTTAGGAGGCAAGTAATCATTACATAGTTCAGCACAATTTGTAAGCACAGGTTTAACTTCCATTGAAAAGAAGATTATTTTCATTTGGAAAAGAGATGAGTGCACTTACCTAAGGACCTAATATTAGAAGACCATAAATACCCAGCAGGAGACTGTTTCTCATCACAGGTGTTTATGAATGGATAAATGCCTTTGGTTTTAGCTAGACAACTTTCAAAATTTGATGTGATTGAATGTGAAAAAGTTTGTGCAATGCAAGTGTGAATGTGAAAATCTTACTGCTATAGAGAGACCATAATCAGTGTAATAAAAATGTAAAACAATATCTATTAGGATTTATGAGTGAGGGCTAAGATCTTTTGAACTTCTCTCCAAATGTCCCAGTGAGATAGTTTCAATATTTGGCTGCTTTGCAAACATTGGAAAAGAAGACAAAACCTTCAAAACCTTTTCCCCAATGTCACTAAGAGAAAAAAAAATATTGAAAACACCAAAGAAAATAACAAAAAGTCAAGTTAAGTTTTTTCTGCATGAACAGTAGGACTGGTTATTCAAAGTGGGGTAGTAAAGTGAGGTGAACAATACTGAAGACAGCAAGATATGTTGAACGTGAACTAGAAGTCTTGTTCTGTTTAAATATCAGTGTCTGATCAGTTTCACTGACAATAAGATGTTCTTTAGTCCAGTCATATTTTCAGGACTGCAGTTTAACAAAAGAAGCTTCAAAATCTCTTATATCTGAAAAGAAAACTGAGTCCTTTGATGTTGTTCATTGCTTATCTATAGCTCTCCTTTAGAGTTTCAAGATACCAGGTTTCAATAAAAACAGAGCAATATACACAAAAACCCTTTACAACTGTAGAATAAACTCAATATTGTAGAGGTAATACTGACAGCTACAAGCCATCACCCTGTTTGCACATTATATGTAGTTCCATCTACCATATCTGTCTGTGATATCTAGCCATCTAGCCAAATACATGCCCTCCCTAGCAAAGGCTGCCTGTTTCCTGTGCTCCCTGCTGTATGCCTGTGCAGCATCTCAACAAGATTCCATCTGCTATCATCTGGAGCAACTGAATGTAAAAAAGATGCAGACTATAGCTAAACTAAGCATTTAAGTCAAGATTTGAGGGCGTTTATCTTGAGACTCGAGGTTACCATAACATAGACAGGTGAAGTCCTTAGTGACTGGAAAAAGGGAAACATCACTCCCATTTTTAAAAAGGGTAAAAAGGAAGACCCGGGGAACTACAGAGTGGTGAGCCTCACCTCTTACCTGGAAAGATCATGGAATGAATCCTCCTGGAGGCAATGTTAAGGCACATGCAGGACAAGAATGTAATACGGGACAGCCAGCATGGCTTCGCCAAGGGCAAATTGTTCCTGTCCAATCTGGTGGCCTTCTATGGTGCAGTGACTGCATCAGTCAACAAAGCAAGACCAAGTGATGTCACCTACTTGGACTTCTATAAGGCATTTGACACAGTCCCACATGACATCCCAATCTCTAAATTGGAAAGATATGGATTTGAAAAGTGGACCATCCAGCGGATAAGGAATGGCCACACCCAGAGGGTGGTGGTCAATGGTTCCATGTCCAGGTGGAGACCGGTGATGAAAAGTGTCTCTCATGGGTCTGTCCTGGGACCAGTGCTTTCAATACCTTCAGATATCTTCAGGTAGATAATGATAGGACAAGGGGGAATTGTCTTAAGCTAAAAGAGGATAGATTTAGACTAGACATTAGGAGGAAATTCTTCACTGTAAGGGTGGTGAGGCACTGGAACAGGTTGCCAAGAGATATTGTGGATGCCCCATCCCTGAAGGTGTTCAAGGCCAAGTTGGATGGGGCCTTGGGCAACCTGATCTAGTGGGTGGCATCCCTGCCTATGACAGGACGGTTGGAGTTAGATGATCTTTAAAATCCCTTCCAACCCGAGACATTCTATGATTCTGTGATTCTGTGACATATAGCTGCTTCTTTCAGGGCGAACACTCTAAAAGCCAAAGAGAAAAAGGAGCTTGGCTTTCTGAGACCCTAACAGTTAAATTACCTCCTTACTTTCCTGGGGTGTTTTCACAAGCCTTGAAGACTTGAAGCTACTCTGAAGATGAGAAGATGTAGCTACCTAAAGGCTAAACACTAAACCCTAAGTTATTGCTCCAGAAAAAGCTGTGGTAGCAGTGGCTGTGGTGGGAGTGGACATTGTTGTCCCTGACACAGCCCCTGAGAACACTCCAGTGACTGCAGCACTGTGTGAAAGGAATACCTACAATCATGTTCTCCTTCAACTTTTGCCAAAGAAATGGGATCCAGGTGCATTTTTAGTGAACATGGTCATGTCCAGGAGTACCTGCTGGGACCCAAGAGCCTGAGGGTGTAGGATGAGATGAGCCCAGCCGGTTTCTGGATCTCTGCTGGGGGCTAATAAGTCCACTGGGAGGAGGCTGTGGCTTTGTGTACATGCAGCCACAAGAGACCTGGCATCCAGCAAGCAACATGTGGAGCTTCTGCATTGCCCAATTAGGGGATCTTGGGTCTTCATTGTGAATTTCAGTGCATCAGATGGAAAGCTACAGCATTTTGGCATCCACAGCAATGCCCTTCTTTGGCACATGGCTGCTGATATTCTGCCTACAGATGGTATCCCTAAATATTCCTAATCCAGGTTAGCTGGCTTTTGTTCATAGAGTAAAACAACAGAGTGTAAAACTGGGATTCTTGGTTTGGCGATTGAAAAGAAAAAATACCCTCATTCACATACAACAGAAAAAGAACAAAGGCCTGACTTCAAAAAGCATTACTAGTACCAAATGCCCAATGTGATTGTCATGTAAATTGCACAGAAATCAGTCATAGAGAACTTTCCTCGGTATTCAGTATGCATTTGATAAAATAAATCACATCGTACCGGATTTCCTTATTCTGTTTAACTGAAGCCATCACCTCAGCTAACTGGATTGTTTCTAGTTTCCAAGCCTGAGTGTGGAAAAAAAAAAAAAAGTGTGAAAATTGATTAGGTTAGAAAAAAAATGCGTGAAATAAATAATTGACAGAAATAAACTGAATAAGATCAGTAACAGCTTAGAAACTTTCCCTGTTATGTAGAAAAATATGAAATATTGGGTATTGTTTCATAAAAGGAATTCTCATTACAACCAAATTTAAAATATATATTTTTTTTCTGAAGAGCAAATGACATAATGGACACACTCCAAACTGGTACAAGAAATTGTGAAATCCGTAAATAAAACAGATGCTGTTTTAGGAAAATCAGAGGTTCCATTCAAATATAATTAATTGTTGGCACTAAGTGCTTGCTCCTTTGTAATTTTAAATAATTTATTAAGACATATTTAATGATTTATTAATGATAATTAGTGATGATGTTTATTCCTATCCAAGCATAATATATTTCTTCCCTGCTGAAGAGGAAAGATGAATTCATTCTTTTGGATTTTATTTAAGTCTTATTAAAATAAAATAATATGATTGATAAATTCAAATTAGAACAGGTGTGTAGGAACAGAGGCCCAGAACTACAAAGCTGTCAAGGAATCTAGATGCAATTGAAATCAGATTAAGTGAGGGCTGCATATAAAATTGGAACCATGTAGGTCACTTTGGGGAAGTTAACAGAAAGTCTAAGTTATGTTAACAACCCAGCTGAAGTGCTAAAATAATCAAGCAGTCAAATTTTAAAAAGACATAAAAACAGACAATAACTCATTCAAGTCCTGTCAGCTCCAACTCATTTAATTGGAAAACCTCCCAGACACTAACAGAAATTTTATCCATTCCTAACATAGGTGCTACAGCAAAATGACATTTGGGAGCTGCCAAACAAAAAAAAAAAAAAAAAAATTGCTTCTCCTGTCATTGAAAAATGCATGAGACTTTATGTATGCAACGGTTCCTGTTAACCAGTGGGACACCAGGACTGCTGCTTAACTAATCAGTTACTAGTTAACTAATTAGCAATCTTGTTTTACAAAGAAAATAATTATGAGAGAAATATGACCTTCAATATAAATTGCACTAAGAAAGCAAGCTCGTTGTTTGATTGGTATGTGTATAAAAAGATTAATGTCTCCTAAAAAGTTCCAGCTCAAAATCTGAAGTTATGGGACAGTAAGAATACATGGATGGCATCTCTCTACTTGTTTTCCTAAACTATTTTTCAGACTAATTTCCTCTTTCATTACTGTTGTGGAATGGATGCATCTCTTTCAAAAATGTTATTTAGACAAGCAAAACATTAGTTTTCTTCACTCTTTTATGGAAGTATCACAACAATATATTCAGATCACCAGGTGTAAGTACATACTGCAGCTGTGGTTGTTACCTGTCTCCACAGGAGCCCAAGACCTAGAGGCACACTGATTGACAGTCACTATTCCTACAGCAGACAGCTGTATAAGGTTGTCTGTCAGGTACCTCAGTGTCCGTTTTGTAGGAAAAGCAAAAAGTGGTGGATTAACATCTGCTAAAGGCAATAGGAGTTCTGTCTTCACCTTCATGAGAGCAGCAGAGAGGCCAGAGCAGTCTCCATAAGAAGATTATTATTAGCTTCTGTTTTGAAACCAATAAAAATTCCCATTAAGGACTTGCTCTAGTGAATTTATAATTACTGGCAAGAATTTGTTAATACCATGATGATAAGCCATGTCATATGGACAGTATAATTTACTAATGAAATACCACCTCTTTGCAACTTTATTACCCTGTCCTCATAATTAATCATTGGAATAGGTTACAAAGTGACAGACTTTAATTTTAATGTAATATTTAGATGCTTATCATCCACACTTAAGCACTGTGATAAGGTTATAGCACAACTCCCTAATATTAATTTCCGCAAAATACAAGTTATCTCTTCATTGCACTTTAGCCACCATTCACTTTATGCCTTTTATTCTGTAGCAGCTATAGTTATTGTATCATACCAAATTTATCAAGATGGAGACATTTCCTGACCAATCACATGTAAAAACGTTTCACTTCTTCACAGCTTAATATCCAAATGTTAGTTTGTATTTTCTATTAAAAAACAACTACAACAAAAAACAAACAAAAAAAAAACACAGCTAACACTATAATGAGGACTTAATTAGGTTAATGAGAAGAGCTCATCTGTGACAGCTTCAGTGGTCTTTGTTGGAAAGATTGGTACAGTCTGTTGGGGAACAGGCACATTTTCACAGCTCTTACAGAGCTTTTCTGAGAAATATTTCAGTGTCAACAGTCTGGAGTGGAGTTTTCCACCTGTCTGCAAATCCTCAGGTCCCACAGGCTCCTCCATTGCAGACCATTGGGCTCAGATGGACCACTTGGCAAGTTCCTTCTCTTTCCCATCCCCAGCTAACCCATACCATGTGCAACCTGGATGCAGACACATGGGAATCTAGTGGTGTTTGTAGATCCCTGAAGTCTCTCAACCCTGAATGATTTGGACCCCTATCGGCACAGATTTCTCTCTATGTCAAGCTCTCTTGATGTCCTGGATGTCTTGGATACTCCAGGACCTCTCAAATGTCAGTAGATGCATATGTGAATCTACTGAATTATGGTCCATGACCCACCAAGTGCCCTTTTAGAAGATGCTGTCTCACTCTGGTCATCTTGCACTGAACCCCTCTGGGAAGATGATGGGGAGGGACACGGAACCGTGCACTGCTTAGATATCCAAACACGTAACCTGAATGAGCAAATGGAAAATCCACTTTTCAAGGGGAAAATCCAAAAAGAAGTCAGTCATTCTTGCAGGCCTGAGGACTTGTAAGCCCTGGGCACTGGATATCTCCATCAACCGGTCAGGGTCTCAGGCCTCGGGCTCTGCTGATGCCAATACTTCAGGACAGTAATGGGAAAGCTTTCTCAGACATTCCATTGGTGATAGTCATCTTGGATACCTCCAGACACTGAGCAAAGCAGGTGATAGACAAAATGAATACAGTATTGTGTGATAACCAAACACTTATGATCTTCTCTCTGGGCCCTCAATGAAAAAAAAATAAAATTAATAATAATATATATCTTTTTTTCCAGCAAAGGAGCCCAAGAAGTGGTGAATACACCGGTTTCTAGGCAGACCTGGACTTCCTGCAAACCCATGTCAATATTTAGCCAGCAGAATCACAAGAGCTTGCTACTGATGAAAGCCAAATCCCTGCAGTAAGTTCTACAACCACACACCTACCAATATAGACCTGCTGGGGGGACTGTCATGTGCTGGGTGTTCTCAGAGCTGGACAAACACTGAAGTGTCACTGGGTATAGTTCAAACTGAGGCTGATGTGGGAAGACGCCCACTGTTGGATCATACATATTGCCAGAAGGGTTTCCTGGAAGAAGTTCCCAGTGGTGCTGGGGCTACCAGAGCTATTCCTATTGTATCAATAACTACACTCTCATAATTTCCTCAGGAATACTCCTGGGTGGAGTCACAAGGTAATCTTGAGCAAATTAGAGCTTCTGAGTGTTGCACTCAGCACCTTGAAATGTGATTGAAAATACTTTGTCTTGCTTATTTTTGTAGGGTCTTAGGATCACAGGAAAAAATGAAGTAAAGGGCGGTTATTGTCACTCAGATGGTATAGCCCATGTGTTTGCTGCAAAACAGGAGACTTACCATCTCCAGTGAAAGTCCAGTACACACTCTGTGATGATACAGAAAAAAGTAAAAAATATATTGGATAAGGTATATAGAGAAAACAGTCTTATTTGATACCACAGTGTTTCTACAAGATGAAAAGAAACAAATGCCTGAGTCTCAGAAAGTCTTTCTGCATTTTATTTTCATGACTTTTAATGCCAAGTGCACGTAAATTCTTAGTAGAAAAGAACAGAACCAAGCCTTACCACAGTTGTCCAACCACTAGGTTAGCCAGCCCAGGTTTTGTGCCACTTTCCCACCCAGTGAAACTGTATTTTGAATTGTACTGCTGAAATGATAAAACATGCTTCAACCTGAAAATGGAATTGAGTTTACTTCCTAGGTGAGAGCTCTACAAATCAGGCTACTATAGACTATTTGGGGAAACAGGAAAGCAACGTCACTTTCTCTTGCCAGCCTTTAGAAGCCTGTAAATGCTTTCTGGGGAGTTTGATCTTCATTGAGTGGTAGGCAGAATTTGAAAACCTGTCACAAGCTGTAGGAGAACTGGCTGTCAGAAACTGGTTCCATATTCACAGTAGAGAAATGAGGACAGGTAATTTTCAGGGAAAGAGTGACTAAAGAGAGGGCAAAGCAAGAGGTAAGAGTCTGATGAAAAAGAGGTGGGGAATGTTCATGGGATTATGGATTAGTAGAATGAAGGGAAGAAAATAGAGGACTGAAAATAGCCATGCAGGAAAGCTACTTTTAGGATGTGAAGCCCAGGCAACTAGGTCAATATGAGACAAGCACAGAGACTGAGACTGGGACAGAGCACACACAAGACAGGGCAGCCTGCCTTCTGTCACTAGTGGGATTCCCCGGGGCTCCATTTTAGGACCAGTCCCCTTCAATAGTTTCATAAATAGTTTGGATGAAGAACTTGAAGGTTTTTCAAGCAAGTTCGCAGATTATACCAAATTGGGTGGAGCTGTTGAATCTGTCAAGGGTGGTGAGGCCTTGCCAAGAGATCTGGACAAATTAGAGAGCTGGGCAATCACCAACAATATGAAGTTTAACAAGAGCAAGTGACGGATTCTGCACCTAGGAAGGGACAACCCTGGCTATATGTACAGAATGGCGGATGAGATGCTGGAGAGCAGCCCTGCAGAAAGGGATCTGGGGGTTCTGGTCCCAGCAAGCTGACATGAGCCATCAGCATGCCCTGGCAGCCAGGAGGGCCAACTGTACCAGGGGGTACATCAGGCCCAGGGGGGTACACCCAGGGGGGTGCATCAGGCCCAGCACTGCCAGCCGGGCAAGGGATTGTCCTGCTCTGCTCTGCACTGGTGCAGCCTCACCTCGAGTACTGTGTGCAGTTTTGGGTGCCACAATATAAAAAGGGCATAAAACTATCAGAGAGTGTCCAAAGGAGGGCTACAAAGATGGTAAAGGGTCTGGAGAGCAAGACATATGAGTAGCAGCTGAGGTCCCTTGGTTTGTTCAACCCAGAGCAGAGCAGGCTGAGAGGAGGCCTCATGGCGGCCTGCAGCTCCCTCACGAGGGGAGCGGAGGGGCAGGCGCTGAGCTCTGCTCTCTGGGGACAGCGACAGGACCCGAGGGAACGGCATGGGGCTGGGACAGGGGAGGGTCAGGCTGAGGGTAAGGGAAAGGTTCTGCACCCAGAGGGTGGTCGGGCACTGGCACAGGCTCCCCAGGGCAGTGGTCATGGCACCGAGCCTGCCAGAGTTCAAGAAGTGTTTGGACAGCGCTCTCAGACACATGATCTGACTATGTTTTTGTTTGGGGGTGGTCCTTTGAGGACCCAGGAGTTGATCTTGATGATCCTTGTGGGTCCCTTTCAGCTCAGATATTCTATGATTCTTTTTCTTTATCTAAACAGCAATGATCACACGGGGGTAAGAAAGGCAGATGTGGTTGTGCACGCTCCTCTCAAGAGCTGAGAGTGGAGCCCAAGGCTCCCAGTGTTGGCCATTGCTGGATTGACACTCAACGGAAACTACGCCATCCTATATTCTGCTTATCCAGTAAAACAATCTCCTGCTTCTGCTGTCAGTTGCTCTATGAATTTAAGCAGTGGAGCTCTCTGCAGTCATTCCTAAAGCTTTACCCTGTGGGTTGCTTGTTCTGAGCTTCATGATTAAAATACAAGCAGCACTCATGCTGGTGCTGTGTGTTGAATACTTGACTGGGGATTTATTTATTTATTTATTTGTGTGTCTGTGTGTGTGTGTGCAATAAATATTATATGGATGTAATTACTGTCTATGGAGTTATTAATTGGCTTGTATATCCAAGAAAGTCAATTTGCTCAAGAAAAGGTCAGGAGACACGTTGTAGTGTTGCTTCTTCTGCCTTGTGACTCTGAGCAGAAAATGCTGTAAGATTTCAGTAAATCTCATTAAACTTCCAAATTCAAATCTACGTTTTAAAAAGGTAGATTTTCACAGGCAAGGCTATGAACTTTCTGATTAACCTGCACACACATACACACATAGAAGAGGATGGTAATATTTATCAAAATCAATGCGATTACAGACCAATTTGTGTTTCTATTATAAAATTGTTTTCATAATCCGGTCACAAATAAACCTCAGATGACCAGTCTTATCATGTGAATTTCAAACAAGGAAGAAGCTTTTTTTTTTTTTTTTTTTCCATCCCTTTGTAGGTGCTGTTGGGAGCCACCTGGCCAGAAGCAAAATGCTAAGGAGAGGAAAAGAGAAAGGGAAAAACTTAGATGAATAAAATGGTGGAGCCAGGTGATAGGGGTCCTCTACTTACAGTCCTCAACCAAAAACCCTTAACGTCAGTCCATTTCTTTTAAATCACCTGCTTAGATAGCTCAAACCCTGGCAGCCAAACTGCATGTGGAACTTCTCTGATGGTCATAGTGGTGAAATTATTCTGCTCCTTCTCTGCCAACTAGGACTGTCATTGGACCTCCGTACGGAAGGTCAGCTAAGCTTGGAGGGTACCCTACAGAGCTAGGAAGGCAGGCAAAACAAGCAAAAGCAGGAACAGACATAGCCAGAGCATGAAGGACCACATCTTGTCCCTCTTTCTCTCTTTCTCAAACCCCAGGGATGTCACTAGAGAAGAGTAGGACATGCTAAGGCCAACAATGGCAGGCTGGCCCTAGGTGCAGGACTGCTTTCAGCACAGTCTTTGCTTCACTGAAATGCACTGCTTGACATACAGACCTCATTCGCTGCTGCCACATCCCCAAAGACAGCATCACTTCCCCTGTCAGCAACAGCAGTGGGGGAGAGCTTTGCCACTGTTCCCTGCCCCTAGACAGGCACCATCCATGTTCTTAGCACATGCTGTGGGAACTAGTCAAGAGAGGAAGACTACAAAAAATTAATAAAATAAAATAAAATAAAATAAAATAATAATAAAATAAAATAAAATAAAATAAAATAAAATAAAATAAAATAAAATAAAATAAAATAAAATAAAATAAATAAAATAACACAGAGATTTTCCTCTCTATAGCAAATTCATATTTGCTTGATCACTTCACTTCTGAGAATCTTCTGGGCCTCAGTTTGACCTTGGTCTATGAGCAATTAGTCAGCGATGAAACAGCTTTGCCACTTTACAGGCACTGAAGGGGGGAAACAGTCACCTTTGGGAAGAACAGAAGCTCAGCTGCAGATTTGGAAATGCCAGCATTAGCCTTAGGCACCTAAATAACTATGGGGATCTGATCCTAAATTGCAGTTCTTTCCTCATAATAATAAATACTGCTGGAGCTTTACCTTGTGGTCATATGGAATGGTTGTCACTGCACTGCACACACTCACAAGCTTTGAGAGCTGTGGGTTACCAGTTACCTTTAAAAGGCATGACTAATAACCACACCCTAGTTTTTGAGATCCAAATTCAGAGGAAAAAAAAAAATCAATTTCATGGTAACGTATGGCTGTTCATGAAGCCATACATGAAGCTTTTCTCTTTGCTTTGATATCTTTTTCATAGAAGTCATAACATGCACTTTTCTTGCAATAATGGCATACCATGAAATTCGCTCTAGTTTCCTGAGGAGGATCAGGTTAAAGACCCACTATCTCTGGGATTTATGCTATATTATTATGTTGTTGTTAAATTTGATAACAAAGTAGATAAAAAGCTAAATAGCAGGGCTTGCAATAGGAGAGAAATCAGGCTTAATTACATTGCAGTTCCTTAGAACAGCAAAGTAATAATACATTTGCATTTTAGCCAAGGGAATTCACATTTCATGTTAAAACAGCATCTTTATCTCCTCTGGTTTGTCTTGGTTCTTCACAATTCACACTGCTAGTGAACTATGTAGCTTTGGAGTGTCAATACATATTTTGAGTAAATTAGAGATATGTATCGGTGAGGAAACTACTGTGGAATATTGTAGAGTACAATCAAAAGGCTGTATGGTTTTTTTTTGTTGTTTTTTTGTTTTTTTTCTGGAAATGTAATGTGGCATGGAAATGGTAACACACTTCAAAACAGATTCCAAGTGGCTTACATACTATGCAGGTTCATTTCTGCATATCAACCGAGTATTGCTAAATTTAAATGGCCACTGATTTCTCTTTGATTGTTCACTCTTCATCAAGACCTAGTTGTAAAATCAGCTGTGTATTTATAATTTATCAGTGTGCCGAACGAACTAGATTTCTCCATCCCAGGAAATGCAGAGTGCCTTCACTCCATTGTCTCAGTGGGAGTTGTGGAAGTTCAGTACATCAGTGTATCTTGTTCTTAATGCAATCCGTGAGTTTTTTGTTGTTATTGTTGTTGCTGTTGTTTGCTTTACAAGAACAAGATAAGGTTCCAAATTCTTGTTCAAACACAGAAGAATGATAATTTTTGCTAATATTCTCACTAATAAGGGTGCTGAAATAACAGGAGCTAATGTGAAGTCAGCCATTCACACTTTCGTAAATCATTCATGTAGTAAGCAGCTGGTGGTGCAAAAGTAATAGCACCCTCACTGCTACCCAGCTGATAAAACCCTTTTGTCTTCAATGCTGAATTTCACCCAGCTCTTCATATACTCAGACGAGATGCCTATTACCCACAGTGAAAAGGCAAAGAGAAATAAAACAACCCTGAAGTATACGGTTAAAAAGTCAATAATTAATTTATTCTTATTCCCTGCTATCTCTTATTGCAGCACAAAGCCTGAGTTGCTGCATTAGGTCAAAACACACAGTAGGAGATGAGGTGGGGGTGGAATGAGCCATGAGAGGTTCTTACAATCCATGTTGTTCATGCAAGCATGACAGCTCCCAGGTGGCAGGTACTTATTGACTGTTCTGCAGCTCTGGAGAGGCTGCACCAGCTTGGCTTTATGAGTTTTGCACAGCCAATACATATACACTCTCAGGATGAACTTATGACCCAGGAGACTCTAACATCAGCAGCAGGAATTTAAGCATAAATTTCCATGCTCTGTGCTGCTACAAAGCAAGAAAGACATGTTCAGCACCTGTACAGAATGGTGGGGTTAGGAGGGGATGGTCCTCATCTCTCCTTTCTTAGCTCTCTTTCTGACAGCAAAGGCTTGGCAAAGGAGAGAGAAAATGGACCAGGAGATATAACAGACAGGAAAAAAAAGAAAGAAAGAAAGAAAGAAAAAATAAAAAAAAAAGTGCATATGAGTATCAGAAAAGGAGAAACAGCAAAGTATTGCTAAATGTAACAAGACAAAAACAAATCTTTGGCCTTCTACCTTGTTGCACATCTCCAAAAAGGAGTAATGAGACATCATGACAATTCTTTCTTTTTTGTTTGTCTGAAGTTGTCCCTAATTTAGTTAAATATAAATGTTTTCCTCAAAAAATGTGTTACTCAAAGGACATGTGAGCCCCAGATACAAGGATTCGCTAGCAGAAACTGTATAAGTAAACTTCTGGGGGTTATTGAAGCAAATATTGCTGATTCAGATGTCTCTTACACTTCCTCTGGGATCTGACCCTTTTATGAAAATTAAAAGGTTCTTGTCGGTGTGGAAAGTGAATGAATAGGTGACCCAAAGCTTTAGTCACCATCCTTCTTAATCATGGCAGTGTATCAAATGAAAGGAAAATGCACACACGCTTATAGTACTGTGGTCAACCAACCATCTCTGTAAACCATCAGGCAACAATAACAGCCACCCCTTCTCCCCTTCCTGGATGGGTTTCACTTTCAGAAACTGCTGATTTAGAAATTTCCCCAAAAAAATCATGACCCAAAGCAAGAAGGAAAAGAACAGATTATATTTGTGATTAACAGTCTCAATCAATCTAACATAAATGATGAACTCAAGATCATTGGCAATAGAAATAGTTGACTTAACAGATGGCAGGCAGCTCCTGTCAGAGGAAACCATTTTGAACATGAGCTTAATTGAATGGTTCAGATCTGTATAAATTAACATGTTTTAAAACTGTATATTCTCAGGTGGATTTGCAGAATAATTTTTTACAGTTTTTTGGGTCCTTTCAGTGAAATACTTGTTCTCAGAAGTTCGTTCCCAATTTTCAAATGGTTATGTGTAAGAAAAATGAATGTACTGTCATCTGTCTTCAGCACTGAGGCAAATGCTTGCTAACGCAAGCTGCACTCTGCTTCTGGTGCTTGTGTTCTTAAGTGTACTTCTTACAGAAATTCTGTTGTTTGAGCAGTTCCTAGGGGCAAACACCTGCCTATATGAAATTTTATTAGGTAAATAATTTGAATATTCAGTAACTGCTCCCCTTGAAGATATTACAGTAAAATGAATAAATAAATAAATAAATAAATAAATAAACAATTAGGTTGTTCTCTGCTAACCCTTTTTCTTGTTTTTTGTTTTTTTTGTGTGTGTGTGTGTGTTTGTGTTTTTTTAGTCTATTGTGGATTGCTATATGTATGTGACAGCACATCAGATCAGCCACAGAAGCTGTCCTTTCTAAGACAACTGTTATGAACACCCAAATAATTCTCAACACCAGTCTGAGGCTGTGCCTCAGCATAATTGTTCATGAGAGCAGTAAACAGATGCTGCACATTACACTGACATTTGCAACAGAAGCGTGAGCGGTGTGGGTTTCCATATATTATGGCGCAAATCGTGTGCTGTTCCTGTGAGATAAAGTGAAAGGAATTCAATACAGGTAGAACAGTATGAATAGGATTTATTTTTTAGAAAACCTAAGGTGGAGAGAGGTCCAGCTCTACTTAATTTATCAAGTTTATAAAAACACAAGAGGATAGGGTGGTACAATGGTGAGACCTATTCTCCAGTGCTTCACACCATGCACACACAATCTCAAGGCTGAAAAATTCCCCAGAAATGAATATTTAATGCAAAAGGAGACAAACTATCTGTCAAAATCCCCTACCTTCCATGAGTTGTTCCATTTCAGTACAACATCAGTATCTCATTTCAGACCAAATAAATCCTCAAAATATGCCTTTATTAAGATGGCATCCTGGCCTGGCCCTCTGCATGTCTGTGAATCTTCTCATGAGCTATATTTCCAGCTGCTCTACTGTCTATTTCTGCCACTTCTACATTCCAAATGCTCATTTTTCTATTGTTTTTGCCAAGGTCAAAATGGCTTGAGCTAGGCATGGTAGAGCAAGAAAACTGGCCTCCTGCCTGTAATTTGACATCAACCAAAGAACCTTTCTGATTATGAAAAGACTCTTTTTATTTCAAGTTAGTTAATATTAATCACAGGTGATGGGCCAAATTCCCTACTGGCCTAAGGCATTCCAGTTCCACCAGCTCCAAGGCATTTGTATGCCCATCTATCGCTCGTACATTTCTGAAGAAGTTATTGTGAATTAGGTGAGAGTATTGATTTATGGCAAACGCTTTCCTCTCAAATAGCTGCCTAAGTAGCTTAACCCTTATTTCAGCAGTATTTTGTTTGCTTTCAAACATAACTTTGCATTTGTAACGTCTCTTAAGTCAAAAAATTTGTAAACATCTTGTAAAAACTCCAGGCCCAATACCCTTGGCAAAGGACTAAATACTTATTTATGAATGTCTTTACTAAAATTGAATCAGATTCTGTACTCATTTATACTAGACATCCACTCATGCCAGTGTAGACAGCATGAGAGGAAAGTATATGGTTGTGACATGACTCCCTGTGAGCCAGAGGTGAAATTACCTTGTTTTTTCTTCAGAGCATGGACATTGCAAGACATCTGAAGACTGCAGTAGTCAAAAGCAAGATTTATCAGTGTGTGAAAGAAATAAATGAGAAAAAAAAAATAAAACTCCTTTAATGGCATACACTCAACACTGCTGGGTGAGACAGAATAAATTAAAAGGCTGGAAAATAAATCTCCCTCCTCAACATGCCCTTCCAAGGGGCATCTTCCCTTCCAGCTTTACTTTCCAGTCCAGCAACTTTCAGCATCTTCCTGGGCTACTGTAACTCTCATAGAGTATATCTTCTGGCTCCCCAGGAAAACCAAAGACATTGTTTTTGGCCTGCATCTCGCAAGATGCAGACCAAAAAACAGCCAGACAGCGCTCATCTTGGGATCCCACAAGTTTTTGTGCCACTGCCACCATTCCTTGCTGGAGGTGTTGCTAGCTCCTCTTCTGCCCCATGCAGCCTTCTAGGAGCTGCTCCCTGATAAGTCTGCCCAGCTACTCATGGAAAAAGCTGTGCTGCTCTCCTCCTCTTTGTGGGACCAGCTACTGGACCCTCATTTCTGTAGTCAAGGCAATGCAAGTAGTCCTATCTTCCTGCTGCCTTGTTACACCTCCTAGCAAATTATAATATACAGAATATTTACAGTAAACTGTGCCCAAAAACAGTTCTGCCATCTGTCACAGCTGTGAATAATGAGTTCTTCATACTTCCATAGTTATACATTCAAAGATCTCCCCATAATTGCAGATATTAATAAATGTGGACACCTGGCATTCCTGTGACAGCTGTATTAATCCCAGTTAACAGATGGGGAAAATAGGGTGTGACGATATCAAAGGCAGATTTTAGCTTACCTAAAGACAGCTACCTAAACATAAGGCACATTGTCTACTCTGCTTAGCCAGGTACTGTCTTTAGCCTATAGAAAGAGACACAGGCACCTCCAGAGGGCAGCTTATCACACCTCTTCTGGACTCCAGCCTTTGGGATATACTGTCCTCTGGAAATGCTCGCCTGCATTCACTGACTGCACAAGCAGGCCTGATGTGAAACCTCCAATCAGACAGCTCGCTTTTAGATGTCTAAAATTAAGTGAGATGATTTCATACCTGAATTACCACTGGGGAGTCCTTTAGAGTGCTGAACAGGGGCACGCTTCCCAGGTTTAAAGGGCAAGTGGAATGGCCACAGCTCCTCTCCTGGAGAGCACCTGGGAACAGGGCAGGTCCCAGCCACCACCTTGATCAACACACAGGGATGAAGCAATGTGTGCTGTGGGGGTTTTGCCTTTTACTATGGCTACTGACAGCTGATCATAAAATGTACAGTCTTTGGAAACCAGTGTCTTCTTGGCAGGAGGAGGATATAAAACCGAAGGGAACAAATTGGAGAAATTGAGTTAAAAGGAAACAGAGAGGGCTAATAGAAGTACAACAAAGGTTTCTGAGTGCACCAAGTGGACAACCGTTGAAAGCTACTCAAAGCTTTCCTATCTCCATGTGCAACTGGTTTTGTAGGGAGGATAGATGGCAAGTAGAGTTGGTCAGGTTGGTCTATACACGTGTGCTTGGAGAGAAGCACGATCCAGCTCAGCTGGCACTGGGCTACAAGTCAGGTCTATACTTGGTTCCCAGCTCAGTCAGTGACCTGAAACACCATTGCCACAGACAGATCCTTTCCCTTTTTATGCTTCACTTTTCCTGATTTACTGAGCAAGGGTAGTTTTTCTCTAACCTTCCTTTATAAAATATTTTCAAGTTGAGTAAAAGGAAAAACTCATCTGCTGAGATAAAGGTTTTAAATTTACATCTCTAATACTTTCTGTTATAATCACTTGGGGAAAAAAGTTGTTGTGTTTTACTTTTTGTTTTGAGTTTTCTACTTTTAGAAATGGCAAAACACTATACCACCAGGAACTGCTGCTACTTGCTAAAACAGAATTCAGGTATTCTCCTGGTGAAGTGAATAGCAAATTCCCATTGATCTATTCTGTACCAAAATTGAGCCAACTGTGAGCTGTGTGGTTTGCTTCCAAGGGGGACCACTGCCAAGGATAGCAATATTTTCTGCATTGTGATTTGCAGTAGAATTAGAGGTATCTGGAGTATAGGTAGCACAACAAATTTATTGCATTTGGCCCTGACTTCTCCCCCATTCTCCCTCCAGCAATGTGCAAACGTCCCTTGGCTGCTCTGTGCACAGATTTATCAATCAGAAATTGAATGATGGGAGCATAGCACTGAGGGGTTTCATTCATGTAGTAGGTGTGTTTGGGCAGTTGCTACAGCTCTTTATTTGTTTGCCAAGTACATTTTCCTCATCCTTCCAAGGAGTCTGTTTCAAAAGAAACTTACCAGGGGCAGCTTCACTGCGGCACAACAGTGTCTAAGAACATGACAACCTAGGACAAAATCCTTTCCCCACTGATATCAGCAGGAGTTTTGCTGTCAAGGGAAAAGTCTTGGCCTTCTATCTTTGGTCCTGATTTCATCTAGTTGTTTATCAGCATAAAGGATTTTTAGGCCTCTCCAAAAACCTGAGGACAAGGGAAAAACTTATTTTTTGTTGAGTCCTGTGACAAGGCTTGAAATTGTACTATGATGTGATTTATCACTTGCCATAAGGCAGAGCAAAATACATATGAATGACTGATTTGCATCTCACAATTTTCAGGTTATTTTCCAGAAGACTGTATTGCTGGTTCTGCCTTTTCCTGGCTACAACATTCTGTATTAACAAGGAAATAAATAGGAGGCTTTTATGGTTAGCCAGATACAAAGTTAAAAAAATGCTTTACAAAACATCACAATGTCAAAAGTGTCATTTCATATCCAGTAAGGACCGGGAAGAATGGGAAGCCATGTGTTCCAACAGGAGTCTGGAGTGAAAGCAGCAGGCTGTTATTAATGAGAAGTATAATTTTTTGCTATAACCTGCGATATTTTCAGTAGGCAAGGCATATATGATATACTTCAAATAGTTATCATGCTACTTTAATTGAGAGTAAACAGCAAAAACTTACAGCTTGTCACATATTGAATGAAAAGACATTTTTGGAGCCACCTTTTCTCAGCTCCCAGATGTGCTCCCACATCCATGTGTTTGCTTCCTGTGAATGCTTCAAAGAGTTAGGCTATGTAGTGCACAAAGCCATTCATATGCACAAGAGTTACCAGCTTAATGCAGTTAGAATTTGAATTTTTAGGCATGCATGGCAATTTTCTCCATTTCATCTCTCCCAATGCCATTCATTTCAGTGAGGATGATCTGCAAATTTACAATTACATTTAAAAGGAATTATTAGGGGTATGAGTCAGTGGAATCTGAAAAGCTGTTCACCAAATGAAGGTGTTTACCTTATGGTGAGAAAAACAGTTGTTTCAATGGGCTACAGCGGGAGCTTACACACATAGCTCATAGCTCACAGTACCTTTTGCTTCAGCCTACCGCGTCCAAGATTCACACAGAGTTGGAGGCTTATGGCAGAGAACCTAGAGAAGATATGTGCCCTTCAGGAACTGCAGACGGAGCCATCTCAGAGCATACCAAATGGCTATAGATGTCTGTGAATAGTAACTGAATCAGAACCTAAGTTTAAGAGCCTGGATCTGAATCCTTCTCTTAGTGGGTAGCATTTTTATGGGACATCACAGAATCGCAACCTGAGCACCATAAAATTTTCAGAGCCAACATTTCTCCCTGGAATTTCAGGCAGAATGCCAATACCTCCCTTATAAATTAAAACAAAAATACAAAATGCACAAACTATCACTGGAGTCTTAAAAGTTTCTGAAAGTCTTCCAAGAACCCACCAGGAGATGAAGAAAGCTGGATCAAATTTCCATTAAATGCATATTCATTTCTAAGTTTATCTAAAAATAAACTTTTTAGCTTTGTCCTCATGCTTCAAAAGCTGTTGAAACTATTTTTTTTCATGTATTGTGTGTACCCCTCATTGTGATGGGGTGGGTAGTCATCTTGTTTGCTTGAGTGAAACAAACAGCTGACATTATTGGTACTAAGCAGTGTATAACTTGGTTTAAATAGGAGTCTTTGCAGTTTTTTTTAACTGCAGGCAATTGAGAGCATAAGTACAGAATATAAGATTAAGCTTCAGATACTAGTAATTTATTTGGAATCCCTAAAAAAAACATGGTGAAATTGCCTTTGAACACATGGCATTCAGAGGTTGAAAACCTGGCCACGATGAAGAACATTTTCTAAGATATTTAATATTAAATTGAAACTTAGAGTTGGTCTGAAACAGAATTCATTTGGTCAGAGTTACCATAAGGAGAACTGACTCCTAAGAATTATCCCACTGATTCCAGTGCAGAGGTCCCAGGAAAACGTGGTAAGATCCACTTTGGCACTAACCTCCCTCGGTCCCTCTGCACCTGGCAGACAGTGCTGTGGAGATGGTGGGGAGATGAATGTAAAGAAGAAGAAAAAAAAAAAGGCAAAATATCAGAAATATCAAAAACTTGAGGTTTTTAGCCACTTCCCCCTGCTTTCCAAAGGGTGGACCACGCAACCCACTTTAGATGTCTGGATCATCTAGAGGTTTGTAGATGTAGTGCCCCTGAAAACTGACACTGAACAGGATGCCACATAGTGGTAGCCAGAAAACCTACAGAGCTCGAAAATCCTTCCTACCCTCACTGAAGTTTCAATTTCTGATCCAGGATGATAATACATTGCCGTTCCATAACTGCTGAGTGAAGCTGTACAGGCGAACTGAACTCTAGCCCTTTGAAGGCTGCTTGTTGGCTGTGTTCATGCCATTTTTATAATAGACCACTGGTAATAGAGAGTACTGTTTCAAGAAGGGAGTGACGGGGGTTTGACTCCTCCTTCAGAAGGAGAGGGCTCGAACCTGTGTCCCTGTAACCCCAGAATTTGCCCTGTAGAGCACATTACAGACCCATCCTTTAGGGTTGTGGTGGGAGGAAAGGAAGACAGAGGGTGTTTGCCTGGCCATACCTCAGCCTGGAATATTAGACTCACATGGTTAAAAGAAAAACATGTGAAAAGGAGTATAACTTCAACCCACTCGTTGAAAGATTTCTATTCAAACAAGACGCCTTGGGTTTCTGGTCCCTCACCTCCGGGTGACTGCTCCAACCACAAAACTGTTGTGTAAATGTTGTGCACTGACACTAGTTTCTCTGAAGATTCAAATTAACACATACAGAGGCTAACTTCAGTGCCTGGCAAGCTTTCAGGTTGGCCACAAGGTGCCTATTGATTTTGAGCAGATGAGCATTATGCAATGCTGCACTGTTGTTAAGGCAGAGATGCTTAAATTGCTTTTAAACACAACTGTAGCCAGGAGTTTTAAAGGTGTGGATTCAATTCTTTGCAATCAAAACTCTACGGCACAGAAATTTTTTAACACCATTGTTTACTTAAAAAAATAAGCTATTGCAGAACAGGCCTTTCAAGCTCTGCTGCAGGTAAACCAACAGAAACAAAGAGAGGCCGTACGGCTCATTGCCTCTGGAAGAGAGCACACTGCAAACACTGCTTGCAAATATTGAATGAAGTGAAGTACAAAGGAGCATATTAATGAAGTCAAAGCAACATCACCGAACACTGAACTCCCAGCATTAATTAATTTCTCCTATTGAAAAAAGATCAAACATTTAAAGAACTGTATATGAAAAAAACACCATGCAACAGGAACTTTATATATGTATTAGATAAGGTGATGCAGATATTATCAGTTTCACAGGGGTGTCATGGTCACACCAATCTACTGATGAGTACTGTGTGAAGAAAAGCTGACTAAGTGAAGTTTGAGTTCAAAGAGTATCTGTTATGACAATGGAAATCAGCCATGAAGTCTGTTTAAAATACATGGTAAAGATGTCATAAACTTGGCAACAGGGAACTTCAGTTCTTGAAGAAAGCATCAGCAACCCCTGCAATGTACCCAGAGTGTGTATTAGATCCTTTAGAAAAGGAAAAGAAAAAAAAAAAAGCTGTTCTGCAGTACATAGCAACTGCCTTCCTCCAATGTGGGGAAGTGTTATTACATTCATCATTGGCTCCATTTCTTTCTCTGTTGTTGGCAACAACTACATCTGTCTTAGCAACTCAGGATATTATTAGGTAAACTCTGAACACCCTCCAAGGCTCTCAGGGCATCAATATATCTGTCACATTTCAAAATCATCAATTTCATGTAAAGAACTGACTCTTCCCAGCATCACAGCAGGGACCGTGACAGCAGCTGCTCAGGGCTGGCAGCACTGTCCCCACTGCACAAGCCTCCCCAGGTCACCTTCCCAGCCTGGCAGGGCAGCTTGCTCACCTTTCCCAGCCACCACCACTGCTTATGCAAGGGCTCTCCCTATATCTGGCTCCCCTGTAACCACGATACAAGGGAGATATTGGCCCAGGGGCCTCATGTTTGCTCTGAAGAACAAAGTATAACAGAGTATGTGGTGCCATACAAGTACAGGCAGGGCTGTGGGCAAGACTGGGGCTTCCATGGCTCAGGAGCTGCTGACTGGGGATGGGTACACTCATAGCTCAGAAAAATAAAGGATGAAATGTATGGTGTAAATGTCCAAGGACATTTGCCATCACGTCTTCAGCACCAAAAGCAACTAAACAGGCAGGCTGCAGCCCATCCCCAGAAGGCTGCTCCAGGCAGTGCCCTATAGGCCCTCAACCTCCTGCCCTGTCTTTCTGCTGCAGCCACTGCTGGTTCCCCATAGCTCCCTGCAGACCTGCAGCTCCATCCCCAGGCCACAGCTCTCTCTCCTGGTGAAGACAATGCTTGGCTTCTTGGGCCTCAGGACGAAGGAGTCAGAAGCTCTCTGGCAGCTAAGGGTTGGATTTGTTAGTGGTGACAATGTCCCGCACAAACTGCACCACTATTGTCCTATTGTGACAGCCGAGCTCCCTTTCTTTCGAGAGTTTGTCGTTGCAAAAAGTGTTTCCTGGGAAGTACTTTGTCTGTGAAGGCTGACATCTGCTTATCATCTGAAAACTGTTTGGGTCTCTGTGGAGGCAGATGCTTGTTGATAGTGGCAAACAGCAAACACATACACAAAAGCCTTCACCTTTGCTCGCCTATGAAGATCATTGCAGCACTTAACATTCATAATGAGCCCAGACAATGACATAGTTAGGAATTTGAGATTTCAAAAGAAGTCTTGGGAATCTAAATGATTTCTGTAAACATGTATCATGTTATTGATGAAGGAAAGGAGCATACTGTGTATCCTGAAGCCAGAAGAGACTCAGAGTACCCATACACTTAATAAAAAAATCTTTGTCTTCTTGCCAGTCAAACTGACTCCAAAACTCTTGCTGAATATTACAGTAGGAACTTTACAGGAGAATAAGATACAACTTTAATGACTTGATTGGCTTTTGTATATATATAACATTTTTCTCAAACACTATTCTGACTCCTTAGAAATGCTAGTAGGAGCAGTATTGCTGAAGAAGTTATGACCTTTATTGCTGAATATTATAATATTAAATAAGCAATAAGGACAAAAAATGCATGTAGCAAAGAAAATGAAGGCCTGGCATTACTCCACTGATTCCTTTGTAGTTATAGGAAAGCATGAATTTGCACTGGTATGCAAACACTGGTAATGAGGTGAAAGTTTCAATGGTTCTCTGTCGTACAGTAAAGAAGCTATCATGGACAAGATGAGATTCTCTAAATGACTGGACTGTCTGTTATGATGGCTGCAAAACTGAAATTTAGTTCTATATGCTGTTTCTTTTGACACTGCACCTCATTTTGTTCTCAGGCACCCTGGCATAAACCAGAGTCATTAATGCTACTTCAGAATAAAACTAGCATAAAAGAAAGATATTCTTGCTTGCAAAAAGTACGTGTTCTCAATATGAACTGGACTTCAGGAGAACAATACACATTAAGAGATAAATTTGGAAGTCAGTTACCTTGTTGAAAATTATAGACTACACTCAGAATAAAATGGTAAAATACAAGTGCTTAAACTCAGAATATAAATGAAATACCTAAATATATATATACATATAGAATAATAACTAAAAAAAAGCATCCAAAGTCAAAAAGTTTGTCCTTTTTTTTCTGAACTACACTGAGAACATATTTCAGCTTTCCATGATAATCAGGTCAGAGAGCCCACATAAAAATTACCTTACTATCTGGCACCTTTTGCATAGTAAGACATTCATATTGTTGAAATACACACAGCAGGTACACATTAATGAGTCTGTTGATAGTTATTAATACTGATAGAGTGGTTGCTGAGCTAGATTAGGGCATATTCTTATCAGCAGGTTTTACTCTGAAAAAGAAAGGAAGAAAAGGAAGAAAAGGAAGAAAGGAAGGAAGGAAGGAAGGAAGGAAGGAAGGAAGGAAGGAAGGAAGAGAAAGAAAGAAAGAAAGAAGAAAGAAAGAAAGAAAGAAAGAAAGAAAGAAAGAAAGAAAGAAAGAAAGAAAGAAAGAAAGAAAGAAAGAAAGAAAAAGAAAAAGAAAGAAAGAAAGAAAGAAAGAAAGAAAGAAAGAAAGAAAGAAAGAAAAAAGAAAGAAAGAAAGAAAGAAGGAAGGAAAGAAAGACAGAAAGACAGAAAGACAGAAAGACAGAAAGACAGAAAGACAGACAGAAAGAAAGAAAGAAAGAAAGAAAGAAAGAAAGAAAGAAAGAAAGAAAGAAAGAAAGAAAGAAAGAAAATCATGGGTAAAAAATATAAACTGGAAACTAACATCTGATTTAATCCTGGATGGGATGCTCAGAAACAGAGACATCATTGAAATCTCTGTTTATTGAAGTGAACATTGTGCAATGTCCTACAAATTCATTCCTTGTGCTAATCTGTAGTCCTGGAATTGAACCACATGTATTCTAATAAAATATTGTGGGTTTAAATAGTTAATTAATTATTCTTCAGATGAGAACATAATGGAGTTAATTTCTTGAAATTCAAGGAATCCCACAGAAGACAGATTGTTTTATAGTTTCCACATTTGCCTTCCATTCTTCGACATGCTCTCCCCTAGTTTTCTCCAAGAAATTATTTCATGGGCTTCAGCAGAATACTCTTCCAACAGTTGCACTGGGGAAGATGAAGTAAAACTTCTGTTAGATCAGGGATGCCATGAAATTTTTATCTGGATTAGCAAAATATTCTCCCTGGATGGACACATTCACACATTGCTTTAACTGTACTCCCTCATGTCATTGTGGGTTTTGTAATTTCATTTAGGTAGCAATAAGAAGTACAATAAGATTTCACAAGAATAAAAGCATATTCTGCTCTGGGATCCCAGAGCCAGAGTTATAGATTATGCCAAAGGTGAGATGCCAAACTTCACTGAATTATTTCATGTGAGCATATTCTCAAATTCAGAAGCTGATAGAAAAAGACAGATCAAAGTCTCCTCAAAATTGTCTTTTTGGATTTATACGGTCAGCAATGTTCTAGACTGAAATGTTATATGATCGAGCATGCTGCAGATTACATCCACCAGGAAATAAATCTAAGTAACATGGTCCTGAAGTTGACCTGGACAGAACTGTGTTCATAACTTTGGGAGGTCAATACTTGTGTCAAATCAAGTGAATGCTATGTAAATACAACCTTTCTCAATCTCTTGGACAAAAGTCAATTTTAAATGTTGCAATACCTTTAGAAAAAGAAATGTTATAACCACATTTGCATTACTTACTGGCTTCCTTGAGATGGCATCCCCCCAGGAAGTGTGTTATTCATAATCTCCCCATTTTCAATGACTGATTGCAAACACCATGAAAGAATGCAGGTATGATTGTGCATTCAGGAAGGTGCACCACCATAACATATAGAAACAACAACAGGTCTTAATTTTTCCTTGTCTCAGCAGAAATGTCCAAATATGTTACTGTATGGAATTGCTTTATGTTTGACAGTAAGATCAGTTTGGCTAGATGGGCTGGTTAATTCAGTTAATGATGATCTGGAGTGTTCTCTGCTCTGTAGCAAAGCATCATGGAGTACATTACTCTTTTGCACTTTACTGTAATGACTTCCTTGCTGGCCTCAGCTCTTTTTTATATGCTACCTAAACTCACTGACAATGTCTACACTGCTAAATAAAAGAGGGTTAGGAGCTGACTGAGCTCCCACCCTCTAATGTCTTGGCACTGAGTGTCTTGTACCAGTGATGTCTTGTACACAGTATAAGACTTCCCTAGGGTAAATATGTCTTGGGCAGCAAGAGTTGTGAGCCATAACAGAGCTGGGGAATGAGATAACAACTAAGCAGTGAATTGTTGGAGTGACCTTTCATTTAGTCCAGACTTATAAATTGATGACATTTGGAGCTCTGCATATGTGATTGTGCTGCTTTTGTATTGATATCAATATACTATAGTTTGCAACCTAGCTAACAAGGTTATAACGATGTCTAATCTGGGTGCTACGTATCTTAAATTTCAGGATCTCTTATGCTGAGGATGGGTGAATATTAAAGTCATTCGTGCAGACATAGTAGAACATACCAGGACTGCTGTAAAATATAGCCAGGCACTATTACAAAGAACGAGGGAGACAACTGTATTCTTTTTCAAAGACTGCTTTACATGTCTCTGTTTATGTGCTTGACACTTTTTGTTTGACTGTATGAATTTAAATCTTGAGCATCTGTTAGGAGGAGTACTCATTTTAGTCAAATAGAAGTTATTGAACTCACTACAAGGATAAATGGGTGAAATTAAAGGGCCTCTGATATATATAAGATGAGAATAGCTCCTCTAATGGTCCCTTCTGGGCTTAAACTTTATGAATCTATGTTTCATTTCCTGCTTGCTCAGTGATAGAGATAAGATATCTCCAGGGGAAATACCAAGAGTCCTTCAGAGAACAATAGGTAGGCTATTAATCTGAAAATGCCTACCTGCCTGGTTCAGGCTCAGGTTAACAAGCTTATTGTCCCACTTCTATGGCTTGTGATCAAAGGACATCCATCTGCTAAAAAACCTTCACAGAGAAGAAGAAAAGCGGAGAGCAAAGCTACTTGGGGAAGGGCAATGTGGGCAGACAGTGAGGCAGTAACTGTAGGAGATAGTGTCCATCTTGGTCCAAATATCATAGGTGCCCAAATCAAATGTAATAAAACCTATAAAGCAAGCTGAGGTGTGGGTAAACCTCAGTGCTAGTTTAACTGCGCTCCTCACATAGTTACATTTGCAGAAAACAGTTATAAACTGTGCTTTAGAAGGTTGTTTTGAATCACTGTTAGCAACAGCTGCTGGCAACTTTGAAAGGATAATTGCCTCCAGAGACCAAGCCCACTTGGATCAGCCAGAAAGCAGAAGCCAGTCCTAGTAAAAAGAGTGTTTGAAACACAGTCAGTCCAAAAGTGGTTGAACTGCAGTGTTTCCGTGGGGATCTATAGAGTCAGAGTGACCCAAAGCTTGTTAACCTGCAGTTAACACTCAAAGGCTGCAAAGAGTATACACAAATAAGTTCTAGCAATGCCTTCCCAAGCCACAGTGAAAGGCTGACCAATGTACTCAGAGCCTTCCTAACCTATTCCCTGTCATATCATAACTCACAATACCATGCAACACACTTGGTCCTGCTGCTTAGCAATGTACCATCTTCTTGGCCTAATTGTTTTGCCAATTGAAATTACTAAGGTACCAGCTACCACAGCTAGGACATAAACATCTCAGGAGGTGAGGTTCTCCCTGGACCTTTGCTGGAAGATGGCATACAATGTGGTATGATGTTATGAACCATATTCTGGATCCTCATACACAGAGAGAAAAATATTTGTAACATTCAAGTTAAATGTTCAAGACATATATGTTACCCAAGATATATAGGCTAATTACCCAGCCAGTGTACATACTGACAATACTTCAGTGCACTAACATGGCTTTCAGCACAGATTATAAATCTTTCCCTGGACCCTGGATACTTGTAATTACTAATCAAGTCCACTGTTAGCAGGACATGGGTTTGTTAATTTACAGCTAACTCAAGTATGCCTAGATTAGCTGCCATAAGCTCTCCATTAAATCATAGGCATATTCTAACAGAAACCATCCTTACCCTTCCTTTGATTTCACATGTGGATCCCATAGTCACCTGAGTGATCTTTCTGAGATCTGAGCACAGGCAGGCTATATACTCTCTCTCAATTTGTCTTTGCTTTTTGAAAAATTTTTGCCCTTCCCCAAGGAAGAAATACACTGGTCCCATGCTATCTTCTTTAACGTTGTCAGTGACCAGTCCTGCTATTAGTTTTGTTATGTATCTCACCATTTCTCTCTGTTTCTTTTACCTGGAGCCATTCCACATCTCCCTCTTCTCTTGTTCCTTAGGAAAAACCAATGAGATATAGTCCCAAAAACAAGGCCTCAGTAGACTTACATGCTTACAGTGTTTCCTTTCCTCATAGTATATGTGAGCCCTCTTCCCTTAAAAGAGTGCAAGGTAGTTGAAATCTGTACTTTATAAGCAATAAAACTGTTTATAGCGCTTGCAGGGATGCCTGCCAAGCGGGGTTATACTGATATGTCAGCAGCTCTGTTATGATAGCAGACTGTGGATATTTCAGTTCAAAGGTCACAATATCCTGTCAAAAAAAAAAAAAAAAAAAAAAGAGATAAACTTACATTATGTGTGGAGTGTGTCTGAACAATCTATCAGTAAAGAGAAAGGATTCAGAGAGGACGCTAGGTAAGTACTGTCAAATTATATGAACTTTTATTTAACCTTTGGCAGCATAGTGCAAGAGGCAGGGACTGCCTGGGAGGGTGTAACAGGGCAACTTGGATGTATCCTTGCTTCCATCTAATTTTGGATGGAAGTTGCTTCACAACTCCATCCATGGGGATCCAGTTATGTCTAGAACTTACTGATGCCCTCAAGTATCGCAGTGGGGAGTTTAGTAACACCATCACCAGGGCCAATATTAGATCTGTTGACCCTTCCAGGTCCAAAGTAACAAAATTTGATATTTTTTTTGCCAGTGCATCCAGCATTTCCACAGATGATTCATTAGTATGAGTAGTGCGAGCCAAAATTAAGTTCAAATTCTGCACTCATATCAATAGTGTAGGAGGTTGGGGATTTTTTAGGATCCTGCCTAAGCAATGTCTTATGTAGTTTGGAAAGGATGAATTTTTAAGTCTTTCATGTAGCTCTTATTTCTCTTAGCTACAACCTATCCCTAAAACACCACCCTCCTCTGAGGTATTCAGCACCACACTGGCTTCTTCAAGCCCAAATGCTGACAGTTATACTCATCCAGTGAGGGAAAAGAGACAGAACCATGTTACTTATATAACCAGTTGTCACTTAAAGATGTTGAAAATTATCTTATGCACCTCTCTATAAACCCATAATCTCACATATATGTACACTGATAAACTGGGATTCATTTTGGGTAACTACAGTATGGAAGGAAATCTTCATGAGATTCCAAATAAGCAATCAGGAAATGGTTTATTTAATCCATTAGTGCAGTTCACTTCCAATTGTCAGTTCAGTTCTAAATGTGGGTATCTTCCAAGCCACCAAGTGACTAAGAAAACAGTGCTGCTGGTGGAGGATTAGTCACTATGTTGTGATGTGTTTCTGTACATGCCTTATGGATAGATTTCTGTGGGTTGAGATAAACTGCATGTTGCTGACACACTCTCCAGCATGAATATGTGTGAAGTGAGAGAATATATTTGAGTCTTCTTGTGTCATTACCCATAGGGCTTGGGACTAATCTATGTAACTGGTTTTGTCATAGTATAATGCCATTATCTACGCTGAAATGGCTTAATGTTTGAGCCTAAATTTGCTTATGCCTGTTTTGGCCAGTAGTCAGAGGCTTTCAGATAATAGGACACCTGGATTTGGGAAGCTGTCGCTGGGGATGCAGCTCTGGAGTTCAAAGTCCCAGTCCTGCCTTTGCCTTCACCCAGGGAACCTGATCTCACATCTCCTTACATTAACTGAAGATTCCCAAAAATTAATGCTAGAACCATCTTCCTGCATGAACAGACCATGGCATAAGATTGGCCAGGTTATCCTTTTTCATAGTAAAACATGTCAGAAGGCTTTTGTAGGCTTTCCTGTGACTTATTCTTTCAGATCAAAGAATATCCCTGTTTGTAGTAGCAAAGGGGGTCTACCCTGCACCCAAGGTGTCCACTACCTATAGCCCAGCCAGAGCCCCCTGCCTCGGTTCATGCAGGAATTATGTAGTGTGGCAATCTTCCAGACAAAATCCTTTTACTGCCAAGTCTGCCCACTCTCCTCTCAAATGCAGCACTGTTCCTACACCGTGGCTTTTGAACAATTCTCAGTGCATCATTCCAGCAGGAACTAGAGCTCAGCAAGAGTATCACTCAAATAGAGATAACTTTGAAAGTTGATTGCATCTTTGTTGTTTGGACATCAAGGCATTTAATAGTCTGTACAGAACTTAGCTCACCGACAGGTAGAGCACAATTATAATGCAGACTTACATTTAGACTAAACTCTAAATCTGTAACTATAGCTCTGTATTTTCTCAGTGATTCCAAACAAAAATGTGATAGGTGAGAAGAATAGCTTTGTTCTTCCCAAATGCCACCCTTGAAAATTCAAGCTGGGGTACCACTATGAATTTGACTCTTTCCATTTCATGCAGCAGAAAATGCAACAGAATCATAGAATATCCGTAGAAGTTGGAGGAAACCACAAGGTCATTGAGTCCAACTTCTTGGTCCCCAAAAGACCACCCAAAAAATCAGACCATGTGTCTGAGAGCATTGTCCAAGCACATCAACAACTCCAGCAGGCTCAGTGCCTTGACCACTGCCCTGGGGAGCCTGTTCCAGTGCCTGACCACCCTCTGGGTGCAGAACCTTTCCCTAACACCCAGCCTGACCCTCCCCTGTCCCAGCTCCATGCCGTTCCCTTGGGTCCTGTCGCTGTCCCCAGAGAGCAGAGCTCAGCGCCTGCCCCTCCGCTCCCCTCGTGAGGAAGTTGTAGACCATGATGAGGTCTCCTTTCAGTCTTCTCTTCTCTAGGCTGAACAAACCAAGGGATTTCAGTTTTTCCTCATATGCCTTGCCCTCCAGACCCTTCACCATCTTAGTTGCCCTCCTTTGGACACTCTCTAACTGTTTTATGCCCTTTTTATACTGTGGCACCCAAAACTGCACACAGTACTCGAGGTGAGGCCACACAGCACAGAGCAGAGCGCGACAATCCCTTCCCTCGCCCGGCTGGCAGTGCTGGACCTGATGCACCCCAGGGTACGGTTGGCCCTCTTGGCTACCAAGGCATACTGCTGGCTCATATTCAGCTTGCTGTCAACCAAAACCCCCAGATCCTTTTCTGTGGGGCTGCTTTCCAGTTGCTTGTCCCCTGGGCTGTACATATAGCCAGGGTTGCTTCTTGCCAGGTGCAGAATCCGTCACTTGCTCTTGTTAAACTTCACATTGTTGGTGATTGCCCAGCTCTCTAAATTTGTCCAGATCTCTCGGCAAGGCCTCACCACCCTTGACGGAGTCAACAGCTCCACCCAATTTGGTATCATCTGCAAACTTGCTCAAAAACCATTCAAGTCCTTCATCCAAATCAATTGTGAAACCATTGAAGGGGACTGGCCCTAAAATGGAGCCCTAGAGAACCCCACTAGTGACAGGTTGCCATCCCAGTGTAACCTCATTTAAAAGAACCCTTTTGGCACAACCTATCAGGCAATTGTTCGCCCATCTTATTATGCTTTTATCTAGCTGTATTCAGCTAAAATCGCAGTTTGGTATTTTTACCATGCGCTACCTCCACTAAGAGATTATGTCTGCTATTTATCAACAAAGGTGTCTGGTCAGCTCAGTTACATTTGAAATGCCAAAGTAATACTGAGATGAAAAAAATCAGTTTGATCAGATTAATATGGGGCTCAAAGCTACATTGATATGATCAGCCTATTTTTGAAAAGTAAAAGATGACTTGAAAATAATTGTAATTGCTAAATTACCAAATTCTAGAATTTTATATCTACAAAGCAATGATCATCATTTTTTTCTGGTCCTAAAACAAAATATTGTGGTGGCTTTACCTGGCTGGGCAGCTTAACTCCACCACAACCACCTTCCTACTCCTCTTCCCCAATGGAAGAGATGAAGAAATTACAATGGAAAAGGCCTCAAGTGTTGAGATAAGGACAGGAAGATTACTCACCAATTGCCATCACAAGCAAAACAGACTCAACATAGGGAGATCAGACTAGAACAGTGAGAACCTAAAAGCAAATTAAAAACACCTTCCCTCCAATCCACCCTCTTCTACCTCGTCCCCCCGAGTGGCACAGGGGAACAGGGAATGGGGGCTGCGGTCAGTCCTCAATGCTTTGTCTCCACCACTCCTTCACGGTCACTCTCTGCCCCTGCTCCCTGTGGGGTCCCTCCCAAACTGAGCCTGCGGGGGCTGCCCACAGGCAGCAGCTCTTCAGGAACTGCTCCCACACGGCTCCGTACCACAGGGTCCATCCCCCAGGAGCAAACTGCTCCAGCACGGGTCCCCCACGGGTGGCAGCTCCCCCCAGACCCCCTGCTCCTGCGTGGGCTCCTCTCCACGGGCTGCAGCTCCGGCCCGGGGCCTGCTCCTGCGGGGGCTCTCCATGGGCCGCAGCCTCCTCCAGGCCACATCCACCTGCTCCACCGGGGGCTCCTCCACGGGCTGCAGCGTGGAGATCTGCTCCGTGTGGGACCCATGGGCTGCAGGGGGACAGCCTGCTCCACCAGGGGCCTCTCCACGGGCCGCAGGGGAACTGCTGCTGCCTGCCTGGAGCACCTCCTGCCCTCCTGCTGCACTGACCTGGGGGGCTGCAGGGCTGGTTCTCACTCCTCTCTCCCAGCTGCTGTTGCACACCTTTTTTCTTTTTTTTTTTTTCCCCTTTCTTAACTCTGCTCTTCCAGAGGCCCAACCAACATCACCCATGGCCCAGTTCTGGCCAGCGGCGGGTCCCTGTGGAGCCAGGTGAAACTGTCCCTTATCTAACGTTAGGCAGCTGCTGGGCTCTGCTCACAGAGGCTACCCCTGCAATCCGTGTCCCCCCACCCCACTACCAAACCTTTGCCATGTAAACCCAATACAAATATATATTTTTTTCTTATCATCTTCAGTGAATTAAGAATAAATATTTTTTTAGGAATTCTCATGTCTAATGTTCATTGATTAAATAGATTTAATATGAAAACCCTGACACAAGTCATGGAATCAGTTTCAAAATTATTCTGATGAAAACACTCTATTGTTACATCCATTACAGTACAGTTAAATGTGGTGTATGAACTGGAGGCGTTGATGTCTCAGGCTAAGCCACATAATTGAGCTGAGGGGATTTTATTATTTGTGCTGCGGTTGATAATTTAGCCTAAAGTTCTGAGTGAATCTGATGATCTTTACACAGTCCTGCAGGACTACAGTCCATCATTATGTCAATACAAAGTACTACCTTCGGTCCCTGTAGAGTCCAAAACGCCTGTTCTTCAGATAAGAGTTAGATCATACTACATTAGAATACAATGCAATGTTGTCACGAGTGTTATTTCAAAGCCCTGAGGGTGTTGTAACTGGATTTCTTTTCACTGGACCTGCTAATGCTTTTCAGGCACAAAATAAGTATTCTTTCTGCACTCCTTTAGTTTGGATACCATCAGCCTACCTCCAAGCAACTGGCAGTGAAATCCAGCATTCCTGCTGGGAGAAAAAATAGAGGCTTCTGCTATCAAAGGCAGTGCACAGCACTGACTCGGGACTAAGTATTTTATAATGTAGGTTTGCAAGTTTGCAAATGGAAGTCTGGAAGTCTTGGAACAAAGAGCTGGCTATGAAAACTTTTATAACATGCAAAATAAAATACACGTGCGTGCACATATGTTTCTATGAAACAAAGCCTTTTTTTTTTTTTTAGTGTGTCATTTGTGAAAATCTGTTCCTGCGCCTTTATGTCACAGACAGACTGCATAGTCCAGCTGTCACGTACACACTAGTAGTATATTTATGAGGCTTCTAAAAAATGTGAGTAAATATGGGGCAACTGTAGTTACAAGAGTAAAGATTTCTCTTCATTTTTGGCATTGTTGTAAATTAAGATCTAATACATATTCTACCTCAAGGGTAACTAATTAGATAAAAGTTAGTTGTTTGCTAGTGTGCCTATTATTTGTCCTGTGCAATGTGTCTTGATCTACCCACCATACCTCCAGTTTTACCCTGGGTGTTATTCTCCAACACACTTCTGTTACAGACAGATTATTCTGAATCTTCACTTGCTATGAAAAGACATTCTTTAATACACCCAGTCTACCTTTTCAAGTAATTCACAATTGGCCTGAGTACTGAAGAAACAAGCAGGAAAGAAGAGGCAGACAGGCTGAAAATGCTGAAGGGGAAGAGAAAGGTCCTGAGAGAATGTGTTTAAAACAGTCTGTTAACCCAGATATTGCTTCCCTCAGACTCTCTAGCGGCTGGCTCACATAGAAATTTCATTTTCTATCGTAGAAGATTAACTGAAAAGAACTTCTTAATAGAAAATGGAAGTTTTACATTTGCAAGCTGCTTGAGAGGTGCACAGTTAAAATCACCTGATCCAGTCTAGATGAGAAAATGCCAAAAAATATCACTAAATGGGCTCAGAATTTTTATGAAAAGGAAGACAACCTCAGCCTATCCAAAATGCTTCTATCTACTACTCTAAATCCTTCAGTGTTTGGCGCATGTTTTTCTCTACCTTTCTGCAGGTTTTATTAGCATATTTTCCTTCTTCCACATCAGTAACTTATGCTCAAAATGGCAATCTTACCATCCCCAAAAACAAAACAGAATGTCACTGACAGAGCCAGCTGCAGTATAGGAAAGATTAATTGCATAAGTGCTAGGTTTACAGGCAATGTGGGCATATCATTCATGTCAGGAGTAAGGCAGATTTAGAGCTCCAGCCAGGAATATGAGGTGTTTACTTCAGGTAAAGAGTTGCTCTCAACCTCCTTTATTAAATCAACAACAGTAGGCGAGGACATCAAAAGATGGCCCTGTGTCCCTGCTTGCAAACTTCTGAAGAGCCACATCCATGCTATTAAATGCATCCTTTCCAATGAACGGTCTGTGACCCCAAGGTCAAGTGATGGGAAGGGTGGAGAGGGCCTCCACACCACTCAGGTCTATCCTGACCTAGAGCAGGCTGGTCACGTTGATGTTGCTTAGCAGTAGTTCTTCAGATATAATTTAGATCATAGTACGTCAGAATGCAATGTTGTCATGAGTGTCATAGCAACTGGTCCAGGATCTAGAATATAATTATTCCTGTATGTGTTTTTCTTTTCAGCTCAAAGTTCAGAAATTATAAAAGTACCATGTTGTAGCTGATCAATAACAAATCGAGGCTTGCGTTGCCTGCCCTGAAATGCAGATGCATTGGGTTTATGAGAACGAAGAGCCTTCTGGGATCCCTGGGACTGTGCAGAATGGAAAGAACCAGATCTGGTACAGTCTCATCAACAATGGCTTTTAGGATCGTCCCTGAACTGAAGAATATCCCTACTTGTACCTGACCATTGGCTTCGAGAGAGTTAGTTGGAGTGGTCCAAAAACAAAAACTGGGAGCAAAATAGTGGTTCTGAGGTGTGGACAATCAGAAGTCTCTCTGCCTGGTCCCGTCTTTATTTAGCAGTGTAGCTGTATCAACAAGACTCCTTTGTAGAACTGTACAAGGGTGTCTCATTACGTTGGCTTACATCCCCCAAGAAGTGAAAATATTTAAGAAAGCAGTGATAGGCATTAGGGTTTGGCCCATTCCCTCCCTCATTTTTATGTGAAAGTGTGAAATAATTTGATCCATTCCAACACTGGAATAGATGACACACTTGTACAAAGTGACTTCACTCTCCAGAAGCAGAGCAGATCTGTACCATCACAGGCTGATAAAGACAGAAGAGAAGGCAGCAATAGTTTGATAAACTTATTGGGAAGTTGTCTGTAGAACTGGACTTACTGTGAATAAAAAAGATCACAGTGACTCATATTTCTGATTCTTCATCCAAAAACATTTTGAATACCAGCTAACTGATGAGATTAAAATAGTCAATGATGAATGAGGTCTAAGACATTTTATCCTCCAAAAGGCAGATGAGACAAACACATGCCTTTTGATACAACCACATTTGATATGCTAACAAAGTAGGGAGATACAGCAACTGAGGAAGCAGAAGGAAGGAGAAGATGAGGTTAACACAGCTTTTTCAGCAAATTGCACAAATCATGGCTTTTTGTGTTGATAAGAGGAGACTCTTAGGTCCGGTGAGGATGAGAGATTGTAACATGTAAGACATTTGCAGTGGTCCATAACTGTGTATATGTGACAAGACTTTATTTCTATTGTAGCAACTATTGCTCTAAACCCTTTAATAAACAAAAGGGAAAAAAAAATATGAGAATTACACTTAAAGCATTTCTTAACTTCTATTGATTTTACCTTTCTCTTTGGCAGTGGATGGTGTCATCGTGGGGAAACATCAACTTTTTTTGAGCAATCCTTTTAACTGTTCTAAGAAATTCATTTACACAGGCTCTGCTCTGAGGACCATGGATATTAGTTTTCTAATCTTTCTAAGAAAAGAAATAGAACACAGGAAAAGGCAATTCTTATCACTGGAGTGGACTTCCAGAAGTGTATAAGAGTACATTATTAGTTACTTGAACATCCAAAAAGCTTTTACCAATATCATGCCATCCTTACAGCAGAAGTTCTTAATGTCTCTTGGTATCTACGTGTAGTCACCAAGAACTTTATGAGCAGCTGCCACATGAAAACTTATTATTACACAGTTGTATTTTGACTGTGACTGTCAAAACTGTCGCCACTGGGAAATTGGCAACCACAGAAAAAATGTGTTTGAGAACTATAAGGATAACTCTAAATGAGTGCATGCAGAGAGATTTGAGATCATTTTGCCTGTGCTCAGAGCTGGTCCTGAAGTGTGGTGCTGTGCCTGAGTGAAAATTCTAGAATGAAGAGTCAAGTTATGAAACCATGCTCTGTAAGCTGGACCTGGGACCATGCAAACATGCTTTCTGAGCATCCAGGCTGATAAATCCCTGTAAAAATGGTGCTGGGACTGTGTGTTCACCAATGCAGTTGTGCCCATGGGTGCTGTACCTAGAATTCCACCATACCAGGTAACAGGTGATAGCTCCCACCAACAGGGAATCCCCCATTCAGTTTTCTCACAGATTTTAGTATTGTCCTGTGGACTTCCAGAATCTCAAAACTTTCCCTTTTTCCCCCCATTTTTATTACATTTCAGGTATTTGTCTCCAAGATGACTTGTATTATTTTACATTCATTATAGTAATAACTGTCAAGTCAATCATAATTATTTCTATTTGTTTCTATATGTTTTGATACCTATGCATTTAGAGATTTGCTACCAGCAATTTAATGTCTCTACTGGACAGCAATATGCTAGTAATTAGCTGTTTATGAAATATATTTCAAATACTTTATATATATAAATTAGCATGAAAGGAAATAAAGACACTGCATCCTGTAACCTCTTATGAATTCATCCAAGCTGTTTTCATTTTCTGTTTTCACAGTACACTTATTTAAAACCTTGGACATCTGCTGCCACACAAAGTAAAAGACGTATAAATTGGCGATGTGATTTGCTCTATTACGTGCTACATTACAGACTGGGGATAGCTCATATGGGTGCCACTGAAGTTGTTGGTAGTGGACGCCCAAGGGAGCGAGTAGCAATTATCCATGGCCTCATAAATCCCTCTGCCATTGCCAAAGAAAGGCACACAGAAAAGCTACTGTTCTTAGCAAGAGCGATCATCACAGTGTGCTTGCAAGCACATTGTTTGTAGTACAGAATAATCCCTCTGAATGTACATTACCTGAAGAACATTTTTAAAGCCACTTATCCTTGCCAGAGATGACTCTTGTTGTCATTCTCCTGTGTATTCTTCTTTCTTCTAAGTGATGCTGCCAGCAGAGAAATAGTCATGAAGCCTATGCTAAAGTACATGACAAAAAAGATTTGATGCTGTCATTGACATTATCTCTTCTGACAACAGCCAAATTACACTAGCGTGTATATATCAATAGCACTGAGTCTTTGGTACAATTGCTAAAACACAAGAAAGAAAGAATAAAAAGACTGTAGGCCCAGACCAAAAGCATGATTGGCTGCTACAGTAACTTTCTACCTGAACAATAGGAGTTTTTTATATGTGCTAACAAGTGATGCCATGCGATTAGCCCAAATGGCAGCAACCTGTCCTTCTCGATTCACAAGGAAAGTTCCCTACCCCAGGGTCATCTGTGTTGGGAAGAAGAGCTGTTACTAACAGCCATATGTACTTCATAGCCAGTGTACTTCTGACACGAAGTCCTTGGACTCAGAAACTAAAACTCTTCCTCAGAGTCCTACTCCTTCCATCATAATGTCACATTTCTTCAGTTCTGCTCCCCACTGTGAATTAGTCAACCTGTGGCAGAAAATTGAAATTGGCACTGGATTTCAGTGAGGATGGAAAAACACACTTTCTGAAAACTTCAGATCTGATTCTCTGATTCTTTTCTGATGCTGAATGGATCTGGAAAAAAAAAAAAAAAAAAGCAAACAATTACAGAAAAGTAAAAAGGAGAGTTATTCAAGAATAAACAATAGGCTAGGGTCACAGTATTCACCTGGGGTGGGAAAGACCTCCTATCTAGGCTCATTTTTTAGAGAAATCTTGTTGATTAGGGGCTCCTGGCAGTGCTGGAAGTAGTTTCTCTAAACCCCAATCCAACTGCATGAATAACAGCATAGTCCCTAGGCAGGAAAAGAGCAGCACATACAAAGTAATTTTATTGCATTCATGCTACATAGTTCCTCTTTTTCTTCATTAAATTTTAATTGCCCTCTGCTACCAAACCATTCTGCATTGACCAGCATTGTTCTCAGCCCCATCGGACACTAAAAGATAGTTCTTCACAGCCATCTCCTGCAAGGCTTGTTGTAGGACTTCACTCCTTGAGGGCTTGTAGCTCTTCATTCTTTGAGCTTCACCAAGCCATTGTTCTTCAATCTCTTTTGTTTCTCCAAGTCCTATTTCAGTCCCATTTCTAATCTTTGTTTCTATTTTTTGTTTATTTTGAAACCTTCTAGATTTTCACCTCTATGCAAATCCCACCCCCTGGTCCTTCCCTTGTTCCTGAACTAATTCTTCACTTGCCAACAAGTAAGTACCAACTGCAGTCCTGCACTGAATACAATCACATTTACACTTAAGATCTTCCTATAGGCAAAAAGAAGTGAAGATTTTAAACAAAGCCAAGGATTTGTTGCTAGTGTAATGAAGTTTTAACTCTCTAATCAAGAAGTTATTATTAGCGTCAATCTAATTATTAGCGGGAAAGAAGAGAGGAGAGGGGAGGGGAGGGGAGGAGAGGGGAGGGGAGGGGAGGGGAGGGGAGGGGAGGGGAGGGGAGGGGAGGGGAGGAGAGGGGAGGGGAGGGGAGAGACAAATCACCAGAGGAAGTCATAGTATTATAAAAAAGACTTCAATAAGGATACAGTTAAAATTGTTTTACACCCACTTCTTAACACTTGCCCTTTTTTCCACTGTTGTGGTCCACCTTCCACTCTCCCTGAGTGTAAAGCTCCTTTGTTTCAGTGTTGCAGGTCATTGGTATGCCAGGTCTTTGCCAAGAGGAGTATGATGCTGATGACGGGCATTTCTTCCTCCATGCTCACTGCATGAAGCTATCATTATATATCTTCTATCACACCGTACACCTTGCTCTCAGTTTTCAGGATGGCATTTCTTTCACTATCAGTGGTTGACCACTGAAGAGCTGTTTACAGCCCTGTGGTCTCCAGGATCACGTCGTGCCCTTCTGTTATCTTCTCATTCCTGCACTCCTCTGTATTCCATGGTCTGTCATCCCTCATTGAGACCTCTGCTATGATACCATTCCTTTATATTGCATCATTTTTCCAGGGTCAGAAGTATTTAGTTCCACACAAAATAACAGCTTGTTAATGCTATCTATTTAAAAATTATGGTTATACCATATGATTATACAGAGCTAAGCAATAGTAAAACAAATTAAGCAATGGCCACCTGGTCATTAGGAAACTGCTGTTAACAACAGCTTGTTTAGCTAAACAAGCTAAAGCAGAGCTGCAGGCAGCCCAAGAAAAACCCAGTCAAGGCCTGACAACTCCAGAGGCTTAGCAGCATTAGCGTGAAGTCTCTGGTCTGTTACTAGCAATGGCAAGCTGCATCTACTGGGGTACAGGGCTGCTCTTATTTGCTCAGGACACTGACTTTTGGTCGTCTGTCTGGCAAGTCTTACAACATTACCTGGGGTGCATTGAGACAGATTTGAAACTTCCTATGGTGTTTGAGATCAGGAGTGACTTGTGATTAGTGACTTGGCTCTCCTGCTGCCCCAGGTTCCCACCAGGTTCAGAGAGAGGTGGGTACAACATTTGCCACAGCTGACCTCCACCACAGGAAAAGCCCTCTCTCTCCCTGACAGCCCAGTGGTGAAACAGATACAGCAAATTTCACGGTTTGCTTCCACCTAAGTACACATTTTCTGATTGATACCTACTTACATTTTGCAGTCATTCTCATTGGGGTCCTTTTTGGCTGCTCAGCAGCACCACTAGAGTGCTTACTAGAAAGCTGCCTAAACTTGGGACATTGCTCTGAGCTTGATTAAACTCAACTGGCATCAGAGAATTTTATCCCAGAGGATTATTTGGCAAATGATAGCTGCTTCTTACTTCTGCAGCAATGCTTTCAAAAGCCCACAGGATCTGGATGCAAATTTCTAATGAGGACATTTTGTAGAGTAATCTCAGCGATACTGTTCAGTGTTAACACCAATTTGTGGCTTCTTTCTCTGACAATTGAGGATGGAAGAAGGATTAAAATGGATTTTACTTCAAATAGTGTCCTGGTTGTCTAGTATATATGAAGACTGCATTTTCTTTCTGTTTCTATGTGTACACTTTTATCTTTTTTGCAGGAGTACCTGCAACTGGCATGTACTTTTTGCTATGGAAGTGAGATAGTTTTTATTTGTCTTATCTTCTTCAATGAGAAAATACAGAACCAAATTGAAACAGCAGGCAAAACAGTAGATATGCAGAAAGCAACATGCAGTCATGCCTCCCCTAGGCTGGAGCTGTCGTCAGCTACAATAAAGCCAACAGACAGGCTGTGCAAAATAAGCCAATAATCTATCTCTCTGTTCAGTTCATATAGAGCTTTGCATGAGGTGTGATCCAAGGGAAGTACTGTTTTTGGGAGAGAGCCAATATCTGGGAATATTTTCCTCTCCATCTGATGTGAAAGAGCCTCAGTATGGTGCTGCAAACACTAAAGGCTCTGGCTGACAGCGAGTCCAGATGTCTGAGGTCACACGTACCACCATACCACCAACTGTATCTCAAAGAGAAATGTGGAGTCTGAAAGCCAGTGCTTCGTACACATCAGAAGTCCTTAAGGCTGAAAAATATTCTCTGGGTGGCATGAGGTGATTTGGTGCCAAGTAGTTTAAAAGCCTTCTCAAACATATGTATTTGCTTTGCTCTGAGGCACCAAGTCCATTTTGAGCACTGCAGAAATCAGAGCTATAAAGGCAATCAGTTCAGGGGGATGGAAACAATTTTCCTTTTTTCATATGTCTTCAAAATGGTTATTTTGCCATCATGGAAGTTTGGAGGGTCACTGAGAAAGACTGGAGCAGAAGGACTTTAGAATAGGAAAGTACTATAAGAAGCAGATTTAGTGGAGAAAATGGACAATAGCAGAGATACTGCTGTGGCCATTTCTTCCCATATTGTCCCACTTACTTATACTGGTTGGTGCTGTTTCATGTGATTAGAGCTGTGTAAAATAAAGTTCTTAATCTAAGGCAGTTTTTGCAAACAGAACGTGTTTGTCATAATGCATTTTCAATATTTATATGGAAAAAAAAGATAACATAGAAGGTATCGGTCCTGAGCTATATCAGCACTTACAGATAAGGTGAATGCCTGCTAGCAGATTTCTGTTTACCTTGGTGAGAATCTGTTTTTACTGATACCAGTGCAGATTTCTGTCTGTCAAAAGCATCACCTTTTGTAGTACCAGTAAGACCTCTCAAGCTCTTGTGTAATTTAGCTGTGATGCATTGTTGTCCTGTCAGAGAGACTTTGGGGGCACAAGGATTCAGGATTATCAATCACCTTTGTGGGAGGCAGGATGAGGAGAGGCAGCAAGTGTGGTGGTTACTCCAGGGGCAGGAGTAAGTTGATATTGGGTCCTGTTGTCCTATCATGGGAGAGGATTTATGAGCCTGGGCTGCAGGAGGAATGGGGAAGAAGTGAAGGAGTTGACCATTGGGCCATGCAACGCAATGCAGCCCCTCAACCACTGCCAGGGAGCTTGGGGACTGCCTTATAGGCTCTTTGGAAAATGCCCGTTTTCAGCACCAGGCTTTAATATGTGGGTCTGAGCTGTCATCAGCACCTCATGATTTCCCTTCAGAAACATCTCAACTCCACTGCATCACCATCATCCCCACCTCTGGCCTTCTGCAGGTCCCAGAGCATCACCCAGCTCACATCAGTACTGGGAACCAGCAGGAAACAGCACCATCAAGCTCCTGGCTGAGTCCCAGACAGCAGGTTTGCTCCTTGTGGCATGAGTGGAGGTCCTTCTCTGATTACCCATTTTGATTCTGTAGAGAAACTGTTTAATGCATGAAGTTGCTCAGTGACTAAGCCTGTTCCCTGTGCCTCACCCATTCATTATACATTTGGCGTTGCTAGTTACACTGATGCTAACCCTACTGAAGATCTGGATGAGCTGGACAGCTGTGACTGCTTGCATAACGTATGGTATGCCTCCAGCAGTGCCTTTCTCCCTTGTTACCTTACAGCAATAGAAAGGATGTCAATGTTTAGGTTTTTTTCCCCTTTCCCTCCCTTCACCTAGTCTCATTAGCCTCTGTGGGGGTCACCATTACTAGCTATGACTCTCTTAAAGCACACACATCCACACACATCATCCTTTGCTGTTTGTCTATACTGCAAGTGCTCAAGACTATCCGGAAGACTATTTCTCTGATAGAGTGTCTAATGAAACTGTATTTAATTCAAAGGAAAAGGAAAAGGAAAAGGAAAAGAAAAAGAAAAAAAGAAAGGAAAAGGAAAAGGAAAAGGAAAAGGAAAAGGAAAAGGAAAAGGAAAAGGAAAAAGGAAGGGAAAGGGAAAGGGAAAGGGAAAGGGAAAGGGAAAGGGAAAGGGAAAGGGAAAGGGAAAGGGAAAGGGGAAAGGGGAAGGGGAAGGGAAGGGGAAGGGGAAGGGGAAGGGGAAGGGGAAGGGGAAGGGGAAGGGGAAGGGAAGGGAAGGGGAAGGGGAAGGGGAAGGGGAAGGGGAAGGGGAAGGGGAAGGGGAAGGGGAAGGGGAAGGGAAGGAGGAAGGGGAAGGGAAGGGGAAGGGGAAGGGGAAGGGGAAGGGAAGGGGAAGGGGAAGGGGAAGGGGAAGGGGAAGGGGAAGGGGAAGGGGAAGGGGAAGGGGAAGGGGAAGGGGAAGGGAAGGGGAAGGGGAAGGGGAAGGGGAAGGGGAAGGGGAAGGGGAAGGGGAAGGGGGGAAGGGGAAGGGGAAGGGGAAGGGGAAGGGGAAGGGGAAGGGGAAGGGGAAGGGGAAGGGGAAGGGGAAGGGGAAGGGGAAGGGGAAGGGGAAGGGGAAGGGGGAGGAAAGGGGAAGGGGAAGGGGAAGGGGAAGGGGAAGGGGAAGGGGAAGGGGAAGGGGAAGGGGAAGGGGAAGGGGAAGGGGAAGGGGAAGGGGAAGGGGAAGGGGAAGGGGAAGGGAAGGGAAGGGAAGGGAAGGGAAGGGAAGGGAAGGGAAGGGAAGGGAAGGGAAGGGAAGGGAAGGGAAGGGAAGGGAAGGGAAGGGAAGGGAAGGGAAGGGAAGGGAAGGAAGGGAAGGAAAGGAAAGGAAAGGAAAGGAAAGGAAAGGAAAGGAAAGGAAAGGAAAGGAAAGGAAAGGAAAGGAAAGGAAAGGAAAGGAAAGGAAAGGAAAGGAAAGGAAAGGAAAGGAAAGGAAAGGAAAGGAAAGGAAAGGAAAGGAAAGGAAAGGAAAGGAAAGGAAAGGAAAGGAAAGGAAAAAAGAAGAAAAAAGAAAAAAGAAGAAAAAAGAAGAAAAAAGAAGAAAAAAGTGAGAAAGCAAGTGAGAAAGCAAGCAAGCAGCAAGCAAGAAAGAAAGGAAAAAAAAAAGAGAAAAAAAAAGGAAAAAAAAGAAAAAAAGAAAGAAAGGAAACCCTGCTCTCTGATTCCTTTGTCCATGAGTACCATGACCTCTTTCTGCTATTTTCATGTCAAATTGACCCTTTTAAGAGTCTGTCTTTTAAGCAAGAAATTTTATAAAGAATGTTTATTTATATATATATATACATTTTTTTTTTCCAACCAGTGTTACTATCGCTGCCTGTGGTCACCTCTAGGGCTCCCTCTTTCCAAGGCTGGGACATGAGACAGCTTGCTACCACAGTAGATGCAGCTACCTTTAGCTTTCTAAAAAGAATACTATTGCTGCTCTGTGGCACCAGCAGTGACAATTTTCTCTGTTGTTATGAGTGCTCAGCATTTCAAATGTTATTTTTAGGTTGATAACTTTTGAGATGAACCTTCCCGTTTAATCTCACCATGTCTCCCAACTACTTATATTACTGCTGGTTATAATCAGGTCTATGAAAGTTTAAAGTGACGCATCTTCATCTCTCAGCTTCATTTCTCTTGTACATATGTATATACACTTGAATGCAAGTCAGTGCATACACTTCCATAGATGGGAAAGTTTGATGAGGCAAGAAATATGTCCTTGAATATATGATAGTCAAAGCTCTATTACTTTACTGCATTAAAGCAACCACATAAAAGCAGTTACTTTAAGTTCTGTCAAGTTAAGGAAAATTATTGAAAGCAAATAAATTAAATGAGGAAATAAGTGTTAAAATAAGTTAAAAAAACTCAAGCTGGTCTCACACTGGGATAGCTCTGCTGGCTTCAGACATTCAAATTTATATCACTATGAATTAAAAACACATGAAAAACAGAATTAAAATATTAATCAAAAATTATTCCAACTTGTGCCATTTGGGAGATATTTTAAAACTTCCTTTGTTGTTCAAAGAGGCAGGCTCTGGTTCTCATTGGTACAGCAGAAGACTTTTTTGTGCTATCTAACACTTTATTTACATTTAAGAAGAGTGTAGCATTCCAAGGCATGTCCGTCACAATACTTTTTTGCAGCGCGAACAGCTCTCTGAATGCTGGTGAAAGTTTGAAGGATTCAATAAACACTATGCAAGTTCTGTGAGGTGACTTTATTCATCCAGTTTTTGAAAGAGCAACTGCAAATGTCAAGAATAAAATAATCTATTGTTATTTAGTGTATTTTTATTGTCACAAATACCAATTTCTTGGTGTAGTAATTCCATGTAATTACCTTTGATACCTAGCATTAAGCACAGTTTTGACCTTCAACCTCAGCAGATTTGTACAATATCTTAGATGAGGCATCCTTAAAAATTACCAGAATACCTGTCCTTTTTGAACTTTCACTCTTTTTTAGAACTGTATTCCCACCCTCATCGTTATTTGTTCTCATAATGTGCAGCCAATGTAAAGTTTCATCCCTAGTTTTGCTACCAACTTCTTATATGTCAGTAAAGAAAATGTGAAAAAAGGAAAAATAAATGAACAAGTATAAATAAAATGTCATTCATCCTGCTCTTTCATAGTATATGTCATGGGTAATCCACAAACATCTAGGCATTCACATTTTTCATGAAAATATTTGTAAAATCAAAAAAAAAATCAGAAACTTAATATGGAACACCTTTGTCATTGTTGTATATTAGCTACTTTCCTCTTTATAAGATTTTTTGTTCGATCTGAAAACATAAATATTATTCAGTAAATCACTTAGCCAATAAGTTATCAACAACAGGGTTGAAAGAAAAACAACCAAATCCAACATATCTTTAAGAAAATAAATGCAGAAATGTCTCTATATTGCTGCAGCAAGCATCTGTTGATGATAAATTGTTATGCAATAAAGTGTAGTTTCATAGTTTGAGACCATATTCTCATTCAAGGGGTTGTGCATTCCCAAGTTCTCCCTTTTTTCCACACCAGCAATCACATAGTTCAGCTTATCAAAGGAGGAGGGAGGGAGGAGGGAAGGGAGGAGGGAGGGAGGGAGGGAGGGAGGGAGGGAGGGAGGGAGGGAGGGAGGGAGGGAAGGAAGGAAGGAAGGAAGGAAGGAAGGAAGGAAGGAAGGAAGGAAGGAAGGAAGGAAGGAAGGAAGGAAGGAAGGAAGGAAGGAAGGAAGGAAGGAAGGAAGGAAGGAAGGAAGGAAGGAAGGAAGGAAGGAAGGAAGGAAGGAAGGAAGGAAGGAAGGAAGGAAGGAAGGAAGGAAGGAAGGAAGGAAGGAAGGAAGGAAGGAAGGAAGGAAGGAAGGAAGGAAGGAAGGAAGGAAGGAAGGAAGGAAGGAAGGAAGGAAAAAAATCAACTTTGCTCTAATGCACTTATTTGGGCAGGCAGCTTGAGTGAATTCACAGTGGTATTGTGCTCTTTTGTCTTTCTTCCCTAAGCCAGAAGTTAACCCACACCTTTTCTTATAGAGTTTACCACCATTGCCCATTATGTAGTGTTTACAAGGCTATCTGTTTCACACAACTTTGTCCCTACTTTATAGCAAAACTGGACATGAGTCCGTTTAGTGTTGTTGATGCCTCAAAAAAATCCTTTCATCCTTCCTTTAAAACATTTTGTCTCATTAAGATATTCCAGTTCAAGGATCATGCAGCTATTTTATCAAAATGCATTATTTGTCTGGGATGTTTTGTTGACAGGAAGTTTAAGCTTCACCATCTCCTTTACAAAGATTTGCTAAGCTTTCAAATTGTTATTCAGTGAAGTGAAGTGGTAAATCTGTCCTCATCCATGGTGTGTTCAGACTACTGTCTGGAACATTTTTGACTGACATTATTAAAAAGAAATATAACCCCAATCTCTTTTATTTTCAGTTTTCTTCGTCTTCAGTGATGTATGAAATTTCTTTGAGGTTATTACAAATCTTCATCAATTTTTTTTTCACTTGTCATACTAACACAGACCTTAGCATTGTATTTTGGTTTTCACTAGTGAAAGAGCATGACTTGAAGTTCAGTCTGGCATAAATCTTTCCTTGGGTTTGGAAGCAACATATATTGTAAAGTAGTGGGACTTTACACACTTGGTCACACCAAAGTCAATGGGACAAATTACAGTGGAGATTTTGTCTCTGAGGTCTTTGAGAAAAAAATGCCAGCAACTATAGTCTGATTTCTACGGAGCTAGGTTTGCCAGAAGCCTTTCCATGGTTTCTGAACATGTAGTCTCTACTCTTGTTTAGGGTGGCAAAGTGGGACCATAGCCCAGGAAAAGTCCTAAAATGGCTGTTCTCAGATAGTGTAGAGGAACAACTTCCTTGTTCTAACTGCAGGGGAGGCCCTCTGATGAACAGAGCAAGTGGGATAGGGATTTGTAACTACTTTTGGGTAAGGAAACAGATCTTCGATATAAGCAGTTTTGAGAAGCAGTGCTTTAAGCGCATGTTCCTCTTTGTCACCCAGTCAGTTTTACCAGATTTTACGTAACTAACACTGGCCGATGGTTCATGTGCTTTTGAAAGTCTTGCCAAGTTTCTTCAAAGTTCAAACATTACACTTGGCACTCAACACTCTTAACTAGAGAGACACATCAGTAGTCCAGAATATTACCAAGTGATTATGCTGGTGTAAAAGGCAAGTGTGGGTCATTGCTTAAATCTAAGAAAAATACAAGGCAAAGACTGTTTTTCTTTCTTAGAGAATAATGTATGATTGAATACTATTATCCATGATTGAATTATTTGAATATTCTTTGCTGGAGTATTTAAATAGTCATTTTTCTTTCCTTTTTATTTTCAGCAGATAAATGTGCATTTAATTGTGTACTGCTGAAGGTCATTTTACAGTTTAACCAGGTTCTTTTTCTCCTTCATTCACTCCATTATTTCATTCCTGTCAAGATTTTTTACAAACTTACTTATTTTTTCCAAAGTAATCACCCTACATGTTAACTTAAATATTTAATGAGGACAAAATATATATGGCCAAGTTAACATTTTAAATCAGAACTTTGCACACTAGGTTCAGTAGATGCTATGAAAAAAGACCATGATACTTGGCAGGGGGTACAGGGTACTTAACACAATGGAAAGGAAAGGTATTGCAGCTGCATCTCCCAGAAGGAACCGTGACAGTGAATGCAGTTGGGCTCTGAACTGAACAAAAGCAAAACCAAAAACGACTCCCACCCCCACCCCAAATGGCATGAGATTAGTCTCATTAGACTCCCTATGGCAAATTTAGGTTACTTAAATATAACTTTCTAACGACTTTTCGAACAGCTTCTGGAAACTGAGACATCTTCCTGGGCCTTGCAGACTTGACACTGGCTCTATGGGATGTCCATGTCCCTCCATTAGAACCAGAAGCTAGAAAGGATACTTTAGGGCAGAAAAAATGGTAAAAATCAGTGACATTTAGGCAGTTGAATCCCACCATTTGTGCCATAGATGAAAAAAGATGGCTTGATTGTAGACAATCATTGAGATGTCTTCAGGGACCTTATTTGGTCTCCAGTTGCTGACCCTGAAGGCATATCTTTCCTCTAAGTCTAGTGTGAGATCTGCTTGTACAGACTAGATACCCTGGCTGTATTATGGCGTTTCAAAATCCGTCTATATAAAGGCAGCCAAGACTAGACTCTGAGTATGGGATTTAGTTGTTTTAACATTAATAATTAGTATTACGTGAGGTCAAGTGCATCTTACCATAAATAAATGGAGACCAAAATGGTTTTTTTGTTAGGCTCTGGCTATGCAGAAGCAGTAAGGAAAACATGTAAACTGTGGGGAGACAAATTCATTAAATCCTCTTATGGTTTTGCCTGATTTTTATTTTTGTTTTTAAATTTCACTCCTCTTCTGCTATGTGACAGAGAAGAAAAAAGCGTGGCTTATCCTTCAGATTGTATTCAGAACTTTCTCTGATGAAGATAGGTTATGGATCAGGCAAATAAAATGACAACAAAATAAATCTTGAATAGTAACTAATTTAAAAAAAAAAAAGGAGCAAGAAGGTGGAGTATAACTAAGGCTCAAATTTGTTCCATATTTATGGAACAAGTCATATAATATAATTTAAGTCTTTTACATTTCATGGATCTATTTCTTCCCTAACTAGATGTTTCTGATGATCACTGAGAACTTACAGCTGATTAAATTGGATGCAAAATATCTCCAAGTGAAAATTCATAATGTACTTACCCTGGTGACAGTGCACGACACTCCGTCTGTACAGATTCAAATACAACTGCCAAATTAGAAGTCTAGAAGTCCTGAAGCTTATTCATCTTGCAACTTGTGCCTGGAAAACATCATCAGATACGTTTGATGTTTGGAGATCTGTCGTTATGATATACAGCCCATATGACAAATCAGCCCATTATGACCACTGCTTAAATAATATACAAGGTGTAAAATACTGTAAGATCAAGTCTTTCATGACTATAGCTTTGGCATCTTCAAATTAACATAGAGACATTGCAGGGGGAAAAAATGAAAAAGTGCATAGAATCTCGTATTTCATTATCCTAACTGCAAGGAGTATGCCCTGAAATATTCTATCTCCTGACTAATAAATGCCCTTAGGAAATATTATTTATTTATGTGGTTTTGCAAAGAAAAACATTCTGAAAGTTTATGTAGGATAATTCTGAATATAAAGAAATGCATCAATAAACTTCTAATTAAGGCACTGACATTTTTCCCTTGGGGCGATAGAAATCTATCCTCTAGTATTTCAAAGCTTGTAATCATGTCATTAGGACCCCATATACAATGGGAAAATGGGTAATTAAATGGATATTTTAAAAAAAAAAAAACCTAGAACACATTTCTTTTCTGTTGGTAAAATACCCTTTTGTATTGCAGCATTGTGCTCTGGAAAAAAAAAATATAATAATACTAAAGGGGGGGGGGGGGGGAAGCTGAGGGAGATTCAGATCTGGGATTCAGGGTTTTCTTCCTGTGCCTGGCCTATCAGCACATAAGAAATTACAACAATAAATTTCCACCACTCTCTTTCCCTGAAAATAAGCAGTCTGCAATACATGGAGCATGATAAACACATAAAATACAACAGACAATGCAAGAATATCATGAGTATACCTTTAGAGAATATCCTCAACTTGCAATAAAGGTTATTTAGGCAAAAAGTATTTGGAGATTACCTATGACCTTAGTCAAGGTACGTCTAAAAAGGTTCTTGAGGATGTCTCAAATTCTAAAAGTTTCTTCTTTCTGTTAAGCTACCACCCTGAAGTGGAAAGATGCATATGGTAGGAAACATATCAATAATGTTTCAGAAGTGGAGTACCTGAGAAAGAATCATAAATGGGATAAACAAATACAAAAGGATAAACAAAGGGTTTTAATAGTACACCCCTCAGCCTAAAGTAGATTGTACTGAAAGAATTTACATGTTAGAAGTTATCATCCCCACCATCAATATTTGACATCCTACAAGGACCAGGAACTAAGAAAAAATACTGCTAAACATTTTCCTGTTAATTAACATACATGCATTCTGACATCAGGGTGAATACTTAGGGGGGGGGGATATTACTGTATTTTATGATCATGATTTGGGTAGTGACCTTGCCATTTTTTGAACCAAGTGCTGCTCTGTTCTCAGAATACTCATGAGATAAAAGAGAGGTCTCCAGGAGTGCAGTGCAACCTTTAGCAGATGTCCTCTTTCTTTGGTCCATTTGGCTTCCTTCAGGTATCACAGGAGCATTCTCCTTGCTTGCCATTTTTAAAAATAGACCTGTAGCTATGATTCATTACTTGAACTTTATTTTTCCATTCATTTTAAAGCCAATAAGCCCGAAGGCCCACATCACACTGTTCTTTGTCCCCCCAAAAGGCTTCTCAAGAATTAAAGATTAGCATGAATATTCATGACAGTTTAATAGTTTCTCATCCCTGCTTGAAGATATACAATATATCATGTCTTTCTCAAAGTGAAGAGGCATAGCTATGTGTTGTTCCCTGTTTTCTCTTTCTGGAAGAAGACAGTTATTACCTCTTTTGCTGACAGACAAATTCCTCTGGAGTGTCTTATGACTTATTTGTGGCTGTGACTCCTTCAGGATAAAGACCTGTTGAGTCCTGACCATATTGTGTCTCAGTTGAGTAACCTTTTGAAACAAATGCTTCTTTTCAGATACTCAATAGAGCCAGGATTTTTCCCTGTCTCTGAGTTACATTACCCACCAACACTTTCTTGACAGTTTCTGTAGCCTTTGTTGTACTACTTTGAACATGCCTGTGGTTCCCAAAGCTCAAAGCAATGCTTGTACCAATCATTTCCTACCTTCATGAGTCAGTAGAGCCTCAAGAGTTATTCAGCTGCCCAAATGTTAGTCAATGGTGTCAAGACTGCTAAATGTAGTAGCTAAATCTTCATTCACTGTAATGAAGCTAATGAAGCTGTAATGAAGCTTGGATAAATAGCTCACATTCAGACACATACATTTCACTGTATCTGGAGCTGAATACCAGTCACTGTATAATGCCTCTGAATGCATAAGCCAAAATCATGCAGGTCCATTTCTGTCATATTGTGTATCAAGATAATAGCTCATTTGCTGTGTGAACAAGGGATGGGAAAGGTCTGAGCTGAATGGGATGGAGTCACCTAAACACAGAGTTTCAGTATGTCTTTCAGTACTGAAGTGTATCCTGCCTGTCCTCTGGCTGCTAGGTGAGTATGGTGTATGACCTCTGTCAAGTGGATATCTTGGATATGCTAGAGTATCTCACAGTAGGTACCTACTCATGTCCTTCTGCACACTCTACTCTTCTTATCTTTCTAAAGGTCCTGAAGAAGAGTAATGTTCACCTTACCTCACTTCCAGTGTTGTAATTGGCATTCCGGGGTTGATTGAGTTGTAACAAAGTAGAGGTGATTGGTGCTGTTTGAGATGTGGTTCGGTAAACATGAAATATCATGTTTCCATCTCTACAGAATCTGTAAGCCAGGAGGGATGCGTGAAAACATCTCAAATAGCTACAGCTCCCATGTTAGTGTGTCCACAGGAGTGTTGTCATGCAGGTGTACGTTTCCAAGACCATAAGGGTCTGACTGAATTCACTCATTTAGTATAATGTAGAACACATTGTTGGAACCCCTTTAATAAACAAATAATGGTAAATCATTCTTAACCTTATTTTACCACCATTATTTTCCATTTTTCTTCTCTAAGACTGAAATCCTTATTTTAGGCATTTTTACTTTTTTTTTTTTTCCTGAAGTAGATCCTGTGTTACTATATTCTATTTTATTCTGAATTCTTCAAGAAATGAAATGATTTTTACATTCATCCAAGTGTGCTGAAGTTCTCATAAAGTATCATCTGTTAGTTTCATTAGTGCTGTTTATTTTCTCTTCCAGCTCTTACCTCACCAAATAATTAGCCCTCAAGATACTGTGCTTCTTAATGTTCCTTTTTCAAATAGTGTTTAGTTAGCCTTCTTTCCACATGATAACACAATCACATGGATTGTGAGTCCTGAGAATGTGAATACATTTTAAAGAATAAAGTTTAATGAAATGCAGAAAGAAGTGTGCATGACTCAGATCCACATATCTACTGCTTTTCTCTGCTTAGATTTTTTTTCACTTTGTCCAAAAAAGCAAGTCTGCCTAGTAAATGTGCTTATAAACTCATGCTCCGCACTGTAGCATGCTTGGGGGGACTCATTCACCTCTATGTTAGTGCACATTGGCCCGCTGAAGTAACAGAATGAGAAATTAGGCCTGCTAGTCCTCATTTAGTTTCAGTAATTGGTTGGGCATTGTTTCTATTTCAAAATATCAATTTGCCATTTGGGAGAATGAGAATCCAGATTTCCAGCTGCAGGTAATAGTTCCGAAGACTTCAGATATCCTGCGATATCCTTGGCTGGTGTAAATTGGACTTGCCCCAGGAGAGCCTATAAAGCTAAAATGATTTGTTTCAGATGAAGTTTGGCCTATGAAATACATTTTTGGTCTGATAATGAACAGTCTTGGTACCCAAGAGTACATGACATTAGGCCTCTTTCTTCTGCAGATACATTGGGTATGCAATAGGCAGTTTCTAGGAAAAACACTTTGCTTGCCATTTATTGATTTATAGACCCTATCAACAGGATTATTGTCATGAAGACAGCAAACTGGATTTTTCCCTGTGCATATCTACTGGTAATTCTGTCTTGAACATCCTTAGCTACCTTTATGACTGCTGCACATAAACTTTCTTTAGCTTATCTGTTCCCGATTTACTACAAATGTTGCATGTGAGATGCTAAAATCAATTTTGTCTATGTTCTATTCAATATCTCTGGGTATTTTTGAGGTAGGACAGGAGATGTCATCAATACCATCAAGGGAAGAGACTTTTTAGCTGCTGAAAACCTTCAACTTTTTTCTCCATCTCCTTCAAAATACAATTTAAAGTATCCATGTGATTTCAAAGTATTATTTCAATGAATTTTATTGTGACCTTCAATTCCTTACTCCATTTAATTGCTAAGCAGGCACATATGTAAATTCTCCTGTGGCTAAACAATTTTAACAGATGGGAAGCCTGTTTGAAAATTAGGAGGCCGGAGGGCTGGCTGCAGCAGTAATATATGGCAGAGGAAAGGGGGTATCTCTCTTCAACATCACAGCCCATACTTTAGGGTCAGGATGATGCAATGCAATGGGTGTTAATTGGGAGGGGAGAGTGATACAGTACAACACCAGGCATCCACACATGGATATGTCTTTACAGCATCACACACATTCACTAAATTCACAGTATTAGGCTTGCTGCCTCCTGCCTAACGGATAAAAAAAAAAAAAAAAAAAAAAGAAATAAAAAAACCAACCACATGCAAACCGTTATTCCTTAATATTTCTGGGTATTACAGTTTCTCTGGATGTTACAGTCCTGCCCTGATAATGGGAAGGAGAAATGTCACTGTCAGGGGTGTTTTTAGCAAGAGCTGCTGGTGATCTTGCATAAAAACACAGAAGGATTTTTGATTATCGAGGGAACTGAGTAAAACAAGTGCAATGAACACTGAGCTGGGCAAGTCAAAAGCAGAATTAGCCCAGAAGCATACCCAGCAGGCAGCCAGTGCCATGCACTTCCCTCTGTAAGAGGGAGCAGTTGTCTGGCAAGCAGCAGCCTCCAGCTCAGCTTGTAGCTTTGACAGCAGCTGGTGGTGCCCCAGGCCCATGTCCCCTGCACCAAGCGGCTCTGAATCTCACATTGTTCAAGCCTGTGGGTAAGCCCCCTGCCAGATCAACTCACAGTGGGCAATAAGAAGGCGTTTAGATGAAAGATTTTGCACTCAGAAAAGCCACGGGCTCAATGACAGGTTGGCTCAATCTCTTCGCACTGCAACTGTGGCCCCACCTTCTCCTTGGATGGAATATGCTCCTGATCAGCACAAGCAACCTTGCCTTTTAACATTATGTTTAATAGAGCAGCTCTATTCTGAAAAGTGACAAAGTAAAAATGTCACCTTCTAACTCATCAGATTTGTCACTTTAATGTATTCAGAAGCAGATCTGCTCACTTTAATGACAAAAGTAAGTTTTTACTACTTTTTGCCTGTGTTAACTCTATAGAGCCAATGTAGCCAGAGCATTGGACTAGATATTTTCTTTCTCAGCTGTGCGAGAACCATTTATTAACATTCAGTCATGAAGCCAATTGCAAATTATAATTTGCAAATTCTAATTACAATCTCAAATTCACAAAGCAACCGGAGGCAGCAGATGAACAAATTTCAGGGTAGGTTTTATTTACAGACAATGATGTTCTCAAAGAAGTCAGGATTTGAACTGTGTAAGCTATGAGGAAGTGGTAAAAAGGAGATTGGCTTTCCAGAATTAGATTGGATTTACAAGGCTGATAAGTGCCATAATTTTTTATCAGTAGAACATTGAAAAGACCTTAAGATATAAAATGGAGCGCTATCATAACACTTCACATGTTTAGTGGTTTTCTTTTCAGAAGAATTGAAACTTAGGCTTGTATTTTGTGACACAATGAAGAGTACATGCAAATAAGGAATGTGAACCAGTGCTTTCCACTGGGGACCAGAGCTGAGAGGAAGTTTCATATTTCAAAATCAGGTTGAGTCTTCCCTTCTCTGTGCAACATGACCTCTTTTTTTTTTCTCAAAGTCTTTCCAGAATTGTCTTTCCTCCTCTTTCCTTTTTGGTGAGCTCACAAAAACACATAAATAATCATGGAGCAACTGGAAATCAGTCATATCTCTGTCACTGCTTTTGTTCTTCTGCTCATTGTCCTAGCAACTTTCCTTTAATTAAGAAATTCTGAAGGGCTCAGAGTAGGTGAATGTTGATGTGAGTTTGCAAGACATAACTAGAGGGAAGAATGGGGCAGGAAGACTGGGGGAGGAGATTGCAAGAATTAATGGGTGATAGAGGGCTGGCTGAACACAATAAACCTCAGACTCACACAGCCCAATCTCCCTTAAAAGTCTGTGCCTTTTGCTTAGGACCAATGGGCTAGTTTGGGGCTTTAAGAGGTCCTTAGATTATGTAACAAAGCCCCAAAACCACAATGTTTGTACTACTTCTTTTCAATGCCTGCAGACATTCATAATAAAAAGTACTATAAAAATTTCACTGTGTTGAGACTCTTCTGTCCTTTCCAGAAAGATACAAAAAATCCTCTTTGGGAAGATCATGGTTGGGAGTAGTAAACAAATGCTTTAATTGACTACTTTGGGCCCACTAATACTCTTCTAATACTGGCATGGTTGTATTTTGTTGTAAAACAGAAGGCTGAGCAAAACCGTATTTACACTGGGGAGGGATCTTTCTTCTTACATGCAATATGGCTTTTCTTTCTCCATTCAACATTTTTCCTGGTACTAAGCTGTGATTACCCTTTGAATCATATCAGTAGATAAAGATATGAATACTGCAAAATAACTCACTGTTATAAAAAAGCATAGAGTCCGAAAGTCCCATTTATTTTCATCTTACATTTTTTATATCCAATATTATTTTAATGCCACTTATATTAAACTGTCAACCAAGTGATGCTGCAATCAAGTGATTGTCAGGTCCTGTTTTACAATGTTTTCTGTACAAATGTGTGTCATTTTAACAATAAGAAAGCTATTCTCCGCAAAGAGTCATCATAGGGGAATGTCTTCACTTTGTAGAGGGAGTTATTTTTCCCCAGTTAGAAGGGGACTCTGTTCTGAGGTTTTGGAGCTGGAAGCAACTACATAGGTGCTACAATTACAATGATCTTCTGTACCTGTAGAATATAAAAGTGATTTGATTCATAATCCTTTTCACTTTGATGGAACCACTGGGAAGTGCTGTTCAGTGCAAATAGTAACTCAGGTAGTTAAAGGAAAAGCCAGAGAATGTGAGAGACTGGGCTTAACACAAAGAAAAGGAGAGATGACATAAAAGTCTCATACTGAATGAGATATGAGACAGAGCTCTTTGCTGAATTTGATTCTTGTCATGACTTGGGGTTAAGCATCTGCTTAGTCTTGTGATGGGATGGCTTGAAGCACAGTCCAATAGACCATGGCTATCTTTTCATTTAATTCTATGGGTGATGGATCACATTCTTATCGAGCACAGGGTATGATTTATTAGGGGCTACAGGATTTTTACAACCCCAGGTTTGTACATTCATTACTTGAACTACATTGGGCAATGAAAATAACTCTCCTCTGTTTACAGCTATTACAAGGTAGAAATGGGCAAACCTTGAAAAACTCTGTCATCTCTCCTTCCTTGTCCATGTAAACCAAGCTTCTAGGTGTCTAGACAGAATTCTCCTTTCCATGTATTATAGTTGATTGGGGCTGTTCTTACAAAGACTTCATAGGTCATACAAAGCAAACCATTCATTACTAAACTGCTTTTTTTTCTTTTTTTTTTTTCTCCTAAATATGTGATTTAAAAGACAAATACTTAACAGTTGTTCACAGATGTTGAGAATGTCAGTAAGCGTGGAAGTCAGATTCTTTCCTTTTGATTTTTGGCCCAGAACTTTTGGGCCTATAACTGCAAAATGTCCCAGCTTCACCAGAGAAGAGGGCTGTTGTCTCATGCCGTGCTCTCCTGGAAACTGTGGATTTCTTTGAGGCACCTAACTTTCAGAGGGTGTGAGGGCTGTGTGTGAACTGTCTTGGGTACTTTTCTAGAACTCTCCCAAGTCCATGACTTTGCAACACGAACATTCAGAACAGCCAAAAGAGACAATGAATAGCAACGGCAACAAAAAAATCCTCAAACCTTTGTACTGTTTCTAATCTCTCTCTCCTTGGCAGCACAGCCATTTCATGCAGGATTTTTGACACTGCTATAAGGACTGTGAGAATGTTTACAGAGACACAAGGGAGCCTGTCCTCAAAAACTACTCAACAAAAGTCCAATTAAATTTCTTGACAGCTGTTAAACCTGCTCAGAACAATTTTGAGTACAATTATTATTCATCAGGGAATCAACTAATACCATGATGAAGAAAATGCAACAACGCATTTGTTTTCCAAGTCTTGTTTTTAACAGCAAATGACAAAGCCAGGCAACAGTGTCCCTGTTGCATGAATTGTTGAAAATTAGGTGTTTATGGCAGGTGAAAAAGCAGAAAGAGTACAAGCTTCATTTCCCACAGACTTGGCTGGGCCTGCAAGGCTAAATATCAGATTGTTTTCATTCAATCAACATCCAGCAGCAGTCAGAAATTGAATTCCGCAAAAGATTTCTTTGGGGTGTATAACCCTTAGGCACCCTCAGGTTCCGCATTTACAAGGTAAACATGTGAAGAACGTCTGCCAAAAAGAAAGAGAAGGATAAGGCAAGTCATCTCCTTAGGCTGAAGATATTTGTATTTATTGGCTTAATTGGATATATCCTTATTGCGGTAATGAACATAAAATCATTAAAAAGTTCTATCAATTCTATTGAAAGCTCTGCACCTTAGGGAAAAAAAAAAAAAAGAAAAAAAAAAAAAAGAAAAAAAAAACTTTTACATACTTAATATTGCATATCCCCCTTTGGCTTCCTGTCCCAATTTTGGCTAAGCACCTCTCTACTACATCTTCAGCTAGGTATCTCTTTATTACCACCAGATCATATGAACAATATTTATGACCATAACCAACAGACCATAGGGTGGTAACTAGATTGGTTAGGTGAATATTTCACTTTCATGGAGATAAGGTGACCAAAGGAGACATTTCTATTTGTAGCATGGACGACATCTATGGAATGTTTGGTTGCATCATTCGTTTTAATGCCCCAACAACTGCTCTATTTCACTGCACAGTTAGTTCATTTAGAAGAAGATGGAGAAATCTATCATTATAACTTTCTCTGCCATAAGGCTCTCTCTTCCTTCTCACAACACCATCTGCCACTTTGTCTACCTGAGGCTGGGAGGCTGAGCAGGACTTCATCCAGGGACAGGGTATATGCATAGATGTGGCTTCTCTTTCTATTCCTAACCCAGGAGAAAGGTCCATCTCTGCCATTTTAGATACAGAGGGGCTGACAAAACCTGAAATTAATCCAATAAACAGGCCACTACTCAATGACCATCTTCTGAAACGCTTTCCTTATGTGAAGCAGCAACCAGCTGATGGGGAGCTTCACGCATTAGTGGGACTCAGGAGGTGCTCAGGCTCTCACCTCTTGTGACTGCAACAAGGCAAGTTAAAGGGTGGGGGTACTGCTGTCTACTCTGATTTTGTTTTGGAAAAGCTCTTGTGCATGAAAATACTTTGAGAATAACACTAGATGAAGCAATTGGGATGCAATAAACTTTAGAAAGTTTGATTGGAAAGTAAACTTTATGCATCCTTTTTTTCTCTATGTAAAATTTTGGAGAACAGTAAAATTAAAAGGGTTGGAAGCTGTTTGGAAGCTGTTTGTTGGAAGCCCATTCCTGTCTCTGAGAAAGCCCTTCAGGAGTCATGCACATTTGAATATTTGCCTCTCTGTTGTGACTCTTATTAAAGATACAGATTATTGACAATGACATTTTTTTCCCAGTATAGGCCTCACCACTAGAAATTGGACTGACACCGGCAGATAGTGGTGATGATTTTTAACTGCTTCAGTGCTCGGTGCTGTTCAAGTCAGGGACACAAAATGAAAGGCTCCGCCACCCCTTATCAGTCACCTAAAACATACAGTCTCCCTGAATATATTTAATTCTTCAACGCTGATTAAAATAGCTTCATTAAAAAATGTATTCAAGGGCCCTGGAGTTTTAGCCTCTGATGCTTTTTATGTAGGCCAAAGAGTGCTTGTTCCACAGGATTGAAGGAGGATTAATCAGCAAATTGGCTGCAACTTCCTTCAGAAACAGAATGCTGATTTTTAACTACAGTATTTTAATGGTATCTCCAAGCCTGAGACCTGATTTTGTGGCATTCAGCATGTGACTCATGTTCTCTTATAACTTTGAATTATGCATTTTATCTTCTTATTTTAGTTTTTACTTACAAAGAGCTCAGTCAGTCCCGAATAAAACCGACCAGGATGTTTCTAAGGCTCTTTTGGTTTGGTTTCATTTCTTATTGTACCTAAATAGGCATTTATTCAGTTATTCTTCAGGACTCAGAAACCTACATTCCAGCCCCAGACTGACAATTGTGTTTGCCTGAGCACCTCCCATAGCCTTGCAAACTGCCCTGCCAAGTCAACTGTTTTGGAGTCTGTCAGTTTCCTTCTCCAATTTTTGCCTATTTTTGAGATTTCAGAGGCTTTACTTTCCTCCTGGGGTACATTTTTTGAATGCTTATCGACCAGGTAACCTGTCTGCTGATCCACTATGCCGCCTCTTTATGCTGCCACAACTTGTGCACAGACCTTTCTGCACGTGAATCTCTGGCAGACAAGTTGCTCCAGTATTTTTATTTGATTAAATCTCATTTCAATTGCCTGACTTATTCCCCCTTCTTGCTATCTATAGGGCTACAGGATAATACAGTTTGCAGGGGACCTCATTTTTCAAGCACCTGCTCCTAGCACAGTCAGCTACGAACTCAGCAACCACTCACCAGATACCACTTTGATGACTCTGGCTCCATCTTCACTGTACGTGCTGGGGGGTGTTGCTGTGACCTCCCAAATCTGTCTCTTCTCCAAGCTGAACAAGCCCAGCTCCCTCGAGTTCACCTCATGGGGCAAGCACTCCATCCCCCTACCATTATAGTAACCTCTGATGAACTCCCCCCACACTATCAGTGTCTTTCCTGAATTGGAGGGCCCAAAACTGGATTCAATATCATAGATGTGGTCTAAGAAGTCGTGAGCAGAGGGGGCAATGACTTCCAGCCCTACTGCTGGCTCATCCCTACCTCCCCATCTTCTAGCCCCACAGGGCACCTTCAGCAGAGCTGCCCCACAGCAGAGCCACTCAGACCTCAGTCTGTATTGCTGCCAGTGGTTCTTTCTGCCCAAGGGCAAGGCTTTCCATTTTTCCTTATGGAATTTCAGGAGGTTGCTTTGGGCCCATTCCTCCAGGCTGCCCAGGTCCCTCAGGCATCCCTGCCCTTGAGCACATTGCACCCACACTTGTACATAGTCAGCAGCAAACTTTCCTCCACTTTCCCAAGCAGTCTCTTCTCTCTTTTCCCCTCCTCCCTCTTCTTAGATCCCATTTGCTTTTAGGTTACCTGCTTACTAAGCACAAGGTAAATTACACTCTGCTGCACTGTTAGAGCTGACAAGCAGAACTCTGCCTGTTTTAATCCAGATCACATTCCTTCTGACACAATCCTTTCTCATTCATAACATCCAGCCACAGGGACCTGGAGAATGTAAATTTTCTCACTGCTGCAACAAGGCATTTTTCTAACAGCTGTGTAAAACCTTAATTAAAGCTTACAGGAGCAGGCAATGCAACAGTGTACTTTTGTAATGCATCAGTAAAACCAAATGCCAGCTCTTTCAGTGCCAGCTGATTAGTCTAATCTCAGGCAAACCAGCTAGTAAACTGTGCTATGAGAGTACTTCCAAACTGGATTCCTTTCTCTGATATGCAAATAGTTCTTTAAAACTTCCAAAATGCTATTTTTATTTAAATGAGTAGATTTTTTGTAATGAGCAGATTTTTATTGATGTTCATTAATATGCATTTTAAGCATTGATAGTTCTCAGATCAGCATGGTACACAGGTGCTGACACTTTTAAAGGAAGAAGTGATAATCCTATAGATGCTTTAATTTATTGTTTTATTGTACAAATCAATGGATCACTAATTTTGAACACTTTAATATATGTAAAGATCCCTGAAAATGCAAAGACTAAAGCTCAATTAGTGTTCTGCATTTTGCTGTTCCCCTGAAGGAAAAAAAAAAAAAAAAAAAAAGTAGAGGTCACTTTGTTATAAAAATACATGCAGAGTATATTTTGCAGCTCAAATATGTGTCAGCAAGTATTTATGAATCAAAACAAGATAACACCAAATAGATGACACTAAAAATGTCAATGAAAACATTAGAATGGAAATACACCTCCTATTTGTTTGTCAGCCAAATACTAAACCAGGACTAATGTTTTTCCTTTGCCAACCTTGTGTGGCTTTTTCAAGCCTGTGATTAGCATTAAGGAGAAAATCATGTGTTCTATGTGCCTGTAAATATTCACATATCCCATTTCCCTCAGCTGCTCTTTTGTTCCCTGACTGAGATATATGGATGTTCACCTGAAAAGCAAATGCCTGGCTGTCATTACTCATGTCTGAATGCCAGCTGCAGAGCAAGGAGAAGCCAAGGCTCTGGAAATAAGCAACACTCAAGGAAAGTTTCAGCAAGCACCTAGGTATTATACCTTTGACAGCTGCCTTTTGATGACAAGGCTGTTCCTTTCCTGAAGGCACCAACTGAAGAGAGAGATCAAGATCAGGCTCAGGATCTGTCTGTGTCTTTTCTCCAGACACCACGTAATAGTTGTCTTGGCAATGTTCAAAACAAAACTAAAGATAGAAGAATACCAACTAGAGGATACTAAGGACAGCACTGAAGGCATAATATAGAAACATAATTCCTGTTTACTTGTCTGCCACATCCAGAACCAGCTCTATTGTCCTCTTTTTCCAAGCATCACTCAATGTCATACATGTTTGGCAATCAAGTTGTTGGATGCTCTCTGCCTGTCCTCTCCAGGAGATAAGAAATTGCAGGCTGGCATCTTTTTAGCTGAGTACATTTTATTGGAGCATATTTAGCTTCCCTAGACTTCATTCACAACCTCAAATTATAATAATTTAGGATTATTGATCATAGGTATCTGTTGGACACCCAGCCAGTTCCAGCAGCTAGAGGCAGGTCGGGAAACAGGACAACAACAGCCTTCACCTTTCTCTTTGTACTTGGCTTTGGCTATAGTTGGGCAGTGCTGCATGTTGGCCCTGCCACTAACTTAGCAGATGCCTTTCATGTCAATAATTCTCCACGTTTTTGTTTTTGTTTTTCCCCAGAAAAAAAAATGCTGAAATCCAACAAAAATCCTTATTTCAATATGCAAGGGTCTGTCTCCTATGTTCATTGCTAAAGCACATATATAGAGTAATAAAAATACAGTCCACACTGAAAGCAAACACACCTAAATTAAGATGAAGGTCCTCAGATGCTATCCTAATTGGTATCACAACAGTATTTTACTGGATAAATGTAAATATTTAAGTAAGGCTTTGTATGGAAACGACCATACAGAAAGAAAGACAGAAGGGATCCCAAGCTCCTAACAGCCCAGAACAGATCTATTTCTTGTGTTGCCTGGATTTGCTCTTGCTGTGAGTGATTAGTTCACTACAGAAAAAAAAAAAAAAAAAAACAACAAAAAAAACGTGATTAGCATGACAAGTCTTACCTCATATGGTGTAAGAATTACCTGTAAGAGCTGAGACATTCTCATGCAAGTACAGATAATGAACACAGGGACCCTATTTTTCAGGTCTCTGGGTTTTTCAGACTGAAAGTACACCACGCTTATCAGATCCTTTTCCGTTTATAGCATGAATTGCTCCCCTCAGCTTGTAGTCTTCTGCAGATCTTTTTTTTTTTTTTTTTTAAATCAGTTTACTGCAAACTCTCCTTCTATTTCAAGAGAAAAGAAAGAAGACTGAGAGAAAAGAAGGACAGTCTGAGGATGCCACACTGCTCTCTTCACTAGGACATTCTCTCACCACTCCAGCTGGAACAAGCAATCTAACCAGTAATGGATTTTGTAATCAGGATGCCCCGCATTGCATTGTAGTCTGGCCTCTGTCTAACAAAGTCATTTAACGCCTTGTGAGTTAGTTAACCCTTGTGTAAAATAAGCCCAAATGTATAGATTTTCCAGTACCTCACAGAAAAGACGTTAAGTGAATTTATATTTGCCAGACTGCCTTAAAATATTTACAAGATCATACTCAACAAGCAATTATCACAGAATTATCAGTCATGTTTTCAATGTAGAGTCATACGTGATATGAAAAACACTTTATGTAATGCTTAATGACTATTTTGGGGATCTTTTAATATCTCTTGTCTCCAGTACCAAGGAAACTGATCACCAAGAATATTTATTGAAGTTAACTGCAAAAAATGATGCCACGAGGTAGAGAAGGTATTTTATCCCAGTTTTATAAATGGGAGTCTGTCTGGCAGACAAACTGACATAAACCTTGCTGCAGCACACTGGAGATGAGAAGGCAGAACAGGGAACAGAAATTTAGAAGTCATCTCAGCACTTCAGCAATCTAAACATTAAATATCCAGTCTAAAATCATCTTTAAGAGAGCAAGAGAGACATCTCCCAAGCAGAGTACATCACATACTAAAATAAGTGGCTAAGGCACACTGCCCTCTGAAAGTGCCTCTCCCCACTGATGGTGACATGAGCTCAGGCAGCCTTCTGACAGCTGAAGCCCAAAGTCCTACCTTCATCAGTGCTCCTGCTTCCTAGGTAACCACAGGGGTACCAAACCATTTGGCTGTCCTTGCTGTTGCAGCCTAGGTTATTTTCCCAGGCGGTTTATCCCCCCTTTCAATTCCCTCCCCCACCCCACCCCACCCCCCAAAAAAAAAAAAAAGATAAAAATAAAAACAGTAACAAAGTCACTGCTAGTCATTGTGTTCCATTTTTAAGCCAAAAATATTTTGCTAATCAGGATACAATATGCCATTGCACTGAAGAAGCAAATGTTTTTGAGCAAAATCAACATAAAATGGCTTGCCCTTGCAGGAAAGCTGGCAGATTAAATGATTCCAGTCTGTAGTCTCCTCTAGGGAGACCCATGATATTCATTCTTCTTTTTTTATTAGTCTTCTATTATTATTTTAAGGCGATAGACTATGCTAGCCACAAGAAAATATCAGCACTGAAATTGTAAGCCAGATAGATCACAGACCTCTGGTCCCACACAGAGGGAACTCTTAAGCAGAGTCAAAATATTGTTGGTTCAGTTGCACCAGCCTTTTGCTTATGGCCCGAGTCCTGAAGGGAGACAAGGAGTCATGCTGTTCTGCTTGCTCATGCAGAGGAAAATAAAATCTGTTATGAAATAATAAATGCAGTTAGTAAATGCAGTATGAAAAATCTAATGCCAGTCTAATCGCTTGCAAATCTTGGTGTTAAGTGGGAAAAATGCCTGTGCTGCTCAGTGACAAAAAACAAGATTGAGGGCAAATAGGGAAGAGGAATAGAAATGCTTTAATATGACTCTTTACTTCCCTTCCATTCCAAAGTATTGGTTCCAAAAACTGGTTCATGTCTGCATTGGTAAGAAGTGCCGTGCAACTGGAGTGAACCTGCAAACTTCGCAGGCACCAAGGGTCTGGAGGCCACTCTATTTTGTTTCAGGGAGCAGTACTTCAGGTAGCTCTACTCTCATCCCACGGGCCAACTGTCCAAAACCGGTTGGAACATTCTAAAGGTTTTCATGAAGTCCCTCATTTTGTTCAGTTCAATCAAATGAACAAAAGTTCAGTTGCTCAGAGACTGTTCCAGGACCCAAAGCAGGGTACACAGTGACGAATGGGAGGTTTGCTTCAAAGTGTGCCCCCAGTCTGTGCTAAAGAACTGATCTAGATTCACCAGGTGCTGTTTCCAAGGACTTCTTGGACAAAAAACAAAAACAAACAAAAAAAAAAACCTGCATGGCTGGGCAGTTGACTCGCTGTGGCTTAGTCTATAGTACTGAAATTAGATTGTCAAAACCACCTAACAAAGTTGCAGCTCATATCTGAAAAAGGACCTATTTTCCTGGCAGCATTACATCATACTTCACATACAGCAGCCTTTATATTGGCACCTTTTACCAGAATAAACTGTCTACAAATTGCATGTTGCACAATCCTTGCTAATGGAGCTACTTCAGCAAGAATTTTTCATCTAGACATTTCATAAATTCTGTGAAGTCTACTCCATCCTGAACTAAGTAAAACAAAATGTTCAGGAAGGGATAAGAGTACCTAAACTTTCCCCTGGTTGACCAGAATGCTTTTCCTAAGCACATTTGATTCCAGCAAAATAACTCTGTCCTCACACACCAAGTGTCTGCTCCACGTCAGTCTTAGCTGCACTAATCGGATATTTGTGTGAGCTAGAATCTGCTTCAAGTAATCATTAAATAATCATGGAAAGAATGTGGCCCTACTGTGAGAAACCTTTAATCCTCTTCCTTCCTGCGTCCTCCCCAAAATGCAGGTGCCCACAATAACATTGCGCAAAACTTTAAATACCTTTCCTGTGACCTTTTGTGCTCTTCAGCCTCCTTTGGTACACAGGTGATTCCCTGTGCCACATTACACAGAAATTCACTTTATGTTCCTCATACTGTCAGGTTACCAGAAAAGAAGACAACAAATCTGTTTTGATATTTGAGGTCCTGATCCAGAAAAAAAAATATGGATACATGAAAATAAAGTTCTGAAAGGCCTCTGCCGGGGCTTCTGGCTCTTGAGGTGAATCCCAGAGCTGAGATTTGGCTTCAAAAGATAGTTATAAAAAAGACATGATGCCTTCAGTAGCAGCTCCCTAAGCCTTGCTATTAGGAAACACTAAGTATGATAGAAGGTCTTAAAGCCTGTCTCTCAACAGTTTAACTGAGACAAGACTATAAGAAGATATCTTCTTATGTATTTTCCATGTATACATGTATACACGAACACATACACACACATGTATATGTACACTCTGGGTCCACAGCACAATGTCCTGCTCACTGGACAGTCTGCAAGGATGGGGTCAGAGACCCTTCTTTGCAGTAAGCAGAATTGGAGGTGCCAAGGTGAGGAAGTAGGCAGTAGGAAACCAAGGTTTACCTCCTTCTTCAGGTTGTGGTTGCAGATGACACATTCGAGTAGCTTCTTCTAAGTTGACAAGCAAGCAACCTAATCCGGATGTGTTTGGCGCCCATGCTTCTTTTCTTGACTTGATCATACTACATAGCAAAACTCTTCAGACCCTCTGAGCAAAATCACAGAGCATGTGCAGTTTGGGAAGTGTGATAGTCAGGGTCCCTACCTGGGAAATACTCTGATCATAATATCCAAGATGCTTTCTGGTGTTTTATCCAAGTGAATAAAGAGCCTGATAACAAGTACTGTATCTGCCCTGGAGATGCGTATCTCCATAAGGTAACACAGTTGCAGAGGAAGACTGATCCCTGTTCTTGTCCTTCTGGCTCATGAACCTTGTATTTCTGTCTCTGCACATCCTGGCACAGCAGCCTGGCCCACCACAGCCACACAGAGCTCTGCCGAAGTCAAAGATGTAGAGCCAAGCTTGCTGAATGGGAGTGCTAGTGGCCCTGGTCTCCTGAGAGATGCCTCAGGCAGCGCTGTGCAGAGGGAGACCTCCTTAGTCAGCTGTGTGATTGAGGCTGAATTGTGAAGTTCTCAGAGAGAAATAAACAGCTGGATGCTTAGCTCAAACTAAGTGGTAACATTTCCAGCCTTGCACAGGAGCATAACTTTGTGCACTTGGGAATATTTTGTCACTAAATCTCAGATCTTTCAGCTGCTTAAGCAACCTAAACACTATGGGGAGGGAAAGAAGTGTTCTCTTGTAGCAAATTACATGTAAGCTGCATCTTAAGTACTTAAATACTGTTTCATTCCCAGAGTCCTTGAAAGTGAAACAGGGCAGAGAGCAGCAGCATAAGACTTTTGCAATCAATTTCTCAACGGCGTCTTGATCCTATTTTACACATCAACATCCTGTTCCAGGCCAAGCCTAACTTCTGATGAGCAGAAAGGCCAAAAAATAAATAAATAAATAAATCCCAAGCTGTTATCATTAGCCTTCATCTTCTGGAATTAGCGGATGAAGGTCACACATGTTCCAGGTGTTTCTGATCTGTGACACATGAGCACATTGGAATATAGAGACATCAGTTCTCTAGTTACTGCACAAAATCTGGCTGGCCAGTTGTCTGCACAGAATAAAACTGTGAAGTTGGTAATACAATAAAATGCTTTGAAATCTGGAGCTGTGTGAAGCAAAGAATTTTGCTTCCTGTCCAACCTTCACCACCCTTTTATTTTCTCCAGATGGCTCTAATTTTGGCCCTGAGTCTAGTTCCTCTTCTGGCTGTCACTGCAACAGTTGAACTACACTCAGGAGGTCAGCCTGGACTGCCAGACTGTCTGGCACTGATGCTCCATGGAGAACTGTACCTGGCACCTTTTTCCTTTGGAGAGATCAGGATGCTCTACAAAATGCCATACTGCTGCGATTTCAGAGAGAAGGAATACCCACACGGCCTTTGAACAGTTCCGCTTAACAATGAACCACGGGGCAACCCAATGACAGGTGTAATAAACTGCTGCAGGACCAAAAGTCCAGCGGTACTGAGAACATGCAGGAGCTTATTTGAAATCTCGCATCAATGCAGATGGCAAACGTGTGGGCAGTTACCTAAATTTGTCACCTCATTGATCTCAGAACTATATTTGAGTCTGGCAGAGATATCACCCTGGATGGCTTCTCTTAGGGTATCTGCAGAAGTCTATTGTTTCACCAGCTTAGAGAACTCTGTTTCATATTTGGAAGGGTTGAGGTCTGAACTGGCAGTATACACTTGACTTCAGCTCCATGTAATTGTTACTACTTGGAGCTAATCAAATTCCTACCTGCTTTATGGGAGAAGAGCACACCTTGTATTTTGTTCCAGTCCTCTCAAAAATGAAAAACCAAAAAGTGGGTGCTTCAGACCATGGCAGTTTCATTTTTTTTTTTAAGTCCAAGAGGCTGGTTGAATCACCAGGAAATCACCACTCATGCAGCAGGAGTGCATATGTTTATTTGGGGGGGCATCTGTGAGAATCAGACAGCAGAGGGCACTCACACGTGAACGTTTCCATATCCCTCCATAGGCAAAGATTAAAAACACTAATATGAAGATATCCTTAAATAACTCTGATATGGTTGATGGGACACAGTCCAGTCTGTGTGCCTCATGTAGATACACAACACACTGTTAAAAAATGTAAATGAAATGCATTTAAGCAGGTAGCTGAAGAAACTGGTTTTAAAATATCTGTATTGTTCATTCTACTAATTTTATATGTGAAATGAAATGATTTTAAATTAGTTTTTGATGAAAGCATAAACAAAGCTTAGAACTACATGGTGAATTATAATGATCTACTGAATGGAGAAATCTGCTCAGTACATTTTAATAATCAAGCAGTTCTAGAAAAAACATTTACTGTGGGTCTTTGAAAGTAAGGTGGTCTCCACTAGAATATTAAAGTTCCTCATGTAGTTTGCACTGAGAATGCAAACAGACAGAACAGCATCAAGTAAATTCTCCTGTCTCTCTCCACTTCTCTTTTCCTGAGGAGGATACCAAGCTACCCAGATTTCTGTAAATGTGACTTTCATCACTAACATACCTAGAAACTTTTAACTGAAAATGACAACGCCTGTTTTTGTATGAATTTTCTCAGAAATATGCCTTTTTCATCATGAATAGAAAGCATTTGCATTACCAGAGGACAGGAACTACACTCTTCTAATACGCTTCTGAGTCTCTGAGAATGCAGTACAGCAAGAAGATTAATTGATCTCATCCAACTTTGGATATCCATGTAATAGATACCAACATCTGACCCAACAGAGAGCTCCTTTGGTAAGGAGGGAAGTAGATAGTTTTAAAGCGTGACTTGGCAGCTACTTTAAGACAAGATGAACAGCACCTTAGAAGCTCTTGTTTCCTTCCATGAGCAAAAAAGAAACTCTAGATGATAAGCTCAGGCACAGATGTCCACACTAGACATCTGCAGATAGTCAATGAAGTCCGCACTAGGGGAATTGTGGCATGCATCCCTGGGTGAAGCATGGTGAAAATTACAAGAAAAAAAAATGCTACTGATTACCCCATTATGAGCTCAGAAACGGATCAATGAGTTATTTTCTTCTGCTGCTCTTTCCCGCTTTGTACTTTAAGGCCAGTACCTTGTGAGCATTAGCACAGGTGGTAGGCTTTTATACTTTGAGTAATCCACAGACTTCAAAAGCAAAAGTGCATACATGCATATGTTTTAGTATGAGTAAGGCCTACACTGCAAGTTATTTCACTATTCCCATGACAGTCTAATTACAGAAAATGGCCACTGAATCTGCAGTTTCTGTTGAAAGGCTGAAATAAGGGTAAGGAAACAAGAAAGAATTTAGGTACTCTAAAGGACTTGTCTGTAGTCTCTATTTACCTTCTTCCATTTAATTTCTGTCATCTTTCTCAGTAAAGTTAGTCTAAATAGCTGTAAAACCAGATTAAACCTCTTACACAGACACTGTTATTCAGAAAGAAACACAATTTAATTTACTTTTCTTCTTAAGTCCAAAGGGAAGTAAATTATAGTAACTGAAAGTATGTTTCATTTTGCATAGTTGTTTCCACTGGCATGAGGGATTACTGTAACTTCAGTAATCAATTTCAGAATCACTATGTTTAATTCAGATCATTTTCCCTCAGCAACAAAATGTAGACAAGTTCAAAATGGGAGTTATTTGCTCTAGTGCATAGGCCCCTAAGAATAGGTTAAGAATGTTCTTCAAGAAATAAGATTAATTGTCAAAAAAAAAGTCAAATTCAGTTGCCAGAGAACCACAAGATGAAATGCCATGGTTCTTAATTAGCCACTAACAACATCCACTATTATTAGGCAAGCCGTGGTTTTACCAGCAGTCTGCTGACACAGCGCACTGTTGTGCAATAACAGAGAGTATAAAACATCATTTTAAAGCAACGTGATTACACTGGATTTGGGTGACCTGATTCTGCAGGACTCAAAAAGGCCAGTTTGCTGAGCTCTTCTCCAAACACATCCCATCTTGTAGGTCACAGATTAGACTTTGATACAAGCTTAGGTTTTAGAACAGCTTTAGCATTCCAAAAATATTGTCGCAGGCATGGAATTGAACCGTTAATTTGGCAGGATATCGTTCTTTTCACTAGCACTATGACATATGCGGGTGGAGGAGGAGGAGAGATGGGAGGGAAAGGTGGTTGTTTTGCATCCTTCCTCAGCTCTCTCTCTTTTTGACACAGTCATCCATTGCAATCACTCATTGAATAAACTTGGCAGTCACGGGAGCCAGATGTCAAAACCTGGCTTTAACTGTAACTCTCCAACACCGGCATTTGGCTGTGCCATTGCCTCATTCCTGGGCAGTCCGTTTCTTTTTTTTTTTTTAGTGGTGAAGCTGTTGAGTTAGCTTCATTGTCTCTTTGTATTCAATTCAATTATTTGCAATATAGCCATTTTGTCATGGAAAATTCCAAGAAGAGGCCAAGAATCTGTAACTCCACCCTTTTGTTTTGTTCTGTTTTTCTGTACTAGTAGGGGTCAAATAATATATGGTTAATTAGCTGCTTCCTTAGTAATCTAAAGTCACTAATCCTGGTATTGAATCCAAATACCTCAGTCTGTAAGGAATCCAAGAGTGATCACCCCAGTCTGCTTTTGTGTTTGCAAAACTCTTATGGATGCCTATAAGAGGTAAAGAAATGTCACAGTAAGTTGTGTATTAATAGGGTCAGGCTCAGAGATGGCTATATATCAAAGCTAATAAAATAAATAAATAAATAAATAAATATATCTTTGAGAATGTAAAAGCATTCCTCTGAAGTGCTGCCGCATTCAACAGCTGCAGCCATGTGCCAGAGCTTGCCACCTTCTATGGGGAGTCTCAGTTTTCTTATGCAAACTCTTCCGCATGAACAGGGACAGATGAGCTGGGCCCATAATAAAAGGGTTTGAAGTCTGATTCCTTCTGTGGAAAGAGCAATCTGCTAACCAATAGATATGAGATGTATCTATGGAGCTATATATTGCTGCCCAGTGATGGGGGAGGGATGTGGGAGATGTGTCATCATTCCAGCTCTTATAAAAGAAAAATGAAAGCTATTAGTTGGCGAAAGAAAATGCCATTATTAACAAGAATGAAGGCTGCAAGGAAAAAAAAAAAAGCAATTGAAAGCAAATGCATTCTGGTATTGTTTTTAAATATTCATCTCTATGAACTGAAGATACTGTTCATTTTTATTGACTAAAGGTGCTTCACATTAATATTGGAAAACCCTATACGGACTCTACTACATTTTAATTATTTCTTGCCCTGCTTGGGATATTAATATTGGGATTACCCTTGAAAAAGTATTACCACTGGTGATTTATGCAAAACTCAGCCAGTTCTAAGACTTTATCAGTTTGAATTAAAAGAAGCAATGGAGGAAGTATGCTGCTATCATGTAAGCTGTAGATCATCATTATTTTCAGTAGTTGGTATGGTCAGTGTACTTAAAATATTACTTCAGTCAGTGTTCTGGAACCATTCCTTTCCTCAAGCAACAAATCATCAAGGGAGAAAAAATGTTGAGATTTGGCTCCATGGTCTTAGATTTAGGACTATAATAATCCCATGAAGTAATGTGTTTCATCTGCTGCGCTTTGTTTAGATTCAGCATCTCAGGCCAACGCTTTTATATTTTAACTGTTAATGGCTGAGCTGGCCAGAAAGTGTCTTTAATAAATACAATTTTCTGATTGTGTTAAGCTCTATATGATCCATCTCCTGACACTCTGTGCTGCTGGATTTAATCATAACGTATTCGTACCCACTGAAACTGAGTTACTGCAAATGCTCAATAGGCTCATTTATCTCAATGACTTAAGATATCTGGAGGTCAGAGGGTGTCACAGTGAATCCCAAGGATCCTGTTTCTCTAATTACTAATTTGGCTATGGTCATTTTAAATCTCATCTAGAGTTGGCAGCTTCTTCTGAAACCTATTCCAGAGCCTGTCAGAGCTTGCTTTCCTGGTCAGCAAGGGGCTGTTCTGCTTTCCTAGACAACAAGAGGCCAGACCATGATGCCTGATATTACTGGCAGCTTTGCTTTAGTCTATCCAAAATATGAACTACCTTGCTGTCTTAAACTGGGATATATGAATCTTTGCTCCCATCTAACTAACCTGTCAGGGAGCCTATGGCTACCATGCAGTATTTACCATTTGATCTCCAGAACTGGGACATTTTTGAGACGGAGGCTGTGGTGGCAGCAGCTGGTAAAAAGTGATGCTTTCGCGTGACAGGGCTGTTGACAGGATTAAGCAGATGTTTTTCATTTGTAAAAAGAACATTTCTCTGTTCTCTTCCTGGCTGTAGTCAGTCTCACTGGAAGCCACATGGAAGTTGTAGTATAGAGACAACATAACAGTGGTGATGCCGAGGAACAAAGTGAAAAAGTTTATTCTGTTTTCTTTTCTATCCCAATGTAAATGAAAAAGGGAGATCCTGAGATACCCCACAATAAATCTCACTATTTTTCCTCCACAGGAAATACAGTACACAAAATACAATATGAGGCCACATTTGTCATCAGTGATGGCCCATCCCCCAGATGTTCTTTCCCCTCAAGTCCTTTTTTTTTCTCCACACTATAGCTACTGATACATCCCAGTGTGAAGGTGCTGATCACAAACCCGAGTTAAAGAGTCTAGGTTCCTGTATGATATCTAGGAGAACTAATCAGTTTTAAAAGAGAGTCACAGTAGCCAACATGTTGTGTGAAGAACACTTAGTTCAACGAAAGGAAACATAAAAAACATTGTTCCAGAAATCTAGTCCTCTTGTCTTTAAGGTACATACTTGCATTTTTAACTTACTTTGTTGAGAGTTGGTCTTACAGTCTAAAATCGCTGTAAAAACAGTGCTTTCTCTTAGAAGATAATGCTAGAAGACAATGAAGAAGTATTCATTTCTTGCACAGAAATCAATGAAAGGGACACTCTGTTCAGGAAGTGAATGGCCTAGGTTTCCTACAGCCTGGAAGGGTTCAAACTCACTATCCCAGGTAAGAACCCAAACCCTGGAATAGCACCATGTGCTGAAGTCAAGGAAATAACAAGAAGGAATAGATTCATTTAGTCACCGTTCTGCAGCCTCAGGCAGAGCGAAGACCCTCCAATGTGTGATGGTATACAGCAAAGTTCCCTCAAGGCAAAGAACACTTTGGACCCTGGTCTTTAACTCCGTGGATGTGTTCCAGCATCTGTGCTGTTGTGTAAAAATGATTGGGTTGTACATCTGTTATTCATTTGATTGAGTTTTGGTTCGTCAGAAGAGCACTTACATTAACATATGCTCAGGAATGTGTTTTGTAGCCAGAGCGAATAAAGGTGCCTCCCTGCAACCCTCACTTCAATTTCAGGTGTCTGGCAATAGACAGGAGTTTTGACTAACCCCTTCTTAATGTTTCTTGTCAGCTAGCTCTAGACAGCATCCTGCTCAGCATGAGTTTTTGAGTCCCTAGGTACCACTAGGGGTATGCACAAGGTGCACTACATCAGCCTTTGGCTTCCACTCTGGGACCAAAGTATTCACTCCATGTATCTTGTCTCCTACACTTTCTCTTTTCATTAGACAAAAAGTCAAATGCTGTCTTGTGTTACATGTGGTTTACAAAAACACTTCTTCATTTCCTGTACTGATTCCTGTACTGACAGGGAAATTAGATGAGGTAACCTAGAAAAAAACATCTGAAAACACAGTACAAAAAAGGTAGGGCATGAGGAAATTTTCTAAACAGAACACACAGAGAGTTATCAGTTTAACCATTATTACCATGACTTAATATGGTGTGGGCTAAACACCAAAGAAGCCATTACAGTTATCTGGAGTTACTATCACAGGGTCATTCATGAAAAGCCCACAGGTGTGTACAGCTGTATGTAAACTCAGTAACATGTCTGCTGATGTCTACTGAAGGGAAGTTTTAGCTGTCTTTGAAAGCACATGAATATGCATTTGCTGTGTGTCATTCAAAAAAGCATGTGAAGTCATCCAAAGCATTCTGCATTTCTGCTTGGTCATCATGACAGTTTTTCTGATACAACTTCTTTGACTGAGCCATAAGTTGTCATCCTCCTCTGCATACAACACTTGCTGTGGGCAGAAACCACAAGGAACAATCGTCACCTCGTCATTAGGCAGATTGCTGATATCCAGAGATCACTCTGTTAGCACTGCAACCAGACCCAAAGAGTGTGCTCACAACACCTGGGTATGCATAGGTTGGCACCCTCTCCTTATCGCTGGAAAGAAACACCTTTTCTTTGGAAAAGAAAGATCTTTTTCATCTGCTCTGTAGGTGACAGCACTCATCTTCTGCTGCCTGAGATCACACAGTCTTGTTCAGTACTTGCCATAACAAGTTGAATAATAGCTTCAGCATCAACTGTTTCATGGAGGAATACATATACTTTTGAATGGCTGTCATCAAGATAGGTACTCTCAGTGTTGACCCTGAGAGCATCTCTAGTGCTGTCAGAATGACTGCACTTTGAATAACGGCTTCTAGAAAGCTATTTTTGGCAAAGCAAGAGATAGGTCTCTGGATCATTCTTCTCCAGCCTGACCCCACTGTGGGCAGTAGGCTTACTTAAAGAGTGAGGGAATATTCTCAGTGCAGCTTGTGGTTTGCTGCACAAAAGCAAGCTGTAATATATTCTGAAAGGCAAACGGCCGGTCCATGAATCCTTCTCCTTCTTTACCCCAAGAATCTAGACTTTCCCTTTCTCTTTCCTGGCTTTCTGTAACCCATAGTTAACAACAGACCAGAACAGACATCTACATGACATTCCTAGCTCGTAGCTGGACTAGTGGCCTCTAGTACCTGGCCCAGCTGGGTGGTCACGGCAGACTACAGCTGTGGACCATGAGTACAGTTGACCTGTTTTGGTTCTCATGAAACAAGTCAAGGAGGGAGACCATGTACAGAAGTTGTAGAATTTCCCCAGGTTTTTATTTATAAATGAAAGGTCTTTAAAAATAGAAAGCAACAAGCAGCAAAATGTTATGTTTAAGATTTCAAGTCTATCCCCTCCAAAACAACCAGCAGAGCACATGCAGATTCTTCTCCTCTCATAACTCATTGCATGGTTTTCATGCTAGATGCAGGTCAGCAGTTAATGGTGTCCCCCTGGACCTGGGCCAGAAGTTGAGGTCATTGTTAATAAAGCTTCCTTGTGTACATGCTTACCAGGCATCTCTGGACTTTTGTCTGGTTTTAGGTCCAGGATTGGGGGAACACTAGAAGCAGAAGCCATCGATGGCACTGTGTCACAAAAAGCTTTTAACAGTGTACAATTAAGCAGGGGAATGTGTAAGTGAAGAGGGAAGAGTACATGTGTGCGGACTGGAGAGGAATATGAGGTTTCAAGGCTACTTTTGAAGATCTTTTTATAGCCAGGGTGTACCTACAAGGATGAAGCCACACGCACACTTCTGAGATCTGTGAGATCTGCTCACACCAGTGACCAGTAAGTGTGCTCCAGATGACAACCTCCAAACATGCAACAACTTGCAAGATGAGAGCTGGGAATGAAATCCAGTTTTTCCCTAACAGGGCAGTGCGCATGTACCTTCAAAAATTTGTGCTTTAAATTTTAAGTTTTAAAAAGAAGAAATAATTTTAAATATTTTTCTGTTTAAAAACAGAAAGGTAGAATTTAAAGCTTCTGCCATAGGAAAGTGAGTGACAAAAGTCTTCTGGGACTATATGAACTTAAAAACTCTTCAGCAAAGTTTAAATATGAATGCATACTCACTAATATAAAAGCTTAACCCATTGTCAAACTGAGTCCCTAAATGTCAAGTCCAATCATGTATAAAGGATATCGTGCATCTGTGTGTGTGTACATGCATACATATATTTAAAATATTTAGAAATGTGATATATGTTAATGGATATATATGAATTAAGAGTAATTTATTTTCCCAAAGTTTCAGGCTATCATACCATTGCTTAAAAGTATGTCAGACAACCTTTCAGATACAGATCAACATTTTTTTCTTCAATTTCATGATGTGCCAATAAAAAACTGTAAATTTAATTTTAATTTAATCGGCCCTATTACATGGGGTAAAACAAAGTCTTAGAGATGAGATACATCTTCCAATGTTTTTGTATTACAGATGTGTGATGGGCAATCTGGTTCATCTGCAATATGAACACTACAAATATGAATGGGAATATCAATAAAAATAGAGTAGTTGCTTAGCACTTAGTGGAGGAAAATTCAGTTGATTTTAATATGAGTTCAGAATAAAGATCACCAGTTAAGAAAACTGAAATTGCATCTCAGGCTACACTTTTTTGTTTAAACTTGCATGGTAAAGAGAGAGTATTGTTCTCATTTTGAGGCTCTACTTTCAATGCTTTATAATAAGCATTTTAAAACATGTTGCACTTCATCTTTTCCTTAAGGAAAAAAAAAAAAAGGCAGTTGATGGAATGAGTATCAATGGGATTCATTAACATTCCTAAGAGGTTCTTGAAGAATCACAAGACAACCAATGCCTTCAATCTGTGTGCAGTACCTCTTTACATGATAGCTTACTACAATTACGTCAACATGTCAATGAGAAACACGAGGTTATTGCAGAACATTTGACTGAAGAATAATCCAAGAAGATGGAAATGATTCCAAGAAGCAAAGTCCCCCTGAGGAGCCTACTAAAACCCTGAATGAGCATACTCTTCACAGAGGGTATGTTTTCCAAAGGCAGTACAGAAGAAAGCCTTTAGGTCTAATCAGTTTCACCATTATGATGCTGAGACTTGAGCAGTAACAGAGCGTCTTTATAAAGCCTGTCAGAGAAGAGGCATCACCCAGTTCTTGCCTTAAGGAATGTAATGCATCTGTACACCTTCTCAAGATTGCAGCTGTATAAATACTATTGCCATTCTTTTACTTGGGCGTATGACTTACTCAGAAACTCTTGCTTGTGCAACCCCTAGTCTTCCAGGGCAAAAGTGCTCTACACACACTTTACACATTCCTTTCAATCAGGTCTAAGCATACTTCAGATCAATAGGGGAAACAGAAAATTTCATGTGTTCCATGAGCCACAATAAGAAAACAGTCATGCAAACATGAAATAACCAGTAAGAAAGCAGGGATATTATCACAGCCCATAGCTGTTTAAGAGACAGATCTGAACAAGACTAAGGATGAATGAAGCTAATTATGCTTGCTATCTATAGACCATGATGACTAAGAACAAAATAGCCAGAAAAAGAAAGAAAAAAAAAAGTGAATGGAATCTCTTGGCTGACTCAGCAAAGTCTTTCCTGTTGTTCTGCACATCCCATCGGTCTCTTCCCCAGTCAAAGATCACTTTTCTGGGATGTATATATCTTAGTCTATTCACATCACTGTTAGACCCTTCACATTTTATAGAGACTTAGCAGTCCAGTTAAATTGTTGAGACAAATTGGTGCTGGCGGTTGCATGCAAAAGCAAGAAATCAAACAGAATATATTTTGATCCACTGTTTGATCACATAATGCTTTCCAAGGGCCAGTTATTTTCCATATTCAGTTAGAATCCTTATTCAGCTCTCACCTTTGAAAACTACATGGTCTGTTTGTCTAATTGGACTTCTTAGCCTGGATCCCTTAAGAAGTACTGTGACCTTCTACACAATTATCTAAACCCACAAAAAATCTAGAATGTGCCTAACTTCAGCTGGATATGAGTAAAACATTGCCATTTGTATATATTTCCCCAATTTTCCCGGTTTCTCCACATTTTTGCTAGGTCAGTGTTTGTTAAGACTCTGTCTTCTAGGATCAGTCTCCCTCAGCAAACATCACAAGGTGACATAAACCAAATGGAAGCCTAAACCCATTCACCAACTTGAATATAAGTAAAAAACAGCAACATTAGGATGATAGCTAAAAGGCAGTTCAGAGGTGGCAAGGGAATCCTGGAGAGATTCAAAGACTCTCTTTTCCAACTACTGAAATATAAAATCCCCCAAGCCCTCTGTCAGGGCACTCCACCATTTCTCAGAATTATCAGCACTTTGACACTTTTGATGAACCTGTAACTCAAAGATCGTTAACCTACTTCCTCCGTTTTTCTGCAGGAAATTAATGGAAAGGTTTTTTCCAATATCTTCTTACATGTGTATAGCTTTTCAATGGCTTAAAAGGATTTCCCCTACAGCACCTACTAAAATAAGTCTTCACCCCTCAGCTGAGACTCTACTTGCCAGTTGATTACTCAGAATGACATTTTTTTAATGGTGCAATATGTACACACTTTTGAAAACTATGAGTTTGGTGCCAACAATAGATTGACTTTTAATGAGAATAGCATTTACCAACGTCCCAGTAATTCACTTAACGTGTACTATCATTAATGTACCAGTGAATTTAAATTGCTGCTGCCTACAGAAGCTCTGCTTAGAGGGTCCTGTGAAGTCAGCATCTTTGCCTTTACATAGGCTGTAGCATCTTGCTTGGCTAGTGAATCTAATGTGTCATTTATTTTTACTGCCTCATTTGTACATTATTCCCATCTCTTTCATAGGCTATATTCTGCTTTCCATGAGCAAGCTATCCATCTTTATAAAGGGAGTCCTTTTAAAGAAGCTGAGTGCCAAATGCTGTACCTTATTGAGGCTGTATTCTGAAAAGAAAAAATAAAAATAAAAAGGAACAAATTGAAGAGCTGTACAATTTTAAAAGAGCTGTTCAGGAGATAAACCATCTCTCAGAATCAGAACCACTGGGTTTATTAAAGGTAAATGCATATGGCTTCATTCCCTCACACACAATTAGATACTCCTTCTCTGAACTGTGTAGAGAAGGCAACATGCACAATCTCGTCAATGTCTCAGGACAGTACTTAGGTGCTATAATAATTAATCATAAACAGAAAGAGGAAAAATTATCACCATATAGTTCATGAGAAAGAACATGCAAATACAATTTCATTGTATAAAGTAAGGAATTGTCAGGAGAAAAAAAAAAAAAAAAGTCTTATAAATAGCCACAGAAAAATGTGCTTGCAATGTCTTCATCAGTCAGGAAAGAAGCCAGATTTCTTCAGAGCTGAGACTCAAAGAGAAAGTCCTGGAAAGAGGAGGAAAATACAATGTTCAGCAGTTCCCATTGGTCTTTCTACACCCATCTTTTTTTTTTTTTTCCAAAAAATTGTTTGTGAAAATTAACTTAATTATTTAATTATCAATAATAGTAATACAGAGATGACCAGTCAGTCACAAGAAGCAAATAATAAGCAGTAAATTCTATAAGTGTGCCACTGATAATTTCGTAGAACTGTTAACAAACAACCTGCCTCTATGTCTTCTTCCCAACAAGTAATAGTACAAAATTTAAATAATCACAATGTGGTTTTGATATCATATTTGCTCATAGATTAGTTGCATCCACAGCCTGGAAGCAAGCAGTAGGTAGACTTGAATTACCATTTAGTTTAGAATAGCCTTACTTGGCCTCAATCTACATTTGGAGGGCAAAATCTGGAGGGGAAAGCACAACTATTACAGAGGAATTATAGTAATTTGCAAACAGAAAAGTGGGTCAAATCTGCTGCATAAATTATTCATACTGAATTGTTCTTTCAGATCTATATTGGATAGATTGGAGAACACGCTGAAAATGAGATCAGAATTGCTATAAAGTTAAAACTACTTTACCGTATTACCAAGACCAGCTGTATTATTTTACTTTATGAAATATCGAGTTGACATTTATTTATTCATTAGGGTTACCTGCATTACAAAACAATCCATCCATCCAGGAAACGCAAAGAACAAAATGCCACAAAGAGAACGTGCATTGCATTGATGGCTAGCATTTAAGGAGAGTGAACATTAGAGAAAACTTGACTAAAAATATCCAGTAGTACTAGAAAATCACACTAGAGGCTTGGGTATTCTGGGTAATAGGGTGCAGGGCAGTTTGGCAGGCTCATAAGCTGAATGCAAGATGCATCTGTCTATAGGCATGATTCATCCTTTCTGCTGGCACAGTCTGTTTTCCCCTGCATGCAAACATTTAATCCAGCCCCCCGGGGATGTTTATGCTGATAAATAAAAAGAGCTTTCTTTCAACCTCACTAACTAGCTGTTTCCCGCTCACATCCACTCTAAGCAGCACTAGCCATAGGCATGGATGGGGCTATCAGGCACAGATCCTGCTTTATTTAGAATTACAGGAGGTAGGGAGGTCTCTGCAGACTGCAACCTGGCACCTGCCTGCCTCCACACTGAGATGGAAGTCCATCAAGGGAGAGACCCAGGACAAGCCTTTCAGGTACCTCTGCAGACCAGCCACTAGGGCAAAGAGTAGGTACGAGAGCCCTGCAGACAACACCCTGCCATAGGAACTCGCCCTCCCCTGAAGTCTTACTGGATCCCAGCAGGGAAACACCAATTTGGCTGAGATGTGGAGTTTTTCTGGGAGAGCTGCTTTGTTTTCCCTAATTTATTTTTGGCAACTGCTTTGGTTTAACAGGCGCATCGTGGGGAATTCTTCTTTCAAGAGAAATTTGTCCTTGACAGAACTTCACCGACTGGAACAGCTACATCAGGGATAAATTTGGCCAGTTATCTTTTCAAGTTGGATAAACTTCACTTAGCTTCTTTAGCATCACTTGCTCAGATAATCAATACATACAGCAGACACATGGAAATGAAGGCAAATGCACTGCACAGCTGCAATGGATGCAGCTGAGAATATATGCTATAACACTTGGGCAAGATAACAGAAGTGCTCCAACTTGAAAGTACCCACTATGTCTCTCTTAGCAAAGGCCTGTTCCTGACTTTGATCATGTATATGCCCAACAGAACACTTTCTAAATGCTCATGACTTCCACTCTTGTTTTTCAGTACAATTGGTACAAAAGAGAAGTACTTTGGTACTTAATAGTGTGCAGGATTACACAGCATTAGAAAGATGACCTTTTTATTCTTCTCCTCAAGTTACATAAAGTGCTTGTAAAACATGCTGAGCATTGCTCTCTGGGCTGCTGAGTGGCAGAGAAATTATAGCAGCTGAAAGGAAAAGGTACAGGTTAGATAACTATTTTAAGAGAACTTTTTTCCAGCCTTTTCTAGCAGCAGCCAGCATTTTATTTATTGTACGTTCTAAAAAAAAAAAAAAAAAAAAAAAAAAAAAAGTACATCTAATCTTCCTCACAGCATTAGTTGAGGCAAGACAGATTCTTCTTGAGAAACATGCTCTGTTTTGTAAATGTTCAAATCTTGCATAACCCTTCTGCATAATCTTGCTCAGTGTGCGATCTAGGATGAACTCCTTCAAAAATGCTACATACCCTTAAATCCAAGACCATGCATGACTCAGGTCAGAGGTGCTGGCTATGACATGGTCGCCCTCCCTGGCCTCAGATGATATGTGGGCCTCTCCTAAAGGATGGCACCCCAGTGCCCAGCTGTCCCGGGATCAGTGCTGAGCACCTCCTACTCTCCCCCCTTCCTCTCACTGCAGTAACACAAAGGTTATATCCCTCTATATTTATAAAAAAAAAAAAAAAAAAAAAAAAAAAAAGGACAACTCTGTTAGAGTTGACCTGTGGGAACACATGAGGATAGGTGCAAATTGTGCACTGATATGGCTGGAAGGTTGAAACCTGTGTAAATCTTAGCTAGATTGCAAACCTGTGTCTAAAAGGCTTGAAGGCTTGAAATCAGCACAAAAATGTCCTAGTTATGCTCCCTGTGAAAAAGAGATTTTGCCTTCTAGCAGCTTCTAGGACTTTCTCATGAGGATGCAGTATTTCATGGGTCTTGAGGACTTCACCTGGACATGAGTGGCTTTTCTATTTGCCCCTTACCCCTTCAGTTGAGCTTCAACCCAGAGAAAAGCAGTTTCTTGGCTGATTTGGAGATACCATTTCTGAAGTTATCACCAAGACCAAGTTGCTGGTGGTTAACCGTGCTTGTTTGCTTAGCCATACACTTCTCTACTGAAACTTTAGTCCAGGGTGGAGGTTAAAAAAGAATCATAGAAGTCACAGGGCAGACTTACAGGCAACTAAATGGCCTTTCATTCATGGCAGCAGTCAGGGAAACAGCGTGTTGTTTGACGTGGATGTGGGCAGACATGCACGGAACAGTGACAGCTGGGTTACCCTGTCAGCAGAAGGGAAATAGCACTCTCAGCATCCTACCTTCCTCAGGTCCTCACCCTGCAAAATGCTACTGGCCTCCTCCTGCTAAAGCTGCTCCAGCTGTGTGGGCCCTCAGGGCGTTTGGGCTGGCATAATGTCACCAAAGAGGATGCAAGAGTCGCCGTTCTGGAGGAGCAGATGCTCCATCACTTGTGTTGGAGCCGTGCCCTCCACAGGGCATACTGAGGCAGCTGAGAAGAGTAAATGACTGTCCCGGTGGGGATGTGCATCGGGGAGATAGGAAAGCTGATTTACAATCCCCTTATTAAGGATTATTTTTGCAAAGCAGTATCGCACTGTCAATAAAGGCCTTTCCCTCTCCTCCCCACACAGTTCTTGTCTCTTTGAGAGTTCTCTTGGGGAAACAAAGTGACCTTGTACTGCTGCAAAGAAGGAATTGAAACTGGGTCTTCTGACACCTTACAGAGTGTCCCCATCCTTGTGGATAAGGGAATAGGTGTGAAGCAAAGAAGTAATACCTCCTCCTGGGAGTTTTCCCACCTCATCACTTCCCTTCCTGCTTCAAATCTCAACTCATGTTCCTAAATTGTCCCAAGATAAATGTGTTTCTCAAGGAACCTAGCCATTGAAAAAAACAGCTCCTCCTGTTAGAGGCATTCTGGACTGAAATAATGAGACTTATTTTTCTCAGAAAATGAAGATCCTTACATTCTGACCCTAAAGAGACCTTCAGGAATTCCCTCTTCTGTCTCTCTTCTCAATGCCTTTTCATTATTTGTTCTCATTTAGGAGTTTCTCCTTGTAGAGAGCTGCTTCTCCAGCACCCCAGAGAAGCCAGTGTACTGACAATTTTGACAGGAAAGGTGAAAGAGAAAGGGGATAGGGCTTAGCAGAGAGTCAGGGGTGACAATCTGCTGTTTAAAGTGGCCCATGCTATAATCTGAGTACTGCACCAGCTTGTGGAGAGCATCCTTTGATGCTACAATAAGTAGGGCAGTAGGTCATGGGACCAGTGGCGGATACAGATTTCCACAATCCCTCCTACTCCAGTGTTAGCACTATAATCACACAGGATATGATCCTACACACTGTGTTTCATATTCTTACATTTAGAAAGGTTGTTCCAACTGTAAGCATTCTTATGACCCAGTGTCCCCATTACAATGGCTTTCAAAGTGTGTACTTCATGGACCAGCACTCCCTATTTAGGCCACCGTTCAGAGCCTTCCTGTTACCATGAGAAAACGTTAGAAAACACAAACAGATACTTGTCCTTTGTTCAGCTGCTGCGCATTTGCTGCAGTACACTTGCATCACCACGGTGCAGAAGCAGCAGCCAGAGGAGCAGAGGAGCGGAGGCTGCTGTCTGTACCACCCCAGTCCAGCCCAGGACCTCATGAGGGAATGGTTTCTTAGTGCATCAATAAATAAGTTGAATAGTATGGGGGAAAAAAAAAATCCCTGTTGGCCGTTCAGAGGCATCACAAAATTGACTAAAGATGCTATTTTATTTTTGTCAAATTTAGTTGGCACCATAATTTTATTTGCATTTGATTCACAGACACAATAAGGGGATGATATAATACTAGACAGAGGTAAGTGTTATGTGACAGGAGTATTAATCTCATGAAACAATCACCTGCATCAAGTGATTGGGGCAAGAAAAACAGTCTCTTAGTAGCACTCTGGTGTGTCACATACTTACTACAAATTACATCACATCGTTCTATAAAGAGCTGTTGAAATATTTCTTTGAACTATAAATCATTTTTGCAAGATAAATACAACCTAAGTTAATGTCAAAGGTTATTTCCTAATATTTCTCTTTCTGTATTGGATCCAGTATTCTTAACACAACATTTTCTGTCAAATACAGTATTTTATGTGTTAATAATTTTAATTATTAGCATAGAATGTGCATAAATTATCTATGAGCTGTGATGAATACTCAGATATTGTTCTTGTACAGACTTCAATTTGCTGGTCACAAAATGTGTGCAAATGCAGTTTAATTTGATTTACTAACCAAGGAAGAAGCCACAATTTCATTAAGAAATAGCTGAGGAAGGGAAGCTTTCTTCATTAATTAAAAACAATTAACGAGTTGCCCAGCTGTGTTACAAAGCAGCCTGCAACTTCTACTCTGGCACACTGGCAGACGGCTAATCTAGTGCTAATGGGGTATACCAGGCAGGACACTCAGGTTTGGGTTCTTCTTTATAGTGAGCTCCATTCAGAAACAGATTTATTTCAAATTTTCACTTAAAAAGAAAACAAAAGCTTGATTCATTCTGAAGTGTTCACCAGGCATACCCTTGTGATATGAATGTTTCTGGGGAGTCTGAGGAAAGTATGCCGAGGAAGAGTGCAGCCTCAGTGCAGCCTCAGGTGGGGCTGTGACAAAAAGCAGGTGTCAACAGGGTTAGGGGGCTATAATTCCTCCTCCTCCATCCTAGCCCTGCAAGCAAATGGAGTGAGAGGACAAAAGCATTGCTCAGAGCAGGGAACAGTAAGTGGGGCTCAGGGATCTCATCCTGCAGGAGCTAGACCACTTGTGGGATCTCTGCGGAAGCAACAGGGCTTACTGAGCACCTGCACTGCTGTCCTTCCATCCTGATGGTGAGCAACCTGTACACAGGAAAAGAAGTGAAGCTGAAAGCTTCCCAAAAGGGTTAAAAAAAAAATCTCTCCTTTTCCTGATATTTACTGTTTCTTCTGTTTCCAGAGCAAGCTTCTCACCTGGAGGAAAAATCATAAATGAATAAATGAGGAAGGAAGAGCAAATCAAAAGCTAAACAGAAAAACAAGAAGGGAACCAAGCTCACACATGCATGGAAACATACAAGGGATTGGTGAACTGATCTAGAGTCCCAGGTTATACACTTACTCCTCTGGGTCATTAAGATTTTCTGTGGCTCCCCAGACGTGTATATAGCATAACTGTTTCTTTGCATACTCAGACACTTCCTCCACACAGACCATTTGTACTTGTGTTGGCTGCTACTGCAAGGCAAACAGATTCCCAAGAACCCTGTCTGCAAACACAGTGCCCTGACAGATTTGGTACCCTCTGCCCAATTCCAGCTACTTGCTCTGGCCCTCAGGGCATGCCCAACAGACACCAATAAAATCTGGGTCAACACAAAATGCTACCACTTAGCTTGAAAGTATTTTATTACTTAACTTGCAGCCATCTTAATTATTTTTTTGAGTCTAGCTTTCAGCTCTAAGTGATAAACTAAGCCTTTCATTCATCTTTGGGAAATAAAACCATGAAACTTTGGATTCCCAGAAACTCTTAGGCGGTTGATAGCATAGATGTTTTCTGTGGAGGTTAACTGGGTGTGGAAATACACCCTTTCCTGACTTCCCACCTACCTTTATATACATCTCTGCCATTCTGTGATGCTATGTCCCACCAGAAAAAAATCACAAAGTCAGGAAAAGAAGTGCAACAGGTCAGGCAGTTCCACCACAGAAGTGCAGGCATAATACAACTTACTCTAAGTCAATTAACTCAAACCAGGTTAAGAGAGCAAAAAGAAGCCATTATGTCAATTATGGAATAATTTCCCATTTCTGACTTGCAAATTATTGGCCATCCGCTCCCAGACAGCACCCTTCCTTTCATGTGAGAGATTCTTTTGACTAGCAAACAGAAACCTGCCTGGGGAAAACAAACAAAATTACTTCTTGGTTAGTGAAATCATATTTGCCAAGCCACACAACTGAGTAAACAACCTGAAGGAAAACCATTTGTCATAACCTAATGTATCACAATGTAAATATTACATAAAGAATGTAAATATCCCTTGAAGGTGCCCCATAAATAAAATTATAGCAAAATTATTTTATTTGTTCAGGTACTACATGTATAGCATGGTAGTCATCAATCTGTACAGGTAAAATTCAAGCAAAAAGCAATGTAATCAATCAAATCTGAAGCTTTCTTACAAATACAGGGAAAATTGCCTTTTAGATGATATACAGTATAGCATGAATGCATGACCATTGACTTTGAATCAGCTGGGACACAGGCAAAGCCTACCAATCATGAAGAATTTCCCTATTACTAGTGGGATTTTTTAAAAGATTTATTATTTTGCATATGTCTGACCACCGTGTTTCAGTACACAGTTTCTTTTTGAGATATTTTTGCTTAATGGGTATAGCTTTACACAATCTGTCCATGCAGCTGTGTAACTGTGCTCCACATTTGTGAATTACTTCCAAGGTCACTCTTAACTAGCAAAAATATTTCATTCATTGTCTTTTTTTTTAGAATAAAGCACGTTATACTGCAGCTGGTAAAACATATAGATTAAAATGGAAACTCTAAAGGGCTATCTCTGACCTTCATAGATTTAGGTCAAACCTGGCTATGAAAGTTAGCAACTTCATCTCCAAGAAAAAAATTTAGGTCTATCAAAGGCTGAACTGAAGGTATCAAGGCTTCATATTTCACACCCCTCATATGGCAAATTGGATTACAATCGCAGCAATACACCTTCAAACAGCAAGAAGAACTGACATGATCTGGCACAGTGAAGAAGCCTTTATGATATAATTCCATTATAATACAGTTTTCTCAATGTAATTCCTCAGGCACAACCTGTGCATATAATGAAAGACACTCAATTTCCTGTTTGTCCCTGTAATAGACGCCACATACCATTACAGAGCAGCCCAAACTGCCCTAATGGGAACGTGAGCAGTTGGCTCCTACTGGAAGGGGTGGCTTATGGGTGAGAGAGAGTTATTCCTTCTCCCACACAAAGGACACTGAAGAAGACACCTATATCAGGTTTATATGGCAAGGGTTTTCTAGCAGGGCAGGGCTGTAGGGGTGGCCTCCGTGACCAGAGCCCAGCAGCTGCCCAATGTTAGATAAGGCCCAGTTTCACCTGGCTCCACAGGGACCCGCCGCTGGCCAGAGATAGGCCATGGGTGATGTTGGTTGGGCCTCTGGGAGAGCAGATTTAAGAAAGGGAAAATAAATGGTGTGCAACTGCGGCTGGGAGAGAGGAGTGAGAACCAGCCCTGTAGCCCCCCAGGTCAGTGCAGCAGGAGGGCAGGAGGTGCTCCAGGCACGCAGCAGCAGTTCCCCTGCGGGCTGTGGAGAGGCCCCTGGTGGAGCAGGCTGTCCCCCTGCAGCCCATGGGTCCCACACGGAGCAGATCTCCACGCTGCAGCCCGTGGAGGAGCCCCCGGTGCAGCAGGTGGATGTGGCCTGGAGGAGGCTGCGGCCCATGGAGAGCCCCCGCAGGAGCAGGCCCCGGGCCGGAGCTGCAGCCCGTGGAGAGGAGCCCACGCAGGAGCAGGGGGTCTGGGGGGAGCTGCCGCCCGTGGGGGACCCGTGCTGGAGCAGTTTGCTCCTGGGGGATGGACCCCGTGGTATGGAGCCGTGTGGGAGCAGTTCCTGAAGAGCTGCTGCCTGTGGGCAGCTCGCATTAGATCAGGAGCAGGGGAAGAGAGCAATGATGAAGGAGAGGCAGAGAAAGTTTTATGGACTGACCACAATCCCTGTTCTCCTGCAATGCTCATATAGGGGAGGTAGAAAAGGGTGGATGGGGAGAAGGTGTTTTTAGTTTGCTTTTAGTTTCTCACTGCTCTTTTCTGTTGTCAATAAGTAATCACATTAATCTCTCTTACGCGGAGTCTGTTTGGCCATAACAGTAATTGGTGAGTGATCTCCCTGTCCTTATCTCAACCCACAACCTCTTCTCATTGTATTTTCTCCCTCTGTCTTTTTGAGGAGGGAGAGTGAGAGAGCAGTGTGGTAGTGCTGAGCTGCCCATCAGTGTGAAACCATCACAGCACTGGGAAAAACGTGTCTTCTCTGCTCTTTGACCTCAGTTTCCATGTACAGGTTTATAAATTCTTTGTTCCCCACAAGTGGCTGGCATTTGTCATTATCCGCTACACAGACCAAATAATAGCATTTAACAGTCTCTTTTGTCTTCACTGGGCCATGCCAGGGCCAAGGAGAATGTGTCTGACTGTGCCAGGCAAAGCCTCTTGGAAGGGCTGTTGTGGGCTGTGAAACTCCCCTTACAAGATAATACAGCCTCAGAGAAAGCCTTACCCTCACAGCCTGTGATCTCCTGTGGCTCCAGTCACATTATGCAGTCCCCTGCTGCCCAGGGATAGAGGTCCACTCTCAATCAGTTGAACCTGCTGTTAGAACCAGAGCCAAACCTGTCTGAGCATCAAGCAGATGCATCAGTGCAGCTTGGGAAGCACCCCCTACCCTCTGCCCTATGCCCGCAGCTCAGTGGGCTCAGCACGGAGAAGAGGGCTGCAGGCCCCCCACACTCTCATGGTGACAGCAGGTTGGGAGCTGGGTGAAGGACCAGGTCACCTTCACCTGGAGCAACCTGCTACTAGCTGCTGGTGGCTTCTCCCAGGACCAGCAGATACTGGAGGTATAGCACACCACTGTGATGCTGTATTTTCTGCATTTTTCTCAATCATTAGGTAAAGACTGGCTTTTATAGCATGATTCTCTCTTGCCTAGACTGATGGAGTCTTGATCTCACCTAGCCCACCTTCAATACTCTACTTCAGTTTAATTAATCTTTTTTCATTTCCTTACATAAAACTTAGTGCCTATACAGGGAGCCTTAGAGAATGAAGCTGTCTATCTGTTGTGGTGCAGTGGATTGAAGAGAGCAGCTCTTACTCCTCTCTTTGCTGCCCTACCACTATGACTCAGAAAGTGGTACAGCTTGTTCACAGTGCCTTACTTTGTGCGTATGCAACCCAAGATTAGGATAGCACAGCACAGCAAAACACACATAGCATAGCAGAGTGTAGCACAGCTAGCATAGCACAGAACAGGACAGGAATCAGAAGGCAAAGGTGATAATCACTTTTCTGCCATGCTGTGTAAACCAGGGCATTCACAGACCTGTCCTTTCTATAAATACTAGCTATCAGTTTTACTAGTACAGCTGATACCAGCCCAGGCTTGCATGCGTACACACTCAGTACTGAGTCACACCTCCAGAAATGAAAACACTAAGTCTTGGGTTAAGTTCCCTAACATCTTCAGCCCTGGCACCAGTATATTTCTGGGTTGATGTCTAGGTGGGTACCCTGCTACCAGGACAAGCTCACCCCCACAATATGACAGGGAAGAAAAAAAAAAAAAAAAAAAAGGAAGAAAAAAAGAAAAGAATCTTTCAGCACTTTGTCTCCCCACTTGAATAATTTGAGTAACCTGGAGCTTGGCAGGCACAAGCAGCAATGCCTGATGAAGAAGGAGCATGGGGACAGGCTGCAGAGACCCACAGCTGTGCACAGTTGGATGTCTTGGATGTCCCCCCACCCTCCCCAACAGGTATCCTCTGTCCCTGCTCTGCAGCAGGAGCAGCCAAGCGGTACCCATTTACAGCCAGCTTCTGGCTTCAGTGTGCCCTGCAGCAGGAGGCAACCTGAAGAAATGAGCAAGGGCAAACCTGACACTTCATTTAAAGCAAGATTCAAGCTTGACCTCCTCAGCAGAACACCCAAGTGCTTTGTTACCATTAGAACAAAAATGGACATTTTGCAATTTCCGAGGAAGGTAGTTGAAAGTGCAAAATAAAAAGGTGCTTATGGAGGAAAAGGAAAAAGGAAAGATGCGCTGGTATTACGAACTAGCTAATCCCAATGCAGGCCTGCAAACTAGAAGGAATTTGGTGGTAAGGTAAAGATGGAGGTGCCACTTTATGCTGACTGCTGATTTTGTGGGTTTTTTTGGTCCTGGCATAGCACTGTTGAGTCCAACACTGCACAAGTCTTTCTGTGGAGCATCTGGTACAAAAAGAGATCACTCTGAGCCTCCTTAAGCCTTCTCTGAATAGCTGTCATCCTTACAAGAAGTAGATCAAGTCAGGTTCACCACCACTTGTAGCAATATTGTCTACTAGCACTATTCTTACTACTTTTACAATAGACACTAAATAATCTATCATCTCCCTTCCTCAGCCTCTCAAATTTTACAAAAAAAAAAAAAAAAAAAAGTCTTACCTTTATGCAGCTATGCAGCAGGTGGGAAAATACTGCATCTCCCTGAAGGAAGAGACACAGGTCATGGCCTGAGTGACTTCATATTTTTGTGAATATCTTCATGGGAAAAGTGCACAGCATTTATCTTACTTATCTCTGAGGTCTGCCTAACACTTAACTGCTACATGCCGCTGGTTTTGTCAGAGCCATGGCAGGATGCAATTGAGATTCAGTGCCCCCATGCTCACATCTTGACTTTCAAGGGGAAGGAGAAGAAATAGATAAGGAAGAACACTTCATCTTCTAGAGAGTTCAAATCCAGATCTGCAAAAGAATGGAGTCCAGGAACACATGCTAGATAACAAGCAGAAGGTCTGACAGGTGCACAGCTTTTGAGATGGCAAACACAGGCAGTACAAACCTTATGGAGAAAAATATCAATTAATTTAGGAAATTGCACCAAATCACATCAAAGGTACATGGGAAACATATGCTTTTAAAAATTTCGTCAGCCGAAGAACACCTCAGGCTTCCCACAGAGTCCTGGTTTGCTCAGCATAGGCACTCTTTTCTTTCTCTCCCCCTAAAATATTTCTCTTCTTGGCTTTATAGCTGTTGTGTAGAATATCAATTCCTGGTTTAGGCAAGTCCCTGTGTGATGGACCCTGCACAATTGCCCAGCTTTACTCTCTTCTGGACAGATGCTATTAGCTATTTCTGAACACAAGATACTGGGCTACATTAACCTTTCACAAGTTGTCCTGACCTCAGGATGAATTTCAGCTCACTGCAACGCAGTGTAGCCATAAGATTTCCATGACGCCACATGGTCTCCACAGTCCTCTCAACCTTTCTTTGTGGACATACAGCCTCAGCTACACAAGGGACATCCACTGACACATGACTGATGTTGCTGCCAGGGCTGATCCATGCCCCTGGGAGATGCTTTCAACTGAGGTTCAGCCATGGGACCCGATCAGAGCTCTAACCCTTGCCACCACACAGCCCTGCCTGTGCTGGCCATGGGGCCCCGTATCATCACCTTTCCTTATTCCTGTTAAGAGTTTTGCCGAAGCATGATCAAAGTAGCTACTTCATTATTATTTATTGCCCTCTTTAGTCCTTCCATATTAAGATGAAAGCAATGGTAGCCTACGTATAAGCTACTGTCTCACATCACTTTAGCAAGGTACTAGTCCCTAGCCAAGGAGGGAAATTCCTTCCAGGCACCACACCACACTGCTATGATGTATGGTTGACAATCATGTCAAAAGCCCAACTGACCTTCTCTCACCTGTCAATGAAAGAGTTCCCCAGAGGACAAGAAAACATTTTCCTCTAAATTTCAGCCTTTATAAACATTTTGCTTCCTCTTTTGATAGCAGTTGGAAAATATTGTTTTCCATGTCTCTATTAGCCATGAACATCTAGCAAATATAGAGAGCCACAGTGTAAGAACTTGTCCTGCTTTTTGTTTCTTTCTTAAAAATATGAAGCGAATCCTGTCTCAAATGTTGTCCAGAAATTGTTGGAACATAAAATACTGAACATATTTGTCTCAGGGATAAGGTCTCATACGTGCTCTGTTTCCAGGTTTGGTGTATCAGAAGTATTATACTGGCTGCATATAAACATATTTTTTGATCATATACTTTAGACAGCATTAGGCATTCAGCTTACATTTGCTGTAACTGTTAATTAAGAATGAGCCACTGATGTGTTTTCGGATATGAATTTCGCTGAAATGGGAATGATGGAATCTAATATGCAAGGTATGGCCTTCCATCGAACAGAAACATGCTCAGCCAAAATTGGTCTTGTTAAAAAAAAATCTAACACTCTAGATCCAAATCTGGCCTTATTGTTATTCATTATTATTCTGCAATTTCATTCTGTTAATTGTTAAGCCTGTACTTAGTAACATGACTGTGCAATGGCATGCAAATTTTGTTCATGCACTTTTGTCTTTTTCCTCTGTAAAAATAACTCATGCAGGAGTCACTACCTAGAAAGAGAAGGGAACTCCATTTCTATGGGCTACTTATTGCCTGTTGGCTCTGCAATCCAAACCACAGATTTTTGAAACCCTGCTTGTATCTGGAGGTGTACAAGCCACTGGGTACAGGTTGTCTAAAAAATGAGTGATAGGGTCTATGTTTCTGGTGTCTGAGAAAGGCAATTTCTGTAAATGGAAGAAGCAGACAGTCACATCTCTCCATCCTGCAGTTAGGCAGGTTTTTTGAAGGGGTACAATTTAAACCACAGTTCAGTCCTCATTATTTCCAATTCTTTTGGTGACCTGCAGCACTCAGTGCTGGGTGAACCAACTGAAAATTGTGTCACCAGTGAAACCCTGCCAGGCCCATTTCTGAACAGCAGTCCATGTTCCAACCATATCTTGCCTTCTCCTTCAAGGAATAATTAGTGGGAAAACACATATTTGAAAAACTGGAGGGAACTTTCCATTGATATCAACATGCCAAGGACTTCAGATGTGTTTTTCCTTGGGTTCCTGGGCAGTCTTGTCCCACAGAACTCTCCTGGAAGTACTTGCTAGAATTAATGATTTACTAGCCAGTAACTAGCGTTTTATAGTTTGGCAGTTTGGACTAGATTGGAAATTGAATAAAATGCCATGAGAGTAAAAATAAAAGTAAAAAATTAAAATTAAGGAAGGAGAAGATTAAAGGAAAAAAAAAAAGTGTAACATTCCAAAGAGAATGGTTTCTACTGACTTTGGTGGGATTTTGCTCAAATCCCTTTGTTTTCATTTTTTTCATCCTTGGGAAAATAAATAAATAAATAAATAACAAGACAGAAACAGCTGAACAAACTGCTGTCGGCAAGCCCCATTGAGATAATCATGAGGAGAAGAATGTGGTGTCCTTTTCTTCCTTCATGCACTCCCTGGAGAAAACAATGACTTTCCAACCACTCATCCCAATATATTTACAATTTACTTTCTTTATATATGCATGAATTAGACCTTTGTGTAATACCTTGTATTTTTAGTTTGCCTAACAATATGACTGTATCTATTTATGTCCTAAAGAATACTTAATTAATCAAATTATCCATCTACTCTGATTACTAGTGGTAACTGACCCTAGAGATTGATTAATACATTCTCAAATTATTCAGGAAGGCTCTTGAAAGAGCCTACAAAATTTACCCTTTTTGAAACCACAAAGTGCCTTATGAGGCCCACAGATGCCTGAGGGTTGAATATAATCAATAATCCATAAAGATAATTGTTCCCACATGATTGGTGAACAACCTCAAGCTGAGTGCATAAGGGCTAACACAGTAATTGATGTTTTTGTTGGGTTTCTACACTTAATGCAATTTGCCTTGAACAAGCCAACTCATCCCTTCTGTTGGACAGTAAATATAGATTTAAGCTTTCCTCCAGGGTGTTACACATAAAGAGAAAACATACTTTATGCTCTGTTGTTAGTTAAAAGCCTGAGTTTAGCAAAATTTATATTTTAATTGCCCAAGTTATTGTAACTAATAACACTAATACTTTACAGGCATATAGTAACTTCCATCTCATATGTTCTTCCAAGTGATTAAATTTCCAGCATTGCTTTGAGGCAGTTAATTATATTTATCCCAATTTTACAGATGAGGAAATCATTACAACCAATGCCATGTGTTCAAAATCATTGAGTCAGGATGAAAAAAATGAGAATTGTTTTAGAAATGCTAAGACACTCTTTTTTATTATTATTATTAGATTTTATTTTTATTTTTATTTTTTTAGCTATTAGTGGGCTCACAAAACTTAACATCAATACTTTATCCATAACTCTAAGAGGTAAAAATAGCAAGGGAACCTAATATCATGGTATCACACAGTTTGAAACTTCAAGGGAAAGAAAAACAGAACAGGGCTCATTGTGAAATAGTGAGAGGAAAATGGTGTCCCAAAATCATTCGAAGTCTAAGTTTGCTAAAGTAAACCACAACTCAGATCTCTCAGCAACCATGTCTTTTTTTTTTTTTTCAAATTCTCAAACTTCTGCTCATTGCAGTACATGTGGATAATTCCTGAAGCTATTTCAATTTAGAGAGATCCTCAGAGACTCAGAGAGAGGGAGAGAGAGGGAGAGGGACAGTGAAACTAAGTAAGCAGTGGATGTTTCCTCTCTCTGGAAGGATGAGACTCATAATTGAGCACAGAAAATGCTATAAACACAAGATTCAATTATTACCAAATACACAGGAAATCTTACCAAACTATTATAAATGTACCAAAATTTTTAATTACATATATACATTCAAAATCTAAAAAGAAGAAAATAACCTCACAAAAAGCCAGGAAATTACTGAAGCTTGGTATTATCTTTTGGAAGAATACAAGTCTGATGTTTACTCTTGTTCCTTTAACTTTTTTTTCTTCCTACACTTTTGTCTCTTCATTTCACTTTTTGAGATTTGCAGACGTTACTGTTTTTGTTTTGCCCATGCAATGCCTCATTATGCTTTGTAGAGGAGAAAAAAAGGGTTGTGCTTGACGTTACCAGTCTTAGGTGATATAACAAACCCAAAGATTTTCAAGATTTTTTTTCAAACTTTTTCTTTGCTCCCTCTTCCCCACAAGTGTGTAAGACTTTCCTCTCAAAAACACTTAATCGCTGCACCTCTTGTAAATTGCAGTGTTATCTATGTAACAGCAGCACCCAGATGTTCCCTACTTGTTCCACATCTTTGCAGGTCTCTGTGTCATCTTGTCCGAAGGAAGACAAAATATGTATGAACCTACTAGCTATTGCAATAATACCTCATGACCAAAAATGCTCTATATTAACCAGTGATGAAGGTATCTGCCAGAGAAAGAGCATTGCCTTTAGGGCCCTTGAAATACTGAAGTGTCATTAAAGAACAAATGTGGAGGATTACATCAGTCTCCATCAGTAAGAGTAGAGCCGTGTCCATCTTTGAACTGCAAAGCACTGATCCAACATGGAAAAAAATCCTGTTTATCTCCTTCTGTAGTTAAAGTCAAACACCAGGAGAAGATTGTAGCCCCTTTTGTCTAAGCTGCCACCTTCTTGTGCTGGGGTCACAAAGTACTTTCCTATGATCACAAGCTCTGAACTCACACACTCTTTTGTTACCATCTGAAAAGGTGCCTTTTGTGGCAAGAAGAAAAGAAAAATATTTGCTGAGACATTTTACTAGTGGCAACAATTTTCCTAGGTTTGAGATTCTTGCTGCCCTCTATCTTTATATTATGTCACCATCTAGATACAGCAGAGATTTTAGACTCTGTAATTATATGGAAAAAAAAAAAATATATATACATAAAAGCAGATATAAGGTTTGAACTAATTAAGGCCGGAAATATGAGTTGCAAAATTCCCCAGTGCTGTCACCTTTCTGCTTTTCAGCACATAAGCCTATTTAATTGCATGTCAAATAACGGGGAAGCCTCCTGACTATTATATTCCAAATACCTACTGTAACCTCTGTAATAATTTAATCACAGATTCTTTTTTCATATAGTAGTAGCTTTGACAACCCAAACCAATTGAAATGTTTCAGAATATGAAAAACACTTCTTTACCCACCTTTTTTTTATTTTATTACTATCTTTAGGGAAAACCATAATAACACAAAGTTCATGGAGGTGAAAGGAATACATCTTAAGTAAACATGAATGATGAAAAGAAAAAAAAAATGTTTGGGAAAATCAGTGCTTTCAAAGTATGTTGGGTATATTAATGTGGCCTAGGAACTCTCTATCATATTAAGGACCAAATTTTAAATTCTTTATGTAAATAGGTAGACCTACTGAAGTCATTAGATCTTCAGCTTACATTTTAATTTGTTTTTGTGAAGAGAAGAATTTAGTTTAAAAAAAAAAAAAAAAAGCACAGTGTACAATATTGAGCTATTTCTTTATCCCAGACTAAAAGATATTTGGAGGAATATAAAAGTCATAATCTCCAGAAATTCTGGCTCTTGTTTCTCCCCTTGCTATGTGTATTTTAGGCAAAACAGAGATGTTTAGGTTGATCTTTATTGGTGTACCTTTGCAGGAAGAGAATAACATGTATTAAAGGTCTCTGTAATGAAAGGAAGGAAAGGAGAGTGAAAATCTTCATAGATGATGAAGAGAAGACAATTCAGGGAACTCTGGGTCATCATTCCACTGCTTAAAAGAACTTTGAAAAACAGGAGTCTTAGCATTGGCCCTATATTTGACAATCCTCTGCAAATCACAAATCAGTCCTATCTAATTCTATTCCTCACCTATTTTCAAGAATTCCATGAGCTGGATGTAGGTATTTAGGAACTGTACCCAAATTTCTCTTCCATGGGCTGATCCAGTTTCCCGCTTAAGCCTGTGGCTTTAGCATCCACAAGAGCCACAGGTACTTTCTTCACAGGTTGACTACCAACTGGGTGAAAAACTTCTCTTTTTGGATGTGTTTAAACTGCTTTGTATAATCTCTGTTAAATTTCCCTATTAGTTGTATTGGAAGAGGTGGTGGATATGTCAACCCCTTTTCCTGATGATCCATACCAGTCATGATGCTTTGGGTCTCTGTCTTATCCCCGTCTACCCAGGCCTCTTTCCCAGCCTGGACAGTTCTGTCTGTTGGAGGTTTTTTTTTTATTGAAGTTATTCAATACACTAAACCATTTTTGTTGCCCTTCCCAGAATGTTCTTTAGCCCAAACATCTCCCTTTGAAGATGAGGGGACCAGTGCTTTATACAGTGCTTAGTATGTGGGTGTAGTTGGTTTACGTGGCAAGGTTTTGGTAGCAGGGGGCCATAGGGGTGGTTTCTGTGAGAAGGATCTAGAAGCTGCCCCATGTTTGGTAAGGGCCCCACTGCTGACCAGAGCCGAGCCAATAAGTGATGTTGTTTGCACCTCTGTGAGAGCATATTTAAGACGGGAAAAAAATGCTGCGCCACACAGCAGCTGGGAGAGTGAGAGGAGTGAGGAACAGCCTGGCAGGCGCCAAGGTCAGTGAAGAAGGAGGGGGAGAGGTGCTCCAGGCGCCGGAGCAGAAGTCCCCTGCGGCCTGTGGTGAGGACCATGGTGAAGCAGGCTGTCTCCCTGCAGCCCATGGAGTACCACGGTGGAGCAGGGTTCCACCCTGCAGCCCGTGGAGGAGACCACGGCGGAGCAGGTGGACCTGCATCGACAGAGGCTGCGGCCTGTGGAGGACCCCCGCCGGAGCAGATTCCGGGCCGGACCTGTAGCCCATGGAGAGGAGCCCACGCAGGAGCAGGTGACCTGGCAGGAGCTGCTGCCCGTGGGGGACCCAGGTTGGAGCAGTTCGCTCCTGAGGGATGGACCCCGTGGTACGGACCCGTATCTGGAGCAGTTCTTGAAGAGCTGCTGCCTGTGGGCAGCCCACGCCGGATCAGTTCAGCAAGGACTGCATCCCGTGGGAGGGACCCCACAGCACAGGGGACGAGAGTGACCGAGAAGGAGCGGCGGAGAAGAAGCGCCATAGACTGACCATAACGCATAACCTCCATTCCCCCATTCCCCTGTGCCACTTGGGGGGAGGAGGTGGAAGAGGGCAGATGGGGTGAAGGTGCTTTTGTTTTCTTTCCTTTGTTTCTCACTTCTCTAGCTTGTTAGTAATTAGCAATAAATCTTACTATCTCCCTATGCTGAGTCTGTTTTGCCCGTCATTATAATTACTGTGCGATCTCCCTGTCCTCATCTCAACCCTTGAGCTCTTTTCATCGTATTTTCTCCCCATTCCTCTTTGAGGAGGGGAAGTGAGAGAGCAGTTGTGATGGAGCTCGGCTGCCCACCTGAGTAAAACCACCACAGTGGGTAAACCATGAATCTGAACAACGGCATTGTGACATTTTTTAGTTTGTTCTCTATTTTCTCCTAATAATTCCTAACACTTACGTTTGCTTCTTTGACCGCTACTGACCACTGAGTCTGACATTTTCATGGGAATATTTATTATAACCTCAAGATTTTACTCTTGAAAGGTAATGGTCAGCTAAAAGGCCGTTATTTCATATGCAAAGTTTTTTTCTCTGTGCGTCACTTTCATACTTTCATTTATTGAAAATAATCTTTTACATATTTACATTGAAATTTTTGCATTTACATTGAAATTCACCTGCCATTTTATTGTCCAGTCATTCAGTCTCAAAAGATCTTTCTGCCAGTCTTCACATACAGCCCCTGCCCTTGTTGTTAGTCCTGCTATGAATAATTTTGCATCATCAGCAACCTCTGTCATGTCATTGTTTGTCCTCTTCTCCAGATTGTTTATGAATATGTTGAAAGCCCAGGTGCCCACTCAGACCTCAGTATAAATCCCCCAGTGACCTCCTCCACCACCCTCGTTCCCTCCAGCCATTTTTTTTTCTGACTTTTGGTTTCCCAGCTTTCAAACAATTAATCTGCAATACAAAGACTCTTTTTTGTACCATGTTTCCTAGTTCTCTTCAGAGTTTTTTTTTTGTTTGTTTGTTTGTTGTTTTGTGTTGTTTCTGTCTTGCTGAGAGAATCTGTTGAAAACCTTTCAGGAGTCCAAATGGGATCTGTCAACCAGACCATCACATTTACATTTTTCCTGTTTCCTCTGTAAGGAACTTCAACAGATATCTACAAGGCAATACCTTTCCTTACCAAGGCCACACTGATATTTCTGAGGTCTTTCTGGGACTTATCCAAAATGTCTGCTAATCCTGTTCTTTATGTATTTTGCATTGATTTGCATTGAACCTCCTGTGCGGAGGTTAGACATCAGCATCATTGCTCCTTGGCTCTACCCTGGCACTCTTTTTAAAAGCTGGGGGTCAGTGAGATAATCTTGCTTAAGTTACATATAAATAAGTGATTCTCCATTCCTCCTTCTTATTGTTTTATGAATCTGTACATTAAATGTACGGATTAAATGTAGATTTTGACAGAAGGACACCCCCCACCCCCACACCCAACCTTCTGCTGTGTTATTTCCTACTATGTAGAGACATTTTGTATATTGGGAATTACTAATCCTTAGGTCATTGCTATAGCACTACGGGGTTTGGAATGTATACATATATATCTTAAATATACTACTGCTGAATCCAAGAACAATTTTTTTTGTGTGTGTGTCTTGAAAAAAGATGAACATTGATACATCACCGTTATCCAAGCCCAAAGGCCTTATCTGATTTAAAAAAAATAAAAAATAAAAAAAAAAACAGTTTCACTGTGGATATTTTTAACAAAACTTCATGTTCTTCTGCATAAAACATGCATATCACATGCTCAATATTTACTGGTAGATGTGACCAAAAAAAATATCCTCGGAACAGTTTTCACAACTTTTAAAAACAATAGCTAAGGGAGAACTGTAAGTGTACCAAGCAGCTGTGTTTTAAATTGGTCTTAATTTAAGTAATCAACAAGGCGTTTACTGTTATAGCATGCACCTGTGTTTGTATAGTTCTGTTTACCTATGCATACTTTATACTTAAAGATAAAACCACTAGTTAGTAGGAAACAGGCAAACAGATGCGTGCACTACACCTAGCTATGAGCATCAGCTAGGACCACCACCTGAGAAGGGGAAAGTTTGATAATGAAATGTGAGCAAGAATTTATCATTTACAATAATGCTATCAATTAGACTTTTTAAAATTCTTCCTTAAAACTGAAGAATCATCAGAATCTCACAGAAAATTAAGGTTTCTGGAAAAAAATGGGACCACCTAAAAGTTCTGAGATGCTCAAAATGTTACATTTCAATTGGGCTGCTCAGTTTTTTTTTTTACTTCAATATTTACATGAGTCAGAAAAGCATATATGAAATTATGTAGAGCTACACACAATGTTACATAATTATATTATTGCCACAGAAAGAATAAACGAAAATATTTAAAATAAAACATTTGCCCTTTTTCTATTTAAAGATTTGTAAATAAATAGCACTTTCCAATTAAACATTCTTACATCAGCAGAATATTTTTGGTGTTTTTTCTCTAGTAAAACCATTCCATTAAAAAAAAAAAAAAGTGAGAAAGCAAGAAAACAATAAAACAAGTGAAAACAAGTGAGAAAGCAAGAAAGAAAAAGAAAGCAAGAAAGCAAGCAAGAAAGAAAGAAAAGAAAGAAAGAAAGAAAGAAAGAAAGAAAGAAAGAAAGAAAGAAAGAAAGAAAGAAAGAAAGAAAAGAAAGAAAGAAAGAAAGAAAGAAAGAAAGAAAGAAAGAAAGAAAGAAAGAAAGAAAGAAAGAAAGAAAGAAAAGAAAGAAAGAAAGAAAGAAAGAAAGAAAGAAAGAAAGAAAGAAAGAAAGAAAGAAAGAAAGAAAGAAAGAAAGAAAGAAAGAAAGAAAGAAAGAAAGAAAGAAAGAAAGAAAGAAAGAAAGAAAGGAAGGAAGGAAGGAAGGAAGGAAGGAAGGAAGGAAGGAAGGATTTATTACCTGGTCACTCATCTTGACTATACTCATTCAGTATCAGAGCATCTCACAAATATTTCTTTTCTGTGCTCTTTTTTTCTTACCCACGACAAGTAATTTGCTTCCTATACCTTAATTTACAGAGTCTTTCATGGGGAAGGATATATGTATGGGGAGTACTTATTTCCCAGAAAGGCAGATCATAAATTTACTTCAGGAGTCCAGCTGCAGAAAAATTTGGCTAGAAATATCTGTCAAGAGGTGGGATTCATCTCATCCAGGTTAGCTATTTAGTGACATTCTTTGGTGATTGGAGAAAGACAGGAGCCAGCTCATGTCCCAGATGGCAAGGCACCTTCGAGGTAGGAGTGGGATGCCTGCCCATCTCTCCACTTCAGAGAGAGGAGCCTACACATTTATCCCAGGCGGTGTGCTGTGATGTTAAATACCAAAGGTCTGTAACAAGAGGGGGTCAATTTCATACAGAACCCCATTAATTTACAGAAGAGTTTCAACTTTTAGTACAACTGAATATGGAGCCTAGCACTGTCCTTCCACTCCAGTAAAATTCCTGCATATCACTGGTGAAGATGGGCTCGGTATTGCTGTCACTCTTGAATGAGAAGGCAGCTAATCCATGGAAAGTACTGAATCAAACCTAGGCTCACAAATTAACCTTTAGGAAAGGGAAGACTTGTGTTGTACAGAAGAAAAACCCTCTGTGGAGTTGGGAGGAAAGCCTGAACTGTGAAACTCAAAATCTCCAACTAACATGGTGACCTTTGGGTTCTAATAATTTGAGGAGATTTTAATATGACATGTGGCATTTTTTAACCTTTGAGGTTTTGTACTAGTAAAATTCCTGCTGTATGTTAAAGGTGCAGGATTTTACAGGTTAAGTGACTTTGCTAGGAAATAACGTATTCCAGATTTAGTGTTCTTTGAGCTCCATGGTGCAGAATACAGAATTACTTTATAATGGCTCAAGCACAAAAATTGCTACATCTGGTTTATGCAATTTACTTTTAAGGCTGGAGTTTATGATTACCACGGCATTCTTTACACCTTTAAAGTTAAAGCTCCATCAGTGGTTTTATAATGAATTGTGTTCTTGGGGGTATTATTGTTTGTGGTACTTTTCAATATGCAACCAGCAAAATCAGTGACTAGAGTCTGTGTAGTACAGATGTAAACTTCAGAAGAGTAGATGACAGCTGCCAGTGTGGGCCCTAAGTCATCCCACTCAGGATGGCTTAGGAGCCATCCCAGGAGGTGACTCTTCCTGCTGCCCCCAAAATCGTTTCCATGAGACAGTTCTTATACCATTGTTGAGTAATCTCTAACTCTTTGGAATTAAGGAAGCAATTTTTATAACAAAATCAGGAGGAGCAATTATCACACCACTGTGTTCTGCTGCTATGAAGGTACAGAGACAGGGAAAGCTTCACCCTCTCCAGAACAAGCTGTTATGCAGGATGTCAGAGCCCTGGCTTTTCAAAATGTCACAGCTCCTTCAGGAAGCTATTAATTTCTTCAACACAATTGAAAGAGTTTCTACCTCCCTGCCAATAACATATTCACTGGAAACTAGGGGGGAGGGACTGTTCCTGGAAAGGCTTCCAAATTATGTAGCTTAGTACATTTTCTTACAGCTGTCACTTAATAGCTTTCTTAACTGAAAGGTAGTTTTTCCTGTACAGCCGTACTAGGTATTCCTGAGAGAGCACAGCACTGCTCTTCAGGAGACCTGAAATGACATTGTGAATAAATCCAGCCTTAAGACAAGCCCTCTGTGTGTGTTAGTAATCCGTTAATGATGGCTCTCCTGGGAGTGACCAGGCACTGGGCACATGTTGCTAGAAAAGTCCTACAGCAAGGCAATTGAGAAAAATAGTAGCAGATGCCTTGGTCTGCTCGATGCTTGTCCTCTCTCTACTCCCCCACCCTCCCCAAGGAAAAGCTCGTAACTGGGAAAGCGCAGAGCCTTGTTCATCTTGCTGTTGCATCTTCCCTGTCCTGGGGCAGGTCTGAGAGCACCTGGCAAAGATGCTAAATGATGCTGACTCCACTGATGCTGCTGGGAAGACAGCCTGAAGCACAAGCAATAAAGCAGCCTCTGGAGCACCATGCGAAGGGGTGAATGGTAGGAGCCTAGTCATTATACCCCCAGATAAAATATCATCTGAAGCCAATGTCCTAACACGTAGTCTTCTGTGTTTAATTAGAGAAATAATCAAATAGGTACTGTACCTATGATTAGCTCTAGGATATTCTTGCACAGGAAGAAGTTTAGAAGTAAAATGCTTGCATGCAATTAGTACAATTTGTTCTGACCTAGCTGTCTGAACCAGTCAGTCACAGTGTATACGAGCTGCCAAGGAGCAGTGGAAAATAGAAACACCAATTGATCAACAGATGGATTTAATATGTGTTGAGAGTGAGATCCTCCCAGCAAAAATATATTTGGGACTTTGCGCATCAGCTGGGCATCAGGTCTCATTCCAAATCCTCCCTTGCCTGTGGCTTGTAGTCTGGCGGAGGGACAGCTTTCCAGATCCTGATGTCCCCTGCAGAAGGACACAGTTGGGAAAGGTGGTGATGGCAAAAGTGTTGTGTTTGTCTCACGGGTGCTGGATGCTGCACAGAGCAATCCAGAGACGGACAGCATCAGGGTGGTGGGGTGGGGCTGGCAGCCTTCACAGCCCTTGGCAAACGCTCCTGAGCCCTGGCAGTGAGGACGGAGCTTTTGTGCCTGCACCCCCACATGCCTGCACATGCCGGCACAGCCAGCAAATGCAGAAACTGGTACCATAAATGTTGCTATACTGGAAACACATAAAGCAGAGGGTGAACATGCTGTTAAGTCTGCTGCAGAGAGTTACGTAAATACCCCTATAACAGCATTATAGATGCAACTAGTAAATATGCACTTAATTTTAACTGCCATTCTGTGACCTCCTCAAACTCAGTTATTTTAGGCAGTAAAAGCATTCTGGCTCCCTTAAAACCAAAGATATTTTTTCTAGTGTTTTCAGCCTCATAGGTCAGAAGCTCCTTCCCCTACTCCATTTCTGAGCGCTTTCAGCTTTCATATGAACAGCAGATTGCCTTTATGTGTATAAGAGTTAGAATGCTTCAAACTATTAGGACACTGCATTCAGTCTCTGACTTCTCCTTCACAATGTGCCCAGATACCCTATATCATTCACCTTCCATGGGCCACCTAGGACTCCTGCTTGCTGGACATGCACTGACGAGCCTGTTATCTGGAATTATTCCGACCTTTGCCTGCTATAACCACATACCAGCACCAAGAGCACTTTCCAATAAATAAAGTGAAAATAACATGAGAGAATGAAATTATGGCTGAATGCCAATATGACTTCTGTAGCAAAAAAATAAAAATTAAAAAAAAAAATCCTCTACCCTGTTTCTTAGGTCTGAATTACTTGTACATTATGTTTACATTTAACAGATCTCTGATTACAGTATATGATGCATAATTCACTTGCATATTCAAAACCTCATTTTTGTTATCTGTATGTTTCCTCCTGATTGAAGGAAATCTTAAACAATATTGAACAGAAAAAATGAGAACATTCAGTTGATTTACAGAACAGCATGTCATTTAGTAACTGTATACACCCTGCACCATCGCATCTGAAACTCTGAATAGCTGGGTGGCTTCATATTTGCAGAAAATACTTTTATTCATTATATAATGCTGATACATGGATGATAGACAGGAACGTGAAAAGCAGGGACTGAAGATTCAGAAAGAATAAAGAGAAGATTAAACATCATATTGGGCTCCAATGAAAAGGAAAAAAGTCAGAAGATATAAAAGGAAAAAAAAAAGCTTTTAAGGAGGGTGTCTGTTCCCCTAACTAACTGATGTGCACTCTTGAGGAGCAGGAAGATAAGATGGAAGGAAGAATCACAGCTACGTGAAAAGCAGAAGATTGGGAACGGCTGAATAGCATAAGGAGCAAGTACCCTCTTCTGCTTGAAAAGAAGAAAATGTAACATTTTTTAAACTGCTAATGATGGCATGTGGTGTAAAAACAAAGCAACAATAATGATCTGCATCTGCGTTCAGCCATCCTCGTGCACGGAGTGTGGGTGCTACAACTGTCGCTTCGGGGCATAGGGTGTAACTCTGGAAGCTTTCCAGGGCACTGAGATGCCCTGCTTTGTCCACCCCACAGGCAGCTCTGATGGCAGCTCAGAGGCCAATGAAAGATTTTACACTGGCAAACAGAGGAGGTAAAGACTCTGTGGAAACATCTGTATTTTAGAAAATGTGCGGGATCAACTAGAAATAAGAAGCTGAAAATTCAGCAGTATGGGAAGTGGCCTACTGGCACAAGCATCTAAATAATGCTGGAAATAGGAAAGCCATGATCCCAGGCCTGAACAGTGACACAGTGCCAGGGGTGGGATGAAGGACACAGGAGTTTTCAGTCTTTACCAACCTCAGTAAATAAATGATAAGCCAACCAAAGAGAGCTCTGCAGAGTCCTCCAGAAGGGGAAGAAAGAAGAGGAGAAGGAAGGAGAAGTGACAGGGGCTGTGGGGTTCTTTCTCCAGCACTTAGAGGCAACCCCTATGGAAGTAGATTTTTATGGGGCTGCCCTACTTTGTAAATACAATAAAACCTTTCTACCAACAGAAAGTATATAGGTATGATATTTTTTCAACTGGCAGTGCTGTATATAAAATACCTGAATATATATTATAGAAGCTAATTAGCATGACAGATTAATCGAGTACTTTGAACTCAGTTATTTGAACAGCCAGCTGGACCTATCTATAATCTCAAATCCTGGAAGTCTTCCCTAAAACAATCGCTGTTCTTTGTGTGTTTATGTTTGTTACTGCACAGAAACATGATATTTTAAAATCCACTTTTTAAAGCTGATTAATACCTTGAAGAATCAGTAATGAAAGAACAGAAAGATGTAAAGTAGTTTTATTTTATTGCTGTCATTTATAGGCCTCAGCTGAAATCAGATGCTATTAGACTAGTTACTACACCAGAGGGTAGGAAGCACTACTTCCCTCACAAAGAATTTACCATCTGAGATGATAAAGATAGACAAAAGATGGGATTGATCTCATGTAGCTTTAGCCACGTAGAAATGAGGATTGAGAGCTAAGACAGTTGTCAGGGCAGCTCCAAAGCACAATGGAAAAACAGAAACTCTTCCAGAGAGAAATACTTTATTTTACCCACATCAGACACCTCTCAAGACAAAGCATATTATCCTGTGCAGCTCTCTATCTCTTCCATTTCTTCCTGTCTCTCTCCATTTAATTTTAAAGATCTCCCTCTCAGATTAGATACCCAACTCACTGATGGTCAAGTTAGGTGAGATACAGAACAATGTGCCCATGTTTATGGAGTAGGCCAATAGCAGTAGGGAGACATGAATGCCCTCATCCCCTGCACGGAGGTAGGGAATCCTGAACACACAGCAGGTGGTCAGTGAACAGGTCAAGCTCATACCAGAACGAGGAAAAGCTGAAGCTGAGAGCAGAATACAGGAGCCTTTGCAGGACCAAGCGGCTATGGGTACACAAGCTGCCATTGGTTGGCAATGTCGGTATCAAAGGCGGCAGCATCTTCATCTGAATTTATAAAGTTACTATGCTCTTGGGCAAAGGTATCCTGATATTTGTTCGTATATTTTTCTGACACAATTGAATTGTTATATTTTGACTTGGATCCCTCAGTGCTCTTAGAGTAAATACCACAATATGCAATTATATTGCGAAGACTCAACACCTCTAACTACAAGTTGAAAAATGAAAAGAACCGTCAGAAGGTAAATATGCAGAACAAAGTAATGATTTTTTTAAGTATGTGAAAATTCAGAAAGTCTTCATCCCACCCCAAATATAATAATAATAAAAAACTATAAAACAGTTAGAAATCAAAGGACCTCAAACAAGCTGAAAATCTGGAAGAAGGTATGAGCTAGGTTCTCTACTACTTAAGAATAAGCATCACCTGTGATTTGTCTGTCATCATGTCTGAGATCAAACCAATACTGACTGTTTTCCATGGACTTTTCCAGATCTTACAGTCTGAAGAACAAAGAGTAATAGGAAAAAAAAAAGGCATATGGCTATAACTCAGGAATTTATTTTTTCATGATTATAATCATATTTATTTTGTATTTTCTCACATGCTACTATAGCGAGAAGCAGAAAAAAATTACAGAATGTATACAAGAATTTCACAGGAAAAGCCAGACCAGGTCTGCTTGAAGTCCCAGATCTAGCAAGGAGAAGCATTTTGTTTCCATTCAAAGTTCTTGATAAGGAAGATCCTACTGAAAAAATTGGAATAGTCTGGAAAGCAAAGATGTTTTCTCTGAGCCCCACTTAGCATTAGTCTAAATGATTTCAAATAACTGCAAATTCTTGAAAGATTTCTGGTAATAAGCTGTATCCTTGGGAACAAGTTAGCAATTATAGCATTTTTTTTCTTTTCGCTATGCTAATTTGCCTGTAAGAAACTTTAACTTGGTCCTGTCTTCCCAGTTTAATATACCATTTCATTGTGGGGCAAGATGGATGGGGCTTGTAAAACTGAAACATCACTAAATAATTTAGAAAATCAATATAAAAATAGCAGAAATGACAAATCAAAAGCTTAATGGTTACTGCCCCACAGTTCCACTGTATACCATTTGGTACAACATTTCTCCATATCATCTTGTTGTGTTTTTTTTTAAGGCCTGACCTTGCAGTTTACAAACCACAAGTCTGTTGAGCTCTCTAGAAACGTTAATTTGCAAGCTTTTCAAGGTACAGACTTTGTCTTTATTTCCGTGAGGAACACAGGATGCTCTTAGCACTATACAAATTTTAACTGAGATAATGTAATAACAACTCCTGCACAAAAGCTGCATTACAGTAGAGTCAGGGTTTTCCAAATGTCTTCCATTACAACAGACAAACAAGTAACGCATTAAGCAGCCAGCTCTCACCCCCACAGGACCAGCCTTAAGGGATTACCCAGTACCATCACATCTCTTACTGACACCAAACATTAACAACATCTCCAGTACTTTCAACGATGTTATCATCACCCTCTGCGCACACATCAAATAGCTGAAAAGGACCTGCTGGTCATCAATACATAAATGTGCTTTGCAACATCGGCTGGGGTAATGGAGCGCCTAATTCTGGCACTGCTTCTAAGGTGATAAAAATCTAAGTAGTAGAAGAGAAGTATTGAGTAAAATAAAGCTCGCGGTCAAGAAATGTCAAGGTGCTTTATGGAATTTGTTGAATTAAATTAATCCTATTGAACTACAAAAAGCAAGGAGCTCATCTAGTTCAGTCCATGCCTGAGGCCAAGTAGGAGAAACTCAAACTGAGACCAAATCAATTTATTTCCAGTCAGGTCTAAATTTTTGAGAGACACCTGGGCCACAGTTACTCTTAGGGGTGTACAGTCACTATCACTATAATGAGCACTACCAATCCAAAGGCTTAGTGTAACATGGAATGGAAGGAAAATGTCTTTCCCAAAAAACTCTCTCCCAAACAACAAGTTACTTACAGGAGCAAGTGCTGTATTCTGCACCTCAGAAGGGGCAACCCTGGCTATACATACAGAATGGGGGACGAGATTCTGGAGAGCAGCCCCACAGAAAGGGACCTGGGGGTTGTGGTCACAGCAAGCTGAACACAAGCCAGCAGCGTGCCCTGGCAGCCAGGAGGGCCAACTGTATCCTGGGGTGCATCAGGCCCAGCACTGCCAGCGGGTGAGGGAAGGGATTGTCCTGCTCTGCTCTGCGCTGTGCGGCCTCACCTCCAGCACTGTGTGCAGTTCTGGGTGCCACAGTATAAAAAGGGCATAAAACTGTTAGAGAGTGTCCAGAGGAGGGCAACTAAAATGGTAAAGGGTCTTGAGGGGAAGATGTACGAGGAGCAGCTGAGGTCCCTTGGTTGTTCAGCCCAGAGCAGAGCAGAGCAGAGGGGAGGCCTCATGGCGGCCTGCAGCTCCCTCACGAGGGGAGCGGAGGGGCAGGCGCTGAGCTCTGCTCTCTGGGGACAGCGACAGGACCCGAGGGAACGGCATGGAGCTGGGACAGGGGAGGGTCAGGCTGGGGGTTAGGGAAAGGTTCTGCACCCAGAGGGTGGTCGGGCACTGGGACAGGCTCCCCAGGGCAGTGGTCATGGCAGTGAGCCTGCTGGAGTTCAAGAAGTGTTTGGACAATGCTCTCAGACATAGGGTCTGATTTTGGGGTGGTTCTGTGTGGAGTCAAGAGTTGGAGTCAATGATCCATGTGGGTCCCTTCCAACTCGGGATAGTCTCTGATTTTATGATTCTATGAAAAGACTCAAGTGCTTGTCTTTCACTCCCACTTTAAGACCTTTTATGCTGCCTTGATGTTGTAAAAAGAATGAAGGAAAATCAAAACCTCACTACCTAAATTAGGCAAAGCCCAGTCAAGCAGAGATGAGTGCCCCCTTCTTCTGTCTGGGGAGCAGACAGATATGGGTGCAGCAACACTCTCCCCATCCCCCCAGCTGCTTAGAGCTACAGCTGCAGGGAGACATCCACTCTTTCTTTTTCTTTTTCTTTTTTTTTTTTTTTTCTTGTGCTCTGCCCTGCACTGTCTTGTAAATCTGGATTAACTCCATTACATCAGCAAAAGAGCAGCAGCATAAAACTAAGCATGAATGAGGTCAGACGGGTACAGCTTTCAGCTAATGTGTAAAATGCACACTTGGTTTCATATCATTGATTTGATCCACTGTTCTGCAATTACCAATCAAACATTTCTTTAAGAGCCTGACATCCAGACCCAATATTTCAAATCAGGAAATAAAATACCATCCAATCACATTAAGGAAATGGAGAACATGAACTGAAACTTAATATCTAATTACATTATTAATATAGACAGTATATATTCAGATTATTAAAATCTTGAACAACTAAATACAGTTTGCAAGAAAAGGACTCTTGTTTCTCCTGACTCACAGGCTGGGAAACAAAGGGTCTTCATGCAAAATGAAAAGTGTCAATCAGTATTTGTACTCTGACAATGAACCTGGATCCTACATTGGAAAAATTCAGGATGGACACTAGGTCCTCCAATGCTCCAGATGGGATAAAATAAATGGAGTTAAAGGAAAAAAGAGGAAACAATGGGCAAGATCCAGCCTATCCCATTTTTGTATACAAATTGTTGACTGGAATATTTCAGCTGGGAATCTGACTGTCAGCAAGGGAAGCCAGATTACATCTCCCTTTGTAGGCAGTGGAGGGATGAAAAGAGAACCAGAGAACATCCCTCTGCATGATCCCTGTCCTAGAAAAAGTCCTTATGAAATAACAATGAAGGGCTTGTAAAAACTACCACCCTTTTGCAGGGTTTGGGGCCGATCAAACAACATCAAACACCTCTAAGAGTGCAGAGGCCCTGGCTAAGGTAAGGCACCCAAACACACAGCACTCACTTGTTTTAAAATACAGTCACCAAAAGAGCAATGGAGAGGCATTGACACTTTGCATCATGACCCTGGTAGAGCACACATCTGCATGGAGGCTGAGATTGTGTCCCCAAGGTCTTCTGCCTGGTGTGTTCTATATAAAAGAGTGCGCAAATGCACCAGACTTCAGAAGTGTTTGGATGGAGGCAAGAGAAGAAAGATTTGCTGCAGCATCTGCTTTCTGGGAAGCCAAAACATGGAGTGAAGAACTCTGGCCCCAGATCTGAAGTTAGGTCACTCAGGTGGGAGAAGGGAGTTCTGGTTTGGGGCTATGGTTTTTATCCAGTAAAAATCTAATGTAATATGCGTAAGCAGTACAGGGACTTTTGTTGATCATTGCCTTAATTGACTAAAGTGCAAGGATACTGTTCTCAGTATTGATTTTCTAATCAAATTAGTGCCTGGTATTTACCGTCCATATGTTTATTCCTCTGTTCTACAAGGCCCTCTAATGGCCCACAGGGTTAGCATCTGATTCATAACATTATTGTCCTGCTCCTTCTCCAAATACGCACAGAACATATTAGGCTCTCATTGTCTGGTAACCATTGATAACCAGATGAAGTAGAGAATGTAGTTGATCCCCTAACCTGCTGGTAAAAATTAGCCTTGCACTTAGGAGAATCAGTTCCATTACTGTTTGCACTGCTTCAGTCCCTGACTGCCTGGAAATGGCTAAGTGTCTCTCTGCCTCAGTTTGCCACTAAAAAACAGCGTGGTGAGGACATCAGAAGTTTTAGGACAGAAACAGCAGCAATGAGACCACCGATGTCTCAGTGCAGAGCAGGCTGCAACATCCTTCTTCTGAGAAGCTGAGTTGTGGTCCCCCCCAGCTCTGTAAGTTTCTCCATCAGGTACTCCATCTACTTGACCTGAGAAGCGAGTCTGGGATTGGGTCCTAATGAACCAAGGGAAGAAAACATTATACACATTTCAGAAGTATCTCATAATGTGAAAGGGAAAAATCTTGTTACAGTACACTCCAAACAGCTCAGCCTATTCAAGGTAATCACATTTGTATTTATTAAATGAGACAGCATTCATAAAATGTCAGCATTGCAGCCAAGACATAAACAACGTTACCCAAGACATAGTCCAGAAGCAACAAAATGGTTTATGACACTTCCTGTTTTCAGAGTCCTCCTTTCTCATTCCTAATGATCTCTAATAAAAGTGTGTACGAACGTGCATACACAGCCATCTCCAGGCTAGCTGCTTCAAATAAATGCCTTTTCCAATAAAGGGAACACCAACCAAGGTGGCAAAACAAAGATCAATGCCAAACCTCTTTCCTTATAATTTGGTTAATTATATTCTAACATGGCATCTTCATCTCTAGTGGATTTTAAAATGACTATTTTTCTGATGAAAAATTATTTCATAAAATGGACATTTTGACTTCCTTTACTTATCTAACGATTTATTTACTGAATCAATAGTAAAAGGAGGAAGGTATAGTAAAGTGGCTCTGAGTCATTTAGAGGTTTTGAGGAAGCAGACTTCAGGAAAATCATGTGTGTAGAAATGTAGAGATTCTAAAATAAAGGCTTTCAGAGCAGAAACAGCCTAAATGGAGAGCCGTGAAAAGTGGTTTCCTCACTACTGGTTCAAGTGACAAGATAGCTGGAAAAAAGAGAACATGGCTTATTTTCATTTGAAAAACAGCAAAATATAGCACCTGAAAATACACTCTTTGTTTCATAATTATAACTCCTAATATTCCAAGATCACTAAACACAAGCACAGGTCAACATATGATTTTAAACATCAAGACACTTTAAATAGACTCTTTTATCTCTTTTATCTCTTTTCAGCAAAGTACTTAAGCCGGAGTTATATGCTTTGTTTTTTGGATGCAATTCCAAGCCTCGTGCTGTAAAATCTTTTGGGGCAAAGTTTTGAAAATGCATCTGAAAATGCCAATACACCGACATCATGCTTTAATGATTTCTAACACAAATAGGTGAAGAACAATTGCTTCAGGATTTTCACACACTTCACTGCTGAGGACAAAAACTACTACATTTTAAGACAACGTGTTTGAAAGAAGGCTGCAGTGGCAAAAAAAGAAAGGTTATATCAGAAGCTGGAATTTATCCTGTGCTACAATATGTGTTCAACAAAGCCCCTTATAATCAAAATTGAAACAACAAAGTCAGCATTGCCTCCATATAGCAACAATGGCAGGTGAAGATGATCAGTGCATGAGAAGGCTGAAAGTCACTGAGAGAAGCAGGATGATGTCACTTAAATTCAATTTACAAACCTTTAATAAGTACACACACACACACCAAAAACTGTACTCATAAGATCTTTAAAATGATACAGAAGCATACAGAGTGACAGATATTTTAGTCAACATGCCTACCTATTTTCTATAGTAGTTTACGTATCAAAACAGTTTCCCTTCTAGGCTTCAAGCACTAATTTGTCTTCTTTTATGTTGTTGTGGCTTCCAAGAAAGACAAGGAATTGTAGTCAGAGAGCAGTATCAGGTCTGTAATATGCTCTGATGGGCAAAGCATTTCTGCCGTCTTGGTCTCAGAGACAGTTATTAATGGATGGGCTGATAATGCCTATTACGTGCCTGAGATAACCTCAAGAGAGCCAGCAAATACAACTCGAGGTGAACAGTGCCTGTTCTTGTGAGGGTTTCTTAGCAATAAATTGGATTTTCAATGCAAAATATATCCCTTTTTGGAAGAAAAAGCAATCAGAACTTTGAGAGTCTACTAGCTGTAGAAAGTGTTTGGAAAATAAGCAAAGGCACATGGCATGTCTTCAAAATCACTTAATTCATCAAAGGGCAAAGAAATCAGCATCTCATTGAAACGCAGCCTTCTGAATCATTCAGTTCTGATTCACGTAAAGATTAGGAATACAAGTTCTCTGGTATTACACTCTCTGGTAAGCAGGATTAACAAAAATACAGTCACATCACTCAGATAATAAAGGTGAGGTGATCCTCTTTTATTTCCCTCATTAGTATTTAACCATGTACTTCAAAAGAATGTCTGAAAACACAGATTTTCCTGGTACCATTACACCTTAAGATTCACAGTTCCAGCTCATGCTAGAGTGTGTTTATTTGTATCAGAATGCATGCTTTCGAATGAAATTAGTCCTTGAGGCTTACTTCTCTGCCAACTGCTATTTGTCCTGCAGGAAAACAACTCCCTGAAGAAATGCAAATCATTCATGGATCTTGCGGGCTTTGGGACAATTACTGTGCCATCTGAGTTCTCAAAATTGCAATAAGTAGGTTATAGAGCCTTGGCATCATCATTCCATATGGCTGAATCTGAAATAAGATGCTTAGGTGGGTTGTAATGTGACAGTTTGAATACGTATAATTGTTTCTTAAGCTCAGCTACAAGCCCTAGGCCACTACCAGTTCAGTAAGGGATCAGACAGGGGTGAATTAAATTCTGTGAACATTTTGTTATCTGGGAGCTGAATGTCTTTAGTTCAGATTAGACAAATACCAATCTTCACAGATTATAATCACTGCATCGACATACTGTTTCCAAGTTAAGCAGTGAGAATTGTCTCACCTCAGAGATAAAACTAAAAGGAAAATAACATAAACATGGAATTTCAGGAGACACTAAAAAGAAAGCATTGATTCTCTATCCTTTATGCTTGGGAGCCATTATACAGGGCTACCTTTGTGAAAGATACATGAGCAATTAAGAAGGAAACAAAGATAAAACCAGGAGGTTTTCTAGATGTGAAAATGTAAAATATTTTTGTATTGTCTGACTGCATTTTTCACTGAGATTTTCCCCCAAAACTCCTGCTCAGCTCTTGTTAATTGTTGCCACTTTGTTCAAGATGACCAAAATGACAGAATTTATCTAAGACAAAAGAAATAGCTTTTTTCTCTGTTATTGCAGGTTTTTCTCTCTGTTATTGTTATTGTTACTGTTAGTGTTACTGTTACTGTCTTAAACTACACTGCCTGTAAGAAATCTCACAATGCTATTTGTTAGAGGGCACAGTGGGGGCCAGCAGTTACACTAAGTTTCTGCTATTCTTTTCTGCTATTCCATCACCACATATCATCTTTTGAATACTTTGTGATATCCCAGTGGGATGGACTGCAATGTGGAATATAAAATTCAAGATCACAGAAAAATCGGGTGGTTGTTCTGTTGTTGGTGGTGGGGTTTTTGGTTTGGTTTTAGTTTTGGGTTGGTTGGTTTTTTTTGCTTTCCCACTGCTCCATCATTCCCTTCCTAATCATCTAGTAATTCTTAAATTAATTTGTAATTTACTCTTATTTTAAAATATTCTTAATTTAATTATTCTTCTTATTATTGCAATTCTTATGATTTTTCTTTCCACTTTTAAGTATTTTAGAAAGGATTTCCAATGCAAAACAACAATGAAAATGCAAATTTTAACAAAAAAAAAACCTAATGCAAATGAAGAATTAATATTCAAAATAGATTAGTTTATTCTTTCTTAACAAAAGAGTGTCTTAGCTACTTCACAAAAATAATTCTTGGATTTGGAGCCAGTTCTGAGGTATGTGTAATTCAGTCTTGACTTAACACAAGATGCAATAATCATAAACCATATTATTGCTCCCCCAAGCAACAGTAACTTGACTATGTAGCACCTGTAAGGAAACAGTGACAGCACAGATTATGCTGAGTATATAAATAGATCACCTTTATTAATAAATGCAATTCAGAACCAAAAATTAACTGCTTGTATTTTCTGGAGTACATAGTATCTGGTATTTTGCGATGTGTTATCTTTATCACTCTTAGAGCCTCAACAGATACTTCTTCCTAGTTTCCTAAGGCACAGTACTTAGTTTAATCTAAGCTGCAAGCACGACCACACAGAATGACAGGTGCTGATATGTAAGGGATTTCTAAAATGACAATAATAATTTAAAAAGCAGCATTTTAAAAGATATACTTACTTCAGTCATTAAGAACATCTAAGGGAAGAAAGCCCTTGAAAGTAGGTTAACATTTCTGTCAGGTCTGTCAATTCATATACTTCAGTCCAATGCTGCATTGGATTTTAAAAGTTTCTGTCCTGTTTTTACTATAAAGATATTGGGGAGAGTACATAGAGCACTGATAGTGGGGCTTACTGTTTCAATGAAAAAAAAAAAAAAAAAAAAAAACAAGGTCTGAGATGGTTCAAACTCAAAGCAAGGTAGGTCTATTATTTCAAGTTTGGAATTTCAAAGTTAGACATTCATCTTCATGTTGGAGCATAAATACAGAGTTGCCTGGTTTCCAGTAGCACCAAACATCCCAAATTGCACAGGAGCAGCATTTGTTCACACCTATTAAAACTGGACTTCATGCCTTGCTGTGAGGCTCGAGACATACTTTGGGTAAATGCTTTGGGAGATTTTGCCTCAGTGCATGGCAGTTCACAAAATCAATACAAAATATCAAATGATCAAGTGGCTTTCTAAGCTCACATCTGGGTATTTGATTTCCCAAAAGTATTGCAGGTAATGGAAGTAACCAGAAAGCTGGAAATATTTTGATATGGAAAGTCATAAAAATAAATAAATAAATAAACAAACAAATGAACTGTTCATGATGATACGGGGCCTGGAGCATCTTCCCTATGAAGAAAGGCTGAGAGACCTGGGTCTGTTCAGCCTGGAGAAAAGAAGACTGAGAGGGGATCTCATCAATGTGTATAAATACCTGAGGTGTGGGAGACAGAGGGATTTGGCCAACCTCTTTTCAGTGGTTGGTGGGGACAGGACAAGGGGTAATGGCCACAAAACTGAGCACAGGAAGTTCCGCACTAACATGCGAAAGAACTTCTTCACGGTGAGGGTGACGGAGCACTGGAACAGGCTGCCCAGGGAGGTTGTGGAGTCTCCTTCTCTGGAGATATTCAAGGCCCGTCTGGACGCCTACCTGGGCAGCCTGCTCTAAGGAACCTGCTTTGGAAGGGGGGTTGGACCCGATGATCTTTCGAGGTCCCTTCCAACCCCTTCAATTCTGTGATTCTGTGATTTCTAATACAGTAATGTCTAGAAGTCAGATTTTTCTCTTTGTCCATTTTCTGGATACCTGTGTGCACAAACAAACAAATATCTTCTGCCCAAATTGTTTTGCAGTCTAAAATCCAACCAGCCGTTTTTGTTTAAGAGGGGAAATGTCAAAGGTCTATAAAACGAAAGGTACAAGATGTATAGACTGCAAGGTCTGATTTATCCTCTCATTACACAAGAGGCAAAGAATGCTCAATGAAACCAACAAGTACCCAGCTGAAAAATGTTGCAAGGATTTCACATTTTCTGGTGAAACATAATTGGATTTAGAATTCCTTGCTACAAGGTGTCACTGAGGGTTTCTACAACTGCTAAGTGAAAAGAGGACCAGAGAGTTTGCTCACTCGCTGGGCCTCTGGGCATTCCCATTGCTTAAGTGTTACCTCTTACTTCTTTACTTTCTCTTCTCAGCAGCACCAATTTGCTTTCTTGCAAAGCAGTTTTGGGACTAGTTCCCTTTGGGAAAAACAGCTCTTTGTGTATGGATGATAATGCACCACTTTGTCTCCTGCACTGTTCTGTCATCTGAGGGTATCCTCAAAGGACCAGATATTCCCAGATGCACTCCAGGCCATGACAGATATGTCCTCAGTTTCACATTTTGAAAATGTCACTCTCATAGACTTTGACATATTGCTGACATTATGTCAGATACTTTGAGGAGAAAAAAAAAAAAAATTACTATGTCCTAGGACCACCATTTGAGTCCTAAGGAAATACTAAGCCATGCTGTTGTATTGTAGGACACACTCCACTGTGGAGTAGCAGTGTGAATGCAAGCCAGATGGTGTGATCAGTCCTGGGGATGGAGATCATTTCCTGGCCTTCTGAAATGTGAGATGTGCCACATCACTTACCCTCAGGCAGACAATGGCCCTGGATCTGTTTTATTTACTAGCACAGATGTAATCAGTGAGAGCATCAACTTAGGAGAACCAAAAAGTATCTGCTGGTAACCAAGAGAGAACCTGAACAATTAAATACAAAATAAACATTATCTTAGCTACAAATCCTTATGTTTCAGGACAAAAGTTAGTAAAATGACTGTGATTAGAAATAAACTACCATCCTAGACAAGTTAATATAGTACATAATTGCCTGTAATGGTTTCCCATCTTCTGTAGTACAACTCTTCACACACTACTGCTTTGATTCAGTCTGGCAACTTCTGTGCTACAAATATTGGCATCCAGTCATTGTTCAACTAATATAACCCTCGACAGACAATGGTCAAGTGATCCCTCTGCTACTACTGTTCTTTGTAAAGTTTATGAATTTAAAACATTAACCTATTTCCATCATGAGGTGTTATATTAATACACTAAACTATGTAAATTGTTTACAAGAGCTTCCTACCGAGGCATGCCTTTGCCGATAATAAGCACTTCTTGAATTAAATGAGTGTTCTTAACTCCCCTTAGTGAAAGTAGGAGATGTTTAGCATTTCAGGATTAGGCTTGAGCCTCTCAATCCTTTGCCTGATTCCTGGCAAAATCTGTCGTTTGTCCTACATACCACAAGTTCAGTTTGCCAGCCACCACATGATCCTCCTACACTAAGACTCATTGGGAGAGATTTGTTGAATCAAAGGTAGACATCTAAGAGCATATGACCTAATGTGGCCTGATTGTCTACATTCCCTTAACAGCCCATGAAGGGAATAAGAAGTTCTACACAGCAATTCACTTAAACCTAAAGCAGGCACAGGAAAGTGGCTAGAACTGACTTTCCATCAATTCTAAAAGGCATCTACAGAGATTTATCTCAGACATAAACAACTTCGCTAGATGTCTAACATTAAGTAAGGTGAATCCTACCACAGTATATGACCCTCAACAGCTGTATCAATTGGACTCAACTCATGTGGAGGTAGTTGCTGCATGGTTCTCACCATGCACAGAGCTTCTGTCTGCTGCTTCTGTTCCAGGTACACTTGTGCAAACAAAGTACACACATGCCATATTTTTTCCAATCCTGCTAGATGTTCTAGTAAAAACCAACATTTCTGCAAACAAAACTCACTTTGTCATTGTTCTTAGACCACCACAGAACATCAAAACTACCATTAATCAGCCATTCTGTCAGTCTCCAGTATTTCTTTATGTGGGAATTGGTCAGCAGCACAAAGGCCAAGCAACAGCATAAATGTGCTGAGAGTATTGTATTACAACTGGTATACATAACCAAGAAAGTGGGCCTTCCTCAGTCTGCCCCCCAGATCTGGCTGGTTGTCTCAGTCTTTGACTTTGCTTTGGGAACCAGTGCCCAGAGTTCAGTACCTGGAACAGCCTTAACCTGATGCCATATCAAAATTAGATTGTTTCATATGTCTCCCACCCCAGCTGCTGGAGTCATTTCTTTCCTCTGCTCCTCTGTTCTTCTTCCCAGGTGGTTTCCTGAGCCATCAGTCCATACACGCCTACAGCAGAGATGGGGAAGAGACAGCGCCTTGCAGGAGCTCCCCCTTGCTGCAGACAGAAAGAAGGCCAGAGAGCAAGCACAAGAAGGAATCTGATGAAGTTTCCCTTCAGAAAGGAAAATGGAGGGAGGAAGAAGAAAAGATGGGACTCCGGTTCCTATTCCCCAATTTCCAGACACAATGCACCCAGTGTTTTGGGAAAACAATTTTTCCTTCTCATCCTTTGTCTCTGTTTGCTTGGGTGCTTTTCTAGGACACAGGAGAAAAGATGTAAAACTACTGAGACTGAAGAAGGAATTAGATCTACTTCATAGGCACCTCCTGGCATTTAACCTAGAGTGTTTATACACTAAGCCTTTAGCTGTGTATTAAAGGAAAACAACAATTGCATTTTGTGAGGAATCTTTGCAGCATGCATTGTATGTTACTGGACAATTGGAGACCTAAGGGCTTACAGGCAAAAGGATTCCTAGTTTCTAGGAAGTCATCAGGTTAGGACATTGACTAGCTATAAACTCCCTGAAATGGAGAAAAATTTGGCATAAAGGGGAGCATTCAAGTGAGAGTTGGGTACCCCAGAGTTTTGTGGCATTTGGGTAGGTGTTTTTAGATTGAAACTTTGAACTTCGGGGAATTTCAAGCCCCTAACTTTCCCTAGTGCCAAATCCCTTTATGCAGTTTTCATACTGTTTGAAATGGCAACTATCCTGCAATTGGAACAAGATGACATCTAAAATTAAAACAGGGAACAATGTGCTGGAAGGACATAGAAGCTGAATAAGGGTAGAGTGGGAGAAGAAAATGAACAAAAAGGGTGTAAGAAGAGAACGGCAGAATTAGGATAGAGTGGGAGAAAATGAGAACAATCAGAATTAAAAATAAACCCCAGCCACTTTTCATGTTGAAAGCTTGCAGCTAGCAAGCTGACTGGCATCTTACAGCTCTGCCAGAATATTATTGAAAGAGCATTTGAAGTTACTGTCATGTGTTTTATACGTGTCATAATCACATTTGTTAATTGGAAGTTTCATGATTTCATATGTACTAAGGTCTAGCACTTTATCACTAGAGTCTAATTAGTAAATCTTGCACGGGAAGGAACTGAGGCTTACTCTTTGCTCAACAGCCTTGTATCTACATTGGAAAAATATCATCAGGATTAAATGCCAGACAAAAGTGGGGCTTTATTAATTTTCACTTGACTCTGAAACAAATATATGAACCATGCAATTAATTTAAAATCTTAGTGGCATTAAAGTCTCCCCACCTCACACTTCTCCCTCAGCTCTCTTCCACTCACAGCAGCAAAGAACTTTCTCCTGCTAACCTGCAATAAACTCTGCTTGCAGATGCCTTCAGAAGGAGTTCTGCCGAAACTTAAAAATAAATGAGACGACTAAGATTAATAAAATAAGCAAAGATAACTGTTCATTTTGTTATGACCCAAATTCAACCCATTAGGGAAGAGTATAAGACTCCCTTCTAGTTAAATTGACTGAAACATTCTGCAACAATGGAGAATAGTAAAGCACAATTAAAAGTGAAAGTGACCTGGGGCTTTAAATACCCAAGAACCACGCTAATGGAACAAGAAGGCCATTTAAAGGTCAGCAGCTTGTAAACAGTACCTTCAGAGCAATTTCTAAAGACGAAAATCATTTCAGATGGACCTACCATGTAGTTTATAAAAGAGAAGGCTTCTCCCATCCTGAAGGAAGCCAAGCAAAATTAAATGCTTCCTATGAGGCTCTGGCAGCCATTATTTCATGTTGCATGTTCAGGAGGAGCTATTCTTATTCCAGTTGGCATTCAGTGGGATCGTCTGGCAAGTTAAATCTAAGGATACCATGCTTATTGAGTAATGCAATTACCAAAAAGACTTGTTTCTTTGCAGAGAATATCTGGGCTGCAGTCCATGAGCTCTGCTGCAGAGTCAGCAGTGAGCACCTGAGCACTTTCATCAAGAGTCAAGAGAAAACACTAAAGCTCAGAGTTCTCTCTGGGCAATGGTTGGAAGCAGTAACTGTCTACCTCTTCTGTCCCTTACCTGGATGTGTTTCTCTAGTAGAGTTTCTGAGCCTTCTCATGAGCACGCACCTCCCAGCACATCCTGGGAGGCCTACTGCCAGCCTGCGAGTGTCCTGGCACCTCTTTGAGAGTCTTCAGTCCTTCCCTCCTGAGATCACTTGTCCTGGATGAACTCTTCTATGACTTTGGAAAGTTGCATCCATGACTGAAAGTATAGAAACCATTCTAAAAACCTAGTATTGCTCCTCGTGTTTACAGAGATGCTGCAATCTTAAAAAGAATAAAACAGGTATTTTAGGGAAATACTTCCCTGATGAAGGATGAGGTATACTGTCTTCTCAGGTTTAAGGCTTGGCTCTGAAAATATTGGTTAACAAGCAAAGACCTAGAAGTAGTGCTCCATTCAAGCAGGGTCTGTACAACAGTGCTAGAAATACAGATTATGGCCCAAAAACTTTATGTTTAATTGACTGCAGGAAAATAAACCAATTCAAGTGAACATCCATCACAAATCTTTCCAACATGTATGACTACAAAATTATATTTTATCCAAGCACACACAATGAATACAGTGGTCCAACAAAAACTGTATTTTATACAGCAAAAATTGTGAGGAAGGATTTGCAAAATCCATCAAGTTATTCTGTGTTATTCAAATCCAGGGGAAAAAAATAAAAATAAAAAAACTTTACAAATTTATTTAGCCCGTGTTATGTATCAGTCATCATGGAACACCTCATAACCCAATGTCCAGAGGAAAAAAAAAGACCAGGATAGTTGGCACAAGGTATTATCACATGTAAGGCATGTTTTATGTTTTATGCAGCTGCATCAAAGGCTGACATAAACCAGTCGTTTCAAAAGTCTTCTAATGACAGAGGAGAATTATAATCAGGCTTTCTGTGAATTCTTTGCAGATGTGTCTTAATTCAAGAGTTAGACTAGCCAATATGCTGCCTTACACAACACAGGTTTCACTGGCTATTTATGAGCATTTAATATTTTATTAGTTCCCATTCTGAATGCCTTTCTTCTGCTGTGTTCATTCTGTACTTGCTTCTCCATCTGCTTTCTTCCTTTTGCACACCACAAGTTCATTGAATATTTTACTCCCTCTTCCTTTCATGCTCTCATTACACTAGCAATGCATCAACCCCATGACTGGAAGTTTGAACCCCACTCTGCTTAGGTTAGTCCAAGAATTAGCCAAAATAATTCATCCATTTTATTGTGGCTGTGTGTTGCCTGCAAAGTGCCATGTGTTTGTTGGTTGTTTTTTTTTTTTTTTAATATGACATTGCAAATAGCTATTGATATTTCAAGAAAAAGAGTCTCCTCTACATTTTCTATTGGTACAGTTCATTTACAGCAGGCTGACCATGCACTCACTGTGCAGACAGTGCATGCAGAGCCTCAGGAACTGCTGATCAAATACAACCAAGCTAAATCCAACTAGGTACATTTTCCATTGCCTATAAAAGAAATTTGTTTTTTATAGATTTTGTCTGCGTATTGCTTCTGAGCTATTGGTGTAAAAATAAGACAGGAAGCTGGACACATTTTCTTGCCTCAAAATTGTAAAATCGCTCAATAAACCTCTTTCTATAATAAAACCCTTAAAACGATGGTTGAAAACTTGGCTCCAATGGAGTCATTAGTAAAACTCCCTTTCACATCAGAGGTGACTGACTTCTGTGCTAATGAAAGCCCTTTGACTACACCAGGTATGCTACATAATGACTCAATATAATAACTTGTCATAAACTACATACTTTTCTCCAGATAGGATTTCACAATTTTTTTTTGCTAATACCACATTTTAAAAAACACTAATTTCTTCCAGCAATAAAAGAGAGGCAATATAACAATGCCCATTAATATGAAGCAGCAATTTAGAAAAGTACTCCTGAAGAAGACAGTGTGGAAATGAAATTGCAGAGGGAACTTTCCGTAGGCAGAATGAAATGGTCAAGGCTGTTTTATGTCCCTGCTGGAAGCTGGTATCTCTAGGACCAAAGTAAATGCTTAAAGTATAGTCGGTCAAGATAGACTCATGCTGGCATTTCGCAAACTCATACAAAATTATGAGGAATTTGTAGTCTTCGTCTGTACCTAATATTTTGGTTTAGATTGACTGGAGTATAGATAGTAAGCACTCAGGCAGAAAATAAATAAATAAATAAATAAAAATCCCAGCTTATTGCCAGCAAAAATGGATTTTGAAGAGAGACGTTCACTTTGTCAAATATCTGTTCACAGTGTGGATAAATCCCAGTGTGTAATTGCAGCATTAGTCATGCTGGCTGACAAAGGCACTACGGTGCGGATGGGGGACCGACCGCAGACAGGTCATCATCTGTCCGAACTATGCAGAAAGGTCATCATCTGTCTGAGTCACGAGCTTTCCTCACCAGTAGCAGAGCAGTGAGTGTGATGGGGAGCCAGGCTGCCGTGCTGTGTTGACTGCTGTCCCCTCTGTCCCCACTGCTGGTTTGCTCAAGGGTGGGCTGCCACGCCTGCTTCCCTCATGGATGGCTGCAGAAGGGCTAAGGTCCTTCTGCACCACTTGTCCAGCACAAAGGGGTCAGATAGGTCCTTCACGTTGATGCTGTAGCTGTGTAACCACTCCTTCCCTTCATTTGTGAGCAGGATGACAGAGGCAAAAAGAGGATAAAGCTCACATCTCAGACAGGCTGCTTCTGAATCCAAGCTTTGGGTTAACAAATGCACATCTTTCTGGGTCTGAAGTGAAAGCCTTTCTCATCTCCCAGAAATCTCTTTTAAAGATATTGCCCTATACAAATATTTATTTATTTATCAGTAAATGAGTAAGCAAATCAGGGCTTGAATCCAGATCTATACTCAGTTTCATCAGTTTGCAAATAATAAGAGGGGAAGAATATTTCTGATAGTGACACCTAAAGATGATACAGGGCCTGGAGCGTCTTCCCTATGAAGAAAGGCTGAGAGACCTGGGTCTGTTCAGCCTGGAGAAAAGAAGACTGAGAGGGGATCTCATCAATGTGTATAAATACCTGAGGTGTGGGAGACAGAGGGATTTGGCCAACCCCTTTTCAGTGGTTTGTGGGGACAGGACAAGGGGTAATGGCCACAAAAATGAGCACAGGAAGTTCCACACCAACATGCGAAAGAACTTCTTCACGGTGAGGGTGACGGAGCACTGGAACAGGCTGCCCAGGGAGGTTGTGGAGTCTCCTTCTCTGGAGATATTCAAGGCCCGTCTGGACGCCTACCTGGGCAGCCTGCTCTAAGGAACCTGCTTTGGAAGGGGGGTTGGACCCGATGATCTTTCGAGGTCCCTTCCAACCCCTTCAATTCTGTGATTCTGTGATTCTGTGATCTCTTGTATCAAGCAAGTATAATGTAAGAGCAAAAGGCAAGGCAGTGTTTAGAAGCCAACACCAGACAAATTCAGAATAAAAAACACAAGTTGTCACTTGTTTGCATTTATGGATTATCAGAACTGTAAATACAGTACTATGGGAATAATCTATCGAGGAATGTCTGAGATTCTCCATCCCTTGAAATCATTAAATCAAGTGTGGATGTCTTTGAAAAATATATTCTTTCTCAATCACAGGAGTCTAGTTGTAGGCCTGTGTTGTATAGGTAGAGGATATGATGACAGCAGCTCTTGCAGGTATTAAAAGTTATGAATCTTTGAATCTGCTTTGCCAGACTGGTTCAGATTTTTTTTTTAATTCCAAGTTTTGGGGTTATTTCATCACTCAGATTTGTTAGCTTGAAAAGAGATATCAAAAACAAAGGAACAAAACTCAGTCTTTCAGGATATAAATAGATTAACAATTCCTAGAGGGAAAGGTACCTGAAAGACCCTGGCTGAGTTCTGGGCCCTCCAGAAGGCTGTCATTAGCCACAGTTTTCACAAAAGCCCACCCTTAGGGGCATTTGAGGTGGAAGCAGATCTTGGCCACAAGACAGGCTCTCAAAGAACACTTCTTCAGGGGGTAAAAAGTTCAGAAGTGTTTCTATAAGGAGTTAAAAGCATCTGAGAAAGGCTTTTTAAAATACAGCCTAAAGGCAGGGGGGCTGAGGGTACTGTTTCTTTCAGAGGCTGGAGAGTGCTGATGCTGATCAAGAGTGTTTCAGTGTTGCCAAGCTGAAGCACATGGCATTGCATGAAACAACAAACCTTCACCATTACTCCACTTTCTGCTTCCTCCTCCTCTATGCCAAGGAGTAGCCATGCCAATTTATCCATCTCACTTGTAAATTCCAGCCACTGGCTGGAAGCAAAGCGTTTCTGCTCTTATCTAGTCATACAGATCACAATGTTATAAACAGTAACAAATTTACCAGAGCTGTGAATAAACTCTCTGTCTTAACACCTCCTGATCCTGCCCAGAGTACACATCACAGGTTTCCCCACAGGCGCACGTCACGCAGGAATAAGACCATAAGACAACAGGGTCTTAATTTTGCCATGAAGTGTGCAAGGGATTCATTCTGAATCCTGTGAAACCTACCACTCCCAAACTGGGACTTTTTCCCTTTAATACTTAGTACAGAAATGCCCGTGGGACAGAGAGGCATTGGCGCAGCAGAATTCAATGCAGCAGAGTAAGTAAAAAAAGGTTATTTGCATGATTAATCAATAACGTTTTGTCCTGAATTATTAAGCTTTTTGTCAGCCTTTTGGTTTTACCAACACATTAATTAATAGCCTTTCTCTCCAATCATCCCCAAGCCATGCTGCAAGGTAATGGAGCTTCCCTGCCCAGGGGCTGCGAGCAAGGTCATTACTGGAATGGGTGACATACAAACTGCAATGTCAAATTTCAGACTTATTTAATTATTTTAGATGCTTTTGTATTTTGAAGCCCCAGAAAGGACTAAAAACTTGAAGACAAAGAGGGATGAGAGCAGGACCGAAAAGAGGAGGAGAAAGGAAGGGCAGAGAAAAAGGAAGGAAAGAGAGGGGAAAAGTGGTTCAAAGAGTTTGAATTGAGGAGACACTGTGGGGCCTCGTGTTTTGGGGCTGAGTAACAAAGAAGCATGTAGAAAGTATGGGGACAGGAATCCAAGAGGAAAATAGCATCTAGGAAAGAAGGAGAAGGGGAAGCTCAGGGAAAAGAGGTGGAGATAAATAAGAAGGAAATTATATTTTTTTTCTGGAACCAGTGAATCCTTCTTGTGTACTTAAAGAGGAAATGGCCTTCTTTCCTTGGAGAACCTGGCGTGTTCTTTGGAGGCTGATGGCCTTTCAGCAATTAGATGCCCTGTGTGCAAAATGTTTTGTGTACAAACAGACAATAGTTTGGTATACATAGTTCTCTATCTGCTAGCAAAATAAAATAAAATAAAATAAAACAGGACAGGGCTGGCCGTCACAAAACTCAACCCTGGCACACCCTCACCTGAAAGAGGAGCCTCATGGTAATCTGCTGATGGTCGATATGGTGGTAAGTGCCAGCAAGCTGGGAGGAGACCCACTAACATAAAAGACCCAGGACGGCACTAGTCAGCATTACTGATTTCCATACATGCAGATACAACATTTGTCTGGGCTGTATTAGATACATAAATGGACAGGATTAAAGTTACTCACCATCTATTTTGAGAGAATTCCGTGTTTGTCCACCTACTCACTGTAACCTTTGGACCCCTACTATTCCCCATCATCTTGACTAAAACATCTTGTTTCCTCCTCCAAAGAATACAGCAATATAATTAATAGTAAGTAAGAGCTAAGCCACAACTGTATGCATTCTCTCATGTTCTCAGCCAAGCAAATCTTTCATTTTGTCGGATAATTTCTTTTTAATGTGGTGGTTGCTATTATTTCTTGATAGTGATAAAATACCCGAAGCAAAAGTCTTTTTCAGAGAATTTGAGAGTAAAAAAAAAATCTTTGTTGGCTGAAAGGAGCGTATTTAATGCATACAGAAGGTGTTAATTAAAAGCCTTAAAGCTACCATTATTGCCCTAAAAATCAGGAATATTTTGAGTCTTAAATGTCTCAGTTATCATCACAGAACATGTCTGCCATGGCACCCATTTCTCTGCCCTGAGGCATTACTATAAAATTAAAAATGGGCATTTGGAGCTAGTAAGCTTTGATCTAATTGAATTTGTGGTAGGATCAAATCATAATATGCCCATGATTTGCTCATCCCATTCCTCCCTTCTGGCAAGAGTTCGTAAACTGATGGTAATGGACATTTAGAACTGACTAAGACATTTGCTACAAAGTAAGTTGTTTTTTTCAGTGTGTAATTTATTGTTTAACCAGAGAGAAAGAGAGAAAGAGAGGAAGAGAGAAAGAAAGAGAGGGAGAGAGGGAGAGAGGGAGAGAGGGAGAGAGGGAGAGAGGGAGAGAGGGAGAGAGGGAGAGAGGGAGAGAGGAAGGAAGGAAGGAAGGAAGGAAGGAAGGAAGGAAGGAAGGAAGGAAGGAAGGAAGGAAGGAAGGAAGGAAGGAAGGAAGGAAGGAAGGAAGGAAGGAAGGAAGGAAGGAGGAAATTTGCATACACAGTAAATGGCAGAGGAAGCTTCCAAGCTGCTAAAATTTAGTAGGTATTACATTCACTTCTATGAGTTTTTCTTCAGCTGGCTTAGTGTACACCATACTGTGCAAAGTTGAAAATCAATTAATTTTGGAAACAATTTCTTTTTATATGCTCTCTTCTGTGGATCCAATTTCTCATCTGTTCAGAGAATTCTTTTGGCATGACCACAGTTTGCAGAGGAAAAACTGATGAATATTAAACCTCCACAATCTAATGAAGAGTAATGCCTACCTGAGTTTCATTGAAATACAGATGTGTGTATACTTATACCTAGATACATATATATTTATATACATATAAAGATAAAGTCATGATCGATGAATAGGTTTTATTGATTTATAGGTATAGGTTCTAAATAAAAATTAAATAAATAAAAGTAATGTATTTTTTCTCCTTTAAGTTTTCAGCTAGAAAAAAAAATATGACTTTTACAAATGAAAAGTGGCACCACTCATCAGTGAAAGGAGTGTATGGAATCTGAAATAGCAAAGCAATTCAACATGAAAAGTTTGGCACAGAAAAGAAGGGTGAGTAATTTAAACCCACTCAAGAACAGGTGTGACTTGTTCATAAACCAGTTATGAAAAAAAATTTGTTCAATTACTCCTCTCTGGTAAATAACAAATTACCATAGCAACTCCATCTTCAAACAACATATGTATACATTTTGTTTTAAAAAGACTCGAGTCAAAAACTGCATTTTCCTACTAAGCCATTCCTTCTTGCCTAACTTTAAGATCCAAATTCTATGAACTTTCAGTTACTTATCTTGTCCATAATCTGAAACCACCAACTCAAGGCTGACTATATTGCTCAGTCCATGCTTTCATTTTTTTCTGCCTGACTGTTGAGACTGTTACATTGAGCCAATCCAGACAGTAGCTTTTCTGGTAGGGAGTATGAACAGCTGTCATTTTGGGGGTGGATTCTAAATGATTTGCTAAAATCAAATGTTTTTTGTCAGCAATTACAAATAATTTGAGGTGTGTGTATGTATGCATGTGTGTATTTTAATTTATATATGTTTGTGGTGGTGGTTAAGCATTTGCAAGCATTTCCATTTTCAGGAAGTAGGAGATTGTTCAAAGGGCATCTGAATAGCGTTTGAATTTAAGCACTCATTGGAAGGCTGCTGAATTTAATTGTGACCATGCAGAACCCAGACTCTTGTGTAGAGCTACACAGTCCACATGGAGCAGAAGGAGTTCCAAACCACACTGTTGCCCAGGCTTTGTGGTATTGTATCATACATTCAGTCACTTCCAAATTCTTGCCCAGACTTCAGTGGATGCAAAATTTATCAGCAGCAGTTCATCTGAAACATGCAATGATATCATAATTTGATTAGACTTTCTTTAGAAGCAACTCAAACGTAGCCCATGTCAGTGCCTCTAGATCTGGATGCGTGTACAAATATGTAAGAGCTACAGAGGGTATCATCATTTTAATACCATCGGTCTTTAGAATACGTATGACCCTGGCCTCACACCTTGAAAAGTGACTATTTTTTCTCATTCATGTACAGAAAGGTTTCTCACCTGGTCAAATCATGTTCAGGCTGAAAACAATCTCAAAGTGGTCTTCCAATGTGCAGAGGTGACCAGGATGTATTGTCATACATCCATCTTAGTTTCCGTTTTGCAGTTAGCAGCAAATGGGAGTTTACTTAATGTTCCCATAACCATCTGTTGGCTCCACAATTGTAATTTCACTCTGGATCTTTTTATCTTATCCATGTTTACATGATTCAGGCAACCAAAAATCTGAACAGGCATTAGCATAGTGAACACTGATTCCTTCAATTTTTGAAGTATTTCAAAACCATTTCTGATTTTAGAAGACTATGCCGGAAGGTTGGCCTAATAAAGATGAACCATGCATGCCATTGGAAGCTCTGGTACCCCATCCCCATTTTTCTGAATAATAAGGGAAGAAGATGAAGTAGAAAATATAGGCACTTATTTCTTAGACAGTCTCATCTCATAGTTCATTGGGTATCATTTTTGCTCAAAGAAATTCTCTGAAACAAACCACTCAGTCATCAATAAATGCAGTGAAACAAATCTCTTCTCAATCCATTAGAAATATGCAAACAGTAATGTATCTCTTGCCTGAAGAGGAATTCACTGTTCACACAACAGTAATTTGTCTCACAGAATTATCTTGCTTTATTTAGTCTTATTATCTTGCTTTTAGTTAGAAGCATTTAAAAGAAAGAGAAATCATCAACAGAGCAAATACAATTAGTTGATCAGGTTCACCTGTGCCCAGTGACTCAAGTCAATTGAATTGCAAATGGTTTTTCAGGTCGCGTTGCATGGGCTACATCTATATAGTAGCATTTTAGTAACATTCATAGTATCATTTTAGTCTGTGACTTCTGTTCAGTTTTGAAAAAAGTCTCCCAGTTATTCCCCACTTTCAGTGCCTTGGTTGACATCATGGAGAGGACTCAGTATGCACCAGCTGATTTCCTCCCAGTGGAGCTAATGTGAGAGATGCATTTCAGGGGAGGACCTAAGGCACTCCACTCAATGGGTGTTCAGTCCAAGAGGAAGGTAGGTCAGAGTAAGACTGCTTGAAATGTAGATAGACACCAGGTCCACGCACTAAACTGCTTTGCTTTGCAGATCCATTCCACTTGGATTGCATTACCTGGTAATATAGATATAGGTTCTGCCACTGAGCTTTGCTTCAGAAGACTTTCTTGCATGCAATGATCATGTCACAGGGGTTTTATTGATATCTTTGGTTACATTACCTCCTGCCACCTTTTCATCTTTGTATTCAGGTAAGAAATATAATTCTACACCTGTATGAAGTTATCACATCCTTGCCATATACTGATTGACACAATAACTTGTCTTGTCAGATAGTTTCACAGTGTTATGAATCAGCTGGAAGCCTGAGAAAGAAGCAAATATTCGAAGTTTTTTATACCTCCCCTCAAGCCATGAGGAGATGTAAATACTGATACGAAATGACACTGTGGTTTGTTTGGGAAAATTTTGTAGAGTTGCTTTAGCACCAAGATGGCAGCTATTGTGTAAGCAGCAGCAACTCCTTCTCTTAAATTCTTCATTTCCTCTTTTTTCATGCAGTCTGAACATACTGTGAGCTCAGTTAGCTTTCTCATTAGATAATGAGAACAGAACAAGTTGCTTAAACTAGCACATGCGACTTTCTGAATAAAAGAGATGGGGGCTTGAATTAAAACAGGACTCCTCCTTCCCCCCAACATTATACAGTATGCAAAGTAGAAGTATGCAAAGGTGGAATAAAAAGGTAGTACTAGCAGCTGGAGACAAGAGAAAGCTGAAGGTAAAAAAAAAAAAAAGTCCTTACTTGCATCATCTTTCTAAAATTTTGAATTTTCAGCTTTGAAATTCTTTACCCTTTTTGGAATGACCATCACACAGTCATAGAACATTCCGTCTTTCCAGAAGGATCATCCCTAAGGCCTTGACTTCCTACATCTCCCATGGTCTTAGGAGGAGCAATTTCGGACTACATCTTTCCTTGGCCTTGGGGCAAAATCTAGTCAGCATGGGTATCCCAACACTGCTATTATATAAAGCTTTCAAGAGTATCAATAGCCATATTCAAGGGTAGAGAGGTCTTGCAGAGACATCTTGACAAATTAGAGGGCTGGGCAATCACCAACCACATGAAACTTAACAAGAGTAAGTGCTGTATGCTGCACCTCGGAAGGGGCAACCTTGGCTATACATACAGAATGGGGGACGAGATTCTGGAGAGCAGCCCCACAGAAAGGGACCTGGGGGTTGTGGTCACAGCAAGCTGAACACGAGCCAGCAGCGTGCCCTGGCAGCCAGGAGGGCCAACCGTACCCTGGGGTACATCAGGCCCAGCACTGCCAGCCGGGTGAGGGAAGGGACTGTCCTGCTCTGCTCTGTGCTGTGGAGCTTCACCTTGAGTATTGTGTGCAGTTTTGGACACCACAGTATAAGAAGGACATGAAACTATTAAAGAGTGTCCAGAGGAGGTCTACGAAGAGGGTGAATGGTCTAAAGGGGAAAATGTATGAGGAGCAGCTGAGGTGCCTTGGTTTGTTCAGCCCAGAGCAGAGCAGGCTGAGGGGAGGCCTCACGGCGGCCTGCAGCTCCCTCACGAGGGGAGCGGAGGGGCAGGCGCTGAGCTCTGCTCTCTGGGGACAGCGACAGGACCCGAGGGAATGGCATGGAGCTGGGACAGGGGAGGGTCAGGCTGGGGGTTAGGGAAAGGTTCTGCACCCAGAGGGTGGTCGGGCACTGGGACAGGCTCCCCAGGGCACTGGTCACAACACTGACACTGCCAGAGTTCAAGTGTTTGGACAGCGCTCTCAGACACATGGTTTGGTTTTTGTGTGGTCCTGTGTGGAGCCAGGAGTTGGACTGAGTGATCCTTGTGGGTCCCTCTCAGATCAGGATATTCTATGATGTTATGCTTCTATGATTCTATGTTAGTCACAGCAAGAGACATACAGACCTAAGTGAGAAAAGTAGCAGAGATTTTTGCTGTTCCTTATCTCAGTTTTCTGATCATTCTTGAATGCTCCTCAGTCCTTTCAAGATCATAAATTCTTCTTAAAAACTGAATAGTGAAACACACCAAGGAGAAGTATTGCTTTAGATATTATTCCTCAACTATTTTTAAGGCAAGACTCGTTGAGTCTTTGTGAAACATTATTTGACAGATTTTCATTAAATAGAACAGTTGCTTGTTCTCTCTCCAAAGTCAGCTGTAGGATTCATTTTCTTCCCATAACATCAAAGCACAGAGACCATCAGAATCCAAAGTAACCACAGGAATATCTAACAAACTGTCAGAGGCCATGCAAGTTGACTAGCAGAAACTGCTCGTGTTAGAAAGACACTGAACCTTTCTGGGCATTGAAGGATCAGTAGACCACATTCACTACTGTGGCCCATAGAGTGGACATAGTCTTTCCTTCCCACCTACAGCTCTGAAGGTGAATCACTGAGGGTATACACGTGGCATGGTCACGGAGTAAGTGTGTTGAGAAAATAATGGGTCATCTGTTTAAAATCTCTTGACATTTTGGAGTGACAATGATGGAGCATTTGTGTCCCTAAACTGGGTATCTTGGAACCTCTGTCATTATGTGACAGATCAGGACACTGCTGACATTTCTTTGCTCCATAGCAGACCTGAACTCTAAGGCTATCTTACAAGGAAAACTGTGCAAGTATTATCACCTGAGAATTCAAAACTAGGCTGAACAATGCACCAGAGAATACGTGGTAAGAAATAATCATCTTCTGACAAGTGACCTAGACTAGCTAGAAGACCAAGTGGGACTTTTCCAGCTTTTACTTCTATTATGCCTTGCTGTGTGATTATTTGGAAAGGCATAAAAGTTCCTAATAATTCATAGAGTGCCTTTTTATATGCAAAACTCATAGTGCAAATCTCAGCACAGCGGACTGCACTTTGCAAATAACATTTTCAAGAGCATTTCTGGAATTCCATTTCTGTCAGGCACCCGTGCAAATATCCAGCCAACCTAAATAACAGCTATCTAGATTTCTTTTAAACTCTGACTTTGCTTCATCGATTCTATTTTGATACTATAATAAAATGGCACTATGTAATTTTATTCTTTTCTTCGTTCATAATTGCCATTTTGATTTTGAAAATAATGCTTTTCACTAACTGCAATGTGAGCTGCATTCAGTTTGTTATGTTATCTAAATTTCAGCAAATATTATAAAGCTTATGCAGTTCCACAGAGGGACAGAATGTTCTCATTTCTTCAATTACTCACATTTGAATATAATGTTTAAAAAGACATTTGCACTTGTTCTTCTTTCTTATAATTGGAAACCTTAAGATTAACACTGTTGTTTAAAATAAGATACATTTGAGTCAACAAGCCTTTCTAAACTTAATTTTCAGCCCCACAGGTTACTCATTTTTTTCTGCTCTAACATTTATTCAGAAGCAAACATATTTATCATACAAATGTACATTTTTAAATGTTATTGCTAATTTAGGCTTAGTTTGTCACAGAGATCCTGGACTAATTATGCGTGCTCAAACACTGTGGCCATTGAAAACATCCTTCTACGGGACGTGTCATTTACTAAACTCAGTAGAGGTCATCCCATTGCATGCTGTGTCATCGGATGGGGTTTCAAGCATACCACCACTTACCATAAACATACAGCTTCTGAGGTTTCTGCTTGCAGCTTCAATCCCCTTTATATACCATGGCTGGTTATACTAGAGCATTGTTTCATGGCACAACGCTGTACAACAAAAAAATTGCAGAGCTCTTGGAATGTATCAGGGCCTTTTTCTCCTTAGTGGAAAAGATTATCTCCTTCAAAAGGACAACAACAATTAGCATGTTTGCATGTAACTGAAAGAGACCCCCTGGGTCGTTGAATCTGGTCACCCAATATTACAAGCAATCATGTTGTATTAGCAGTCCAAGCAATGCAAGGAACTGGATCGCTCTCTGTCTCACACTTCACACAGTTATCCCAGCCTGTACTCACCATGTGAGGCCCTCGGCCCCACGGCATCTGCTTTCTGATAATCTGTTGGTGGAAAGCAGCTGGCACCCTGGCTTAGTCAGGCTTATCATGTATCAGCACAAGAGGTCTCGCTGGACTGAGGATAGAACAATGGGGTCCAGTGCCAGCATGGGTGGGGTTCCAAAAGTGAACACCATTTCACTAGTCACTAACCCTCATATGTAAAAACACAGTAAGGCTTGGATTTTGACCATTTTAAAGTTATCTTTTAGCCCTTGAATTTGGAAATTAGAAATCCTTGGTTTGGAATGGAAATGGTGAGGCTTCCCAGCCTCAGCAGGACCCAGTGTCATCCCCCCAGGTACACAGCACTGGTTGCTCAGCTACACAGCACCTTCCCTCAAGGCAAAGGGCAAAGACACACCTTCTCCATGGATACTGCTTTGGAGAAACCAAAACTCATCTTTTGACTCTTTTTCTTTTTTACTATTCCCTCAGAACTGTGCCTGTGCTTTTATAATACAGATTAATTACAGAAACATAACATTTTTGACAACACAAGGTAACTGCTGTCTGGAAATAGCATGAATTGTTGAATACTTTCACGAGCACACAATATGAAGAAGGACACTGCCAAATTAATGGCTAGAAACAAAGAAATATAGATATTTTATTTAAGCAGTGTTGTATTTAATGTCACAAACTGACAGGAAATCCAACCACAAAATAAATGACACAGCAAGTGGATTAAGGACATATGTTTATGCATATAGCACACACAAGTAGGAACAACATGTATCTATGTACACTTGAATCTGAATGTACACATAAAGAGATTTTCTTTTTGCTCTGGGCTATAGCTCAGGAATGCTCTTGATCAATCATTTAAAGTAAAATGGTCATAAGAATCATCGAATAATTAAGGTTGGAAAAGACCTCCGAGATCATCCGGTCCAACTGTCCCCCAACCACCAATGTCACCCACTAAACCATGTCCCTGAGCACCACGTCCAACCTTTCCTTCAACACCCCCAGGGACGGTGACTCCACCACCTCCCTGGGCAACCCGTTCTGCCACATCATACCTGGGGTCCAACTTCAAGTAAAGAGTGTTTTTCTCATGACTTGAAATACTAGTGAGCAGCAATACCTGGTCTGGACAAGGGCATCAGTGCCTATCTGTTTAATGAATTGGACTGCCCTGCTCTTTATGCATGGCAGTACAGCCAGTTTGAGATACCCTCACATAAAATCATCCTGGCAGTTATTTGCCTCAGATAAAAGAGAGGCTAGCCTTCAACTTCCTAGTGGATTTTGTGGCTGCATATCCCTTTTTAGTTCCCCAAAAGTTATGTTCTAATTAAAATGTCACCTTACAATAATTCTCTAATGCACTGGCTTCTGCCTTCATTAGCAGTTGAACCAAAGCTAGTAATGGAAAAACAGATTACCTTGAATTTACAATGGGCTAATTCCACTGCTTTTAGCAATAATGATAAATCACTCTTTGTTTACAATTGAAAGACCAGTGATTTTGAGCAGAACAAAGAATGGGTGGAAATATACAGTTTTAACTATTGGCACAGGTTGATATGGAGCCCAGAAGTGACAAGCTCTGGTAAAGTCCAGTGGACAATGCTTTCAAGTTGCCTTTTTTTTTTTTTTTTTTTTTTTTTTTTTTTTTTTTAAGTTTAATATCCCACCATTTACGTTCTATACTGGGATTTTATTTGTGGAGAATTCTCTGTCACAGACACAGTATTTTTAAAGGAGAGGTGGAATCCATGACACTTGCAGAGAAACTTCATTTCTGGAAGGTCACCACCTAAAACATTTTAGGATGTAATACTGAAGCATGGATAAAAGGAATACACTCTAACCAAGCAGCAGGGGCACCTACGAATTACTCTTGTGTTTCTCTGGCTCAGGGATCATCCAAAAGCTACAGAGATTTGTAACTTTGGCTTGTGCTACCTCTTCAGGTGCCCCTTCAGAGCATGACTGTATCAGGACTCCTGGCATCAACAATAATTAATCTGTATTGGAAAGATCCTCTGGGAGATATTTCTTTGGTTGTTTCTCTGGCTACACAGAGTGGCTCAGTGTTATACTGGAATGGGCCCAAATTTCTTTAATTCTTTAATGGAAATACATGAGGAAACAGAAACAAAATAGTAGAACAGAAAGAGAGAGAAGAAATCATGATGAAGTCAGTAGTACAAAAAAGGTACGAGATCTTATTCCCAGAGAAACATTCCAAAGAGAATGTTTATAGGAGACAGTAATTCACTTTTTTTTTCTTTTTTTTTTTTTTTGTATAGTGCTCTTTGTGCTTTTTAATCCTGCTTCAAATGCAGACAGAAAAAGGCAATGAATAGGAATGCAGCACAGAGCCACTTACTGTTTCAGTATAGTGCACGAAAAGGTCTCACCTTAGTAGGCATGGGAAGGGAATTATCAGGTGTTGGAGATGATAGTGAGTCCAGATTTATAACACTGAGCAGCTACATCATATATGGAAAAAATAAAAATCTGAGAAAAGATTTAGAAGCTTTTTCTAAAGGCTTTTTTATACCTGTCAAAATATAATGTAGTTCTGCAGAAAGATAAGTACGAAAATTTGTGTTAAAATGAGCAGAGTGTAAAGTAACAGAGTTTCATTTCTTCTGCAAATTAGTTTCTATATGTCCACATATCTAATTATATATCTACACCTTCTCTTTTTATTTTCCAACAACAGTGATTTATCTGTTCTGTTTCAGCCAATTCATAAAAGTCTGGAATACCAAGTGGAAAAAAAAAAAAAAAAAAAAAAGAGGGGGGATATTGTTGGTACAGGGGTTCCCTAAGGGATGAAATGAAATGAAATCTTTTAGTTCATCAGGCAAATACCATGTCAGCCTCCAATAAAGGACAGTATTTTCATTTGACTTGTTTGAAGAAAACAAACCTCATAACTTGCTTATGTCCCTTTTGTTTTCCAGTGAAGGAAGGTTGTAGTTAGGTTAGGTTAGCACATTTAACTACTGAGGTAGGACAATTTCTATTTATTTCATCTGCTTCAAAAAAAAGTAACTAATATTTTCATCTTCCCCTCCAGCCATCTCTTTATCTCTTTCTTTGGCTTACAAAATGGACTTGTATATTCTTACAGAGCTTTTTGCCTAGTCTCAGACATCAGAAGAGTAAATGAATACACTGATAAAAGAGGTGTCTAATGTAAGCTGCAATCTTATCTAGACCACCCACAGATATAGGTTGATTTAACAAAAATCTTGCAACCACCTTCCCTTCAACTTCAATAACATAAGAATCACATTCTTACTCTGTAGTGGATGGCCAATATATTCCTACTTACTGCATTCAGAAAGGGACTCAATTTTGCCCGGAGAGCAGTGTTTATCAGAGCGAGAGATATTTGCTAAACTGAAATCTGCTGCAAACTCGCTTTCCTCCAAACTGCAAAGCAACTGATTTCTGTGTTTTATTTTATAAGCCTCCACAGATGAGCGTGTCAGGAATATAGAGCCTAGATACTGAGAATATTCTCCTTTCTTCAACCATTTGGTTGTTTCACTTATTTAAACCAGAACACCTTCAGGACATTTTGCACTTCAAATGTGCAATGAGATCTTTCATTGTACATAGTTTAAGGAGCTATCAAGGTTGTCAGCTGCACCACTTTTATTTTTCTCATTGGTGTTTTTCCTAAAGTTCCTAAACTCTTTGGCTGAGGCAATTAAGAGTTGGAGGGAGACAAGATTTAAGCACTTGGGATTAGAAGAAGAAATCTTTAAAACTTTAACATTAAAGCAAATATAGAATCCAATGTTTTTGAGATGTTTTGAGATTTTAAATCCTTTCATGACTTCTTAGTACTCAGTGTTAAGAAAAATGCTGCAATAATGCATGTAATATGTAATAATAAATGTTTGCTAAAAATGATCCTTCATTAGCAAGCAATAGACCTTCTGATTCAACAATGAAATTTAATCAAAAACTAATAACCCAAGTGCCCACGTGAGTACATCTTATTTCTGTGGCTGGCATTTTCCTCACAATATCATGAAAAAAACAAACATACAAACAAACAAAAACACTACTGCCTTTTGCCTTCCTTGTCTTTATGCTGACAGTTGTGAAGGTCTATCTTTATAAATGATTACAACAGCCCATTTCAATCAGTATTTTAAGTTGACAATGCTGATTTAACCTAAGCACTAAATGTATGCTGAAGGTGTTTTCCCAGCCCCTCCCTCAATAAATTTGGAAGAAAAGTTTTTTCTGACTCACAGGTCTAAATCAACATCTGCCTTTATGTTTGTTTCTCTCGGTGTGTTTCCACCCCTCCAAATTTTTGTATAGATCATACGTTAGAAAAATCATTTTCATAAAGCAGTTCTGAAGAGAGTGGGTGTCTATCCTGCCAAGCATAACACCTGATTGCAACGGCTGGTTGGACTCTGAGTGTTGTGTACTATTCAGGATGAACACAAAACTCCTTTCTTCAGGCCTCTCACAGGGGCTTTCCAAGTGGTTTTGAAGCTTTTATTTTTGCTAACATATAATAGCTCTAAAGGGGTATTTAGGCCACCTACAAAGTGTGGGACAGGAAAGGGTACACAGCTGATTTCTGATAGTTTACTTTCACTGGCATATCCTCTCCTTTCTCCCTTCTGGGGAAGCTTCAGCTGCTTGATTAGGACAACTTTAATCCAGGCTTGTGCTTGCCAAGCAGTGAGAATACACATCTGTCATTTGTCAGGCTCTAGCTCTGTAGCCCAAGCACCTTTTCCAGTGATAACAAAAAGATTTTTATGAAGAATTCAGCTTATGCTGCCTGAGTGTGTTGCAAATCTATATGTCAAACCTGCTTCTTAACTAAAGCTTGCACTACAAGACATTGCATGAATTCCTAGAGTTAAAAAAAAAAAAGGCAAATAATTTAAAATATCCCCAAAACAGTGAGTAATAAAACATACTCAATAGAAGCAGTAAAAAATAGGGACAAAAGCATTCATTAAGATCATAACAATAGGGAAAATTAGAATGAAGACTCAAAAAGTGCTAACCAACATTTAAAAATATATAAATTTTTCAAAATAATTGAGATTTCTGAATTTGGTATTTAATGAAAGTATTACTGACCCCTTTCCTAGGTTTGTTTGTTACAACATCCTTACCTTGGCACAAGGGACTCTGCAAAAACAGGATGCAAACATTTTGGAAGTATAAATCAGCTATTCAATGGTTAACACTGAGAAGCAGATAGGTAGTACTGAATCAGCTGCCAGGCTAAGCATAAGGGTGCTCAACACCCTTGATGAGGCATCCCGAGAGCTTTTGTTGGCCAGGTAAGCATGAGTGAGGAAGGGAGGGCTGGCCTCTACACTAACCTGAAGCAGGTCCTCATTGTCACTGGGTTATCATCATCTTCTCCTCTCTCTGACCCGATGGTTCACAACTAGCCTGACCAACCTCCCTGGTATTTTTCCTGTAATGTTTTACAACTTTTCACATTGGTATTTTCCTTCTTGAATCCAGCTACTTCTGTTCTTGGCTGAACAATTCTAATTCTGCCTGTAATTTTACCTTTTTTTTTTTTTCTATACAGACTTTCTCACAGCTTTTTCTGAGCAGTTTGGGCTGAGGTTATGCAGCTGTAGTACATCTGAGCTGAGTCTTGGATCCAGGTCCGTGGTCAGAAACCCTGGATGGCAAGGGATGTCTTGCAGCTAGGGCTACGGAGACTGGCAGTTACAAACAAAGGTAATGAATTCCTAAGTGCATAAGTATAAATCTACCGTTTCTATCAGCATAATGTATCCATAAGAAATATATAATAATAGTATTTTTTAAAAAAAGGTGAGTTATAATTAGCTTACTTTTGAAACCTAACTAGTTACAAAGGATTTTACATGGCAAGCAACCTATGCCTAGGACAAGCCCCCCAGTTTTTCACACTAATGTAGTATATCAAATTTTAGGCATCCCTAGGCACCCATAACTCCTAACCTACTGAGAGCTTTAGAGACACAACATCTGTAAGGCTGGACCCAAAGTGACAGAAAAGTATTGAAGGTCACGCAGAATAATTTACCTCAGCTTTGGGTATTTGATAGATGAGAAGGCTTTTACTTGTTGAAAATTTTAGGAAGCATTACAAGAACAAGTGAGAAACAGAAATTTATAGTTCTATAAATTTTAATGTCAGAAGAGTCATCTAATCTGACCTGCATTGCATAGAGTGTGAAATTCCATACAGTAACTTTTGTATAAAGTTCATTAATTTGGGCTAAAGTAGAGCTTATCTCCCCAGAGTAACAATTGCCAGAGAGCATCAGGAAAAGATTTTTAAAAGCTTTAAAAGCTTTAAAAGATTTTTAAAAGATTTTTAAAATTTATTATTTTAAAAATAATAAAAAATTAAAGATTTACTAGCACAATTCTATCCATCCTTTTTTTCTATACATTTGGTGAAAGTTTTCAGAAAGCTGTACTGCAGTAAGATTAGAAAGAATAAATGAGAAATACCTATGCAGTTTGCACATGACATTGCACTTCTTGAGTATCTTGCAGCCACAGAGAAGAGGATAATAAATTATCTTTATGCAGCAAGAAAGAAATGGGGAGTTAAAATAAACACGAAAAAAACTAAAGGTGACATAAAGCATTTACACACAAGAAAAAATATTCTTGGTAAATGGGAAGTCATAAAAAAGCTGAAGCATACATTTACCTTAGATAGCTTTTCACTTTTGAAAATGATGATCATGAGAAAGAAATTATAAAAAGAATCTAGGATAGATAGAGAGCATTTGAAAGGATGAACACAGTTCTTGAAAACAACAAAAGAATGTCCTTACAGAGATTATCAACTGGGTGTGTAGTTACCTCCCTGTGACCTATGCTAGAGCAGGGAAATTGAACAACATAACAGCAAGAGTTGAGGATAAGAAGGAAACAAGTTAATAAATGAACAGTAGAGCTAACAAAACTGTGTTTCATACGGATTTGTCATACATGTCCCACCCTAAAGTACCCCCATCTGCCCATGTATCTCTCTACTGTCTCTTGGGGATCTGGCTGAGCAAGAGACAGCACAGGCAAGAAGAACAGAATTACAGATACACTGACTGTCCAGGTGGCTGCAGTTAACCACAGTTAAGATCAAATCCTCTGTTCCTTTCATACAGAAGGAGCACCAACAGAGTTGGTCTCCTCTAGTTGGTCCCTGATTATCACAAAATTTTATAAGACTTAGTAACCTTTGAGGCCTCTGTCTAAATTGGTTAAAACCAGACAAGTAGGGAGAAGAGGAAGCTGAGGTCACTGAGATAACATAATCTCACTAGCCGTATGTCTCACGAAACCAGAGAATAGAAAAGAAAAAAAAAAAAAGTCTAATTTATTCAGTAGGGGGAAAGAGAGAGGAAAAAAAAAAATGTCATCTTCACAGAACTAAATCCTGATGTGCGGGCTTAATATTTTTGCAAACAAAAGCCACTTTTAACTGAGTCATCAGGATGTTAACTGCCTAATCAGAATAATTAGGGGATCTCAATATTATTCATTACTTTTTTTAAATTGTATGTGGGAGGTGGAAAATTGAGTCTAAACATTTTGGTCAGAAACAAGGCCTTTGTGGCTGTCTTGTGAAGGAGGAACACGTTTCTAGATGTTTCATGAGGAGAGTGATGTACAATTAACAGCATAAAAGATGACACAAAATGTATTCAACTGGCCAGTGAAAGAATATCCAAGTCAAGGCTTGAAATTAATAAATGAATAAACAGATTAATTAAATAGATGTAATGGCAAAAGCAAATTCTATTAGAACTAAGTAATTATGACACAAATATGCATGGCATTTTTATTTAAAGATCCTTATTTCATCCAACTATAAATACTACAGAATCTCTTAGAATATAAAGTTACATGAATAACTCTTTAAGTAGATAACACTTCTATAAATATAACAAATGTTTCTATAAATGCAACTGCATCCTGATGAAGAATAATTATTTTTCTGTTTTCTCGAGTCTCTCAGCAATAGACACTTGAATAAATGTGAGACAGCATCATTCTAATAAATGACTGTAGGAGAGACTGGGGAGATGGAAAGGTGATGGATCATGAATTATTTATCATTATCACTGCTACAGCTTTTTGCACAAAAACTAATGCCTGAGTGTCACCTGGAACATGGGACTGAGCTGTCCCCTGAACTTGGTGGAGTTTCATTCTACTACTAGGTGGGTCAGAACCTATTTCAATGACGGTGATAAAACATTGATGAGCTTGTCAGTGAACTCACATCATTTGGGTGCAAAAGGAGATCCAACCTGCCTATGGTGCTGTTTTCAGGGCAGCATTTTGTACCTCAAGCTTTTCTTCTAGAACCAGTTGTTGGGCAGCTGCTGTTTTTTTTTTGTTTTGTTTTGTTTTGTTTTGTTTTCTGTTTTTTCAGAGAACGGTCAATAGGAAACTTCTCCCTTGTCCTTTTCTCTCAATTCTTCAGTACCCTGCCAGGAGTGAAAATTCACACTAGCTGCCTAGTGTTTCACTCTTTAGGTCTCCTATTTTGCACTGGAGTTGGTCACAGCTTCCACTACAGTCAATGAAGTACTTCTAGTAGTTGATCAGCCTATTTAGGCATCAACTTTAAGTTTAAAACAATGTTTGAAATAAAGCGTGCCTTTCATGGTTGATTTTTGGTTCTGTTTTTGTTCATTATTTGCACAGGTAAGGGGTATACTCTGTCGGGCACTCGATTCCTCTAACTTGTTTTAGGCACGAACTTTAAGGTTAAAATCCATCTTGCTTGGATAGTACCAACATGCTCTGAACTTAGGTACACAAACTTCTGATTATGCTCAGAGATGTCTGGAACAAAAGAACCATAGAATCATAGAATGTCCCGAGTTGGAAGGGACCCATAAGGATCATCAAGTCCAACTCCTGGCACCGCACAGGTCTACCCAAAATTTTAGACCATGTGACTAAGTGCACAGTCCAATTGCTTCTTAAATTCAGACAGGCTTGGTGCAGTGACTACTTCACTGGGGAGCCTGTTCCATTGTGCAACCACCCTCTCAGTGAAGAACCTCTTCCTGATGTCCAGCCTAAACCTCCTCTGCCTCACATTTGCATTGCATAGGTATATTTACTGCATTTATATTTACTGCAGTCAACTTCATGTGAAAGCCATCCAGGTTCAGCCAGAAGGAAGAGGCGCTTCAAGGACACCCGGCACACCGATGGCTGGAGGTGTGGTGTGCATGATTCCAATTACACATGACACAAAAGTTGATGCCTTGATGAAATAATTACTGAACCTTGCAGGAAGCTGCAAACATTCATACATATGCATCAAGAGCCCTACTGAAATATGGGAGAGCAGCAGCTGACTTCAAATCAGCATTTTGTTATGAGGGGGGTGCACCTTGTGTCCCTAAGGGACAGTGAGGTCCATCTCCACTAGAGCAGATGACATATATTACCGTAGAAAACACAAACAGTGTAGGTTATTCATTAGCAGGAACATATTAACAAGATATTTATTTAGTTTTATGTTGGAGAACAAAAAGTAAATACTGTTTCATAAAGACCCTTGCAACTTTTTCCCACTTGCCTCTTCTTGCACTCAACCCAAAATGCTGCATTTCTGAGGAAAGTTGTCAGAACACGTAACAAGTTACAACAGATAACAAATTTGATATATATATATATATATGGAGCATATATGTATACTTTTTATGAATGTTTAAATGCATTAAAGAGTTCTCCTGAGGTGATGCACCTGCGCAACAGCTCTCAGCAGAGCTACCCCTGTGCTCACGCAGAGCTTGTCGCAACTCAGGCAACGCGTGAAAAATGGTGCATAGGAGAAAATTACAATATCCTTCACAAATTAATGAGATTTTCCACTGTCTTCCATTGTATAACAACTATTTTTTGTTGTCCTGTTAGTATTATCTACATAATGAATAACATATACTCTTCTTGTTTCGTATACTACCCTCCTAAAGCCCTTTGCATTATACAGGTAGAGGCACACACACAAGTTTACCATTCAATTTTCTATCGAGATTGCCACCAGCTAAAAAGCATTAGGGTTATTACTGATAGAGGGAAAGCAGTCTCTGATGGGGACAGAGGCAGACTAGAAGAGTTGGACAGCCAGTCTGTAAGTGATGTGAATCACCTTGAGAAGCAGCTCATCTGTGAGCTGAAGGGAACACAGCTGGAAGCCAAAACAGCGTGCAAGATAGCTGTAAAGTCCATTATTATTTCCCATCCCTGTACTTGTCCTAAATATAGTGCCTGATTTCTTAGCTTTGCATTTCATTCAGATTTAACTCGTTTTCCTGGGAGGTGGAAGTTTGCCTGGTAGACCAGCAATAGGCTTGGCAGGGTGCAGGTGCTGCATTCCCTGGGACTGGAGTCCCAGTGCTCTCCCACAAGGGATCCCTTGGCCACTCTCCAGGAGTCCCGGCAAGGCACCCAGGCTCTTCTCCCCCTGGCAGCAAGGCCAGAGGGTTATCTGGCAAGAATGGGCAGTCATCCCATGGGCTGGATGGCAGGGCTTCCCTCAGTCTTCTGGGACAGGACAGCCAGGGACAAGCTAGGGGCTGAAGCCATCACACTGAATTCCCTATCTCTGAGTGCAAGTCCTATGAAAGGAACAATATTCAGTTACGTAAACGACCTAGAATTTTATTGTTTTTAACAGAGAAAGACCAAAAGAGGTAATGGAGTCTTCCATGTTGGGGATCTCCAGAAGCCGCCTGGACGTGGTCCTGGGCAGCTTGCTCTGGGTGTCCCTGCTTGGGCAGGGGTGGCACCAGGGGCCTCCAGGGGGCCCTGCCAGCCTCAGCCAGCCTGTGCTGCTGTGACTCTGTGATCTTGTTTTGTTAGCTGTTATGTATTTATGAATGAAAAGATGGCCATGACTGGAAGGTCTTAAATCATATTCTTATGCCAAGCGAAGATGGGAATTATGAGGTCAACAGGAATATGTTTCCCTGACTGAGCATTTCTGGTTTGGGGCCTAGTGTCAGGAGCAGGGTGTGGGTTACAGAGGGAAGGATAATGTGGGTTTGCAGCTGGGGAGAGCAAGTTCCTACCTGACTGTAGTCCTCTGATTCCTTAGCTCTATTCATCATGCTTGTCCCTCCCACAGAACTGTAAGTGTCTTTTATTTCTTTATATTACCACTAGATGGTAGTAGCAGGTAAAGACTTGCTTTTTTTTTTTTTTTTCTTTCCTCCTTTTCCCCCCTTTTCCCTTTCTCTCACTCCCTTTTCTTTGTTTACTGTCTCTGAATAGTTTTAGGACACTGGCTCCAGTAAAAGGTTTATTGTTTTCTCTGAATGATCAAATGATTATGCAGGTACTATATATTTAAAATTCCTTGTTTGCAAAATAACTGTTTCCTTCCTTTTCAAATCCACACAGCACCTCACCCCCCACTCCTCTGGATCTAGTGGAGAAGCAGATCACATGCAAGCCTCGACCAGCAGCAACCATCACAGGGAGAAACAAACCTTAGTTGCCCAAGAAATCTCACAGATTTTCTCACACACTGCAAATCAGACTCAGCATTTTCAGCAATTGCTTCTTTATAGGTATTAAGAGTCTGCGGCAGCTGTTCTTAGGCCTCCAAGGAACCCCCTCACTGTCCTTTATTTGCCATGCCTTTCTTCAACCACTTGCTGGGTTTTGGGGCAGAGGGATGCCCACTGCTTGCCAGGGTGTGAGGGCAGCCAAATATCCAGACATTGTTAGCCAAAGAAAATTGCCGTGGGAGGAGGAAAAGGGGAAAAGGCATTGTACATTCCCCATGGTTATTCTCTTTGGATACTTCTCTTTGGAGAAAGACAGACTCATCTGTTCGATTTTTAAAAGAGACACACTTTTGATCTGTAGAAGCAGCCAACAATTAATAAAACATTGCTTTAAATTAGTGAATGCCATCCCAAACCCTCACTAACAGTTCATCAATATACACTATATAAAAGCTATTTTGCACAACGATCATGCTTTAGAAAGGAGGGAAAATGCAGTCAAGAGCAGATGTCTTTTAATAATATCAAATATTATTCTTTGCTACAGATAAAGTATCACAAAAACATCATTTAGCAAGTGCTTGATGACAAAAATATGGATATTATGATGGCATCTCCACAGATATTTACTATAAATGGACCAGAACAAATGAAGTGCTATACAGTAACAAGTACTATACACACTCTCCTAGTCCCTCAAGTACATGCTTGTATTCATTTTACTTCATTTACATGACTCCAAGGAGGATACATATGTTAAAGTGCAGGTCAATTTACTTAGTGCCTTATTTACATTTTACATGGATGGTACCAACCTGTAATAATGATAACTGAAGGAAAAGTCATCCTTTCATTTAGTGGGAAATAAGCTTTCCATAATCTTTTCAATTGGTCTATCTCAGTCATGTATTTCTACACAGATAAAAATGCCTCTTTAACAAATGGTTCACGACTAAATTATGTTGGTATTTCCATCCTTTTTACATTATTACAAGTACGAACCAAAATAACACCCAAGTAAAATGGAAACCTGTATTCCTACAGCTATTGGTGGTACTCTGCTTTAAAGCTTCTGTTTTGCCTAACCTTTGCTTAAGGCATTGAAGGCATACTTCTTTCTTCTTTCATACTGACTTATTTCTGCCATAGGAGAGAAACACTTAAAAAAAAAAAAAAAAAAAAAAGGTTAAAACTGAGGGGCCAATCCTGTTGAAAATCAATATTGCTCTAATAAGCTCAATTTATGCAAATTTTTATTAGCTGTAAAAGAAGGCCTGCTGGATTTTAATTGCACTTCAACATCTGATGTACCTTTTGATAACAAAAGCAGAAGGCAGGCGGTTCTAAACAACCCCTTAATTTTCACTAAAGGAAGAAGGTTTAGAGAAACATTTTTCAGCTAGACTTTCTCTTTTCAGTTCATAAGTACATACACTCTCAGTTCTGTAACTTGTGTATTTCATATTCATTTCCAGGTACCTGGTTAAATTATAAAATGTTCAGAGAAATGACTGCATTAATAAGTCAAACATCTATCAAAGGAAAAATATGTTCTTATGGTAAAATCATTTGTGCCAGTTATCCAGGCATTTTGGACTGCCTTACTGCTCTTCCCCAGGCTTTCTGTGTGCTCTTGCACAGGTTACATACAAAATGGTTTGTCCATCTTGCCCCTGGGCACTGAGTGAAAGTCCCAGTTGACAATTTGGTAGCCCTGAACTTCACTGTGCTCTGTGCTCACATGAGACTCCTGCTCCTCATCATGGAAAGCAGAGCTGGGCTCTGGCAACTACAGTTCAAAAAGACTCCTTCGGGTACGTACCTAAAATCAGGTATGACAACTGTGGATCTGAATTTCACAAATATTTTAAGCCAATAAAAACAGCAGTCTTACTCTTTCTCTACCCTATAGCAATCCTTAGTTCCCACTCCTTCCCTTCTCATGCCCCTGTATGAGCAGTGGTGCAATTGCATGTTGAACAGGACTGGCAGACAAATTTGGACAAAAAACAATGCAGCAAAAAAAAGGTTTGTCTTAGCCTAGACACGCAGGCCGTTGTGGCCACCGCATGGCCACACACATTTGTGTCACCATCTGGCGATGTCTACACAAGCAAATAAAATGGGTTGTGGACAGGACCCTGAAGGCAGAAGGTGAGCAAGGTCTCCATGTGTGTGAACACCATAGATAGATTTTCTCCCCCCCAAAACGGTAAACTTATCCATACCGTTTACTGGGACCAGTGCTGCCTCCCTAACTGTGCCCAGACATGGTGTTACATGGTGCAGGCCGAAACCGTGCTGGGTGTGTCTATCTTGAGCCTGTTCAGTTTATTTGTGTAGACAGAGCATCGTGAGAGGGAACAAAACACCTGCCAATGCTGCATCAAGGCAGTATCTGTGGTAGGGAGGCAGGAACCCCTGATTTCTCCATACATACAGTGTCTTGTCTAGTTAGGGTTATACAGCCTGTAACGCCATCAGGGCACTACTGGAGAAAGTCAAGCTGCCACCTAGCTGTTTTGAGTAGGAGTTAACTTTCTTAAACGGAAAAATAATCACATTTTCTATGGGAAAAAAAAAAATAAAAATTGGCTGTATGGCTTTTCTTTCAGCCAAGACATTTTAACTCAGTTCCTCCGTTCAATAACAACTCTATTGCATAATTGGGCTTGTCATTTTAGCCTCCTCTATCTCCTGTGGCTAAGTCCCTGATTAGACTCTGTCTGCACAGCCACAGTGCCCTCGCCTCTCCCACAGCCATCCCTACGGCTGTGATGTGGTGCTGGAGATGAAGCCTGGGCCTGAGGCCTTACCCACCGAGGGCAGGAGGACACAATAGGCGATTCAAACACCAAATCCCACCAGGCACTGCAACACTGTGGAAATATGCAGCTTTTGTGCTCAGCTGGGAAAAGAAGAAATGTTCAATTGTTTCTGAACCCGTGTTTTTCAGAACATTCTGTTCCATGCTGCATGTTGATATTTTGACTTCTTGTCCCAAAGTGGATGGAAATTCCAACTTTTGTTCAGCCTCACCCTCTAGCTAGTGCTGTAATAAAAGTAAACCAATTACAATAAATGAGAAACAGCATTTAACAAATACTTATATAGTTTTAACGATGCCTCGTACAGCAGTCACAATTTTTTTAAATTAAGTTTTATTCTTCACAGAACACAAAAGATTACAAGTTATTCATAGTAGAAAATGGCTAGTTCCTGTTAGTTGTGTTACATTTTGTGTGTGCTATATATTTCTTCTTGTCCTGACTCATGACAGGACTTTCAATCTGAGAGATATAGTACATTCTGCTCTCAGTTACTCTGGTGCAACTGCATTGATTTCAGGGTCTATGCTGAGCTTGAATTCCATTCCCACAACTGCGTGTTCATACACTCTGCAGTCAGACAGGCTCTCTGTTGCAGTCCTTTGGGACACAATTTCAAGAATGAGCCAAGATCCCTAAAAACTTTAGTTGTAATTGTTGTTCAATACAGTTTGTTCCTGACAATATTTATAATTAATCAGGGCTTTTCACCACTCTCACTGATACTGTGGTTACTTCTGAGTTTTTTTTCTTTTTTTTTTTCTTTTTCTTTTTTTTTCCCAAGGAATAAAACTGGGGAAAGCAAAGATCATTTTTAAAAATAAATTCCAGGAAAGGTCATTATAGCATGTTGTGTTATTGCTGGGAGTGCTTTAAAATTGGCAGCTAACTTATGTTTTGGAATCAGATTTCAGTGCTCTTTGTTTGCAGAGGTAATCTTTTGCAAAGTAGAAAGTATTGCCTATGGGATAATGAAGACAATGAATGAATATGGTCTTAACAGCAAAACTCTTTTCTTCACATTGCATATGAGAAGGTGCTCCTCCTAGGATGTTAAGCTGGCTTTAGCTTTTTAATTCATAGACTTGCTCCAGATATGAACATCTGTCTGTATGAATGGTATCACACTGCTATATTTTAAAAATCCAACCTTGATTTTTTGTTGCTGTTTTTGACATATAATTTAGCTAGCATACCATCATACCAGACCTCTAAAATCAGTTTGTCAGAAGCTGCATTTTTTTTATGCCTAGAACTTTAAGAATCCCATCCTCTGAGGCACACAGAGCAGGCACACAAAAAGCAGGAGAAATGTTAAGATAGCACTGGAGTACCTCGTGGTGTCTGAGGACTCCATCCTATCATCAACAACAATGACAAGGAGAGAGGAATCCCTGCTAAGGAAAAGTCTTTCACGATTAAATATTTTCCCTATCATTTTAGCAATGCATTAGGAACTTTAAAGATCAGATCTGATTTGCACATGCAAATGACTTTGCTTTTTGATTTCACAGTTGCTAGCCATCATATTGAAGGTAGATTTCTGATAAATAGATCAAGCTTCTAGCAGCTTGGTTTCTTATGCGTTCAGCTTTCTGTCAGCATTGCAAGCATCCTTTGCTCATTTAACTGAGTAGTGGAAAAATAGCAATATGCTAAAAACAACCACTGATATCAACTTGGAATTTGTTTAGATATATCAGAGAGATCAAGGTGTGAAGACATTTCAGAGAATTTTTCCAACCATTTCTACAGGCTTAAGGCAGGGGCAGATTTAGGGAACATATCAAAGGCTTCATCTGCAGTGTGAGCACTCACATCCTGTTCAGATGAGCTCAGGCTCTGTCCTCAGTTGTGTACAAAGCCTTGCTGCAGATTCTCTGCATCTCCAATACCTATTTCTGTACTGATTCTCTGGTATATTTGCTCGGTACTGACTTGTGGGTGCATGCTGCAGATTTCCCACAGACAGAAAGTAAGATCCTTAAGAACCGACTTTCGGTTTTTGTGGGGTATCTCCCCTACCTCACAGCTCTAGTGCAAAGGTGATTAGAGTTCATTTCCCATCAGAAGTGGAAATTCACATCTTAGATGGAATGTCCTGTTTTCAAGATAAAAAGAGGAATGGATCCTCTGAAATACACCTCATGGGTTTGCTAAGCTGGAAGAACCACCATATGGCACACTCACAGAAGACTGGACATGTTTCAAGAATAATGCAACAGCCGTGCAATTCCACTGCATCCAGTGGTACATATCAGACATGAGAGCAAAGCTAGAGAATGGGATCATGTTATTTTAACTATCAGCAGTGGAAGTAGAGCCCCCCAGGTGAAGGAAAGTGCTAGAGGAACCTTGTCCTTGTTCCAAATGAAGGTGGTTAAGCCATTGCACAAGAAGATGGATGTGTACCTCTGGAATTGGATAAACCAGGCTAGCCCAGGTCAGTACATAACCAGTTTGATACTGTCCAGTCAACAGCTAGAAGTCTGCAGTGGAATCTTATAATGGTTTACAGCAAGTGGATGGCTGGATGGGATAAGGAATATACCTTAAACTTTTTATTGTCATGGGTATGGCCAGAGTTTGCCCTGAAGAAGGAGGTACCAAAAGTGTCAGAAGTAAAAGATATTCCTTGAATCTGCAAGGCTTGTTGTCTTAATGGCAAGTTTATTATGACATGTGTGGGAAGCAGAGGCAAGACGTGTAATGGCAGAGTACTGAGGAAGTCCGGCATTTACTGGCTGGGACAAATAGGAATTCATTTTCCTCTTAACAGTGTTGTTATCAATGAGGTGTTAGTGCCAACAATTATTCTGAAGGACTGACTGTGGCTTTATGGAAAAAGGAAGTATAGGTTAAATACAAAGCAGTTTCAGTAATACAGTGGAGAACACATTTAGTGAGTTAAATGGAGTATGCATTTACATAGCAGACTAAAAGACTATTTTGATACCACTGTGAAAAATATCATCAGATTGTATCACTCCGTACAACATCTGCAGGGGTAAATTGGAGCATTTTTATACAGAAATAATGCAGGGGACTCATGGATTTTGGGTTGGCTCATCCACACACTCAGAGAACTATAGCCCTCAGTACTGAACCAGGTTCAGAACTAGCACACGGGAGATCACATCTTCCTCCAATACCTTGAAAGTGTGATAATGGGTATAACTGATCAGAGAGCATGTGATATGTCCTTGATTAAATGGAATGGGAGTCCTAATATAATCATTTAAAAACAAGCAAAAATTGTTCCCTATATTCTGTTATATAACATCATGTTGGGAGGTTGTGCTGTAAACACTTCATAAAGGTGCCTGTACTGCATGAATGACAAGAATCCACAAGAGAAGAGCTATTATTATCTCAGGATGGGTAGGGAGGGCTGCTGTTAGAATTTTAGGATTAAAATATGTTTTCTGAATTTCAAGTCTGTTGCCTTTTATCTCGGTTTTTAGACAGAGGGGGCTGTCATAATCAATTTCATTTAACATCTGTCTGAGATTAGTGTGAGGCATTTTTTTTGGACTTTTTGCTTTAAAATATCCAGGTCAATCCGTGAAATTTGCACTGAGCATAGTGGCATGACTAGAGTTGTTGATAAAGGCAATATTTCAAGCTTTGCCTCCTGTAATTAGGAAAAGAGAGAGAGAGAGACTAATCCTAAACTAATAAGGGGGTGATTGATAGTTGTAGAATGTCCCTTCCATACCCTACCCTTCTCTAGTCTCTCTTGCTTTTTTCTGCTAGCATGAAGCTGGACCTCATTTTCTCTCTCAGTTCTTCACTATTTAAGTCAGAGAATTTTAAGCTACTGAGGCATAATATTAGCTGAACAAGAAATACCAGTCCTCTGGACCCCCTCCCATGGAGCAGCCAAAATGAGGAGGATAAGCTACAGATACTGCCTGAATACTTTGGCATGTATTGCCTTTGCACATTTTACTGGCCAATATGCTCTTAAAACCTGGTCAGTGTTCTTACAGCAAAGACATAAAACCCAGCAATGACTAATGCAACCACTCATTGAAATCAATTATATAGAAACCTTACTCAGGCTATGAAAGTAACTCTATAATCATGGTAAAAATTGCAAAGCCCTGTAAATGGAACAGAAAGAGATGTGCGCTTATTTTTTTTCCCGTTTGCCCACCATTTTGAGCATATGAGATCAGAGGGGATGCAGCTGGAAGGAGGAGACACAAAAATGAATTATGAAAAGTCACTTTAATGACTTTTAGTCACTCTGCACTTAAATGAAACTGAGCATACTCCAGAAGTAAACTGTTTCCCGTATAAGTAAATCTTTTGGCCATAACCCAGGAAATTCCTCCCACATATATCTATATTTATACTAGAAGTTCTTACAGGTAATAATAAATAGGATGGATGGGCTTAATGGATTGTGATGTGACAAAGTCCATGCTTTCCTCTGCCTGGGTCCTAGCATCATTCCTAGCTCTGTCCCTAGCTGAGTCTTCAATTTTTTCAGTCATCTACAATGTCAGCATTCCTGGTAAGTCATTAGAGTCTCATTTGTTTCCAGTTGATCTACATTAGCTCTAGTCAGAACCAGGGATTCCTCCTTGAGATCATTTTCTTGTTTGTATTAAACTACTCATTTAAAAAGTGGAGCTTGGGGAGAAAAAGGTTGTGTGCTCTGGGTGCTGAGTAGGGCTTTACTTGTACTCCCTGGTGCAAAAACACAAACTGGGAATCTTTGTGAGATTACGCTACGGTATTTATACTCCATTTGCTTGATCTATATATGATGTTGAACTCTAACTCCTGTGTACTTTTCCAGGTGAATTCTTTGCATGCTGGTAGGCTATCTTTAACCTGCTGTAGCAGGGATTGGCTTTACCTTATTTGTAGTTCATATGGTGAAAAGAGTTTTCCCAGAGACAGAAGCCTTTCTGAAATCAGAGAACTGGTAGAAGCCAATGAATAGAATATATAATGCACAAAATATGAATTCAGAAATAACGGTGGTGTACTGTTTGTACTCAACTCCAGGAACATTCTAAAGACACAAAAAAAAAAAAAAAAAAAAAAAAGGCTTGTCATCCTTAGTAATAACACCTGACTGAGGTAGCTGATTGTGGATATATCTAGTTGCAGTTATGCCTAGAAATAGGAAGGGTGGCAGTCTTTATAAACCTGAACATAAAGACAGCCCATTTTGCTATCATCTGGAAACACTCATCCAGAAACAATGTTCAATGGTTATAAAGCACTGCTAATGATGGGCCCAATCTTGCTTGCAAAAATATCCTTGCTAGCTCCAATTATGATTAAATCTGACCTACTGAATTATCAGTGAACCTTCTTATTTCTTTCATTAAGTGAGTCGGAGAAAGTTTGATGACCATCAAGATTATTCTCAGTGCAAGAAAGATACAAATATCATCAGGTAAAAAGATTAAAATTGAAATTATCAGGCAGAGGAATAAAACAGCAACTGTTGTGGTTAAGCTATTGACAGTTTCCACCTTGTTTAGCTATCACATTCTTGGGAAGGGGAAGGGGAAGGAGAAGGGGAAGGGGGAGGGGGAGGGGGAGGGGGAGGGGGAGGGGGGAGAGGGGAGGGGAGGGGAGGGGAGGGGAGGGGAGGGGAGGGGAGGGGAGGGGAGGGGAGGGGAGGGGAGGGGGGAAGGGAAGGGGGAAGGGAAGGGAAGGGAAGGGAAGGGGGAAGGGAAGGGAAGGGAAGGGAAGGGAAGGGGGAAGGGAAGGGAAGGGAAGGGAAGGGAAGGGAAGGGAAGGGAAGGGAAGGGAAGGGAAGGGAAGGGAAGGGAAGGGAAGGGAAGGGAAGGGAAGGGAAGGGAAGGGAAGGGAAGGGAAGAGTTAAGAACATGTATGCACAAACTGAAACATAAGAAGCTGAAAAATAAAGAAAAGAGTACTTCCAATTTAAGATGGCCATGGCAGCCAAGAAAGATATGAAGATAAAATGTTGTGAGGTAGTACATTTCCGCAGCACATGATCACAGAAGACTGTGTAAGATGAATATTGGTGGAGGGAAGATAGGTGACAGTGGAAGGAATTCAGGCCCTTACATGGGAAAGGAGATAATAGATGGTAATTCAATATAATGGTTCTACATAACATTTGATAAACTGAGAAATGAAGAGAAGCAAGGTGAAAACTGTAAGGTCACAGATGGTTTCTAAAGATGCATGAAATCTTGGGGAATATCTGAGACCACCTTTCATTGTTTTTGATATGGTAGGACCATGGATTATGATGGCCTTTAGGAAGGCAGGAGGTTGAGAACTGAGGTTAGAAAGTCTTCATGAATTAAGTGTACCATGAAGGAAGTAGAGAGAATAGACTTAGGAATACAGGCAAGGTATTAACTTCTCCACTAGCACCTCCATTCAGTGGTAGGTCTGTGACACACAGTTTTAAGCTGATAATGTTACAATGGAAATCTGTAGGCCTAAAACCAAGATCTGTTAATTCTAAGAGAAAGTCTTAACCACAAAACCATTCATCTTCTGCTATGTTCCACAGTTTCATCACCACAAACTACCATGAATAATTCAGGAAGCACTTTGACACTGGTCTCATTAATAAGACATATAATCAAGGAGATGTTTAAATAATGATGTAGAAAAGGCAGAAGAACTCAATAAATATCTAATTTCGTAAGAAGGCAAAGAAGTGCTTCCCAGTCTACCCCTGGTACAGAAGAAGGATGTTAAACTGACTGCCTCTGAGGTGTGGACATTAGAGAACAAATGGCTTATCTTAATTTTTAATAAATCTCAGATTACTGAGGAAATTCAAGGAGACAAAAACAGTGCTAATGTTATCTCAGTGTTCACAAAAGCTTAGTGGAATGGCTGGTAGGTCTTTTAAGCATGGAGTCAGCCTGGGCCCTATAACAAAAAGCTATGGTAAAAGATGGGAATAGAATTTCAGGATGTTAAATCAGTCTGGTCAAACCAATCTCATTTTTTTACACTACAAATTTGTTTGATAAAGGATGTGTGGCAGAGGTTTGTAAGGTATTTGCCTTAGTATCACATGACAAACTGATTAAACAAGAAGCTCTGAGAGCTAACAAAACCTAACTTTCTAGGGAATTGTCTCTCTCTTGGTTAATTGACTGTTCAACAGTATTACACTTAGATTTTCTGTTTACTTTGCATATATCAACACAAGGCTATTATTTCATGCTGTAGGGTATTTCAAAATGACAAACATGCTGCCATTTTTAACTATAGAAAGTACCCAGTGGAATCAGAAATTATTGAAGCTGATATATGAACTGTAATAGTGTTTTCCTACAAGTATTATGAAATATAGTCATCTTTAAGATATTTATGTCTCCACAAATGTACTTGAAAATAACAAACAGGCTAAAAAATTATTGAAGTGGGGAGGGCAAAACAGGCACCTTGCTTCCACAGGAATGAGAGCTCCATGAGTACTGTAAAATCCTAGGAAAGAACAGTTCTTACATGGATTGGAAACTCTCTCTCGGAAAGCAGAAATCAGTAAAAAATCATAATCATCAGATTACAGTGTTTATAAAGTAACCTCTCAGACAGTATTAGAAAATATTAGCAGATTATTCTGCATGGTGAAAAAAATAATAGCAAGCATAGGGAAGCCATGAAAGTCATTTATAAGAAGGGCCCTTAAAAACTGCTTTTTTAAGAAAATCATATTCAAGATCCAACAGCTTGGAACAAGGGAAGCAAGCTCTGCAACAAAACTGAGGTGTGTAGCCTAGAAAGGATGAATTGCAGGGAGGGTTGAGAGATCACAGTGAAGAACTGACTCAGCATGGAATTATTGTGTGAAGGTGTGGGTAAGGGAACTTATTTTATCCAGGATGTCATAGAAGAAGTTAAGTATTTTACATCTATGCAAATCAGGAAGGACCAACAGGATCCTAAACCAGACATAGTTAATGGGCTACGTGACTAATGGGCTGCATGACTATGAGTAAGTGTGTTTGTACTGGGCTATCTAACTGCCTGTCCGTAGAAGGAGGAAACTTCAGGAGTCAGCAAAGATCCTTGAAACACAAAATTTTAAAATTTCACTGGTTTTACAATGCCAGGGACTGTTCTCTGACTTGGAGGCAAACTGGCATGCATTAGCAATGGCCATACTACTAGGCTGCCTGCCTCCAAGGCAGGATAGCCATATCCAACCTGCCTCTTGGGAAAGGTCTTTGACTTGGGAGTTAGCTAATTCCTGAATGCCATAAACAGCATCAGGAATTGTTCCAGCAGTTTAATCATGGTGTTGATTTGAGGCCATGTCTCCCTGTTGTGTAATTTGCAAATGTCAACACAGTGACTCAGAAGTCATCACAGTGCTGTACAGATTGCTCTGGGTATTAATTTGCCCCTGGCAATGTTGTACCCTCACTGCAAACATATGTCACAGGGGTTCTCCTGCATAAATAACAATTTCATAATGCATTTTGCAGTGTGCACTGCACTGCACTTGACTGACTGTACCAAATGAAGCATTGCAGCACCTGCAGCACCCCTACCACTCCCATCTTTGTCCATGCCTATGCAGGTGTCTTTCTACAGTGAAAGCCAGACTGGGGTGAGCCTTTTCATCTCAAAGCCTTGCAGAAGGACACAGAAGGTGGAAGATTTAGCCCAGAGAAGCAACATTTCTCTCAAAGAATTCTAATTTCTAAGTGTTTTGTTGTGAACTGAGGGATTTTTTTGCTATTTTGGCTTTCTACTAAATCTAAAGATACAGAAAAAAAAACATCGTGTTACTATTTCATAGTCACAGAACACTCAGTGCAACACACTACATGCTACATATTCATCACCTCAGCAGGAACTTTTGTAGATATTTCTATATCATACGAGAAGAAGAAGCATTTTCTAGGGCACAGACTTCATTCATACACACCCTTTCACAGATCTTATTTGCAATTCTTAAATAGGTATTAAATTCCATCCACCTCTTTGTGTTTGCATGTTCAGAGCTAATGGGATCCTGAGACATCATCTAATCAATATTCACTTATGTAATATATTCACAGAAGTAGAGTGCCATAAAAAAATGGAAGACTTTTTGCTTTTATCCATTTAATATAATTTACTATCTGTGTATAAAGTATGCTATTAAAGCACTATAATCTTAAATCTGATTTTTCAGCAGACCAGTGAAAGGCATAGACATATTCTATGACTATGTCTCTGACAAATTTCAATTTTTCAGCAGTTTTCATTGCAATGTGGGATCTGTTCAGATGAACATTGAATAAAAGGGCTTTCTCATCTTCTTATGCAGTTATTTCAATCTAGAAAACAATTTAACGTGTTTTCCTTAAAAATATTATATCTGATCTGAGAATAAGTATATCAGATTTCAACTGAAAAAGTAAAACTTTGAAAAAAATGCTTATAAACAACAGAACATCATCCTTTACAAGGCTAAATAAGTAATTTTAGTGTAGTATTTTACCAAATGTTATCATATGTGTCACCTTTAATTTATCCAATTGGCATAATACCAATCGTAATATCAGCTAATTTTATCAAGCCCACGCGTTTTTCAGCATATAATGCAATGACAGTATAAGTTATGAGGCACCTGATAATATGAATTGATTTATGGGAATAACTGGCTAAATATAATGTTTGAATCAACTGTAATAGGTAAAATCTGCCTTTCAGAAGTGGCACAACTTCTTTGAAATCAAGGAAATGCATTTCTTTACCCCATTTTCTTTTATACCATTTACCCCAAATCTGCTATTATTATGCATAGTACTATCATTGTGACTTTCCAAAACACTGGCAAATGCCAAAATCACTAATACTCTATATCACTGGAGTTTATTGAGAACAAAATATCATTAAGTTACAAACATCAAATTTCCTGTTGTGATTGAAAATATGACATAAGAACATTGTACTATCTTATTAATTGATAGACAAGGTTTCTTAGTTGTCTGCCAGCCATTTCCTTTACTAACAGCATAATCACCTCTTGAATTAACAGAGTTTGGAAAATGCATGAGTAACTCTCATTTCTTTGCTCATTACAAAAGCTTTTTGGTAAAACTTAAATACATTAATTGGAATACAGTGCCACATCAGTTGTTATAGGTTAAAAAAAAATGCATTAAATGCTAACATGCTAAAATAGCATGATATATCCATGCCTAACTGTATTTTGTAACATGTCATTATTGTGTTATCATTGCATGAGCCGTTACACTCCACACCTTAGCCTTTCCAGTTAGTTTATTTGATTCTTTTTAGCTTCTAGCACCATTGTTGACAAGAATTAGGCTCCGTTGTACTATTGCTCATGCTTTGTACTGGAGTTGCCTACAGCAGAACCCGTACATGCTAAATTCCTCTCCAGATAAGGAATAGAAAATATCTCCACATTTGTAATAACATTTTATATATCATTCTAAGCAGAAAATCAGAAGTTAATGGGAGCTCCCTGACAGGCTGAAAGGGGCTTTAAGTTCTGTTCTTAACCAATAAAATGCACTTGAAACCACCCTTCCCAAATTCCAGATCTCTTTCCATTCTTTCTCTAGTTAAAATAAATAAGCAGACTAGTATAAAATCTCAGGAACATATATTCTACACCTTTAAATTTTTTCAGTCACTGCTTCAAGATATAAATACACCATTTAAAACAGTTTTTCCAACCAACCAAGTTATAAGCTTAATCTTCTTTTTAATTGTGTTCCAGGTTACAAATTTATTAATAATTTATTCTCTTAATATCCAATTTATGGTAAATTGGGTGCCCTGTAGAAGAAGGGCAGAAGTGCACAGCCAGAGGAAGTAAAGGATCAGCATAATCACTGGCTAGACAGTGTTTATAATGAAAGATGAAATAGTGTGTGTCAGTGGAGAAATGACAGGTTCCTTTGCTTAATTTTATGTTATAATGCTGTAACACTTTCCCCTCCCAATACTGTTAAAGTCAAATAATGTACATATAGGAAACGTAAAGTATTTGCAAGACATGTGATAACACATTTATAAAGATTATTTTTAGCAAATTATGATTTAGCAAATTGTTTTTATTTGTGAATTCCTGGGTTGGGCAGCTGTGTAGAGCAGACTTCTGGTGACTTGGAGCCATGGTTCCACTGAATTTAATGAGCTCTGCTCATGTACCCAGAGGATTTGCCCTCATGCTTTAAGTGGAGTTGGCATATAAATGAGCAGCCACTTCTTAAAGACCTTTGGAGACTCAGCAAAACATAAATCCCATTTTTGCAAATCTGTAAGCAAGCTGCAGTACCAACAGAGAAGTTTATTCACTGGCGGGGAGTTGCAAAAAGAGCACAGTGGAAGGCAGCAGTGTAAGAATAAAAAACTTGTCAGCCTTTAAGACACAGATTTAAGACTTAAAAGGACCAGGGCAGATCCAGAAGGAGCTAAGTCATGCTCTTACCTAACTTAGTTGGACCAGGCCACCTTTGGAGACTTTCAGAGGTGTGATTCACTAGAAAAAGAACTTGGATGCTTGGAAGGACTAGATTGCTGCTCTGTGTTTATGTTAGTCACGGTGGATTGGTGATGACAAACACTGGCTGCCACTGACCTCTGCCAGGACGGCATCATTTTTTTCATTCCTTACAAACATCAGCAATTGGGAACAAACACCCAGTTCCACCAAAATGTGGCTTGTAAGCCTCCTTCTCTTTCTGTGTAAACAAAACTGATGCCAAAAGTAAACACCACTGACTCCTCAAAGAACAGAAATCAAAGAAAAAAATTCAGGCCAAAACAAACAGAAAGAGTGAAAAGAAGGAAAGGGAAGAAAATGGAAGGAAGGAAAGGAAGGAAGGAAGGAAGGAAGGAAGGAAGGAAGGAAGGAAGGAAGGAAGGAAGGAAGGAAGGAAGGAAGGAAGGAAAAGAAAGAAAAAGAAAGAAAGAAAGAAAGAAAGAAAGAAAGAAAGAAAGAAAGAAAGAAAGAAAGAAAGAAAGAAAGAAAGAAAGAAAGAAAGAAAGAAAGAAAGAAAGAAAGAAAGAAAGAAAGAAAGAAAGAAAGAAAGAAAGAAAGAAAGAAAGAAAGAAAGAAAGAAAGAAAGAAAGAAAGAAAGAAAGAAAGAAAGAAAGAAAGAAAGAAAGAAAGAAAGAAAGAAAGAAAGAAAGAAAGAAAGAAAGAAAGAAAGAAAGAAAGAAAGAAAGAAAGAAAGAAAGAAAGAAAGAAAGAAAGAAAGAAAGAAAGAAAAAGAAAAAAGAAGGAAAAAAAGAAAAGAAAAAAGAAGGGAAGGGAGGGGAGGGGAGGGGAGGGGAGGGGAGGGGAGGGGAGGGGAGGGGAGGGAGGGGAGGGGAGGGGAGGGGAGGGGAGGGGGAGGGGAGGGGAGGGGGAGGGGAGGGGAGGGGAGGGGAGGGGAGGGGAGGGAGGGGAGGGGAGGGGAGGGGAGGGGAGGGAGGGAGGGAGGGAGGGGAGGGGAGGGGAGGGGAGGGGAGGGGAGGGAGGGGAGGGGAGGGGAGGGGAGGGGAGGGGAGGGAGGGAGGGAGGGAGGGAAGGGAAGGAAGGAAGGGAAGGGAAGGGAAGGGAAGGAAGGGAAGGAAGGGAAGGGAAGGGAAGGGAAGGGAAGGGAAGGGAAGGGAAGGGAAGGGAAGGAAGGAAGGAAGGGAAGGGAAGGAAGGGAAGGGAAGGGAAGGGAAGGGAAGGAAGGAAGGAAGGAAGGAAGGAAGGGAAGGGAAGGAAGGAAGGAAGGAAGGGAAGGGAAGGGAAGGGAAGGGAAGGGAAGGGAAGGAAGGGAAGGAAGGAAGGAAGGGAAGGAAGGAAGGGAAGGGAAGGAAGGAAGGAAGGAAGGGAAGGGAAGGAAGGGAAGGGAAGGGAAGGAAGGAAGGAAGGAAGGAAGGGAAGGAAAGGAAAGGAAAGGAAAGGAAAGGAAAGGAAAGGAAAAGGAAAGGAAAGGAAAGGAAAGGAAAGGAAAGGAAAGGAAAGGAAAGGAAAGGAAAGGAAAGGAAAGGAAAGGAAAGGAAAGGAAAGGAAAGGAAAGGAAAGGAAAGGAAAGGAAAGGAAAGGAAAGGAAAGGAAAGGAAAGGAAAGGAAAGTGAAAAAGAAGTATGGATAGAATCCCCAGTTTTGATGAGTGAGGACTGCTCATCTAAGTAATGATTTCCAGAGTCAGCCCAATCAGAACTCAGTTTTATCCCTAACTTCTTCAAATTCACATGGATCACCTAAACTTCCTAGACCTGAAAACCCTCACATGCATGTAGCTATGGTATTGGAATCTTAACTGTCACTCTCTTGTTTTTTTGACATGATATCAAATAATTAATTGAACAACTGCAGCAATGAAAATACTGTCTTTCTTGAGAATATGTGTTTAGTGCCACAAGGAATACCAGGATTTTAATATCTCATACAAACAGTATATTTTTGGGACAGTTCTTTTTCTTTTTTTTTTTTTTCCATTTTTTTTTTCCTCGGACCTTGTGTTTACTTGGCTTTTTTTTTCAGCTAGTTTTAAAGGCTTTTGATTCAAATAGGCTGCCTCAATAGATAGGCTTCCAGAATATTTCTTTACTGTTGCTTCTGAAAAACATTTTTCCTCATGCATCATGTATTGTTATAACTCTGTGTACTTCTGTTGGCCTGCAAGCGCCTGAAAGCCCTAATAAAAAAAAGGCCCCACATTGCACCAAGTGCTGTACAAATATGAAACAAATTATGGACTTTGCCTAGCAGATTTTACGCGTTAAGTAACAAGGAGACTCGTACATACCACTTTCCTTCCATGGAAACTGAAGCACCTCACAGAAAATAAAAAAAATGTTATCTGTATTTTGAAGGGAATGAAACCAATGTAGAAATTCAGTGATTCAGAGCAATTTCATACAGCAAGTCAGTGGTGAAACTGCGATTAGGAGCCAGAGCAAGCTAACATTGTATGCAGTTTCCCATTCATTTTAGCTCATAAAATGTGTCAGATCTGAGGGCTAAGCTTTTTGGGTTTTGTATGGCAGTATTTCCCACTCCCTTAGCTTCTTTTCTTTCATACCTACATCAGTGACCTGCATCCTCCGTTATATTGGGAAGAAAACATTGAAGGACTGCTTTTCTTCCTGTTTTGAAATATGCTATCAGAATTAGAGAAACTCTTTGCTATTGTATACTGAACCTAAGTAATTGTCCATGGTCATATTTAAAAGCATTCCCTAAGACTGGGTAGCACTGGCAAGGAAGGGAAGGGTCCCTAGATATGGTCAGAGGTGGGCTTCTTACTTCAGGGCCTTGCGCTGCTGCCTCCACCTAGGCCAGCCTAGAGGGCAGAACTCAGGTGCAGGTTGGGATAGGGGATGTAGTGATACTGTCCTGTTTTTTTCTTCCCATTCAATTATGGAGGAATATGGAAAGGGATGGAGGTTTGATTTTGTTTGTTTGTTTGTTTGTTGTTTTTTAGAGGGGTTTTGTTCTCCAGGTTTGGTTTCCAAAGGGAGTAAGTTGGTAATGCCCTGAGCCTCCCTGGGGCCTATGGCCCATCCTTTGCAACCCACTGTAAATCAGGCTGGAAGACACATAAATAGGAGTTCAAAGTTTATTTCCTTGGGGTAAACCCTGCAGTGCAAATCTCACCTGGGGTAAAATGTGTCTCAGGAGGGCATGGCCACGTGCTGGGGAGCGAGGGTCCAGCAGGGAGGTGAGAGTACAGCCATTCACGTTGGGTTCCTTCCTGTCCTTGGGTGAGGCTTTTGGGCTACCTCTGAAGCCTACAGGTTGTCAGGCCGTGGTCTAACCCACCCGTGCTGCAGCATTGCTCCACTTCCTCAGACTTCTTCAAGGGCACAGGGCACAGTTACATTTTTAACACTAGTCCTATGCCAAGCTGCATTCTCTGGATGGGATCTTAATGCTTGCCTTTTGCTGTCAGGGTGGCATAAGGGGCCTTTATGCAACTTCAGGAATCAGTATTTTGCCAATTTAAATAAAAACATCTCTCTGGCACATTCCATCCATCTGGTGAAGCTGCTTATTGCACAACTTTGATGGATGCTTCACTATATGAAAGGAGGAACAAATCCCTGACCTCAAGAAGGGTAGAGCCCTGACCTAAAGCATGATAAATGAGACAGGGATTGGAGAAGTCTGAGCAAGTTGTGCATCTGCCTCCTTGAGTACCTTCACAGTTGCTTCATACTTCTTTTGAGAGGAGTTTTGCTGTGAAGCCTGTGTACTTGCAGATTCATGCACACACCTCTGCTCTTGAGTTTACTTCCTTCTTTTCCCAAACCCTCCCAAGCCCTCTGCTGTGTGATCTGGGGGAACAGACCTTCTGTACCATACACCACAATATGATCAGGAGTTTCCACAGCATGGTTGACACTAGGGAGTTTTATATTTGCCTTTGCATTTTCTTTCTTCCTGTAAACATACTTATTTTACTTTCTTGCATCCCTCTATTTGTATTCTCCACCAATTCTTCTTCCAGAAGGAAATGTGTTTAGAATATGAGCTGTCAGATGTCATTAAATATTATCAGGAAACGATGTTGCTATGTTTTAAGAAAATGCATATTTCAGGGCACACTGATCCATAATGTTTGCATATTTAATACATATTTGCATATATGAATCTCCATGCCATTTGGAGCATTGCCAGTCAGGGAACTGCCTGAGGAGAGAAAGTAGGCAGCAGAAAGGGAAATGATTCAGTGCCTGATCACCTATCCTGTTCAGTACAATAAAGCTCATTGTTAGCTGGCTTTTCTAAAATGGTGATATTAATGCAAGCAAAAGCAGAGCTGATCTGCCATTGTGTTTAAAATACTTTATGTTCTCTGCGTGTCAAGTGGTGTTTAGTTGAATTAAACAACAAAATAATAATAATAAGCACAGTGCCTTGATACAATGATATTAAGTTAACACCTATTGATTTTTGGTAAACCAAAATTATTTGAATTTCACATTAAATAAAAAAGCATCACAAAGTAAATTTACAATTAAGCAGTGTAAATTATGGAATGGGTCTTTATCGTTACTCCAAAGTGTAAAAAACAGTTAACAGTTTTGCTAAGAATTAAGTCTGACTATGTATGAAGCTATATAACATTATTTTGTGTTCAGTCTGCTTTTTAAATTCTCTATTGCTCCTGTAATTTAGCAGAGTTATAAATTAATTATTTTGGTTTTGAAAACAAAAAGTCTTTTTTTTTTGCTGTTATATACGTTTCTTGTGAATCACAGATGTATCTGTATATATGTATGCACTAAACATGAAAGAAAGGTGTATATACAAAAGAAGGTAGCCCTGTAGTTAAGATACATGACCTCAGAGGTACAATATTTCTCTTTCTATCCTACTTTAGGTATTTTCTGTTTGACCTTAGGGTTAAAAGGTCATGTGGTTAATTTTTTTTAATTATTTTTTTTATCCAAAAAATAGTGATCTAAGTTTATGCCTGTCTTGCAGAAACATTGTTTAAAGCAAGTTGCTTCCTCTGGCAGTAAACTGCAGTGTCACATACTGATTGATAGTTATTTCACGTATTATCCCTTTGAGAACACTATCAATGTGAAATCCAGTCAGTTAAGAGCATTCTTTCACAACAGGGATTAAATGACCTTGTTTTACACTGTGTGTGATGCCTCTGAAAGGGGTAGTTTCACTCCTATCAGGGCTTACACTGCTGGTTGCATGGTCAGCCAGATCCAGAAACTGAAAATCTGACTGAAAACTAAACTGGCTAAAGTCAAAAACAGAAAAAATGAAATAAAAGAAAATAAAAAACGTCTTGAGCTACATGAGCCCAGCATTTCTTTAATGCTGGCAGAAGAGGGTGGCAAAAGGGAAGGCAAGAATACTAATTATTTACAGTAGCATGTGTTTTTAGGTTTTCTTAAACTGACCACAAAACTTTAGACAAGGAAACCTTAAGACAAGCGTGTTACAGTATTTTATATACTGCAAATACCTACCTATCTGTTAAAGACACCCTGGTCAGTTTTCATGAGCTTGCAGTCACACTGCTTATTTTGTGCTGTCTCTTTTTACTCTCTCTGTTGCTATATAAAAGACTCATGCAGGCACCGCTGGTGTAAATGAGTGCACAGAAGGTATGCTACAGAAATCATTTCTGAGTGGGGCAATCTGCAGTGGAGTCAATTGTGTTCTGAAGCGTAAAATGCATATTGCATTTCAGGTTGGCTACGATCGAGTGGGGAGGAAAAAAAAAAGACCATTTTGCATTTCATGTCAACTTTAAATATGATGGTGACCATTTAAATGCAACATTAAATCATGATCTGCATCTGGATTAAGAAAGCATATGTTAGATTATTTAAGAAAAAAAGATATTGCAGTAGCATGTCTGGCATATAAGAAACATGTTCATTTTGGTATTTACGTTGTAGTCTTACAGAGCTGGGGTCCTGTGGAATATTTAATGAATATTCCAAAAGAGTTTACAGGCTCCTAAGTGTGTAGCAAAGCAGTCCAGACCTGGTGAAAATGTGTGCAAGACAGCAAGGACAGTTTGGTGTGCATAACTCCTATCCAGTCAACAACAGTGGAAAAAACACGTGCGTGCAATCAGTGCCTGCTTTCCAACGGCACAGTGATTCAGCTTTGGTCACATCTGGAGAATTTCACAGGGCATATCAGCACCAGGTGGCCAGTGTGGAGGTTTTGATGGAGTTCAGCATGGCATCATGCCTGGGAGGACTGTCTCATGTGGCATCAAGGGCTGAGGCACTCAGCCTCATCTTACACAAATCCCCCCTGTGCTTTGGAATCACTCCTAAGATGGAGGTGAAAGAAGGTGGGAAGCTGCCAACATCTGCGTGTTCTGGTATTTATTTTTTTCTAAGATCTTCAGGATTCTATGTTTCTTGCTTGTTTAATTTGTATTTAAACATTACGTAATACTGCAATAAAATATATGAGAAGGTCCAGGAAGGCACCGTGTTTTTCATACCCTAACGTGTCTTTCCAACTTGCATGAAATATCCCTCCTGAGCCATGGAAGTTGCTATTCCCAGGACAGGATCAAAACTGAGCTGAAAAAATGGTGCTCATGTTATTCCTAGCCCAAGCTCTGTGAGCCTTCTCCTGCTGATCTTTGTGGTATTGCTGTTTTCAAAGGCTGAACCCCAACAATTTCAAGAAATTGTTCCACACTGCTGAGAAGGTTGCTATGGAAATGAACATCACCAAGAACCCTGCTAAAGAGCACTATGTGAGGGGATGGGGGAATTTAAGAAAGTACAGAGTGTAGGAGATTAACATTTTTTTTTAATTTGTGCACAGTTCCTGTGGGCTTCAGAATTTGGTCCACTGGGTAGAGACTGGTTTTGGTTTGGGTTGTGTTTTTGTTGTTGATGTTGGTTTTTATTTATTTATTTATTTTGGGTTGGGTTTTTTTATGAGTCCAGTCTACAGAAATTTAATGCAAATTGAATTAAACAAGATGCAAGCAAATGATTTTGAAATTGTTCTCCAGGAGTAGGCTTGAATAGATATAAACATCTATATTGAATTATTTTTTGTTAATAATGTCTGGCAGAAAGAAGTGATTATAATGGAACTGAAGAGGTTATTGAAGCATAACGCTTTACATGGTTTTTTGGGATAGTTACAGTTTGCCCAAAACCTGAAGCAACTGTGGTGTTCAGAACATTTGGATGGAAAAATATTGCTATGGCAACAAATTACTTTTATATTCACATAAAGCAAAAATAGATCTCTCTCTCCCTTTGTGGGAAGCACATATTTTAAAGTGCATGAAAGATTAAAGGTGATAGGCAGAAACAGCTGCATGAATATATTTTCATTTTTCTTCATTTGGTTTATACATATTTCTGTATAAATCTGAAATGCAGAAATAATTTACAGCTAGAAGCATTTTGCAGCTAGAAAATAGAAACAGCTTAGGAAAGGGGAAAATGTATAATATAGTCAGAACTTATTTTGATTATAGTGTAGCAACATCAGACTTCAATTGATTAAAACAAAATATCCTCAGTGTCATTCAAAAAGGAGAGAGAGAGACTCCTTTTCTTCTATGTGTATCTGGAAAGACTAAAATCATTTTGTGTCCATAATTTAAGAAAAAGACAATGTTTTTCATTTTTGGTCAGTCAGACACTTTGTCAAGCTCAAGAAATAACCTTAGTGACCTTTATTGATTTCTTCATTTTATTCATGTAGGTTTATTTTTATTTTTATTTAGAAGGCATGCAGCTTTTACTTTTGCAGGGTAAAGAGCTTCTGGTTCATCTATATGCTGAGGCGTGTGCCATCTGCAAAGGAGTTATAATATGTCTACATTGATATGTAAGGTCTATCCTGAGGTTCCCTCTCAATTACTCTGAACCACGTGAGCTGTCTTACACCATCTGTATCTCTCTTCATAAAGCGCAGCAGAGCAGCCCACATTTTTTGCTTCTTAGCTGCAAAATAGAGGCCTCCTTGGGAGTGGAGTGTGGATGTCGTGGCTCTTTTTCCAGCTGGTCTCTTCATGTGGACAGCAAAGAGAGGTGCTAAAGAACTGGGGGATAGAAGTAAGGAATATAAAGGCATTTGTGGGACAGCCACTTATTGACTTCCCATTCTCACACCTTCAGCCTAAACTGAACCACCTGAAGAAAGAGGCAGTCAAGGGGGTGAGCTTGGGTGAGCTGGAAGTGTAGTAGTTTTGGATCGGACTGCTTTGGGGCAAATGTAGAGGTTTATAGCATAGATAGTCTGCAGACCTAGATTTGAGGGCAACTTGAAAATTGACGTAAAGACAGTTCAAGGGGCATCGCTTCCCTTTTTAAAATGTCCAGTGCACGAGAGGGCCTGTAAAGTATTTCAAGGTGCCACTAAACTGAACTTAATATTGTCCATGCTATGAAAGTGGTTACAGAGAGGAAATTTTAGGGTAGGGAAGGGAAGGCTCTGAATGTAATGGATGTAGAAAGGGGAATGGAATGATCATTAGGTTATTATGCATCTCTGCAAAACCTCATAAGCTGTTTCGGTACTGCTTAATAGGAGAGTGCTCCAGAGCAATACCTGAACACAAGTTTTTTTGTTTGTTTGTTTGTTTGTTTGTTTGTTTTTGTGTGTGTGTGTGTTTTTTGGGGCAAACTGGCTCACATCCCAATTACTCAGGGTGAGGTCTTCATCGAGCTGGCTGACTTCATCCAAGCTATATGGTACCTGCCTATAGGTTCCCCTGGGCCTCTAGTGGTGCTTTATAAATGATTATTTTGCAGATCTTTTCAGGTTGAGTTGTCTGAAATATTGTGATGCCTGCTGCTGAAGCTCTCTGCATTCATACTTGTGCAATGTGAAGTAAGTTTTGTGTCATGCCCTGAGATGTGGCAGGAGTGTACATGGAAGAGTTTTTGAGGGTCCTAAGACAGAATTGTTGTAAGCCACCCCCAGGTGCAATTATAACTCTACAGAACGCTGCAGACAGCCTCTGGAGTTCCCTAGATGTCCCTGGAGGTCTTGGAGGGACTCAGTCAGAGAAGCCTACAACATGCTCTAAGAGTTAAGCAGTATGTGAGCAGAGGTCGAGTCCTTCAGCTTGGTCTCTGGTTTGCTTCAACATTGTGCTGGCATAATTTTGACTATGCTCATACTCATAAACAAACTCTGGCCCCAAGTCAGGAGTAGGCATGGGCCAGGAACTCTCACAAGGCAGTACAGGTGCAGCCAGCCTGTACGGAGGGGTAAGAGTTTTTGATGTGTCTGTTCTGTCTCAGTTGGCTCTGGTATCCCAGTTGACCTCATGCCAGCACAGTCCCAAACATATTTAAATTACTGCTGTTGGCTGCATTATTAATACCAGTAGATGTGGTGTCACACTGTTATGATCAGAATAACCCAAATAAAGAGTTGCATCTTGTTTATTTAAATCTCTGCGGCTAGTTTATCCTGGGTTTGGAAAGAAAATTAAGTTGAATGGTCTCTACAGTGGGACTCAGTCTGGATAAAATTTCAGTAGTTTATATTTTCTGGCATCATTGTCAGAAAACATGTGTTGGACTCCATCCACTGCTACAGTACTTTGAGTACATGAACTGGATATTTAAAACTTGGGTATAGCCACACAGTCCAGAATTATGCTTTTGAATGCTATGTTGACATAACCTCAATTACACTGATGCAAACACGATTGCATCAAAGGAACAGAAATGGGCTAGAGATATTTTTATACATGCAACCCAGAAAGGGAAGGGAGAGACAAGTCATGTGAACCTTCCTTAATGCAGTCCTCAGAACCACAAGACTCTTGGCTTCTGCAAATCCTCCCCCAATTTCTGTGTATATATCTGCATTTTTGTCCCTTGTGTCATCAGTTTGGTTGTACTCACAGGTGTCAAATACAAATTTAGCCATGTTACCAGTTTAGAACAAATGGTAAAGACCTTGCATACCTTGCTGTGTCCTGTGTACTTGTTTTTTTAGAGGAAAGTGGGGTAGCACACATTTCTTTTCATTTTTTGTGTCTTTTTTTCTTTCTAAGAAGAAAAAAGATCAAGGAAAGCATGCAGCGCGACAGAGTGCACACATATAACTTAAAACATGTCTGAAGTAATTCATCTCATTTCATAAAGAGAAGTGGGGCAGAATGAAGTACAAATCTCTCCCAATCTAATTTTAGTTACTTGGTCCTGTCCTCTCACTCTCCACCCTTGCTATATGTTTTGTTGTTGTTGTTGTTGTTGTTGTTGTTGTTTTTGGAGTCTTTCAGGTTCTGTTTGGCACTGTTTTCACTTTTTATTTATTTTTTAATTACTTAAGAATGAGAGAGTTTGACGTGGCTATTTTAACTCTTCTCTCCAAGTGCATTCCAAACGACACTAGATTCACCAGTGGTATATCCACCAATGAGAAGTCAAACACAGAAGGTATTCACAGGTAGTGATTTTTCATATTTTGTCAACCAAAATCTAGTGGTTATTTTATTATTGCAGACATTGCTGTAGATTACCTCTGACATAATGTTATTAATACACCTGTGCATGGTAAGTCTTGTTCCAACATAAATCAGTACCATGGAAAACAAGGAATCTTGGAGAGAGACTGCAGTAGACTTTGACTAGTGTATTCGTTTATTCCTCTGTTGTTGTAGTCTAACAGAATTGCTGCACAAGTTTGGGTTTTTGTTGTTGTTTTGTTTGTTTAAACAAGTTCTCGCAGAACAATGAACAAAGGGATTCAGGGATTTATATTTTCCATTATAAATACAGTGCCATTTCCATGACCCTGTTTAGAAGAGTAAAGCTTCTATTTGTCTCATGCTGATTCTGTCAACATTCACACAGTAAGTTCAGTAGAAATCCCTCAGGTATTCCAGTGTCAGACCACAAAGTCATTTCTGCCTTTTAAAGAAAATACAGCGTTTCAAGGAACAGAGACTTTGGGGAATATTCTTGTGAAGTGGAGACCTGATGCAGCAATGCAGACATAAAGAACTGAAAGGCTGGGCACAGAACTGAGAAGCAAGCAAAATAAAAAGACAAAATGTATATTTATATACTTTCTGAGTTTAGTTACCTTGGTGAAAATATGCAGCAACTCCACAACATCTACAGAATTTCCTGGAATAGCTCAGATTAAAATAAGTGCCTGCCTGAAGATAAAATAAACTGCAATAAAAAAAAGAATGGAGAAACACTAACCTATACTGGCAGAAGATATTTGAAGATGAAAAAGTAAATGGGATCATGAGTTTTTCCTTTCTTCTTTCCACAAAAATTAGTCTTTCAGATTAATTCAGACCCACTTAGACAATGTCAATTATTACAGAATCCAATTACTTATTTCATTTCTTGGTTTCCAAAGGATGCACAACTCGCAACCATGCTGTTCTGTGTGCTACTCACTTCTTCCCCCAGTAATGTTGGCTGATTTTAACCAAAATGACAGACAGGTGACAGGCTCAAATGTAACGCGTTACATGTACAGGAAACTTGGTGTGTGGTTAGAGGAAAGAAATACAAACCCACCAAGGGACACGTTATAGGTTATCCTTGCACCATTTTGAAAGGCAGTGACAACTGGCCGTCCCATGTGTCTTTGCTCTCCCCAGGCCCATGGACCTAGATGAGTGTGATGCAGTGGGACAAGTGGAGCACAAAAATGGTGAGGTCCTTACAAAATACAGAGGGAAAAGATGGCTGCTACACACAGAGGTAATAGCTAAAGCATAAAAGAGGGCACACAAGAACAAATAACAGAGGAGAGTTGAAAGAGGTGGTAGAGCAGTGGGATGAGTGACATAAGTGTGGCAGAATACCACCGTGTCTGATACAGGTCAGGCAGAGCTTGCTGCCAGTTTAACTGATCTCAGAGCTTTGTAGGCATAATGGCGCAGAGTACTGGTAGAAAGGGTCTGAAGGATGGAAATTGTGCCTCCTTAAAACACAGAGCTGAATTTTATTGTTCAGCATAGAATCAGTGCTGAATTGCTGAAGCTACACGGGAGAGGATGATGATGGAATAAGTTGCATATCCCTGATGCATGGCACTAATAATTTTGCAGTATATTACAGCCTGAAGACTGCCCTGTGGCTCTAAAAAGAAGTTCTCTCAGGCTGGGGTTGGCAAAACACAGCACATACCAGATGTGTTCTTTCCACACTTTCACAGATGCCAGTTTTCCACTATAAGGGCTTATGATATTTGTAAAGCAGCAGTAAAGATAATCTGCAACAAGCTGAACTATTTCTCAAATCAGGGTTTACATTTGGATTTGGTTGTGTAGGATAAATGATCATCATTGCCTAATGAGGACAGGGTTGGTATAGATTCTGTATAATTTTCATATTAGCTGTACAACTTGAAGTACCAGCTCTAAGAGCCTTAGATTTTCAGTGGTGTAACTGTGAAGACAGGAACTTTCTCTTTCAAAATATATTTTTTTAAGATTTTCCAACCTTCAATCCTCCAAAAAATGTGTATGTACTGAATATTTTTTTCTCTAATTGGTTTAACATTTGGGAGCCGATATTAATTGAAATTTCACACTCTTTAGCAATTCTTTTTGTGGCTTTGCAAAGGGGCCTCACACTTTTAAAGCTCCATGTGAAGAAGCTAATGATACCGTATCATCTGGAGGCGCAGACATTCAAAGTCCAGATTTCAAATCCCATCGCAGCAGAATATTTACTTGTCAGATCTTGTTTGTTGTCAGTGTTGAAATGCATGTAATTTCCTGCAAGGGAGGGTTTTGGATTGTGAGGCCACAGCAGTAATGAAGGGAAATTGTACGGTGGTTGAACTGATAGTGTGAGTGTGAGAACTCTGCATTGTAAAGTCAACACAATGCCGGCATTAGCATTCAGATGAAATTTAGGCTTCCGTGAAGAGGCTGCCATCCAGTCAATTTGTCAAGATAAAACCTCACTGTGTTCATACACCCTGCAAGTGGCTCTGTGGTGTTTCAGAGGTAAAGTACAAGCACTTTCTGGCACACCAGTGTGGCTCATCCTTGTTGTGGGGTCCCCTCTTTTCAAAAGGAGAGCATTTGGTTGCTGGTCCCTGTCTACACAGACTCCTGCATATACTCCACATACTCCTCCCTGTATACTCCACAGATAACCAAGCATTGTTTTATGTCTTTTTCATGGAGTCATATGACTTTAGGTTTTTTAATCCTGTTAAAAAAAAGAATGAGAAATACCTTGTACAAAATCAGAGCTTAAAATGGACAGTCCTCAGCCTGCCAGCAGTAGTAGTTGCAGCATGGTTACAGCAGCAGTGTCAGGGTGCTTAGGGTCATGGACTGGGGCCCTATTGTGCAAGGCACTGATAAGCCACGAACAAAAGAGCTTACAGTTAACCACTGTAGGCTTCTGCTTGTGGATGTGAGTGGTCAAGCACCAGGGCCTGGGTTTTCCCTAGCATGGCGCAGTGCCCAGTAAGGTATAATTGTACCAGGCCGGCTAATGTGGTTATTCCATTCCCAGTACAATTGTCCTACCGTTGTATAACTGCATATGAAAGAATATTTTATAACCAACTTGAGCAAAGAGCAGTGTGCTCATGTCTACCATAAAGGTGGCCTGGACCAGGATTCAAGAGATAAAATAGGGTTGCTGGCAGGAAAGGGAATGAAGACAAGGGGAAGACAATTCTGAGCCAGAAACCATCTTGCTACGGTAACCTAAGCCTTGTCTAGTACTTTGTGGTGTCCAGATTGGTTCTGTACTCATCTCCCTGCTTTCACTTGGCATACCGTATGCCAGGGAGACAGGGACAAGGCTGGGGTGTCACTTGACACTCCTCGCAATCACCTGCTGACTGCTTTCAATTCAACGCCTTTGTACTTCAGCCTGCCCTGGCAGACAGGCACAAGGCAGGCTTGGAAAGGAGTAAGAGGTGGAAAAAGCTGGGATTACTGCTTCTCTGAGATAATTTTTTCATAGCAATGGCCACAGGGTTTCTTAAGCATTGTGCTATGGCAGGAAAGCGGGGCAGCTTGCCTCCAGACAAAAGAGAACGCAGGGTTGTAATGATTTTACTCAGGTTTCTCAGCTGGAGCCCAAGAGACTTCTCATTTTGCCTCTACTGTGTAGAGATATTCTTCTAAATGGGGGGAGGCAGTGAAAAATAACAGTCTCTGGTCAATCGGTAAGTTCGCCATGATGTACACCCTCAGGTCCTCCAACACATTGCCCAGCTGGAACCCACAGCACATGCTGTCAGCACGGGCAAACCAAAGCTTGCAAAGTCTTTGCTGAAATTGGAGGGAAACATGAAAACTGGACCACAGCAGCTACTAAAAATTGTGTTTCTCTATTACGTTAGTGTTCTTTGAAAGTGTCTTCAGGCTAGTGCATAAAGAAGAGTGAATGGGCATACATTTGTCCTTTTGGAAAGGTTTGATGGAAGTTTTTCACAGGATTAGTTAGTAAACTTAGAAACCATGGAGTGATAGATGAAGTCTTGTCAGGAATTAAAAATGGGCTATTACACAGAACAAAATATGGGTGTAGTAATAAACCACCCATTCTAGACAGAGAGATACGTTCTTGGTACGTTGTTGTGGGGTTCATCCAGTGGGCTGGAAAAATGGTAAAGGTATCGATAGATTATATAGGCAGCAGGCAAAATATGCTAGTGACATAGATATAGAAGTAAATCCAACTTATCAGATATGTAATTGGGTAACAAAGTAGATTAAGCATTTCCATTACAATTTTAGCCTAATTTTTAAATGCAGAACTGTCTCTTCTTCAGGTCATATTTGCACATAAACCAAAACCTCAAAAAGCAAGACTTTCACAGTCAAAGGATCTGGTGGGTATTTTTTTGCTGCTGCAACTCAGTCTGTTTGTGCCTGCTTTTCCAATAAACCGTCGGAACAATATGGTTTGTCTGGTTAATTTGTTTTGTAAGGGTCTGGATCTGACCACACACAAGCAAACTGTTTTAACCTTCTTCAGAATCACACACGTGTTTGTAATGGGAAATGGCAAACTGCGGGAGTACAGGACAGCAGATTGGAAGTGAGGAAAAAATATGTACCTGGAAAAGGGTTAGACTTCTTTTTGTATTAATATTCTAAATTTAACAGCTGAACAATAACTTTCTCTTTGTAGTCATGACAAGGCTATTGCCTGGCCAACATTGATTAATTTAGAGGACAATTTTTTCCCATTGGCATCAATGAGATCAGACTAGAGCCCCAGATACCTCTGCGTAGGATTGGTGTCACAGCAGATTTAATAAAGCTGGCATTTATATTCCAGGGAAGAATAGAACAGCAAGATATAGAGAATGCAACACCATCAAAAGTCACACGGAACAGCTAGAAACAAGATAAAAACAGAAAGTATTTCATAAAAAAGAAGTGAAGTGGCCCACTTTTGTAGAAAGGTGGCAAATATTTTTGAAATAGAAGAACCATGTAGTGTGAAAAACACTGTAAAAAGCTCATTTAAAATTAGTAACATTATTTTTAAACAACTAAAACTTTTTCTTTTTAATTTGAAAGCAAATATAATACATATATACTAATACATTACATGTGTCAGTAAGCATATCATTTGACATTTAACATGTGGATGCCTTTTGTAGTTGTTAGTATTTTCATTCAGACAGGGAGGGGAGGGAGAGAAAAACAGTACCAAATTTATTCTGATGATAGAGATGATCACTCCCAGGAATTCTGGAGGAAGAAGAAGCTTTTCCTCTTCCTCCCATGGGGCACACAGCTGTCACAGTGTCACATACAGCAAGGTTTCTGGCATACACTGCAATCAGAGCCAGACCTCCAGGCAGGAAGCACCTTTGGGCTCTGCCAATGCAGTACTTGCTTTGTTTCTGGGATTAAACCTGGCTCTGCAGAAATGTTTATGAGCCATTACTGACATAATGTGATCTAAATTAATCTTGTTTTATCTACTCCAGTTAATGATACTTTAAAAACTGGTATTCAGTAGAGAATAACTATACCTATAAGAATTTTCAATTTTCCAAATGCATAACTTAGAATTTGTAATTAAAAGAAAGGCACCTTTACTTTCTATGAAATAATTTTTTGGCCTCCCAAGATATGAATTATACAGAGAGATTGAATGTCTTATAATTAAATCTAATTTGCACACATGCTAGTGCTCTGTACTGGTGGAATCAGATCCATTCATCCTTGTGTTTCATAATCTTTACTGCTAAGAGATAATTGAAGTTTTTTTATAATATAGATAGAAGGGAGGGGTGAAAAAGCTAATTCTGCTCTATTTTTTGACTTACAATCCTGCAGATTGGTTAGTCTCTGTCATCAATTAATTGGCTTTACAGCTGCTTTACTCAGTGTTGACTGTGGCCCCACATACAACCATGGCCCCCAATGTCATTCTTGCCATGGGAGATCACTTATGCAGTGAGACATAAAGATTTAGGTATGTTGCATTTGCCCAAGCCATGAGGGAAGTACCATACTGTTTACAGGAGCCCCTTATGCAAAAAGGCCAAGCTCTGTTCTCCATAGAGTCCTTTAAACAAACACAAGAACCCTTCGGATGACTTACAAGTCTGAAATGTCTATTGTTGAAAAAAATAAAATAAAAAATCACGTTTTGCTGTAGTTCACCAGGAGTTTCATCTCCTCAGTGGACTCTGAAAGTTTTATTGACTTATCAAGCTCTTATAGGTCATGATATCAAACATATCCATCTTTTATAGACATTTTCAATTGTCCTGATTTCATCTAAGAGCTGCTGTAGGAGACAATTCTTCTGAAAAGCATGAATGACTGTTCTAATAGGGGACATATATTTCAGATTCCAGGAAGTTTTAATATCTGTCTAAGTAGCAAAGGTTTTCCCTTCCCTGAAAAGCTTGCATTGATGTCATCCTGCATGGAGCAGATGCTTTGACATTGAACTTCTCTGATAATTTTGACATATGAGGAGCTATGGGCCACTTTATTCACCAGCTGGTCATTATTCTATTGTCTTTTCTTACTCCAGTGAAGAGAAAAATGTGGAAAAGAATGATGAGAGATATTCTTTTGCCAAGTTTTCCTCTACTTTCAACATATAATGTTACTGAATTTTTGGCACCCTGTGTTCCTACCCTACATCTCACTCCTTAGGACAAGGACACCGAATAGGACAGATTGAATAGACAGGAGAATTACTATTCCCTGTCATCAGTTATAGTCCTGTTGGGGACACTGAAATTTTCCTTTGTCTTAAGAAGAACCTTCTTTATTTTGACTTTTAAAACCATATTTATTCCAGAATGCACTTCCAGCAGAACACTGAATAGTTTTGGATCTCTCTATATTGTATTAACAGAGCAATTGTTAGCAAGTTCACTCATAAGAAATAAATTACTCATAACTCCTACAATTTTTTTCTCTTTTCTGTTCTGAAGCTTGTTGTGTTTATTGATTTGTATATTGAAACTCTTTTAGAACTTTCATTTGTCTTTCAAACTTTATGTTCAGGATGCTGTGCTGCAGTATGACTTGTAACTTCATCTTCATGCATCTACTTGCTTCAAATTTCTGCCAACATGGATGAGACATATTGGTCCTTTTTTGTAACAGTCTTTCACTAATAAGAAGGAGTTAGCACACAGACATGAAGGTATCTTTATGTATCAGTGCACACACACATGATCACATGCAAAAACTGAATCTTCTGGAAGAGAAATGCTGTGCCATAATCTTCTGGGAGAGGGTATCAGTTGTCCTACCCTGTTCCATTTCTCTTTCTCCTGAAGTTGCTTGGGACAGTGGAGATAAGTCATCCAGAGATGGCAGGCGTCAGATGAAAAAATATGGTGTTAGAAGGAAAGTAGAATGTGAAACTAGATTACAGCATTATCTACATAGAAAGGGAGGAGGTGAATAGGTGAAAGACAGTGAGAATGGTGCAGCTGCCATCCACGTGAGGTCAACTTAGGAAAAGGACATGGCTGGCTGAACTGGGAAGAGAGTGAAGAATTAACAAATGATGACACAGAACTTTCCCTTTTGAACTTTTTTTTTTTTGGGGGGGGGGGGGGGGGGGAGGGAAGTGAGGAGATTGAATGAGATGAAGACACTGACACTTCACACAATAGCTGAAGTCTCTGACTGTCTGTGTTGCCTAGAGATATTGTAAACCAACATACTACTGGGGAGGCCATGTCTTTTATGCAGCTTTAAAAAATGCAAACAATGGATTTGTTTCTTCCAGACGTGATGCAGATAATAGAGCTCTAACTTCCCACAATTTCCTCTCCTGTTTTTATCCTGACTTTTGCCCTTCTTAATATCTTATGTCACTTCCATTCTCTACTACTCCACAACAAGTCAGGGCCATGGCTACTTTACTGCTGAGAAAAAATCTCTAAATTTTGTATATCTTCCATATCTCTCACACACCAAGGCTTTCATAGACTTTAATTCAGTCAGCTTCTTGGCATGACAGCACAGGACCCTCACGTTTATTAAAAGGGAGGGAAACACTGAGTCAGCCCAGGCTTCTGCTGCACAAAATGCTGAAAAATCCCATAAGCTTACTGAGCAAAACATGGTCTTTACCTTAGGATAGCCCCAGTCACATGTGAGAGGACAGGATTCTGCTTGGACATTTGCAGTCCTAAGTCTGTGTCTACCTTGCAGTTCAACAGTTTTGCCAACTATTATTATGTTAGGTTTTATGACTTTGGGAAAGAGATGAGAACACTCTACAGGTCCGTCTTATCCTAAATAATATACACAATACAAGAAGGTCAGACGCACATCACATGTCAGTCAGTAATTGGTACAAATTCACGTCAGTTTAAGATTTGGCCCATAGCTATTTGGCTAATATCTTTTACTATATCCATATCCTGGAAATAGCTACAGCTCACTGAACACTTTTAATACAACTGTAAAACAGGAATGTAGCAAATAACTACAGCTCACTGAACCCTTTTAAAACAACTGTAAAACAGGAATGTAGCAACTGCACTGATGGCTTCAATAAAAATATGTTCAGTGCCAGATTATGAATTCATTAATGCTGGTATAAAACCAGAGTAATTCTGCTGATATCATTGGCGTTGCTTTGGCATTACATTATCATGACACAGATGAAACCTTAGCTCACAAGTGGTTCCATAGTGCTTTGAAATTTTTATGAAAATAACGTAGGATTTATCCACAGCCCTTCCAGCCCTTCCTTTCTTTTTTTTTTTTTTTTTCCTAAACTCAATTGTAGAGGATTTTGCTTTGTTCTGAAGGCAAAGAAATAGCAAACAAACTGAAACTCTTTGTACTTTATAAGCCAGCAGACAAGAGCTGTTATTCTTTGGATTCCTGAAAGGTTTTTAAAGTTTTGTCTTTTTTATGCCGAAAGGTGTTGCAAAATGATCATCCGCTTTGTCTGTTCTCATCTCAGCAAGAAGAACCTTGGAGCTGTGCACACCACTATTTGTAGACAGGTTAAATTCTGGAGGCCTGCAGGACTGGAGTCTTGCAAGTCTTGTAGATGTCAAAAGTAATTCTGGCCAGAGACATTGTGGCTTTGCATTCAGCATAATTAAAGCAACCACTTGGAATTGTTTTTATATAAGGAACAAAACAATAGGCATTGAGACTTCATTATTGGAAGCAGCTGCAGCAGAGGAAGTCCTGCAGCCAGGGGCAGGTTGGTAAGTTCTGCTTGGGACATCTTAGTACTGCTATTCAGATTCTCATGATGTTTTCTGTGAGGCTGGAAGATATTGCACTTTCTTCTTTTCTGCCCCATTTTTCCCTCAAGTATAAGTTGTATTAACCTTGTGAAATGAAACTTAGAAATGTTGGAGGACCTACTGTGATCCCACAGCTACTTATGAGAATAAAACTGGTTGCACATACCACCCTGCAAAACTGTTGAGATAAGCACTGTAAAACCAGCTTGGGGAGGCTATAGCTGGAATTCATTATGAAAACTCTTGTCAATTTTGGCAGAGTTGGATTTACCTCTTTCAGTGGCCTTTAGTTGTTTAGGATGAAATCCTTCCTACTTAGCTGGGACACAGCTACACAAACCACATTGCTTGCTTTGAGGTAAGGGAGAGCAAGGAAGGAGGAGGAATGGGTCAGTATCCAACAGAACTGCAAATTTCTTACAGTATCAATGGAGAAAAATTAATTCCCTTAGAGGCATTCATATTGACATACACGTTATTTATTTTCAATGCTTCCATGTTTCCACTAGTTGTACAGAGTATGTGAACTCTCATTAATTAATATGCATCTCCAATCACCACCTCCAAGGGTGCTCCATTCTGCTTAAACATGGTGCTTGACTGGGTTGAAAGGATGGGAAGTCAAAGGAAATATGAGGCGTCCTTGGCCACCTGCTGTGGCTGACCCTGCTCTGAGCAATGGGATGGACTAGATGATCTGCAGAGTTGCCTTCCAATCTCAGCTATGCTGTGATTCTGTGACTGTTAATGAGAGTGTCCATCATCACCTCAGGAGAGATATTTCTAGGCATCCAACAGTAACTGAGGTTCAGAATTTGGGGTACTTTCCAACTGAACAGGGATTCTTCTCATGTATGTTCAAAGCATTAAGCAGGACAGGAAAGTAGGCAGGGTTCTGATTTTGGGGACTTAGGTGGCTTTTACCTACCATAGCCCAGTTCAGATGGGTCCTCTCGGCAATGTTAGGCCAGATTATATATACCACTACACTTCGTGCTTAGTTGTATGTGGGATATTTTTAGATTAGAGTACTAATATGAATTTGAGTAAAGATGGCAGAGCTATATAAAGATGGGAGAGCTGCACAGCCTTCATTGTCACACTTGTATCTTCTTCAGGATTTCTACAGCATCAGAAATTTAGCACCGATTTTTTAGGGGGACATAGTCTGTTGGACAACTGTCTCTTCTATGTCCTTACACAGATTAGATTACCCATTTCTCTCCAAGCTTTATCTGTGGATATTGGTTTTGTATTTATGCATGCATTTTTCTTTTCTCTCACTTTCTCACATGCTGCTGGGTAGTCATTATACCATTTTTGGCTTCCTTTTCTGAACTAAATTCTCCATAGGTATTGTGTAAGGAGTGCCATAGTGCAGAAGAAGCTGGGATAGGGTCAGATGGTTCTGGCATTTTCAAATGGCTTTTCTAAGCTGGGCCACTGGGCCATTTCTAAATGGATAGGGTGTTTTAATGACAGTCCAAAGTAATGTAAAATCAGGTTATTGACTTCTCTTTCAGAACCTGATGATGCTTGCAGATCTGCTTTGATGTTTCATTTTCCCTGAGTTTTCTGCTCTGCAGTTTAAAGAAGGTAGAAATAGAGGTGGGGAAAGGGGAAGCTTGTTAAAATGATCTTGAATCAAGAGCAAAGAAATTAACTATTATAATGCCACAACTGCAGCAGTCAGTAAACAAAAACACCATTCCATTTGGCTACGGCTGTGCAACTTAATCCATTTTATTATGCATGTCCCTTGTTTACAACAATGAAGTTTTAATGAAGAGAAATCTATTTTACTCCCATCTCTTCTGCTCTTTTGTCCTCACGAGAGAACAGGAGGCAAGGAGCTCCCATTTCCCCTCTGTGGCAAATGTCCCACCAGCCAAGCTAGACCAAACTGGGGAGTTACGAAGCAGAGAGCTCCTCATCCACAGCTTAGATGGCAGGACTCTACATAACCATCTAAGTATGAACCAGACTGGGTTTCTCTCCACTTATGCAAATCCTCAGTATTTAAGTCCATGGTCCTTCACTGTTGAATTACTGCCAGTGGTTTCCAAATATTAATTCCTTATTAAACAAACAGAATCAGATGACATGTTAGAGTGCAGGTAACCAGTGCTACTACAGATTGCGTCTACCTGAAAAACACACATTTGTAAGGGGATGCTGGATGCAGGCAAGAAAGGATTACGAGGCACAGATGGCAGTGCTCATTTATAGCAGTAGAACAAGAATGTAATAGTATTAATGAAAGAACACTTATTTTGCACATGAGGAAAGCAAAACCCCTCACGTGGAGAATGCAGGAGAGAAAGTCAATGATATGAGCAAGTGCCTCATACATTGGCACTTACATTAATGAAGATGCTTGAGCTATTCCCATGGGAACCGGCATTTTAACCCCAGTCTTTTAATGCTGCCTTGACCCCAAGTTGTACAGGAGAAAGAGGAATAATGAGAGCATAACATCATGTCAGTGGAAAATCTTCCAAGTGCAACTGCATTGTCCGCACTGTACCATCATCCTGTGTACCATCAACAAAGTTTTTTCTTTGCTGCCTGTACCACTCATCCAGAGCACTGTTTCCTTTGCTACTAAGTAACAGGCAAAAGTACCAGACGTTAAACTTCAGCGATTCTGTGAATAATAATAATAATTAATAATAATAATAATAATAAATCCCTTGGAAGATGTACCCATTTTGGATTCTCTATTAGAAAAAAAGCGAGAAAGAGAGAGAGAGAGAGAGAGAAAGAAAGAAAGAAAGAAAGAAAGAAAGAAAGAAAGAAAGAAAGAAAGAAAGAAAGAAAGAAAGAAAGAAAGAAAAAGAAAGAAAGAAAGAAAGAAAGAAAGAAAGAAAGAAAGAAAGAAAGAAAGAAAGAAAGAAAGAAAGAAAGAAAGAAAGAAAGAAAGAAAGAAAGAAAGAAAGAAAGAAAGAAAGAAAGAAAGAAAGAAAGAAAGAAAGAAAAAGAAGCTGATTTATACCCTCTTCATATACTTCCCTAAAATCCATCTTAGGGTCCTTACTGTATAAGATCTGTGAAGATGGAAAAGGAGAGTGACAGTTTTCCATGTGTGCTAATCAAAATTGCAAAGTATGGCGGTTATGGTAGTACAGATACAAACATTTCTAAGCACACAAATGGCTTCTTTGAACAGACTAACATACTTTTCAGACGTACTGCACGTAAGCAAATGATATGGACTTGCTTGTCTCGAGATGTCATGACAGGCACTCTGCTACAGAAAAATACCTGGTGCTTGGTTAATTCCAGTGCAAGCGTTAATGGCTGTATGTTCAGGTGGTTTCATCTCTTTTGTTTGTTTGCTACAAATCATAAAACCTGGTACTCGTTTAAATTCAGGGAATTCTCAGGGTTTTTGCAAAAAGATGTGTAGCAGCCATATTTTTCTCTGAAGATGCCACAGACTGAAAATCTTTAAGAAATTCTCATTGCAACAGCCAGCTAAATGAGCAGTGATCAATGTATGTGTTCTTTTGACTATATGATTATTTGCCTTCGTTCATAATTTGGTTTTGATTTTTGTTTTTTTGTTATTGTTTTTTTTCTTTTACACAGAAAGTTATATATTGAAAATTATCTCGCATGAGGTCTCTGTTCCCATCAGCCCTTGAACTGTAAAATGGTGCCATGTACTGTTTTGTTCAACTGACTAACTGCATCTACATCTATAAAATGATTCAGCCTTCAGTGGCCAGAGGCTCATCTTATTATTTTCTTCCACTTAAATAACTCTTTAAATAAAACACTGAATATGCAGTTCATTGGTTATTGGATTTTTCTTTTTCTTTTTTAATAAACTGTTATCTTTCTGAGTGTAGTTCATTTCTTCAAGGATGAAATTCTGTATGTAAATATTAGCACAGTTAATGGAAATCACATACATAAAACGCAAGGCTGGAAATCTTTCTGTTCACAGGTACAGTCCAAGTCAGGCTTGGGGAAGGGAGAAGGGGAAAGATTTCGCTGTAACACAGCTTACATAAATATATAATTTTTGAAGGTCTCTGGAGCAGGGAGAGGGAAGCACTAAATTTACAAGAACTTCAGTTTAATACTTTTGATTTTATATTTTTCATTTGTATAATCATGTCAATTTTATGATTGCATAAAGTAGCACTGAAACATTCAAACCAACATAATCCAATTACTATTTCCTTCTCTCAGACATTCTTACATAGGAAAAAAATCACCACGTGTCATTATTTTATAGATTTGTACATACACTTGGTACTGTAGGTAAATTATGTCGTGATATTTTGCCTATGCTTTCTCACGTAGCTGTTACGAAGAGGCTGTCTCGGTGCTGTGGAAAGAGATGATTGTTCTAAAAGGTTATTTCATAAACTACGAGAGGAGTGCACTTGTTACAAGCACATTTGTCAATGTCTCAAACAGCTGGAGCTTGACTTATTAGGGAGTGATGTACCAGCATGCAGAGTTTAATTTAGGCTCAAGGGGGTTTGTATGATGAAGAATCTGATTCTTATCAGTGGTTTCACAAAGCACTGACAGCCAAGCTCCCAGCTGCTTCTGATGGAAGTGCATTTCGGGAACTGATTCAGCTGGACAGTGGTGTCTCACAGACTGTGCATTTGCTGCCTTTCTTCGATGCTTAAACATTGTCTGCCATGCTGCTATTAGGTAACATCAGAAACCAGTAAAATCTGTCAGAGCACGCATGTTGGTGCTCATTTCCTTTCTGTTAGTATATACCTACAGCAGCCTGGACTAGAGCACCAAAGAGTGGCACCATGTGTAAGACATGTCCCTACCCTGCCCCACATGGAGGATACATTGAATAGGCATTGACCTTCATTTGCAAGGTAGTTCTTCAGTGGGGCAATTTTCTTCTGCCCCCACTTACCGTGGTAACCCCTGAGCAGCACCGGTGTTCTCAGTGATGCAGAGATGCGACTCCATGGGATGTTTCACTGCTTACGTCCCCCTTCCAGTGAGAGCTCTGTGTCAGAAAGAGCAAGCTTTGATGTTGCAAGCTTGATTTATTCCTTGTAGCTGTTGCCAACCTGTGTTTGTAAAAATTCTCTTTGGATGTCAGATGAATTGGGCAGGACAGAAAAATTTTGTCACAGCTACAGCTGAGGAGAGTCAAGCATAATAGGCACAGCAACACAACTCCTGGAGGTGATGTCTCCACCCTCACCCTTAGTATTCTTGAATATATTGAAGTTTATTTTCCTTCCACATTAGGATTGGAGGAAAAGACTCTTGTTTTTAATCTAATTTATCAAAATGTCTCTATTTCCTTCTTTGTTTGTGAGACAGCTGTTGTTCCTAGGAAAAGATGTGTTGTAGTGCTATACCTCCGAAAAGGATGAGTTCATCAGACCACATAATTGCAATCCAAGCTAGCAAGCAGGAATAGATCTTTCTGTCCATCTGTGAAGGTAATAAACATAAGTAGAGAAGAATCTTATGACCAGTTATTGCTGAGTAGGTCAGTGTAACCCAACAACCATGGAAACAAAAAATAAGTCCAAGAACATAGCACCAATAGTTGGAATCACAGAATAACAGAATGGTCTGGGTTGGAAAGGACCTTAAAGCCCACCCAGTTCCAACTCCCTGCCATGGGCAAGGACACCTTCCACCAGACCAGGTTGCCCAAAGCTCCATCCAGCCTGGCCTTGAGCACCTCCAGGGATGGGGCACCCACAGCTTCTCTGGGCAACCTGTGCCAGGGCCTCACCACCCTCAGAGTAAAGAATTTCATCCTTATACCTAATCTAAATCTACCCTCTTTTAGTTTAAAGCCATTAATCCTTGTTCTATCACTACACTCCCTAATAAAGTGTTCCTCTCCACTTCAGACAAAGTGGGTCGATAGTTATTTAACACTCAGGTATCCAGAGTCCCAACTTCCCTAAAACAAGTTTTGCCTCTATCATGGAAATACAGGCAATACTGTTTTTTTATATCAAGACCAAAGTTCAAATCTTGAAAGATGTGGAGGGCCTCAGTGGGTAGCTCAGATGTGCAACGTTCAGCTCCTTCTCTAGTCTAAGGGGACACAGAGGTTTCCAGTTGCATCAGACCCTGTATGCTGGGACTTTGGATCTGTTCCCACACTCCAGCTTCCTGCAAGGATATACCATCATCTCTTCAAAATACGCAGGCTCCTCTCCCTACCTAGTTATTGGGAATTAATGATGCTACACTTCAGGGTTAATTTCCTGGACTAGATGAGCCTGTCTCTACGTCTGGTTTTCCAAAAGCTCTGGCTTTTTCTGAGTGAGCACTGCCTTGGTCTCACAGATCCCATCCTTCTCTTCTAGGTTTTCCCTCTTGCTCCTGTTTTGCATATAGCCACCTCCCCAGCAAAGTAAATGCAGAAAGGCACGTACAGACCTAATGCTGCAGCTGCCCGTGGTTTTAGGAAGGTGGAAGAGATGCACCTCCACTACAAGAGGATGAGGACTGGGCCAGTGGGATGTGCTGCAGGAACTGAGAGTCTGCACGAAGGTTTCACTGTGCTATGGTAATGTTAATACAGCATTGCAATGAGTCCCCAAATGGCTGATTAACTGTCAAATTGTGATGCTGTGCCAGTGCATGATGGTATCTGGGAAAAATGAAGCAAGGCAAACTAATTAAAGTACTACCCTGGAGTTTTTCTACATGTCTTTGTTTTTTATGCCCTCTTTTTCTCATTTTTTTTCTCCTCCTTTTCATTTCCTTCCTCGCCCTTCATTTTACTTCCTTATTATTTATAAAATTCCCTTTTATCATTTTCTTCCCATATAACTTCTTTTATTTCTCCTTTTTTCCCAGCCCCTCTGTGCCCCATGTTGCATTTCTCTTTCTGTTAATCAGTCCTTCCCCAGATCCTGACATCTCAAGGGACCTGTCATTCAGAGGCTTTAAGGCCACTTGCACAGTTTTTCCTCTCTAGTACTTTTTTTATCTGCTTCTTGGGTGTAGGGACTGTTAATTTGACTGGCAGAATGCTCCTGTTGTGCGTGGTGCTGGTGGAGGAATAAAATACTTGCTGAAGCCCCTTTTAGAAATGTGCTGGCTGGAAACAGGAAGACAGGACCCTGGTGTTTTCTTCTCAAATCACAACTATCCTGTAAGAACATTACACAGATCATTTTTTGTAACGTTAGTGTATAAGGTGGGAAGTATGGTTGTGCCGGTGACACAGACAGGGAGAAGAATTAAGCAGGCTTTCAGAAAGTATCATCATGAAAACATTCAATTAACCAAGGGGAGGAAATGTACTATTAGAAATAGTTTGTTCCTGGCGTTGTTGGTTTGGATTTTCAGCTATTACAGACCAGCTTTTTTGTCATTTGCCGACACTAATTACTGCCATGCTTGTTTCTGAAGAAGTCCAGTTCAGCCTAACAGCTCCGTTTTTCTCTCTCCAGCTGGCAGCAGGAAGGACTGGTGCTGGGGCCTGTTACTGAGCCAGCTCCGTTTCTCCTTGTGCTCCCACGAGCTCTTCCATCATGTGGCCCACGTGCACTGGGAAGACTGCATGGCTGGAGGAGCTGAAGGTGCTGCACAGCCCTCAACAGAGCTTTTCTGGCCTCACTAGGTCAAGCTTGCCCAAGAGCTGTTGCACAGACCCTGGTGACACGGTCCTGTGACTGCCTGCACAGCTACCAGCACTCAGTTGTGGTTTGTACAGCCTTCAAGTGGCCTTGCAGTGATGACTTTCTTCTGGAAGACTTTCGCAGAGTCACAGAAGGGTTGAGGTTGGCAGGGCCCCCCGGAGGCCCCTGGTGCCACCCCTGCCCAAGCAGGGACACCCAGGGCAGGCTGCCCAGGACCACGTCCAGGCGGCTTCTGGAGATCCCCAAGGAGGAGACCCCACAGCCTCTCTGGGCAGCCTGTGCCAGGGCTCCGTCACCCGCCCAGCACAGAAGTGCTGCCTGGTGCTCAGAGGGAGCCTCCTGGGTGCCCGGCTGTGCCCATGGCCTCCTGTCCTGGCACTGGGCACCGCTGAGCAGAGCCTGGCTCCGTCCTCTCTGCACCCTCCCTTCAGGGATTTAGGGACATGGATGAGATCCCCCTGAGCCTCCTCTTCTCCAGGCTGAGCAGCCCCAGCCCTCCCAGCCTCTGCTCACAGCAGAGATGCTCCAGTGCCTTCACAATCTTGGTGGCCTTGCTTTGGACTCTCTCCAGTGTGCCCAGGCCTCTCCTGTACTGGAGGGCCCAGGACAGGACCCGGCATTCCAGGTGCGGCCTCACCAGTGCTGAGTAAAGGGGAAAGATCACCTCCCTCAACCTGCTGGCAATACTTTGCCTAAAGCAGCCCAGGATACCATGAGCATTCTTTGCCCTCCAGGCACATTGCTACCTCATGTACTTCTGACTTTCCCTGTCAAAAATAAGCTTATTATCACTTAAGTTTATTCTGTCCTAGTAGGTTAAACCACAGAACAGCTGAGTTATATCTTTGGATATGGCCAAAAACATGGGATTATTTAAGATTTTTTTCCCCTCACAAACATTTTTTTTTTTAAATTCACAGATAAGTTATAGTAATTAGTAACACAGCAGAAGCCACCACACCAGGGGGGTGACATTGTGCTCTGGATGTGCAAGCCAGAGCAGCCTCCACCAATTCTTACTGCTCTGTGCTTTTCTGCTTTGCTTTCCTGCCAGCTCCTGATGAATAGATTTTTTTTTTTTTTTTTTTTTGCATAAAGGTAGGGGTGAGTGTGCTCAGAGGAAAATACCTACATTCCCCAATTGCCTTTGTTAAGCAAGTAAGCAAACAATGCCAGTGTAAAATGCCACTGTGTGACATTTGCAGCACAGAGTACCCAATTCTGTGTTGGGCAGAAAATGTTTTTTCTTCCTGATGCACAGCTGAACTTCTGCATTCTTTTTTGGCTTTCTCTGTGACTACAGAAAGGTTGCTGGGGATGATATAGAAGCTGGAAAGTCTCTGAGGTGCAGACAAGCATGCATAAATCATATCTTTGAACCTAAATCAATCCCTAAGAAACGATTTTCCCCCAGGCCGGATTGGTAAGCATCCCTGTTTGCTTTTTGATTTTGTTTGCTTCTTGCTTCTGTAATGTGGGTTATAACCAGCTTCCTAGGATTGTCTGCATGTTTTTACTTAGCAAACTTAGTAAGCTGTGCTCTCAAACATCACCCTGCTCTTCTCCTCTGGTGCACTGTATTTTATATTTTTCAGTCTATTGTGCTACAAGTATTAAATGCAGTGTTGACAAGTATTTTGTGTTTTGGGGCTTGGTAAGCATAGAAGATGGAGATCCACTGGACTTGTTTAAGCAGAAATGTCCATTGCATGACTGCTTGTGGTTACTGGGCGTCAGCCTGACTGTTCTCTTTCTCCAGCCTCCACCTAACAGGGTTACTTTCTTCTAAGACCATCATAGAAATCTCATTTTAAGAGTGCATAGCTGGATTTTTAAATTTCAGAGAGTCCAGACCATTGCCCCCACTCTTGAAGCTACCATTTTAAAATAAAGGATGCTATGTCTTTCTTTTCTTCCTTTTAGGTGAGATTTAATCTCAGTCTCATAGCCTTTATTACATTATCTCTTGCTCCTATTCCAGAGGAGAGACCATTTAGACCATTTTTACACAAAATGCCTTTTTTTTTTTTTTAACATTTAAATATTTTTTGCTGTTCTTTTAAAGGGAGTCTTACTTTGTGCTCTTTTTTCTTTTCCTGGTTATTAAGTGTCTAAAGCACACCGCAGTTTCCAGGCTATCCCTCTGCCTAAGTGAACTATGCTGAGTGCAAGTTCTGTTCTCCCTGTTCTTGTGATCTTATAACAGTACACTAGTTATTATTTCCTCTTGTCAAATGAAGCAATACCAAAGCTTTGAAATGATGTTGCAGCTTTTCCAAAGAACAATTTCTCTCTCTTCTCTCGCTTCCTTCTGTGTTTCCCTGTATACTTGATAGCACATCAGCTTCTTCTTGAAATGATCCCCAGTAGAGCACTTCAGCTATTTCAACCAGGGTTTTCTTGAAAGTATTTTTTGAAAACTAGCTGCTACAGCAGAGTTTGGTTTTAATGAAAAACAATAAAAAAATCCTTCTGCCTTGGAGAGCCAGTTTTGTATGAACTAATGCGTGTTGTAAACTCTGTGCCTGGGATATCCCCACAGAATTCACGTTCAGTGGCGCTGTTTGCACACACAAAGTTAAGCACCTGTGTAAGTGCTTGCAATGGCTTTAAATCTCACCAGAAGCTAACGATATTTGTAGTGCAGCACAGGAAAGACTGAACAAAAACAACTCAGAATCATCTTTTTTTTTTTTCTTTTTTTTAACCTGTGTTTCTAAAGTGGCTGTTACCCAGTAGCACACATATTGAACTGAACAGCAATGATCTTCCAAAGAATTTCCTCACCCCACTCCAATATTTGTCAGCAGTTTGATATAGGCAGCGTATTCAGGAAACTTGCAGTCTGTGCCATTTCACAACTGTACTGAGCAAGTGTCTCATATGACAAAAGAAATCAAAGGCCACTGGTTTTAATCCTAGAACAGCTTTTCAGATCTGTAAATTACATAACCAGAATGCCTCTAGCGTCAGTTTCTCACTGTTACTTACCGCAGGATTGAATTTGGGCTTAGTCTGCTCCAGTGTTTTTCTTTGATGTAGTTGCCAAGGAAATCCACAAATTATTTTATTTTTTATTTTTTATTTTGAGTCAAAAGGATTTTAACTTCTTATGAATTTGAAAATAAGGACCAGACAAGGACTGTATCAGCAGTCAGAGTAATGGCCAACCTGGAGTGCAGACACCTTGGGTGATACTTCTGGCTCAGAAGTTATTCTTCAAAGTTCTTTGCAGTGTGTGAGTGGAGGATGAGCAGACTGTCTTGGTGGCCCAGATCCTCACATAACTCAATGGAAATTCTGGAATGAACAACATAAGTTAAATGAAGTTCACAGTTTCTACAGCTATATCAATTGCACTGGAATCCTTTTGCTGTACACAACTTCATGGTGAACTGAGCAATGACTTAGCATACAATAGGCTATTCACAATATCAAGGGGTTTCCCCACGGGCATTGCCAATACCAGTGCAGCATGGCAATCCAGAACAGCTGCAAAAAAAAAAAAAAAAAAAGATTCTTTGAAAACTTGAAAGATTTTTTTGTCAACAGTAACACATGGTGTCAATGAGTTGTTCAATGGGAAGTCCATAAGCATGGACCTTGTAGTGCATTGAATGAAGCAGAGGAGACATCACACCTCTTGGAGCTTTTGTTTCAGACTCTGAGCAGCCTTTGGTATTCATCATCATTTTCATTTGCTCTTTTTTAAGATGTGTCTGTAAATAAGGGACCTAGAAATCTTGTTTTTCAAGGGCAGATGGAAAAGGGGCAGAAGACTTCATGAAGCAAAAGTTAAGAGCTTCCAAAATACAACAATATAAGCAAGTTAATAAACACTGAGTAGTAGGTCGTAAAATCCCATTTAGATTTATATCACGCAGAAAAAAAAATACATTGTATAAAATCATAAAATAGATTACTTTTCTTCCTTTAAAAGCCTCAGCAATTTCTCTTCAATGACAGCATAGTATTTGGATATACTATTTCCTAAATAAACAATGTCATACTGCTTAAGTTATGGAAACTTCTTTTGGCAACAAGTTTCAGGGCTTGTATTTCTCCCATCCCTTTCTCTAGGAGAGCTGCACTGACTTCAGTGAGTTAGCCCAGACATTTTGACGATAGAGAAGGAGGAAAACCAAATCAAGAGGGACTGTGTTCTTAAAGTATATGAAAAAAATGCTTCTTACTTCAATGATGCATGCTACAAGGCATGGCCAAAGCTGTAGCAGTGCATTCACAACAGCAATGAGGCAGCCTGATTGTTGTAATTGTTGAGTGGGGCTGTCTGTCATATTGCTAATGGCAGTCTAAGAATGTCTTCACTTTCTATCAAACAATTCTTGTGGCAGAAGAATTTGGACCCTGTGAATTAAATGAATAAATCAAAATGTCCAGACAGACTATCAAATTTGTCTCCTGCTTTGCTCCACAATTCATAGCTATATGAAGACAGTTTGACTTTTCCCAGTTCCCAGTAGGTGAACTAAACTAAATCACAGTTGCAGCTAAACTTATTAAGATATCATTAGTGGATGCAAATGTCTGTGTATTTTAATGATAATTCTGGAATTTAATATCTTGTTTAGCATTTACAGCATGTATTGTGTATAGCCAGTTTGAAGAGAGTATCATGACACTGTCCTGAGTGCTTTGGGGAAAAACGTGCTCCATGAAAACTGAAATTCCCCAAAAGTTTAAGATTGCCAACTTTATAAGAGAGAAGTCTGTGTACCAGCTTCAGCAGCTGCACCACACATGGATCCATGCTGGTTGCCCAGCTGAGATCTGGGCTTTAACTCATCATTTCTATATGTTTAGGCTGAGCTTCTAAATAACTTTTTTTTTTACATCTTTTTGGACCTGTAATCTTTTCCAGCAACACATGTGTAGTCTTCCTTTTAATTTTTTATCCTTCAGTTTAGCATAGGAATGTTCATGAAAGAGAAAAATGAAGGCTGGGCTAGTCGACAAAAATGTCTACGTAGAATGACATTTTGGGTGTCGTTCAAACTTTACCATATACTTTTCCCAGTTTATCAGTCAAAATGTTGTGCACTGCATTCCTGCCAAATCTGGGCAGATTTTGCAGTGTTTTCAACTTGAACAAATAAATACATACAATGAACCAACACATTTAATCTTTACTGATGTCATAGACTTTGGGTTTTGTTAACACTGTAATTTAATCTCAGGCTGGACTTTTGGGCTTTGACCTACGGGGACTGTGGGTACACTGTTGCTGTGTCCATGGTCAGAGACAGCTTATGCGTGAAACACAACTGCCAAGAGCGGTGCCACCCCACTGGAGAGGAGCCTACCTGCAGGGCTCTCCCCTGCCCTTCCATCCCTCTGAAGCAGGTGGTGGTGTCAGTTCAGAGGGAATGGGTTTTGTACCTGCTGCCTGGTTCATACTGGAGCCTTTCCCTCCAGAAGTGGAAAGCAGAAAAAGACCTGGAGATCTCTTCCAGTGAGTGCTGCAGGGTGGTCCCATTTCATCTCGTTCTCCCTGGAAAATTGTCTAATCTTAGCCAACTTCTGGCACTGTTTCACAGCACCTTTTCTCAGCTGGTACTGCAGTCAGGCATTGAAAGGACTGAGAGATCTCTAACAATTTTCTGAATATTGGTGCTGGGAGATGGGATCAGCGGTTAATATTAGACAAGCATTTTGGAGCAAACTTCTATCTGCACACCAGCAATTACTCATCTCCTTTTCAAAGAGTGCAACAGATCGATGGGGCTGGGAGCCTACTTATGGGATGTAGGGACCCACACAGGGTTTCAGAAGAGATGTCATGGGATGGCTGTAACCTAAATATAGGGATTTAAACAGCTGGAAGTCTCCAAAATAACTATATATTTAAAAAAAAAAATGAATTAGAGGTAAAATCTGGGCTCTGACCCAAGCTTAATGTCTGATGCAAGCATAGCCATAAACAGGATGTAAACTGTGAAGGTGCAGGGTATTATGTTAGTCTGATGTATTTACCTCCTTGATCTTAATCTGAACTACAATTTTTATGATGCTAGTGAAATAGCAAGGTTTTAAAACTGATATTATACTTTAAAATGCACTGACTTTATGTAGAAAAGTCCAGATAATTCTGCAAACAAATTATCAAAATTTCCAATAAGATCCATTTTACTGCTGATATTAAAATAGCTCTTATCTAAACATGTCTGCCTTTATTTCAGCACAAGAAGTATTTCAATTTGGGAAGATGTAAATTTCTGTGTCGCAGGCTCCATTATGAAAAGGAAATTGTGTGGAGATACCAGAAAAAGAAACTTCCCTGTTGTCATGGTGACATGCAATTAGTGGCAGTTAAAACAGCAAACAATGGATTTAATGGTTTGGTCTAATAGTGACTTAATTACTTAGTGTCCTGGCTTGTCTATCAGTATTTCAATACACAGGAATAATTCAGTGCTGTGCTCCCACTACATGATGCTTTCACTTAGCATTTTGAGTGTATTACAAGCAGAATTGCAGTAACACCATTACCATAAATATTTTTGTTTCTGTATGTGGTGGGAAGGCCAAGGTAAATGCTCTCTAGCAATCCCACTTGAACACCTCCTGTAACACAGCACAGAGCCTGCTAGACAGAAAGGAGCAGTCTGTGCTCATTGCACTGTCATAGTAAAAAATAATAATAATAATAAATAAAAAAGTCATCTGAATTCCACTGCAATTGTATCTTTTCTAAAATGGGTGGAGAATTTCAAACTACTGAGGCCAGTCAAGGGCTTAATACATCATACCTTATGTCAGGAGTACATTTTCTTCTGCACAGACACCAAACGTCCACCTTCCTTTCTCCTCCTAATTATTTTTTCAGGCTATGGAAAATGCAAATTCCTTCATATCAGTTCTCAAGCCTGCAAGCTGGGTTGTGACTGTTTCCCGCTGGTGGAATCAGCATGAGATGAAGACCATGAAGTGATGGTAAACCGTAGTTTGTGTCTGCCATATCAAAGCAAGTGCTTTCCTGTCCATCTCTCTGGTAAGTTCTGCATACTGTCAGTATCTATAATTCAGACATTTTAAAGGCTTTTAGGATGGTTTCTCAGTCTTTTCTAGGTTGTTTCCTTTTTTTTTTCCCCCCAGTGACCAATGTTTTGGGTTGTGTAGACCAGAGAAACCCATATTAGCACAAGAAATTTATGCTATTGTAAACACCGTGAAAAACTGCAAAATGGGTAAGATGGGTAAGTCACACAGATACGAGCTGAGCTTTATTCTTATGAAAGTAAAACTAAACTACAATGTGCAAAACAGGAAGGGAAAATCTTATTTGTGCATTATCACATAGCAGATATGTTAAATGTTGTTTCTGTCAGTAGAACAATATAATAAAATTTTCTTAAGTACACTCAGGAAATTTCTGGAACACATCCCAAGTGCAGTATTAAATCCTTCTGCACCTTTCAAAACAGAGGATTTTACTCCCATCGTCCACGGTCTGTCCACCAACACAATCATTTTTTTTGCTTATGAGGAGGGATGACCATGACACTGATCAGGCTGGAAAGTAACCCAGCAAAAAGTAAGGTTGCTTTTAGCCAAACTGCTTCCCCTTTGCTTCACTGCTGAAAGACCTGATTCAGCAAAAGCCGGAGATAATGCAGAAAAAGAACAAGGAAACAACAAAGCAAGAATAAGTGCTTATTTCAGAGGCTTAAAATGTTCATCAAACAATGTCAGATTTTATTTCTTGTAAGATTTTTCCTTTTTGTTTAGTTGCCCCTTTCAACCTCACTTAATGATGGAGTAACTACTTGTCTTTGCCACTTTTGAAGAAGACACTGAATGGTAGCTTTAGCCTTTGCTATTTTTCTCTTTTATGTTTTGAGGTTTCTTTCTTGTTGGGAGTCTTGAAATTACTCAACCACTTTTCACAAGTTAGGTGTTAAGCTTATGCTGATTAAAAGTAGGACAATACTGTATGTAAAACAAATTACAGTGCTCAGCTAACTTGATTTTCCTTTTCTCAGCTAAGAAGTGTGAAGGTCTCTAAGCCTTCTTAAATCAAAGTGAAATGTTAATATCTCACATCTCTTGAAGCTAGTGAGTAGCATTACACAGCCTCTTCTCCATGTCTTGGGTGACCTTTCTTTAAGCCCTGGAGGACTTTACTTTTCAAGTCTAGGTTTATGTCGTATAATTTGACATTTGATGGAATTTTGAGATTTCATTGTTGTCACTGGTACATCACTCCACAGGGCTGTGAACCGCACTCAGCTACACTGTCTGAAAATCTTCCAGTCATGAATTAAGAAACATGACCAATAGCTAATAGTCCTTAGGTTTTCATATCTTTTGCCCAGATGGAGTAATAAACAGCATGTGCCCAAGTGATATTTGACATTCCCTGGAAATCCTGGGTAAGGAAGTGAAGGACAAGCCTTCTCTGTTGAAAAGGGTACATAACAGTGTTCAAAAGCTGGCTGACTCAAATGACTGCTTCTGAACAGGCTCAAGAAGAGCAGAGTAGCTGGGCTGAGTTTGCCATTCGATGTGTGGATGAACCACAGATCTCCCCATCCACAGCAAGCTGAAAGCCCTGTTTGCATGGCTGCTGTGCAAGGTAAGGAAGCCAGAAAGACATTTAGACTACAGGTGGAAATACATGGTTGTGGAGTGTAGCCCTTTCATTAAAATTGACTATGATATAGCTTCAAATTACAAAGTTATTTCTGCTACTCACAGCCTCCACCATCACAGACCATGCATGAACCATGATTCCTTATTGATCATGCATGATCAAGATTCCTCATTATTGCTGAAAAATAAGGCTCAGTGCATTATAAATCTTCAAAAAAATTTTTGATTTATTATATCTATCAGTATAGATATACGTTTTATATATAACAGTGCATATATAAATATATGTATATATAGTTTGGTTAAGCATGTGTTTCCTTAATATTCAGGAGATTGTCCAGGGAGGCAAGAAATTTCTGTAGGGTTTCCAAAGTCAGGTCTGTGGTAGGAAATATTGGCAGAACAGCAGTGTCAAACCTAGCTTAATGATTTTTCCTTGTACTCCACACCTATTGCATATGGATATATAAAGAAGCAATTTTGCCAGTTCCACAAATGGAATAGCTTATTTTGACAAGAAACAAATCAAGACATGATGAATCAGCAAAATTTTAGAATGGCCTGCTTTAAAATGCTTTACTTCTTTCTCAAGGAGACAAATTTGCTCTGTGAGTATGCAATTCTTTCTGCAATGTTTTCGCTGCCTTAAGAAATAAATCATATTCATTTTCTCAGTGTATTCATAGCATAATCTTATTCGAGATTTAATATCACCAAACAACAGAAATTGGCCACTTTGCCATTTACTGCTGGCTTTGTTAGTGTTAGCACAATGAAGCCATTCCTGTATTAATGAAATAAGTAGGATTTCTGCCACTTAGAATAGCAGAAAGAGGACTGGCTCTCATGTTTTGCCTTTGGCTAGGGAACTGCTCCAAATCATAATGCAGTACTGATTTTTTAGCATAATTTTATCTTTGTCAAGGCGGCTTTCTCCTTTACGTGAAAAGCTCATGTTCTGTGTTAATAAAATATTGTATATATATATTATATATGCTGAGTTTTGGGACACTGATATGGACAAGGGATAAGAAGATTTTTTTTTCTGTTAATTTAGGTAAGCAATTTCTTTCTTCCAAAAGCAAAGGTGTAGATATCAAGTTTTCATCTCTGACTAAGATTCAGATACTCAAGTCAGTAAGGTTATTTTATATCACTGAAAAATCTGATAATACTCTTCATCCCAGTGGGAAAAAAAAAGGTTTCCAGAGTGCAGAGCATCAAATGGCTTTCCTTGGTGTTAATACCAACATGTGAAAATTAACTTCACTTTAATCTGTGATCTTTTAGTCATGTAGTAATTTAAGAGAGAAAGCAACAGGAACCTAAGGGAGATAAACCTGTCTAGTCCTCTAATTTACACTGTCTGAGAATGTGGCCTGTGTAATTACAAAGAGTATAGTTCTAAAAATTTACAAGGTGGAAGAGTCTCTTGGGGAAAAAAAGTCCAAATAAAAGAATCAGGAATGTTTCCTTACTATTTAAGTTCTGTCTTTGTGGAAAAAATCAATGAGACACTGAGCAAGAGGAAATCAAGTGTTACTATGAGAAGCAGGATCATATTAGTGTAGTTATATTGCACTCTGGGGCCAATTAATATGAGTACAGCACTGCAATGCCATGACTGCATTGTTTCCTGTGAAGAAACCCCATATTTCTGCATAATATTGGTTATTTATGCATAGTATTGAGTTCTGTTATATAGGCATGTCATTGGTACCTGCCAGCTCTCCAAAATTCTGTGGTTTTTTTTTTTTTTTTTTTTTTTTTTTTTTTTTTTTCCCTGAGGAACAATTGGGAATACATTTGAACAGTCGTTTTAACATTTTCCAACCAAAAGGCAATGTGAGCAGAAAGTGGTATTCCTTAATAAAAGCAATACTAAAGGCACGACAAACAGTTTATCCCAGTGCAAAGGAGACTATAATGAGGTGTGCCATGACAGCATCAGGAACTCTTTAATGCCAGTGAAATTTGGAAAAAAAAATACAAAAAATATTACTATCAATAATTGATTTGGATGATGCAAAGAACAAAAGAAAGGATGACTATAGCATAATACGAATTACAACTAAGAAAAGGTTTTATAAATGCATACAAAGCAAGAGGAGAACAAAAAGGGAAAACATACAAATAACATATGACAGAAGAGGCTGGTGATGCCAGTGCATTCTTCTTTGTTTTTTACAAAAAGTTATTTGTGGTCATCCACTATTTAGCAGAGTTTTAATCAGGGGACAGGAATTTTGATTGTAAAAAGAAATACCCGCTAAAAAAATATTTAAATAAATGAGGTTACACAAATTGTGCGGAGATCATGACTTTTATCTTAAGCTACTCAGAATGGCAGATTATCTTTAATATCTGCAGCAAGTGAGGAAAGGCAAACATAATACTTGTTTCCAAAAGAGAGAGTCAGGACATCAAGAAAAAAACAATTTAGTTTAGATTTATGCAGGGATACTAGAATAAATAATTTAAATAATCTAATTTAAATAGAATAAATAATTTAAACCTACAGAATGATAATATAATGGGAAACAGCCAACATGCATTTGTCAGGAACAAGCCGATCTGTTTTCCGCCCTTAACAGGGTAATCATCTCAATAGGCAGGGTGACAGGAGGAGGCATGATTTATCTTGACTCTCATGGTGTTGTAAATAAAATAAGGAAATAGAGTTCAGAATTTGGGAGCACATAAGACTGAAAAAATAATTTTCAAAATAGATCTGGTTTTCACTGCCCGATCAGAACGCATTTCAGATGGGTTCCTCTTAGGATCCATCCCACCTGTTTCTACGCAAAATTTTGATTAATAATTTTGATAGCAGGCTAGATAGCATACTGAAGAATTTGTGAGTTGTTCCTATGTAGGGGCAGTTAGAACTGCCTTGGGAGGTGGGATTTTACATGCAAATGATGTTGTCTGAAAGAGAAGTTGTCTGAAATCAACAAGAAGAGATACAGAAACCATCAAGAGGGACGTAGCATGCATGGGAAGGAAACAAACGTACAAAGTGAAAAACAATGGTCAGGCCAGATGGGTCACAGACCAAATAGATGTGGGTGGTGTTGTGCTTTTATAGAAACAGGCAAATACCATTCTGAGGCTTTATGGAAGACAGAAGAATGAGCTGCCTTCCTGCACTTGGTATTTTTGAGATCCAAGGTGGAATATGGTATCCACTTTTTGGGACTGTGCTTTAAAAAGTTTGCAGTTAATATGGAGACATTTTCAATAACTGAAATTTAGGAATTCTGAATTATTAGAGGAAGCTTAGTCAAGAAAAGAAGAAGAAATAAATAAATAGTCTGCAGTTGCATTAGTGATTTTTACTGAAATATATATATATATTTATTTTCTTTTTCTTTGTATAGGAAGCAAAAGAAATAATAATCTTAACCTGCAGCAAAGGTTGTTTACTTCAGATATTAGAAAGCTTATAAGGGCATCTTAGCCTACTTTGGGTCATATTTGGGTCAAGTATTTAATTATGGCTTGGAGCCAGGAGATGAACTACCTCTATTTTTCTATATCTTCTTAAATGTAAAGGCCACCTGGCCTTTTGGAGAAAAATCCATTGCCTCTCCTATATCCTGTTCCCGCCTAATGTTGAGGCAGCTCCTCTCCCAGTGGCTAACTCTCCTCCCTTCTGAAAGTCAGAGGTGCCAAACACTAATGAAGCCTGAATAACAGAAGAGGGCTCAGAGGCAGAGCAGAAATGCCACCCATAGTGGGATTTTTTGGTTTTGATGAGGCGACCCACAGAGCACCTTTCCTCCTTTTGAGACATCTGCCAGCCCTGATTTCAGCTTTGGTCTCGTCACCGTTAGTGTTTCATTTAATGTGAATAGTACAGGTATTTCTAAGCCCGTAATGGCAATTCCTTACAGATGCAGAAAAGTGCCATAGAGCCTGTGGCTGATATTTGTGGGCTTATCTGTAGTTCATGCAGCTTCTCTCACCGGGCTTGTCAGCTGACAGCATTGTGCAGGACTGCAATTCTCACCAACAGCAAGGAGCTTGATTTTTATCTCACTTAATTAAATCAGAAGTTTTGTGTCCCTGCCACTGAAAATTTCGAGCAAGTTATAATTGATTTATCAAATATATCCCAAGCTTACTTCCAGTGGATGATATATAGTAATGTCAGGATGGGGTCAGGTCAGAAAACTTGACCCTTTTATTTTTTCTTAGAAAAATGCACATTGCAACTAAACGAATTCTGCCTCTTATGGTTCACTCTATTTCTCCAAGTTACTGCAGCACAGAACTGGTGCGAACTCCAAATCTAGCCATATATTTTGTTTAATTTTCACAGGAGTAGCCAGCAGCCTGCTCAGCATTTTTAAATGTAGTCATTTTTTTAGACCACCATAAGCTATCCATGGTCTTATTACCATGGTCATGTTAACAGTATCTCTGTTTTCAATCTCAGCTACATGTTTTTAACAATGTGTACCTGGTTACAAGGACATGGTTTTGGAAGGAAGGATAGCTCTCTGGGCTGAGCAGCTTCCATGGGATTGATTTTGAAGGTCTTTCTGTGCCCAACCACAGGCTGCTGAGCACAGGATTTTCTCTGTATAACACCAAAAGATTGTTTTCTTGATGAGACATGAAGATCCAGAATGGATGTGGAACAGTGCTCAGGCACCTGAGCCAGGTGCACTTGCATGGTGCCAAGGCGTCTGTAGGGGTTGCTATCCAACAGAGCATTACTTAGCAAGTATTTTTTTCAGGTGTACCCAAATGAGATTTTTTTTTTCTTTTTTTTCAGTGCAGTCTAGTCCCAGAGCATTCCCTGAGAAAGCGAGACAGCTCAGTTCTTTTTCTTCCTTAGCTAGAGGGGTGCAAACCCCATATTTCCTATACTCAGGTATGTGCCCCAGACCTTAAACACCCAGCTGTGTTGGGTGGAGAAAACCTCCACCATCCCATGCAACCTTCAGCCAAAAGCCCAAAGGAGGGGGAAGAGGAGCCGGATCCTGCAGCCCCATGTACAGGAGCACACACAGGAGGGATGAAAAGGCAGTGATATTTCCTCTCTTTAGAGGTTTATAAACCTCTCTTGCTGTTTTTAGCTACAGGTGTCCCCACTTCTTTGTTGCTGTGACAAGCATTTCGGCTTCCCAGAATTATCTTTAATACACACACAGACCTAATCCCACTGAAACCGGCGGAGATACTCAGATGCTTAAAATTAAGCATATAATTATATTCTTGAATCAAGGCTTTAATAAGTTAATTACATTTCATAATTATCATGATTTTTATAAAGGCAGCATCCTCACTTGCTAATGTTAACCATTAAATTAAAGAAGAAACAAGTTTTGCAATCTAAGTAATTAATGAGTTATGTTTTTAATAGGAGAAAAAAAAGTTTTTAGTGGAAAAACTGTTTGAAGTTTACTCAGCAATTCTTTTTAATAATTCTTTCTTATATAGCATTTTTCCTCCCTTTTTTGTTTTTGATACCACCATAATCAGGAGAACGAAGTCAAATATAACTGAGAACCATGTCTTCTATATATGTTCCAATTGTTCCTGTTACTAGCACTGACAAGAGATGAAGTGACATCTGAAGAGCACACACAGTATATACAAAAGAGCCTCTGAGATAAAGATTCTGTGATCCTTAAATACTTTCCAAATGTCTCTAAAGGGATTTAACTTTAGTGAAGAAATTTGACTGAGAAAAGCAATTTCTGATTACACAGATTTCTTTGCCATTTAACAGGGTTTGAATGGAATAACTGACCTAAAATATTAATTTTGAAAATGGCTTCTTAAAAAAAAAAATCAAAGTTGTTGATGCTTTCAGTTTTGTTCTCTGAAGACAGATGAATGACATAAAAATGTATCTTACATTGTCTGCTTGTTCTAAATAATCCCTTTTAGTAGGATTAGTCACAGTATTAAATTAAGAGAAGGAGCAATTAATTATATTCTTATGAAATCAAGAAGAGAAGAATCTTTGAAAAGTTCTCCCTCCCTCCTCACCCCCTCCATTTGAAATCAAAATTGCATTATATATTTTTCAGTTGTGGAAAATCTTCCAGTTTTCAATTTAAACAGAAGTGGTAGGAATGAGGAATACACAGCACAATATTAACTTGGATTGCCTTTCAAGAACACTGGGGGAACGTATGGCCAAAAAGAAAAGGAAGGCTTAATTTGTAACAACTGCTGATCCACAGAGCCTTGCTGCTGCAAAGAGCTGTCTCGGGGGTTTGGACAAGCACCCGGCTGAGGTCTAACACACACATCCATGGCCAAGCTGGTCAGCAGGTCCTGCTGGAACAGTTCTGCAGGTGGAAAGCCACACTGACAAGAGCCTCGAAGCACACTGCTGAGAAGCTGAACGTCACTGTACCGGTTGTCCCACGATGTATGTTTTCTGTAAATCTCTCCCTATGGAAGTGACATTTCTTATTACTTTCCATCCTCCTTTTTTTTTTTTTTTTCCCGTAGACACTAAATTCACCTGAAAACAAATCTTTTTGTGCTTAGATTTTTCTCTTGTGACTTGTTCAGATGTTTAAAAGGTTGAATGTGGTCCTACTCATCCCCATCATCTATGGCGTGATGTTGGTTAGTATGACCATGACATAATGTCCATGAAACCTTTTTTTGGTAGTGAATTTAATCTTATTTTTCCTATCTTTACTGATAAGAGTATACAAGGGTTGCACAGGAGCTAAAAGATCTGAACAGTCTTCTTTGGAAAAGAGCAGGATAAACTTCTAGAAGAAACAATTGCGGGTAGGCAGCAAAGAAGAGAGCAGTGCAATAATAAGGGTGTATTTTTGTTTGTCTTTGACAAACTTGGTGAAAGTGGCCACAGAATATTTAAGAGAGTTTGCAAGGGCTGTGAGGGCAGAAAACACAATATTGGGAAACTGCAGTTATCCATATGTAGGCTGGGTAAATGACACACATGGGCATGAAGCCTCTTGGAAAGATTAATCTGAGCGCCCACAAAAGGGAAACAACTCTTATTAGTCTGAAACAGTCCATCAGGCCCACATCAATAAGTAATTGTACAAGAACCACATTCTCTCACTGACTGCAATGTGGCCATAATCAAGCCTCATGCGAGGAACAAAAATGTTTCAGAAAATCCACTGTGTAAGTCTTTACTACCAAAAAAGGAAGAAACTGTTAAAGAAAATGGAAAAGGAAAGCCAACAGGGTAAAATGCTAACAGACGAATGTGGAAAGTGCTGAAAGACTCAGTGTCGAATGCTTAATATGTGTATGGCACCTCTTAAAAGGATGCTGTTTAATGCTGTTCAAAGTCCTGTGTCATTTGTGACTACAAACAAAATGGATAGGCTAGTAATAAATTTGCTAGTGGCATAGAGTTATGAAGGATTACTAACTGCAAAGAGGCACAGAAAAGTCTCATGTGAAACTATGACAAAACTGCAGAAAAGTACTTGATAAATGCTAAGTAACGTCCACAGAAAAAAATAACTAAGTATACAGCCACAATGGTACCCTCTATTGCTGGTCAGGAAAGAGATATTGAAGTTATTTTCAGTTATCTGAAAATATTAGCTCCATGTTCAAACCTAGTCAAAATGAGTATTCAAGTACTAAGAACAAAAATGAAAACATTGCCAAAGAGGAATGACAGAAGATAAATATCTGGTGCATCCATATCTTTAATACTGCTTGAAATTCGGGTTTTCTCTGTGTCTGGAAGGATATAAATGAACTGGTAAAGGTCGTTATAAATATCAGAGGTGCAAACTGTTTATGTATGAGGATAGGTTAATGGGCTAGTGCTCTTCACCTAAGAAAATAGAGTATCATCACAAATTATCATAACAGAAGTTACATGCATTATACTGCTCCTGAGGGAGAGAAGATAGTGTCCTGGAACCCACAAATGATATGAAATTAGTGAATAGAGAGTAAATTTCTGTGGTTTCTTACAACAGGAAAAGATGTGTGGGATCATTTTTTTTTTCTGATTTTTCATTTTTAATCGTTAAATTGCAGATTCCTTTGACGTGTGAATTTGTGTAATCAGATGTACAAGTGAATACAAGAAAGTGTACATGGAGGATGGATACATCACTGGCTATTAGATAAAAGGTCCGGCCTGTGGAAGCTCTTAAGCTACTGACTGCATGAAGACAGGAGAGAAGATCGCTATTTTTCCCTTGTTTCTTTCCCAAATAAAAGTTGCTAACTGCTGCCGCAGCCCCGCACTAGAGGGACGTTTAATCTGACTAAAGATGAGTTTCTTTTGCCTTAGTATCATTTCCACCACCTGCAAGCTTCTTTATTTATTGCGATTTAGAACAGAACTAATTTCATTTAAAGTACCGTCCATTTTGACAAATAGTACTTCAAGCATACGGACCTTTGTTTTATAATGCTTGGATGGTGGGAAACCACCTTAAAATATGTTGAACAGCTGGTGAAAGATTGTTCTAGGGGTGCAGTGCTGAAGTATCAGCCCCGGTGCCATCTGTTAGTGCAAGCTGCAGGACAAGCAGATTTGAACCATTTCAAGTAGGGGAAGGGATGAAGGCTCCTGGGCTGAAATCAGGTCCTCAGGGAGTGTTTGTGCCTCCCTGGCAGCTCCATCTCTGAAACAGCACCTTTACTGCACATTAGAGATGATTCGGTTTAAATGTAGTTTCAACATACAAGAAATTTAATGTAAAGGAAAAAAAAATTAAATGTTTTTTTATAAGCCGCCTGCTTTAGTTGAATGCGTCTGCGTGGTGATCAGGGAGCCTGCCAGGTTCGAAGTCACATGAAGTAGTTCGTGTGATGATCTGTGATTTCTGTATAGCGCGATGCTGCCCCATGTAGATATTCTGTTTCTGTGGGTTGTGCATTTTAAATGTAATACATGATCCACAGCTTTTAAAATGATCTGACAAATTTACCTTGACCACACCAAAATTTTGCTCAGCGTGAGATTTTATTAATAAACTGTAATTTCTTAAATGACACTTGATGCCTTTTTAATTAAAAAGGCCATGATGTTTCAATGTCAAAGTCTTGACTACTGCTACAAGACCTGAGCTTTTGGAATTGATTTCTGCTCATCTCATCTCAAACAAGTGAAACCTCCAGGCAGAGCAGTTGAATAACTAAATGTTAAAAAGCCCTATTCCTTTCGAGCTTGCCTTTTGATCCCCACATTGCTGCCGAGGCTCTGAATGCATCATTCATTGCAGGCAGAGTGTTTTCCTATCTCAGCTGGATTTCATGCTGTTATTCTTTTAATTGTAAAGAGTCTCTTTTTCTGAGGCAAAATGGATCTGATGGTGAAAGGCCGCCCTGACAGGCACAGATAGGCTGCATGTACAGAGCTTCTGCTGGCATTTTCTATACTTATCTTTCTAGAAAAGAGTTGAAAGCTTGTACCTTTTTTCCCCCCTTGAAAGAATGGTAATTTTTCTGTGGAAGCCAACACTTCTACAGTTGAACAAAAAAAGCTAGTTTATTATCATAACCTGAAGTGGTAGGAATACCTGCCCAAACTGGTACAGGCATTTTCACTGAGGAAAATAAATGTTTGGATAAATATAACTAATTCTATTGCTTTTCATTCTCAGCATCTTTAACCTTTACCCTTTCCTTTTCAGGACTATTCCCGGATTGTTTCATATTCTTTTTTCTCAAGTAATATCATTCATCTGACATAGCTGAGACTTTGCTGAAATCCCTATCGTGCACCAAGACCTGCTTAACCTCAGCATCTGTTGTGAGCTGCTCCCCAACTACGTAGTTTGAGAACAGGGAGCAACCTGCAGAGCTGCCCTTCAGCAAATTCCTGACAAATCCTAAGACCAACTGCCTTTTTAGGAACAAAATATTTTATCAAAATTAGACTCTAAACTCAGTTCTTGTTCCAACAAACTTGTGCTGCTTGAGTTTCACTGCTGTAACTACTGTACAATTTCCATGTCATTCACATCCTGTGTGCAGTTATCCAGCAAGAGTGGGGTTACCTAATTATGTTTGTATGAAAAATGCTTGATAATGTCAGAAACACACAACTGTTAATTGGCCAAGAGTCTTTCACTTGTATGTTCATGATTTAAATACTTCCAAGACTGGTAGTGACCATTCATTTTTCCTGCTGTGCTTTTGATGACTGTCAATAAAGGAGGAGCAGTGGGCAGGCAGTTTTAACTAAGTCCTTCTTTAAAGGGTATTGTCAGCAGGATCACTCGCATTGCTGTTGCAGAAACCATACATGGCCTCAGTACATGGCATCCTGTTCTGAAGTGCTTCTTTCAGTCCACATATGAGTATTAAGCAAGGGTAAGAAAGGACTAGGTTGCTTTGCTACTGAGGAGGTAGTGAATTTTATTGAGAAAATGTGGCTGTTGCCTTCTTTATTGCTGATCTGAAGGATGTTGCTTGTTTCAATGTGTTGAAATGAGTTTCTAAATTCTACCATGTTTCTAAAATACGTCAGTGTGCTATGAACTCTTGTCACTGATTAGAGATGGTACAATAGAAAATAAATGATGTACTCCCGTAGTGCAAACCACCAGCTGCCAGTGTGCTAGAGCCAGCCCCTGGCCTTATTCTCTGTATTCATTAATGTCCCGAGGGATACTTATTCACCTTATATTTTCTGTTCTAGTGATTCTCCATTTTTCAACAGAAGAGAACCGTACACAAGCAATAAAGGAGATGGCTCGCATCTTGAGAATAGAGGCCGGATAATGATGTATGTGTGGGCAGTGGAGCAAAAGCAGAGATTTGAAAAGCAAGATGTCTTTGTTCTTTGGAGTCCTTCACCTCCTTCCTGCTCCTGAGGTGATCCTTGTGCAAAAGGAATACAAAAATCAGTTCTTCAGGAGTTCTTCAGAAAGCTGGCTTTGAACCAGCCCTGCCTTAAGTTGGATGGGACTTTAGAATTACACAGGAAAGGAAGAAGGAGAGGAGAAAAAAAAAAAAAATGACATGCACAGCGTTAGAAAAATCTCTGAGATGGTCTTGGTTCTCAAGATGACTTGACTCAGTATGGTTGATCAGTGGCACCAAAAAGAGATCATTAGATACTGCAATTATATGTTTCAGTTGAGTTTACCAAACAGGAATGAGAAAGTTGAAAAAAGCTTTGTGTGGCTTTCTGAAACACATTCCCAACTTTTTTTTCTACATTGCAAACAAAGTTCTGAAAATACAGCATCTTTTGAAATGGCTGTTAAACCTGTGCTGCCCACATCATGTTGCTTCAAGGCTTTCAGAAGTTGCTGTTCAGAATTAGGGCAAGCAACTATACACCTCCCTGTGGCTGCAGATACTATTCATGATTGCAGCACAGGGGTGACCTGATTTCATATCAGAAAGAATTACCTGACCTGATTTCACACCAGGAAGTATTAGCTGTCAGACAACAACTTAAAATAGATCATCACCCAAAACAAGGAGCCTACTGCAAACCTCAGGACAAAAGCAGGGTAGGCTGCTCACCGTTCACAAAGGTCAATGAAGGCACCCTGGCCACACAGAGCAGGCAGCAGCAGCGTCCTAATGGGGCCTGGCTAAGGTATTACCACATTTTTAAAGATGGGAATTTGGTTGAGCTGATAGAACATCACGATCCCGAGCTACATATTATTCATTCATACTTTGACCATGCAAATCTGTGTGTGATTGCAGAAAAGGATGAAGTGTGGAGGATCTGGGGAAATATCGCTATTGAAATGCACAATGAACACTTCGGGGCTTTCTTCCTTTTGAAAGCTCAGCGCCTTTGAAAATCCTTCCTAAAGCTTTTTATAGCCTTGGGTTTGTTTTGGGGGAGAGGGGAAAGTATGAGGAGCAGACTGCTTTGAAACTCTCGGGTTCTGTAACTTTCTCTTCTTTGATTTTGTTCTTAAAATACATTTCTATTGAAATATTTTTTCTAGTGTTATTACTTCAGACTGAGCACATTTTAGCACTCAGGTACCTTCTAATAAACAGCTGCCAGCTGTGTTTTGCTGATTTAAAACAGGTAAAATACAGTTGGAAGTGGGTTGTTGGATTATTTTTATGTGTGCATTAAAAGCCTTTGTTACTCATTTATAACTATGTCATCATTCATGTCAACTTGTTCTTTTAAAATTTATTGTACTCTGCCACTTGATGTAACATAGCATGGAAAGCAACTGAAAGATGCACTGTTTTATTGCAGCTAGCTTTGTCACCCTGTATGAAACTTCTGGTTATACTAGACAGACAGTTTTTTATAGGAATTACTGGGTGTACAGGGCCCTCATGGCAGGGACAGTAATTCTCAACACTGCCATAGTCTAGAGGTCTTTTTCATTGCCTTGTGACAGTCACAGACAACAAAGGGGACAGGCATTTGCTTCCACATATGCCGTACATGAAACCCCAAAAAAACAGTTTTAAAAGTGAGCTCAACATGAATGTTTGAACCTGAATTGCTTTCTCCCTGCCAGCAAAAATAAGAAGAGTCAGAAGGTCTTAGCAACTCACTCAAATGAATGAGCATAGCACAAAAAAACTGTCCCAATGACCATTAGTCTACTAAGAAAACATTTATTAACATCAGCATACAATAATAATGCTTTTATTTATAGATCTGCCTTTTGCAAAGAAGATTCGATTCATTATCCATTTTTTATAGGTAAAGAAACTGAGGTAATTAACTTTGCTGAAGGTCACAATGTGGAGCAGATATCTGAAAGAAAAAAAAAATCCAAGCAACATTGCTGCTTTGCTGATGATTATTTATTTTAGGGAGATGTGTCCATAATTTTGCTTCCTGCCTTTGTTCCTGTGGGTTTGTGAATTAGCGAGTCAGAGATCAGACTTGCTTTCTGAGAAGTATGCCCTTTCATACTCTTTATGTGCCTGTCAGTAGCAGATGCACGTCATATTTCAAAAGTAGCATGGAACCACATAGTAATCTGAGGTTTTTTAATGCAGCTTTAATTCAATTTGGATATAATATCTGTAATCACATTTCCTTTACTTCCTCACATGGAGTTCACATCGGCGGTATCATACATCTTGCATTTTCAGGTGGAGAGGCTGGAGGAGCTAATCAGCACCCTCCACCTGTAATGACTGCCTCTGCAGTGTTCCATTTTTCCTCTAAATGTTAGTATCATTGTGCAAATGAAGAAAATACTTTTTCAGTCACAAAATGTTGCTGCCATTCTGATCTGATCTTCAGTTCATACAGTTGTTCCATGGCTAGGAAGACTCAATAGCATTTCCATATTTTTTTGCAGGTCTGAGCTTCTGCATCACATCTTTCCCTACTGTTCAACAGGTTCCTGACCCACAGAAGTTATGCATTTGATTGTTTCTGCCAATCCCTGCTATCAAGTACACCTGATGTTTAGTTTTCCTGGAAACCAACACAGCTATTTCAACTGAGCCTGACTATCTATTCCTCTTTGAACGGTTTAGCTTGCTCCAGCATTCACTGAAAAAGTAATGCCCATCATCTCCAGTCCGTGACACTACTAGATTTCTCCTAATTCTGATACCCCTGGTCCACTTGCTCCAGGCTAGGTGCTCCTAAAAAACAGCCACGTGACAGAGGCAGTAGTAGCCTAAATAGAATCAAACTTAATTTCTGAACAACTGTCAGTGGCTCTAAAAGCAACCATCCCCTTCAATATGGAATTAATGTTTGGTTAGAAGGATAATGTATTAATACTTCCTCACATTTATGAGTGTTCACAAGTGTTATAAAGCCAGAAGGTCTACCTGAAATTCCCATTTTAATCAGCATGCCAATAGCAAAACCAGGACTGAGTTCATTTGTTCATTTTTACACGATGGCCTGCATTTGAAGTCCTCAGGACAGGTGCTATCTTGAGCTAAAGGATACATCAGGGAAATGCTGACCTTTGGCTTAATGGAAACTCCTCCTGGCCTGCTCTCCTGAGTAGTGTTTAGTCATCATTTGTTTTCCTCTTGTGCTCTCTGCTTTTCTGAGACAGATTTTAGTAGAGACAGGTACAATTTTTCTGGCCACATTTAGGCCTGTAGAATGTAGATGTGTTAGTCTTGCTCTGTGCTTTGTATTCCCTGGATAGTTAATAGCAAGAGGTAGCCCCTTTAGAGCATGAATCCTAGAATTCACCCTGAGCAAGTGTTGGGATTCGAGAGCTCATGTTCTGCACCTTATCTTCTCTGTCCATTGCTTGTGGAAGGACCTTGGAGAGGAGCTCAGCCTCAGACACTGGTCCTTGGGTGTTTCATTTAGGAAAAATGGATCCTAAGTAGGAGTTAAGATCTAAGAATGGAAAAGAGGAACATGAGCAACAGTACAGACAGACAAATTCTTCCTCCAGCACCTTTTGGCCAAGCAATGCTGTCTACATATCCCTATTCTGTAGAAAATATCATGTTAAACTGGAAAGAGAGACAAGAAACAGCAGCCTAGCTGTCTTGGTTTCATCTGGGATAGAGTTAATTTTCTTCCTAGTGGCTGGTATGGTGCTGTGTTTTGGATTTAGGATGAGAATAATGCTGATAACACACTGACGTTTTTGTTGCTGAGAAGTGCTTACACTAAGTCAAGGACTTTCAGCTCCTCGTGCTGCCCTGCCAGTGAGGAGGCTGGGGGTGCACAAGGAGCTGGGAGGGGACAGAACCAGGACAGCTGGCCCAGACTGGCCAGAGGGATGTTCCATAACACATGGCGTCGTGCTGAATACAGTAACACCGGGGGAGTTGGACAGGGGGCTGCTGCTGCTTGGGGATGGGGTAGGCATTGGTTGGTTGGTGGTGAGCAATTGCACAGTGCATCACTTGCTTGGTTTACTTCATTGTTTTCTTTCTTTTTTTTTTCTTTCTTATTAAACAAACCTTATCTCAGCCCGTGAGTTCTTGCATTTTTCTTAATTCTCTCCCCCATCCCACTGGGGAGGGGGGATTGAGCAAACAGCTGTGTGGTGTGCAGCTGCCTGCCTGGTTAAACCACAACACTAGCTCGGCTCTTCTTCACAGTACTTGCCACTACAAAGCTTATGGTCATTCAAGGCCTCATCTGTGCAAAGGACACTTTCAAAAAAGCTTCCAGTGTCTAACACTATTTATGATCTACCACTGATTACCACCTGTACAAATATCAATATTTATAAAGCCAAAGCCTTCTTGCTTTTTCTGATTTGCATGTCGCTCTAAATTCCCCAGTGTGGGAGACTTCTTCATTTTCTCCACATACAGTCCATCTGCTGTTGCTAACTTCTGTCATGGACCCATTGAAAATCACCCACAACCACCTCAGGATCCATGCATGAGCATAGATTGGGGTCGCCTGTTCTGTGCTTGCACGTTGAATCTCACACAGACGTCACGAAGTTGGCACAGTGGCTGCAGCCCATAATGCTCACATCCCTAGAGCTAAGAGACTGTGAACAAACACTGTTTATCTTCCTCTGGCATAAACAGGTTTGATGAGGACGAGTCTATCGTAAAAGACTTTTGCCCACTGGGTAAATGTCTTTCTTCTAATTGTCTGCTAATTGGCAAAGAGCTAATCCCACTTATCATAGAAATTCTTTCTCTGGAGAAAACTGAGCTGAGAGTTTCATAAATCCTTTCCCCTCATCCTTTTCAATTTTAAAAATTATTCTAGTGTCATTTGGTAGCTATCACCTAAGGAGGTGTTCTGTTTGAGTTAATCAGCTCCTGCAAGGTTATCTGTGATCTATCCAAAACTGCCGAAGCCAGCATCTTGACTTCTGTCTTAATTAGTAATTACTGGCCTAAAATTGTCATTTACCATAGGCATTTGTACTGACCTCTCAAATTAAGATCAACCATGAAATTAAAAGTGGAAGAATTGGGTTGCATATTCTATCCACCAAAGCATATTATTCATGGTGTGTGGCAGGGAACCCAAGTGTAAGCTATGATTAAGAACACTGCAGTTAGCTTGTCTTTGAAATGTAAATACAATTAATGAGTATACCTGTCCTCCCCCAGGATCTGTCCTTGTCTGCTTCATCCTTCTGACTTCTTTGTTTCTTCTTTTTGATTGGGCTCTTGATTTTCTTGCCTTCCTTCCTACTCAAGACTGAAAACATTTTACAGAAGAATTCCCAGCGGCAAAAAGCACAGAAAAATATGCCATAGATTTCTCAAAATGTCTGCTTTATTTTGGCATACCTTTAACGTCTCATTGTGACCAGGACTGTGCTAAGTGTCCCTTTCATAATTTAGCACAACAAATCATTTCACATGAACATGGCGTTGCAAGTTTAAAAGAAGAGCACTGGCTTGCCTGCAGTGAAAGCCCGTATTGGCAACATTTAGCTATGGTAAAGCCGTGTCCATTCACTGTCTGTCACAGACTTACAAACAAGAGCAGCACATTGAATATAGCAAAGTAAAGAGTCTTATTCAAAAAGAAGAAAATGTTCTTGAGGAAACACTGGGGCAGCCAGAAGAGGGAGGTGACAGTAGGTCTCCATCTCTCTGCTGTCAGTTGCCCTTGATCCACACTCTCCTAACTGTATAGTGTCATGAGAAGAGGCTAAAAACACCCAAGAAAGGTATTTTAAGAGTAAATCATGACAGAATTGCCATATAGCCCTTATGGGAACGTGAACAGGAAACACACCTTCTACAATTTTTACTAGCTCAAGGAATGCTGAAACAGAGTGCACAAGTTCTTCCAGAAGTTCAGTACCCATGCCACACACAAATGTAGAAGAAAATCTGTTATAGGGATGTTTAATGGCTAATAGGCTTATTTTTCAGATGAGCAAAGCATCCAATGTTTAAAAAAATAATAATAAATGACTAGGCAGGCCTGGTTGTCTCAACTAATTTGGACAGAATATAATTTCAGTTTTGATGACAGAAAAATCTGAGTCCTTTTCTCAACATATTGAAGTTAATAGCAAACTCTTTAATCTACACCACGTTGCAACGTGCAGCTAATGCCTGACATGCAACTTGGATGACATACTATTGATTAGTCTGCAGGGCACATTCAACAGTAGAGTTGATTTCTTTTGATTTCTTTTGCATGCTTACATATTTGCTTTCCTTCCCTGCATATGAAAAATAACGATCAAGAGAAGTATTTAGACTTTCAAGAACTAGAAGCACATTTCACTGTCATTTTAAGACAACTTTTATTTAGCAGGCTACAACTCTGGGTTTTGTTTCGGGTCATTGATTGAAATCCAATGCAATAAATCCATACAGCACTAATTGTTAGTGCAGGCACAAGACATTAAGCAAGAAGGATTAAAGACTGCTCAAGCATACTGGAGCTCTTTCCAACAAGACAAATTACAGCTATTATTTTATATCAATGAACTATAATAATCTTGAATTCCCTGCACTGGAAGGAAAATTTGCGTTAATGAACTCTTCTCTTATCTACCTTACCTTCTAACCTGTAATAATCAGGCTACTTCTTCCATAAAGAAGGGGATGTTCCTCGTGTCAGCTTTGCTAATGTGAATTTATTTAATCAAATAAATTTTTAAAATCTGTCTTCCAAACATGACATTTTTATTATGATTAATGCTCAAGTAGTGTTGTTTACCACGGAAGCCTAAAAAATATATAATTTTAAAAATATTTCTTACAGAAGTTAATACTTTGAGTTTAGAAATAGGGAGTAAAGAAGCCTGAATGCACCACTCACCCTTTGCACAGCTGATCTTTGCAGAGCAGAGAGCATTTTGACTAATGTAGTTGCTGTCTGGTTTCTTGATTTTTTAGTTTTTTTTTTAAATCAGTTTCACCCCTAGTTTTCTACGCTACTGTGAAGCTGACTCCCGTGCAACCTCTCAGACTTGTTCAGCGTTTAAGTCCCACCTGGGTGAGAGCAGCTTGAAGTTCTCATTTTGAACTAGCAGGAGGTGATGCTGGATGAAAGCAGGGGTAATCCTCTCAGCATGCAATTCAGAAGCATTTCTAAGCAGGTCTCAAAAGATGAAATCAGCTGAAGAAACAGACCGTCTAGAGGTTGATCCTGTGCTATTCCGTGTTTAAAAGACTATCTGACTGCCTCTCCCACTTGATCTGTCAGGCAGGTGCGGTGTGCGGTGCTCAGCATACTTCTGGCATGCCACTATTACTCAGTTGCACAAAACAAAGGCTGTGAAGGCAGCCAGGCCCACCCCAACACCCTTGCTTACCAGGCTAAGGTTCTGCTTTTGTGGTAAAAGACATATATAGTGCTGTTACATGGTAAGCTCGTAAGGGGAAAAATAGCCAAAGTCTCCTTTTTGTTTAATAGCCACCTGGTCCTGCAGTCCCATCAGCCCCATTTGCCGATGGGCATCATGAGGAGGAACTGGGGGGTATTTGCCCCCTGCTTCCTCCAGCACAGCCCAGAAGCCCAGTTCTACACCACACAGCTTCTTTGTAAATGCTACAGCTACCCAAAAGAGGCTTAGTCTCTGAGGAGGTACTCCAAACAGTACACTTCTTACTGATCATGGATACTGAAGCACTTCTTCCCTTAAAAGTTAGTTACTGTAGGAAGAGGGAACATGTACAGAGGCTTATGAGACAGTGCGCTTGTTTATTAAGTTTGCATGTTCTAGGCTATGGAATATGAAAAGACAAGAGCAGGATCAACAGGAGAAAGTACAGGCTTTCCAGAACAGTGATGACCACTGTATCTGATCATTACCCTATTTTTCCATCCTCGACTACTTGTTTCACCTGAGATAAGAGCATAAAAATGAAACCATTCAAAAAGTGGCAGCAAGAACAGCCACACCATTATGCTGGGGTTTTTATGTTGGGGTTTCAGTCTCCTGGATGAAGCAGCTGAGGTCTTTTCAAGCAGCAGTCCACTCCTCTATCTCCAGCTGACCCAAGTACTATCCAGCTCCTGCCTCTTCACCCTCCACATGGATTGTATTACACAATATTTCACAAATCCCTACAACCATTCTTCTTCTCCTACATTGGTTCTTAACGGTACAGTGACATGGACCAAGCCTGCTTTACCAACTTCTGAACTCAGATGCTTCATTTATGAGAATGGTTCACAGAACAAGATGCTAAATCAGACAAGAAAATAAAATACCAAGATAGCTAACTTCTGCTTACCTGTACAGAAAGCTGCTTTAACTCCTAGGAAGCAGGATGGGGCCATGGAGGCAGTTGTCATGAAGCTTCAGGATGCCCTTCATACCCTTTCTGTAGCACCCTTTCCAGGGACAGCTGATTAAAAGAGGCAGTGGGCACTTTTAAATGGTGTCACTTACCATTGTCATCACATCCTGGAGTTAGAGTAGGCAAAAGGTAAATTTTATTTGGCTTTTGAAAATAGGTACAGACTAGTCTGCTGAAACAGCAAGCAATCAGTACATGCAGTAATTATGCCCCCCTCTCCCATTCTTGCGCTCTGTCTTGTAAGATATTTAAGCATTCATTTCCACAATTATTGACTCTGCTAATGTAATTTATTTCAGAATTAACAAAATAATGATTTTCCAGGATCTCCATCAGTCAATCAAGACTCTCACCATCTTGACAAACTACCACTGCTGTAGCTTTGCGTGACAAGAGCAGATGGAAGAGAGAGCCCATCTTTTAGATTTCCTTAATTTCAAGACCAGTTGGGCACAAAGCAGGCCAGCACTGTCTCGTGAGAATGAAACGGAAGGTAAGCTGTGTGTTAACGACATACACGGGGATGGTCAAGTTCCCAGAGAACAGCAGTGACACTTGCCCTTTGACAAGAAAACTAGGGAGATTCTTTATCAATTACTGCAGAGAGGCCCTTAATTAAAAAAAAAAAAGCCATTACATATAACTAGTTCTGACTCAAGAAGTCCTCAAAATCTAAATGCTTTCTGGCTTAATTAAGGGGACTAGGAAACAGTATTTAATACATTTATGTGTATTTAAAAGTATCTAGTAATAGTCTAAATCAGCAAAATGAAAGCTACGAATGTCATCAATTTAGTCATTTTTTAGGGTACCACAGGACATAGAAATAACGTGTGAAAGACTTGCAGCATAAATTGGTAACTTCTTTTATTTCAGTGTCTCCCTGATGATGCATGTCTCACCTTTCTGAAAGATATTCTACATCAAATTAAAGTCATAAAGCCGGAATGTACATTCATTTAAGGTTATCACATATGCTAATTCAGCATTTAATTTGTTGTTCATATTCTCTTACAATTTATTCTACTATTTAAAAGAAAGCATTACATATTCTTTCACATCTTAAAGTGACGTTTTTGTTAAAATTTGAAAACTGACCATCGGTTAAACCAGAATCAAAAGAATAATCTTTATCTGAAGTTGTGTAGTTGTGTGTGTTAAAACAAATATGCAAGTGTCAGCCAGCAAGTGGCCCTACTTTATATGGATACATTCTTTCTAAACAAAAAAGTTCAATGTTGTCAAACTGATATACAAGCAATGAAGAAGCATTATTCACCCAATTTCAATACAACGGCTTACAAACGGAGTCAAAAAACATTCAGTATCAACATGCCACAGATAAAAAACACTGTGGTTAAAAAACAAAAAAGCCAAATAAACAAGACGTGTAAGTGACTAGGCAGAAAATATATATATTCCTCAAACTGGAGTTTACCACAACATGGATATGTATGTATAAAATCTTTTGCTTACAGCCCTGGCCTTGAACACTCAAGAAGCCAACATGCAGCATCTCTTCTTCACGTAAGCTTACAAATACTGCAGGCAGACTATGATCTTATACAGCTTCCAAGGCAACCTGTTATCTTTTGGAAAGGACAAAAGTATTTCGTATGAATTTACCAATAGATTTGATGCTGTTAACAATCCATCTGGTTTCTAAAACTGAACTCTCTTCTCCAGTTCGTTGTAGTTTATATGAATAACAAAATAACTTTGAACAATATCCATGTGCCATCAAGCATGGACAAGTAGACCATGTCATTTATTGGCTATGTTACTGCCATCATGATACAAAGACTCTGTATGCAGCTCCAGGCATCACGGTTAGAACATCATGTCATCTAGTCCATCCTCCATAAACTTCTTGTAAATTGCCATAAACTTTGCTACAAATGCTTCAAGATGATAAATGACTTTGCTGCCCAGTTGCAAGCGGTGTTCATAGAAGGCTGCCATTTGTGCAACTTCTCCTTTCAGTTGTCCATCACAGTTATTCAAAAGCTCTGTCAGAAGACCCTAAAAGCAAGACAGCATTCAAAAAAATTACACTCTTTCTGTTAAAGAGGATAACCTCAATTTTCTGGAAATAGCTAAGTAAATGACCATCAGCTCAGTCAGGAATCTAACAGAAAAGATGTTTAAGAATCATTACACCACCTCTCTGACAGGACTAGACTGATGGAACTGTGTCTCTTCAGAATATTCTTCCGGGATAAATAATTCATGTCAAAACAGAAGTTAACTGTTATATTCTTAGACAAGAAAAATCATATAAGGGAACTGCTCATGCCTTAATGATGAAAATAAACTAGCTTCATCTCCAAATGCTATAAACTCTACTTGCATGCAGGCACACCACTATAAGGAGAATTTTACAAAGACACAGGTTTGTTAAGATCACTTATTTCCTATCTTGACATCACTGATCAAAAAGAGTAATAAGCTGTTGTTAACAACAAGGAAATGGCTTAAAGGCTATATATACAGAGTTGTGTATGTATATAGACACACAAGATACTTTACAATTACTTCCATCACGGCAAAAAAAAAAAAACACTATTTCTGGTCTGAGACAAAAAAAATCACTGCAAGTCTATCTCTATTAAAACCTGGGATTAAGTGAGAAGTATCTCAAGCACATTTCAGGTTTATGAAGTAGGCAGAGGACACCTTTGGCTTGAAGACAAGAGTCCTCAAACAGGGCAATGCAGGAACTACTAACTCACCATTAGCAAGAAAAGTTAAAGATAAGTCACTACTGCAACTGTCACAAAGCAGAAGTCAATGTGACAAAAAGATTTTGTCTATGGCAATATCCACCCAGGGTAAATTGCAAACCTTATCTTTAACCTTCGTCCTTTGTTCTGGTCTGGGTTTTCTTTTTTTTGTTTGTTTGTTTTTCCCCCTCTCCTTCTAGCATCTTTTCACCCTGCCTAAAATAAAAACACGTGTCCTATTCTTTTGTTTGTTTTTTTTAATAGTATAACAAGATTTCTGAAGAAACCTGCTGCTCTACTTTCCTTCATGAACCTCTCCAACAGGACATAGCAAATACTGAATATATAACAGAACTTTCACAAAAGAGAATAAACTGAATCAAAACTAGCCCATAAAAATACACCTATGCTTCAGTACAGAAAATTACAAATGACCTGGTAAATCTTCAGGGGGACAAAGCATGTCCTCCTTGGGTTTTACTCAGCTATAATGTTGCTGTCAATGATCACAAAGTAAAGTCCAGTAAAGCCATTCAACAGAGGTCTGAACAAGGAATGCTGTGATAAAAATACACTAGTTACAGAACAGAATCTTCCTGCCCTCAAGATGTACACTACTCATATCCATGTTCCAAAATATATTTAGGCATGAACAGAACAGTCCAGTAGATACACTCAGGATCCTGTGAACTGAATGCTATGGAACAATGTTTGCAGGAACAAGGTCTTTAGCTACTGATTTAAAAGTGATGACCTGGACTGTTCTGGTTACTTAATAGGAAGAAACACAGAAAAGAAAAGCATCTTGAAGTCACTCACATCTGTTTGGAAAGAACACAACTTTCATTCTATATTTGGATATTTTTGATTTTTTTTTCCATTTAAAAACAGATTTTCAGTGTTTATATCTCTACCACATTAAGAGCTAGATAGCTGAAGTACCTTCATTATAATTTCAGGAGGAATACAATGTGTTAGGAGTTCATAAAGCCGTCCACGAACCTCTAAAAGCCTGTTGGAAAGACAACAAAATATCAGATGTATACCCACAAAGCATACAATTTTTTACTATTTTTTACTGTAGTCATTTTGTCAAGTGTGGGCAAGATGATCAGGTTGTAGAAAATGATCCAATTATCAATTCTCAACTTCTGATACTGAGAGGCTATCGACATTTGAATTCTATACAAGATTTTCAATGACATCAAGTAACATATGGAGCAGCCTAAAAGAAGCAGGCTGCATGTATGAGACACAAAGTGAAATAATAAAGAGGGCACTTCCCACTGTGCTTGAAAAATAAAACGCTTCATCCTAAGTTCTTTCACAAAGTCACATTACGCTAAAGATGGTGAAACAAAAGCTTTAAGTATGAAAGTAAAAAGGACAGCATAGTACTCAGCTAAACTTATGATCACTTTTGGTAGCAAGTCTGCAACACATTGTACAGAAAAGGCAGGGAAATTGATCGTTCACCATTAGAATGAAGACCAGAAACCACCTACAGATTTAACCAAAAAAATGAACATAAAAGAGTTGAGTTGAAAGAGAAAGGCCACAAACACTCAAGACACTCCATTATTCCCGAAACACATACGGCTAATTAGAAGTTTACTGCAACTTAACCTCATTATTTCTGAGCCTTCCTACCATGAACATCATGAAAAACGTTACTTTCTTCTCCTCAAGTCTTTCCACATCTCCCCACTCTGTTCTCTCTAAGTCTCACTGCTTCCATACATGCCATGTTCTCTACGTATTTTCTATCTCTATCTATTCAATGATCTCTCTGATCATTTCTGGTCATCTTCTCCAGACTCGAGAATTTGCCTAAAACCTTTCAGTGCGGTGCTTAGAAATGGATAGACCATTTCAAAACAAGCCTCACTACCGCTGCATAAACAGCAGAGACTTACTCCAGTGTCACAGAGGCTATATTTCTAACCTTGTAATCCACTAAGCTACAAACTCCAGTACAACGTCAGAAAATTACAGATAACTAAAGATGGCATGTTTTTAACTACGGCATTTCTTACGTTCAAGAAAAAAAAACAAACATACATACATAATTTATAAATGTAAGCATGTTTATTCATCTACCTTTGTGGTGTCTGTTGACTGACAATAGCATTTGCAGTTTCTCTCAAATAAACTTCCCAGTCCATTTCAGGAATGTCTTGATCAGCAGTGAAAGGATACCTGCATAATGATGATAATAAAGCAAACTGTCACCTACTCAAACAACGATACAGAAGTTGATTGCTATGTCTAAAGGCATAGTTTACATTAATATTCAGCAGTCACTTACTGTTGTACTCTGCAAGACTCGCACATCAGCAGTGCTTTCCGAAGATTCCTGCCAGACTTCTCTGCAAGCCTTTGAGCCAGTTCCTGAGGAAGAGTCAGGCCTTCCTTCTTACACACACTGGACAATACATTGCAGATCTAGATGGGAAACAGCACAGAGCGCAACATTTAGCAAACAGTTTAGCACCAACAGGTTCTCCTACGTGAAAAATTTCTGAACTAGAGATGGACCACTCTTTCAAGTGACGTGCCTGACAAGTCACCCACCACTAAGAAAAACTATGTCACTTGGTGAAAATAAAACATTTCAGAAGCCCACAACAAGAACTCATCTGGCAAGAAGTTTTAAAGGATTTATTACTGCTTCTGTTTCAACGTACATCTTCGATGCTGGGAGCAGGCACTCGGATGGCCAGGCATCTGCTTTGAATAGGTGCTATAATTTTTGAGATGGAGTTGCAGCACAGGATCAGCCTGCAGGTTGCCATGTACTTCTCCATTGTTCTTCTCAAAGCATGCTGGGCATCTTTAGTCAGTTTGTCGACTTCTGTTAACAGCACCACTGAAAAAGGGTAAAAAGAAGTGCACTTTTTTTTCATATCAGATCACCTTAATAAAATGAGTACTTTGACATATAAGTGATAACATTAAAATGAATTATGCAAGCAGCACAGTTCCACGGGCAGGAAAATAAGGCAAGATTAAGACAACAAGCATGCCTTGTGTAGTCTGCCACTCCCTCATACTCTATACTTATGTACTGGAATGTCCATTTCTTTAGAGTAGGGCCTGCAACACTTCAGTGCTGAGTAATTCAGGTAGACGTAGAAGCTTTCAACCTGATAATAAGTGCAGTAACTTCTTACAGTAATTCTAAGTAAGAAATGCAAAAAGAATTTATGGCATAAGGTTATATAAAAACCCCACACATTTCTTGAAGACTCCCCTCAACGTATTTTATATTAAGAAGCTAAAATCTTATCTTAGCAAAGGAGGGGCAGAAAGCTGCCTTGTTATGGCAGATGCAGGGCCTTTCCATGGAACTACAAAGAAAAAGAAAAGATATATTTCAATAATGCTTTGGAACAATCAAGAGACACTCAATACAAAACAGCTAACTTTTTTAGTTACTTTCTGCAGATTCAGTCACCTGAAATCTCAGGAAAAAAAAAGTTTCAAAAATACTTCGACTGGTTTTGCACTGTTTTTACTCACCTTTGAAGTCACGTTGAGTACTTGTCTCAAGCTGTTGGGATTGTGCTACTGTCTTCAAGAGTTCCTGAATTACTACACGGTCATTATTTCCAGCATCACTGCATCAAGAGATTGAATAGAACTTGTTTTAAAACAACAGCTTTACACTGCATATAAAATACATCCTCCTAAGCAGCCTTTTGGTCAACTGACTATCCAAGAATGACAGAAGAATTCAGAAGCTATTGAGGTTAGAATTAACCTCAACACACACATTTGGTTACAAGTTACCTTCCCAAGTAATAAAAAAAACTCGAACTTTGTGAAGGCATGGCTGGATTAGTCACACTGTATTTGGAAGTAGCAAAACTGTTGTCAAATGTTTTTATCAACTTACTAAAACAAAACACATTTTTCTGGCATGAGAAATCAAACCTTTTGTCACCTTCAACTTGGACACAAACACTTACTGTGACCATTTTTGCCCACCATCGTGGAAAGAAAAAGTGAGTAACCACATAGTAGGATGCCTGACTCAAAGGACTGATGTAAACACTTTATTTTTCCCTTAGAACTAGATGTCATGCTATGAACAAACCACATGCTTAATGCAAATTTGAATGGCAGACACAGTGAAGTTATAAAAAGTTACTAATAAAAGATTAATACTGAGATACCATTAGAGCACAGCTGGCAGGCTTGTTTTTCTTAGAAGGCAGGAAAACAAGAGGAAATACATGCTGATCTCCTTCCTGACTCTTCTCTGTACTATCCCCTCACTGGCAACTGCACAGCTTTCTTAGCTCCTAAGTCAGTAGCTCAGCACGCTTGACTCAGATTTGACAGCCACTGGGGTGACTGACTTGTCAGCTCTATTACTGAAGCAGCACAGAAAAGAGGAGGAAAAAAAAACAGTCCTTAGCCTCTTCAGACTGTTGTCTTCACAGAGGAAGCAGCTCTGCAATGTTTCACTGGCAAGCAAATAAAAAGGACACTCATCTGCCCTGCCTGAGTCACCACTCCACCCGACCTTCCCCTTCTTTGCCAAGGAGAAGGCAGCAGGATGGACAGAAGCATCACGTTAACTCAACGTTCACAATCTGCTGAACAGGCTATGCTGACTTAGACTGAAGCGCCTACTCGGTCCAAGAGATTTGTCCTTCAGCAAGGGAACAGGACTATGATTACAGAAAAAAAAAAAATCTAGTTCTACTCACATCAACTTTTGGAAATGGAAAACAGTTTCCTAATATTTAAAATAAAGTATTTTTTGCAGTAACAGAGAATCCAGGGTCATGATTTCATGGTGATAGATTACCCTTGATACTACGCAACCACAGCAAACGTTCCAGGAAAACAATGAGCAAAGGCAGAATTACCACACAAATGTACTTTTTACCCCTCCATATTCTTTCACTACTCACTTACTCAGGGTACCCCATTTTAGAATATCTACTTGAGCTATTCAAGTGACCACGAGACAATGCTTTGGAATTCAGATGATAGAACCATTCTTTTTCCTCCAAAAGGAGGCAATCTAATGAAGTTCCATAAGAAATTCGACGCCTGTAGAGTCCTACCCCTTCCCAGGAGTTAATTTCCTTTCCCCGATAGCCATTTATCACATTCCACGTTACCAAGGATGAACTACATTATTTCACAATACTATTATTCAATCAAAATTCACAAACCACACTGATAAACATTAACCAGCACATGTAGGTTCACTGTCTGGTCAGAAATAAACATGACAATGACAATTATTCCATCACTTAAAGCTTGTGAACCTACATATTAGCAATAAAATACTTGCATGTGTAAAACTGCTGCAAATTTAAAATAAAACACCTTTTTAAAAAAATGTTTCAAACTGAAGCACTCTAGAGAGTAACAGAAGCATTAGTTGCATTAGGCTGTCAGAGCAGAAGACTGAATGTCAGACTTTTTATATCACCAAGATGATATATTCACTATTACTGTTTATTCTTAATTATATAGTTTATTAGTAAAAATCTCAGCTTTGTTTGAGGCCACACCAGGATACCAGCAGATAGTCACTGATCAATATACAGAGACTAACAACAAAACAAGCTTTTAAAGGCCACGCTGTATGATAGAAACACAGAGCAACACAAGAAAAGATTTAGTGATAAGCACAAAGTTACAAGTTACTTCAGGATACTCAATGTCTTACAATTTCAACTCGGACAACAAAGCCACCATAACCAAAACCTACCACTGCACAAAGACATTTACTGTCTTGTGATTTAAAGTAACATTAAAGGGCTTCAGGTAAATACAAGTATTTACTCTGGGTCAGTGAACTATCATCAGCAATTTCACAACTGTCACAGGAGACATACAACACGCCCTTACAGCTTCTGCCATTTAAATCAACATCTGACTTCCCTCATAACAGGACTCCCAGGATTTAGTGGGTGCTTTTTGTTGTTGTTGCTTTGTTTTTAAAACTCTGTGCTTTATACTATTTTAAAAGAGTTATAAGGTAAACCTTGCTTGCTTTCAATTTACTTTATTTTTGTATTTGTAAGAGAAGTAATAATTTTGGGTTGTTGGTTCCAACAAAAGTTCTCATTTGCAACCCAAATGGCTAAACTTATGAATCCAGAATTGTTCCTCGGTACCCAGTCCTCTACATCTGCATGCTGATCCAGCTGGTTAAGCAGAACATTACTGTTTTAATTATACAGCAATCCAAATGTTTGTTCATTTAGAGCTGTTCAATTAAAAATCCTCTCCCTGCCCTCACGTGCTGCCCAAACCTACAAGCCAATATCTAATTTGCTCAGGCAATAAATTGGGTGATCAGGCCCTTATATAGTTCAAAACAACTTACAATACGGCTAGTGACTTATATTTAAAGTGGAACTTTTTTTTTTTAACTGTACACTTACCTTGGGTTAACTTCAAGGTGATAATTGCTTGCAATCGTGCTAATTTCAATTTTCTTTTTAGAAGGTGCCTATGTAGAAAGTAACCATATTACATTTCAGAAAGAGTTCTAAAGTCAGAAGGAAATATCGATCTTACAGATTATAACTAGTTAGGTTGTTGGAAAACTGTTAAGTCCCGCAGACCAAACAACCACTCAAATACTAGCCTTATGCATCTCCTACCTCTCACAACCCACCCTCAAAGGAGAAAAGGAGTTCTGATGCATCAACTACCCTATAAAACAGAAACCAGGGCAGGTGGGTTGGAATTATACAATCTTTAAAGCCTCTTTCAACCCAAGCCATTCTATGATTCAAACACTAATGGTGATTATAGTGTAATGGTGATTATTAATGCATACTCCATTTACTGAGTTTTGTATCAACGAATCTCATTACTGGAATCAGCCATTCAAAATATATGATACTTTGTCCACACAGAGAAACGCTTTGGAGAAAAAGCTGCATAAATGTAACAGTATTTATATAACCCCTAAACTTGGGTCTGAACAGTTTCATACACCCTATATTTATATCACCCAGTCCAAGTATTACATTCATTCCACTACTGAGGATTAAAAAGCGAGCATTAATGACCTACTTATAAATAAAGTTTGATAATTCCTTGATTACTAAGCCTTCCATAACAATGATTGTGAATAAATAACTTTTTAATAATAACTAATTAAGTGCCTGAAACCAGGGCAAGTAGAGCTTAAGCTGACTTTTTCCTAATGAGGAAGCTGTTACTATTGGGATCAAAACACAAGTTTCAATTTTCAAGTATAACTTTGCATATGTAAGAAAAGCTGTGTTAATGATTAAAAAAACCTGCTTTTACAGACAAATGAAACTCTGTATATTTAACTGAGAGCTAGTCTACTACACATGACGCTGTTTTACTTGTACTAGTTTGGACAAACAAACCAAAAAAAAAACCACCAACAACCCATGAACACTTAAAGGAACAAGAATACTTGGCAAAAGTATTTGTTCAAGTAACCAAACTAATTTCGTTAATTGTATAAATAAGCTAAAAGATACCGAATGCACAACACAGACACACATTTTTAAGTTCAAATAAAGGCCTTATAAGAGAAAGATGTCAGTATACAAGTATCCACAGTGCTTTGCAGGGGAAGTGAACTTTTTTTTTTTACCGTTATACTCTGATGCTCAATCCTCAGCTTTTCCACACCCGGACCGTATAACTCCCTTAACAGACACATTATTCTCGTCTTCTTTCCAGCTCCTGACGGTCCATACACCAAGAGATGGGGGAAGTCACCACACTGAACCTGAACACAAAGCAGCAAGATTTGTTGGCCACAATAGTTACTTTCCGTATGTTAAAAGAGATTATTTATATAACCGTTCTCACTGAAGTTTACATGAAATGACTTCTCCAGGTACTGCTCAGTCCCAACATACTAGTTAAATTATGAACTGATGAAGTGAACTCCTTTCCTTCAATACTATTTCCTTTGGAACATATTTGCCCCTCAAAACAATACGTAACCCCATTTCACTGGAAACACCCCCCCAAAAATATGCATTTGCTTCCAGGGTGACAACTTAGGGCTGAAGTATATACATATATACATACACACATAAACACTTCTGGTGTGCATGTACACGTATATACGTTCCTCCTTATACACTGTACGCTCTAGAACCTTTATATATGACCATATTAATTAGGTAATTAGGTGCTTAATCGCCGCCTGGGCGAACCGGCGGGCCCGGTCTCGAACCCGTGCCGGAGGGTCCGCGCCCCCCGGCCGCCCGCCGCCCCGCGGCGCCCCCTCACCAGGCAGCGGAGCTGCGCGGCCTGCTGCCGGTGGAAGTCCAGGCGGCCGAGGCTGCCGGGCCGGTACTTGTCCACCCACAGGCTCATGGCGGCCGAAAAGACCCGCGCAGACCCGGCTCCCAACCGCCCTCTACGGCGGCTGCCCGGGGACAAAAGGCAGCGGATGCAAACTCGGCGAGGAGGACGAGCGCTGCTGCCCCTCCCCCGACGAGCACCCCCACCCGCGTTTTGGGGGCTCTTTCACCCCCGTGAATGATAATTTTTGCCATCGCGCCCTGCTGGGTTTTGCGTGTAAAGACACAAAGGCTGTGCTCCTGCTCGCTGCAACTGTAGTCATTAGTCATACAGAATCACAGAATGGGGTCGGAAGGCACCGTAAATGCGACCCAACTCCAAGGGACCCGCTCAGGGCACCGACCCTGTGGCAGGCTCGTTTTGTCCACAAATCATACACAAACACTTGGTTTGGGGGGTGCTGGCCCCCCGCAGCAGGCCCAGCAGAAAGCATGTCTGAGGGGAGAGCTGTGGTCTGCAGCCAGCGGCGGGAGGCAAGGCGAGCTGGCGGGCAAGGAAGCAGCAAGGAGCAGGCAGGAAGCAGCCCAAAAACCTTTCTCGGCCTGCCCTCCCTGCCCCTGATCCGGAGCAGGCAGAAAAGAGCCCAAACGGCTTCCTTCGCCTGCCCTGCCTGCCCCTGCCCTGATCCATCAGTGTACATCAGGCCTCTTGACCTCTGCAGATGGCGGGCAACAAGAGGCCGGTGTCCTGCGTCGGGGGAACATACGCTCCTCCGCTGCTTTGTCTCGCTCTGTGTCGTCCCAGGCTTGCAGACTCATTACGGATCAGTGGGTTGCCCGTAATCGGTGTGCCACACTGCGAATTTACAAACAAAGCGTGTGGCTTTATGAACAGAATGCCCGTGTACAAGAGGAGGTCTTACTTTGACTCTTTATGTGGTAGCCCTGATAAATGATCGTGCACAAACGATTTGAAAACAGAAAAATTACTTAAAGTCATAAAGCATCGCTATACGCATGCATAGGCTAAAATGTGTCAGCCTAATTTTTGTACTTAAATAACTTTTGGGAAAAAAAAAAAGATACATTAGGAGTTCATGTGACTTCCTATTTATCCGTTCCATGTTTACATTTATTCACATAGTCAGAAAGCCAGAATGCATGTAATAGCTTTGTTATCCTAAATATTCAAGTTACTCCTAAAGGCCACATAAACCTAGTGGGAGCAAAATAAGAGAGCACATCAACTAGTAAAGTTAGGTGTTTCTGAAACATTGCGTACTCTCCTAGACGCTCATGAATCAGTTTTATTTGCAGATTGAATTATAAAAATTAACTTTATACTGCTTTGTCAGCACCGTCCTTACGCATGACTGAGCTTGTGAAAGCTGCAGCTGCAATATCTGGCCTGTGTGTACATTTGAGTCCCTTTCTTCTGCCCAGCACCACAGAGTGACCAGTTCCCTTGCCCTTTTCTAAGTTTGCATTTTGTGCGTCTACAGTGTTTCTCATGTGGCTGTCCTCTCCCCTCTCTTTTTCATGACTGCTTAATTTCCCTTGTTGTTCCCTTTGGTTAGTTATATTTATGACTAGCCTTTACAAGCTTTTTCAGATCCTTTGTTCATTTACCTCAATTTTTAATAATTTCTGAGTGATGTGTTACTCTTGTGTCTATCAGTGTCATGCTAGACTTAATTGCAATTTCTGTGATAACTCCTTATAACCTACTGTTTTTCCAGCCCCTAGAGATACTGTATTTACAGATGCATGTCACCGTCTAGCAAGTGCTTTGACAGATTCTCCAGGGTTTTGAAAGTACCAGTGAAACAAAATCCTTTTTGGATGAGGTTATACTTAAACAGGTAGGACTCAGTCCAGCAGGCTTTTAGATACTTCCAGCTCCCAATGAGATCATAGGCTGAAGACGCCTAGCAGCTTTGAAATGATCCTAAACTCTTTTTATTATTAGGTCATTAAATTTCCTTAGGATTTCTTATTTTCCTGAGCAGAAAATGTTGGGAATTGTGCCCTACCTCAGCAATGCATTTAAGTATGTGCTTACGTTCATGCTCTCAGTTAAGCTGTTCCCTGCCTTAAAAAGTAATTAAAGAGATGAACAGGATTATTTTCTTAAGTAAATATCTTACAATTTTAAAATCTGGGCCTGCATGAAGCATTGCAGTTGTAGTACTTTTTATCTGATTAAAATGCTCTAGAATGCTTTGATTTTCTACTTCATTAACTTTTTACCTTCACTGTAAATCTAAACAAAAAGAAGTAAGTGTCTAAAATGGAATGGTTTGGCCAAGTGCATTGCAAATAAATTAACATGAATAATAAAGAAGATTGAGGCAATTTCAGTTGCAGCCACAATTCACTCAAATATAAGGACTGTTAAAATACATCTTCACTCATATTTCTTCAGTCCAGCAGAAAGTTCAAAACGTAAAATGACTTCTCTGCATGAATAAACTAGAAAATGTATCAGAAAATAGGGATTTTAATTACAAATGGTATTCTGAGCCGCTTACTCCTGTTACACATTATTAAAAAGTGACATGATGTCAGGCACTATAAAAGAAGCTCCCTCCTGTACCCAAATTGAAGTAAAATTATAAGACCTGGATCCAGTGTTTAAATATATATATGTAATTTTTAATCAATTTTAAACTGACTATTAATACAGTGTTAGAAAAAGTTAGAGCATTGTTACACTGACCTCCTCAGTCATTACAGCATGATTGCTGATAGCAATCCAAGCAGCTATTAACAACTCCAAGTACCATTTTGCTGTTCAACAACTTATGTTTTTCAGACAAGACTGTTTGGCATCCTTTGATCCTTCAGGCTGCTTAGCTGAGCGAGATAAATTTTCTTTTCAGTTTCAAATATTTTAGTAGATTATTGCCACTCTGTTGGCTGTCACTCTAGGTTATATCACCCTGTCCCCATCAGAGTGCCTGTATTGCTGCAAGTAAATTGTAGCATATCAAGAAAGAGCAGATCACTAATTACAATGAGAAAAAAAAAAAAGGAAAGAAAAAGACTGCAATAAAGTGACATCTGTTCTATTGGTGACATGCTGATGTCATGCAGATTGAATGTGACAGTGGAAAGAAAAGCACTAATGATGATAGCCAAAAAAATATCTAAAATAACAACAAATATTCCATATAGATTAGCAGCACTGAAGAAGCTGCTTCTCTTTAAGAGATATAAAACCAAGAAATCCTAGTTCTTCAACAGTCTTAATGGGTTATCTTACAATCCTGAATTTACTCTGGAAGAGTAAAGTAACAAAAACAACACAGAAGCTTCCCATGCAAGGATGAGGCAAACTAAAAACGTACATGAAGATACCATTTTCACAGCTAGTGAAGAAGCATTGTGGAAAAGGCTACAGAGATAACATTTAATTGGAGGATACATCTTGTCCACCAGTCATTACTGCCAAGACTTTTGCACATCTGTCCACCTGGAAAAGATTAAGCAAAACCTGTTGCTAAAGAAGTGGAAGGGTAAAAAGAAATAGGTGAATAGGTGTATAAAAAATAATAATTAAAAAAAAAATAAAGCAAAAGCTTTGCATTTTCATGCACTCAAGACGTGGTGGTACCATAAAATGTTCTGATTTAATCAGTCCTCCTTTGTGTTCCAACTCATGTCTCTGAGGGACAGACACTGCTCAGCTTCCTCAGTCTCTAATGTGCCTGAAGAATTAAAAGAAAAGGAGATGAGATATGTTTTGCTGTTCTTGACCCTCTGTGGCCGCAATCACATGTGGCTGTGCAGACTTGAGACACTTCTTTTCTACCATCAGGAGTTGTCAAACTACAACAAACTACAGCAGCACAGTTAATCATGGTAGAAAAACATAAGGTGACAGCTAAAATTTTTTAAATGTTCTAAACATAAATTCAAACATACCTTTGGGGACATGTAGAGTTACAGATCCATTCTTCAGATGAACTACAGCTATGTCGAATACCTGGTCATTTTCTACTGACGTTTTTGATAAAAAACATAAGCTATTTTCATTTGTAGTTTAGGTCTTTCCCCCTGAGACTTACCAGGTCACTGACCAAAAGATGTAGCCTTGTTCAGTTCCCGTCAGCCTGCATTTTGCAATACGAGAACAAAGGAAGCAAAGGAAGCAAGGGAAACTCTGTCCATTTAAGACTGTAGATACAGATTTACAGGTTTTCTTATTCTAAATAAGACACACAAGATCTGTATGGAAGCTAATCACAAAGCTCTTTAAAGAATAACATGCTGTCAGATATTTAAACATAGGAACAAATATTGATTGCTGACCTTAATTAGGAAATAATTTTGCAAAGATGTTGACATTTGACATTTTTTCTCTCTTTCTTGGCAAGGATGTGCTTTGCTGACAAAGACTGTGGATTATTTTGGGATGTGGAAGTATTATTTGTTTTCATTCTCACAAGTACTTGAACTTTTTTTTTTTTAATTGACTTCAGTTGCATTTTCATGAAAAAAATCACCAAAAATAATGCATTTTTGTAAAAAGTCAGATGAATCTACAGGAAAGAAGTTACATCAAAAAAAAAAAACTAGCTTTGTTTTATGTGTAGTATTTTAACTAATGTATCTCACATAGCAGGTGTTTTCTAGATTTCTAACATCTGATAACTTTTTTTTTTTTTTTTTAACTTTCCTCCAGATGATAAGAGACACAGCCCCTCTGAATTCAGAGGATGAAATCCAGACACCTCCAAACACATATTAAGGTATTTCCAGTGATGGTAATAATTGTGGGACACCACAATGAGACTCCTGTTGCATTTCTATGAAGTAAATTGCTATAATCTGCCATGTTCCAAACACGTATCTATGCTGAGCAATTGGTAGAACACGTTGGTTGTCCCTAGTTGTGGTTTTCATAAGTTTACTGAAACCCAAAGGTTTTATAGCGCATACTATGTTTTATGAACCAACTAATATTTCAGAGCTTGACTACAGTAATTTCATCTCCTATAAAATTTTACTGTTCCTAGTAGCTATCCAATTATCTTTGCAGGATTTTTTTTTTATTTTATTTTATTTTGGGGCCACAGCAGTCTTTCTCATGTCTCCTAATTTGTCTTTTCCCCTAGAGAGTAATTACATTTTTGTTGGATCAACAGACATACAGCAGCTTTTGAATTTCCTGGTTTTCTCCTGGGACTCTTGATTTTCAGAAGAGCTTTCATCTCTAAGTTCAGTGTCAGTTTCAGTAAAGTTTGCTGATCTCTTAAGTTTTGACAGTTTTCTCAGTGTACCAGCTAATCTGAGGCCAGCCCTGTTTATATGTAACAAGGTGGAATTTGCTTACTGACGTGGGAACAGGTCTCTGTAATCCAACTGAAAAGTAAGGAGAGCATATGACCAACAAGAGTTTATGCTCATGCTTTCCTGAAAAGCTGAAATAGACTTGTCCTAAGGCTTTTCATAATCTGAAAAGTTAAAAAACAGCATATTCTCATAATGTCAATGAAAACGTTTCATTTATAAATGTATATTTAATAAGAAAACATGCTACATCATGCTACACTTTCTGTTTTTTGTTTGTTTGCTTTTATATTAAAATATCCAATACACAATGACAATAGAGATCTGAAATAGCAATGTAGTTTGGAAAATGTTTACCACAGACATACTGCCTTTAGTAATAGCAGATTTACACACGTAACACTACCACGTAACTGTGGACTTGGAAAATTACCACAGAGCAATATATATACTATGAGCAGCTATTAGAATTGATGTGCCTTCAGACAGCTGTATTGCTATTGATGTGAATTGGAACAAACCACAGTCCCAGAGCTCTTCATGATGAAAAGCTATACTGACTGAGATTAGATGACTGAGTTCCTGTTCTCTGATATTTACAACTCTATAGTGACAGAACTGCTGATTTTCGTAGTGTCTGACAAAAAGAAAACTGTCATATGGTCTTGTGATCATTCCCCTCATTCTTGTCTTTGGCAAGCTCACTTTAAACTTAGTGTGTTTTCTTAAAGTACTCAATGCATAACCAAGCACTGACGCACCTCGAGGAAAAGATTGCTATGCTGTTGAAGTTAGGAAAAAAAAATCTAGAATAACTTCTGTCATTAGACATAGTAGATTAAGTAAATATTTCACATTTGTTCTTGTCATCATTTTTTGTACTTTCCCTTCTCCAAGTATCTGTCTGAATTTACAGTTCCTTACAGTGAAGTAAAGAACTGTATGAAGAGCCTCTTTTTAGCTATAGTGCAGGTACAACTGAGCTCATATGATTAACTTGCTGTATTCATGGCAAAGCTGTTCTCTTGTTTTATTTTGCCTCAGGTGTCTTTCATCAGGAAGAATCAGGTTAAACCATCAGGATATGCTGGCCTTGAAGAGCCATTAAGTTCATCCTTCAGATATGGAGCTGTTAAAATCTATGGATTATTTTTTAGCTGCATGAACGTGAAACAACGCTGTGGTTTGTGATAGAGAAAAAAGAAAAGGTGCACAGGCTATCACTCTATAACATTTTAAAATTATTTAGATTGTGGCTGCCATGCTTCTTTCTCTCTACTTCCTGTGCCCTCAACTTTCTACCCTTTACCCTTTGCTGTTATTGTGCTTATCAAGCCCCATGAAAAGCTGGTTTAGTGAGCTAAATGGGTAATAAAACTAATCATTTCTTACCAGTTTAGATCTCTGGAATTCATGCTGTAGAGTCTGCTCAGTTGTAAGGGTTTTGCAAGATCATGCTTGTGCTCATTTCATTCAGTTTAAAATCTGGGGTTGCCTGGTCTGGAGGAGGCTCAGGGTAGACCTTATTGCTCTCTACAGCTAGCTGAAAGGAAGGTGTGGGGATCTGGGGATCGGCCTCTTCTCACAGGTAACTAGTGATAGGACTAGAGGGAATGGCCTCAAGTTGCACCATGGAGGTTCAGGTTGGAAATGAGGAGACATTTCTTCTCAGAAAGAGCAGTCAGGCACTGGGACGGGTTGCCCAAGGAGGTGGTGGTCAGTATCCCTGGGGGTGTTCAAAGAAAGGTTGGACGTGGTGCTGAGGGACATGGTTTAGTGAGTGACATTAGTGGTAGGGTAATGGTTGGAACAGATGATCTTGGAGGTCTTTTCCACCCTTGATGATTCTATGATTCTTGTGGAGAAGAATGTCAGAATTGTCAGAATTGTCAGAATAATGTGCTAGGGCTATTTTTGCTGTTCTGTCCTTAACTTTATTTCATTTTCATATGTAGACCTAATACCACTCTTGATGTTTTGTAATTGGCTTTTATTTCATAGTTCCTTGTCTGGGTAATACGGAACCTCCTTGTTTCTAAACAGTTCCTCACTAAGGCAACTGTTTGTAGGTATCCTTCAGCTTTGAGTAGCATTCAAACTACATGTGTGCAGTGTCACTTTTGCTGCTTTCTACAAAATTTTCCTTTCTGGAACCTGTACGGATACTACATTCTCTACACTTATGCATCTTTCATTTAGCAATTTGTAATATCCTTGGGTGGATTCTTAGAAGTCTGTATCAGAAATCAGAACTGAGATGAGTTCTTTGTAGTAAAAACATAAGCTAAGAAGCTTTACAGGAAAGAGCTAAAGAGGAAGAGAGCAAGATCATCATATCTTACCTCTTTGGATGCCAGCACATCTTCTTGGACTTGGCAGATGGGTTCCACAAATGCTCCAATGTGCTACATTGCAGATAGTGTCTGGAAGGCTACATAAACTTGTACAGTTCTATTTGCACAAGTGTTTCCTTACTTACTAATCACAACCAACATCTATACTGGTAAATAAAAACAGTGGCCAATGTTAATGAGATCAGCTGTCACCAAATGGTATGAAGTAGGACACCACAATCTTTATTCCGATCCATTGGGCCTACTGAGAATAGCACCTGACCTTTGCTACTCCCCAAGCTACACCCAGGCTTCTCTTTGATTGAGTTTTCATTAATCCAAGCCAGGGGTCATGTAAACAGTTTAATGATGTGGGCCCTGGCCTTTTGTGATCTATCGATGTAGATGTAAACTAATGCTGTGTCCATACAGCCTAGTCAAACTAGGCTTAGGGACCATTCTCTGGTCCTGAAGCTAAGTGATCCAGACTTTGGCTATGCCTAGCCTAGAGACTACCTAACACTTGGCCATCAATCTCCTCTGGTCCTCATGCGGGCTGTCTAAGACATAAAATCATTTTTATGTGTGTTTGTCAGTCTTGAGAGCCTGATATAACGTGAGGGCTGAGCTGCATCCCACCAGAGTGAAGTTTTCATAGCATGACTCTGAAGGTACGTGTTACATATCTGGGGGTACGGCAGGAGGGCCTATGGAATGTACTGGAGGATGAAGGGCTTGCTGCAATAGCGCTGGAGGGCTGGGTAAGGTGAAGGAAGGCAGACGTGCTAGTAGTAATCCCAAGCCCATGCTGTTCTCCAGAGCATGTCTTGGCACTGGCTTAGAAACTGTTAGTTACAGTGGGCCAAAATTGTGCCAAGGAACATGCTCAGTCATGGGTAGTATGGACGATCAGTGGTACAGTGTGGACACACATTCCTTGCCATTCTCACTTGCCAATACAAATAAGCATGAGAGTTGTATGACTTCCTGGTCACAGCATTAGTGCTCACCAACCAGTCTTGCTGACTGTCTCCTAGAAAATCCTGAATGGCATGGAGAAGAGGCACAGGGGACTGATTTCTTGCGCTGCTTAAGGAAACCCAAGGGCATGAACTAAAATAAACACTTAACGGGTTCAAAACAAGGAAAAGAACGTGGTTCTTCACTCAGGGCACAGTTACACTGCAAAAGTCCTTGCCACAAGATACTGTAGAGGCTAAAAGTTCATGAGTTCAATGAGCAGTCCACACAAACTCACAGAAGAAAAATCTGTAATGTTTACTGGATTCATGGAAGCTACTTCTGGCTCAGATAGCCCCTAGAAAACAATCGGTGCAGGCTGGGAGAATGTCCAGGGAAATTATCACTCTGTATTTGCCCAGCTTTTCTGCTCTGCCTTGTGCATCTTCCTTGGTTGCTGTGAGAGAGCTGTCTGCTCCTGCTGCCGTGTCCTCCCATGTTTATCTTCAGTCTTATCTCCATGACTGTGCATGCGTCTAGCGAATGCAGATATATGGTGTCTGTCTGCAGCTTGGACTGCTCATTTTTTTCCATTGCTTTATGTGGGGATTTAGTCCAGACAGGATCAAGTTGTATGCATTTATTCAGGGCCTGCAGACCTAGGACCTTTAGTCATAGTAAGCTTCTTGCTTCGCTTAGTAAGCTCTTAATTAGCTTCTATATCTTTTCTGTCATTCTCCGACTAAGCCACAGCAGACTGTTTCTTCTAGGAAGCAGAAATTCAGCTTTTTAAGACGTTAGTGCCTCTGCTGGGAAATTATTTTGTCCCAGAAAGGAATACTGTGATTCTTTAACACTGCCAGGCAATAAACCTTTCCATGCTCTTGTACCTTTGCCTGTCAGCATCTTGTTTATCTTTTCCAGAAACTCTGCCTCTCTGCTGCTTTGCTGGCAACCAGCGGAAGAAGTTCTGTGTCCATTTGCATTCTGCAGCGGTGTGCAGTGTCTGTGCAGCAGCACGATGTGTCTGCGTTTACTATGTCAGATCTGTCATGCCTTTTCAATTTCAGTTCTGTTACCACTTTTTACCTGCATGTCCTTCAGTTGGCCCATATTCTAGAAAATCGAGCGGTAATTTACTATGGCATGACTTCCCCTATTAAAAATGAGTACATCTGTTCACTCAGCTAACAGCTTCCTCAGCACCCTCCAGTAGGAGCATAATTAGAGTTCTGATTGCAACCTGCTAATGATTCCTTCTCCAAATATCTCCCAATCTAATTTCAAATGCGACTTAACAAATGGAGCTAATAAACAGCAAGAAGAGAACATGATAAGGGTAAATGAGTTATAGCAATACCAGATATGAAAATTTATTTAAGCATCAATACAAGTGTAAACTCACGAGCTTCTGTAGGAATTGCACAACTGTCTTAGAACAAGATTTCTAAAAGATGAAGGAAGGGTTTTCTTTGATTTTTAAGTTTGTGTAAGATGACAAAGGCAGATGTGGGGGTAGATTCAGGATCACATCACTGATGCTAGCTTGCATATTGGAATCTTACGTAAACTTACTGATACTAAAGGCATAAACAACAACAACAACAAAATCTTTTATTTCTAACAAGCCTTAATTCTGTTCTGGAAAGTACACTATTCTTTCAGAAGAGCGGTGGTTATCAAAGTAATGATTATTAAAATAATTCAGAGACCATCCTCTGATTTCAGAAGACATCTGATCAGCTTTACTGTATAGCTACTTGGATATAGGAATGGGGTAAAATTTTATCATAGTGAAGGAAATGGTTATTTTGCTGTTGATTTCCATAGGTTCAGGATTTTGTCTAAAATGCACAAACTTGATTTAAAGTCTTACTAACTTTACAATATATTTAACAGGATAGAGGAATACTCATTCTTTGCCATTCAGCTGTTCTGTTAATTGTTACAGAAGCACTCCCAGACCAGATCGAATCATTGCTTTCTTTTTTTCTTTTTTTATTTTTTTTTCAACTTTAGTTTATCATTGACCACCATATGGTGCACATCCTGGACATCATTCATCAATATAATATAATGTTTTCTGTTCCCATTGTGCATGCTGGTGTCAATCATCCTGTGTTTTCAGAATAAAGAAATTGTCCAAAGTTTGTTTCTTTCCACCAATCTAATAACATGGTTGAATTTTTTATGTAAATCTAATTAACTTCTATTGAAAATATAAGGCTATTTATATTTTATGCGTCAAAGAGTAAGCAGATTGCCTGTAAATACCAAAAAAAAAGTCTTTGTTCACATGCAGTAAAAAATAAATAGGTGGATGGTTACGAACAGAGCTTTTTCTTCAGCCTGTAATATCAGAGATTGATCGGAGTCTGAAACAGGAATTGATATATTGATCTGCTGTCTTTCTAATATAGAATCCCATCTTTCTTAAAGCTTTGAATTATTTTGTAGGTAACTAAGAAATTTACAGGCATGATGGAATAAGTTATTCTGCAATTTATTTAGTTATCTCTGTGCTAGATTGCCAAGCAGCAGGTCAGCTGCAATGATTAGCAGAATTTACACTAGCAGAATTTACACTAGCATTGTAAAAATTACTGACAAGGTTACATCAAAACGTTTTGAAGCTACTGAGCAGGGGATAATTGTTAAAGAAGTAGTAAGGGTTATTTTTCCTTTTTAAAAGTAATTTAAAGCAGCTCCTGGGCTTTTTTTTCTTTTTTTTTTTCCTTTTCAAAACGGGTTTGTTTTAAATTATACTATATTTTATATAGCTGAATGTCATCTTTGACTTTTACATGTTATATAAGAAAATTTTGAATTTTAAAATCTCTCCATTAACCCAGTAACAATGTACAGCCTTGGAAACCTTGTTGCTGTTGTCAAATAATATCAGAAAAGACTTTGCCATATCATTTCTCAGTGAAATATCAGCCTGTAGAAGCTCTCAATATCGCTCTGTAAAACTTTTTGAAAATTACATAGAAGACAAGAGTGCCTCAGAAAAATGACTTGAAGAAAATCAACACTAGCTTTATTGAGCTTTCATGTTTCTATTGCATGAAGGGCCTTTCTCCAGATCCTGCTTGGAATCACTGTTATTAACTTGTATTATACCGTGGTTCATCTGGGGTATGATTTTTCAATATATTTGATAAACTATCAAATACAGTAGAAGAGGGATTCTGTTTTATTAAAGGCGAATGTGAAGGTGTAAACTGGTGCAAATGAACGTTAATTGGAAATTTCCATTAATTTGAATGGATGTCATTTCCAACCGTCTGTGTGTCATTGGAAGTAAAATTCCCTCTGATATGACAGGGAACAGGAGATGGCTTTGAAAAACTTGACTTAGGCAAGATGGCAAAGACAAAAAGAGATGCAGGCTGGAGATTTTTTTGACCCTTGCTTCCACCAGTTTCCATCCCAGTTCTCTTCCTCCTGTCCCAGGATATAAGTCCTGTAGGCTAACTCTGTTTCTTGCTGCTTCCTCTGAGAGGCAGTGGTGCTACCTCTGCTACCCGCGGAGGATGGTCCTTACCCCCTGCTGCTTCCTGGCCAGACAAGGCTCCATAATTACCAATCTGAGCGATTCTTGAATCCTGAAATCCCAAGCCCTTTGCCCACGAGTTTGGGAACCACACTGATTTCAGTGCATGGGAAACCTTTGTACAAAGAGAAAAGAAGCTGGATTTTAGGCTGAATGAACTATCACTTTATAATGTAATTTTGAAAAAGTGCTGATATGTACAGTCTCAGGACAAATTAAAACCTCAGCAGGAGTAATATCATGCTGTGTGAATAGATTGCAATTGATGCTTCTATTTTTTACTGTAATTGTCTGAGGGCCTCAGGAGAATCTACATCAGGCTCTGAGGGAAAGTGCATTCGTAAACCCTATGAGCTGTGCCATAAACTGGGGGTTTGAACAGCGCAGGGATGCAAAAGAGAAAAATGACACCGCATGGGGCTCTGGATGAGAAAAACAAATTAGCTCCTTCTGCTATAGTTGTTGCTACTCGCGTGCTCAAAGGTTTGGTTTTGTTTAAAAATAATCTACAATGCTTTCTAGTTTTAAAATTAAATTATTGCTGGTAAAATACTCAGGAGGTGGATGTTCCCTAATCAAGGCCAACACGAGAACAATATGCAGCATGAGCAGCTTCCTACTGCGGCAGAATTTAAATGGTAACAAAAAATGAAGCGCTAGTATAAAGGACAAATCAGCAGGGGATTTTATCATACCGGCCTGAATCGTCAGGTCATTCCCCCACAGGTAAATGATGCAAATCTAGCTGTGACTGTGTGTGTTCCTCTAGTCTCTGCCTTCGACCCAAGCTGAGCAACCCTCCCAATGACACAAGAAGGCACCGCGTTGTGTGCCCTTTGAGTTCCTTTCCTACAGAGCTCTGCTGTCCTCTCTGTGGACCAAGGTGTGGGATTAGTGTGATTCGGGGTGGGTTTTGTGATGTGGATTCTTGTCAACAACCATGGGAAGGGGTCCATCAAATTCCTTTTAAAACCACCAGAGAAGTACTGAATTTCGGTAATTTTCAGCTAGATTGTTCCTAATTCTAATCATCCTGAAAAGATTAAAACAATCTGCTTTACTGTGCTTCTGCTACCACAGTTGAAATAATCTCATTATGATATGACCATTATGATAATCTTGTTGAATACAGCTCACATTTTGAAGGATCCGGTGACACATCAGCTTTTCTAGAACAGACAGTCCTTCTTAAGTGAGAAAAGTAGGAGTCACACAACAGCTGATAATGCAGAGGGAGAACTAAACATTGCAGGCTGTTTACATACATCTGGTGAGCTATCAGGGTCAGATTATTTCCCTGGCTTAAATCTCAGTGACTACATATACATTAATACACAACCATGTGTGGTGCTTATTAAAAATATCATTGGTAGTACTGTGTATGACAAATACAAATGGTCCTGAGGAAGAAAAGATCTCAAGCATCCTTCAGAAATACTTCTTTTTCTTCATCACATGGAAGCAAATTATAAGTGTTTGTCTGCTGGTGCTACAGGAGTTCTTTAACTTTCTGCTTCATCACTTCAGAGACTTCCAATCTTGTTGCCTCTGGTTAACGGTAAATAATAGATCTGCATCCCTCATCCAGGCTACTTGATTTTTTTTTTTTCTCCTCCAAGCCATCTCATCAATCTGATACTATTAAAGGAACATTATAAAAGTGAAACCATCATCTAAACTCCCCACATCTTACAGTAAAATGTGGGATTACCTCAGGAACATGCATGGCTATTTTATTTTAAAAACAACTCTGCTTATTGAAAAAAATAATAGTAGAATTTTAGTAGAGTTTCCAATTTTATATTATCATAGAAGAATGGCTAGTTTCATATTATCATAGAAGAATGGCTAGTTTCTAGCCCCTATGAAGGAAATAAGATAGTAGCATATGTTTCATCAATAAATAAATCAGAATCACATCTTCTTATCTACCTATCTACTGCTGCTCTTTAACTATTGTTAAACTGTTTAACTATTGTATGTGCCTTCAATATGAAAGCGACTATGATAACAAAGTCACCTAAAATCTCTGATGCTAATCTCAATGATAAAATCTCTTAGTATATTTAATTTATCATCTTAAATATTTTATCAAATATAAAAAGCATTGTTCCTAGCATATTGTTTATAATCTATTGAAATGCTCATTTATTTTTTCCTTATTTTTTAACTCTGTCACAGTGACTTTGAGCAGTTCATGTAGGCTTGCCTATGTGCTTTGTCCCTGGAGAAACAAAACTGAACCATATCTTTTGGACCCATTTCATTTAGCTCTTTTTTTTTTTTTCATTAGGAATTCATCAACTGCTAGAAATTCAGAGCCTTATCATATAACGAAGAGTTACAAGTCTTGAATGCACCCAATGTTTTACATTCTCAACTTACTTTGGAAAGGAGACCTAAGGGATCAAAGCTGTACAGATGAGAATATATATATAATGAGAATTCTCATATATAATGAAAATTTTCTTCCAGCTCACTTTTTCTTAGTTTTATTACAGAGAAATAACAAAGGAACCATTTCCTTTAAGAGCTGAGCGTGTTTATTTAGACAAAAAATAACTCCGTAAGACAAAAATGTATCCCTGCAAATGTGGAATTTTCACAGACATGCTCCTCTTTCTTACTTATGGCTTTTGGGTTCAAATGCTTAGCAGAAATGTAAAAATCTTTTTTGTTTCTTGTCTGATAGATAACATGCAAACCATTGTTAGGCGACATGGCTAACACAGCCTACATGCGAGGGGGACAGCTCTATGTATGTCACAAGATGACCTTGCTGCTTGAGTGTCTGCCGCGCTACAGCACCGAGACTTTCTCCACTGCAAGCCTTGGTAATTTATCTGGGTGATGGATCGCGTATTTGTACCTAATCAAGTTCAGGAAGTCAAAGGCGTGAGATAACGCTGGAACCACTGCAGAACAAGGGGTCACCCACACTTCTCAAGCAGTCCTGCCCAGCTTGGTGCTGTTAAGCAGGGAGTTCACAGAAATCTGAAAAGTAAAAAGCTGTCAACGCACCTTGAATAATGAGCTGTTGAATAATGAGCATGCTAAAATTGGGGGCAAGTGAAACTATTTGCTGATTTTGCCTTATTTTCTTAGTGGTTTTATTCCTTCCTGAAATCATAAGAAAAGCCAAAGTGGGCCAATGTTTCTAAAAAGGAAACATTTGCTAAATAACATTTTCAGCTTGAAATCACCAAGCTTGTGTTTTTAACTACTTAAGGAAAAAAAATATATATATATATATTCCTTTTCAGTCAAAGAAATTTGTAGGCTGATCCAAACCATTTTTCCAGCTTTTCACTTGACAAGGAAAAAAAAAATCGATTTGGCTTGCTTCTTTCTAACTGGATTCATGTTTCTGTTCAGGTCAGCTAATTGAAAAATCAGTGATCTGCATAGTTCTGTGAACTTCTGTTAAAAATGACAAACAGCTAAAAGGAAGCATATCTGGGTAAGGGAGCATTGCATCCAACGTCTTCTAGGAAAGAGAAAGCTGCTATCTGGAGAAAAAAAAAAAAAAAAAAAAAAAAAAAGCTAGAAAAACGCCTCGCTACCCTGATGACGTTATTTCCCTGAGAGCGAGAGCTGAATTTTCAGAATTACGATCCCAACCAATCGCTCTGAACAAAGTCCTGGCTGGTTTTGCTGGGGATGTTCCCATCCCATCCCATCCCATCTCCGTGCTGCCGGCCGCCAGCGCCGGGCTCTACCCTGCAAGGGGGCAGCAGCCCACCAGGTGGCAGAGCTCGCCTTGGAGAGCCGCTCTGGGTGACAAAACCCCCTTTTTTTTTTTTTTTTTTTTTCCCAGCAAAGCACCCTCCCGCCTCCCCTCCCCTTTTTTTCCTTTTTTTCCACTTATTAATTACAAGCTAGCTTCCTTTTTGCACACAAATCGCAATTTCCTTAGAGGAAAAATATTCAGCCAAATGTAGGCATGGATGTGAGGTTTTATGTTGTTCTTGATTCAAAGGCACTTCTTTCAACAAAATAGGATTATTTTGTCTAATGTTGTTTACCTCAACAGTTTCAAGTTAGTTGAACGAGTTGTAATTTTTTTTTTAATCTGCATTTATAGCTTAACTCAATTTCAGTGTTAATCTGAAAATATCAAAATAGCAAAACTTTAAAACACCAAAAAGATAATTAAAAAATAAAATAAAATAAAAAAGGAAAATTTGTTCAACCCTTCGCTTTTGGAAGAGGACATCCAAAATATCTGGGATGCTTTGAACACCACTCTGACAAGAAGTATCTGTCATGGTTTAGAAATGATGAGCTTTTCATTCGCTGATCACAGAGAAGCCACCTATACATCCTACCCTATATAACTTGACCAATAAGGAAAGCTCCTGAGTGTGACTCCATTGGATTTTGTTCCTTCTCGTTTTTCAAATCCCAGGCATTAAGGGAGAGCTGATATAATTAACACAATTCTAAATCAGAGTCAGCGAATGTTATTGTAGGAGTTAGTAGGAGTGCAATATTCATACCAAGTGTGCCAATCCCTATAAGAAAGCTGAACAGGAGAGTTATTTAAAGAGATTAAATGATGCAGAATAAAGCTTCCAAAAGCTGTAATTGGAAGTGACAGAAACATTAGCTTTGAAACAAGTAACATTTAATCACACAGATTATACAGAAACATAATTTTTGTATGTTGTTTTCTTCAATAGAATTTAATTTTAATCTGTTGAGACAGCTCATCACTTTCAGCTGCCTACTGCCAGAAGCCTGTCAGGGTATGTAAATGTAGCTGCTACAACGAGGAAAGGGACCTGTTCCCTCCAACACTGGCCATAACTTCTGCATGCCTAAAATTTCAATTGCTCGTACCTGCACCTGTGCGCTGCAGGTGTAAGCAGTTGCACCACTTCTTACTTTTGTGTGCACCATTTGAATGGTTGGACCTACAAGTCTGGGAAGCAGTGGCCCTGGAAAAAAAGCACAATGTTTGTGCAGTCATAAGTAGAAAGTTACGAAAGAGCAAAGGCAAGAAGAAGAAGGGAAAAAAAAAAAGGCAAGAAAGAAAAAAAAATGTGAATAATAGTTTGAATAAATTCAAACCTTTCTCTAATAACATCTGATTTCATTCTCTTACATGCACACAGGAAATCTAAATGGGCTATATCGTTTTAAAATCACAGTGACTGAACACAGCAAAAGAATTTATAACTGAACTGATTAGTTAGGACATAGAGAGAATATATCTCAATAGAGTCAAAGAATAATAAGATATTTATTTTAACCGTTCCTCTGGTGTTGCACAATGTGTGCATTTCCCATTGCCCCTGTCCTGACCCACATGAAAGTGAGCTCTGTATTTGCAGAACATGGGAGCAGGAGCAGATGTGACCTTCAGGAAGGCCAGCGCAAAGCGCCTTGACCTCCTGGGCACTCTCAAGGGCAACAGGCAGGGGAAGCTCACGTTGACACTCACCTGCTCTTTGTAGCAGCCAAGAAGTACACGTGAAAGCATGTCAAAAACTCCAAGCACCATCAAATTACCATCAAATAGTTTGAGTTTATTTGCTCATGTTCTAAAACTTGTTTGAAAATGGAGCCAGCTATCTCAAAAATGTTTTGAACTACAATGTTATAGGGAGGTTTATTTTATTTTTTGTCTGCTAAAGTATTTCTCTGCTAATATGGAAGTTTAAAATATGTTTCACCTGCAGTTCACTCTGAACTCCTTGCAAAGTCTGAGTTATATAAAGGTGCCTTATGTTTTTGGGAAGGACACGTCAACAGGTCAGCATGGCCCTGAGTTTCAGAAAGCAAAAATATTTTGTAAGCAGAGGAATTAATTCCAGCTTACGGTGAGAACATTTAAACAGAAGTGGTTTCAACACACAGGGCAACTGGGGAAAGATCCTGAGCTCCTGAATTTGGTAGAGGCCAGGGTGTCATTGGTTAGTCCCAAGCACTTAGGACACTGCAATTTCATTTCTGTGATCAGCTTACAGCTTTCCTCGGAGCTTTGCAGGTCTATTCAATGCCATATCAGACCAAAACCGTACCCAAGGGTGGCCTTTGGATGAGAAAATCAATGCATGGTGCAAGGCTGAGGCAGCAGCAATGACCCCTCCTGCTCCCATGCCAAGGGTCTGGCATTCCTGACTGCACACCAGTGGGAGCAAAGAGCACAGAGGGAGATCAGAAACCATTAATTTGTCTGGACCCAACGCAGATGATGCTCTCTTCAGGGCAAGGACTGTCTCACAGCATTTGTTTGTAAATGTCTGAGCCGTTTGCCCTTTGTCAGTAATAAGTGCTTTCTTGTAGCAAGGAAGGAAATGGACTTCAGAAAAGACCTCCAACCTAAAAAGAGCCAGCGAGATGAAACCTGCAGACTTAGCTGTAATGGTGATCCTGTCACTAGGAGAGACACAAGCTCTTACCAAAGCAGATTTATTGTAATGTTCTGTTTACTGCAGTGTCAGTACAGGACATGTAGTCAACCCAACGCAGAGCAACACGTGCTGTGTTGTACTCTGAATGAGTAATGCACTTCATGTGAGTAATTAATGTATCAGATCTTTCCAAAACTGTATCTGGGCAGGCAAGAGGGTCACCAGGACACTGCCTCCGTTGTACTACTTCGATGGCATGGAGCTCCTAGGAGGTTTTCCTGGCTGGCTGCATAGTGATGCTGATTGTGTAGGGACAAAGCCACCAGTGGACAAAAGCCCAGCATGGCTTGGGGCTGCTTTGAAGTGCCACAGAGGTCCAAGCAACAGACTCATAGAATCATTTAGGTTGGAAAAGACCTTTAAGATCAAGTGCAACTGTCAGCCTGACCTAAATGAGCTCCATTGTCTCCAAATGAAGAATCTGAAGGGATTTTGAAAAGCTGCAGTGGCCCCTCTGGCATCACATCTTTTCTTGTGGATTTGTGGCCGTAGTTGTGATCTAAAGGTCTTAATTTCTGATCTCCCCACAGCTTTTCGACCACACCAATCAAAGGATTTGGCTGGATTATGTAGTACTCCTCTCATTATAATAAAGGAGTAAAATTATTCCTAAATGGTGCGCTATGCTTCACTTATTGATATAACCCAGGTGATGGCTGTGTTTCTCTCTGGACATGACTGGGTTTTACATTCTTACTCCTCTGGCTCATATTCTTACTCCTTGAGATCAGACATCTGAAGCCATGGTGCGTGCGGATGACAGGGAGCGGGAGTGTAATGGCATCTGAGAGCAGCATGGCTGGTGGGCTGATGAGCCTCAGGTCTGGGCCTTCCCCATCTCTGCTGGTGGCACCCTTATGAAAAAAATCAGCAAACGTGGAGTTTACCTGAATGTCAGTTTGATTGCCACTTCATTCATTTCAGCCTCAAGTATGTGCTGTTGGCATCTGGAGGGAAGCGGTGAAGAAAATCTGTTGGTTTATTGGTGGTGCCTCTTACAAGGCCTCTCGTTACTAAAGCACAGAATTTCAGTGTTGCAAAGGCCTATGCTGCTCATGCAAGGTGAGATGGTAACTCTGGTCAACAATATGCATCTTCCAAAGTTACCTTTAGAGCTTGATGCAAAGCCTAGAAGTATCTGCAGGTTCTGAGGAATGGAAGGGAATTTGGGGGATAAAGTAAACTGATGGTAGTTTATCTACCTGTCCATGTGCAGTGAACAACAGGTGTGTCCAACTTTGGATAAACATCAACAAAAGCTTCTGAACAACATGCTAGTCAAACTGGAGCTTTTATAAAAACCAGAGTGTATTTCTATAAATGGCCTTATTTATCTGAGGTGATAAAAGAAAAGCTGAGTAGAAAAGCTTAATGTTCTACTATATCCGATTTATAGCAGAGTAGCTGCCCATAAATTCAATGGAATTTCACTAGCATTAAACTAAACAAGAACGATGGAAAAATATTTATTCTGAATTCAAAGAGAAAAAAAGATCAAGGGTTAATTTGCTTGTTTTGGGTAGTAAAGTAAGTAATGTAGGAACATGGAAACCTATTAAATGATTAGGTCAGAAAAATCAGAAAGACTTTACGCACAAATATTGATTATAAGCTCAATAAATGTTTTTTGAAGACTAAGAGTGATAATTTCTACTGTTAGCACTTCACATTAACAATCACTGTGGTATAGAATCTGTTATAAATATTCTCCATAAGAAAAAAAGAAGAGGCGGTTGCTTGTGAAAGGAATCCTTTGCTTTTGTGAAGTGGCATATTCCTACTACCTCATATCTGCCTTTTAGTTTTTTAATCCTATTTGTTATCTGTTTTAAAATATTGACAAGCTTTACTTTCCACATAAACATCTAAACTTCCTTAGAAAAATAAATAAATAAATAACCTAGACATAAGAAATAAGGTTCAGGTTTTTTTTCCTTTAAAATCACTTTGTAAACTCTTTCAGAAGCTGCCAATCTAGCAATTTCCCCAGATGTCTTGTTATATCTTAGTAATTAAATTGTAGTCTCTGAGCTGTCTTTTTCATAACTAAGTTTACAGGAAATGCATCTTCATCCTTGTCTAGCACAATATAAAGATGTTCTGCTGGGAATACAGTTGTATTTATTGATTCTTCAGAATTTGTAATTCCTTTCAAAGGAAATTTAGTTAGTTCTTCTGAGCTTTCACGAACTGATGAAGGCAGAAAACAATAATAATTTGAAGAAGTACTTCTGGGGAGTTTTACAACTATATAAGATTTGGTACAGGATCTGCAGTAGAAATGTGTTCTCCTTGGTACCTGTTTCTTCTTTGCAATACTCATTTACAAATAACAGCACTCTTAAATTCTTTAATTTTATAAAGCGCATCTGATTACAAGACCTCTAAACTTACATGCTCCATTTAAAAGAATGTGTATTACACAGTTGCTAATGTGAAGTATGAAGATTTTCCTCACTAAATATTTGCCATCCCACATCAAAAAGCCAGAGCAGTAGAGAAGATAATCATCAGAACTGATCTCTTGGGGAAGTAAAACAGCTAATCCCAGTGATCTGATGGGAGATTGTGCCTCTAGCCTTTACATGTTTACGTTTAAGGGACTTTTAGTGGTAGTTTCCTGGCTGACTTTGGATGTCTGGGCAGCAGGCAGAGCAAGGCGTCCTTCAGCTTGTCCATCCTTGGCACCCTTGACAATAAGAGAAGCCTTGAGCTACTAGTGGCTTTTTGTTTCCCGTTGGATTGCCCTTACCAAGTACAGTCCAAGTACAATTTTCTGGCAAATCCATGCCATCAGGAGCATACAGCAAGCCCAGCACCATATGCCTGTGCCCCTGTGGCCATACCTGCCCAGGGGATCAGTATGAGGTTTCATCCACAACTGAGCCCCAAAACCTCCATCAATGCTGGGCATGGCACTGAAAGGGGCAGCATGGCCCAGGGACCACCTGAGAACCACCGCCACTCTCCTGGTCATCCAAGAAACCAGTCTTTTGGGATGGGAACTGCTCATATGACCTCAGTCAGGCTGAATTTGACCAAAGGTTTCAGGGCTCATTTTCCAGGACCTTGGCTTGTCGATCATATTGGGTGTGGGGGCCAGGTTCAGTCTTCTCACACCCTGGATTCGTGTCCCAGTCAACCAGGTGTGGCAAGAGGGAAGGAGAAAGGATTCTCCCCCTCGTGTTGGCATCATTTCACTCAGAAACATTGCTGAGAGCCCAGGGCAAGAGATTTCTAGGAGGACACCCAACCCGTTGTGCTAGAGACACATCCTGACACGCACCCTCTGATTTCCTTTTTCTGTTTGGATGTCATACAAAATCAACCAAGTTCCACAAGAAAATCTAAGGTAGTTCCCACCTAACAATAGCTAGGGGCTTGTAATTAAGTTATACTGCTGACAAATGAAAAACTTTGATATAATTTTGGACAACTCATTCGTTCAAGTGGATTAGTCCAGGGATCTTCTAACAGAAGTAGTATATTGTAGACTCCTATGGGCATGCACTAGTCCTTCCTGTTGAGCTGCTCCACATTTGCAGCCAGAGCCCCAATTCCTCTTATCATACTTTTTTTACAGAATGTATAATGGCTTCCTGCACAAATAAAAACAAGTTTCTGCGGCAGTGACCTCGTGAGTCATTTGACTGAATGGTGCTGTCATGGATGTGTGTCCATCACAAAATGTAAATTGTGAATAAATTCCGTGTCTGAGTTACACTGAAAAACTGCATACACAGAAGACATTAAGCTGCTATAAATTCAGTGCATTGTTCTATAATGCAGTGATTACAGCATTTTTTTCTGTTTTTGCAAGTGCAAACAGGAGATCAAAATTTCTATTAGTATTGACTGATACTTGGTCTCATCCATCTATACGTTTTTCAATATATGTGTTGCTCATATTTAAAGATAGATGTTTCTCTGGCATTACTGAGTGTCTAACATGGATTACAGCAAAATTTTCAAAATTAAGCCCATTTACTGCTTTTTCTGCCATTGCTGCATACCATTTTAAATGATTTTGTGATTATTCAGAATATCAGAGCTTCCAAAATTTGATTTTCCCTTAAACGTTGCAGTTTTGTTCCATTCTTCTTGTTTTCCACTTAATAATTTAAAAACTTGGAATGAATGATTTAAATATGAGTCATGTGCATGATGAACTATTCAGTGTATTAGGAACACAGATGTTTACTGACATAAATTATTGACATCATTTTGGGATGAACTTTGTTATAACCTTGAAGTGAGCAAGCTGATGGAGAATATGAATTAATGTATTTTCTGTAGCTCTGGAACATCCTCCTCTAAGGAAAGCTGCAAAAGCATTTTAAAAACAAAACTTTAAGCTCAAAACTATCTAAATAAATCAGAAAACATTCCCTGTCTATGATAAGAACTAAAATGGGTTCATCTGTATTTCAAAGAGAGAGAAAAAGAGAAAGAAATCCAAATGGTTTTTTGTTTTAGTGTGTTTATCAGAAAAGAAAGGTTGGTCTGAATAGGCTATTGTTAGTAACAAGCTTTGCTTCAAGTCAATAAATAGCTGAGTTGTTATATCATGTAGTTTCAGTTCATGAATTGTGCATCTGTTTAAGTCCTGACAGACTGAGAGTGCGTGTTTGGATGCTGCAAATGTTTCTTAGCTCACAATTTCACTTTTTGAAAAAGAAATGAAATATAGCTTCAATTGCTAAAGGAGAGAAATCAACATGAGTGTTAGGATAATTAGGGATATTTAGCAGTGTAGTTTATCTCAAAACTGTGAATGACGATGAATCTTGCAAGTGAAACTTCCCAGACTCTCTCAGTTTTATTCAATATAATATCTAACTCCTACCAGTGTATTAGATTGAAAGGTACAACCAAGAAGATTTCAGGTGATTATCAGCACCTTTGATCTCTTCATGCATCTCTGCAAAACCATTTGATGTTTGGTGGAGATCCAGCAAGAACCAAAGGCAGCCTATTTTCTAAACAGCAGAGACTGATCTGGAAAAGGTCAAGCAGAGAAAATGGATAAATACAGAAGCAAGTATCACATTAAAAATCACATTTTCCTCTAACTGGCTAAATGAACATTTCTGAAGCTATTTTCTCTGTTTCACAATGCCTTAATGAAAGTGAAATATAATGTGCAAAGAATCGTGGGTGTAGCTTTTTACTTCCTGGCTTTGACATTTCTGGCAGTTCATTACTGCTAAATATTTGTGAGCATTAATGGCAGTCAGAGCTCCAGAAACTGCCACCCGGAGGTAGATAGACCCAGAGTTACGAGTAGCACAGCATTCAGAGCAGCACTGGAAGGTATTTTAGTGCCAAGTGCCATGGATGAAGTTAGCTGGAACTTCACATTTGATCTCTGTCCCTGGGCTCGTTGAAGTAACTTCCCAGGAGGATGGGGCAGTGTACCAGCACCCGGTACCGTCGGGAAGGTGGTGGCGTTGGAAGGAGCGTGGAGGAGGAGGAGGATGCTGGACACCCGCCACTGGGATGGGTTTGAGTTTCCGTACGCAAGCCCGTAGTGGGGAAACATCCCAAAACAAACAGTGGAAACAATGTGAAAAGGGAACAGCACCACACACACTCAGATCCGTAGCGGTCATGGACTGAACAAAATGAGACAAGGCAGTCACAGACACCAGACTGAACAAAATGAGACAAGGCAGATCCATAGGTTGTGGGGAGCACAGGTATTTTCAAAGATGCTGCAGCTGGCCTGCAATCATATAGTTCCTTGCTTAAATGCCAAGCCCCATACACATCTTCTCCAGCTAATTCTGGCCACATTTGACAACGAAGGATCTCAATGGTAAATAAGTTCCCACCAGTTTCATTAAAATCAGTGTAGAAACAGAAAAAAAGAAGAAAGAAGAAGAAGAAAAGTAACTCTTCCCCTTACTTCCTTCATTGAGAGAATGTTGTGGGGTTTGCTCTGCAGGTGCCTGGGGTGCGTGTCCTGGCAAGTGCAGAGCCCTGAGAAGTCCCTGCGGGCCAGGAGTCAGTAGCAGGGCAGGGATGGGGAAACTGGGAGGATCCTGAGTATGTGTCAGCTCTAGGGAGCCTGTGGGAATACGGCCTTGTGTTGGGCCTGTCTAGGATGGAGTCACCTTTCCCTGCAGCAGCCCACACAGTGCTGTGCTCTGCACTCGTAGCTGGAACAGCACTGGTATCACTCCAGTGTTGTGCCTATTGCCGCATAGTGCTGGCACCGCATCAGGACTCCCTCCAAGCCCCCAAGAGCCAGCAGGCTGGGGGTGGGCAAGTGATGGGGAGGGGACATGGCCAGGGCAGCTGACCTGAACCAACCAAAGGGATATTCCATAACACCTGATGTCACACTCAGCAGTAAAAAGGGGGGCTCTCGTGGGGGAGGGGACTGCCCTCCTGAACAACCGCTACGCGTTTTGAGGCCCTGCTTCCCAGGATGTGGCCAAACATCGTTCATTGATGGGAAGTAGAGAATAACTTTTTTTTTCTTTCTCTCTGTGCTTCCGCACGGCCTTATTGTTTCTTTTGTTTCTTTTTCTCCCCATTCCCTTTCCCTTTAATTACATCATTCTCATCTCAAACCTCGAGCTCTTTGTGTTGTATTTTCTCCCCCTTCCTCTTTGAGGAGGGGGGGGAGTGAGAGAGCGGTTGTGGTGGAGCTCGGCTGCCCACCCGAGTAAAACCACCACAGGCCTTACAAAGACTATTGCTATGAAATTAACGTTTTGCTCATTCTGTTGATCTTGAAGAAATGCTGCCTTCATTCAGCAATGGTAAATCCTAAGCACAGAGGAAAAACAAGTATCCTCCAGGTGCCTGAGTGTTTGTAGCAGACACCTTCAGAAATAATGACCTTCACTTCGTCGTGTCTCTCATTTTGCCCTCCACAGATGAACTTTCTGTAGGCTGCGTTTTGGAGCACAATCCTATATATGCTATTTCACGTTGTGAAAACATTTGGCCAACAGACATGAGCATATTTATTTACATAGTTATATATTGGCTTAAAATGTCTGTTAAGGATATGCTATATTTAATCACATTTCTGAATATGCTGTTCCAACAGCTGCTGTCTTAATTCTAAAAGGGAAGAAAATATCAGTCCTAAGGTGGTCAGATGACGCGTAAAATGCACTTTCTTTCCTCCCGTAGCTGCATATACCATGGGTCTGCAGAATGGCAAATCCACTTGGTCCTTCCTAGTCATATGTCAAGATATGGACATACAGAGGTGCTCCACAATGTTTGGCTCTCACTGTAGCCCTAATTCCTGTACTGCACCTGCTGGGTGCAGTTTTGACCTATATTTAGATTATTTCACATTTACAGAAAATATTGCCATGCTGGCAATATTCACTGAAAACTAAAAACAATGAATTTACACTCAATAAGGACATTGCACTTACAATAAGGACATTTTCAGTATAGCAGCAGGAATACTAGGCAAGATTGGTATGATCTAGAGTTCTTTATTTATAATTTTAGAGTTCTTTATTTATAATATTTTATTCTTAGAAGGCATGTGCTTCAAAAGTTGTTCTTTAAGAAAATGATAGTAATAATAATCAGATTTTCAGATTAGTTATTTGATCACAAATTCAGTCCTTCCTTAGCAGTTCTGGAACAATGCATGCCAGAATCTGGGTTTACAGTAACATATGTTAGGAAGGAAAAAAAAAATAGCTCAGATACAGAGGGACCCAGGTTTGATGATATGCGACCTGACTTTCTGGTGCCCAGCTGGGAGACAGAAATTTGCAGTCCTGAGTTATTCACCTAAATATCCTGTATAGCTAAGGGATGGAGTCAGGCACCTGGCTGTGGGATTTACAAGAGCCAAGTGCCAAGAAGAAGGATGCACAAAAAATGCTGAAATAAGGGATGTGTCTGAAGTTGCTTATCTCCTCTCCCTCTCAGATTTGTGTGCCTGTGAAAGAGAAGGACTTCCCTCTTAGTCACTTCAGTTGCTGCTTGGGCATGAATGGCTCGTTTACTCTTTTAAAAGAAAATGCCTACCAGTAGTCAGGTAGCTCCTCACCTTTTATGTAGTGCAAGTGATGGGTGTCACCCAACAGGGATGTTCATTCAAAAGATTTTGGGTTAACAGCAAGCCTTTGAACTCTGCTTTGTGCTGAGATCATTGTTGTTGGTACAGGATAGCAGCGTGTAACTATCCCTGATCTACAAAGGATTTTAAGCATCCAGAAAACTAGTCGGAGAATGCCTAAACACAGGTGAAGTAAAATATCTGCTGAGACACTCACCTCATCCAAGATAAGAAGGCCTCTGGGAATATGCATTAGATGTACTTTAGGTGCCTAAATAACTTTACTGATGACAGCTTAGGTGCCTTTCAAGTATGCATGCCACAGGCAGAATTTTTGTGACTCACTCACTTGAATTCAGGCATCTCCATTCTGCCTGAGCTATGCCATAGGCACCTAAAGGCTTTTGGAATCTTCTCCTAAGTTATTTGAATTTATAAAAATGTCTTGTCTCAAAAGTATGGCAAGGATTCAAACTGCTTCTTGTTTTGCTATGTGAATGAGTAGGAGGTGATGTTTTAAATTTTTCTGTATTGCTTCATAGTCTTTACATAATTACCAGAATAGAATTTAAATTCATCCAAAACTTTCAGTCTCTTCCAAGGCATGCATTGATTTGACCACAGGTGTATGCTGTACAACTTAAAACAATTAAGACAATATCTTAGGACTTCTACACGTTTTCTTTGCCAACCTCTTTATTTTGCAAATGTGATTGTGAGGCCAGATTTTTGTTATCCCAGAATACTGTTTCAGATAGCATCTAGACACTGTTCTGCATGTTATACCTGACATTTATACTTTATTTGCCAGACAATCACCCTCATCTGCTGCAACCCTTTTTAAAATTCCCCCCAGCAATGGGAACTTTGCCATAGTGTGAAAGGCGGCTCAGAGTGAATGTGCAGGTTTACAAAAATTGGAAAGTAGCTCTCTCTTTTGTCTCATGAAAAGTGTTTTTTTCACTACGACTGGGCGCTGCAACTTGGGAGTTGCAGTTTTAATGGTGCACTGACAACAAAAGCTTATCAGCTATGCAGAGCAAGACTGTGCAGTCTAACCAGGCTCATGCTAGAAAGCCTGGAAAAATAAACCCATTGCACTAGCCTAAGATTTTACCTGTTTTACAGCGGTCCCATTTAATAAATCCTCTATGTTGTTGTCCTGTATGGGCATTTGGCTGGTGGCTGTAGCTATATCAAGGTGATTTATTACTGCTAGTGCCACATCCTGTTGGATTAATGTCTAACATTACCTGCACTGGAAGTCAGACACACACCAGAAAATACGAGCTGTACTACATCTACTCCCAACTCACATATGAGTGGTACGTCATTCCACATTCGTCGCGGCGGTCTTATTGCGAAGGCAGTAGGCAATGAACGAAGAGGGAGAGCATTGAGGTGTGCATGATGCTGACTGTCAGGGAGGCAGAGGTCTGGGGGCGGGCAGGAGGCTGCTCCCCCCTGCGCCTCTCCTGCAGTGGGCACGCTGTGGTTGAGGTATCACAAGGTGGTGCTCTTGTACTTACGGCAAACTATCCAGTAGCCAAGGCTTGAGGTGCCAGAGACTCTCATTCAGTCTTGTCCTACCCATAACAAGTTGGACTAAGCAGCACCATTGGTGGTTAAAGGCCAGCAGAGACGCCTGGTGAGCACAGACATGGCTATCTTGTGCATCTCCGAGGAAGGAAAGAATAAATGCTGTATCTCACAGCCGTAGTGTGTGTTATGACACTGCATTCTCTTCCTGGTGCCTCATCAAGAGACTTTCTCTTGATCAGCCATCATAAAAACTGGGCTTAATGCTTCTTTGGCTTTTATAATTCTCCAGTGGGAAGAGAATTAGTCACAAAAGATCTGCTGTGGAGAATATGTATCCACCTATCTCTTTCCATCCTCTTTTAAAGCTGAGACCACCACTCTCCAGAAACAAAATATTCTGCCATATTGGTGTGTGATACATCCCATTTATATCAGAGTACTCATCTTTTTTTTTTTAGCCAAGCTGGACTCCATTTGTATTTCACTTTCTACATTTCTCGCTTATCCATTGTCTTTTCTCCAAGCTTCTTGCCTGCCAGGAAGACACATTAAAGAATTTGTAATATCTCTGTTATTGCATGTACAGATCTAATACCATGACTCTAGAAATCCTGAAAGGATGATCTCAGAGAAAAATAGAAGGATTGTGCATGTCCCAGCAGCTCTGGGACTATGCTTAAAGACGTTCTCCCTCTACTCCACTCTGGTGAGACCCCACATGGAGCCCTGCATTCAACTCTAGGGCCCCCAGCACAAGAAGGACAGGAACCTGATAAAGCGAGTCCAGAGGAGGGCCACAAAGATGATCAGAGGGCTGGAGCACGTCTCCTACAAAGACAGGCTGAGGGAGTTGGGGTTGTTCAGCCTGGAGAAGAGAAGGCCCCAGGGAGAACTCATTGCGGCCTTACAGTACCTAAAGGGGCCTGCAGGAAAGCTGGGGAAGGACTCTTTGTCAGGGAGTGGAGTGACAGGACAAGGGGGAATGGCTTTAAACTAAAAGGGGGGAGGTTTAGACTAGACATCAGGAAGAAATTCTTCCCTCAGAGAGTGGTGAGGCCCTGGCACAGGTTGCCCAGAGAAGCTGTGGGTGCCCCATCCCTGGAGGTGCTCAAGGCCAGGCTGGATGGGGCTTTGGGCAACCTGGTGTGGTGGGAGGTGTCCCTGCCCATGGCAGGGGGTTGGAGCTGGGTGGGCTTTAAGGTCCTTTCCAACCCAAACCATCTTGTGATTCTATGATCACCATAACTCTCTGAGATTTCTAATGAATTCTGCATGCCGAAATTTTAGCTACTTCTTAAATATTTCCGTATCACTCCAGTGAAGTCAGGCATTCAGTGGAATGCTGCTGTTCTCCACACTGCACAGACCAGTAATTCAGATGCATGCAAATAAAAACAATACTAACTTGTACAAGCTAGGTACAAAGTCTCATATTCTAACAAATGACTGTAGTAGCCATTGTTGACAACATTGCTTCAAAGAAATACAGAGAAAGTTTGAGCTTGCTGTGGCATTCTGGCAAATAAAAGGAAATATGTTAAGAACAAAGCAGCTTTTCTCTCTCACTCAATAGCATTGCTTATTCTTATGACTGTCCCAGTCTGGTTTTAACACCAGTGTGACAGCATGTGCTGTCTTCTCTTGACAAGCTTTCTCTAGAGGAAGGAAAAAATTGCTTGTATTTTCTGTGATCTTATCCTCTGAGGACACTGGAAAGAGCTGCGCACAACATGTTCCCCACTTGATAGGAAAGACAATGTTAATGGTGGTGCCACTTCTATTTTGCCATCTACTGTATTCCATAAATGTGGCTGTATTGACAAAAGCACCCTGCAGCAATAGTGTTCAAAATAAAGCTGAGGAGAAAAAAAAAAAAAAAAGTATATTAGTATATTAGAGTATTAGTGTAATAGAGTATATTAGTAACAAAGTTTTCCAATATAATATAAAGCTCAAATAATATATCACGGATCTTAGGGCATCTGCCACACACTTTTGCATTCCAGGTTAAGGCTATAATTCATAAAAAAGACTACAGCATTCAAGTATGTATGAGTGTACAAGTAGTATCGTTCAAATGACCTTGGCTGTCCCTGAATGTGTAGTATTGAGGAATTCCACCTCAGGGTCCCTCATTAGCTTCTCTTTGCAATTTCTTCTTATTCCTCTTCTTGAATGCCAGTCCTTCCAATTCACCAAGGACCCCTACAATCAAGCCTTTCTCTTCCGTTTCCACATCACAAATCAGACCTTCAGCCACCCTCACAAAACATCTGAATTTCCATATTATGTTCTCATCATTAATGTTCAGATTCCTACATGCGTGTCACTGAGGATGTGATCTGAAGGTAGTGACATTGCACAGATGTAAAGGTATAGAAGTCTCTGCACGTGCCTCTTCTGCAATGCTACAAGGACTGAAAGCTAAAGCATAGTGTTCACTCTTCTGGGAAATAGTTATCTCCTGTCTAATTTTATATTTATATATATATATGTATATAATTTTCATCTCAGTTTTGTTTGTATTGTTGGCAGTTTGGCGTAAGCATTGAATTTCAGAAGATTTTAAACTGTTCAAGTCATTAGACAGGTTATATCTTTTTTAACTTTTATTTGCTGCTCATTCATAAGATAAAATGGCTCGGTTTTGCAGCTTTTACGGAGATACTAAGCCTCCATAATTCTAATTAAAGTCAGTGGTTAGCACATGTTTAATACTGAGTATTGGCTCTGACATGACTGACACAAAACTTCATAATATGCAAACTGGAGGTGAAGTGAAAAGCTAATAATGAACTATTTGCAGATGTTTATGCAATGCAGTGCTAGAGCCAAATGAGGATTCAAGTAAACTAAGGTACCAGCAGTAAAATAGTCACATCAGTGCCCTTGCCTCCTTCAGAGTCCCTGGGCCTAGTATACTGCCTAGTATACAGCCGTCCAGCTTTCGGGGAGCGTTGTGTTAACACAGTTATATTGCCTCTATTGCCTTAACCACCTTGTTCAGAAAAATGGACAGCACTTATCGTTGTGTCAGGTTATCATCTCTCTTGGTGGACAAGGGGAATGTGGTGGATGTGATATAGATTGACTTTAGTGAGGCTTTGGATGCCCACAGCATTCTCATTCAGACTGTCAGACTGGTTGGAGCTTGGCTACACCATTGGGCTCATCGAGGGGAATCAGTGGTGGCTTGGTGCTCAGCTGCAGTCTGGTAACACAGAGAGTACCTTAAGGGGTTGGTGGTGGGGTACATATTGTTCAATATGTTCCTAACTACCTCAGCCATATTACGGAGTGAACACACCCTTAGCAAACTTGCAAAGCTGGGGGGACAGTTTTTGTTGACCAGTGTAGTTTAGTTTAGCATAACCTTGAGAAACTTGAGGACTGGGCCAAAAAGGCTATGAACTCCCCACTTCTCCTTTAGCAAGAAGGGCAAAGTCCCACATGGGTGGCAGAATAATTCCTGCACTAGTACGGGCTGGAAACAACTGTCTGAGTAGCAGCCTGGTCCCACTGAAAAGGACCTGAGGCTCCAGGTGCCAAGTTGAATACATGCCAGCAGTGTACTCTCATCAGAGATGAGGCAGACTGCTTCCTCAGCTCCATTACAAGGAGCATGGCCAGCATAACAAGGGATATTATTATCCCCTCTGCTTGGCACCAGTGAGATGACATCTGGAATAACCTGTCCAGTTTTGGGCCAAAAGCACATTACCTGAAGGTGATGTCAAGGTACTTGAGATGAAGAGGAGACCAGGAGGTGATCAAATAGCAACCTACAACTGTGCAAAGAGGTAACACAAAGGCTACAGAACCAAATGTTTCTTGGAAGTAGGAGATGCCCAGATGCAGAAGAGCAATGACCACAGCTTGTGTCTTGAGAGATTCAGGCTGGAGATTAGGAAATGGTTTGGGAAACTAATGACCACTGGAAGAGGTTGCCAAGAGTAGTGGTGGAATCTCCATCCTTGGAATTAATCTTGGAAATTTAACTAGGAAAAGCCTGGCTGACCTGAACTAGTGCTGGCAATAGTCTTGCCCGAGAGGCAGGTTGAACCAGAGACCTCCAGAGGTCCGTCCCATCCAACCAGCATTTCTGTAAGCCTATGATCTCTCCCTAAGAGTGCTCTTCTGGCAAGAAAATGATTATTCTTCCTCCAGTAGTCACGGAGGATGATTGGGCAGTATGTTTTCCCTGTATATTGCAAGCAGATACATGCCTGAAATGTGCCATTGCCAAGAAGATGTTTCCACTTGCCAAAAAGAGAAGAGCATGACATGCTCAGTGCCAAAAAAAAAAAAAAAAAAAGAGAGAGAGAGAGAAATCCATATGATCTTGGCAAGCAGAGTACAGGAACCTAGGGCTGGCACTCTGCTAAGGCAACCTCTTCCCCTCCTTCCCTCCAGATCAAAGGCAGAGATAGTTCAGCTCTGCTTGGAGCATGGCTAGGACAAGCTTTGCCCACAATATGGTGATGAGAGTGAGACTGATCTGTGCCCATTCAAAGTTTTTAAAATACTGGTGCTTGTAGAACAGGGAGATTTTAATTTTACAACCATGTTTGAGAATTTCAAATTTTGTTCAATTTTTTTGATAGGATTAGAAATACAGCTACAAGAATGAGGATCCTTTAACAGCACAGTCTCTGGCTCAAGGGAGCACATGAACAGCAACCTGGAGCTCAGTGACTAAACTCCAAAATGCAACTCGGTGTTTGCTTTGTGAGTGGGGCTCAAAGGAAGTTGAATGTGAAACTAAAACCCTGCCACTGGGAAGGCAGGGAGGTTGAAGGGTCAGTGCTCCTCTGTTGTTTAGAAAACTGTATGTGAAAACATGACAGGGAACAATGGCTCATTTGCTCTGGGACAGAGATCAAGGAGGAGATGAATGGACACAGAACTTCCTAAAGCCAATTGATTCAAGTGAATTTTTTATGCAATCGCTTTCCAGAGTGTTTCTGCTAGATACAGAAGCTGGTGCTATAAGAATCAAGAACACTATATAAAATGGAATAATGTACAACAGTTCACCATAAAGTATAAAGAATAATAATATCCATTCTGCATTAGTGATGGAGAATGGGCCTCAGAAATAATTGGGACCTATGCTTTGTTCAACCCCATGAAGTCACGTTGTCTCACTTCTCCTGCCAGTACCACTATTTTGATTAGACTAGGTAAGAAACATGACATCTTTCTCTTGTGTATCCTGGCTCCCTTTCATTTCTAAGAGCTTTATCCTGTACACAAATTATCTGAGAATGAAATGGTTGTCCTCTTTGTTCAAAGTTGCACGGTATGATCTCTTAGACATTATATTCATTCTTACTGTTGTAGCTACCAATCTCAAATAAGCCAGAATATATATTGTTGCTTTTGTGGATCAGAGAAAACACAACCATCAAGAGGTGCACAGAAAAGAAATTTTCAAGAATGCTGCTTCCTGGAGCTTTATAATTAAAGAAAGATCTTATCACCAGCAACAGAGCATCTGTCACTATGCAGGGAAGTTTCTTCAGTTTTGTGTTTCTTTGCAGGTTTCATTCTGAATTTTCAGTATCTCAATACTTTTTAAAACTGGTTTTGGAAAACAGTGCCACTCTTGTGAAGCCTTTTAAGGCAGACAGGGCAACATCTCAAGGCCATCATTTCTGTTTTGGGGGTGCAGAAGGCTTTTAAACATGAGTCACTGAAATACCTTGTTTTGAGTCCAATCTTCAGCAATGGGACAGTGCTATAGCCGGCAGGGAGATAGGGTGAGGATGCAGTAAGAGTAACATTCAGCCCATAAAGTTTTCTGCTTGCTCTTAGAAGGCAACATTTGCTCTTTGAAGGTCACAGTTAACATCTGAGCAGGACTGACATATATTCTCCTGTTTATGGAGTTCATAGCCCTTGTTCTAAGACAGGGAACCCTCTCTTAATGATTTTTCCAGCATTCACTTGAGAAAAAGAGATGCATCATTTGGCAGGATATTGATTTCTGCCTGCTTACCTCTCCCAGACCCACACCTCTCTCCCTTGGGCCCAGACACTATTAATGTATCTTCACCTCAAGCTCCCTGTGTGACATTTCAGACACTTTCAGTACCTCCAACACCTCCACTCTTCCTTCCCTCCTACTGTGGCCTCTGGAGGAGGCAGCTTCAGTGAAAGGGGGTAGATAATAACTGGATTTTATTTAAAAAAAATAAATAATAATAATCCTGATAAGTGTATTGGGTAACAGAGGAAAAATATGCTATGAGAAGTACATTTCATAAGAGCAGTGAATACATCTTTTAGCCCTATAAACCCTTTCCCGATAATATGTCCTTACCTGTTGTATCAGGACAATAAACTGCATAGTATTTTGAGTTGAGTTGTATAGAAATTGAATTCCAACTGTGCTATGGTAGCCAATGCAGTGACAATGCCCAAAGCTTCCTCTCATTATATTGTGCATAATTTAACCTTGAGTGAGCTGCAGGATTTAAAAGGGGACTTGTGTGATTCCTTGTGCCAGAGAAGACGTGACCTAACCATAGCATCCAGCCTGAGGGACTCAACGACGGCCCAAGCTCACATTTCTGTGAGGTGACCCGCTATCATCACAGAGTGGATGTGAAACAACATATTTCAGATCATCCCAGAAAACTTAGATAAAAACTTTGTTTGTATTTTGGGCGTGTCAGAGCACCTAATTTTAATATAACTTAGTCAGAAACCTAATGAAGAGATGTTTCTTTAAAAATTACAGAAAAAAAAAATCATGTTGGTATTTCCTTCTGTGAATACTGAAAATTTCAACTTCTATAGTACCGAGTTGTGATGAGAACAAATGGTGAAATGTCAAAGTATCCCACTGGATAAAAATGTTTTCTTTCTCAGCTGTGCTCTTTGGGAATTGAATGGAATGGCATGTCTCTATGCTCATTTTTCACAATATCTGTACGCCCTGAGACTGCTGGAGTAATTTTAAAACAGACCTTTCAATCCAAAAGTAAAATTGGCATGTAGCCTTTTGATTCAGTTAACAGATGGTGTATGGTATTTATGAGAACAGTTGTTAAATGCTTTATAGTGTGACTCACCAACTGATAGCTGCATATTAATGGAAAGTGGACGGCACTATCACATTTACAAGTGCTGGATTGTTGAGCGGAGCTGGGGGACCTGATTTACAGAACCAGTTACCCTCTTCAGTTCAGTCTAGATTATTTGGATTCCTTCTCTAAGTACTATTTTTATGGGGCTAGATCTGCTAACCTTACTGCAAAGATGAAGATCTTTTAAACCAGAACTTAGACCTTAGTTTCGAGAGTGTGGGGGGGGAAATGGAGCTCAGCAGTTAATTATGCTTGTTTTTTAGAATTAGTTTCTGAGCTGGGTGATTCTTCTAGTCACTAACTGAAAACATCTAGAAAAATGATAAAAAATATTTATGATGATAGTATCATTATATGATATATCAACTGTTCAACAGACTGGTCAGAAAGCATTCCTATCTTTTCTTGGTATGAGTTATTAAGAATTTTAGATATAAATTCATTTTGCCCTTATTCACAGTCTAATGGAAATAGTTCTAGAGCAATGTGATCGAATTCAATTCAGGCATTCTTTTAAAATCCTTGCTATGAGGTTTTTAAATGAAGTACTTTTTCTATCAGTTATTTCAAGAGCGGGAAAAACCACTGAAAGCATGCCACACATTTCATCAAATTGCAAGGACCATAAAACAGGCCTAAACCACAAGACCCTACAAATTACTGGAAAGACAACTAGCTGTCATTGTTAAAGCACTTATATCATTGCCTTTATCTTGAGTTTGTTAAGGTTGCTTTAGTTTGCCTTTGAATGGTAAAACAGCCTTAATGGAAACGTTGCAGCAGAAGTGACATTGGTGGCACCATTACAGCATGCTGTAGTTCATGTGAATAAAATATAAAAAATATAAAAAAGCCCTAATATAAGCTCTAGGATAAGATTACAGGCCTTGTTCTCTCCATCCCGTGTTGCACTGACAGACTAGGGCCCGAAGGGAATAGCCTCTGACAGAGTGCCGTACAGAAGGTGCAAAGTTTGTCCTTTTTCCCAGGATCTGGTAGAAGCCAAATGCCACCGATCACTCAAAATACACCAGACTGTGGGCAGCTTCTAGCTGTCCCCTGATTCTTCGTCTATGCAGGAATTTCACTTATCTAAAGTTACGGTCTGGATTTAGGGGCATCGAAGCAAAGGGGGAGGTGGGGAAAACAGTCTGGGGCAACGCCAGAGGCTCCCGACAAACCCAGGAGAGTTTTAACATTCTTCTGCTGCTCCCATGAATAATCAAACCTTATTTAAACCGTCTGGGGATTTTATTTTCCCCTCCTTCAGCTCCCACTAAGCCTTAGTAAGTATAGTGAGATTCCAGTGGGATCTTTAAGAGAGTAAAGTGCTATTTGTGCCATAGGCAACCACTCAGCGTCTGGTGGCAAAGGTTGGAGAGAACGCATGTAGTAATCATGGGATATTGCAACACACGTCTCTTTACTCAGGAGCCTGTTTGCACTTTGGCCACAGGGTAACGCTGGGAAGATACAGGCAGAGAGACGGCTCTCATGTACCAACCTTCTGACCACTGACCCAGCAGCTGGCTCCCGAATCGTCCCCTGGGACTGGTAAGGGCTGAAGCAGAGCCGAAACAGAGCCGAAGCCCCTCCTGGGCTTGGTATTTTGTCTGCAGACACTCCACCTCTCCGTCAATGGTGCAGCTTGAATTCCCAAGTACCACTGAAGGCCTGGTCCTGAGTCCAGACAACTGTTTGGACACACATTTACCTGCGTGTCTGGGTGGCCTGATGTGAGTCAGTGGGTTTGTCTGAGACTGTGGGATATTAGTGTGCTCGACAAAAGAGAATGCAAAAGTTTGAGATATTAGGGTTTCAGTACAACTCTAGTCATCCAAACAAATGTAACCAATAAAAAGAAAGCAGTATGAAGTTTAGAGCTGGACAGCTCAAATACAAATGTGCCTTGAACTCTCTTTAATATGCTTTTAATTTCAGTCAACCATTGCCCTTATTAAAAGAAAAAAAAAAAAGAATAAACAATTAAACTACCCTCTGCTGTCTTTTAAAAACAAGCAAAAACTGCAAACTCTACAGGAAAGAGCAGCAGAAATAGAGGGGCTGGAGGAACTGATGAGGGAGAAAATACATAGAGCTTGGCTAAGCAGTGGCTCACAGACGACGTGATAAGTCTACAAATATTTGCAGGCTGTAAATACCAAGGACAGGAATTCAGTACAACACAGCCAGGCATAATCAGGACTAAGAGGAAAGGAAAAAAAAATATATATATATATAATGTGAGTTGGGGAAAAAGAGTTGCCAGTGAGATGCAGTAGGCCTGGGAGTTAGCAGATGGCACACACATCCTGAGGGGAGCCACGCCATGCCTGTGAGGAAATAAGGAGAGGGAGGTGACAGGGCTGTACATCTCGAATTGCTGCAGCTTCGTGGCTGGTTAAATCCCAGCCATTAACATACACATGCGTAGCTCGCAGCAGCTGGCTGGGCTGGGTGTTTAACAGAGGCGTCCCCAGCTGGGAACGTGGAACAAGCCTGCTCCTTGTTGCAGATCTGGGAAAGGCCTTACCCACCCCAAAGACGTCGGACACGCTCCTCCCCGCCCGACCAGAGGCCGATAAAAGAAATTACTCTGCTAGGGTCCTCGGCTCTGGCTGACTGACTGAGGGCTGTTTCCTGCTCTGGGCCTGCTGGCCGCAGCATCTCGGAATGGGAAATGCCTCCCAGAGCCCGGCGGGGACGTGCTGGTGCTGACAGAAGTTCATTTCGGCAGGAATTTTTCCTCTGAGAAACTGGTGGGTTCTGGGGGTGGAAGAAGGCACTTCGTCGAAATTTTTAATCAGCGTTGTTATACCCGCCATGAGAAAAGCACTGTAAAATAATTCTTTGGTGAGTTACTAACCTGCTAAGCTAGAATTCAGAAACAAAATTAATGTCATTGAAAACAGCAAGTTATTCACAGACGAGAGCTAACATTTCTCATTACAGCCAGCCCACTCTGTAAGCTGCATCATTTGTGAAAACAAGGCTATTTTATCAAATGAAGCCACTCGGGTGAATTAATACAAAGAGCACCGAGGTCAGCATGGGAGCAGAGGTGGCATGGCCTCCAGGCCTCGTACTGCAGGGGGAAGAGGCACAGCTTTAGCCCTGGTGTGTTGACTACTTTCCCTTCGGAGCACGTTGTGACTTGTAAATAAGCTTCCAGAAGTGAAACCAAATCTACAGGTGTTAGTTCATCCCATTCACGTATGTATGGTCTGATCTGTGACTTAGTGCGCTGCATTACTGCTACGCTTTCAAGGCGTATTAATGTACATGCATTCTTTTAAGCCCTTGTTAGGAGCGAGGGCTTAGCACTCAGCCAGCCAGAAGGCTGTGGGTGTGTGTCTCCAGGTAGGGTTTCTAAGTAGTTTTAATTTAAAAGTCATCAGGTTAAACAGATGAAAAAAAAAAAAATGACCTCTCTCACTAACTAACAGGCATAAAGCAAAGCTGCGTGCGGCAAAGCGGGGAAGCTGTGTGTGGAGACAGAGAGGAGCAGGGAGCGCACAGGCAGCCAGCGGTGAGGCAGCAGAGAGCCCGAGCTTTCAGGGAAAAGGGAGGAAAAGGGAGGAAAAGCCCCAAAAGGCAGACCCTCAGACTGCAGGGGCACTGCTGGCCCTGGCATGTTAGGAGGAGAGGCTGCGCTGTGCCAAGGATTTTTCCACCTGCATGGTTTTTGAGGGTTGAGGCTTGGAATAAAAAGCCGTAAGTGGGATGAGGACAGTAACTAAGCAGAAAAAGTGAAGCAATTAATACATGGCAAAAGAGGGGGAAAAAGTGGAAACCACTTTTATTAAAACATCAACAAAGAAGGCTGATTGGAAAGGGACAAGTGATGTTGCAGGTGCAGCAGCACCGACGTGGTCTGGGAAAGGCTCTGCTTTTCCTCCGGCGAGGAAGGTCTCCCTCCTCCTCTCGGCCCTCCATTTCTCCTCCTGCTGTGGGCCCTGCGGGTCTGCGGAGCTGGGCAGCCCCCCGAGCGCTTTGTCTCACTGACACCAGCGTTAACGTGGCACCTCGGTCACACGGAGCATATGCTGCCTGTGACAGGCGCGCAGGGCGGCAGCTTTCCACATGTGCTCCCAAGGTCTCCCGATTGGTGTGCTCAGCAGAAGGGGCTGGTCCTTGAAGTCAGCTCCTGTGCCTATGACAGATTATATTTTTATGCAAGAAAACAAAACCAGGATATCTGATGGACTGCATTATCTTTCCAGACAGCTTGGAGCTACAACTGCAAAGTAAGAAGTTTTATGCTTAGACTTCAAAACTGTGAGTGGAATTTAAACATCAGTTTTAAACAACTACTTTTTTTTTTTCTTTCTTTTTGGTTTACAACTTTGCATGAAGTATATATATCTGCATAATAACTTTTCATTATCGAGTGAGCTGTTGCTAATTCTCCGAAGATGAAATAATTACTGCTTTGGAAAACTTCACCAAGTGCAAGCTGCATTTGCGGCTGGACTAATAAACGTGCACTGAGGAGGATGCTCTTTTCTGTGCATGCAATTAGTCTAGCTGGAAATGGTTTCAAATTATGTATGCTGCTGGAAAATGTGTTTGAGCAGGACTAGTTGTGCTGGTGGAGAATCTCCTGGGAGTTATCAGCAAATGTCAGGCTGGTCTGTGTCTCTTTGTCATGAGCGTCATTCGGTGTTTGCTTGTGTATGGAGAGGGATTAGGTTAAAACCTGCTGTTACCATTGTGTGGCACTGTGCTTGCTAGATGGAAAAGCTGGTGGTGCCAGGTGTTAGCAAGCTGGCCAATTAATGATGATTGCAGGAAATTAGTTTAAGAGAATATTGTCCACTGGGATGCAGATTTATAGAAATAATTTCAACAAAAGGATAGATAGCACTTACTAGTGCACAGGAGGCTCATTCCTGTAGCTGAAACATTAATAACCTGCCCTTTTTCACGTGTTTAAATACAAATAGTGAAATAGTTTTCCTTGGGAGAGCTGTAAGGGCTGGCATCCAGTTCAAGAGTCCAAACCTGAGCAGGCAGTTTGTGACCCCAGATTTGTGATATTTTCAGTTTCCTGTGGGAACTGTCCAATACCCTCTGTGATCCCATGCTGTTTATACACATTCTTGAGTGCAAAGAGCTGTATTTTGGAGCTTGTCTCGATTCACTTGGATGTTAGTAAAAGCTGAGATGTGTGCTTTTTAAAAAAGTAGTTTCAAATCCAGACAAGGTTGTTCCACAACTGTCTCTAGCTACCCAAAACAATCCAACACCCTTCCCTATATAAGCTATATTTTCCTTAAAAAGCAAGCAACCTCAGTATTTCTGTGCCTTGGCAAGTGCATTGCATCAGTTTATACTCATATTCTGGCAGATCCAGGTGAAATCCAAAGCTGATATGAAAAGAAAAATCAGTATCATGATATTGCTAAGGAGGTATGGCAGAAATTCCATCCCTGGTGCTTCCACCACCATTAGTCTGCATCTGGGCGCCTCCAGACCATGCAGCAACACAAACAGCATCCAGATGAGGTGTGTGCATATGACTGCGTTTCTGCTGAATTAGTCAGAACACATAACACGGGATATATACCAACTTTATACAACTGGCAAGGAGGCAATTCAATCCATCGCCAAGTACAAAGTAAATGTCAGTATTTTTTTAACAAATGAACTGCTAGAGTAAATCTATACCATTGGGGTACTCTTACATCATTGGTTGCAGAGTTTTTGTTACAGCACTGGAATCTCTAAAGGCAGATTTATGCTATCATCGAGCCATGGCTGGAGTGAATTTGAACTTATTTGAAATACAGCAATGATAAATTTCATTTATTTTCATTCCTTTCCCCTACCTTTTGTTGGTCACTACAGCTGGAACATCCCAGATTTTTCCAGTAGAGAAAAACAGAATGTTTTTCCCAAGCTGAATTTGGTATTAACAGAAAAATACACTCACACAGAAAACCTCGAGTCTCAAGTATTTCAGTCAGGGAGGCCTACTTCCTTGATGCAGAGGAAATCCTAAATGGAATAAGTCTTAACCCAAACAGCTCATAAATGTATAAAGAATTAGTGTTATCTGTTGAGCAAACTGCAGTATTTTTATTTCAATCATGTTAAAATCAAACCTGTATCAATTTTGTTTCCATTTTCTCCAATAGCAAATTAGGGTTAAAAAAAAAAAATCTTTGCAGCAGAACACCTGCATAAATGCTTTCCAGTGGCCTGTCTTTAAAGTACTGATAAAGTCTTTAAACTGAAGGGCCTCCATAATCCTTATAATGTAAAATGTTTCCTCTTCATGTGACATAGTCTGGTTCTTCTTGTTCCTTCAATTTGACAGTCTTTTCTCTATTAGATATTGCTACCTAGATAAAATGGGCCAGATTCTTAGCTGGAAAAGCGTGAATAAAGAATACCTTCGTTGTAGTGAATGACATGACCCTGGATTCATTCCAGTGTGACTGGAGTTGGAATGTGGCTCCACGTATGCAGCTGGCACCCGTGCCAGGCTAGGCGAAAAGGTAAACAACGAGATGCTGCAATTATGAATGTTGCTAGCAGGGCTGCTGCGGTGCTGCCAGCTTCCAGTTGTGCTTTCACCTGGAGCTTCTTCCAGAAGAAAAGATTAAACAGCATAATCTCAATTCTGTTCCACCAGCATTGCTTGTTTTGTCTCCTCAAACACGGTTTTGCAGAAAGGTGCTAAATCCAGCTACTTGTTGTCATATGTTGTCTAAGCCTTTGACATATGCCTCAAGCTATAAATTGCATGTGTTACTCTATTTTCTCTCCTCCTGCTCAAAAGATTTTCATTTTTTCTCAGTAATTTTAGGTTTATGCTGTTCTTTACTGGTGGTGTTGTTTTAGGAAGGTTTGTTTCTGGCTGTGAAAGTGCTCCTTTCTGTGATATTCTGGGGTGTCCTAGAAGCTGCTTCCCAATTCCTAGAGAAAGCTCTGCTTCCTCCTCTGTTTTGTGATGATAACCACACTGTTCCCATGGCCACCAACACAGCAAAATAACTCCCAGCTCTTTGTCCTGGAGAGACTAATGAGAATATTTTGTACTATAGGTGGGGCTTCCTTATGATGGCTCTGATTTCCCTGTTCTGCATGCTAGGATATTGTGGAGTTGCTGCCCTAAAGAGAGGGGAGGTTTTGTCTGGCTATCTGTAGATTCTGTCCTATCTCATGAAATTCATCCCAAAGGAATAAATTGGCCTAGTTTCAGATGGGAAAGTCAGCTCATACGTCTATTGCTGGACAGAAATTGCTGTTTTTTACCTCCATGGCTGCAGCTAAAGAACTAAATTCTGTGATATGTGCACCAACGACAGTTCATCTCTGCCATCTGGAAATGCCAAAGCTACAAAAGGATCTCCAGAACCTGTTGTGTGGTTGCTTTACTGGTTACTCTGAATGAGAAACAAAGATGGTATGTTCAGATTTTAAGGAGTTCATTGCAAATGCTATCTGCTGTGTGGATTTCCAGGGACACTCAAGTCCCTGAACATTCAGCATCACCAAGAAAAAAACACCAACGAAGTCAGTGGGCAGCCCACTCTGTAAGCTGCATCTGCCTGTTCTTCTTTGCCACTTAACAAGTTCCTGGAATTAAGGGTATTCATATCTACCACCAAAGTGGGAATTATATGAAGCTAAGGCTCAGCTGAATTGTAGTTAAAGTAGTTTCTTTTGAAGTAGTTTTTATCATTACTCAGATATTTTTATGCTATGGGGACGTGTTCTCAACAACCACACTCCATTAGTCCAAAATAACTTAGTAAATTCTGTCTGTATGGGCACAGGGTTTACCTGTAACAGAAAATATTCACATGATGTGTGCAGCTCATCAGATCTTTCAAGTTTTAGAAAATCTCATATTTTATAAAGATTTATCATGCTGTTGCATCTGGTGCTGATGACAAGAATTTATCACAGGCTATTATTTCAGAATAAGCAGTTTCAGTAGGGAACTAGAAAAATCTACCTGGTATTTTTAGCTTTAAAAAGAATATCCTGCTTCCACGTATACGTCTGTGAGATGGGGATATTTGTCATGCGGTTGAGTCAGTGAGGGTTATGAAAGGAATCAAGCAGAAGAAGAGAAGCAATGGCTTAGCACGTAAAAGAGTCCTCAAATTTAAGAAGGTTTGTGGACATAAGAGATAACTTGTTGGCTACAACACTGGTAATATCTCTGTTTTTCCAGGCCCGAGAAGTAACACACTATAATCTCATGAAATCTTTGTGAATTTGGGGCCTTTGTGTCACCTGAGAGAAGCGGTTCACAGGCTGTGTGTGAGAGGAAGGGAGTTACAAGGCAAGGGAAAGCACTGAAAAAACAGCTTTGCTAATACTACACAAATGCTTCTTGAAGCTGAGAATGAAAAAGTACAAAATCTGGCAAGGAAAAAGATGAGGGTATGAGTAAGAGTCATGTACTTCTGATGTTGTTTTTTACCCTTTGTGCTGTGTGTTTTGTGCCTTAGGCAGAATGAATAATACTCTGTTTTGAAGACAAATTAAGTTACTTTAATTAATGCATAATGCATTGTTTTGAAGACAAATTAAATTACCTTCATTAAACTGCTGTTTGTGGGCTCTCTGTAAAAAAGAAGGTGTATTCATGTACCAAAGGTCACACAGTTGTGAGAGGGATGTGCAGGGAAAGAGGGAGGTGCACTGCTGAGCAACCCACACCACGAGCTCTCCTGCTGTACCCATAGGGAGAAACCAGAAAAATTAGACGGATCCCTAACACAGTTGATCCTAAAACCTTTACGACTACAACTGGATCTTTCAACACCATTTAAAACCAGGCTGCTTAAATGCCACTTGATTATGTCCTGAAATTACAGCACTGTGAATGGCACTTCTGGCCGTCGCAAAAGCCTACCTTTTTCAACATTTTACGTACCATATAGAGCCAGCAACTGATATGGTTTAAGGTATTCTTGTCCCACGATGAGCAAAGAGCCGTTTCCCTGACATATTATTGTTGTGACAAAAACAGAAGAATTAGGTTTATTATAAACAAGGGGCATTTAAAGATCCAAGCTGTGAGTAAACAAGTAAGACTGGCTCTAATATTTCAGAGTATGGCCAAAGAAAAAGGTCTGAAAAATGTTTTGCATATTGTCTGTCATCATTTAGCTGAATCTTTAAAAATTCCAGTCTATATCTTTATACTTTGACACATATTTTTATACCTTTATATCATTATATCTTTACACTTAACTTTACATCTTCATTCCTATTGTTAATAACTAGCAGAATTTAGATTTATTAATTAAAATGCTGATTTCTGAAAACAAGTGAGGATTTACCTTTTGTGCAAATTACATCTCTAGCATGTATGTTAGCCAAGAATATGCATCTCGAAAGAAAATCCAGGCAACTAAAATTATAATAAAAGGAAACAAAACATCTGTGATTGTTAAGCACTCTCTGAAGCTTTTTAAGAGTAGCTAGAGCAAGGAGTCCAGTTTTGGGTTGAGCAGTGTTGCAAATCCACTAAACCTAACAGGAGCAGAGATAACTTATAATTAAGGTGCCCTCAAACTCTTTGTAAAGTCTTCTGAGAACTCCTTACTGTGTAATTCCTGCTTCTGAAACACTCTGCACTGAGGCACAGCAACAGCAACTGCGCACAGCTCTGGCTTGGCAAGAAAGATAAGGATGCTCAGTCCCTTGTTGTTTCAAGAGAGTAATGCTGGGAGGGAAGTCTGTGACTATATTTGATGGAATTTGGCAGGGGGTTAGATTTAAAACATTACAAAGTGCCATGAGAACTGCGATGCCAATATATGATCGGGATATCAGCAGAGTCCGACATGCCCGAACACAGGCAGCAGTGTTCAGGATGCCTGTGCTGTTGGTATTTCATCATTTTAATTGCTAGAGGTTAAGCTCTGCTGTGCCAGCTGCACGCAGGCAGTGGCACTACACCTACACGGTACGTCTGTACTCTGCAGCACTTGTTCTGCTCACAAAACATACCCGTGACCTCGGAGTATAGGTGCTTTAAGCAAACCTGCCTTGCTGCAGGGCAGAGGCAGGTTTCCACCCTGCCCACTCTCCGTGCTAAATCTGAGACCTCACTTGATCAACATGTTTTCCAAAAGCCTTTCCACAATTGCCCTCGAGGGAAGAGAAAACCTCTCGGCTGGGAAGATGTTGAGCAGGCCGCAGGTTGCACAGCCACGGCTTCCTCCCCTGGTTTTAGCGAGAGGCCAGGAGGGCACAGCCCGGCTGCAAGCAGAGGGGTGCCCAGCCTCAGCCGGGACTCCCAGGGGATGCCCCGTCACTCCTTCATGAAGCAGCTTCTCAGGGACAGCAGCAGAGCTCCGCGTTGTCCCTCAGGCACTGCTGCACTCGGTTACTCCATTGCCCCTCCGAGGAACTCAGGTGCCAAACTTCACCACCTCAAATTACGCGGCTAGAATGAGGAGCTGCAGTGCCTCAGGTGGTGGGTATCTAAGCCAGGCATGCTAATAATCACCCAGAATTTGTAATTAAGGAAGTAAAAATAACATTCCTCCACACGCGTTTTCGGCACTTGCTATGTCTACGTCCTAACGGGGATTAAACAAACAACTAGATGTTAGCAGAGGGCAGAGAATTGGATCCCAAATGGTAGTAGCATGTTTTATATAGTTTCTTTACATGCACAACTCGCATACGGTGAGGAACAGGGATTTAAAACGCTGCCAGTTTGGCTGCCCAGTGCTGAAGCAGAGAGGAACGTGCTTCTTCCAGGTCCTCAAGGGAATTTTCTGCAATATTTAAGCTGGCAGTCTGTAACCGATATATTTACTCTTCCTCGCCACTCTTCATGCAGGTATGAAGACCTTGGGATGTACATGCTGTCCCTTTTTTTATTTTTTTAATTTAGAAGTTGAGCTGCAGTTACTTTTTCCCCAAAACCCTACATTGCCAAATGCTTCCAAGAAACATCTCCGTGGAATTGTGATGCTGCTCCATACTCTTTGCAAATGTAAATTAACTAATCTTCTTGGAGTAATTGACAGAAAAGTAATTTCCCTTTATCATGACAAACAGTATTGCAGTATGAGAGTAATGACTACAATTTAAGCTGCTATGAATTGTGCATTAGGGAGCTCTAGGCCTGAATATTGCTCACAATGAAATCTAAATTGCATTTTTTCTGCATCTAGCTGTTTATAAATAACACTGCAGTTACAACCACAATAGTCATTTTTGTCACCAATTTCTTATTGTCATTGACAGTAGAAACAAAAGATCCAGCTAGCTGATGGTCAGTGCCGTAAATAAAGGTTAAAATGTCACACTCAGATTTCACTAGAAATGGAAACAAACTAAAACCCTAGGTCCAACTACAGGATAAAGTGTAAGCATCTTGAAAGCCTAAGCAAACATTTAGCAGTTTGGAACTCTTCCAATAGTTGGTAATAAGGGAAAAAAATAATATATATACATTTGCTTGCACAGGTGTGCCATCGGCTCTGCAGCCTTCATTCATTTGTAACACACTTCGTGCTTGCATCCACTGTGCAAAACCCCGTCTTGCAGTGCAGCGATCCCACTTACATCCTGTATTTACAGACAGCTTGTGGGACTGATCTTCCTGTGAATAAGGCAGTCTTGATCATGGTTTTGGTATGACTATTTTTACATCCAAACAGCATGATACAGAGCACCATCAATCCTCTCTTGGCCATGGTGTGAAAATGCAGTGCTACCCAAATGTATGAGAGAAATGCAGTAACGTGTTTTCTTTGTATATATTAAACATAGCTTTTATTGCTCTGTAATCGAGCCATTGCCCTCTTTTTTTTTCTTTCTTTTTTTTTTTTTCAATAGGAATGCAAAAGAAAGTCCTTAACAGAGGACTTAAAGAGGAGAAAGTGTGTTCAGGCAGGAGATGGGGTAAAGCAGACATACGAGATGGCATCAGAAAAACAGAACAAAGCAGGCATGGGCATTGCTATATGATGTGTGTTGGCTCAGCTAAATGGAAATGAGCATCTATTACACTTCTATAAACTAGGCAAAAATAATTAAAGGTAGAAACAAACTAGCTTCAGTGTAAACACAGGCTCTGGTGCATGCTTGTCTGTGATAATGGGATAATTTAGCCATGCAAAGAATTTTTTTTGCTGCAGTCTGTGAATTAGCTAGCATAGCTGTGTATGCAAGTTATTAAAAAAAATTATCCTGGTTTTCTAATGGCCCTCACAGGGAAGGAGTAAAGGATCTAAAAGATCAGCAGAAAAAAAAGACAGGCTGAAATAGCAACAGAGGAAAATGAATAATGTTGTGCATTCAGGACTCTTTTGCAGGTTTCTTGCAAGCGTCCCTAACCCTGTTTTCTGCTCCTTTCACCCTTTCTTACTGCTCTGCAACTTTAAGGAGTCATAGATACCACAACTGACTCATGCCTGTGAAGGAGCAAGGTGCAGTCTAAACAGCCTAAAGATGCAAGTCCCCATGCTGCCAAAAAAGCCGTAAGATCATGATTAATGGGAGAAATAGTTTCATGTGACAGCAGCCGAGAATTTACCTTGAAAAAAGGAATATTCAGTCTGAAAATGTATACCTTGAAACTGGTTGTAATTGAAAACCACGACAGTAGAGCAAATTGGAAACCTTTTAATAGTGGCTAAAATATTTTTTCTTTAAGTGAGACCAGCATAGTAGCTTCAGTCTGAGAATAAATATTTTGAGTCGAGAATTTCTTGATAGAAATCTATAATTACCTTTGCAATATTGCTGGTATCCATCTACTTAGCAAAGACTCTGACTTTATTAGCTATTTAATCATCTGAAGTACTCTATTACCAAATGCTCGGGGAGAACAATATCTCTGTCAGATTCTGCAGCTGTTGGGCTGTGTGTTTAATAACCTGTTATATTTCAGACCCTGTAGAAATTAGCCACCGAAAGTTTTCTTCTTTCAGTCAATCCCCAGATTACACATACAGCCAAATTAAATCTTTCTTTGAAGCTGGTTTCACAGCGTTTTGCTCCTCATCTGAGATTTAGATTACCTCAAAGTCTATGTCAGCAATCCGTGTTCCTCCAAAATGTTTAAAAAGTCGTGCATCTCAGGTCATGTCCTGCTGTGTGCAGCAGCTAATGGGAACTCTGCCCCGACCTCAACAGGAGCAAGGATGGGGAACTAACTCCGGGTGCCCTCCAAGTGCAGTGCAGAGCCAGACACTGTCACACGATCTGCCCAGCAGTCATATCTGGTGGTGAATGTCCAAACTGACCACAAAATGATGCAAATAAGGCCATGCCTGTCAGTGGTGGATGTAGCTCTGATGTAAATGAGAGTGCTTTATTCCCAGTCCCTCTCCCCCTTTCTCCACAAGGTTGCCTGCTGGATGGAGCCTAAGAAATGTGACTGTGAGCCAGGAAAACATTATTCCCCATGCTCTGGACAGCTCTGTGTCTTTCTCTTGGCATGTGCAGAGGACATGATGGGGACAGAACTGCAGCAGGAAAGTCCTCAGAGGTTTCGCAGGGCTTAGAAAGCATGCAAAAACATTAAAAGGCCGCGTTTCCAATTCTCCTGGTAGAGCTGCACCCGTAAGTAAATCCCACATCTCTACCTTTCTGCATGTGAGGTATCTCTGGCCAAATTAGCCAAGGAGGCCAGCTCTTCTCAGCTGTGGTTTTGGCTAACAGCTCTAGGACTGAGTCAGTGTTAAGGGCTTGCAGAGCTGAAACAGCCAAGGAATGGCTTTGATGAGCCCAAGCCTTGAACCAGTGCAATAAAGAAACAGAAACACTGGAATTCAGAACAGGGAAGGTAACCAATGGTCATCCTCATTTAAAATACCAAATTACACAGCTGAGGACTGAAATAACCTAGTATCTGGTTTGTTCCTCTGCCACTGCTGTTCTCTCCACAGCATTCCTTTGCCATGAGTTCAGCCTGTATCGTCTCCCACTATTGCTGATCCCAGATTAAGCTGGCCAAGAGGCTGAGAAGATAAGGGAAACTTCTGCTTTTCACAGACTGCAAACCAAGCGCATTTAGTGGGTTTCCCAAGCATTACGTCTCCAGGGACAAGAGGTTTCACTTACAGCATGTGGGGAAGGTTCCACAGCTGGCTGGAGGTGAGAAAACAAAATGATGTTTTTATTTTTGTGTTGTTAATGAGACATCAGGGTGGGTCTCCACAGTGGTAAAGGCAAAGGGCAAGTGAAGGTCAAGGCTATTACACAGATTTGGCAGATGTCTCCTAATCTTTCTGGAGATGATGGTAATGAGAGCAAGGAGTCTGTAACCTTACCCTTAGGGAAGACTTCCTATGTTAGGAGGACTTTTGCTTGCAGTACTGTGACTGCGCTGGCATTCAGATAGCTTAAAAGCCTCTCTTTGCTCCAAACTTACCTGCACTGAGGGCTGGGGAGATGAGATGACAACATGTAGAAGAACTAGAAAGTAGAAGGAAAGTAGAAACAAAAGTCCACACTCAAAAACTAGTGTCAGAGCATGAACAGTGCCTGGGGAGAGGATGGCCAGCTGACCTTCATAAACCAAGATGCAAAGAGCTTTGCTTTGTATCGATTTAAATGAGGTAGTTCAGAGGGTGTCTGAATACTGCAAAGAGGATGGGAGGCCAGGAGTGCTGGTGGTTTAACATTACCAGGATCTGGCCTTCGTAAAACAAGATATAAGTATAGGCAGTCTAGAGAATGGTCTCTTCTGCTGCTGCCTTGTGGGGTGCTGCACTATCACACCAACGTTAAAATGAAGGACAAAAAAATTTAAGCAATGTTTCAGTGGCATTGCATCTACCTTTAAACATACCAGTAGTCAACCTACATCACATTGATGGGCAGTCCAAATTATCTGAATTACTTCCTTTAGGAAGACTAACCAGCCGTTCACCTTCAAGGAATTGTCTGGCTTTCCCAGGTCTGGTTCCTGCACATTCTCAAAACTTCTAATTTCTGTCCTGCCTACCAGATGCTTGAACAATTTTTGTGCTTTTCATCCCCTGGATTTATTTCTATGCTGGCCTCTGTCTCCTTGTGCCTAACATATGTGTTATCATATCAACTATGGCATATCCTCTGAATTTAAATTCTTCTTTAAAGCACTTTACTGCCATGTATCTCTCCAGGGAAAACTGCCTCTTGCTCTGTTGCTTGTTTCATTTATCCCAAACCACATCCTCACCCAGGTTTGAGCATATCTGTTTCACATCTCCTTTATTTGATGTTACTTCTCAGCCCTTCCTGCTTTTCTCCCTCCTGCTCTCTTGTCTTATTCTCAGTGTTCATCTAATTTATGCTGTCAGCTCTAACAGTCAAAGATATTTGGCCCAATTCTCATCCCAGTTATAGAGATTTACTCCACAAAGTGGAAGAAAGAGAAGTTACTCTGTTATTACTGATATACCAGGGTCTGAATCTGGGACTGATTTCTTACTTTTAATTGCATTCATGATTTTGGCACTATAATAATAACCTGCTGTAATTTAGTGTTCAGTACCAAATTTAAATTTTTTAGAAGGAAGATGAATTCTGGAAAACATGCTTCTTATTTAATTGTCTGTCTAATAAACAAAGTCATCTGGAAATGGGAGAAGCTAAAGACTGTCAAGACAGTCATAAGTGGAAAAAAGATGGTATTCCCTGTTGTGTATGCTATCAAACCAAGCTGACAGACAGGCTAGCCTTAGATACCTGCAGCAGGGAAAACTTTAAAGACTGAGTTTCTTCTGAAACATTTCAAATATATTTTGAAACTTCTAATCTCAGGAAGGAGATTGGTCATTTTTAACTGGACAATGCAAAACTATTGGGGGGGAGGTATAGGGCAACACCTTCAGCTCACTGAGATCAAAATATTTTTCTAATAAATACAGGGGCACCCTAGCCTGAGCCTTCCCTAGTGCTTCTCTTTCATCTGGTATTCAGCTCACCAAAGCTAAATTTTCTCAAAGCATCACACTTTGGCTGAAAACACAGCATGGCTTCTTGCCAGATATAATGATTTAAAGATATTTGTATGCTTACTTGACTTGCTCTGAATGGACATAACTGCTGTGTTTTGTACTGTCAGCTCCTGACATTCCTGCAGCGAACTCTTTCCTGTTATGCTCCAGGTCTCCCAAACTCCTTGCCTCTACAGGTTAGGGGACACTGAAAAAATGAGTAACCCTAGAGTGTGATGACAGCTCTTGCAAAGCACGTCGTTGACTGGTGCTGATTTGAGCGACGATTGGTCTGTCAGGGAATTTAGCCTGGCCAGTGCTGCCTTGCATGCATGGGAGCTGAGTCACAGGCAGGGGGGAGAAAGTCTCCAGGGCTGCCGAAACGCCCTGCACGAGGTCCCCACACAGCTTTCTTCCACGGGACAGTAGGGAAAAAATGACGAGATACAAATAAGGGTCTGTGGGCCTTTGTAAGTGATAAAAGGACAAAGAAATACTTCTGCTGAAGCTCCTGTTGCCACTGCAGGTATCTCCGGCATGGGTGTAATCCATTCAGCTTGCAGGTCAGTGCAGCACAAAAGCCGTGGATGGGAAGCACCGGCTGACCGTCCGTGCACATTTTCTTGCAGGCTGCACCCCGGTGACCACTGACACCTGCCGTGATATGTGGCTCAATTCCTTTCCTTGCCACATCACTGCTGTCAGGAGGTGACATCAATAAAGGGAATGAGCGGTGAACTGACACAGGTATAACAGTGACCGATATTAAAAACGTTTCAAAGACATTCAGCATCTCCTGTTTTCTGTGTGGATTTGCTTTTTCTGGCTCTTCATGGTCTCCCCGACCTTGCCATGTGTCTATAAGCTGCTGACACTCCAGCCATGAGTTATGACAGAAGTTATGGATCTGTGCCGTCCTGTTTTATGATGATGATTTATCATTTGTATTACAGTCATGCCTAGAGGCCTCGAGCAAGATCAGGGCCTCATCATGCTAGTCACTGTATAAACATGTAGTAAGAAACAGTCCTGCTCTGAAAAGATCACAAACAAACGGTGGGAGGAGGAACAGAAACCCAGAGACGTGAAATGCATTCCCTAAGGCAACCCAGTGATAGTACCGTGGCCGGGCACGGCAGCACTCCTGTCCCTTGGCTCCCACCTACTTGTGTCCACACCAGCCTCCACCATCTCCTGCTCATCTATCCACGTCCTCCTCACCAGGGCTGTGCAGGGATGACACGTTCCTGCCTTGCCACGTCTCTGCCCATGGCCTGAAAAGCCCCTGAAGTCAGACACAGAGTGATAGCGGGCACATTCCTGCCTCTGCATATATATATATATATATATATATATATATATGCACATATATATATATATGCATACATATTTCTCATATACGAAAACAAGATATCTTTGGTGCTACAGCAAGACCAGAAATGTACTAAACTGAAAGCACAGAGACATACCATGGATTATCTGCATCCTAAACCCAGTTATTGGACCTAGACGTCTTTTCAGGATATGTCTAAACACCACCCTTGCTGCAATTAGGGCGATAATTTGAGGACAATGCTTTTCCTCCTTTTTAAATTGTCATTGAACTTAGTAGTGTGACCAGAACTCTTCTCTGAGTATAAATATACAGTTTTCAAAGCTTAGCCTAAAAGCTGGCTGTGTGGACTAGTATCAGTCCTGCGTTAACATGAATTAGACATTGAACATGGCATTGAAAATGTGGTGAACTAACTCTGCTAAAGTGCAAAACTACACAGGAAAGAAAAAATAAGATACAGACTTGGCCCAAAGGTTTTCAGAGAAGAAAAAGCCAGACTGCACTTATGAAACTTATGCACTTTAGAAAAACGGGGAAATAAAAGGACTCAGAGAGCTGCTTATCTGGAGTGCCCATAAAACAGTCAAGAGCATGCAGATGCTCAGGGATGATACTAGGGTGACATGGAGGTAGTAAAGCGAGGCGTCCGAGTGAGATGTGACAGCTGACAGGAGCTTCTCCAGTGCTTGCTAGACCCCAGGGCCTGCTAAAAGAAGTAGAAGATGCTGCTCCTGAAGAACTTGAATGTGTGAACCACATCTAAGGAAAACAGAAATGTTAAGCACACCAGCTAGGGCACTCTCTGAGCTACACCAAGTTCCATCGCCCCTCAGCAAGCCTCTGTAATGAGGAATTCACCAGAAAATGACACAACTTTTATCTCTAGGTGAATATTCAGGCTTTCTTTGCAATATCTGAGCTGTCTTTTAGTGGTTTTATGACAGAAAATTCTTACTCCAGATAAAGCCAATATATCCTCTCTTAGCTTAATATTAACACTGCAGATGTGGCAGGTGGGGCTGAGCAGACATTTTCTATCTCTTCAGTTAATCGTCAGAGTCACAAATACATGCAGGGATGTTTGCAAAACCTAGGAGTTCCTCATCTCCACTTGGAGTCAGGGTTCCCTGAAACTAGTTCATGAACTGCCATTTATTAGCAGCACAAGCCTTTTCTGATAACGAAAAACCGCAGTCACTGGGTGTTTGCCATGTTATATTGTCTCGTTAACATCTCCATCCTTCTTCCCCTTCTCTGGCTCTTCACATTTTCATGATGTCGCTACAGCTCTCAGTTCCTTATAGTTCCTTAATAATTCTTATTGGAAGTGCTCAATGAAAAGGGAATTCCCAACACATCTCTGATGCTGATTTTACTGTCAATAGCATGTTTTAAGTCGCTTCATTTTGCATATTTGAGGACAACTAAAACACAACTTCAATTTTCGTCAAAGTGGCTGGCAATTTACTTCATCTTGGAACAGAGTCAGAGATTTTCTTGGGTACTTTTTTAATTCCTTTTATAAAAAGGAAGGAAGGAGTGGTGCTGCCTTTCTTCACTGTTGGCGAACCTTCAGCCCCATGCCTCAGTGCATATGTCACACGTTGCATCTTCAGGATGGTTTAACTTTCCCTTTCTTTGAGCCTTCGCTGCCACTCACAGTTTCTCACCATTCCCGAGTTACATTTCTGCTATCCATATAGCCAAGTCACCACATTTACCAATTCCGCAATATTTTTCTCATTGACTTCTCTCCTAGAAGAGGTTACACATGCTATTCAAAGAGCTATTATTGAGTGATCTGTAAGATACTTCTTACATTTCCAGGTATCATTTTAGATGCACTGTGAAGTTGTAGCATGCATTTTTTTTGCATTACCAAACTTCTGACAAATATAAGCCTGATATCCTACGGCAGATGGAGTACACAATCATCAGCAATAACATGTTTCTCCTGCTTATAACTTTTTTTTAATAACCCTTCAGCCAACGTTTAATAATTCAACAGCAAGGTAATGGTCTCAAAGACAACGTCTTAGGGCCTCTCGTGAAGTTAGGTGCTTGCATGTGTTTGGGCTGCCCGATGGCTGAGAACACTGCTGGAGGGAAAGGAAGCAGGGGCTTGGAGAGGAGAAGGGGAAATAATACAAATGAGAGCCTTGGAAGCAGAGAAGACTTGCAGGCACTGTGCTTCATATCAGAGATATGAAGGTGATCGGAGCTTCTTCAAGTCTGAGATGCAGGACAAGTAGGACACACAAAGTTATGCCACCAGGATTTGCTCTTTCCTGCTCTCAGGGAGAACTGAACAGCTCTGATGTGGCATACCATCTGTAAAGCAGCTTCCCAAAAAGCCCCAGAGGGAAAGCTGGGAGAGCTGAGCTATCGGGGGGGGCTCAACCTCCCTGCCTGAAATTTGTACCCCCAGCCCCTGCCATGGGGCTTCCTTCGTGGTCCAAGGCAGGGCTGGTTCCTCCTTTGAAAATGTCAAATGGCTGGCTCCTCCTTTTAAAAAGTCAAGTTCAATGACTTTTGTGGAGACATACCCATAAACACCTTGGCTACTGCAGTTCTTGGAGGCTGTTGGCATTTACCAAACATCCCAATGTTCCAGCATAAGCCAGCAAACTCTTGCAGGCTGGCTTGCAGGAGTATTCAGTTGACAGCAGTGGCACTGTACATAGGAGTAAATATTATGGAATTAAAGCCATAAAGAAAACATCATTGCCTGAGCTGCTAAGTGGACAAATTTAGTGCAGTGTCTATTACCGTTAAATGGCAAAATTGCAGTTGTAACAATATGGAAATGTAAATGTAATTGTGTATAAAACTGTGTAATCATTAAAATACATATAAATTTTGCGCACTCAAATTAAACACGAGCAACTACTGCTTGACACCTGAAACATCAGCATAATATTCATGCCATATGGTGGCATTTTCTGTTTCTTATATCTGTCACTCTTCATTCTTGTCAGCTGCTCACAAGAACCTGCCAGATAATATCTGCACCATTGCCAAAAATTTCTAACAGCTGGCATGGTACTGGTTAAACATGCTGTAATGTTTCAAAGTTTAATGCTCCCATCTATGCGTTAGAAAGCTGGCTCTTGGAGCAGATGTTTAGCTTTGTTTTTAAATTAACTTCAGTATGCTTTTGCGTCCATTGTGTGTTTTTATGCTTCATCATTGCTGCTGCCTTCTGTGAGATAAATGAGCTCAATGGAGCCCTGGCTCCGAGAACATTAAAACACTTAATCCAGCATTGTAAACTCTGTGTTAGAAATGCACTCGGCTGTCTGCTTCAGTACCTGAGATGGGTTTGGGGTTACAGAGAACAGTTCAGACCATCTATTAGCTGCGGCTGCAAGATCTCAAAGTTTTCCTTATCCATATGTCCCTCCATGGAGCTCCGAGATGTGCATTGACTTGATGCTCTTGGAGCCAGTGGCCGCTGGATTCAGAAATCAGCACGGGGAGACCTCAACACCCAAGCGAGTCACCCGAGGGACCCAAACCATTGTGTGGGCTTAAGGAACAAGTACTGCGTGGGCACAGTTTAGGGCTTTGCCCCTTTCCAGCTGGGGAGAGGGCACAGGGCCAATTCTGGCACCTCGGTTTGCAGCTGGAGTGCAGCCACAGCACCCCAAACCCATCTTCATCTTGCAGGGCCTGAGGCCACCGGTGGAGGATTGGGAGCAGGAGACGCATTTCTGACTGTAAATACCCCTTAAAACAGTGCTAATGACTGAACAGGGAATTCTTTAATGCCTTCTGTATGGAAATTCATGTGAACTCTGAACATGCTGAAAACTATATACTTGGGTGATTTACATATTAAGATTTATGATGAGCAAGGCACATGAACATCAGTGAATTAAACAAACATCCCATTTCATAAACAATCTGATTTTATGGATAGCATATGCAGTTCCCTTGGGCTGTGAGTTTAAAAGGCTGATTTACACCTTTGGAAAAGAGGACTCTGCTTTTCCATTTTGTTCTTTTCCTGGGGACAGGGAATTAGCTTAGTAAAATACTCCCACAGCTTCACTTCAGATGAAGTCACTGGCCAGCTACAACACTGACAGATGTATTTTGAGTCCTTAGGCACTGAGATGGAGGATATTTACTAAGAAGTTGCTAAAACATCCTTGTGTTTCCACATGAATTTGCAGGGACAAAACTGGGGAGAAAAGAGTGCTGGAGAGAGAAGACTTCTGCATCTCCAGAAGTGGCTGATTTGTTCCTGCTAGGCTGCTGGACTTCATGTAGACAACAACCTAATACGTTTTGATTTTTACACAGAGGCATTTTAATTCATGTCACCTTTTGGCATAGGACACCCTTTCTGAACCAGGACTCTGCAGTTTTGGCTACCACATAGGCACACAACGAAAAGGTGACTTCTGCCTGAATAAGTTTCCCATCTAAGATGAAGCAAGAAACAGAGGTATGGACTGGCTAAGACTGCAAGTAAATGCACAGGCTCATACAGCAGGCAGTCGTCTTAGCAAGCCATCACCAATGGCAGGCTATCCATCAGCTTTCACCATGTGGTGTAGATAAACATACACATATTCAGTGCCTTGTGCCTCGTTTTCCTCTCTGCACATGCAGACCTACTCAGATGGAAGAAGTGCAGCAGAAGAGTTGTGGGCTGAATGTATCAGAAAATAGATTTTCAGGGCTTTTATTTTTTGCAGACATTCCCACCCCTGTACTGCATCCCTGGAAATTATCCATCTTGTATAATGGATGAAATTAGATTAGAAACAAGACAAGATGCAATTACTCACTGAGGAAGAATTGGATAAACTGGTAAAATGGGGCCTGCAGCTGGGCCTGTCAGCATCTGGTTTGTGTATGCACAGAGGAGTCACAGAGGATTTTACCCTTGGCATTAGCTGTAATAGGGTAAACATATTTTCTGTTTATTGTAATAGAGTCTTCTACCAACATTAAAAATCATTACTGAGCCAACACAATCTATCAAATAGCGGCTGGCATTACTTATTCTAGTAAGGTGCTATCCATGTGAAGTCCCTAAGCTGAAAAAACTGTGACTGAAACAAAAGTAATCCTTGTCCTTGATGAGGAAGAAACTACCTTAGGCCAGAGAACTGCACCAGGATGCTCATGATGCCTCTCCAGTGCTGTGGGATTCAGCAGAGGAACAAATATCAGCCCACACATTTTTCAGTTCAGACTCAGCCTTTTTCCTAAGGAAGTCCTTGAAGCTTTCCCTCACCACCAGGATTTGCAGGTTCCTTCCTGAGGCGTACAAGCAAAGGGGATGAGTTTTCATCTTGTATTAATACAGATTTTTTTCACATAACGCTTGTGATATAAAGATACGTTGACCTGCACTTTACATGGCAAGGAAAGGAGAAACAAAATAAGGAATACAAGAGGTATATTAGCACCGAGAACACAAATGCTGGGAGGTGTATTCCATTGCTTTTCCTGTCATGCATCGTTACCTGTGAATGTTCCCCTTCACATGGCTTGGTTTGGAATTCCACAGCTGAGGAGGGAAATGCGAAACTTCTGCTCATGGAAGTTCAGACTTGATTATGATTTTTCTTGTCCATAGAATCCCTGAATTACTTTGATGTAAATATTTCATTTTACACAGTAATTGAGACTAAAGGTTCAGCAAAATGCCGCCCCCCTAAAACCTTAGATGTTGGTTATCAGACTATGATGTTCTGCTGCAAAAAGAAGAATAAAAAGAATGACATAAAGTAGATGTTCCTGGAGGCAAAACATGTAGTACAGTGCAGCTCATTACTTAGTAATGTAGCACACATAGGTGTGATTGTCATCCATCATTTTTACCACCACCTTGAACAGGATTATAGCCAACTTGTAGGGTCATACAGGTACCTGTAATCCTAGGCATTAAGTTCCTTTCAGCTCAGGCCATTGCAAATCTGACATTTGTAGTGTTCCATTTATGTTCTTTAGTTTATGTATGTGAATTATTTGATGAAAATCATCGCAGTGCAAGGGTGGCCAGACAATGCATTGACTGAATGCCAGCCAGCAGGTCAGGAAATCAGAGTGTTGCTCTTGTTGATGAGCTTAGCTAAGGAATTTTTATTTATTTACTTGTTGTCTCTTTTATGTCTCTGCATTGATATGAGATATATTAACATGAAGTTTCCCAACTCATGCCCAGTGTATTCTCTTTACATGTGCTGAAAGCATTTGAGTTGTCCCATTCACTTCATCAAGCTGATCAAGTACATAATGAATGTGTGCAATGGTTACAAGGTCAGGGCTTAATTCTCAATAAGACTACCAAGGAAAGGTGGTTGTGACATGAAGTTTTTAAGTGATTCCTCTTTGATGTGCTACTCAGGCCACTGAAGCAATGTGGTTAGACCCCACTGTCAGCGTGGGCCTGAGAGGCTGCCCCATAGGTCTCATGTAGGATGTTACACATACATAAAGTCAATGAACTTTCTAAAGGGGAGGACAAGGAAATAGAAAGAATAAAGAAGTCTCTGTTTCTTTCTGATTTTATTCCTTTCTCCCTTTGTTATGTTGCTGTAGCATTTCACTGCTTTCTGCTGACATGGAAATTACTAGAAGTAGCCAAGTCCTTCATGCACTGTAGAGGGGTCATTGCACTTTGCTTTTTGGAATCAAATTTCTTGGGATTTTTTTCTAAGGTCAGATTTAGAAAGGCTGAAAGGCTGAAATAGTTGTCTATATTGAACATCATTTTCATAGTTGACTTAATCAAAGATTCTGTAGACTTCTTAATGCTTAATTTCTCAGAACTCCTCCTCAGGCTGGTATACTTCCCTCAGCTTCATAATGTCATTAGAAATGGCATGAAAGTAAATCAGTCAAAGCAATGAGGGTTACTCACTGTTCAAAAAATATGCGGTTGTTTTGCCTGTACTTCTCTAAGAAGTATCTTGCTGCATTTCAGTGTAGAAAAATATTGTTGTCTATTTAAATTTCTTGAGTAACTTTTAAGGGTTTCACTTGGCTGACACTTCTTGGCCTTGCCTTAATCTTGGGATTGTTTCACAAGAGACCTAGGGAACACCCACTGATAACAATGTCAAACATTCAATGTATTTACTGAACGTTTCCACTTGCTTGATCATTAAGGCATGCCTTGGCTATGAGGTCACCATGTTGTGTAAGGGTAGAATTTATGGGGTGATTTGAACTATAGGGGAGTCCTGACATGTTTTTGGCAAATACCGTCAGATAGCATGGACTGGTGCCACTCAGAATTGTAGCTCTGGGATATAATCAGGTTCTAGCATGAATGTGTTGCATTAGAATTCAAATCCTCTGATTACAGAGAAGATGGGAAAAAGGTTATTTAAACAGACCTGGCGTACGGTGTGGGAGTCTTTTAATCAAACGCGTTTTCTTGTTTGTTAAAGCAGATGATTTAAACATAAAGCTAACAAACAAAAATTAGAATGTAGTTTTAGAAAATCAGAGGATAAAGCGTTATATAAATATAGCATGCAATCAGCATGCTGTCCTCTCGAATCCTGCACTTAGGTTGGAAAGAGCATTAAAAGAACTGAGTAAAGACAGTGGAAATTAGACCAATTCACCAGCAGCATGGGTTGTAGCAGAGACAAGGCTTCTTAAGCTGTATTCCAGGATTTGCCATGGACTGGGTAGCCTCACAGAGTTTATTAGAGGCTGGTTTAAAACTCATTTAAATCACTGAATATCTTAAATTGAATTTTAGCACATTTTAGATGTAACAATAATTACTTTGGTTGCCATCATTTACTACTTCTCCGCTAGTACTGTTGTTTGAATAACCTAAGACTTGAAGTCCTTGAATTAAACCAAACAAGGTCAGGATTTGGATCTATGGCCTTTACCCACACCTGCCGCCTGGCTTTAATTTTCTGACTCTGTTTTTCCTCTAACCTCTTCTTTTGCATGCTTAAATTGCAAGCTCTTCCAGACGAGGTCCATTTCTCGCAGGAGATTTGTAGAGTCTGTCAGCTGCAGTCCTCTTGTAAGACAAACAACTGATGATGGCTGCTGCCTTGGCTTTATATCTCAGCAGTTCTCCCCCAGTTTATCTAAAACATGTAAATAAAGCCAGATCTGGTGCTGAAGGGTGACAAAAACAAAGTGCATATTTTAATACATTGCAAAGATAATAACCCCTTAACATCAATCCCAGTAATTGGTCTTTGTTTCATTACCTGAACTTTTTACTTTAACATTTAAAAAATCTCGCTGTTAGCTGGATGCTGAGTACAGGGAGGCATTGGTAAATGATTGGCATTTTAGTGTGAATTCTGGAAGGAAATGCTCTACAGGCATTGATTTACACTATATTCCTTTATCCCACCTCTAATATAAAGAAAGGAGACAGAATAAAAAGCACACAAGTAAAATAAAGGCCAGAAGAAAAGAGTGATTATAGGAGTTTCAGTATATACTTGTCAGATGAAGCCTAAACAAGATCTGTGGACAGGGCCTTTTACAAAGGATGTATGATCAATACAGAAAATATTAGATTTAATGTATGTTTTAAAGGGATCACTAGCAGAATATGCACTGGGGGATTTTTAGATACAGTCCTGCTGCCTATATGTGCATTTAGAAATGTGCTGGCCCTAGAAGTCCACCTGCTACAGCACAGCCCCTCGAATGCCAAGCCTCAGAACATCCTGACCCACTCCCTGGAAGATTTTGAGTATTGCTCTTTTAAAATAACTTTGTTCTATAGACCCATTTATATGGGATAATAGGCAAATACTGTGATCTATTTTTCTATCCTTATTTTGTATTTGAAGTTTTCTTTCTATTGGGATTAGGACTATCCTACAACACAGAAAGGGCACCGCTGTTTTCTGTGAAAAACAAACTGCTTCTCAAGCAGATACCACTCTCCAGATATCCAAAAAAGTTAGGCATTAGAGAAACTGGTGTATTAGCATAGTGAAGCTGACATTATCAACATCACAAATGTCATTTATGAGCTGTCACACAGCTATTGTTAAGAGGCTATTCAGAAGAACACAGTACATCATAGTAACTGTCACTCTGCTTGCTGCAGTCACTGAACCACCAGGCAGTTAAACAGCACATTTCTTTTGCTTTCAGGACAAATGACTCTTAGAGCTTGTTTATGTGATAAATTCTTTGCATTTCGGCATCCCACATAAATGTTTTGTACTAACTGCAGAGGTGCAGACCTTCAGTTCGATGACAGCCAGGTGGGATGGGATGGCAGTCTGGCCCCCGCTGCTGGCCAAGCCTGCTGGGGAGTAGAGACGCCTGTCTGGGGGGAGAAGAGGTGGGGTTGCAGGTGCTCCAGCTCTGGTCCCTCTCTCCCAGTTCTGGAGGACACAGTCTAGCAGTGTAGGCAGCCTCCTGGCCCTGGCTCCAAGCAGGATGGGAATCAAGCACCCATGAGAGCTGCTCCTTCCTCCCTGCCTTCCCTGGGGCTCCAGCACGGGGACCACGTTCTGTCCTCCTTCACAGCAGTGTTGTATCAGGTATCTGCTCAGGTATCTCCCTCTGGCTGCACACCACCTACAGCAAATTGAAATTACTCCATGGGCTTCCCAGCCGCCGTAGCTACGGACACCAGCTGAGGGTCTGAATCACTTAATATTAAAGTGCACAAAGATACATGAAAGCTAACACGAGATTTAGGATTTGAATAGACGCTACTTGAATCACTGCTAACCCCTTTAGGTCATACTGCATTCAAATTGTTAAGCCTCAATCTTCTCATCTTTCCATGGGTTGAACTTCTACTGACTTTAACCTGCCCAGCCATATCCTTGAAAGCCAACTTCCCCAATTACTGCACCACGTGCAGCCCTGCTGGACCTCTAAATCTTTCAAGAGGTTTGTAATTTGGTGCATTCCCTAAGGAAGAGTTGGAATGGGTCCAGGGAACAAGGCTAATTTAGTAGATGGGAGAATACATCTTCTGAAGAAATGGCTCCAAGACCTTAACATGTTGGGCCGTGAAAAAGGATCAGGTGAGATAGGATTTAATTATAGTGTACAAGTACCTAAGGGGACGAATGCAGAACTAGGTTTGAATCTATATGAAAAAGGTAAAATAGGAGGTCATGGGCTGAAAATGAAGTGCAATTCCCGCAGTAGTAGGCTATTTTGTATACATAATGTCCTGGCAAACAAGGTAGTTGAAACTGGTAGTAGATGTAGTAGATATTGTAACCTACTTATTACTGTTGTAATGTGATTAAGTTGCCCTGCTGATGGTTTTTCCAGTCACAATTTTTTCTTCTTCTGTGTCATTTACTATTTCAATCTGCTATGCTACTGTGGGAGCGTTGGGGGCGTTCCTCAAAGCTGAGCTTCTGGGCATTAGAAATGGAGATAATATTGAAAGGCTAATAGTAAGAAATACGTAACTATTTTTTTCCATGAAATGCTTTGAAGGTTTGTATAAACAATACTGTAGGCCTCACAAAACAGCACGACTCCCTCTATGGTCTGCTATGGTTCAACATCATTCACCTTTTTCATGCTTAGATAGCTGGGGAGGAATTAAAGATCTAATTTAGAGGCTGATTACAGCATGTGGAAAATAAATTTAGGCTGTCTTTAAAAAAAATGGTTTCCTGCCACTAATTTGCAATGGTTTGGTTTTAAGTTTTTCAATAAATTTGTGCAGGGAGGGGGGCCAGTTTCAGCTGCTATTTCCAACTCCAAAAAATGTCAGGACACATGGAGGCAAATGGGACATTGGACTGCCCTTTTGCAGACTCTGTAGCTTTGTTTTCACCCATTTCCAGTCACTTGATCATCTACTAATGAAAAAGTTGCTCAGAGAAAAATTTAATGAAAGATTTATGTCGGATTTACAGGGCATCAATAAGTGGGTTATTTTAGACAACCTACATTCAGGCTGCATGTTCCCTAAACAGTGCTCAGAGTTGATTTATTTACTATACCAAAAGTGCAAGAAAATAATGAGTAAGGCAGAAATTCGTTCTGCCAATACTCCTGCATACATTCTGCACTTTTTTTTTTTTTTAAATGGGAAACATCCTGTTAACAAGTTTGATTAGGCTAATTCCAAATCTCTAGCACCTATAGATTAATTGGGCTTGCTGATAACTGCTGCTTCCCTCAAAGGTCCCTGCTAAAGCACTGAGACTTTGATTGCTTCCCATAGCACACCAGAGTGCCGCACTGGTTCCCTCTAGCAAAGGAGATGTTCCTAGCTGAAGCATACGCACCCAGGAGGTCACTTTGGGTCTCTCCTGTTGGAACATATGGTTTTGGCCTGGATATGCCTGGTGATTCATCTTAGCAACACTGATAACCTATCTGTGGTGGTCATCCTGTGCTCCTTCTGCTGCTCCTGGAGAAAAACAGACTCCTCTACCATGCAGCTCGTTTTGAGGAAAACACCAAAAATGGGCCACATGGACTGTGCCTAACTTGCCCTGTTCCTAAACCCAGGTTGTAGAGTAGGTGTTGGGTGACTCATCTGGCTCCTGGGGTCCTTTCACATGTTATGTGTGCACCTCTAGGCAAGATTTGTCCCAGTTGCCACCACTGTAGGCCCCCCAGGCTCAAGGTTTGTCTTCCCCAGTGCTTTCCTTGCCATATCCCAAGGCCACTTCAGTAAGTAAAACTGATGCTGTCTGCGACTAGCTTCAACTTCTTCATCTGTATACTTTTAGACCAGTCTCTATGACAGACACAATGACCTTTAAAATGAGGTAATAAAACATTCTTATCAAATTTGCCCAATTTATTTAAATTTTCTAGAGCAGAGACTATTTTCTCCAGGCTTTAGATTGCTGCATAGCAGTTTATATCTTGCAAGAAATTTTAATATTTTAAAATATATTTCTTAGAAGATTGTGATGGAAACAAGCTTGTTAATTTCCTCAAAACAGGGGTTTCTGATTCTACACTAAAAACCATTTTTTTAGTCTTTTGTTTTCTATTATTACAGAAAATGCATTTTACTAATGTTGGTAAAATGCTTCACTAAATTAATTCAAAAAACAAAAAGAAAAAGAGAACTGGAGTATTGGGCCCATTATAATGTCACACTACAACATGTCCAAGTAGTGGTACACAAAAATAAACTTTATTTTAACACTCCTAAGTTTTTCCTTCTTCAAAATTGTTTTTCCTGTTTTGCTCACAGTTTAATTAAAAGAACAGTTTTTCTAATAAAAGGTTGGGTATTTTTTGGTTTGTTTTTGTTTTGTTTTCTTTTAATAAAATGCCTTTGAGGAGCTTTGGTTCTCTTTCCATCCCATCTCCTTGCACCTTTCTTCAGCTGAGTCCTCTAGCTATAGTACAAAACCAAATACTTTCTATTTCGTTTTGTAGCTCAGATTGATTAATTCCCTGGGTGCAGCAGTCAATAAAATGAATAATGCAGCGATGGTATTTTTTAGAAAAAAAAATCAGAGTAGTGCTTTGGATTGCATTATTAGATGATACATCTATGAGATCTAGTTATATTAATCAACTTTAACAAAACACAACTAGAAGGCACAGCCGTAAACATGCCAAGCCAAGGCTGTGGGATTCTGAGCAGAAGACACACCTCAGCAATCTGTTTTGTTCTGGTTCAGCTAGTCATAAAGGGTGAAGCATCTACTCCCTTTAATCCCTTGTTGGTGTTGGTGTTACTACTTGGTGTGCTATAATACGAAGAACTGTCTGAAATAACTACAGTAAAAATTAGCAGAGTCGGTAATGGGGGAGAACCCAGCCCCTCACCAAGAGATTTCTAATGAAAGAAATTCTAGGTTCAGCAAAGAGTTCCTTTTGCCTGTATGGATTATTTCACTCAGGAAATTGGTTAATGTTATGCTAGCAAAAGTAGCGTGTTGAGGACATATTTTGCCAAAACAAGCTGCATCTCCCTGTAGAGTATGTTTCCAGGATTCTTCTATTTTACAAAGGTAAGCATGGTGATAGGCTGAGAATTACTTCATGAAACGCTCTGAGGGAAAAAAATCAATCCTCAGGTAATGTGTTTGTAGTACTAAGTACAAATTACTTAGGACAAAGCATAAAATGCACCGGCTTCTGTCTATAAATTTAACTCCAAAATTAAAGAAATTTAGCAAAATTTAACTCCAGAAGTTCTAAGGAGTAAATGTTCTAAACATTTATATGCAGATCTCCTCTTGCTTCCTGCATGGCCTTTCTCCACTAACGGTGAGGGAATATGTATTTTTTAGTACTCCGTGTTATCTTGGAAAAGAGGAACAAACATGGAAAATAGCCTTGAGTGGCTGGAATTATTGTCATTTGAATGAATGGTTTTTCATTAATTTCTGTCTGAGAACAAACGGTTCATTATTGTTCAAATCCAACTGAAAATCTACTTAGAAGAAAGAATGATACTTAAATGCTCGGCAGAAAAGTATGGGGTTGCATTAACCCTTCAACACTTTTAAAAATACTTAGTTTAGATGGCTAAAGTCATTTGGATGGGTAGGGTATTTCCAACCTGCCCTAAGTCAAACTTCTCTAGAGAAAGTGTAAGTCCAACCACTGATTAAGTGGTCCTCCAGCAAGATCACTGAAAATATTTCAAATATAATATTTGATGATTCTAGTTATTCTCTGCTTTTTGATTCCACCCGAATTTAGGGTAGCAAAACCCCCCACAGCATCCTGATGTATTTTTAGTGCCATGGAACATCTCAGAAAGCCTTAATACTTTTTAAAAATGCCCCCGATGCAGCTGTGCAATTCACAGTCTGTGATGGATCAGCATTTCTACAGCCCTCAGCCAGGCTCCTGAGCCTCCAGGGGCTGGCTGACCAATATTTCTGTTTCTTTATGCTAATCATGATCTGACTTCTCTACAGTTGTTTGTGCTTTCCATAGTTATTTGCGTTGTGTGCGACTCAGAGGTATAGGCTACGAGTTCTCCAGCAGGGATTCATTCCTGTGAATCTACTGCACTTTTCACAGCAAGGAAGCGATACTTTATGTGGTGCCTTGGCCTTACCATTACATAAATAACATTTTGTTGTATTGGCACAACTCCTTTGACGTCAAAGGAGGAGTCACTGAAACAGGCAATGAAGAAGCAGAAATCTCATCGCTTTAAAATCCTGAGGGTTGAAGCATGTCTTTCTGTGAGATGTTACCCAGAGAAGCAAGAATTACGTTTTGAGAATTCTAGTGATATTTTTAAATCCCAGCCAACATGGTATTAAAAGCACTCCGGATTTATTTTATTTTTTTTTATGTATTGACATAGTGGCCAAAAAAAAAAACAAAAAAAAGAGTAATCCTGCCCTAGGCTGCATTTTCTAAACCACAGATGCAACTGCAGATATGATGCTTTTAGTAAATTGACAGAGGGAGTTGTACAAGTGGTTTAGATGATTCATATTATTCCTCTGGGCAGCATCTCAATTCTTCTCTGAATGAGTTTTGGTGTTCCCTTATCAGGAAGCACAGCATTGTTAGAAAACAGCATTCTGAGGCTAAAGTTACCCTTCTGTTGTAACAGCCCTACAGCACTGACAAATTTTTAGTTCCCTTTAAAAGGGAAGCTCCCCGTGCATGCCAGAGAAATCCCAAGTGCTGCTTGTGAGTCATCTTGTGCATCACATCACCCTCATTTCTGAATCTTTGCTTTAAGATGACTTTTTAGTGTTCCTTATGTCCCTATCCTCCCTTCTGACCCCCTGGCCTACCGCTGTTGCCTATCTGTTGGCTTCCATTCTGGTTTAAGTCTAAAAATGAACCTGCTGGACTGCCTGCTATGTAAACTCAGGCCTGGTTTGCAAAAAGTCTTGAATTTAAGCACAAGACCAAGAGGCAGCAGCAACCAGCACTCCAGCCCACTGACAGTCCTGTAAAAGTGTGGGAGTTGGGGTGTTGCATTCCCCTCCATGCCCTCCTGTCCCCTATCTTGGCAAGACCTCAACATGACCTAGGCTTGGCATTCCAGGCTGAGAAGCAGGACCCTGTTTCATGGGAAACATTTCTGAACAGACTTTCTGCTTAAAGGCAGATCTGTTAACCCAGAAGAGATGAAACTCTACTGGCAACAGAAGAGGCTTTCCATTGCTTGCCTCAACTACCTGCCCAGGAGCTGGAACATTTGCTTTCTCGACCATCAGTCCGAAACACTGCCCCTGCTTTCCAGCGAAGTCCAGAAGCCACCAGGCTGCCACACAGTCTGGCACCAAATTCCCTGCTGAAAAAGATGAGATTTACAGGGCAAAAGCTGTCAAGATGATTTGGGTATTTAGCCTGGTAAGACAGGAACATCCCTGGGAAGGGAGAGTCTCAGGCCCTGCTGCTTGTTCCTTCTTATTTTTGCATTTTATTTATAAGAGCAGACCCACTGAGACTCAAAGTCTCTCTAAGGTGGGCTGGGTGAGGACTTCACATGTGAACACACAGCATGAACTCAGCCATACTTTGCCAGTGCCACTTAGGAGCAGTGAGGTGTCAATTCCCTCAAAGTAACGTACATGTCAGAAATATCAATGTTTGCCCCTCATTGTAAAGCTTCTCTAGAAAAATGAGCCTCCATTTCTGTCCACGTGAGCCTTCCCCCAAATCCCTCTCCCACTGACCAGACAATTCTGCTCCTCAGGTTCTTTATCCTCACTTTATCCTCACTTTACATGCCAAGATACCGACAAAAGGCCTAATACCAGAGGTGTTGTTCACATATGATAAGCTTGCAAATGCATGCTCGGGGCACCGCCGGAGTCAGACAACTTGTCTTGCCAAAAGGCAGAGCTGCCTGGGCTTGCCAGAACGCAGAGCTGCCGCCTCGCTGCCTGCACGCTGCCCTGAAAGGGATGCTCCAGGAGCCCATGGGAGGTCATGGAGTGTGCAGGGGAGCAGCTCTCTCCTGCCCGCCTCGCCGAGGCCACGTGTGCCTGCTTGCAAGGTGTCAGCCACTGCAGAGCATCCGTCAAGAGGAGGGGAGCATCCAGAACGCCAGCGTGTTTGCCATAGGTAGGAGAAATGGAGACACAGAGAATGAGAAGGGGAAAAAAAACTGGGAATGGGATGCTAAGGACTGGTGGAGGACAAGTTTAGGTAGATGGAGCTGAACAACTAGATTTTGTGGTGGAGTACTTTGGGAGGAGCCTGGAATTCCTTCTTTTTGTGTTTCAACCCCTCTCTGTTTACTCTGACCCCGTGATTTTTCATAGCCCTGTAGCAGGTGGTCATACGGTTACATCTCTTACTGATATAACTCTTTGTGCCATAATAGCTTCACCCTTCTGGTCCTTAGCCTTCACTTGAGCACAGACCATTACTGCTAACTGCTAGGAAGAGGTGGAATGGGAAACTATGGCTTAACAATGGTAGTCATAAAGAAAAAAACTTTCTAGATGCTGCAAAAGATGGATAGAAAAGATACACAAAGGTACACAAATTCTACGGCTCAATGTCTTTTGTAGCTTATTAAACAGAAGATTTTGGGAAGTTGAAAGATGTGTTACTGAATAATGGCTGCATTTACTCACTTTCTTTTCAGTCCTTTTGAGAGTCTCTCTTTTACTATCAAGATGTGAAGTTACTTTGATAGCAGGAAGACAGTTGCAATTCCCATTTCAGCTAGCTTTGTTAGGTGCTGAACTGCAATGCCTTCAGCCCAGTAATGTTTGTAGATCTCCATCCCTCCCAGTAGTTGGTACATGTCTAACTGTAACATCTACAGTGCTCTAGCTTTTAGAAAAACACCTTGGAAGAGAGGGAAAGCTAATGTTTAGCAAATACCAGAAGAAATGACATAAATTAAGCTCTAAAACTAGATGCACATTCCAATGTAGCAGGCTTTTTGAGTTTATTCTGCAAGATCAATATTTTTAGATTTGCTGAATTTCTAGAGGCAATGTTTTCAATCTGAAAGGCTTTTAGCCTGGGAGAGCATGAGGAACATCAGGGAAGATGCACAGGATCCAAAATCGAGGTTTCCAAAACAGTACACTGGACCATCTCTCATTGTTTTAATGCTGAAGATCAATCAGCACAATCACATCTAACATACAATGCCTCATTTTTCACCTGTAATTCAGCTTCTGAAGGTGGTTGCCTCCTCTCTCTGCATCACCAGTGGTCAGTTTATCTCTGTTAGCCCAGACAATTCCCCAGGCAAGAGACACTTCTGTCTGTCAGGTGCTTCTTCAAGGGCTAAGCTCCTCTGAACTTTTACGAGGAATGATTTGTCATGTATCTTTTGGGAGAGGAAAAACATCAAATGCGTTTAATTCAGCCTTGGCCACTGATCATGGTTAAATGTAGAAGTACCCTGTGTTTAGAAAGTCCTCAGAGTCATACTAGGTTTTAGAGGGTACACTCTGTTTTTACACTCGCAGCACTGCTGAATTTGTATCAGGTGTGCAGATATGTGACTGCTTATCCTCAGTCATCTTATTCCAGTTTATCGAAGCTCCTGAAATACGCACTAATGGAACGCACACTGCACAGAAGATGCTGCACAAAATAAACCTGTAAAATTTTCTGGAAGAGAATGGAAAAGGAGAATTTTGAAAATCTTGAAATTGGCATCACTTTCATCGGAGTAAATGGAAATCTTGCTGCACAACTGTTGATTTGAGGTAACATAGTGTGGACGTGTGAGGGATCTTTCATGGTTGTCTTTTCAATACTAGTTACCCCTTAAAATACCACTTTCACAGTACGGTGGGCAGGCATTTCTGCAACAGCATTTAAACTCTCTCTGAAATACTGATTTCTTATCAATAGTAGTACGTAGGTAGTAGGCCAATGTTACATCTTGCTTGCATTGGTGGTGGTTCATAGCTGAAAGTTATTTTGGACACCCAGAATACTGACACTGTCTTCAGCCTTGAGGCTGGTTAGTGCAGGTCAATAGTAGACACTGCAGTTCTCCCACATTTCTCCTTTACATAGGGAAATGGAGTGAGGGATCAGTGAGGGAACTTTGTGGCCGTAAACATGTATGCTCACTGGCACTCCACATCTTTCTCTGAGAAAAGGAAACTCAGCAATATCTCAGGTGGAAGCTCGTAAAAACCTCCTAGTTGCCTGCACCATCACTGGTATGGTGTTTGTTTAAGATACTTTCAAATATCTTTGGAATTGTTTATGCAAGTTTACATTTCTTTCCTTAACTGAAAGATCTAAGACAAGAATTCACTACAAATCTAATGTTGCCAGGTAGGTACCATATTAATATCAAAGGAAATCTCAGCCTTTTGCACAATTATGCAAGTTGACATAAGTATCTCACTCAGAAGCACACACTAAGTTAACATGTCGTATTTTACCACTGCCTTTGCTATATTGACACCCCTTTCATCGCCTGTCGCATGTGCAGGATGAAGCAAGAAACCCCAGGCTACAAAACTGTAGGATCATGTAAGGAAAACTATATTATCATGTATATTTTCAGTGGGAACAAGATGAAGGTGTGTAGGCAGCTCTCAGTCTGATACTTGTCAATCTCTGACTGCAGTGGCAACTCCTAAGAATCTAAAATCATGACAGCCCTCCCAATGAGTTAAAGGGATGATGAAAGTCATGCGTTGCAACAAGCACATGTAGGGTACATCCGAAAATCTCTAACAAGCAGAGTTCTTGTGTGAGTATTTGCATATGTTCCAATATACCATTGGTGTATGTGATTTTAGGTTTTCAGGACATAAAAATAATAGGTTAAAATGAGATAGAAAAATGGCTGATGTGTGTTGTTCTGGATATAAGGAATTTAAGGGAAGTGTTATAATTTTTTGTGTATCTCTACACAATCTGGCTGTGAGTTAGATAATTTTCACCTGCTGGAGAAACAATCATTTTAAATACATACAAATGCTCATCTACCCATTTATTTGTTATTGTGCAGCATATCTCCTCAGCTCAGAGCACAGTTATTCCAGGGTTTGCTGGAGCCCTGAGGATGTATGTGTTTGAGAAATGGCATGGCTAATTTACCACTCACTGCACTTCCTTTGCTTTGTTTTCTACACAGGGCTTTATCCTTCCCAAGAAAGCCCAAGAGCAACTTCTTTTCCTCTGCCATTTGGGCATCAGTTGGCCCAGATGGCCTTGACTAATGCAATGCGGCCTTGGGGCTAACAAAACACCTTTGTGGTCACAGGCACTGCCCCACGTTCACACGGTTGTGGTGCTGAAAAGTTAACAAGACCAAATCCTTGTTCCCCGTCCACCAAAAACCCAACCAATGTTCGTTTGCTGCAGTTTAAAGAACGAGGGAGGTGGCAGCGAGAGACCTGTCAGCAGTGAGGGCCCACCAGCGAGAGGTGCTCATGTCGGTGGGTGAAGTTGGTGACATCCCTGTTTCTTGTCACTGCTGCTGTTCCCAGCTCGGGTTGTTTGCAATTTATGCCTTGCTGAGGTGTGCCAGGAAGTCCATATTTCACAGAGCAGCTTCCCTCTGTCATCACTTTGGCTCAGGGAGCTAACATTGCATTAATTACAGCCTCTTGCAATTTTTAAGCTTCTCTTAGGAACAGTTGTGGACTAAAATGCTTTAAAAAACAGCCAAAATAGGGCTTCGTGTTTTGAAATCAAAATTTTTATCGTTACACAAATGACCCCTTCAGACTCCCTTTGGAGATGCGCGCTTTGGTAGTAGTGATACTTTCCAAAACAAGAGGGCCTTAACTTTCAGATCAATCCCTCTTAAGACATTTTGCAATGAAAATACCACAAACTTGGGCCTTAAATTGCGTGGAGCATTAGTAAGTGATAGGGAGAGGAGGGATTACAGACCCAGAGCATTTGTTCTACCACATGCTTGACCAGAAAGCTAATGAAATCATCAAATATACATAGTTACTTGTTTTTTCTGCTTTTTAGCTAAAAATTACCAATGTGGTGATTACTCATCATTGTTAAAAAAGATTCTATATCTAGCATGACAAATATATGCCAGCACTTCGCCTGGTATGACTTACTGTGGCTGGGTTTTATACCCATGAAAAATTGGTTTTCTGACAGACCTTTAGCATGCTGAACCATAATAGATTCTCTGTGTAAGTACGTGTAATATGCACAAATGAACACACAAGCGTTTTTAATGAATAAAGACAGAATGAATAAAGAAACTGAATTTCCAGCACTTCTGAAGCTCACTCAAGGCAACAAGTCCTTTTCATGTCTCAAGGGGAAAACCTTACTAATTTTGCTTCTCTCTGATTTCTGAATTAATGGCTGTCATCTGCAGTACTCCAAATGAACAAAAATCTCTCTCCCATTAACACAACACACTTTGTACTTGTAAAAGAGAGGATGAAAGAAACCATTTATCTCAGAGGTTAATATATTTCAAAGGGCTGCAGAGGCCATTGCCTACTGAGAAGCGGATGCTGACCATTTGACTGAATGCTTGTACACTGCATAGAACCTGGAAATAGCTATTCTGCCTAGGTAAAGGGCTCTGCAACAAAGTTTTTATCAATAGTATGCTTCCATGGGAACTGGATTGCCTGAATTGCATGTTCTGTACGAGCCTCTCCTGCCAGGCAGTGGGCATCCCCTCTTATTGATATTTTTACATATCTTTTGTTTCTATTTATTGCGAGTTGTAAAGAAATGGCTTATGTAGGAAAGGAGAATCAGGAAAAAAAGTTAAGAAATTTCCTGCATTTTTGCTTCACATACCTTTCAGTCTGCATATAAAGTGAGATTTTCAGATTTTCTTTTCTCTCCAAATTTCTTTGTGGAAAAAAAAAGAAAAAAAAAAAGCTCATTCTTTATTTGTGGATTATGCCTCAGGCATAGTGAGCTCTTTAAAACTTCTAGTGGTGTCCTCCAGTGGTTTTCACATTTTTTCATGATGGGGTGGTTATTTGGTCATGACAGAGTCATGTGGAAGTATCCAAAGAAGTTTAATTCTGCATAGAGGAAAGCTGAAAAGAAAATAAGAGGGAGTCTCACAGGAGAAATATATGGCATTAAAAAAATAATAATTATGGGAAGTCTAGAGAAGAGCTTCAAAAATGGCCTCTGAACTTGGCATACATTTATTGCACGTGCCATGTAAAGATCTCTGGGTTAACTCTTTGGATACAACAAGCAAGGTGTATCACAGCCATACACCTCAGCTCCACTGCTTACTTTTGAGACCTAAGCTAAGAAGCATAGAGCCAGTTTAGATATTTCTATACTACATTTACACCATTTGAAAAGTCTAGTTTGAGTTTTTCAAAAAAGTCTAAAAGGATCCCCCTCTATGGGAAAAAATCATCTGATACCATAAATCCCTTTAATTTTGCCAACAAAGTAAGAAATCTCAGTAAGTAGAAATCTGGAATTTAAGAACTGAAACTGGTAAACAGATTAGTAATAACTAATTACTGGAAGATCTCAAAAGGGAGGAGAAAAAATAACCAAAGGCCAGAAAGGCAAACAGGGAATTTATTCAAAATAACAATTCAGGCCTCAAATATGCACCTTGGCTTAAGATATGCTTCCTTCTGTACATAAATAAGATTTTGGACACCTCTAAAGCAGCTGTCACTAAAGTATCACTCGATATTTTGACTTTGCCTGGTTTTTCTGGAAAAAAGGAAAAAAGCATAAACTTACCAAAAAAAAAAATAATTCAAAAGAACTATGAGAACTGAATAATTAGTAAAGTAAAAAAAAAAAAAAAAAGTGAGGAAGCAAGAAATATAGTGGTTGAAAATACTTAAATATTCATCTGAACACTTTGTATATTTCTTCTGAAGGCTCTGAAAAAATAAATAGATTACTCAAAAAAAGTAAAAAGTCCCCAACATAAATTAATTTCATTTTTTTCAGATTGAACAAAATGTATTGGTTCATCCGTCAAAAACATGTCGATTTTGAGGAAAGAGTTCTTTTACCAGAGAGGTATTGCTTAGCCAAAACTAAATGTATCCTCTGATTCTGGGGAGAGGGAACTCAAGATAAAGAGAGTTCTTCCTTTGCTGAGTGAAAAATGCAAACTCATGAGTGTCGTTCTCTTCTATAGAAATGGACTGTGCCGGATTCCTGTTGGTCATAATGCACATACGTATAGAGGTCACAAGAGGTTCCTCCAAAATAACTTTAGCTTCCCCTAAAATAACTTATCTTCATTGCAGCTGACACAGTCCTCCATCGCTGCCATTTATATCTCATGCACCAAGCAGATCTTCAGAGGAGGAGTCTGCCCTCCGGCACAGCCTTTGTAGTAATAGGCATTTATTGTAGGGTCACCATTTCTTTAGCATTCATTACAGACACTGATTAAAGAGGATGATAAAGACATTGCTGGAGTCTAAAGCCATTTTGGGGATGGAAAAAAAAAAAAAAAAAGCGTGTAAAGTAACATTTTAAATGGATGCATCTATTTACTGCTGATATTTTCATACAAATGGTTTCATGATATTGGATTCAGATGGTGTAGCAGGAGCTTTAATTTGCTACAGTTCTGGTCTAATAGGTATAGAGACACCAGAGGATTCTGCAATACTGAACTCGAAGGTGTTCTGACAAACCTTTGTACTCATAATAACAAGAGCTAGTGTGAGCTTATACAATTTAAAACTAATTGCCCGGCCAACATCCTCATTACCATATTGATGCAGTTCATAAATCAAAGCCTTGCCTATTCAAGCTGTTTACCAGCCTTGCATTAAGCACCGTATTTCAACTGAGAAATGTAGCCTGCTGCCAAAACTCTGCAGAAACTTTAGAAGACTGATAGTAGTACAAACCCGGGGAGCTGAAATGCCACAAACTGATTTAACACACATGGCACTAAAGCACTTGCTCGTGTTTGTTTTCAGAGTGTGTTCTGATTTAGCCTTAAAACTTTCCATAATAACATACTGTGGTACAGATACAGGTCCTTACAAAGCAGAGAGCTGCTGGCAGTTTTGATCAATTTGGCTTCCTGCAGGAGCTTCTTTTCTTCACCAGGAGCCTCATACACACATTAATTCTTTCTTTTTTTTTTTTTTTTTTTTTCCCAATTGAGTACTTATACCAGCTGAATTTAGGTGTGTGCATTAAGAACAGTCTTCTTATAAAGGCAAAAAAAGGTAGCGGCTCTTATCTGAGCCTCCTGAATTTGTCACCGAAATTAGGTGCTTGAAGTTACATTTTTTGAATAGCCTACTAAGACTGCTGAAGGTACAATTCATTTGCTTGAGGAAGTGCCTACATCCAGGTGTCTGCCACTGCCCTTTGAGATACCCAGCTGGCCTACCACATCCACCCATGGAGGAGGACTTGGAGGTGTCTCACAGCCTTCGAGCTGGCAGTTGCCCAAAGCCCCATCCAGCCTGGCCTTGAACACCTCCAGGGATGGGGCATCCACAGCTTCTCTGGGCAATCTGTGCCAGGGCCTCACCACCCTCTGAGTAAATAATTTCTTCCTAATGTCTTATCTAAACCTCCCCTCTTTTAGTTTAAAGCCATTCCCCCTTGTCCTGTCACTCCACTCCCTGACAAAGAGTCCCTCCCCAGCTTTCCTGCAGGCCCCTTTAGGTACTGTAAGGCCGCAATGAGTTCTCCCTGGGGCCTTCTCTTCTCCAGGCTGAACAACCCCAACTCCCTCAGCCTGTCTTTGTAGGAGACGTGCTCCAGCCCTCTGACCATCCTCATGGCCCTCCTCTGGACTCAATATATCCATGACTCATTCTAATACATCCAGGCTTGTTGGCTTACAGCTGGCTGGGAATTTCTGCAGAGGCCTGAGCCTAGTATTTTCCCAAACACCATGTCTAATGAGTTATTTTTCTGTTTATACTTTGCTCAGAAAACAGCAAGTGGGATTTTTATTTGCTGTGGTTTCTCAGGAGCTGAGAGCACTAAACCTTGATGCTGGGGAGCCTCCCTCACCCCATGCTTGGCTGGGCCCAGCCAAGCTTTGCCAGGGCAGGGAGCTGAAGCAAGAGTCAAGGCATAGAAAGGACTAAAGATCAGGATCAGGACTTGAAATTTGACTTGCTGTTGTAAGGGAAGCTTGAAGAAAAAGCAGAGCACTGAAGAGTCATTGCAAGTTGTTGGAGCTATTGGGGGAAGCCAAAAGATTATGGGAAAATGAAGGGCTGTGGGGTTGGTTTGCTTAAGGTCATTGGCTCATCCCTATTAATGAGAAACCAGTGGGTAGGGGGAAAGGCGTGGATGTTTCCAATGAAATGCAACTCCTCCATAAATAGAATTAGTAAGAACAGTTCAGCTTATGAAAATAAGTGTTGACCTTCAGTTATGATGCCTGTTGAAGCCTCTGTCTCCTCGGTTCTTTGTGTAAATTCAATCATGACAATCAGTAAATCAAACAAAACAATTCTTATGGATGGAGGATGAAATGTGACTAAGACATGCCTTCATGTGATAAAAAACTTTAATTCCTGTTTACATCTCTTCTGCCTGTGTGGTCACAGTAGACCCAAGCTTCACATTCCTTATACACAGATGGTGGATAATAATAAGTGAAATTAATACGAACTGATACATTCCCATGAAAGCACCAAAGGCAATGATATGTTTTCCTTCTTCAAAGAAGCAAATAATTTTAAGGAACTCTATTTCTTTCATTATTACAGAATTACGAACCGTACAATAAACACAGATCTATACCAGCCTCTGCCCCTATAAAAAGCCAAAATAACTGCCATTTTCCAGTGTCTTTTGCTGCTGAAGAGTGTTACAGGTCCAGCAGAGATTTGTCAGATGGAAGAGGGCAATTCTGGAAGCCACCCAAAGTATATCCACTTGCTGACTGTTGTGAAGAACAATTTTGAATTTTGTGCTGATATATAGCTTTCAATAGACAAGAACTAAGTCCAAAAAAAAAAAAAAAGAAAAAAAGAAACAAGCTACTTGCTTGTTTCTTTTGTCACCTGTAAGGTGAGGTGGTTGTCTTATGTTTTTTTCTCTTTCATCTGCTTAAAAAGATATTTAAAGGTGTGAATATTACCCTTAGGTTGTCCATCTTAATATAAATATCCTCCAGCATAAGAAAACCATTTCTTCCAGCTTCTTCCCTCTTGTGCAAAATGAAGATTCATTTCCAGCCAGTCTATTGAGCATCCCATGAACATATGTAATGGAATTCACTTTACAGGCTAAAGAAACAGAGCTGGTATTTAAACTGGAGGGAGACCTGTGTGTCTTTGCTTGCTGAAAGGCTGTTTCCTGACTTTGGTCTGGATTGGCTACTTAGATGAAGAGCTAGGATTTTACTGATGCCAAGAACCTCAACCTGAAGGGAGACAATTTTTCTTTCTTTTTTTTTTTTTTTTCTTCCCCCCTATGTGGTTTATCCAGTGTTATTTTTAAAGTATTTATTAGGTGTTGGTTCATTTTGGGGCCTCTGTTTATGAACAGTGTCTGCGTATGACTGGCTGCCTTTCCTGTTTCATGTGGATTGCACTGATCATATAAAAACAAAGCCAAAGTATTCAAGGACAGTGTATAATAAATTTCTAGTTTTATTTAATAACACAGATTACAGATAATGCATATGCATGCATGCGTACACAGCTTTCACCCCTTTTTCTCTGTGAGCATTAGGATTTTCAGCAATTCCACATCAGGCTTCATGTCTCAGGTAGTTCAGTTGTAATCTTAAATCACTTGAAATTGCCTTCTAAAAGCACATAGTCAAACAACCTCAGGCCAATATCTCATCAGAAGCTTGATTCTGCTTTTCATAGGTGCAAGACAAAATATTTAAGGCAGAATAGGGATTAGAGAAAAAAAATAATTGAATGCAATGCTAAAATAAGCCTAGTGGCAGAAGGAAGGATCTTACTCTATACAGATACGTCATTCATGTGCAGAGAGACATAAACCCTCAGTTCACCATTCATACCTGACTCCTCTTCAGTACCTTCTTTTGCAAGGAAGCAATCAGGTGTGCAACAGTTATGAGACTTTTCCTGGGGCTTGCCTAGCCCTTCGCTCTGCTGGTGCTCACTCATTGATTTTGCTCAGGATTGTAACCACTCAGGGCACAGTCTGCACACAGCAGAATAATTTGCAAAGCCGAGGCCCACGTTATGTAAACTGACTAGGACTCAGCATCCATCTACATTCTTAGAAACTCCCTGAGTTGTGTTACAGAAGGTAATTGATCACCTTTGTCACAATGAAGCCACTGTTCCACTTTGTGGTAAACTGACCGTGACAGTGGTGTTGATGATGCTGGTTGGGACCAAAACACAGATCAGTCAGGACAATGTCAGGATGTTAGTACCTTGACTGGATTAAATTCAGTCTTTCCCTCCTCTATGTTGGGAGAAGGTCCAGTCAGTGTAGACACATCAGTGAAGATGGTGGCTGGAAAGCAGCACGTCTGTAACTAATGCACCTGAGACAGCCGTGAATGTAGGCCCAGCTACAATAGCAGAATGTCTCTTTATCATTGTAGTTTATTGAATTTGAGAAGATATTTTTCTTTTGTTGACAATGCAAAATGAGCTTCTGTTAGAGTGGAGGTGGGGACAGACACGGCAAAGCTAAAGGGAAGGCTTGGTGTTGCAGCTGTCCGGGGACCATAAACACTTCTAAGCTGAGACAAGCCTCACTGAACTGTCATATAAAGTAATTCCTGTAAGATGATTGCCTCGATATATGGCTTCATTTGCTGAGTGACTCATTCATAAATACGCCAGATCCTTTGCTGACTGAAATACTGCTTAACTTCAGTGAAGGCAATCAGGTGCACGAGGTGTAAGAGGAACCAACATCTAAGCGCTCACTCACTGAAATGAGTCAGGAGGGACGTAGATTTGGCAGCATCTGTGAAGTGCTTCTGGATATTTCAAGGTGAAAAATGTCACCTGCTGCTGTTGGCAGGCAGGAGCCATTACACGAGCAGAAGAGTGTTGCAGCTCCTGCATTTTTGCTGTTTGCTTTGATCAGAAGCAATATACAAAAAGACATCCAAAATTACACTATAGGCCCCTATATTTCCAATGGCAATTCATCCTTTCCCTTTTCAGGCTAGATTTGCAAGTAACCAGTTTCTAATCACACTTGGAAACTCGCATGTCCAGTGTGATTACACTGTAGCCTACACTATAGCTCCATTTTGCATTGCATGCAAAAGTCTGTCTGCAAACCATGATCCCACCAATATACATAAAAAGGAAGACTTGTGAAGCCTTGGTAGAAAATGTAGGTGTTGAAGAAGCATAGACAAACAATAATTAGAATTTGCAAAGTGACATGGAAAGCTAATTTTGCTATTCCTTTATATTGGAATTATTATATCAAAAGGCATTTCGTAGCCTCCCTTTTCAAAACCTGACAGTACGCAGAGTGTGCGCACTGGGAACCTGGCTCCAGGTGCTCCAGGTGATAAAGCAGAGCACAATGTTCAGGTCTGGCACAATGTGAGGAATGAGGTCACACTATTTTTAGAATTGCCTGGTGATCCTGCGAAGCATGCTTATGATCTCTCTCTTTACTTTTTTTTTTCTCTCTCCTTTTTTTTCTGTCTTTTTCTGTGAATAATTTGGCCAGTGCTTGCAGAAGGCTGTTTTAGCCCCAGGGATTCTCACACATACTTCTGTTGACAGAGTTCTTGTGCAGCAAGCAAGCTGAAATGCCTTTTGTTAAGGATCTGCTCATTTCTTTTTCTGTTCTGCCCCAACGCTTGGAGGATCTTTTGGCTACTAACTGAGTTCCTGTTGTTACGCTTATGGAAATTAACTGAATTGAAAAATATGGGGTTACCTTGCAAAACAGGTAAAATTATCATCAGGAAAAGAAAATCCTAATCTCCTAATTTGCTGTTAGTTTGTGTGTTTCACATTCTCTTGGCTTGTTTGTTTAATTTTTCAGGGGAAGATTGTTTAAGTCAATGGGAAATACTAAACAACGTCATTGTGAAAGGGAAACAAATGCACTAGGGGCTGAGGGGTAGAAACTATTTTGGATGAGTGTTGTTCCATTCCAGCCAAGATCAGGACTTGATTTGGTGGTTAACTGTGTCAATTCACATTTAAACTGTTTTCTAAAAAGTATGAAAATTCCATACATTCACATGCTCTGCAATGCCAAAATGGAGAATGGATATTGAAATGCACTCATGCACTCATTTAATCAGTGTTTGCAAAGTTATTTTAGGTGACTTGCTGTCCTTGTATTGACTCAAGAAAATATACGCGAGTAAAATCCTCCTATTTAATGTTTAAGCCTAATATGTGCTTCTTTTTTGTGTGATCTTTATGTAAAACCTGGTGAGTTTCAATACAATTTTTGGTTGTCTGTGCAAAGGAGAATCAAGCCAATAGAGCATGATACACAAAAATTTATCTGTGAGTCTGCACAGATACCTCTGCTTGTACCAAACTGTAAGAAAACTTTCCCTCCATATCATTTCACAAGCTGTACCTCGTACCTATATTAATCCCATTGCTGATTTGTATGAGCTTTCCTTGGAAAATAAAATTTAGTTTGTAAGTTTTAAATTAATTTGTGTAAAACCTGAAGTTGATTGGATATTACACCCAGATATGGATTTCACATGTTACCTTAAAAAAAATATATATAACCTGTGTTGCTTTTTTTGTGCTCTTCCTTAAGCTGTTTTGGAGTTGGTTTTAGTTGGACAGTTAACCGTGGTAGTCCCTACATCGTCCCTCTAGTCAGAAAAAACACATATATGCCCAAGTGATTTTTATTTTTCAACATCTTAACCCACACCAGTGACTACTGGCACAGCTAATGCTACAGTATATACTGAGAATCACATATGCATATAAAAGTAATTTCTCTTCTTATAAAGCCTTGAAGACCTTTTTCAGAGAGATTATTATTTTTCAGAGCTTATAAGTGCATACATTTATAACTGTGGTGATAATTATCTTATTTTGCAGCTCTGTATTAGAGGCCTTTTATGACATGTACAGATTTAGCTCTGAATGTTCAGACCTCTCTGAGCTACACATTTTGCTATGGGCAGGATTTCCAATCCATAGCTCTGCCAAAAAATTCCATTTTTAGGAGCTTTGAATGTCTATGTGTAACTTTTTATAAAATATAGAATTTGGTATTTTGTATGAGAGTTGTTTTTTTTTTTCCAGTCACTACTAGATCGAGTAAAAAGATATGTTCCACAGGATGTGTGGGTAAACTCACACTCTCTTCTTAACACTTCCTCTTCAGATATTTCTTGCATAAAAGCAGCCTGCTCCTGCATGCTTTCTTTGTCCTGGCTTCATCATAGGAAAAATAAACAAATAAGAAGAGTCCAATGGAGTAAGAAAACCTAATAAAAGGAAAGCTTTTTCATGCCTTTTTAAACTGCAGAAATTACAGCTTCGCACCACATCCTGTAAAGCTGAAAATCATATGAAACAAAGAACTAAGCAAAGTTTAAAAAGAAGATAGACATTTATTTTATATGCTAGAATATTCAGAGATAGCAAATATACAATTTTTTGCAGTGATTATAATTCACATTTTGGAGTTTAAAGCATCACCTTAAAATACTAGCAATAAATAATACATAATTCACTTGCCCCATGTAGAATTTGCATAGTGTAGAATTTTTGTAGCTTCTTCTGGACCATTTTAAGCTGTATTTTTGTTTTGTTACAGCAAAGATGTTCCTACAAACACAGAGGTGTATTCCTGCAGGTGTTATCACAGTACAGCCTGCAGAGCAGCGTTACCAGAACTAAGGAGGGTCCAGGGAACAGGCCAAGGATGGGCAAATTCTGCCAGAAGAGAAAGAATGGCATTAGAGAAGGGTGAGGACAGAAGAGAGAGTTTGGGTGGGAGCCCTGGAGACCTGAGGATTTCTAATCCTGCTGGAAGCTTCTGAGAAAATGAGGGCTTCAGATGCAGGTTTGTTACTTGTGTGTAGACACTGCAATCTGCTATTGTGTAAAAAAAGACATGGGATGAGATTCTTCTTGCCTTTGTCCGTCTAAAAGTTGTGTGACTGGTGTAAACATTTTGTCTAGCCCACCTTCATAGTTTTGGATAAGGCAGTCATGCTAGGAGGGTGACTCATCTCATGCCAAAATAGGTATCTAAGATAAGTGAGAGCATTTACCTTCAGGAAGCATTTTTCTCCCTCCACTGACTCCAGCAGGAGGCCAGACAGCTTACAATAATGTCAGACTTTTACATAGCTAACTATAGCTGAGAGGAAGGCTATCTAAATTGTGCATACCTGCATGCTCACCCCCCTCTGCAGCTGAAATTCAAATGAATAATGGTAATATCATGAATCTAAATTTTCTACCTATGTACAATACTCTTTCTGTTACCCAAGGTATGTCTATAAAACTAAAATATATACTCACCAGCAATAAAATACACCTCGCTGGTATGCACTGCTTAGCTTATGGCACAAGCAGTGACAGGCACATCACATGCCAGCATCTTACTCTGCTTGCTTCCCACTTTGACAATCACAGCACTGCCTTCTGACAAGCCTCCCCCATCAGTGACAGGCCTGCCACGTACATCAAAGGCATAAGCTTCTCTTCTTATTTTGAAAAGCTTCTGTTCTGCTTTGCTGTCTCACAGATGGAGTACTGAAACAATCATTAAAATAAATACTATCAATATTCAACCTGTCACAAAAAGTAACTTACATCTAAGGGTGAATGTAAGCTACTCAGTGATGCAAGATCAGTTCCTCGCGGCTCCTGTCTTCCCGTGCGTTGGAGGTCCACAGACTAGATGCGAGCACAGAAGTTAAGGCTGATTTAAACCAGACACGGGCAACTCTGATGTAGAACTGAAGCTTTCTGTATTTCTAGCCTTCTCTTTTTGCTTTGCAAATGTATTGGAAATGGACAGGTGCTGCACTGCATTGGCAATTCAGAGGAGGCGAGTGACAGAAAACTCTACCTGTAGTGAAATGTCCTTCCTTTTCTGTCAACTCCTTTGACTCCTCGCTCTTCCTCATGACATTTCAGTAGCTTTGCCAAAACACTGTAAAAGTTCTCAATAACTGAACAGACAATAAAAATACAGTGAATAAGAGGCACATTTTGGAAACAAGCATCTATCTAACATCAGACTGAATGATTCTGATCCATTGTGTCAATAATCAATGTAAAGTCAGTATTTTAAAAACCATTTCTGCATTTGCCAGTTCTTTCCTGGTCTTTAAGGTAAAGAAGTCAGGGTTCTGATGTTTTAAGTTCATTTAGTCTGCATATATCAAATATTTTTGCAGAGAACTATAACTAAATTTGATACAGGAATGTCATATTTCAGGATTACTTCTACTGATGCACTCCAATGCAAGCCTATTACCATCAATAATTTTTTTTTTTTTTTTTTTATTTTTCAGGAACAGAGAGGATTCAGAGGATTGGTATAAGAATCCAGGCATTAATAATGATTGTGTGATCATGGTTTTGGAAAAATAAGGAGATATTTCCTGGCTATGTATGTGAAGTGATGTATCTTAAGAAAACCAAGAATGAAGTCATTTTGATCTCTGATGGGTGAAGCTCGTTGGAATGGAAACCAACATCTATGCAGAAGGACAAGGCTCGCCACATCTTACCGCCAAGTGCCTGGGGACTCCAAAGGGAGCAAAGTATGAAGCATTCCAAAGAAAGACAGAAGAACAGGAAAGTCCATCTGAATTTCAGGATGTTTTACTGGAACCTGAGTTGAGTTTGCTGTCTGTGGCTTCCTTATTAGACCACAGCGAGACATCCTTGCGACCTAGCAGGGCTGCAGGGGGTGTTAGTGCCAGCAATCAGTGTGAAGCAGAGCAGCTTCGTAAGGAAATACTGTGTTCTGCAAGGCACAAGCCAAAGGAGGACCCATTAAACCTTCCCTTGCACAGAGAATGGCCACTCCTTACAGGAAGAAATTCAGACAGAAAAACAGAAAGAAGTCACGAGATCAGAGTCATAAAACACAAACCAAGTGCAATCACATTTTCTGATTTTGAATTTTTACCACATGAAGTTAATACCGAACTCCATATTTGTGAGGCAGGAGATGCAGGAGATTTTTCATCTGAAGAGGAAAAAGTAGATGGCAAAGACGATGACGATCTGTTTACAGAGCTGCCGCTGTATGAGGCTTTTTTCAATGGTCTTCACAGAAGGAATGTTTTCCCAAGAAAGCAAGCTAAACATGAACTTACTAAGGATCAACACATCTGTCATGCAGAAGACTGTGATGATCGTTCCAAAAAGGAATTGAAGGACCATGACAAGGAAGAAAAACACATGGAGCTGGAGGTAATAGAAGCTACTCTTTTGTTCCAAGTGTGTTTAAAATAAGTGGTGTCATTTAAGCTTGGTTACAGGAGAACTTACACAATTTTTTATACAGAGATAATGAATGTTAATTACATAATTAAGAATATAAACCTACAGTAAAACATACAAAATGTTAAAAATATAACGCTAGGCTTTTACATTAAACAAATCTATTTCTTCAGATTGGCCACGTTTCCATTGGATTGAACCTCAAACAAGGATTGCTGTTTTCTTTTTAAATGGGAACATTGGCTCAGTTTCCCTTGCTCCTAGAAGATCATATATCATGCCACATGCAGCAGATATTCCTGGCTATTCCCTGAGTCTATTGACTGTCCCAAAGGGATACAGCTCTGGTTTCCTAGAAGAGTATCGTTATTTCTTTATGCTGAATAATGGCCTTTTTTAGAGTAGAGGCACCACAGCACTGCTCCTCCTAACCTACAGCACTACCAAGTAACAGTGATTTGTGTATTCTTATTTCAATAAAATAATACGGAGTACAGGTGACCATCTGGTCTATAATAAAATAAAAAAAGTTTTTATCTGTAATGTTGCATATCCTGATGCTCTACAGACCAATGTCCAAAGTGAAAAGACAAGAATATTTAGGATGAAATGAAATACATTCTGTAAGAAGAATCATCCATCTATAACTTTTCCCAAAAAAAAAGGGGTTGAGTAAATTAGCTGTGGTTTTTTTGAACTGGAGGAACAGAAGCTTCCCAATAGAATACGCAAGGCTTTCCTCCTGCTCCCAGCTGGTGACAAACCAAATGCCTGGAGCTAAACATATTTATCGTTGGAGTAGTTCAGCTCTAGTACAGAAATATGAAGTGATTCCAAACAGTGGAGAAAACAAACTCTTAAAATTCCAGCGTTCCTGAAATGGCAGCAAATCTGGAACTGCAGGTCAGTCATACCTTTCCTTCCTCTCTTTTCCATTACTCCTTCATTTTTAAGTTATTTTCAATATAAAAACAGTTTTGCCTTGAAATCCAGGGTGGAGCTTTCATCTTTTACCAAGAGTCTTCTATTTTTCATTATTTCTCTATTTTCTTTCTTTTACTTCTAGAACTTACAACACAGAGTTGCTTCACTGGTTTCTGATTAAATCAAAGAAAGGAAGTAGGGTCAGGACTCAAATGTCCAAGTTAACATCAGAATTATAGTATATAATTCTTAGTTACTTCTCTCCTTTAATACTGATCCATTTCCAGTTTTGGGTGACTAATTCTGACCTTAACTGAGTGGTAAATTTGTGGCTGCACTTGACACTGATCCCAGTGTAAGTAGGAAACACATCAGCTCACAGAGAAATATTACAGATTTTCACAAAAACGTTTCTCAGCAGCTAACATTAGAAAACCAAGGTCCAGAGATGGTTCCAAAGCAGTGCACCTTTTGATGCAACACTGACCCTGAAAGATTCTTGTGGCACACATTTTATTAAATGATTGCATTGTTCCGCTGCCCTAAGCCAAGGCTTGCTTCCTCATTTACTCAGACATGGTATTCCAGAGGTTCCCATTAATATAAATATATAACAAAATGCACGCGCAACATCCCTTGGATTCTGTTTGCTGAAGGTCAATCCTGTAGATAAAAGGGAAAGGCTGGGTGCTGCTGTCATTTAGTTTACTTTATATCTATGCCATAAAATAAACTCAAGGATGCAGCCTGTAGTGCAAAATAATGGATTATAAATTGCCAGACAAGCATGCGAAATTACCTAGTAAATCTCTGAGAATGTGTCAAAACATTTCAAAAACTGTACAGATGCAATGATGCAGTCCTGGTTTTCATTTTTTTTCCATGTAAATAAGTATGTATCATCCCAGAAAAGCCTCCAAGAATTAAAAAGGGATTATCTTGTCTCTAAAATTTTAGCAGCAGTCATGCATTAGTACTCAGACCAAAAGCTCCCCCCGTGACTCTGTTTCAAGCCTATGCTAAGCAAATGTATGCCATTGTCACATTATTTATTTGTGTTATGTAGAAATGGGGCTGTGGAAGAAATGTCTTTCTGCTGGAAAGAAAACGAAATAAAGACAGCATGGGGTAAAAACGTTGTCAAAAGCAACCATTACTGCTAAGCCTCAGACTTAAAAGTAGTATAAAAACCAAATCCTCTCGACCACACAGATCCAGGCTATCAAAGGTAACGCCGTGGCCAATACCTGGCTGAATCCTTGCTAACAGAGTTCACAGTGAAATAGCAATTAAGAATGACCCCACAGGGTCATTCCTCAGTACACGAACTTGTTCCTGACTGCAGAGGGATGCACTGCAGCAAAACCCCTATTTTTGGTGGAGACAGTAGGAAAGGCTGGCACCTGCCCCACGCTGGGGAGCACAGCCCCTTGTGGGCAGCAGCAGTGAGCAAAGCTGGTGTCCGAATCTCCTCTTAAAACAGTTGTTACAGGCATCTGAATAGTAATCGTGGAACTCTCTGAGTATGCTGAACAGTAAACAAGTACAGTGAAGACGGAAAAAATACAACTTGTGTATGCTGCCAATGCTGCTACAAGCGGAAGAAACGCTGCTGAAAGCAATTCATATAATGGTGCCCATGAAAAATGCTCTGTCTCTTTGTCCAAAGGCATACAGAATCTGCCTGTTCTGTGTCACACCAGATAAATGACACTTCTGTTCGATTTATGAATGCACTGTGGTCCCTGAGTCTCCACCCTTAAACCAGTCCCGTATATATTTTCCTATGCTTTCCTTGTAAAAAAAAATTGGCAGCTGTTTTTCCTTTTCAGGAGCCTGTAACCAGTAGTATATTTAATGCCCAAGTAGACTTCTTAAAAGAAAAGTAACATTTATTTCCACTGAGGGAGCAAAACTTTGAAGATTTACAAGCATGTCTATATACATGTCTGAAATATTGTTCATGTTATTTCTCATTTTTTGAATGGTGATCTAGGTCAGATCATTGCTAGGACAGCACTGTAGAGATTCTGACTTCCTCTCTGTCTCGGATGGTAACTTTTTTACATCGTTCATATCCTTCTGATATTATCATCGGGTTTTGTTCTGTGCAGATGTTCTCTCAGTAACCCTGAAGAGGCGTCTTGAGACATTCTTCCTTGCTTGTTTTCCTTCAAGCCTTTAGAGTAAACGACATGCACTCTTTGTCCATGTAACCAACTCAGCACACAGTGGCAATAAATCTTGTGGAATAGCTTCTGAAACATAATATTTCTCTAGATTTCCATTTCTTCAGACTGTACTGAGCAGGGCCCAGCTGATAACCACATTTAAGCAGGAACTACCGTGCAACTTTACATCAGTGCTCTTACCCTATTCTTATATCACCTCAGAACAATGCACATTATTTCCAGGAGTAGCATTACACTCAAGAAAAAAAAAAAAGATATTTGATAGATATTAGGGAAAAAAAAGGATTATGTGATCATACCCTTGACAAAGTGAATTATCATGGATCCTCCCTCTCCTCAGGGAGTGTATAGAAATCCTGCTGATGTTGGGGGGCTGCTGCAGAGATGCGAGCATCGTCTTACACATGGTAACAAGCTGGAAACCCTCTCTGGGACAGCTTCAAAGCATCTCTTGGGGGAGCCCATCTTAGCTGTTTTAACAGCCAAAACACAAGCTTTCTGTCTCTCCTGACATTTTTTAGGGCACCTAAGTGAGTTGTCAGAGCTTCCTCTCAGAGAGAAAGGGGCACGCCAGGATGCCCACGTGCTGGGAAGGAACAGCTTTGCGTCATGCATCTTCCCGTGCACTGAGGAAGATCTAAAGCCAACACGACTGTTGTTTTAAAGCCAGGCGCTGATGGTCTGATACCTGCATTGAGTGTTCCCTCACGCAGCGGGTTTAAACAAAGAGCAAGATACCACTCCCTAGGCACATGGGAGACAAGATGACCCAAAGAGATAATCTAGGTAATTAAGGCAGTATTCAGAACGCATATAATCGTCGGGGTTTGGCTTTCAGACCATATACTCACAGATGTTTGCAGGAGGCTGCACAGTCCCGGGACGGGCCTGTACAGTATCAGTAGTCCCTGTGTACAATATTGAGTAGCACTGAAGGGGCAGCTGTGCCATCGCCTTCCTCCATGAGTAAATCTTAGCCTGTTTTAAATGAAACTGTGATCTTCTGAAGGAGACTTGTGAAAGCTCTGTCGCTTTTGACGTTTAAAGCTAAGCCAGCTGAATTCTGGCAGTGGTTACAGAAAACAGTCCTTTACTGGCAGGAAGATGGATGATTTGGCTTTCCACTTTCTCTTTCCTTGATGATTTACTTATTTTCATTAATTTGCTTCTTCCGTCCTTGTATTACAATTAGGTAAATTTTACCCTCATTATACAATCATTACTGAGTGACAAGTTTGACAATCGCTGTATAAGCTTAGACCACAAGTGTTCAGATTCAGGGTGGAATAATTTGCTGAGATGTAATGGGGAAGTTTCCACGGTACCTGTCCTACATTTTGTCTGATTCTGGCCCGTGTTTTCATTCTGTTTTTCACAGAAATTCACCAAAGCAGGAAAACAAGAAGACAAATAAATAAGGACATGTAGGAGGAGATAAATATTCAAATATTTATTCAAAGATGAAGTCTTTGAAGTTAATTGTAATTCCTTAAAAGACATGTATTCTTCTGTGTGGTTTGTAAATACTTTAATTGAATAATCATATCCAATGAAAAAGGAATCAGAAAATTTGAAGTTTGGGATGATGAATTTGCTTCATTCAAATCAGAATGAGATAATTCAATTTAAGTGATCAAATCAGAGCAGTAGCGAGGCCTACAATTGTGATCAGTAATTGCACCTGCCAAAGGAAGCTTCTTATGCTTACATTTGAACGGCTTAAAGTCTGCTCAGTCCTTGTGCTTCGTGCATCTCTGCTCAGTGCCTGGCTTGGCCACTCCGAAGCACTTTTCCGAGAGGTACTTTCCTGTTTTCATTAATGAGGCTCTGGAGCTTAGGTGGAATTTAAGCTATCTGAAAATTGCCCTGCAATAGTCTCGTCTTCTCTGATTCAGTTGTACGAGAGCAAAAACTAGCAAAGAACATACTAGAGTGGAGCACAAATTCCTTCTGCCATTCCTCCCATACTTCAGAAGTTTGTTCTTCTCTTTACCCTATCAAACTGAAACTCCAAAACTAGAGGAGGAGAACGGCTGCAAGCTTGGGGTGGCTTCTTCACGAGACTTAATACAGTTATTATTATCTCCCTTTTGCTCATCTTCTGCAGACATGGGATGCCTACCCAGGTAGGAGAGCCAGGTGCTGAAATAACAATTGCCAGGAAAACAGAGCAGTAACTTTAGGGGAGGAAAATGGGAAATGACTTGTGTAAGACAGGACTGATGTCGCTTTGTACATTCACATTTCCTTGGTGTGTCTGTCAGACCTGGGCTTTCTGTGTTTCAGTTACACATTCTCTGAAGCTGATAGGTGGAAATGCCGTTAGTTGAACTTTGCAAAGTTTCTACCATTTATTCTTGTTTTCTGCCTGCCTGGGAAGGAAGTTGGGGAACTGCCGATTACTTTAGCAATGATGGATTATTATGAGTTAATAAATAAATACAATCAGCTCTTAACAATAATGTCAGACAAATGCTGGCTTAGAAACAGATTCTAATTACTAATGTAAAAGAAAGAGCCTTTATTAATTTCAGGAATTTGAGGTACTAATGATGAACATAGCATTTTTACAGAGTCCATTTTTCTCTAATCCCCCTTTTCTTAATAATGTGACAATTAGGATAGGACATTTCTTTTGTCCTACTTTTTGCTATGATCAGAGAGAGCTGTAAATGTAACCTCACATCTCACTAATGTGGAAATTAGCTGTACAGCTGTTTCTATTACAAAATTACAGGAACTTTGGAAAATAACTAGTCACAAACATTAAATCAACAACATGCTGAAATATCATATCAAATTCAAAGAGAATTAGTGTATTGGAATCGTGTAGGAAAACATGTAGATAGTATCAAAATGACTGTCCTCTCTCCTCCATAGACTCACATGCTGCTTACATGTTTTAATAAACATGCATGATTCATTGGTCATTACTAGAGAATTCAAAATTAAAATGCATAGGCCCTGAGAAAAGGGGCATGTTGTTTACAGCAGCAGATAACCTGTCTTTGAAATCACAAGACTGTCTTCAGCAGGCATCTCTGGCTGCTGGGCTGAGATTGGAGAAAACATAATACATGCTGGTTTTGTACAAAATAGCCTATAAAGTATTTTCAGCAATCCTAACTTGGGCTCTGCCAAAAGCCTCCTGAAGAAAAGCTGTGACATGAGGGGATACGATTCATCCTTTTTCAAAAGCAAAGCTGACAAGCAAACCTCCATTTGATGAATGGAATAGGACTCAAAAGATTCAAAGAACATTTTTGCAGTTGACCCTTCAGGTGTTTTGAAGTCATTTGTGCTGTACAGTAGCATCACTTTCCAAAAATTTGTAGTATATGTTACACATTACCTATAGAGTTAGATTCTCAGAAAAAAAATAAAATGCCTGGAGAAAAAAATACAGAAAATCAGATAATGTAGTCAAAAAAAAAAAAAACAACTCACCTGGATTTTCAAACTCCTTCAGAAAATTTACCAAGTACCTTTCAGCTCGGTGCTGAAGTAAGTAATAGGAAATTACAGAAGGTGACATTATTGAGATACACTGCACAGTGGGAAACCCTCAGGCTGTTCAAGTTAATGTGTAAAACTTGGGCCCTTAAGTAGCTTTCAAAATATTATGGAAAGTCTTTAGGCTGGCAGTTTCCACAGTGCAGCTGTCTGCCACTGGTGTCTGACAAAGGTTTTATGTTGCCTGTCCTGGTTGCAGCTATCCTATGGGGCAGAGGCTGTGCTGCCAATGAATTTTGTTGCACAGCCCCAGCACAGTCCCACAGCAAGAGAGTAAAAGAGGTGTATCAGGATTATCCTTTACAAATATCTGAAAATATCTGGAATCTGTGCGATGTGAGACCAGTCGAGTGTCTCATCTATCTCTACAGAAGTCAACAGAAAATAAGCCCTAAGTCAAGGCTCTGGTGAATTCCTCTGCCAGAGCGTGGGGACAGGCACCCCGAGAATTACAGACTGGCTCTTGGGTGGGGGGAACCAAAAGCAACATGTAGGAATCTGTTCATCTACGTACCATTGAAAGGAAGATGTTCCTCCAAAGTGCAGATGGAGATTCTGGATAAACTGAGGGATGGGCAGCAGGCAGAACAACTTGTGAAATGGGAAACTTGTGCAAAAGGTGAGGGGGTGGGTCAGGTTGCCTCTTTACGCTTTTTTGGCTGATAGGTGAGGATTTTGTATGTTTTCCCAGTCTAGAATAGAATCACACTATGACAAACCAAAGTAACAGTATTACCAAATTAACAACCTTGAAAAGCATTTTTCCTAATACAGGAAAGTTCTTGAGCTGGAAGAAGAAAAGTGAATTACAAGTTTCCTCACACACACAAAGCCCCACTAAAGTTTGTGGCACTTCCAAAGGTATCTAGCTGCTTTTGAATTTTTTTTCCTAGATAACATACGCTTGATTAATAATATTGGCAATATTCTACTGATACACCTTCTCTGTGTGAAATTCCAGTTCAATAATGTTAGCTTGGTGTTGCAATGGATGTATGTTCTTGGTGCTGCTATGGAACCACAGACTCTACCTAGGGACCTACCATTTTTGTAATGACACAGAATCAGCTATCACACAACCAGCTACCTGTGCAAACACTGAGGTCCACACTTGACACAGATTCAGAGAAAATTAAAAACATTTTAAAATGTTGTGGACTTCAAAGAAATTTCAGGAAAATAGTTAATTTCCATAGGGGAGCATGTGCTCACCTTCAAGATACTCCTTAACAATCACTCCAGCTATTGAATATTTCAATTTAACTTAAACAATTTATAATAAAAACGGAAATAGACTGCTCTTACCTATCCAAGTATCTTGGGCAATCAATGCCTCATGCATTGTCCAAACTAAAAGGCCTGCCTAGTTTTGAATTATTTCAGAACAAAGCCTTTTGCAACCCAGCTGAGGGAAACCTCCTCCGAATTAATTTGGAATTCTCCAGAAATAAAAAGGAGAGGACATTTAGGCGAATTCCTGCATTTGAATAATTTTTCTTCCAGATATTATCTTCACTAGAATCTCACCAGATTTTTGTATTACAGAACTCTCTTCATCCATGCCTTCTGCAGATTCTAAGAAATTCTTTGGCGTTTAGATTTTTAATCCAATGTTTCAAAAATTAGGTCTGGAATAAGTCATGTGCAGACGTGGCACTAAGAGACACGGTTTAGTGATAGGACTCGCTAGGTCAGGTTGATGATCTTGATTTGGTGACCTTGAAGGTCTCTTCCAACTTAGATGATTCTATGGTATTATCTTTCAGTGCAAAAGATTTAACAGCTTGTTTATGCTGTGTATTCAGAGAAAAGCTTTCTTGCCTTAGTCTAGTCTTTATGATGATGTATTTGGCGATGGGCTATATAATCTATCGTAAGTTTTTTGCAGTTATTATTTATAGTTCCTATTGAAACAGTGTAATGGTGAAATTTCAGTAGCTATGTAACAAGGATTTTGCAAAAGCCTTTGCAGTTAGTCTAGGGACTGATTTACATGGAATAAAATGTCAGAAAAACTGCTAAACCTGCCAAGTAGCAATGGAATATAAAACTGCAACTTGTATTTCATTCCGTAACACATACATCACACATAAAAACCAAGAACAAATATGCAAAGCCAACAACTAGAAGAAAGAATACACAGACTAGCCCCGATAGCAGGATGAAGTTGGCAGTCAGCAGTAAGATGAATATGTTTTAATGAACAACGTGCCTGACCAGGATCGGTGCCTGTACTGACCTAGACTAAGCACCTACACTCCGGGAGTTCACCTCAAGCCGTACTTTTATCTGCTGTGTGATCACACTTCAGTAACATACTACAAATAACTGTAGCAACAGATAGGTGGGGGGGCAAAGAAATCATGTTTGGGAGATGCAAGATGATTAAACTAAAAAAGATCACCCCTGGAAGACAAAAACATTCTGCAGAACCCTGTGTTTTGTTTTTTTTTGAAATACTATGATGTAGCTCTTAAGCAATCAGCCTCTAAGCATGTGATTTCTACAGTATTTGTACTGTACAAATACCACAGTATTTGTACTTTGACACAAAATGGAGGGCTATCCAGATTTGTCTGAGCCCTGCAAGGGACTCAGCAGTGTTAGTCCTATCTTGGGGAACACACAGTCCCACCGAGGAAAAGAGAAAAATAGCATTAAAAGAAACAGATTTAAAAAGAGAGAAACAGATTCAAAAAGTCTCAGTGGGAAACCCCCATGCTAAGCAAGCAGGCATGGGCTCAGGTCTTTCTGAAGTAGTCAGATGTGCATTAAACAGGCATAGAAAATGCTTTTAAAACCCAACTTTTCAGACATGGTAAAGCTTGCATTTTGTGTGTGAATGGCAGAAAGCAAGCACTAAAATTGACGCTTCAGGGTTCTCAGATGACTTTTTAAAATCATTTACTATGAATACAAACAAACAATAATATCAAACTCTATGATAGTAGGAATTGCTATGAGTTGGAAAGTATATATTTTTACAGTTTCCAGCTCAGCTTCTCTTCAATGCAGTGTTTCCATTTCTGTGTACAGTACTTAAGAAGATGAGTTTGAGTTGCACTAAATGGAATGCAGATGTCTAAGACCAAAAAAAATAAAATAAACTAGACCTTCAGGTGTTCCCCTTCGAGTACTGCTTTTCTTATTTGGAAATTGTCTTCAACTGCTTGCAAATGCTAAGGAGTGGCCACATAAGCTGTTCAGGCCATTCAGAATTTAATTCCAATGCAAATTAAAATCACTCTCTGATAGCAGCAAGTATGAGGTTGAAAACAGGAAAAAATAAATAAGGAAAATTTAGTTTATGAATCAAAGAAAAAAAAATGGTAATATAGATCCAAAAGAATCTTCTAGGTTTAGCAGGGCAAGTAAAAACATTTAGTTTTGCAAGGGTAGTTATTTCTAAAATTGGGCTTACTCTAGTTCAGAAAAATCTCCCCAAAGACTCACAATTCTTCATGACAGCGAATGACTCCTCAGCCTGGGAGTGAGTGAGGTGTCAGGAGCCTCCAGCAGCTTGCTAGGTGGGCTACAAAGGAGCTCGTACAGCTTCACTGGCAGGTAAAGGTATTTTCCCCAGAGGAATATTATAGAAATTAAACTGTCTTTGACAAGTAGTTCAACTCTGATGAATTGACAAATATCAATCAAAAAATTCTTTGTAAGAAAATAAATAAATAAATAAACACATTCCTAAAGGAACTGCTATCATTTCGGCATTTTAAATTTTACATTTAAACACATACTGGGTGTGCTGCAGCACGACTGGTTTCTACCTTTTTCTACCCAGCCTTACTGCAGCAGAGCTGAACTACTTACTGATCAGTTTCTGCATGTATGTGTGCCCAATTCCCCTTGTGCTGTTTTCCTGGTTTTTTTTTTTTTTTTTCATAAGGTGGCAAATATCACACCAGGACTATACTGAGGTGAGCAGGATTAGTAGCAGGAGATGAGTAGTAGGAGAGCCTGACCCTTTTTGAACCTCCTCAAGTCCTACACTAAGATGCATCTTCAAATTCAAACTGTGATCCTTCCAACTTCTGTCCTGGAGCTTCTGGGTACAGCATGAGTGCTTACGCAGGACATAAAGTCTTCTCAGCAAGGAGGTATCTAGATATGCCTCTTTAAACCCCCAAACCTCTCAGTTCTACACTGCTTTTTGATAAGATTTCGCTTGTTATTGCTATTGGGAAGTCTGTCGCATTTCAAAATGCCCGAACTCTGTTTGAAGTACGTAAGTGGAGGAACTAGCTGAAATTCAAGCCACCTTGCATAAGGCTGGGACTTGTTTGTTTTCAGCTACTTGCCAGAGTTATGTCAGCAGACCTTTTATTTGGATTATTGTGGTTGATGGTTGTTTTTTTCTTGTGCTAAAATCTTTCATATCACATGAAGCTGAAGTATATGTGAATACAAATACTGCTGATGATAATCACTCCATGGCAGGCTTTTTTTCCTCTTTCTTACTAATTCTCTTTGTAATTTCAAACCATAGTATTGTCCTTTTACATACTTTTCCAACTATAAAAACAGCTTATCAAATAACACAGACAGAATTTCTGAATGGTTTCAGTTCTGGCACTTCACAAAGAGCCAGGCGAGTGCAAATAACACAGAAGTTACTTAAAACATAATGTATATTAGGACTTGAAGTCAGCGATGGGCAGGCTAAACCCCTGCCTGATAATGAAAACCCTGGCACAGGTTCATGCGTACAGCTTCACCTGTCCCAGAACATCCTCAGTGCATTTGTGTCTCAAAGATTTTGCAAAACTCCTGTAGGTTTACAAAAGCAGCTGCCTCTGCTCCCTCCTCTCTCTCACTCCCCCTCTCACACCAGCAGAAGACATCTGAAGCAAGGCACAGGGAACGTGCCTGAACCGTAATGTTCTGGTGATGAAAGCAGTTGCTGTTTAGTGACCCTCATGCTCTTTAAAAGAAGCCTGAAAGGCCTGTGACAGATTTTTTGAGCTCTAGGCCACATTCTCCAACCTTTCTGTTATATAAAAGCATTTATATGGTGTCAGCAATATGCCTGCATGCTCTGGGGATACAGATTTTTTTCCTCCAACAATGATGCCTGAGGCTACTCTATCAAAGCAGCTTTTCTTCGGAATTGAGATCTAACTGATTTTTTAGGAGAGTATGTTTTATGGATTTTACCTGCGTTATCTTTTTCCCCAGCTAAAAAGGACATGCTAAAATCTATAATCACTATTCTGTTTCTTAGTTTATGATTAAAAAGCAATGAGTCTCCATAAAACAGCATGTCCAAGGGGAGCACAATATGCAAGTCAGCATTTTGCAGTAACATTACAACATTGCTGCATATGTCCCTGTTGCCTTTCACTTTCTTCTAGCAAGCCTGTTCACAAATATGAATAGTTATGTTTCTGAAAGTTATTTTGAACACTTAAACGGAATTTACATCTGTGTTTCTGAGATCTGAAAGAAGATGTGTAGTTGGAATTTTGAAAGCTTTAAGCAGATAGCTAGCATTAACAATTAAAATGTAAGGCAAAACACATACTGCATAAATTAGTAAGGGATTCAGGAACATAGGCGTGCAGAGACATCTGACTGTTCTTGTGCATTAGGTGATGATCTTAACTTCAGCATTTAAACTCCACCTAATTCCTTCAGCTTCTTCGTTTTTGCATATGGCAATAGGCATTCTTGTCATTTAAGGGAAAAAGAAAGAGCATAAAACTACAGCAGAGAGTTATAGTTGTACACCTGATATTGTGGATTTTCACATAGGCAGGTAGCAGGAATTTATCTCTCAGTTTAATAAAGGGCAGGGGAAAAAAAAAAAAAAAAGAAACAGAGAGGTTACTTGCAAGAAGCATCACTGATACCATGAACCATGGCCAAAAGAAGTTTATCTGTAAGGCAATGTCTGTGCAGATTGAAAGTTTTTGCTGGTTTTATCTAATTTAGTGACAGAGGAGTGTAATCTGCTGTTTAAAAATTCAGCATTTAATTTTCATCTAAAATTTAGATATTTCACTCTCCGTGGTCCCTGACCATCCACGGCGCTGGTAGGCTTGTTGCTCTCATAGCTTCGTTTCCTTCCCAGAGAAACTGGGATGTGGGAGGAAGAAGAGAGGGAGCGGGAGGGGAGATGCTGCACTTGTCTCTACCTGGAGTTAAGGCCCAGGTGGCATATTATCTGGATCTGGTTGGTGGGGAACGTATCCAGCTTCCACATCATAGGAGAAGCAATCTGCCACATCAGGCACATAAAGTCCGTACACAGTCAGAGGAAAAGACATCGGCGTCTTTGAAGACCTGCAGAGGGAGGTCCCATCTGACTCAGTACAGCATTTAAGAGAGCTAAATTATTGCCACATAAGATAGCTATTTTATTTTCTTTTAGGTTCTGCTCTTAACCTAATACTCTCCACCCTCTCTAGCATTCAGAAAGGAACTAAGTACATTAGAGATGGGCTTGCGATGAAGTTCACCAACTTCACTGGGGCTCGGCAAGGACCAGCTGCGCAGAAAAAATGGGAGTTTTCCTTCTCAACAGATGTTGAGAGAACCCTTTCCTCCTTGTAAGAAAGAAAATGATGGCGTGTGGACTGAGTGGCACACCAAACAAGAACCCAACAAGCCAACACCCTCCTCACAATGCAGTATTTCTTCCTATTTCTTGATCAGGGATTAATTGCCCTCTATGAAAGAAAAAAATGTCATTTATAAAACCAAGTGTATTTTCTCCAACCAGTCAGTTACGCTCATCAGCAGCTGCTCAGAAACACTCAGGGCTGGTATCTCCTCAGCTTTAGCTTGTTGTGGGCAGTCAGTCGACTCTCTCATGTCTGTCCAGACCCAAACTGTGATCAAACTTTGAAGTTTGATCTCTCTGATATTTCTCCCTATCTTTCAAACTGGCTTGAAGCTATCTAGGAATATATATATGGAACTGCATATCAATTCTTTATTCAAAAGTAGGGGGTGAAATTCCACAGCAGCTGAACAAGCACCAAGTCTGAATAATATGACTTTGTTCTCTTAAGACACCAGGCCAAAAAAAAAAAAAGAGAAAACATAAAATAATTAAAATATAATTATTTTAAATAAAGGGTGAATAAAATATAATGGAAGAAACTCTGAGGAAATTTATTTAGCATTTTAATTAAAACTATAAATTCCGATAATGAACACTTATTGGAAAATGTAAAGGAAAGGGCTATTACAAAAAGTAAATGAAACTAGACCAGTCTGCAGAAAATAAAAAAATAATGGATTTTAAAAGCCATTTAAAACTATTTTGAAAGATCTGTTCCAATATGTTTGAGATTTATTTATCGTGGAAGATTAGAAATTGGAATTTTATTCATTATCATCTGTGTTGAACCAAATGACAAAGGACCACAATTAAAATTAAGATCCCCTGGCACTAGGAGCTGTACTGTAGCATAGTTTAGGCTTCAAGGCCTTGATTCTCCTTGTGACCAGCTTCTCCTGATTGCCTTTTGTGCCGTGATGTCAAGGTAGGAGGCCGAGCCTCCAAATATTCATCTTACGCTTTGCCAAACTTTGCTCTTCTTAATTAAAGGAACGGTGATTATGGTCTGACTTCGGCTTCCAGCATCCAGGATTTCTGCTCTTCCTCCCTCCCTCCCTCCTCATGTCCTTCCCTTTCATGCTCCCAAATGTAACAGTCTTTGAAAAAAAACACTTATTCTTATCACAAGAAAGATCAAAAAAGAGACTCTCCAAAACTGCACAGTCTCATTTCAATACGCCAGACGAAATAGATAAATTTTAAATCCTCAATACTCAAAAATACTCAATTTTAGTCGTTTATCTCTTGTCCTGGGCTGAAATATAGGAGTTTGAAGAATTTTCTCCCTCTTGAAGTCTCATTTTGTATGGAAATACCAGAGGTGAGCTCTGCCTCACCACTAGCAAAAGCAATGAGCTGTACCAAGGGAAACTGCTGTAGGATCAAGTGGTTCAAACGAAATTATGATTTCAACTGGAGCAGTGTACCTCTGATAGCCAGCGTTGCCTAGCTATTAGAATTTGGGTAATTTTCACATGTGAAAGTGTCTGAAATTATCCATTCAGATGCTGCTATTCATAAAAGACTACCAAAATCAAGGCAATTTAATCAAACATCAGGTTTGACAGAATTGTTTTTCTGAAGTTAAGTAGAATCGGTCATGCCTGCGCCAGCGCTATTTATCCTGGCTTCCTTTCATTTACAACAGAACATTGTCCACGTACAACTCAGAAACTCGTGTGTAGATATTTTGTGCAGTTAGGTGTTTAAGCGTGGTGCTTATACAGCACGTGTAATTGCAGAAGTACTTCTGAAAATCTGTGGTTAGGTGATTTTGGATCTCAGGTAACTCTGCTTGGATGTTCATGAGGCAGTCTAACTCGTGTAACTGCAGAAATGCTCCTGAAAATGTGTGTTTAGATGATTTTAGACCTCGGGTAACTCTGCTTGGACGTTTCCAGCTGGGGAAACTGAGGCACGGCCCTGAGGAGCCATTTTGTGAAGGAGCCCGGCGGCGGCAGCCCTCACGCCACGACGCAGCGGGACGGAGCCTGCTGGGCACGGGGCGAGCCCGGAGCCCCCCTCACGGCCCGGGGCACCCCGGCGGCTCCCCGCAGCCTCCCTGGGCTCGTTCCCCTCACGGCCCTGAGGGAAAAGCGGGCGGGAGCGCGGCTCCGCGCTCAGCCTCGCCCTCTGCAGGCACGGCTCGCCTTTCTCCTCAGCGGGAGGGCGGCCAGCGGCTGCCGGCAGGGACGGGGAGAGGGCAGCGGTCCCCCCAAAGCACGGCGCAGCGCGCTCCCGGCCCTCTCACGCAGCCCCCCCCCCCCCCATCCCCACGGCTCGGCAGCGCGCTTCCCCCCCCGGCGCCGCCAGGGCGCGCTCCCGAGCCGCGGGCGCCGCCTCCCGCCGCCGCCCGCCAGGTGGCGCCGCCGCCCCGCGAGCTGACGGCCGCCGCCTCGCCCCGCCCCTCCGGGCACGTCCCCAGCAGGGCGGGGCGCGGGGCAGGCGGGAGGGCGCGGGCGGCGCTGCGCGCGCACCTCGGGGCGCTGGCCGGGGCGGGGCCACGCCCCCTCCTCCTCCCCCCCCCCCCCTTCTCCCGCCCTGAGCGCGCGAGCTTCTGGAAAGGGCGGGCTCGGGCGCGCGCTGGGGCCGTTGGGCGCGCGGGCGGCGGCCATTGTTGGCGGGAAGGGAGGGCGGGAAGCCGCCCCGCCCCCCCCTCCCTCCTCGCACAGCCCCGCCGCCAGCATGGCGGCCCCTGGGGGGGCGGCAGTGGGCTCTGCCCTTGGCCTTAAAAATGTGAAGACAGCATTCCCTGCCCTGTGATTTCTGTTGAAATAAAGCTTGCCCGCGCAAAGGGTGGAAAGTCGTTTTTTGTTAAAGTTACTCTGCTAAATACTAAGAGCCTGGGTGCGGTCTGATGGCGTGAGGGTTATAACGGTAACAAATTGCTCTGTGGGCTGAAGCGCAGAAAGCATTTCTTTGTTCTTTCTCAGTTGTGTGATTTTTAGGGGAAAAAAGTCTTTGTGCTGCCTGTGAATGGGCGGGGGTCGAGTATTGTGTCCCCGAAATTCCAGGGAGGCTCTCTGGATGTGGAAGCTGCTGCTTCAGAATGAGGTTCATCACGAACCACCATGGTGTTACGAGTGCGTCTGTCATAAATGCACAGAGTCTGTGCCTCAGGAGTTTCAAGACTGGTTAATACAGTCATGGATTAAAAATATATGTATAATATTAATAGATACTTAACTCAGAGCAAATCCATAGATAGCGTTTAATCTATGTTAAGACTTGGTGGTTAAACATGGATACTTGGGTGTCAAACTTTGGTGAAGATTTGGGATTGTGCATAATTGCTTTTCTGGGCTTGGGACTAATGTCTTCTCCTTACTGTTAGCTGGATGAAAATCAGGATGTCGTTTAGAAGGGTTATTACAGTCTTCAGGTATTCTCTCGCTCTACCATAATTCACGTTCTGCCTTTTTCCCTATCACCAGGTATTCAAAACCACCAAAGATTCTTCCCTTTTGCAGAGCTTTCCTTGAGTATTCTTTTAATACAGGAGTGTGCCTTTCATCAGTTATTTTCTCTATTAATTTCTAATTTCTGCTTAGAAAGGTATTGCTAGCCTGGTTATTTCTCTTCAACAGTAGATCATGAGAACTTTTGGGCAGGGGATAATACCAAATTTGAAAGAACCCCATGAATGCCTGTGAGTCTTGGAAAGTACTCTTTTTGTCCTGTACATTTTTTCTTTTATTTTGGTCTTTTGTCGTAAGTATAATGACAGTACAAGTGCCATTTTACCAGTTTCATATTTGTCAAGAGCGGCTTTATTAATTGTGCGTTATATATAGGCCCCACGGAAGTACCATATGATTCTTACCCTAAAAAAAAACAAAACAAACAAACAAACAAAAACAACAGTGAACAGCTGTGCCATAATACATGGAAGCATTTGTTATTACCAATTATTTTTTATTATGTTTTAAGTATTCTGGCACTTAGCATTTCACGATAGGCTCTTCATATACGTAGAGCAATTTGCCGGCTGTTGCTGCACCCCTGTCTTTATCCTTTACCATCTTAATCTCTAGAATCTGTTCTGGAGTTGTTCTAGGAGATGTTGACATCGGTATTTTCAGAAAAATGACTCGAGTGTAGTGTCAGACTGCCGGGGTGTCCCTGGCGCTGGCAGGCAGGGATCGATTCACCGCTCTCAGCACCTGTAATGCCCTTTGGCTGCACGCCCAGCACCAGCTTTCATCAGAGTGCGCTCTGACAGCTGACTGATCAGCGCCGGTTATCAAGGCAGTAGACAAATCCTCACTTAATTCAACTATTAACTAATAATATCGTCTTAATAATTTTAGTTACTCTTTTACTAGTACTAAACAAAGGCCTACTTTAGCTGTAGCAGTAATGAGGAAAGCACAGCATGCCACAGCGACCTGTTAACAGTTACCTGCTGCCCACAGCTGACAGCGGGGCAAGTGGGGTGCCCATGCTGGCTCGGGTTGCTCCAGGTAGATCAGTGCTCACCCGGCTCCAGTTTGGGGTATGCCACGCAGCTCACTTTGTTCAGGGGCCAGCAGCAAGAGGAAGGCACTGGCGCTTCCTCCAGCGTGTCTGTGCTGCAGTTAAGCCTGGTGGTGACTTTTCTTCTGGGGTCTTTGAAGGCTTTTCCCCAAAGTTTGCTTTACACTTGATGGGCTTTGTGTCTGACGTCTCCTAAGTGTTACATGGGCCGTGAGATCGTTTTTGATAATAGCAGCACTGTCGCTTGTATCTACTGTTACTCTTCTTGATGTTATTTTTGCCTGTTAATCTCCAGGGATTTACATTTTCATGTTGCTTTTGAATTACTGATCTCCAGGCAAACACTGTGCTTTCCACAAGTCTCACTTGTTTCCCTTTCTCATATTGACCAGAGTAAAGTTTATTCTGTACACATCAGTGTCCGACATGGTCATGGCACAGGGGAGTCCTCTGTGGGCTCCACATGGGAATTTGTCTACCCTGCGCTCTTCTAAATGATAATGACTTTCAGTATGGGAGAAACATGTTCTCATTTCCACACAGAACAGAAAAGAGCAAGGATCTGATGAGGACTCAGCATGTCTCCATAAAGGTTTCCTTATTTTAGTATAAGGAGGGATTTATGTAGCATGCAAGCACAGCGTTTGAGCTTTAAGGCTTGTTAGCATTTAAAATGCTACTGAGGTAGCAGCAATTCAGTCTTTGGAAAAGAAATGTGTGGGATTTTTTTAATCCCTACTCATGCACTGAGATGCAACATGCCCTGTTTTTCACTGGTATCTTGAAAGGCCTAGATCAGACTAGAGCATTTATTCACTACAATGGTCTGGTGTTTAGACTATGCCACTTATTAAGCAAAGACCTCAAACATCACCCCCAAAAAATCATTAATTCTTAAGTGTTGGACGTCCATCGAGCTGTGCTCACATTTAGTGTAAGATGGATGTTTCACAGTGGGCAGCGGACCTTGCAGCAGTTTGTAGTGTAAATGTCCAGGTGAAAGTGCCCAAATGGAGGAGCTCTGCTTGTCATGTTTTTGTTGGCTATGATCCAAGAGTACACCCAGAATTACACTGATTTGTTAGTATGTTTGGGTCAAAACCACAATAATCTGGGACACAGTCAGAATTTGTCTGCAGGATGTAAAAGTCCTGTTCAATTTGCTGTCCGTCCTTGTGATACAGATATAACTTGCAGGTTATGGTACTGAAAGCTGGCATAGCATCCCGTGTGTAATGCCAGTTGTTTTATTCCTCAGTTCTTACACCCTTTCTTCAGGCATCAGCTGCTGACCACTATCTGAGACTGGCTATTAGGCTAGTTGGGCATTGATAAATTAGGGGGTTTTGTTATTTTCTGGGCTGTTTTCTCAGTTTAAGGTCTCCTGGTTGTTTTTTTTCCTGTGTATGCCAAAATGAAATAATTCAATCTAGGACTAAGAGCTTGTTGCTAACCTTAACTGGGAGGCTGATTAGTTGGGGCTGATTATTGAGTCACTTTGATGGACGTACAGCCTACATGTATATCCCAAGATGAACGTTGTCACAAAACGCGATGGTGGCTGCTGCTTTCTTTGTAAAGAAGGAAGTGCTGTATTTCCATTTTCCAGTTAAGTGGTTTGTCCTCCCCAGAAGAGAAGGGCGCGGATTTCTCAACTGTTAGAAAACATAGGCTAGTGTCTTTCAACGTTCTGGAAGAGTTTCTGGTAAGTTTTTATGTGCATAGGTTCTCCTCTTGCAGCTCTGCCTGTGCAAAAATAATTCAAGATTTGTTGGACAAATAAGAGATGTGTGTGATGGAAGTAACTCATCTGTTTAGCCTGGGGATGAAGTCCTGTTTGCTGTAGGACCAGGAAGACCAGTACAGTAGTCTTAGCAAGTCTCATATGTTTCATGGAGCATAGTTTCTGGTGAAAACTCAACACTTCTGCTCTGTTGCCATCAAGGCAGGTGTCATAACAGATAAAGTGGATTATTGTTGCGCTTATTTCCTCTTCAGCAAGAAAGAGGAGGGACTTCCTGCACAGCCAGGTGTACCCAGTACCAAAATCCTACTATTCTCCCTGCTGAGGGCTGATATAAAATACATTAGGCCAAAAATGAGGCTGAGCCCAGTTCTTCTGCATCCTGGCTAAGCACAATGACCTATACACTTTCTTTAAGAGAACAGTCCCATTGCAATCTGAAAAGTAGTTTATTGGTGCAAATAAACACATTTGGGAGAAGGCTCTGTAAGTTTCCTTTTAGAGTATGTAACTTCTTACAGATCTAGTGGCAAGAGGCCCCTCAGCTTTGGTGAAACCTGGTCTGAAACACACGGTTAGTCAACAAACATTGCAGGGAGATACAAATAGGCATGTTACATATTCAAGTTGCATTTTCAAGGTAGTCATGGTATGAGTTAGTGTATTTTGAAGTTAGTAATTTCTGGTTAAGTAGAAGTTAAATGCGTCATTACCTGTGTGCGTGAACTATTTTGACATTGGCGATCGCTAATGGTGATGCTCAGATAAAACCACTGCTGCAGAAGGTGCCAAACTAAATGCAAAAGGACAGTTGGGAATTTGCTGCACAGAGCAGGAGTGTTTGGGATACAAGAAGTACAACTCACTTCCTCCACACCTTGCAGTGAAGGATGTGGTAGAATAGATAAATGGTGAGCTGGCGTCTGGTCTGAAGCAGCTGAAGATGGGATAACCCAAGAGGATAATTCATATGCTGAAACGGGAGCAGATGTCAATTCAGACAGCTTGTTTGGCCGTTCGGTGCCAGTCCTGTAGCATGTGTCGGCAGTGCAGGCTTGTCAGACAGCCTGTTTGTGAAATTTGGTGTTGCCTGACATCATAATTTGTTAGAAGGTGGAGAATTGTGCTGTAGGCGTTGTGAACTGGGAAAATAAAGAAGGGTTTTTTAATCATCTGAGCAAACCCAAATTAAAATTTTATGTTAAAAGCAACTGCATGCCATTTTACATTGTCATTTTGTAAATGAAAAGTCCAATATGAAACCAGTTGCTTTTGCTAACAAAACAAAAAAGCTCTGCAACGGGGTTTTCATACTAGGCTATCTGGAACAATGGGCTACTGCACTTCAAAACCCTGCAGTAGTGTACAGTTGTTTTTGAAAACATTTTGCCCCACACCTTTCCTTCAACTAAATTCCTTTCTTTTTACCTTCCTATCCCTCTCTCTTGTCAGAGGTGAAGTGCTATGCTGGCACATCCCTTTCAGCCCCAGAAATTAGCTCAGGTTTCTTCATCTGGGCAATGTTTCTGTAATCTAGTATTTGGAAGACTCCTTTGATACCAGTTTCAGTTCTGCCCAACTTAGAGCAGCAGCCCTTAAAAATTGATGTACGAACCCTTGAAAGAGGGGCACGACTTTAGGATTATATTCTTTTAGTTGATGGACATTACCACTATATGCCGTCCACACGATGTGCTCTAGGTGATCCTGCTGGCAGGGGGTTGGACTGGGTGATCTTCAGAGGTCCCTTCCAACCGCAGCCATTCTGTGACTATGTGAAATCAAGGTGTTGATTGCAAATTAGAGGCTGTATTTACCAACTCACTGTTTGAGAAATAAAGAGCTTTTATATATATATATAAACCAACTCTTTATATATATATATATACACATATATATATATCATATATATATATGTGAGTATTTTATATATATATATATGAGTATTTCTAAGATGGTTAGTTTCCCTTGAAAAAGTCAAATACTAGAAATGAGGTAAGGGTTGTATTATGCTACTTTCACTTAGTACCTCCTCTTTGAGTTCTTTTTCATGCTCGTTTTGCAACTTTTAATCCTTGGGGTTGGGGTGGAGAGAGAGGAGTATATATCCTTATGGTTCTATGTCTTGAAGTTAGTATTTCCACACTGTTTTTCTATATTATACTGTATTTATCTTCAAAGACGTAGTTAATGGTTTACTAGAACACAAACACATAGGTTATAGAAACCAACGGTTAAGCTTAGTGGAAGAAGACCAAGTCAGTGTTTCAGTCACAGCCGGGCACCCAGGAGGCTCCCTCTGAGCACCAGGCAGCACTTCTGTGCTGGGCGGGTGACGGAGCCCTGGCACAGGCTGCCCAGAGAGGCTGTGGGGTCTCCTCCTTGGAGATCTCCAAAAGCCGCCTGGACGTGGTCCTGGGCAGCCTGCTCTGGGTGTCCCTGCTTGGGGCAGGGGTGGCACCAGGGGCCTCCGGGGGGCCCTGCCAGCCTCAGCCAGCCTGTGATTAAGTGATGTGACAGTACTATGAAGGAAATGGAAGCCAGAAACAACCACAAGTGTCTTTAAAGATCAGTTTAATTTGCTCTAGAACATCAAACCTTCAGAAAGTTTGGTCAGATTCACATGCGCATGGCTTGTATCACTACTGAAAACCTTCCTGAAGAGTTCTGTAGCTTGAGACAGGCAGAGAAGCACAAAGGAGAAAGCAACTGGGCAAGAAGGAAAACGCAGCGCCATGCGCAGTCGTATTTAGGAAGTGTAAACATCATTGGTCTGGGGGAAAAGGGTTGATCCTATGAAATGTATTTCCTTTAAAACAGATTAAATTAACACTATGTTCATATTAGTATTTATGCCTTTTTTCTTTGGGAAGACTGCTGAGATGCTAATAGCCCATCTTAGGTGAATGCTTCCACGTTTGTGGATAAGAAAGATCCAGAACTCTGAACTTCATGCAGTGTCCCTGCAGATCTTTCCCAGCAACCTCGCTGTACTTGTGGTTTTGCCTACTGACATGAGAAATTAAAGAGACTTTCCTTGATCCGTTCTGATGGATAGCAGTATAATTGTTAGAAGTGGAAAGGCTGCTAGCTGCAGAGTTTGCTTTACCTGCTTCCAGGGAGGGAGGTGGCACGCAGTTGTCCATCTAAAGGCTCTGTAAATATTTAAGAAAAGCTATAGTGGGGTAGAAGGCAAAACTCCCTTTGAAATATTTTATCTTTAATATAGAAAGCATGCATAAATCTATTTTGAGAATAAGAGGCCTTTGTATTCTATATCCTTTTTTTTTTTTTTTTTAGAAGGATTATTTATATGGATCCAATCTGGCTTCCTTCCCCAGTCCCTGTAGGCAAAGCCACCAGTGGCTGAGAGACCTTTTATACAGAACTTCTTTTGAGAACAGAGGAGCCCCATCATTTCATTGCAGCAAGAGCAAAACATGGGTATTTGGTCTCTGAAATTCTTCCACAAAATCATTCTTTGTGGATCTCGCTTGTACATCAGAGAGAATTTTATCTAAACCAATTTACCATTAGGGAGGAGGATTAAATAGCACTGGCATTTTTATATTTGGAGGTTAGTAATTTATCACTAGAAGTTTTACAATACATTAATTAACAGAACAATTGGACCTATTGAATGTTTCTGAAGGGAAAGCCACATGTTATCAGATAAATTTAGAGTTGTGTAATTTTCTCATAACCCTTCCCTTGGAAGCCTTGCTGCTTCCAGTATAGGATGAGGTCTGGCAGCAAGGTTAACCCTGACCTCTGAGTGTTCTATATGGACTTGTTCATTTTTGCCACATTCTTTCAGTTTAAATTTAGATTTGCTGGCAGCTATTATGCCTATTGCAACAAGCTTCATGGGCAAAACACTGACACAAATATGCCTTTAATCACAGATGTTTTTGCTGAATAAGATTAGTGAAGAACACTTGAAAGCTGAGAAACAGGGTGCAGAAGCCTTTGGTCGAAAAGGCACAAATAGTTGAATGTCTGGAATGTATTTACTTCTCAATCTAAGGAATGAACAAGTAATTGTTTAGAAGATGGACCGTAATCTTGTACCCAGTTTTACCTCTGTAATTTGTTATTGGTAGCAATGAAATTCCAGCTATGTAAGTGAACACAGAGTCTGCTTGTGAAAGTACGTGTAACAAAACGTTAAGCTTGCTGTTCGAAAATAAGCTATGATTGCCATACGAAGTAGCCATCTATAACTAAATCTTATGTTTGGCTGATTACTAAATGTATTGTACTAAACATTACACAGTTGGTTTAGTTCTTTGTATACAATAACTATCTGAAGTATACTAGCTGCATTAATAACTGCTTTAATTTTAAAGAAGTGCATCCCACTTAGCTTATAATTAGCACAGAGGACAATACTTCTGTATTTTAGATTTTTAATCTTTTTGTCTAAAAGAGTATATGTGACTTGAGGAATCTATGTGACAAAGCAGTTGACATTCAAGACCAATATGTCTTTTCTCTGCTTAATGTGTGGCATGATCTTCCCAAACGAAGTCGCTCCACCTCGAAAAAATTGTTTAACAGGATACTCTGGTCTTATTTTCTACTACTGTTCATCTGTCTAGGGTTGTCCAAGGTGGAACTAACAAAAAGCGTTCCTGTAATGCCCTTCTGTCTCTAAGCCTTTCAGGTTCTTCAAGAGATAACAGTATTCCTATGCGCTGCTCGAGTGAGTGGCTCCAACAAATAAAAAGGATACAGAAAGGAGTGTTCTCCCTGTACACCTTTTTTAGGGGGAAGAACAGTGAATAAAACAGCCTGTGGTTCTTAGATACGTTAGACTCAGGCTTTTTCCCTCCTGAAGGGCAAGATGCAAAAGCTTCCAGAGATGCTCCCACCCCACTGCCTCTGCGGTTGGTATGGGCAGGATACACTGCAACTGAAAAGTGCTCTTCTGAGCGCTTCCACAGCATCCAGCCTCGTTACTAGGGCAAAACACTGACAAACTGTGTTCCTTGTGAATGGATTAGGCAGAATTTATTCTCTTGTTAGAAGTCCTACTGTGCAAGCTGTATATTTCTGAATGTAAGTAGCATCATGTTTCAGCAGGAATTTCAGGCGACCTTTGAAATATGTAGCCAATCAGCACTTATTCCAAATGGCACTTTTGTGCTGAGTTTCCAATTAGTCAATGGCATTTGTTAAGTAGGCCCATTTAGCTTTATTTTGAAGGATAATGAAAACTCATCTTTTTCCTCATCCCCTTCATTCAGTAGACACACTACAGAGTCCTACTGAACTAGAAAAGACAGAACTTAATGGAGAAAAATGGAGTTATAGTGTGGGGAAACGTGAATTTCTAAGAAATGACTCTGGTCTGACTTCTGTTACTGTAAAACAAGAAACTTAGTAAAATAAATAAAAAATAAATTCAGGGGTTGGCCCATTCAGAAGCATCACAAAGTACTGATGAGTGCTAGAAATATTGATCCAGTAGGTAAGTATTAATCAAATGCAACAGCTAAATGTGCCTCATGGAGCTGTACTGTTTATTGTAACACTATATCACACATGTTTAGTATTACATGCATTTGAAATCTTCATCAGAAATATTTATAAGCCTTTCTTAATGTCTCCATGATTTTTCATCTTCCTATCTAAATTATTGAGATACTTGTGCAACCCCCAGAAATACAGAAATTAAATAATATTTTCTTTCATTTCCTTCACATTTCCTGCATAAGATCATCTTGCTCAGAAAGGATTCAACAAGAGGAGTGCCTTTTGATACTCACTTTCTGGGGAGCATCCTGTATTTTACTTTAGAATGTTTAGGAAGACAATGGGAAGTAATAAACTAATTGTTTAAATGAATTTAATAGCTACAGAGTTGAAATAGAGCTTAACACTTTGAACAGTATTTCAGAAAGAATATTCAGTTAGAGCTCATAAAAAATTGAAAATTGTAAAGATTTGGAAAATTAAAGATATTTAAGTTTCTGTGTTTCTAAACAATGCCCGCTAAAAGAATACCAGCTTCTCCTTCTGTTGGTGATGTGGGACTGGGTGTCTGAAGATCTGCAGAGGCAGACTCAGTTGTGGTGGTGAAGATGTGCAATTCCATTAGAAATAAGATGTGTCAATGTGATACTGCAGTGAGCCTTCTGGATTCTATTTGTAATGTTTTTTTCTATGATAGTGAACAAATTACAATTTTTTTTTTCTGTACTACTTGCTAAACCATCATAAGGAAATAAATCACCACAAAGTTTTGTCAAGTTAGAATAATAATAATATTTATCTAGCTCCCCTGTGTATTGTGGAATGTTGGTATGATACTCAGAGGATTTTGGCAGGCTGGCAATGTAATACTATTGTTTGTATGCACAGTCTCTTAAAACTGATTGCCGTAAAATGATCCTCTGTGCAAAAATCTGTTGTTTCTGAAAATAAGGAATATTAAAGAACTGAAAGCAGCTTCAGGACAGAGACTAATGCGTGGACCTGTAACTGCCCCATGGTGACAGGGAGGTCACTGTGACTGTATTTTTCTTGGGAATCTTTATAAGTGATTTGAATGAGAAAAATGAGGTTTAACACAGCAGCATGCACAGGGATTGCTTTGGGAAGATACTCAATGGGAGTCCCTGAAAGGCACTTTGAGGAACAAAGGAACAAGAAAAGTATTTTTGGCAGTTGCGGTAGAGGATTAAAGTTTTCATTATACAGTGAAACAGTTTAGATAAATAGGGAAAATGCATCCATCAAAACAGAAAATGTTTGAGACCAAGGAAATATTCTGACTATCCAGGAAGATTTTCCTGATGGATATACAGAAGAAAGTTACAAGACTTAATTAGGTCTGTATTTATAGTAAGGAATAAAATACAGGTATGTGATGACCTTCATTTTTCTGATCCTTCTTGACAGTAAGCAATCAATGGAGATGCTAAAATGGAAGTTGGTTAAGGACGAGACATTGAAGTTATTTTGGTTTCAGCCTTGGTTATGTGTAGCTTGAGCTGGCAGTGGTTCACCCAAGATGAAGTGTTAGAAAGCACTTCAGACGCAGAGGTGGAGCACGATCATTTGGGTATGAAGAGCAACCATGAATATGTTTCATAAGGACTGGAGTGTAGTTGAAACGTTCTAAATGGAGAAAGTTACCTGTGGACAGAGAAAATGCTGGTCAGCGTTCTTCTTGCAGACTAGCCAGAAAAATGAGTCTTCAAGTCACAAAAAGCTTGGATGCTTTAAGACTTAACGTATGTTTGATTTGTTTTAGACCCAACCAGAAAAAGGATCTGAATGGTCAGACTCTATGTCATGTCTTATGAAGAAACTGGAACAGCTGAATTTAGATATTGAAGAAGCTCTGAGTGCTGGCTCTTCTCCCTCCAGCACTCCCTCTACCAAAAGGCACAAGCAACTGGTAAGAACGTGTGTGTCATATGATATGTTTCTAACATTTAGCTATCAGATGCTCATCGAGTGATGGTTTTCAGATTTGGTTGTGCTTCTGGGTAGGTTGAGGAGCTCAGCTTCAGGGATGAAGTAACTTAAAGATTTGACTCAATAATAACAAACCTCATGAGCTGCTTAGACACAGCTACAGGCCAAGTAAACAAATGTCATAGGATTGAACTTGTCAACGTGTCTTAAAACCATTAAACACCCTTTTCAGAGGGGAATTTGGATCTAGGTGATTGCATTTGATGTAATTTTTCAGGATAGAAAATTGTGAATTAGAAGTGTCACTGTTAGCCTATTTACACTTGTGCTGTTTATTTAAAGATGTAACAGCAGAAAAGGGTTCAATTAATATTTGTGGGTATTATGTTTTATTTAGAAATGCATTACTGTATTTAAGAATATTTTGTGATGGCAGGTGTCATCAGTTACCCAAGCTATTTGTAGGGCAAACAGGAATAAGAAGGAACAATATAATTTTAGCAACTTTTGAACAAGCATTTTTTTAAATATAGAAGTAAGTAACTGGAAAGTGAACAGTGTGAGAAGTAGGAGTGTTTGTTCTCTGCTTTAGGCTATGATTAAAGTCAGTTCTTAAGATAGAGTTGTTTGGATTTGCAGCTCTGAATGTTAGTGCTGGCATGAAATTCCTGGAAGTTGAGCTTGTTTGAATGCTTTTCCCATCACTACTGCTTCATTTTGTCAAAATAAATTCTTTAAGTAAATGTCTGCAAAGATCACGGTGTAAATGTTTGCATCCTTCGAGTTGGGAAGCTCAGAATCATGCATCTCTCTTTGCAGTATGCATTTCCATATTCTGCAGTGACAATGTTAGGAAGAGTGGCCAGGCCTGTCCATCATTTCTTTCTTATTGTACATGTCAACAAGTCACGACCAGCTCTGTCCAACTGAATTCATTTCAACATTCACTTGTCTTGACTCGCCGGTCTGTTAGTGGGCAGTGTTCTGTGTTCTTGTAGGAGACTGCTCAATGTCTTCTGTCAGAATGCAGTGGCAATGTAGTCTGCTTTTTAGCCTGAAAGAGAAATCGAAGCCATCAGAGTTCAAGCACTTCCCTTTGAGAGCCAGTCTGATTTTGCTAACTGGTGATCCAAACACCTGTGATTTTATGGCTGTGACTGTTCTCCTGAGGCAAAAGCCATGGTTTGGTTAGGCAAAGGTATCAGTACTCAAACCATTTCTGAACAAGGGAATTGTCTGTCCTACTTTAAATGCCTAAGAATTAGTTGCCTCCAAATTGGTTGACCTCAACATATAGTCAAAGCAAAGTAATACATCCTCCTAAATCTCTCCATAAATTTACTGTGAAGAAGCTGATTTGGGAAGTCTCAGAATAACCGTCGCAGTGGGGAAGAAAAAGAACAAGCCAAGAGTTTTTGTACAAGTTATATGAGTAACTTATTTTTTATCAATTCATCCCATTTGGCATGGACCAAATAATATAGCTTAATATAGCTTGTAATTTGTTCCACATATTTACTCACAATGAAACTTGAATTGGAGGAAGGTCTATCTCACATATGTTTACTCGTAACTGTGTACATTTGGCTTCTACAAAATGATGAGCCACTCATGGGTTCTTCATATGTTTTTATCCTATTTACATTATATAAAGTGGGAATTGAAGCAAGAAATGATGACTAAAAAGAGATTTGGGGAGAAGTGCTCACAGATGCAAGGCCAACTTGTAGGTCTGAGGTTTCAAAAGTAGGTGACTACTGAATGAGTGGCAACATGTTTGCTGAAGCTGTTGCTCTGAAAATTGGTCTCTTGAGGGCATGGGCAATTTTAAACAGATGAAAGAGCATTTATTTTGTATGGCAGATGCTGTGTCTAAGGAATATATTCATAATTTAATCACTGGGTTGAGCCAGTTCATTTTTCTACTGAAGAATTTTTCATCTGCTCATGGCAGTAACTCTTAATACTTTATTATTCTTTAAGTTTTCCTATCATGAAGGTATCTGTCAATAATACTCTGTTGAGCAAATATTGCAGGAAGATGTCTAAATAATTGCTAGTTAATGAGAATAGATTTGGTGAATAGATACTATTGGAGTTACAGAGTGACAGTAGGGATGCCTAACAGTATTTTGGTGAATAAATTTAAGAAAATTTCTAAAACACATAATAACTTAGGAAAATGTTAAGAAGTTTCATTTCCCTTGGGCTGACTTTACATATGTGCAAAGTGCAAGTTACTGCTTAGGAAAGAGCATTGGGCAGTAGCACTGGCTGGATGACTCAGTATCTGATGCAGAAAAGAGATCAGAAGAAAATTCTGTCATCAAATTATTTTCTGAAACATTCTCTCACCAATGCTATAAATACGTGCTCTAAATACAAAAAGCTAGACTATTTGAATAGGCCAGCAGCAAAACATCTAGCTGTGGAGAACTGCAACTAATAGTACACATCCTCTCAAACCTGTACCTTTCCTATAAGAAAAGTCTTTTTTAGCAGTTTAAAAGAAGGTATTTTGTAAATGAAACAGCAGAGAGAGAACAGCATCACAGTAAGCGATGTGTTTATTGCATCTACTTCATTTCTATTTGATGTCTAACACTCAGTTTCAGTACAGAAAAACAAAAACAAAAACAAAAAACAGCAAAACAACCAGCAGCTCTGAAATCTGAAGAATGAGAATCACATTTTTTAGTTTGTCATATATCATTCACGGGTAGTAACACAGAAATTGCTTGATTATAATTACCCAATCTAATATTAGAGAGATGACTTTCATTGAACAAAACTTTATCTTACACATTCTCTCAGTTCTTTTTGCAATAATATATTGTCTACAAACATTTTCTGGCCACAGACTGATTCTCTCATCAGCTTTCCAAAGCCTCCTCATTTTAAAGCTTGAAGAATATTCTGACAGGGAACTGGGCAGTTGCCGTTACAGATCAGCAGCAAATTTGTCCTCTTGTGATGGAGAGCAGCCAGTAAATGGGCTGATTTGGACTGTAAATAACAGTTTGGGGCTGTTCTGCAGTGTATCCATGAGCCTGGTTCCCTGATTGCTCCAAACACAGATCCTCATAGAATCATAGAACAGCTTGGGATGGAAGACCTTAAAGATCATCTGGTTCCAACCCCCTGCCATGGGCAGAGACACCTCCCACCAGACCGGGTTGCCCAGGGCCTTGTCCAACCAGGCCTTGAACACCTCCAGGGATGGGGCAGCCACAGCTTCTCTGGGCAGCCTATGCCAGGGCCTCACCACCCTCTGAGTGAAGAATTTCTTCCTAATGTCTAATCTAAATCTCCCCTCTTTTAGTTTAAAACCATTCCCTCTTGTCCTAGCATTATCTGACTGAGCAGAAAGTCGCCATCATTTTTATAAGCCCCTTTAAGTATAGAAAAGCTGCAGTGAGGTCTCCCCAGAGCCTTCCCTTCTCCTGGCTGAACATTGCCAGCTCTCTCAGCCTGTCCCTATAGGAGAGGTGCTGCAGCCCTCTGATCATCTTCCTGGCTCTCCTGTGGACCCGCTATAACAGCCCCACATCCTTCTTGTGCTGGGGGCCCCAAACCTGGATGCACTGCTCCAGGTGGGGCCTCACAAGGGCAGAGCAGAGGGGGACAATCACATCCCTCCACCAACAGAGGTCACCCCTGTGTTGATGCAGCCCAGGACACAGTTGGCCTTCTGGGCTGCAAGCTCATGTCAAGCCAGCACTTCTGGCTCATGTCGAGCTTTTCATCCACCAGAACCTCCAAGTCCTTCTCTGCAGGGCTGCTCTCAATTTCTCCACCCACTCCATATTCATGTCTTGGATTACTGCAACCCAGGTGCAGCACCTTGCACTTGGACTTGTTGAACCTCATTAGGTTCACATAAGCCCACTTTTCTAGCTTGTCCAGGTCCCTTTGGATGGCATCCCTTCCTTCTGTTGTATCAACTGCACCACTCAGCTTGGTGTCATCTGCAAACTTGCTGAGGGTGCACTCGACCCCATTGTCTATGTCATTGATAAAAGTATTAAACAGTACCAGTCCCAAGACAGACCCCTAAGGGACACCGCTCGTCACCAGCCTCCACCTGGACATAGCCCATTGACCACAAGTCTCTGCGTTGTAGCCTTCAGGCCAATTCCTTATCCACTGAATGGCCCACCCATCAAATCCATCTCTCTCCGATTTAGAGATCAGGATGCCATATGGGATCATGTCAGAGGCCTTACAGAAGTCCAGGTAGATGACATCAGTCAGTCTTCCCTTGCCAACTGATGCAGTTACTCCACCGTAGAAGGCCACCAGATCGGTCAGGCATGATTTGCCCTTGTTGAAGCAATGCTGGCTACCTTGGATAACCTCCTTGTTTTGCATGTGCCTTAACATTGCTTCCAGGAGGATCTGTTCTTTGATCTTGCCAGGCACAGAGGTGAGGCTCACTGGTCTGTAGTTCCCAGGGTCTTCCTTTCTACCCTATTTAAAAATGGGAGTGATGTTTCCCTTTTTCCAGTCACCAGGGACTTCACCTGACTGCCAGGACTTTTCAAACATGATGGAGAGGGGCTTGGCAACTCCATCAGCCACTTCCATCAGGACCCTGGGATGCATGTCATCAGGCCCCATAGACGTGTACCTGTTCCATTTCATCAGGTGGTCTTGAACCTGCTCTTTGCTTACACTGGGAGGGACTTTCCTCCCTCAGCCGTCACCTGCAGGTTCAGGAAAACAAGAGATGTGGGAAGCCTGACTGGCAGTGAAGACAGGCAAAGAAATTGTTGGGTATCTCAGCCTTTTCAAGGCTGAATTGCAGCTTGGCTTGCTTCTTGCTCACACACCTTGTTGTTCTTCTGAAGCAAATCAGGATACATAGGGGAACATTGTGCAATTCAGTGTGGCCAGGTACCTGTTGGACAAAGAAAAGTGGATTTGGAAAGTTCAGGGTCTGTAATTTCAAAATGAGAGTTTGCTAGGTATCCATTTAAGTTATTTAAGTCATTCAGTTCCTTGATATTCAGGAAGATGTACAACTATTTACAAATTATCCAGTTGTATATACTAGCTATTAAGAAAACTGCTTTACACCAAAATTAAAAAATGTTGAAGCAGGTGTTTTTAGGAAAAAAGATTGAGGCCAAATGTTTACTTTACGTCACAGGAAAAAAAAAAAGTTTTAAAAAGATAAAAATCGAGTGCTTTTTTCTTGCAGTTCACATTAAAAATATTTATGACTTGCCTTTATTTACAGGGTTTTTAAAATTCTCTTACAGTGCCCTGTTCCAGTGGAGAAGAGCTTTTATGGAGATTATCAAGGAAAGGGATCTTGGAAAAACAGAAGAGTAGACTACCAGGATCTAGATTGTTTACCTTACCCAGTCTCAACTGGTGCACGACCTAAAACTGATGTAAGTAGCTCCTTCACATTTAGAACATTTTCTGACTCTGAGGTTGAGTACCTTGAAAATTTGTTATTTATTGTTAAAATCATCCATGTGTGTCTTCTAAGTAATTTGTTCTGCAAGTATTGCACTGCATGGAGGAATTCAGTATACGAAATGGGTACAGATAAAAGTTAAGTCAGTCTTCAGTGAGCCTCCAAGGCTGTTGGATTAATTTAATCTGGTTTTAGACAACTCTAACGAAGACTTCTACATCTGAACTAGTCACTTAGACTGCCTTTACAGTAAATGGAAAGAAACAGGCACTTCTAAAAAGTAGTTCGTCTCATCTGGAGTTTAAGTGTGGTAGATTCCAGGCATCAATGCTACCATTGGATCTTCATTGCTAATTTGAGAATAAGTGTCTTGTGATTTTTGTCTGGGTGTTGATATCCTCCCCCAGTCCGTGATGGATTCTACCCTGAATTCTCTGAGTGGAAGTGTTCAGCTCTGGTGGTTTAGTTAAGCCTTATTTCTAATCAATGATAGTTGTTTTTTGTTGTGTTTTTTTTTTTTTAATTATTATTTCTTTACAAGCTGATGCTGTAGTCTTCAGTGAGAGTCTGTTTAATCCATTAGAGGTATTTCCCAAAACGTTTTGATTCATTTCCTCAATAGCTAAATGTTGTTTTATTTCTGCATGTAAAAGTAAGCTATTTTAGGATCAGTGTCATAGTTCCAAAATGCAAATATTTTTGTCTCTCAGTTGTGAATTACTTGGGTGCCAGCAGTGTCCAGTAACATCACAGGACATAAAAATGGCTGCTTTTCATTGAATCCAATCTACTTCTGTTCTAGTATCCTTTCTTTGACAGTGGTTAACACTGGATATTCAGGAAAGCAGTGTAAGATCAGAGTAAGCAGATAGCATGCCATCTCAGTTTCCTGTGAGGTGTTTGTTGTGTAGACATGTTGAAGCCAGACTCCATATTACAGTTTTGAAATTAATAGCCCCTGAGGGTGGATTTTTTTTTTTGCCATTAAGTTGTCTTTTATATTCATTTTCTCTTTTGATATACAAAACATCTTGTAGCCACGAGTTCCAAGTTTAACTGTGGAGTTTGTAGGGGGCAAAAAAACCCCACCTGTTTCGTGTTGTAAATTTGCTGCTGGACTATTAACTTGGCTGCAATTCTTGCACTGTGAAAAACTGAATTATGGCAATCATGTAAGAAGTAGAGAATAATACCTAGGTCCATTTTTTTCCAGTGTGTCTGACTGTATTTATTGATAGTGAATTTTTATCTGTCTGTTTATCTTATGCTCATTCAGCTTCACAAGATTCTTTTGCAGCAAGTGGCGGCCAGTTTTTGTTTTTATTAACATCTGTAATTTAATATCGTCGGAGAACTGTCCCTTTTTATTCCTCCATTTTCCAGATCGTTTATGTGTATATTGAACATATATTTGTGAGACTGTCAGGTAATATCTGTTAACTGTAGAAGAAAAGCAACCGTTTGTTCCTGTTTTTTTTTTTGGTTGGTTGGTTGGTTGGTTGCTGTTGTTGTTTTTTTTCCTCTGCCTTTTAGTTAGCAGTGAAAAGAAGCTTTGATTTCTTGGCATCTTTTTTGGTATTCCTCCTTAGCAGCGCGGTAGGAGTCTGTGATAGATAACTTCATCAGAAGATTTCTGAAATGGAAGCATATTGTGTCTGCATGATCACTCAAAGAACTTTTCTAGATTACTGAGATGTGACCTCCAAAAGCCATACTCACAGTTCCCTGTTAGCCTCTGTTACTAGGCGTGTGTTTATTCTGCTCTTAAACATATTTTCTGGTACTTTTCAGTCCTACTTGCATCTCTTCCACAAACAGCTTCAGAGGCATTTTCAAATATTGGCATGCATATGCCACCCTCCATTCCTCTGATCCCAAAGTCAATAGCATTTAACAGTAATTATACATCAAATTAATAGCTCAGCAGTTCTCTTTCTCTTGATGGGGTGTTTATTTCAAGTTATCTACTCACTTTCAACAAAAGCAAAATTTCTTATGATGGTTTTAAAGATGCCTTTAATATATTGTTCACTTACCCAAAAATGATAGGCACGCACCATACAAATTATGTATTTTATGAAATGAGCCTACTCCTGTTCAATGAAGTGAAAATTCGAAGGTGTGCTCCACTTGCTTATTAATTGAAAACATTATTGTCTTCCCACTAGCCATTTCCTTTCCTCAGAAAATGGATTTGCTGTTTTCCATTTCTGCAAAAGCACAAACATCTGTTCTAGTTTGTTCTTTGTTCTAGCTGGAATAGATAGTAAAAAATTAGTAAAAAGAAAGATACTTGTCAGCTTTATTTGTTTTTTACCTCGGTCAAATGTTCAGGCATGTACAAGTAGCGTTGCTTAACTGCCTTCCCACTAATACTGTGTAAATATTTTTGAAGTGGTATTACAGTAATGCTGTTGTTTGGCTGGAAGTGTGTGGAAGAGAAGGCAGAAACATATATATATATATTTTTCTTTTCTAAAGTCTACATTTCACTTTTTGTTGAAATTCAGGAAGTATTAATGCAATAAATAGCAGTGAATAGCAGTTCCACAAATCTTTATAAGTACAGTCTATGTAGTGCTATAGTAACAGCAGTGTAATGCAGAAAGTACCACAGTTGCTTAGAGTACCATCAAGTCTAGAGACCTACTGGAGGCGCACCATTTCTTTAGAAATCAGTGGTCTATTTTTAGAATTGGCCAGTGCTTTAAATTAGAGATAAACATTGAAACTTGCTGTTTGGAGATTTTGTTCAGGATAATTTTTCTTCTTTCAAAGTGCTGCTTTTTGTGTACGTAGTATATTTCAAGCAAATACTAATAATATCATGTCTAGATCCAGACATTCTTCCTGCATGTTTCTGTCATGTCTCTCTAATAACTGAACTTTCACCATGTTTTCCTTGAGATACAGACTTTTCCGTATTTACCAAAAAGAGCACGCCAAGATTACATTTATTACAATAAAAAGAATGGACAAAAGGCCTGTTTCCTTCTGTATCACACCACGATTGCATCCATTTAACTCCTGTGATCCAAGTGGTGTAACACATAACTTGGGAGTAACACAGATTAAATCAGACCAGTTGTATTTTGGTAAGCTGTTTTTCTTCTCTTCTAGTTTTTTTTACGAGTCTGGAGCTCGAAAAGAGCTTATCTGTCTCATCTCCCCAGGAGCTCATATATCCAGGCATTTAGAAAACCAAATACTCTACAATTTATTGTGATTAGCAAATGTAGCTGAGGAGGCCAGTGTTAGAATTAGCAGGGATGCAGTAATTTAGGAATAATACGCACTGAATTATGCTGGACACAGTTCAATTCTCAATACAAGGCATTGATGTTAGCTGCACACTTTCATGGATTCCAACCATGCTGACAGCTTAAAAGACACAATGAAGATTCCTTTGGCAAACTTATGTCACAGTAGGTATTCTGTTTATATGCCATTAAACGATGACTCAAACTTGTTACATTTTGATAGAATAATGGTGAAAATCTTTTTTCTTAAGGACACTGTTTTAGGGCAGTGATGTGTCATGTCCTGTCTTCCTTCTTTCCTTCCCCCGCAAAAGAAGAAGTTGCTTCACTGTGAGAAACATTATTTGTGAGATACGTACCTAAGGTGGTAGGGAATTTAGGTGTCTGAGAGATGAACAGCAAATTTCATCTGACAAATGCTGACATTTATAAGTCCATGTCTACATTGTATAGACTCCATTAACGGAGAGAAATAGCACTTCTACAGCAAAATGTCTTAGCCTGAAGTAGTCATTAAATGTAGGTCACCCGGTTGCGGTGCTTTGTGCCCTGAAAGTGCTGATATTAGTCATTTGACTATTCGTTGAGTTTTCAAAGAGCCTGCAGTGACTGGCAGAGGCCTAGGTGCTTAGCGCTGGGTGAACTAAATCCCACCTGTGGTGTGCAAGTTGTGATCCGGTGTTTGACGGGAAGTGCCTGCCTCTCCGTGCACTGGGCAGAGGAAATTTCAAAGCCCTGGTGTGTGACTTACCAGTCTGATACCAGGTGATGTGAAAATCCCATCAGCAAACACCCTCTTGCTTTTTTAGATAACACAATACCCTGTGCGCTCTGTGAATCATTAAGAAAATAAAACTTTCTATATCGGTAACAACTAAGTGGGCTTTTTTCTTTATCAGTGCTAAGACTACGTTTATGTCTTCTTTTTAAGTACAGTTGATGAGCACAGTTTCAATTTCTCATGCTTTAGTTCCACAAATAGCTTGAGTACCTTAAACTGAGAGGGCTGAAAATGAACCGTTTTATAGTTTTTTGCCCTTTTTTTTAGGGGGGATTCTCGGTCTGGTTCACTGCTCAGCCACATAAATGTGTGTGCACGAGAGGGGAAGGATGGCTGGAGGTGAGATGCAGTGAGTTGCTTCTTTCAGCATCAGTGCCAGGTTATGATAGCTTGAACTGTTTGTGGAATTATACTTTAACTGTGATAAGCCATTTGATTCAGAAAATGGGATGCAGAACAGTGTCTTGTAACCCACGTGACTGAAAAGTATTTGCGATTCTTTTAAGAAGATAAACTTTTTTTTTTTTTTGCTGAGAAATGCTAGTTGATGATATAAACAGTGTTTCAGCATTTAGGTCAGAGGTTCCAGAGATTTCTGATATCTTTTGACATTGTTTAGAAATATAAAACTAATAATACTGTAATCTATGACTATAGTAGTCATTATCTCTCTGTAGGCAATATGATGCCTGCCTGACCCTCTGACCTTGTCTGAAACCAGAAAAACTCAAAAGTAAAAACAACCAAAGGAAAATCAAAATCATTGTGTTTCGCATCCACTACTTGTTCAATATTGGTGCCCCTGGACCAGCAGGGATCAAAGATTATTCCATTAGTGAGTGTGTGTGACAAGCTTTTTATGAGGTAGCTGCCATGTCCAATGCAGAAGTGAAGTTACAGCGTGACAACTCATATCAGCTTGTATTTCTGCTAAACACTCCTTTGGAATTTTAGAATCTTAGCATATTTACAAACCTTACGCTGATTTTCCATTTCTCTGTGAAACATGTAAGCAGAGTCTTCATTTTACATCTGAGATGAGGAGATAAGTGTGTAACCTGGCTCTAAAAGAAGTTTCACGCTCAATCACTGCTGGACATGGTCATAAATATGGTTCATGGTACAATTTCCAGCAGCAGTTATGCCGATTATCTAGTAGGGTACGTTTCCCTAGGTGATCAGGCTTCACTGAGGTCACGCTTTACTTTTCAGGTCATGCTTTACTCTGATCTTCCACCCATTGAAAAAGTTGATAGTAAAACCCTGAGTAGATCTCTGCAACCTCCGGGGACTCTTGAAGTTTTCTTACCCCAGAGAACATTGCCCATTCTGTTGTCACTCTTGTTGGGCCATTTTGTGCGACCTACAAAGTGCAAGAAGATGAAATAAGCCTGGCCTGAAGTGGGGAGACAGGGTTTGGTGTTTCATTTTCTCAAAGAAATGGTGTGTTTGAAGACACAATTATTTGATTTTGCTGGAGCTGAAGATTGCTGTCTATACTTCAGCTAAGTGTCCTTGTACAAGTAGCATAGATCATGTAGATAAGAGATGCAAAATTCCTCATAGAAATCAGGTCCTCACTGACTTTCTGAAAGTCATTCTGGTTGGTTGCAGCAAGGTCCCGAGCAGAATCTGTAAGCAATCCCAGGCCTGTGCTTTTACTACCAGGTCATCTTTCCTGATAAAGAACATTTGATCTAATTGTTCCCATTTTGGCAAAAACAGATTTCAAACTATGTCTTTTATGTACCCCTACTACTGGTATTAATCACATCAGCAAATGAGCTATCCGGTAGAGAAGCAGGTAGCCTGAAGCATCACCTGTGCAGAATTTTTCTTCTTGCTTTTGGTACATAATACGACCTGTATCCCCTGTATATAATATGACAGAGGCGAGGTGAAATAGTCAGGTAAACAGACCCGCTTGGCTTCCAGCTGTACCCTGTTAGGGTAGACTTCCTCACGTCTGAACAGGATGGCTGTGTTTCCTTTCTTCCCCTGCTCTGCCCACACAGTGGGGAGATGGCAGCTATTGACCAGGAGCATGTTAGACCTGTAGACATTTCTGAGATCTAGTGCTCCTGAAATTGCTCCTTCCCTGCTTTAAGATGAACTACTTTCTTGGTAGTAGAGGAATTAATTATCCTGGCAAAAGCTTGTACTAGCTCCAGGAAAAAAAACAAGGAGACTAATAGGGAATGAAAGGTAAACAGCTTCCATCCTTCCCTCGTTTCCATTCTGATATTAATAAATAACGCTCCAGGCTTTCTCGTCCTCTTTGATTCCAATGCACCTGACAGCACTCTGGCCAAAGTGTGCTCCCAGCAAGGGGTGTTTGCAAAAGTAAGAGCAGAGCATAGCCCGATCTCTTTTCCCTTTTGTCTTTTTTCCCCCCTCCCATCAGTCATCAGCCTTCTGTCAGCTCCTGCCCACAGAGCTATCCGTGAACCAGACAACACCGCGCTTGCACGTTATGCTGAAGTCAGGATGCCACGGCGAGTGTTTCAGGACAGGGAAAGCGCTGCATAAATTTTAGCTTTGCTTAATGTGAGTATTTTATAAGGGAATGGATAAACTTTTTAAAAATTCTGCAAGGAAAACTAGCAGATTGAAATCACATCTAAGGTATCTTCTAGACAGTCCCATATTCTGTGCCCAAATTCTCAATCTACCCATCCCTGCAGAGCTGGGAAACCTCAATATGAACAGGATTGGGCTTTGTAAATCCAGAAGGTGTAAGCATACCAAACAAGCAAGCACTGCATCCATCTCACTGGACAGACAGAGCGTTTGAGCAGCGTTTGCAGGACTGATGCCAAAGACCATTTGTCTGTAGGGTCAGCTCTGAAGGTGGCAGAACCAGGCCCTGAACGAGAGGAGGTACGTGAATAGTGTAAATGGCTGTGCTTACAGGACTAGCTATTGTTTCATTACACATTTTCATTGTTTTCTATACCTAAAATTGCCATAATGAAAGAGGTCGCAGGGCCAGTTTGTAGGGCACTGCCTTCACGTTTTAGAAATGGTGTCCTGAGCTGCGAGTTCCCTTTAATAAAGCTTGTAAATTTTAAAATGGATCTTGGCATCGTAGTATTTGTGTATAATGGTAATAAATGCTGTCATTATTCTTATTAAGTGTCTTGTGAAGGAGGACAGGATTGTTACCTGTTAATTTTATTGCAGCTTCTTGGAATTTTGCTTCTGCATTCATCTGATTACAGTTAAAAGGGGGTTGTTTTGTGTGCAGTCTGCTCTTTCTTTTGTGTCCGAGCAGGCCTCTTTTCACTGCTACAAGAACAGATGAAAGAAACAGAAGTCTTCCCAAACACACACAGCCCAAAAAGTTTTTCCAAATGCACACAAATCAGGTCGTGTTCTTCATTCTGATTTACCCACCTACCTTTCAATTTTTGCTTGAAGTCTTTTAGCGAGGAGACTCCAACATCTTGCACCGCAGCTGTTTTGCATACAGATGGTTGGATAGCAAAGGGGTGGGTTTGGTTCTTGGTGGTGGTAACCCTGACCTCCAAAGGGACTGAAAAGACTGTGTCGTATTGATTGATGAGACTCTTGAAATGCTAGTGTCAGTTCCAAGTAAATGAAATCTCTTAGATCATTGTGATTCATTTAGGACTAAATCGTGGCGTGTTGCAGAACTGACTGGGAAGTATTTATCAACTAGTTTGTTTGGTGAATTTCGTAACATTCCTTAAAATACTTAAAATACACTGTTCCTTCATTATTTGCTCAATTCCATTTGTTTTCCTGACAAAAATGTTGAAGACAGCTCAAGATGATAATCACAGTGTAGCTGTACAATAATATTGATAATACTAATAATACTTTGAACTGTTATAATTAAATTAATCTATGAAAATATTTGTTTTTAAATTACTTTAATGGTATCCATTTTACACATTTTTTTTTTTTACATCAGATTATTTATTTTCATTTAGTTTTCATAAGGATTATTTGGAGACAAGGGATGTGCTTTGTGTATTTTTTTTTAGAAGATCATTGCATTATCTGCGTGAAAAATGAAAGAGCTTTTTCCTTATTCATAACACAGCTTTGGGAAATAATAATTTCACAATAATTACTCTTAGATGGATATTGACAAGGTAATTTATAGGCATTTTTTTTTACATACAACGTTAAGGTAAAATGGAAATCTATAGCTCATTTTGGAATAAGGTTCATTTGATACAGTTCCAAAAGTGTATGGTGTCCTGATAGGTATTGGGAGGAGACTAAAACTGCTGATTTTATTGCTCTGCATTACATGGCTATTTATATATTTCAAACTGATATGTTTTAAGAAAAACTTTGAAAGCCTGAGTAATGGAAGGAGCAGTTGTGAAGTCGCGGTGAGCCACCTCTGCAAGGGCCACCAGCAGTTCCCCCGGGACTACAGAGGCAGCTGAGCGACTGAGCTTGGTGGTGAGTTGGCCAAAATTTCGCCCCGTGAGCAGCCGCTGCCAGTGCAAGGTGTGGAGAGGGCACTGCCTCAGCCAGCCCAGCCCAGCCCCTGCCTGGTAGTCCCTGTCCCAGGCTCGCTCAGTGCGATTTGCTATCTAGGTTCGTGCAGCCTTAGTGATGAAACAAGACCTCCATGAGTGCCATGGATTCATTACTACAGGCATCGCAAATGAAGCCTACTTGTCATACTTGGCTTTTTTAGATGTGGTTATCATATGCAAATTGAAAAAATATTCTAGAATGATGTTGTTACGTGAATTTTCAGATCTTCTAGCTGAATTCTTTGGGAAAACCAAGTGCAAGGTACTAGTACTCTTCAGTGCTACTTTTTGTGCTTTATTTCTGATAACACCGATTGTTCACAGGAACACAAACCCATTTCATAATAGTGCCATGTTATTAATCATAGCACTAAAATTGCTGAGTTATATTTCAGCATTAGTACACAGCCTCATAAACGCATTGCTTTTCATACTTAAATGCCCCGACTGTCTGTCAGTAGATGTGGGATGCAAGCTGTCAAAATAAGAATCTCTATAAACGCATAAAAAAGAAGCGATCAGGAACCACACGAGTAAATTATACTATACATATGCAAATACAAAGAGAGATAACGTTATTTCCCTACAGTTAACTTCATAGTCAATGAAGTGCAAAAAGGAAACACTTTATCTCTTTTCCTCCCTTCTCATGTTTTATGCCAGCAGCTGGACTTGTGCTTTTAGGTGCAACACATTGTCTATTTAATTGTACAGCTTTCTAGCATGTTTTGCAGCAGCCACAGACAAGAACAGGCTATGAGGTACGCCGGCTCCCGTGGGTGAGATCGGCAGGCGTGTGCTGGATTGGACCCTAACAGACTGCTCTATTTTTTGTTTGTGGGATTTGTTGAGCGCACACAGTTTTCTTCGGGGACATGTGTACAGCCATACCTTATCTGTCTACATACTTGTCAGTTTTTTGCTTATTCTTTTTTGGCCCTGTAGTATATTTGTTGTAACATCATGAAAAAAAAATGAGTGAAATGTTCTATGTATGTAGTTTAATCATAGTTGTTTCTCTTTCAGTGTGGCTATTACTCATTTTCACCATCTTGGCCCCCGTTTTGGGACTTTTGTCATTCTTATTCAGGCAGGGTTCTCTCAGCTACTTAGCATGTTGATCGGACGGTGCACACAACTGAGCTGGATCCTTTGACTTTTACAATAATAGTTGTTCACAGCAAGAGGAAAGAGGAGAGATTCTAAAATTACCGGCAATGTATAGTTAAAAAACGTGTCCTGCCGGGACTGCAGCAGCGCTTGTGTGGTGCCTTGGAGCTTGGGTAGAGTCGGACCTCTAGTCCCACTTATGCAGTGGTGCAAAGGTCTCTCATAATACAAGCCTCCAGGCTCTTTGTACTCTTGAGAGCTCGTAGACTGCTCTCCCCCGTTTCCCACGCTAGGGAAGAAGGGACTTCCATCTATAACAGACCAGGGACAGAGGCCGGCACAATGCATAAGGAAAGCATTTTTAATGCAAATGAATACAGCAAATCATGCATCCCGTCTCTCTAGCAGAGATAATCCCTCTCAAGGTACAACTTTCTCTTGTGCTTCTTTTGGGAGGAGGCATCTTTGCTTAACTGCCACCCTGTTGTTCTGGGATGTACGGTACCACACAGTACTGAAATGGGATTATGCAGTCCTTTGTGTAAGTGATGTGTGCTAAAGCTACTACAGGCAGGAAGGCTCAGGATTCTGCTTGACTTTGAACAGTTTTATGCAGCAGCTCTGTGTTTTTTTGTGTTTTTTTTTTTTTTCAGGTGTACCCAATCATTTCCCAGGACTCTTCTTACAGGTTTCTGTAACTCCTCCTTCTTGTAAAAAAATAAAAATATATATATAAATAAATAAATAAATAAAAAGTAAGAAGAAAAAAATGCATATACATGTCTCTCTATACCTGTTTTGTTATGAACTGCAGTTTTTTAACAGTAATTCTCCGTACACAGGTAGTTTGCTGTATGGATGTAGCAGCCTGGGCATTGCTGGCACAGTGAACTGCATCTGAACAGCTTCTCCAGAAGCCTCTGCAGTGCTTCAGCAATTAGAGAGGAGTCGGTGCTACACAGGACTCTCTCTTACTCAGAGTAGATCCTACCAAGAAGAGGGTGCAGTTCTCTTCTACCCTCGCATGTTTCTTACGAGAATCAGGGAGTATGGGGCAGAAGTACTTGCCCAAGCCTTGTGTTGTCTCAGAGTCATGAAGCACATCCACCACCAGATGAGGGGCAGGGCTTCAAGGGCCCATGCTGTAAATACAGTGTGAGGGCTCAGCTCCTCAGCAGCCTTTAGCACTGCCCTCCTGGAGGTCTCAGCAGAGAGGTTGCCCCTTCCTCTCCCTGGAGTCTGGAGGCTTACCTACAGAAGAGAGAAATAGCATAAATGCACTGCTCCCAGAGGGGAAACATAGTAAATCCAAGCCTGGAACAAATGAATCTGCGAAAATACAGCAAGTTGAGGGTTGATGGTTGTTTTTTGTTTTGTTTTGTTTTTCAGAATGACTTTTGTGAAAGAAAAAAATAAGCAAAACAGAAAGCTATTTCCAACAAGAACGAGAAAGTAGGTTGATACTATCCAGTGTTTGAATTTTCCCATTCATTTTTACAGAAGCCAGTTTTTCCTGTTCTTGGCAGGAGAAGGTTCAGATGTGCAAGTCTTGTTGCTGTAATTGCCTGGTGTACTCATGGGGAAACAGACAAAAACTTCGGAGGCGAAGATCTCTCCTATAATTTCATGATGTATGGAAGGAAATACAACTTCAGAAAAATTATTTGCAGAAGGTTTCTATCTAGTTACAATTCAGCTGGCATTTTGGTAAATTCCCAGAACTAAACACAGAGTGATAAAGTAGTGATTTAGAGATGAACTGCTAGTTGTTAGATGAGGCCTGCTGATAATCCACATTATTTGAAGCAGTCACGTGTCAAAATTATGACCTTCTTTAAATTGGCATTACATGGCTTAAATATTACAATGACTAATCACCTGGTATAAAACCAAAGTGCTCAGAAAATAAAAACGTCTGAAGCTTCTGTATTGCAGAATGTCCTCATGCAAATTTTCAGACAAGCCATTAAAGTAGAGCTTGACAGTGTTGTGCATTAGCCAGCACACTGCAAACTGAACTGAAGATTTCCGGAGGTACTTGCATGTCTTACAACCTGAGCTAGCAAACTGGACTTTGCAACTAGGACTGTGAATCTGGACAACAGTAAAGTTAGCACAGCTGTGTTGAGGCACTGGAGTAACCTGTGGTCTGAGATACCTCAGAAAGACTTCCAGGCTATTTTCCCATGTAGGAAGTCAGAATCACCTATACCTATGTCATCCCAACAAAAGTTTGTCTAAATACTTTTTTTTAAAAAACCCTGTTGACAAACTACAGAGTCTGTTCAGATTATACGTTTCAGTGCTGCAGTTATCATTAGAAAGTTTTACTACGGTTTCTTGCTGCAAAATGTCTTTTTGTATTCATCATTAATATGCAAAATTGTTCTAATTCTTTCTTTTCTGCCTTCCTTCTTCATGTCAGTGTAGTTTATCTAGCTTTTTATTGTAAGTCCTGTTTTCCAGACTCCTTGTTGCATCCTGACTTGCACACTAAATTTTAGTTTGAGCATGCCCAGAGATAGTTACATATCTCATACCTTTGCCTAAAAACATGAGTTTTACCATTTGAGGCCAGAGCAGAATCTGGGCTCTTTGTAACGTACATTGGCTAGCGAGTTACACAGGCACTGGAGTGGCTAGTAGTATACTGGCTCGATAAGCCAGCAATCACCTGTACTAAGAAAAGAAAAGATTTGGAACTCAGAGGAAAATTGTAGAGTGATGATGATGCTCCATCTCAGAATAACTGAAAGGGACTTGACGTGTAAGTAGACATGCAAAACTGACAGTTTGATGTCCACTTTGAGGAAAGATTATGGTGCTCTGAGGGTACAACAATCCAAGAAACGGTAAATGGTTAACTTTTTCTATTGAAAGAAGGCCACTTGTTTCTCAGCACAAAGCAAAGGCATCATGAAAATGATGAAATGAACAAGAGAATAAAGATAACCAAACTGACAAAAATTCAGAAAAAAACTCTGTTGTTTCTTACTGTTCTTGTGCATTGGGTATACTTTGATCTTCTTCATGAGCACAGTTACAAAAGTTACGTTTCCAATTACTGCCATTAATTCCTGTAGCCTGTGTTTCCTTAGTCCTAGAATGTCCAAAGAAATGTGTTGTAGCTTGTATTTTTAGACCCAGCTTGATCCATGGCTGTCCCTACTATACAAGAGATCTCAGTACAGATAAATACAAAATTGAGTATAACGCACCTGTTGTCAGAAAGCGATTCCCATGAGATCTGCAACCTGATTCAGCTTTCCTGCTGCCTTCCTACCAGTGTAAGTGGAAAAGGAATGCTATTTTCTTTTAATTTCCCGGGCTGAACGCCTCCTCGCTCTCTTCAGTAATTACAGCACATCAGGAAGCTTTTTTTGATGGCGGGCACATGGTATATGGGAGCACTCTGAAATACCCCACAGCCAGGGGACATTCAGGTGTGGTCAGCGTGCCAAGAGGGATGAAAGGGAAGGCAGAAGCTGCAGGAAGCGTAACAAGTGACTCAGTAGGTGGCACTCTTCCCTCTGCATCAGCGGCAAGGTGAAGCAAAAGCTCAGATCAGTACTCAGCATCAGTACTGCTGAAACACTAGTTCAGGATGCAGTGTGAAATCCAAAGCCTTGACCTCTTTTGATGCTGTTTTTTTTATGGAGTCGGCCTTGATTCATGTATAAAAATAGTTTAGCAAAGGTTCTTGAAATTTCAGCTCAGATAATCTGCCTAATGAGATTTCTATCTATAGCTTTGGCTCTGTAAATTATTCTTCACTTCTTGTTCAGGCAATGCAATCCTAATATAACCGTGCTTTGATGTCAGGCATAACTGTCTTTCTAGACTAGTGGTGACTCTGGTCTGCACAGTCTGAGTGTTTTGAGATGCAAATCCTCATATTCTCACAGACTGTTTGCTGATTGTATTGCACCGGCTTTTCAACCAGTCATTCAGCCTCTTCTGGGAGTGAATTTAGTGAGATCTTAGACAACCATCTTAGACGTAAATAAGTATAACAATATGTGCATGCACCCCATCTTTTTTAATGAACCCTTTTTTACTCACCTTTGGGTGAGTAAGTATGTCTTGTCCACCCTGGTCCTAGTACTTTCGGTGACAGGAAGAAAACTAAAAAAAAGAAAAAACAAAAAAAAAAGAGTTCTAGAGCGTAATCCCTGTCCTCAGTAGGTTATTAACCACCTGTCCACCCTGTGTTCATGAAGATGTTCATTATATCAACTAAAAGCAGGATTCATCTACTGACCAGCCTTGCGACTCAGTCTCGATTACTGATTGCAAAGTGTATGGTAACTAGGTACCATTTTCTTCTGACTTGGTGGGGGAGAACACCAGAGAACACAGCCTGTGTCAAATATATAATTTTTCAGTCAGATTCTACTAGTTTCATACATTTCTGTGGCAACATCTGAGAACTCAGCTGATTTGCTGACGCAGCAGATGACTACATGCACAACCAGGGCAACTGTGTTGGTTTTGCGTAGTTCATTTTTCTCATCTATCTTTTTTCTTCCCTCTGGCCCAGAGGGCACATAACCTGGTGATGTGGGCATCCTGAACAGCTGAACAGATAGCCGGAATGTGGAAGCAGCTCTCTATCTGCAGGGTGTTATATCTAGACCTAGAAATTCTGTGGATGAGTGTACACTTGCCTAGAATTTAAGATAGACGTGTTGGTCTATCTCTGTGATGCCAGTGATGGTTTCAGATCTAATCTTCGCCAGTCAGGTCATTATCTAAGTACATAACCCCAGAGTGTTAACTTTTTATTAATCACCGTCAACTATTCGAATTTGCCTATTGTCCATCTGCAGAGCAAGTAGATCTGGTCTTCAAGGAGGGAGATTCCCATGCATTCAGTGGGTCAGTGTCACTGGTAGCTATAGTCAGTAGTTCTTTCATGTCCAGAATTTTGCATGTGACTTTTTCTTTGCCACCTGCTGCGTGTCTTTCAGTTTCTTTCCAGACTAACCCCACCCACGCCCACCTGATGGTCTGAGCCATCATGATGCTGTTGTTGAGAGTAAGCCTGTGCAGGCTGTAAATTTGCACGGTAGGGATGAATCCAGCAAATCTCATAACTTCCAGTCCTTTGTCTGCTGTCCTGCCGTAAGGCAGGGAACAGATGTCATTGATTTCTGAATGGTCCCCTCGGCAGATTTGCCACAGGACAGAAGCAAAGGGAATTTCTATATGAGTTTTGCTGTTTTTTTTTCACAAATCTAATATTGCTCTAGGTCCAGCCTTGTTCCAATCCAGTCATCCCCTCTTAGTTTTAATATTTTTCCGACTGGAAACAGTCATCTTCGTTCTTGATAGCCACTTCTAGATACTGACTGTGAAGGAGATGTGGGTGGCTTTGATGTAAAACAAGTAGTGCCAGGGTCTGCACTAGGCCAGCAATCTTATTCATGCTTTTGCAGGAGTCACTGGGCAGAACCAGGTCATTGCACATAACAATCACCTGTGCTAAGACGGTGAGCTTCTTTTGCAAATGCAAAAGTATCAACTGCAGTAGATTCGGGTGTGGAGATCATTGGCTGATCCCAGCTTAAGAATAGTGGTGACACCAGATCTCTTTGTTTGATCCCACTTTAACATTGATCACTTCCGCTTATTCTTCTCTCAATTCCAGGTATGGGGTGACGTTTCTGTTGGAATCTGCATGGTCTTCAAGCTTTTTGAGCAGCCTTAGGCTGCAACAAACCTCTTCTGACTTTCATTAATAGGCACATCTTAGCCAGCCTTCCAGTAAATATGCACAAAAATAGCTGCAATACCATAGACGTGCATGTTATGGACCTGCTGTCTTTTAGGTTTTCTTTGCCCACTAGCTTGGGAATTACCATGGACCATGCCTGTGACAAACAGAGGCTGAACAGCTGAGCTAATGGCTTACACTGTGGGCGTGTTTAGAGGGAATCTTTCAAGTTCAGTCAGTTTAAAGTGTTTGCCAAGTTATTGCACATCGCTTTCACGTGTTTATATACTTTCTTCGTGGAGATCAAGGTGTTGGGCATAGCTGCCGATGACAGTCCTCTGGAACCCCTCCAGACCAGCAAATGCATGCACGTATTTCCCCACCTGACCTGGTACCTTGCATAGCCCTTCTCTGGTGGGATCTCACAGTGCAGAGGTTCCGTGTTGTTGTGTTGGCAGTGAGCTTCTGTTTCAAAGAGGTGTCCTTTTCTTGCTGCCCACTTACTCTTCTGGTGCTTTCACTCCACTAACTTTTTCATATCTTTTCTGAAGTGTCTGCACAGAGGAAGTTTGAGTAACAATAAATAGTTATAATGAGTTTTAATCCCCAGCTGTACTTAAGCTTCAGAGACTTCTTGAATGCTTTTTGGGGGGTGTTGTGTTCTGAGGGCATATCTATAGCTTCAACGAGGACCTGCCTTTGAATCTTTGTCTCACAGCCAGGATTCGACCCAAGGTTAGGACTGTCTGCTTCTGGGTTGATAGAATTTTGTGCAGTTATTGGCTTTGCTAAATTGAGAACCCTCCTTTTCTCATAACCTGCTTGGGAGTTTTGGACGGTATGTGGCTGTGAGTCAGTTGTCGATGTTTGTCTCCACAGGGAATTTTTTATCAAAGTCTGTCAGAAGTGCTACCTTCTCTGCTAACCACTAGTTTTTATATATAACTCTTCAGAGCACTCCTTAGGACATTTAGTTTGGACATACTTACTGTGCTCAGTTGAGTGGTCTATCCTTTTATTTTGAGAGAGACTAATCTTGGTGCTGAACTGTGCGTGCCTCCACCACGTGGAGTTCATCTGCTGTGAACTGACTGACATTTGGAAGAGCAGCTTGTGCCCCCTGGGAAATCAAAATGTTTTGGCACTCCTCATGGTCCTTGCTAGCCTACAGCATACCTGTGGCCCCCTTCCTCTTGGCTGGCATGTATTTCACACCTTTACTGTCCAGCAGCCTCCAGCGTCCAAGGAGTGTCCGTCCCTTGGTGGTCTGCTTTGGGTAAACTTCCCAGGAGTGGTCTCAGAGGGGATGCTTCTGGTTTGTCCACAGCAGATGTGAGGGTAATGTGATGATATCTGAGAAGTAAACATCCGTCATTTCCAGCAAATTTGAGATACAGCCCTCAACAGTTGAAGAGCAAGATGAATTTTTTTTTTCACCATATCTGAGTTTCAGGAAGTTGATGGTAGAAATGAATTATGTAGTTTATTATCTCACACTAAACTAAAAGCCTGCAGTAAGAACTAGAGGAGCTAAAGCCTCCCCTGACAAGAAAATAGTCTAGGCTAGTCAGGGTGGGGAGGGACACAGCTAGGAAGCGCACGTGCATGGTAGTCATGCTTATATCAAACAAGTCCGTAGGAATTGTATGGTGGATCATTCCCCTGGCTGCAGTATCACAGGTCATTTTCTTCCAGTAAATTTTTCTTCCAAAAATTCATTTTCTTCCAGTAAGAATTAGCTTTATGTAAGTACACAGAAGAAGCGTTGCTGTGAGCTGGTTTCACCTAGTAATTCTAACTGGACAGTGAGTTTAGTCAATCGGTTGACAGCAACTATGAGGGAGTTTTTCCCTAAGATATATATTACTCTAAGATATTAAAATTACGTTAAAAAGGTCCCTCTAGCTCTGAAATGAATTACTGGTACCAGAAATTCTCCAGCTCTGAATATCTCAAGGTCATTATGTGAGAATAAAAATTATGTACCATATGGCAAGTCTAAAATATTCAGTAATTTGAAGAGAGTGTTTGCTGAAAATAAATTTTGCAGCAAGCCAGGCTGTAAATTTTCTATAGCATTGAAAAATCACTATGGAGGAAATAAGAGGAGAAAACACTGAAATGTTTCTCTCCCCTGCTTCTCGAATGTAGGTTTATCAGTGGATGATTTTATTCTTTTTGTTGTACAAAAGCGCTCATCAGACCTTTTCAACTCTAAACTCCTGATGATAATTAGCGTTTTAGTGTGGGGACCTGAAAGCATTCTGTAAACATGACTGAGTTCGCATACAGCACTTCCTGACGGGCATTTCTGTAATAATAGATTTCGTCTGCCTTTACAATTCTTGCATCCTCTGCTTTTTGTGTCAGGAAAAAAAAGGACGCATGCAAAGAGGTGGATGGCAGTATTTAGGTTTTCAGACCCAAGGACACTTCGTGTTTTTCCTAAGAATATGTCTCATCCATTATCTTCATTTTTGCAGATGGAAGTCAGAAGGGCAGAATGCAAATGACTGGCTAACATCCCTCGTGAGGTCTCTTTCAGTACTGAAAGTATGTTTTGATCTTCAGTCCTGCACCTTCAGTCACACGATCATCTTCCCTGCTGTGCAGAACTCTCTTGTATACTACCATCAACACTTGCTTCGCTCCTTCCTACCTAGCCCAGAATATATAAAATACCAAATTGCTTTCATTCTTTGTAATAACGTTTACTCCCTCAAACTTACTATAGTGAGTCAAGTCCTGAACCCTGCTGCCTGAGGCATTCATGGCACTGTTGACAGATGTCCCAGTAAAATCTGTGTAGCTGCATTTTTCAGTGAGTCAACATCCCACTAACACGGTTGGCATCTCGTAGCCTCCCAGTTTACACCCTCCTCTGCCTGCAAAGCCTTCATTTGCAAAGCAGGGACTCTGGCAACTAAGTGCTCTGGCTGCCTCGCTCAGCTGGGGGATATCACTGAGGCTCTTAAGCGTAACAATTCCCCTGGTTTGACTGAAAGGTACACATTCGTGGGAGGCATTTCAGTGGATCAGAAGCTGGGGCATCGTGATTTTCAGTGTGTGTCACCTGGCAGATCTCATTGAGTTGGAGCAGCAGTTAATCTGCTGGAATTGCCTGTTCTTTTTTTGTTATTTTCATTCTCTGGAGAACCTGAAGAATCTAAAAAAGGGAAAGTGCTAAGCCTAAATGAGGCTGCTGGGACGTGCACGTTTAGTTGCACAGATCAGCCATCTGCTTTGCATGCGATACCTTCGCTCCTTGTTATACGCTTATTGTGGGAATATTTATTCTGTCAATGACTAGCTGTTTGCTCTTAATATGCTTCCATCTGCATATAAATTTGCTAAACCACTCCCCTTAGGCATATGAGAGTTTGGCTTTCCCTTTAGGGTGGCTATAACTATGCAATTAGATTTACCATATCATGAGCAGGATGTTAAGCTCTCACATCCATGAGTGTGTGGAAGATGGGCTGGGAGGAGCAGTTTCCACAACTCCACAGATGCAAGAAAGGCCGAGTTTCAGAGCGACAGCCTGTAAAGCTGGATTTTGGATGTCTCAGAGGTAACAATATGGTTAAAGTAGTTGGGGAAGAGCCACAGACACAGCTAGGTATAAGTAGGGGCAGTGGATTGCTAGCAATGACAAAGTGGCCCTACTACATGGTGTGTGCCACGTGCATGGCAGGATTGCCTTCACTGAAGCTCCCAGTGGGCTTTGAGGGGAGCTATGCAAGGAGAAGTCCCCTCATGGGGCTTCCTTCTGGGAGGATCCAGAAAAAGACGGAGTTGCAGTTGAGGATGGGAAAGACAGGTTCTGACTTCTGAATTATTCAGACTTTCCTGAGCTGAGCAGTTCATGCATAGTGAAATGAGAAATGGAAAGAACAAAAAAGAAAAGATGGTTTGGGATTTAGGGGGTTGTTTGTTTGATATCTTGTTGCTTAGTTTTGTTTTCCCCACAGAAAATGAGTCAGAATAATGTATTTTCTCTGCAGTTCTGCTCCTGTTGCATTCGAACAGAATCCTAAAAGACAGACCAGATCCCCTAACAAGTGTCCACCTGAGCATTCACACATGCTACCGCTTCTCTTGACTAGCTTGAACGTTCAGAAATCGTGTGCTTTTGAAAATTAATTGGATTCTCCTTCTCTTTGTAATCAATATTGGTAGCATTTGTCTACAAAAAAACTTTATCCCAGGAGCATGGATTTTTTTAAATACTTGCCAGAGATGTCAGCTCTCACTGGGGAAATGATGTGTTCAGCAATATCTCACTTTAAATAATTTTTAAAGTAAACACTTTGCTTTGTCTCGCATATGAGTTATGACCCTAATGACTTCTGGTTCTCAGTTTCCTTTCTCAGCATTTCCTTTCCCCACAATTCTCCTGATGATAAAGCTGCTCAGTATGGGAATGAGCCCAAGCTGCCTTTTATTCCTATGTATTTACCTGATGTTTTGCCAGTGTACTATTATGCTGCTTTTTATATTGAACAATAACGCCCTGGATCTCACATTGTGACGATCAAAACCCACTATTCATCAAGGTATAGAGCAGACTGAAGTTTCAGTTGTGGAGGTGCAGATAGACAGTGGGTGTGCAGATGTTTAGGGGATTGATAGGGAAGGCACTGTGTGCAGTGGCTTTCTGGAGGCAGGTCAGTCCCAGCGGGAGCACAGTGAACACACAATTGCAAAATCTTTGAAGAATGTAGTGATTCTACTGACAGATATGGTGAAGGCAGCTATTTCTTCTGTTTAGCCCACTTTCTGCAAGGAACTCCTAATGAAATTTGGCTATTAAATACCAAAAAGATTTACCAGGGAATTTCAGGCACAGTGGCATTTATTATTAAGGATTGACTCCTTTTTTTCCACCCCGTCAAGAGGATGTTGATGAGGATGGTGGCTTGTTTGTTCTGTTAGATCCATGGCTACTGAGCAAGTATCTTGATGCTGTACAACATCCTATCATTAAATGCTTCTCTGAAGGCTCTCTGCAAGTGTTTGGTGAATCACTGTTACTTTGTAGGCTCGCTTTTGGGACCAATGAATTATGACATTTGCTCACAACTTGAAATTGCTTTGTCCATAATAGGTAAGCAGAAAAAAAAATGTGGCTACTTGAATATTTAAAAACGGTGTGAAAAGAGTGCAAGAAGACACTGTGCAAAGGAAAATAGTCCTGCAGGTCAGGGGATAGTTTGTTTGCATGGAGGTGAGCTGGAGTCCTTCTACAGGAATTTACTCATGACCTGTGAGAACAGTGCCTGGGGAAAAGTTCAGCAGCACAAGAAACATGTATAACTTTGGTTCCCGACTTTTAGATAATTGACTACTCGCTGGACAACATCGATAATATTTCATGTCCCATTGGCCCAGCTCCGCACAAAAATCTCTCTCAAGTCTTCTGGATTGCTTCTTTATCACCTCTCTTGTTTTGTGATCACCATCACATCCATCCTACATCCTTCTCCATTACTAGCTTTGCTGCCACATCCAGGGCTGGGAGTGAGGTTACAAACCTGGTTTACTTTGGATTATGTTAAGCCAGATTCATGGGGTGTCTCTACACCATGTTCTAATGTGATTCTGGTGCAGAAATACATAACACAGACATCCAAGGTGGCTCTGCATGGATCTGACAAAGCTTGTTCATTCCCTGTGCATGTGTGGTGTGCTCATGTGTCACCAGTGAGATCCACCTCATATGTCCAAAAACTCTGAATGAGAGTCCTTAAAGTTTTAACTCCATTGCAAATGATTTAATAGACATGGAGTCAGTTTACTCGCAGTGAAAACTACACACTGATTTCTGTGTAGCTAATTTGCTATTTCAGAGGAAAAAAAAAAAAAGTAATTGCCAGCAGGTGGAAAAAAAAGTTAATTTGTGTAAAAATCAACAGCAAAAATATTATTTAAGCTGCGTTTTCTTTGGATATGTGTACCTCAGCATAAGAATTTCATTTATAACACTTGATATAAATAGTGTGATAACACTTCACAGAGGCTCCACTTATCAGGGGAATTCCAACTTCTTACAGAGACTGAAGCATACTGGTTGTCATGCCATCCTTGTAAATATTTTATGTTGGCTTAAGACTCAAGGGCAGATGTCTATTTTTACTTTGTGTTTATGAAGAACTATGAACCTAAAAAGCTTTTGGTATAAAACATTTAGCAGTAGCAAAGCCAGTTCAAAGCTCTTTCCAGAAATAGAAATTGTGATGCAGCTTTTGTTTGTTTATTTGTTATATTTTGTATTGTATTCAATGTTTTCTATGCTTCTCTGGTAAACATATCTGTAATAAATAGTTGTTTCAAGCAATAACATCAATTTGGTAAAGTAGCTTGCAATCAGTATTAAGAATGTGCAGCCTACCTTTCCTGTTAAAGCAACTGCCTTGTATTGTTGTTGTTAGTAGTAACTTGCTTTCTTTTTCTTTTCTATTTTTTTTTTAAGCAGCTACAGCTTAGTATTGCTAGCCTGCCAAAATCATGAGACTTGCAGACTGGCAAAGACAGCTGGTTAATAATGTACATCCTATATTGTCTGGAGTCCCAACAAACCTTCCAGGATATCTACTTGTTTTTCAAAGAAATGACATGCAACTTCTATTTGGGGGCATAGTCTGAGGTTCTTAAAACCACAAAAAAAAAAAAGTCATGTGCTCTTTATTATGATCTGAATCTTTGAGAGGTAAAGACTTTTACTGTGAAGATAATAAATATGAACCTTGAGGCCTAAGCCACTTGACTTCTAAGCTGTGTATGTGCATCTTGCAACAGAACAATGAGATTCGGGCATTTACAACAAAATTAACCACCTTTAATAGTTATTTTAGAATTCAGATCCAATCATTTAATGCTTTTTCTGTGTTTCCCTGGCAAATTTCCAAAATTCAACCGCATTGCCAACTTGAGTGCCCATACCTACTTGTTGGCTTCTACCTACACCAGCCCAGCCCTTGGCTCTGTGCTGGTTTGAGATGACTCCATGTGACATCATTCGTAATTACGTTTGAACACAGAGCTATGTTTGAGAGCCAGAGGAAGTACAGGAAGGAAGCTGAGTGTCAGTGAGTCATGTCGTATGAATGCGTGGCAAGCAGTTATTGATAACATACAGCCAAACCACATTGTTGATTTTGGAAGATTTGGCATGGGAACTAAAAGCAGCATCCTGACCTCAGTTGTGATTTGTTTGTATTTGGATTTCCAATAATGCCATTTTTTTTCTTTTTTTTTTTTTTAATAATTATTTCTTTTCAGATACTCTGTCTTATCTCACAGTTCTTGCTAGAATAAGGACCCAGATGGACTTTAACGTTTAATCTGTGTGAACAAGGCATCAGCATTTTTCTGAAGACTGTCTCCCATTTTCTGTGTGAAGGAAAAATGTCTCTTTAGTGGCAGGCACCCTGCCTTGTAATTTCCGTTGTGTGAGCTTGGACATCTGTGTGATTATCCTCTGGGAACAGTTGCAGCTTGACACACATGCATCTAGTCTAGCTATTTTTAATCACTGCTTTTCAAGTGTCTGTAGTGAGTTTGGTGACATGAATGGGAATAGTGTTTTCCAAATTTTAGTCCTTTGGTATTTGCTTTTTGTAGTCCCTCAACCCCACTAAAATCTCAAAATATCATAAAGGTTAATCACTTCCAACTGTACAGGAAACTTCATTATAAGGCTTGAAAATATTACAGGGCCCACAGAATTTGAATCTAGCCATACATATAGGAGTATACAGGGAACCAGATAGTCCTTAAGCTTTTTTAAAGTTATTTTGAAAGTAAAATATGATCTTCTATATATTTTGGCTTAATTTATAGGAAAGGTGCTAGTTCTGTACTAGCAACAGTAACTATGAGAGTGGTTCATCTTGCTGGGGACTTATGCTGGTACATTTTTCATTTCACTCCCCAGAACAAAACTGATCCCAGGTAGCAATCTTTTTCCAGGAACTTTTCCATTTCTGTCACAGTTCCAGGGATTGTACCTTTACTGCTCACCTTGCCGTAAGGAAAACTTCTGAGCCACATCTCTCTTTTTCAGTGTGAAGTGGTTGTAAAACAAGACATGAGGAGTGTGTGATCCATGTCAGGTCTCAAATCTCCGACTCCTATTCCAGTCAGTGTAAGACACTTGAAAAAGCACAGCACAGTACCTGGACTAATGAAACGGTGTTTTAAGCAAGGTTGCAGTTGTAAGATTCAAGGATAGTGTAAATGTATCCTTTTATTTTTCAAGCCATGAAGAATACCTTATGTTACAGGTTTATTTAAAGTTGGTTATTCGAAGGTTAACAGAATAAAAGAGAAAAAAATGGCTTTGAATGACTCCTGTAAACTTGATACTTCATTTTTTGGCCACAGCGTAGGATCAACTAGATCTGTCACTTCTGAGAAACGTTTGTGTACTCTGTTCTTCAAGACTTCTGGTGATGAAGACCCCACAATCCCACTGTGCAAGCAGTACTTTACTATATTTCAGCATTAGAAAGTTTTAAAGCGTAATCTGAAGTTTTCTTGCACGTTAAATTCATTTCCTCTTCTCCTCTTCAGATGTGGAAAAAAGATTATGTTCTTTCTCTTTATGGCATATGTTTGAAAACTGCTCTCATGTTTCAACCTACTCTTTCTAAATTAACAATCCCATTTCCATAAAATTTTCCTTGCAACTCACATTTTCTAGATCCCTGGTCATTTTTGTCTCTCTCCTCTGGTTCATCTTCTTTTTGACATGTGTTACCCAACACTGGATGCTTCAGGTGTTTGCAGTTCAAAAGGAATCACACCAAAGTTCATGGAGCTCTGTCTGATGCTGCAGACTGATTACTTACAAAACCAATCCCTCTGGACGCAGCAGAGCCACCGACCTACATGCTTCTCAGCGTGAGAAAGGAGTGCAGCCTTGCCACTCGGATCTCCCAAATGTTACTGCAGGGATCATTTTCCTCATCCATCACTTCAACCACATTTTTGCATTCCTCAAGCCATGCCTCCTTTGTCTACTTTATCAAATATAAGGTCTTTATTTTCACTTTCAACTTCTTTAACTGCCTATTCCTTTCTTATCACATTGTCTTCTTAGCACGCTCTGGCACCTTCCATCTCTCCATTCCCAACTCCCTAATTCCTAGAATTAAGGAAGATCCTTTGTGATTACCCTTATGTGGGGCCTCATGCTTTAGAAAAGATCTTTATAAACAGCCAGGGTTTGGTGACAATCTTCTTTTTAAAACCCTCTTAAAACTGATTCTGAAAAAAAAACTGGTGGGAGTTGGGCCACTTGCAAGCTGAGCACAGCAGTACTCCAACCCAGCACAATTTTGCCAATTCTTTGTACTCTACTATTTGCTGTTGTCTCATGCCTCTTTTGCATCTTTTGTGTTTCTTATAATAGGTACTTAGCACATTAGTTTTGCTTATACTTAATATGATGATACAAATAAAAGTACTGGCAAATGTGAATGAGGTGTTCAGGAAGGATGGACTTATGCAGAGCCCGCTGTCCATAGTGTGAAGAGCCAAATATTTCAGAGACAACTCTTATATCCTCATGTATTTTTTCCAGTCCATAGAATTATGCTTTAATAGTATTTCCACAGGAGAGCAAGGTGAGCCAAGGCCCGGTCATTACAGATGTTTTTCCATGTAATTGAGTGGTTCAAGAAAACGTTATGAAAGATTATCTTGGCAAAAGATGTAAATGTGAAGAGCAGCTGGAAATCCCATGAAGATCCTGCTCATCTATAAATTAATACACACCAGTGGGGATACTGACAATTTGTCTTGGAAGTGAAATGGTTGAGAAGAGATCTTGGCATTCAATCAGAAAGAGATAGAACATTCATAAAAGCAGAACTGTATTTATGACATAGTAGAGTGGTTAATTGGTTTGGGATATATTTTTATTAATATGAGAACAAGCATCTATATCTGATGTGTGTGTTTAAAAAAAAAAAAAGATTTCTCTCTCTCCATTCCAGCTGGAGAGAGAGAAATCTTCCTTTGCTAGCTTATCAGAAGATCATAGCTTTTACCATAAGAGCTCAATAAAACGTTTTTGCAATTTTGTGAGGTGCTTCGTTGTGCAAATGGTTTTCTCACAGCCCTCCTCCTCCTCCGCCACCTTGTTTTTACAGCCTAATGAAAACAAGATGCAGCAAACTGTAGCTGAGCAGGGATCAGAAAGAGCAGTTTTAGAGGGGTAATAGCTGAGTACATAGCTTAGCAGTTACATAACTGGAAGGAAGACACAAATGTTTCTCATTTATACATGCATCCGTACGTATACACGTAGATATAAAGTAAGAAATGGTGTATACATGGCATTGATAACAAATGTGTGTGTAATCTGACAAGTAGAAAACTAATTGTGTTTATGTAGTTCAATTAAAAGTAGATTTGTTGGAAGCAGCTTACGTGAACTGAAAGTAAGCAGACCTGGAATGCACTGAGCAGAAAATCCCTTCAGATTCCGTCAGTGGTATCCCTTCCAAATTAATACCCATCTCTGTGTCCCTTCTCTTCTTCCTTTCCCCAGCCCCTCACCACCTATCTGCTGCAGATCCCATCTCTGCAGGAGGGGATGCAGTAGGTCAGGAAACCTACTGTCAGCACCAAATTAGGGCTTAGTACTGTAATTCTTATTTTTGTATCACACTGCCAAAATCAAAGAGCTAGTCTCTTTGTATTTCCTTTCTCACCTGTCCTTAGGTCTGGTCTTTTTCATTTATGTTACCTTTTTCTGGTGATGGTAGTCTGTTGATCTTAGATTTACGTTGTCTTCTTCTTCTTCTTTTTTTTTTAAGACAAGCCATGATTTTGTTCACTGTTGTGTCTTTCCATGATGAGCTTTGTGCATTTAAGTTTTGCAATATTTTTGTGTGTTTGTAAAAGCACCTTTTTTTCTGTAAAAGCACCTATTTTTCCGAGTGAGATAAGCAACCTTTCCAAGTTTTCAGGCTTGTACCTAGGAAAGGAGCACCAGAGGGAGCACTACAGTTTTCTCTTAAATAGATCCCTTTTTTCTACCTCAGATCCTAGGCTGTGACTCCAGATCCATACAGAACTGTGATCCAGATTGTGATTCTGAATCCTTCATCAAAGGCAAAAATGCGTCTGATTCCAAACCTGCAGCCCAGCTCCCTTTCTGCAGCCTCAGGGAGACAGAAAAGGGCAGCCTAGATTTCACTCTTTCACTCCTCTGATATCTAGTGGCATTTCCAGCAGTCCATTTTGTACCTGAGAGGAATATCATCTATCCCTACATCTGCTGTTCTGTTTGAATAGCCTGGGGCCTTTCTAGACTTACTGGAGTCGTTCTGTGAAAGCCCTCCTGAGGTCTTCTGGGACAGCATCCCAGGTCAGATTGATATTCTGCATCTGCCTGCTCTGACCTATACAGTGATGCTGATGGATAAGACTATTTCTGTTACTTCATTTGCTTTAGCAAGCTCTGGCTTAAGTGCAGCTTCTGCTATGTGTAATGACAGATGCTGCCAAATGTGACTCACATTTTCTCTTCGTTCCCCTCTACAGCAGCCTCTCCAATTGCTGCTGCAACTTCTCAGCATGAGGAACGATCTTATTTTTTAATAAACAAACAAACAAATTGGCAAGAACTCCAGACATCTAGATGCTTGGGATAAAAGGCTATGCTCATTAGCATTTCTTCAACAGAGAATAGCAAATTCCCAAGCCGTGCTGTCTGGGACAGAATTCATACCCTATGAAACTGAATTGCTCTGGAGAGGATGGAAGAGATTACCTCTCCAAGAATAAAAAGCTCTTCCAGATTTGCCTTGCAGGCTGTCCTGGATGCATGCCACACTATAACACAATAGTTTAATGCTTTCCTTTCTTTTAAGGAAAGACTGCAATCTTAGGACTGCTCTATGGGATTCAGTTTATCACAAGGTATGGACACTCTTGTCTTCTCGACAAGATTCTTTGAGAAGCTGAGAGAACAACCGTTGCCACAAACTGCCCACGTTTCTTTACCGCATGTACAGCCTCCAGTTCAGCCTCTTTGAAGGTCTGCTGGAAAGATCACGAACCTCATTCTTCCCTCTCCCCTTCTCCAAGAGGGGCCAGGCTGTCTGGTATGACACTACCTGAACAGAACAGGTATTGTGTAATTCCGGAATTATACAGTGGGGAGGACTAAGTCTCTGTTTCAGTTGCGAACAAAGAAGAGGGATGGAGGCCCTGCCCAGTCCTTCCTTTTCGTCCCAAGCCCTCACACATCCCTGGAGCTCAGAACCCACCACCACAGCCTGAGGGAAAGCTGCTTCTGGCCTGCTTGGGAGAAGTACGCATGTAGCTGTACATTAAAAGGCCCTCAGAGTACCTGCTGGTCTCTTCTTTACCACAAAGACGGTGCAAGTTACGCTAGCACAATTCCCTTAAGCTGTATCCAGCACCAGCTATTTAATTTGTCACCTCTCTCCTCTCAGGAAAGCTCTGGAAGTATAAGCAGGTGAGCTAAACTCTTTCAGACTGGCTAGCGACTGGTGGAAAAATCTAAGATGACGTCCTGAGTTTGCTTTGGATCCGTGAGAAATAACAGGAAATACCAGCTTTCCTGCTCCAGAGCCAGTCCGTTTCCAGGCTCCCGGTTCCTTCTGTCTTCGTCAGACCACCTTGCTTTGCTATCCTGTTTCTTGGAGACCTCAGAAAGCTAAAGCAAGGCAATATGAGTGTGATTAGGGTAGCCTGGCATGGTCCCATAAAATTCAGGTTGGCAGCTACACCCAAACCATTTCCCTCTGCATGTTATCTTCCGAGCAAGGGAAGTGGCTGTGAAGAGAATTCCATCGTGGCTGGGCCATGAATTTTGAGAGGGGCCCATAAATCTAACAGCAGTGCTTTTCACAAATTTTTGTTTTATTTTTTTCGTCTTCCCTTTCCAGTTAAGTCTGCCTACATGATCACTTCTTTATCCTGTATTCCATGCTTGTTAAAGCTCCAATAGAAATTTTTACATTATACCCATCCCCCAAAAATAAAACAGGGGGGCAAGTTTGGGAAGAAAGCAGTAATTCAGGCTATCTCATGATTTTGGTCTCTAACTTGACTTCATTGCTCATCCCAGTGTCCTGAACTGATCGGACAGCAGTTGTGGGAATGTACTTGCACGTTGGTGTGTCATTAGGCCTTGAGATCTGATATCAAGTTGGCAGCTTTGCCCATTTCTGCAGTCAGGCTTGGCTCTATTTCCACCCCGAAGCAATTTTAAATATTCCATCTCAGAGGCTGGTGTTGCTGATAACTGAACAGAGCACTTTTTGTAGCACTTGATTTGATTTCTGTACTTAAGGTTGTTTTCTTTCCTCTCAAATGATTGTACTCAACTGCTGATAAAATTCCTTTTCCGCAATCTTTAATTAATGAGTAACGTGGGCTGTGCTGGGCTGTGAGGAGGTAATTCAAAGTATTATATTTTAGCATGAAGTGAAGTGAATCTATTTGCACAAAATTATGTGAAAGGAATACACTTCTAAGTAACCACGCTCTTGAAGTATGCTGTTCGGCTTCCATTAGTTTGATCTGCATCCTTACTAATTATGATTTCGTGTTGACTTAAGATGACCTGTTTCTCAACACACAGACGTGGGTCCTGTGTACGACACTGTCTGAATGCAAAGATCCATCCCTGCTGATGATCCGCCAGAGCACTATTACGGGTTTTCTCATAAGTGGCAGAAGCATGGTGTTATTTAGTTTGCTTTAAAGAGAAACCGCGTGTGAAGTAGAAGATAAAGAAATTGCATAGATGTTGCCAAAAAAAGAAGTTCATTAAAATGAACAAGAAAAGTAGGTCAAATTTTAGCCCAACTACGTTCAAGTTGTTCCTTTTAAATACAAAGAGAGCAGAGAAAACAGGCAGATGGGAGTACAGAAAAGGGAAATAAGCCAAAGTGATTAGCCTAGTGACCTTCCCTTGTTTCTGGTGGGTTTTGTGTGTATGTGCACTGTGCCATTGTTTTTTGTGAATAAAATTAACATATTCAATTTATATCCTAAAAGAATTCTAAATTCATTAATTTACTCACCACTGCAATTCCAATTTATGATGCAAGTCTTCACTTTTCAAGTTATTTGCTGTACTTATTTTCTTTATTTTGCATATTTATGTGTTCAGATTGAAGATACACAACATGGAGAATAATCGTTTTTAAAAATAGCATTAGGACTAATTAAGAAAAGAAAATAGCTGAGAACAATGTCATTCTCCTGGCTTTTTGTTCCTATGCCATTATTAAACAATTGAACATTGAGCCACTCAGTAACAGATTAGCTTATTCATCAGCTTTCTAAGAGCTAAATTTCAATGGATTTCTCTCTTTCTTATATTCTTTCAAATGATTTATATAAAGGAAGGTTTTCACTATGTTGGTAAGGGTTTCCCAAGAAGTTTCTAACTAATGCTTAGTTAAACAAATTGAGAGGAAATTTATACTGTAATTAGTTGAGTGGATTGAAATGAGTGGATTGTATTGCACAGCCCAGATTATCTGGAGTTTTCTACTAAGGAAAGCAAAGAAATGAAAGGTAATGAAGGTAAAAAAAAATAAGGAGCTTCACTCATGGCTATTATTATTTTAAAACATTATTATAATTAAAGACATGTTAATATATCTTCCAGAGTTACATTTAACTTCTCTTTTGATGTTTGCTAGCCATTTGGGGGGGCTAGATGTTTGAGGGGTTATAGAGCTTGCCATTTGGATGAGATCCACTGTGTCTTTTTTCAGAAAGTGGCTAGAAACAGAAATTTCAAGGAATGGCAATACTCTGATAGCCCAACTTACATGGAGTAAGCTGCTATGAGTTTGGTTCTCATCCTCCACCTGAAGAACTTGGCTTCTCTGTGGAGATGTGGTTATTCAGATCATTTCCAAAATGCAGTGGTTGGAAAAATATTAAATCTGAATATTTCTAATATCCAAAAAGCTATCTAAGATCTTTGGCCTATTGCTAAGCTCTAGCTCTCAAAACCTCCTATAGGAATGTAGGCCATGATATAATTTCCTGTTTTGTGAAAAAGCTGTTTCCTATTACCATTCTTATTTTTTTTTATGTCCTTGTTCTAGAGCTGTGAATTAAATAAGACAGAGTCCTTGATATGCTTTTTATTGTTTATATGCTTTTGAACATCTCCCATGCTGTTAATTTCCTTCCAGACCATCCCTTTCTTTTCAAGCTCTCTTCATAGTTTTTGACAAGACTCAGTGGTGCCTCTGTGACTCCCCTCCAAGGCCGTGGTTCTGCATCTGAGTGAGATAACCAGTGTCTCCACAATGCCATACATGACACTGCACACTAATTCATCGAAAAATATTGTCGTATTACCACTGTCATTTTCCTTTCCACACTGTGTGTATCCTTTGGCTAGAGGCTACAGAGTGCCCACAAGAACCTTTGTGACAGCAAATCTTGGAGGACTGGAGGGGAGAAGTAGCGGTATGTGTCAGGAGGGTGGCATCTCAGGGGGGCAGTATCTGAGGAGCAGGGGCCACTTTGCATTTCTCAACATTTTCTCTGTAACTCACCTGTTGAGAATTCAGTGAATATGTTTCTAGGGGTTAGTTCTGCTATATAAATCAAATGCTAAGTTTCAGCCTGTTGGAAATATAGGTGTTTTGAAAAACTCGCACGAACATCTACTGTGATCTTGGAGGCAGCTTTGATACCAAACATATGTCTTTAATTGAGATGTATTTACACTGAAGAAAGCAACTTGGCATCAGCAGCTTTGTCTATTAGCATCTATTTTCAAATAGTCTTCTAGCTCATTCACACCTCATGTGAGGTTGTTAAATTTATTGTTTTTTTTCAAACTTTTCAGATTTACTAGGTACCTTCCATAAACCTTGGTCCTACAGAGAGGTCAGATAGTCAGTATCGCAGCAGACATTCACTGTCCTATTTTGGGTAGACAAGACAGATTTTGCACAACATAAGTTCTGTCTAAAATGCAGTTCTACAAAATGCATATGTTTATTTTTCTGACTTTTTACATGGTAGGGGAGATGCTCATCCCAGTCAAAGGCCAAAATAGGCATGTTTAGGGAGTGATCTATTGAGAAGTTTATTTTGTGAGATGACCAATGCCCCATATAGAATGACTGGCTCAACTGTAAATGTCTGCGTTGCACACACCTATTACTCTACGAAATGAATTCCACCATGCAGCTTAGTGTCAAACTAACTGAAAGTTTGTTTTGTTCCACATACCAAAATGTAGCACCTTGATGACTGGTAATATCAAAGCATTTTTTTCAGTCAAATATAAAAATTAATCATATATTTCTAAGATCAGATTGTTGTTTTTTACATATACTATTTTTAGTTCTCCTTATTAATGACCAAAATGTTGAAATGGGGTTTCCGCTTTTTTCTCAACTCAGTTTCATTTACACTATTCTGTTCTTGAACTGAATCTCGTCCATGGAATTAGCCACTGCTGTGCTTTAGCCACTGTTGATGACACTCTCTTCTGCTCATACAAACCGCAGCAGACGTGCCACTGTTGATAAAAGAGTTCAGGATACCAGGAGATGTCCCTTCACAGTACAGTCTTTCAGGTGACCTGCCCTTTATGTTATGAGCTGCCTTTAAAATTTTATTTGTTTAGTTAACTGCTCATAAACAGTGTTACTTGTTACACCTGATATATCAGCTCCAAAATAAAAAATGCAAAACAGCATCTGCAGTTAGGAGTCTTAGCTTTTTTTTCCAGAATGAAACAAAGTAAATAAATTTTAGCAGTAAATAGCTCTAACAGCTTAGGCTGTTTTGTTAATTCCAATTATACTTCTTTCTCCTCTGGCATTAATAGCATCTTCCAAAGTGCTACTGCGTCAGTATTGTGTTTATAGAACTTCTCCGGCAGAGCTAATTGATTCTGAAATGCCCAATGTTACTGGTTTACTAATTGTTTCCCCTGCAAAACCGTTAAGGTGGCTGTGCTTTTTATTACAACCATGTCAGCATCTCAGAACAAATTGAGGAGACTCTCAGGAGTAAAATATTTAGTTGCATAATGTAGGCCGTTTGATAAAGACAGTGATGAGGATAGTGCAGTTAAATAGCTACTCTCTAATTAGGTTCTCTCTGGAAAATGAGAAGTACATGAAAATACGAAAATGATTACAGTTATTACAGGAAGGTAAAAGTTTAATGTTCATTGTTACTACTAATAAGTAAGCTTTCTGACAAAGCAAGATCCTTAGACTTGACCTTTCTCTTTGGCTGGCTAGAAGCAACTTAAGGACAAACAACAGATATGTCTTCTCAGGGAAAGAGTTTCTCTCTTTCTAAATATACCTTTAACTTCAAAATATATAAATTAGAACCACAGATTGTATCCATTGCGGTGACAATGCTTAGACACTGCACAGCATCTTTAATATAACCTGTTCTCCAAGTTAACATTACACTTACATTAGAATATCTCCAGAGTAATAATGCTAAAAATTAACTTTGCAAACATATTTTTGGAAAAACCTTCTAACTTTGCGTAAGTTTTAGAACAATGATGTTAAATTATATCTATTACCAACTTCATAAATCTTTCAAAATAAACACATGCACGTGTTACATGGATGACTGATCTTTATTATATTCTGCTGACAGTAACTATGTCACATCCCTTTTATTAAACTATACCATGTTTGTTTCACTCTTATGCCCAAGATCTAAAAGTTATAATGTGTGGCATAGCAACTAAAACCACCTTTCAGGTAGGTAACTGAGAAGTGTAACTGATTTCTGTTGCATTATTGTAAAAAATCTTAAACTAGGCAACAACTAATGAAATGAAATCAACGATAGTCACTCGTGGCACTGTTTAACATCTGCTGGCTTGTAGAGTCTTCCTATATTGACCTTTTCCTTTATGTTTCCTAGTTTTTACTTGCAATGCCAGAAGAACAAGGTCTGTAATTGTAATTAAATCAATCTGACAATGAGTCACACTCTGGCAGCTAAAGAGGAATCAGGAGAAAAATAATCTAATCTTAAACATGAATGGCATTCGCTGGAGCGAAGGGAGGAAGGGAGGGTGTATGTAATTTTTTTAAAGGGGAATTTAAAACTTGCCAGGAATTCATTACATTCTTTTGTTAATTTTTTTTTTCATAATCTTTTGCTTTATGATCTAGAATGGCTGCTGAAACAGCGTATCTTGGGAAATTAGTGCCACATTGAAGTCACACATAAATACGTATTTCCCTGTGTATGCAAAATAGCAGGTTTCAGTTTTTAATTACAAGCATTGTTAAAGGCAGAAAAAAATGGCAGGAAAAGACCACCTCTTGTTTGCGTCCATTATCCACTGGCACCAGTTCAGAAATTTCAAGGATCTGTAGCGGCACCTAAGCATCCTGTAGAGTTACTGGTGATAGCTACAGTTCTTGAGAGCCATCCGTATAGTCTCTAACCTGCCATAGGAATCTGTAGCTGACTAGTCTGACTAGCTGACTAGTCTGAAATGCTGAGCACTGAGGGTTTCTGAGCTCCTATTCCTCTCTGGAGCTTGTGTGCCTGCCTACACATTTTATTTCCCCATCCACTTGAGATCTTTTGAGAGCAGGCACCAAACTGAGCAATGCTGTTCCCTTCACAGTTGCATGTCAGATGTCATCTGTGCTGAAGCACCAAGAATGAAAGTCTCAATTAGGCTGTAAGGCCTCTGAGCCAGAGATCAGCTTTTCATCCTGTACATATGCATAATTTTTCACCTAGTTTTTCATATACTGTGAGTGCCCATACAAGAGTGATCTCATTCCTCATTGCTTCCCGAACATATGGTGTTTGTAAAGCAAGTAGTAAAAAAAGGTAACACTATGTTAGTGGTAAGATGCTTCATTCTCATGCTGATGTCTTAAATTTGTGCTTTAAGCTCATCTGAAAAAAGCTCTCAATAGGTATTCAAAAATACCATGGCTTTCAAAAAGCTCATGGGTAATATACTGCAAAATCACAACACAGGATCAAAAACTTTAAAACCAGTAGAGATATGAGGGATGGATACATTCTGGTACCAGATGTGGAACAACTCCTGTGTACAAGGTAATTTGAGTCTCTTTTTCTTTCCTCCAGAACAGTTTAAGGTAACAGTCAGCCTAGAATTGTCATTTGCATGACTGTTGACTAAAACCAAAGTGTTCTTGCCAGAACACTATTTAGTCTTGAACGAACCTAATGTGCTTAAAATTAGATTTAAACTATATGAGATTTAATGTAGAGTGAAGGTGGATATTGCAATACATAGTAGAGAAAATGGAACAAGAAGTTAGACTGTTTCCTATAAAGAGTCTTAAGAATGTTTAGCACGAAGACTGGAGGAACTCGAGGTAGTGTATCATGATAGTATGTATGTCCAGTGCTTGGTCCCTGATTGGGCTTGCATAGCTATGTGTTCAGACTAAAGAGTTATAAAGATTTTGAAATGTAAAAGTCAGTGAAATAACGATAATTCCTTACGCTCACAGTCAAATTAATTCTTAGGTAAGGCCTTTCCTCCCTTCTTAAATCATCTGACCTGAATTACATCTTCTCATTCTTTTATGGTGTATATGATAAGGCAACTTGGCACAGTGCATGGTTGTTACACTTGATGAGCTAAAACATGCTGTTATGAAGTACATCCTTGTCTCTGATATTCTGTGGTTGTATTTGGTTTAGTGTAAACACTTAGCTATTTAAATTAATGTTTTAATTTAATGTCTCTTCTTTTCATCAACAGTAAAAAATTAATAGGTATTTCTAGTGACAGATGGGCTTTAAAGACAGCCTAGAAGTACTGGAGGGCCCTGAATGTGAAATTGCAACTGGCTGTTAAGATAACTATTGTCATAAGTAATGAAACATTTGAGCTTAAATAATAAGCCGATCAAAATTCTAGGCATTCTATAATTAATTCACAGCTGGTCTCTTGCAGCTCATTGTAAGGTTTTAATTATCTGATGGTCTTCTTCAAGCTCTCATGAGTGTGGAAGGTCCCAGATGAAGTCAAGTCCTAACCACCAGTCTTGAGGTACAGTTAGTCCAAGGAAAAGGACCTCAGGTCTTTTTCTTCAGAAGTCAAGTGGCCAGTGGCAAAGAAGAATCTAGCCTTTGAAATTTAATTGCATGAAGCTCCATGCTTCAGTGGCTAAACAGCTACTAATAATTAGTTAAAGGTCCTGTCCTAATGCATCTGCAGTATGGACATATCCTCCGCTACGCGTCACTATGAATTGGAGCACAGAAAGCAGGATGACCATAACATGGCATCTCTCTTTTCTTGTCATGCCATTACCCCGTGAAGTACTATGTGATTGCTCCAACTTCTGAGAATTCTAGGAAATCTGCCTAGGACATACCACAGCTGAGAATCCAGTCCTCCAGAGCTGTCCTCCAGGCTTTTTCTTGGAAAGACATTTAAGTCCTGTCACAGAATAATTGGGTTTATTACATTTTTTCTTTCTTTTATTTGTTTCTTTTTATATTCTTTTTTTTTTATTTTTTTTATTTTCTCTTTTTGCTCTTTATTCTTTGTAAAGCTTGTAAAGGAAAGAAGCTGTAAAGGAAGAAGCTGAAGCTGTAAAGGAAGAGAGGCATCTCAGCATCCAGTGCTCTAGTTCTTCTATCACCAAAATTGTTGACCTGTGCATTTTTACAATATTTCAGAAACCCAACCAAAGGATGTAGGAAGCTGAGATTCCTTTCTTACATTAATTAGTAGTTTTTGCCCACTGAGAGGGCCTTTAAAAGTATTTCATGATTAACTAATTCATCCTGAAACATTAGAATACACTAATTGAAACATACTTTTTAAATCAGCAGTAACTAGTTCCCAAGTTCCGATGTTGTTTTGTGAGTTAGTATTTTTTTAAGTCATTATGGTTTAGTGAGTAAAATTATACAGAGGATAGATATGGAACTGTAGACACATCCTTTATTGTAGGTTTTTTTTCCATTTTTAGCATTGACGGCAATAATTTTCACTTTAAAAGTTAATTGTTGCTGGACTTGACTTTCAGTTCATATAAATCAGACCTAACTTGATTTAAGACCAGCTGAAGCAATGCTGGTTTTCGTCAAATCAGTACTTCTCAAAAGATGAATAGTGCCTTAAATCTACCTGTAAAAACAAATTTCAAGCCCTAGTCATTTACTTGAATTATAAAACAGAAAACAGAAGGATGATATTTGTCTTTTGGTGATTAAGGACAAGCAGATCTGCAAGGTGTTACAAAAAGACTCATCAGTTCTGTGGGTGTTTAGTTGTAGTCCATGATATGCATGTGAGCAGTATAAGAATTATGCAAGAAATACTGTCATATATGTTAGGTAATGCTATGAAATATTTCATCTTATTTTAATTGTCTTAAACTTGCCTAATGCCACTTTCTTGGAATTTAATAATCTTAAATTCAGTTCAGAGATCGTACTGAGCTAGCCAGAACAGTAATTGCGAGAAGATTGTGGAGCTTTCCACTAAAGGATCCTTGAAGGAAGACAAATGAAATGTATGTCTGCAATGCAGAGAAGCATAAAAGCAGTTCATCGTATGGGAGCAAAAAGTACAGAGATAGTTCTGTGAATATATTTGTTTTGGCTGTCTATGACAGCTGAGGAATAATACATGCCAATTTTGAAACCCCTCTGTGGGAGTATAATTATTTTATCCTATTTCAAGAGTAAAGCATGTCCTTTTTGCTTTAAAATATCTCTAGTCAATAGTATATATATTCAAACGACTTTGAAGCTGCTTTAGCCTATGCAGGAATGTGCGTTTGTGTTTGTGTGAGCAAGAGAGAATTCAAGCCAGTCCCTAACAAATCTCTGCTGTTGGAATACAAGTATGCATGCAAGCAGCTGAGTATCTCATTATGATTTTTGTCCATATTTTTTAAAACGGTATGATGCAGAAAAGTCAAGTTGTTAGTGCTTCTGTGCGGACATTTTATGGTGTCTATATGACAAGAAAGGATAAATGATTAAACATGGTTATCACTGCAGATACCCTAACACCTTTTACTTTGGCTTTAAGCAAGACTTTGGACATGGATGTTTGTAGTGACACAGACACAAAAGTTAGAGACCAAAGAGATTAAGGGTTTGGTTTGGTCTGGACAGCACTTATCCAAGTGACGCTGTAGGAGCAGCGATGCTCGTGGCTAGCTGAAGAAGATCTGTTCTTTCATTCAGCCAGTGCTGCACTGACCTGCTGGAGGTCACGGAGGAAGCCAGCAGCCCCTTCGGTATATGGGCACACCAATCTCTGCTCTTTGAGAACCTGAGCAATTTTTGAAGGGAAAAAATTAGAAGAGTGGATGACTCGGTGGCACAGTCATACTATGAAGGTAGTTATTCGGAGGGGGTGATTATGGCTTATACCTCATGTGTGTGGCAGGGGGCTCCCAGGTCCGGTCTCGCTCCTACTGAGCTGAGTCAAACATGACCCGACACCACAGTTAGTGTATAAAAATAATTTATTTTTAGTGGATGTAAGTGATACCCTCAGCGTGAAAATACTCGGATCTGTACTTTGTGTTCAAGAATGGTCAACTCCGTCCGTAAATTCTGCACCAATTCCTGGATATGGACAAAGGTCATGACTCAGTAATGGGTTTAAGCATATGTATTAAGCATGTCTAGTCTTAATCATTTCAAACCCTGCGTGTGCTTGGGTCCTTTGCTGCATTGCAGCCTTCGTGCTTGGTTCACATGTGCATAAGAGGTTCTTGACTCTTAATGCAGCATAAATTCACACAGCCTTTCTCACCATAGGGATGCTGTCCTTCGTAATCGTAGCAGGCAAAGCATGAGGCGAGGCACACAGAGCTCTGAAGTTGTTTAGATGTATATGTATAGGCTGAATTGCACTTGGGCATTTGCTGACAGCAGAGGAGACAGTGAAGTGAGGGGAATTTATACCTTTCTATGAAAATATTAACATGAAGTTCAGTGTCTTTTGTCTGTAAGGGTTGAAGAGTTCATTTTGAAAATAAGCAGTGTAAGTTGGTATATATCACAGTTTAGTGTTCTTTTTTTTATGGACTACAGCTGAACTTGCAATGGAGTGGTCATTGCTGAAATCCTGTGAGTTTAGTGCCATGGTAGATGGCATCGCCTGATGCTGGTGATACTGAAAGACACACTGATCTTTCTTAGAAAGGGAGAGCTATGAAGCCTCCCACAGGGAAAGCATGTCATTTCCATGGTAAAAGAAGGCAAGGGAAAGATTTTTCTTTAAATCTAGCATAAATGCAAACTGATAAACAGAGAGAACCAGAGAGGCAATCAAAGAAAATTGATCAGACCTCGAAAGGGATTTACAGAGGTTTCCAAAACAGAGATGTCATATAAAATTTAAAATGGATAACGTAGCTACAAGACCATCAGTTACAAACAAATTGGCATCTCTGCTCCTCCCCAAGGCATCAGCCTTTGCTGTCACACTAGAAGAAGCAGAGATGCTACCTAACTTTTCCCCACGCATGTTCTCAGGAAGAGTGCTTCTGCTGTGCACAATTTCTGTAGTTTTCAGTAACTCTTTTCAAACTTTATTCTTTAATTTTCCCTGTTTATTCTTCTTCAGAAAACTATTAAATAAACCTTTTTCAGTTTCGTTTCTCCTCACAAAGCATAAAATGTTAGCCAATATTTTTACTGATTGCTAATATATCAGTTTACTAGAAAAAGAGCATTTTCGTTTGAGGTTATATTACAAGATAAATTTTATTGACTGTCAGGGAGAATACCTGATATCCAGTTAGAGCTCGCCCATCATCGACCATTTCTGTGGACACTTGACAGTGAAAACAAACAAGCTGTTGCTAATGGCAGTCTGAAGTTCATTCCCAGCTATGTTCTGCTCTGGACCAAGCTAAAATAACAACACAACTCTAGACAGAGCTGACAAGGCTTGGTTTTAATTTTCTACCATGGATTACTGCTAACTGCTGTTTGCTTTAAAAGTCATTCATTTCCCATAGCAGGATGGCAGAGTCCCCAGATTTCATTCCTCTCTTTGTTGTTTAGTGACCTCTTGTACCTTTTCCACTTCATTTTATCTTTAAAATAGATACAGCACTTCTTCCTACTTAAGAGGGTAAAAATGATAGCAATGCATGAGTCACTGTATTGTTCCAGGATTGTGAAAAAAAACAAAAACACAGAGACTGCTCTCACTTCTCACTTTTGTCCATCTCTGTTTGGCAGTCACTGCTCTCCTTTTTGTCTTTTTGCTCCCACCTCTGCCCCATCTCATTTCCACCTGCCCCCTACCCATATATTGTGACAACTGACGTGTTATCTCCAGTTTTTATTCATCTCTTTGTTTATACAGAAGCATGGCAGCACATCTTCACAGGGGACTGAGCATTAATTGATATTTGCACAGTTCTGAGCATGTTGACGTAAGCCCTGCTGCAGTGTCAAGAGCTCAGAATAGCCAAGAGCTCCTGGGACTTGCCAAATGTAAAAACATCATAAATGGGATTTTTTTTTTACCTTTTTATCAGAAGCAAATTTGCTGAAACATGGTGGAACTGTATCCTGTAAGGAAGTGATCGCAGAGGGTGGGGAGTGGGAACTGGGGAGGAGGAGCTGAACATTCAGACCGAACTTCGGTACGTCTTCCCTAAAATGTTCCCTTGGCCAGAAGCTGGGGATCGCCTGCACCTGATTGGGTTTTAATTAGGGTTTCAAATATCAACTACTATAAAATCCTATTTAAAAGCTAAAAAAGTGGAAAGTGTTATGAGAGTTTGAGTAAGTGAAAGAGAGAGGGGTACATCACCGCATCCTGCTGGGTGGCACCAGATCAGTTTGCTGCTCTGTTCACCTTGAAGGGAAGAGCAGCATCTGTTTCTGCAGTGGGACATCTGTGTTCTTGTCTCTCAGGTCTCTTCTCTCTCCAGCTGGCCACAAAGTGCACGATAATGACCACAGAGAAGCTGCTGTCACAGCTTGCTTTGTTAACAAGTTGAACTTCCTTGGGTATAATTTAGAATCCCTGAAAATTTAAGAAAATGAGGGTGGATACAATACAGTAAAGTAACTTTCTGAAATTTTAAGTAGCCGCATTTCTGAAAAATATTTCACTTTTAACTAATCAGAGCCATTTTAAAAATTAATTCCAAGCCTTCAAAATCAAAAGTATCATAAAATCTTTGAGAAGAAGGTTTCTGACCTTATAAAACTTTGGGGTCCTTTTATTTTGGTTACAAGTGGAGATATTGGAAGAAACAGGTTTTTTTGTTCTGTGAAATGTTTTGTCAATTTGCAAATTTTCCTTATCTAGTTCAAGATCACAGGCCAAGACCAGGTGAAAATGGTTTGGTGAGTTTCTTATCTAATGTAGTTACGTAAATTTTAAAATAAATATCTTAAACACAAAAAGTCATTTTATTTATATTATCAAAACGAAATATTTCAATAATATCAGTAATATTTGGTATTTCATAATTTAAGTTCTCTGTTAAAAATTTATGTCAATTGGGCTGGCATTTTGAAATGAAACTAAATGTGGGAAAACCCCTCAATAACTGCAGTCTCCAGCTTACTTCTTCTACTGATTCTGATCATTTACACGCATCCTTCTCTGGGGTTTGTTGCAAACCACAGCAACATTTTGTTTCTGCAGTGTGGATAGTGGGATCTGAACGTACCTGTACATGTTTTAGGGCATTGTCAGCAGCAAAGAGAATCTATTATACAAAGAGGCTTTTCAGTATTCCTTATACAACAGAAAATACTTTATTTTCCAGTTCCAGCTAGTCATACTCAGGCTGAATGTAGAAGACCAGACAGTTCACTCCTCAGGTTTGCTTTTTCAGACTGCCTGTTTGCAAGGTCAATCATCTGCCCAGGTAGGGCAGAGCTGGAGCTGGGAAGGATGGTGGCTAAGGCCCACCTCCAAAGACCACTTCAGAATAGCAAAAAGTGCCGTGTTGACCTTTAGAGGAAATCACAAGAGAGGCAAAGGCAATGTAGAACGATGGCAGCAGGAAAATGATGTTACGGAGTATTAAACAACACGCTCACAGAGCAACGCATCAGGCCAAGGAAATGGTAGTTATAACAGAGGTTTCCTGAAGAAAGCAACAACTTAAACAGCAGAAGGTGTTTGCTTGTTTTGCTTTTTCCCTGAAGTTTATGTTCTGCTGCTTTCGTTTCCCAGCCGCCAGATGAGTGCCAGTGCTGGCCAGCTGAGCCACACGGGAGAATGAGATCTTCTAATCTGGCGGCAAACTCAGCAACTAGGATGATTTAATAGGGCAAAAAAATACTGTAAAACCACACCCCAACACTTACTTCAGGCGACTGCGCCTATGTGTTGGAGCTGAATCCCCTACAATAAAAATCTATGTAATGTCTGTTATTATAATGCATTTTTAAAGTATGATAAGTTATAGTTAATACAACAAATGCTCTTTTACTCTCAGTCTTTTGTTGTTTTTGGTTTTGTTTTTGTTTTTATAGACCTTAACGCCCTGCTTGACTTACTGTAAACCTTTTTCTCTAACAAGATATTAAGAAGTTTTCACTCTAAAATACTTTTCAGCCATTTTTCTGTTCGATCAAAACTTTCAAAATTACCGCAACATGAAATGCCACTTTACTTCTCAGACCTTTATCAATTCTACATGCACAGAATAGGTACAGAATTGTAGCAAACAGATGAAAAAAATCAATAAATCTTTCTTTCTGTATCAGTGCTTCTCAGACCAACACTGATCTTTGTGTATAATTTGAAGGAAATAGTTAGAATAACATAAAATGCGTTTTAAAAGAAAGCTTTATTTTGCCAACTAAAACATTAAAGTAGGGAAAATAATGTCCAAATGTTCATTAAATGTTCTTTAAAGCTGTACACCGAGACTAATTTTGCTTTTATAGCTGCAGGAAACATTTACAGTATTTCATTTTTTTAGAGTTCACCTCAACGTATTAAGTCTGGGGTTTTCAAAAGAAATTTCAGTGTCTTCTGAGCTCTTTTGGGTGTTCAGTGCTTAAATCCCTTAGGCTCATTTTTAAAAATATCATCATAAAATATTTGAATTCTAGTTTCTTTGTACATGATTAAAAGGTTCTGTATGCTAGATCCTCAGAGAAAACGGGGAAAGGACAATTTATATAATTTTATCAGGTTAAGGCAAAGAAATAAATTAGAATTTCTAAATTAGACTATTTCCATATCAGCTACAGAGAGACCCAGTTTATTTTATTTAAATTCTGTTCTTGACAGCCACTTGAAAATGTACACGTTCTCAGGGAAACAAGATGAACTGACAGAGTTTTAAAATGTAAGTGAAAACACTGCAATTCTACAGAATTGGACTCATTTATTAACAGTTATGTTGGTTTTTGATAACACGTTAGGGTGCAGGTTAGTTGTATTTAGATAGCAGCAAACATCTCAGTGAGTTATGTTAGAAAAGGGAAAAAGCCTTAGAAATCCTTTCCAGCTGAATCAAGTTTTACAAACCTTTGCTGTTACAGCTGTAGATAACAGGCCAAATCTATGCTTTGCTGGGGTACACGCACCCATTAGTTTCAAGTAAGCAGGCTGATAACGTGTTTGGACTACGTGCATTTTTGCAGTAACTGGAACAATTATTAATTGTATCTCCCATATTCTACAACTTCAAACATATATATATATATATATTATTTTTTTATAGCTCCCTTTTATTGGAGGCTACCTGAAGTAGCCACCTGTCACCATGACAGTTGTATAACCTAACATAAAGAAAATATTGTTCATGTTAGCAGTGTTTTTTGAGGTCAGTGTGTACAAGAGAGCATGCTAAGGGGCCCTGCAGAGCAGACTGAGAACGTCTGTACCATGCAGCTCCTGGCCCTGGGTCTCCACTGTCTTCTTTGTGGTCCCCTGTGGTCCTGTGACACGATGAGTATTTTGCAGATGTGATCTTTTGTACCTGCAGCAAAAGTGGCAAGAAACAGAGCAGCGTCTACCTCCATTCTGCCATTTGGGAGCGCTCCCAAATCTCTTGAATGATGCAGAGGTTTAATTTGTAGACAGTCAGCTGGAGCAGTTCAAAACAGTGAGGGGTGACCCAGCTGTTTTGCAGTGTGGATGATCAAGGGCTCGGTGTGCATAAATTCAGCCTCAGTCTTCGGCCCAGCAAGGCCCCCCTGTCCAGTCCCGTAACAAACAGCCCTGCTGACACTGACATTCGTGTGAGGAGCAAGACTGCCTTGATCAGTGCTGTGCATCTCCTTAATGTCTTACACTGTTTTAAAATACTGTGATAAAAACATCCTCAGAACACTGAATTCTTAGTAACATTTTCTTATTCTAAATTTTTAAGAGAGGGGACCTGGACCCAAGTTTTCCCACTTGTGAATGAATAAGTGGGCTTGTTCAACTGTACTGGGAAGCTGTTTACTTTTCTTTCCTTTCCCTTTCCCTTTCCCTTTCCCTTTCCCTTTCCCTTTCCCTTTCCCTTTCCCTTTCCCTTTCCCTTTCCCTTTCCCTTTCCCTTTCCCTTTCCCTTTCCCTTTCCCTTTCCCTTTTCTTTTTCTTTCTTTCTTTCTTTCTTTCTTTCTTTCTTTCTTTCTTTCTTTCTTTCTTTCTTTCTTTCTTTCTTTCTTTCACCTGTTCAGTCATGAATAGTTGCTGTGCAATAGTGCAGCTTTAATTAAAAAAAACAGTTGTGATACAGCAGCAGACGTCTTCCACATGATATTAAACATGATCTCCAGGAGCATCACCACAGTGACTGCATTTTTAAAGAACATTATGAGCCTGTTTGTCACCTGCTGAAGATAAAACATCAGCACACAAACCCAGCGGAGGTTTCAAGACTGTACCAGAGATGGTTCCAAATCTCCGAAGGGAAATCAGATTTCTGACGCAGCACTCTCAGCAGCATTTCCTATGGGATAACTTCAGCATTGCCATTATCCCCAGTGGGCTAATGTTGTCTAGGGAACGTATAAGCATAATTCAGGCTGCTGATTTCATTGCTGGGGCCAGGCAACTCCAAGTTACAGTTTGCAGTGAGGAGTGCCATGGTGTGACTGCCCCTTTTGGGCTGTAGAGTTTTAAAGTGGTAACTGGGATTTTCTTTTATTCCATTGACATTTTTCTGGAAGGATCTAATAAAGCTGCTAATCAGATTATTGAGTTTTGCATGGAGATTTCTGGTTCAATTCTTTGCAACTATATGTATGCCTATATGTAGCTTTAATGAAAGCCCAGCAGATTATTAAATTGGTAGCATTAAGAACGAGCAGGATTTCCAGTCTTTATTGTTTGCAGGACTTCTCCCAGCTCAAAGTGCTTTTCTTCTGTATCAGTTCATCAGTAAGAAGTCATATGGATTTATCATTTTTCTTCTCTGAAGGAAGTGCTGTGTCTCAGGGTTGTGCTGCCGTCTTTTCCCCGCAGCATATAAACCTGCAGAATTCAAGGTTTTTTTTGTGAATAGCAGATGTCAAGCAGTCTTGTCAAAATGCCAGCGTTTATTTGACAGCAGTGTATTTTTGATACCATGCCTGTGTTGAATAAATCTGGCTTTTTATTAAACATCCAGAAGAGTTATTTGCATGCTGAAGAGATACACTAATTACTTTTTTTTTTTCTTTTCTGGAGGGTGTGATTTGCTGAGAGTGAATAACTACGGTTTGACAGGTACTCTGAAATATCAGTGGCAGATTTAGGCATGTGTTGAAATGTTTATGTTTAGAGCAGAAAAGAGCTAATAACTAATAAGTGTTGATAGGGAAGAAAGAAGTAAAAGGCTTGCATATAAAACTGTCTTTTTTTTATGCTATGTGAAGTTATGGGATTGGCTGGCACTGCAGAATAATAGTGCTGTTGCAAATTAAAATGGTTTTGAAGTTGTTAAAGTCAACCGTTCTGTATTCATCTTCTGTGTCAGGAAAAGGCTTTTATGTGACAATAAGCTTACAAGGACATTATTAAATCATTCAGCCCACTTGTTTGATGAATTCCATGCCCCGATCACTTACAACCATGAAAGATCATGTATACATCAGAGAGACAATTCTTTGATGAGTGTGTTTATTTGGCTTGTTGAGCTTATAATACTGGTGTTTTGCTTCTACCTTCACTTCCACTTAATGCAAAGACTTTTTTTTTGATGAAAAGTACATTTAATAGCAGAGACTCTGAGGGCAACATCAGTGAGGCCGTGTGGCACTGGGTCATCCCTGAGGGCAGCTGTCCAAGAGCTGCCTTGCTCTGAGCAGGGCTGCTCCAAACAGTCCTGAACGAAGGCAGGGACTGAGATGCCTTCAGGCACAGGGATGTCATAGGGACAAACGCAGGTAGGGTGCTTTGGCCCCACCAACCTCCTCCTTATATTTAGCGGTGTAGATAAGCCCCCTGAGCTTCTCTTCACTGCAGGTTGTCCCTTCCGCTAGCTGCCCACCGCCAAGGATTGCCTGATTCACATGGCTGGCTCATCCTGCTCTCATCTTAGCACACAAGCAGGTCAGGTACCTCTGCTCGCATAGGTAAAGTTGGGGTGACCCCACTCAGACAGAACTGCTGAGGGGGGAGAACTGGACCCACTAGCTATCTAATATGTTTCTGCTTTCTGGTTGACATGCTTAATCAAACAAAACACGGTTGTATCAGCACAGTGTATTTGTCTTTGGCTTCTGTTTGACACTTCCACTTGCAAAATTGCTACAGCTGGAGTTGTAAGCAAATGATTTCTTTATTATTCATAGCAGCAGGTGCTGCAGCAGCCTTTTGGCTAGAGTTGTACTCACTTGGTCCATGGTTTCTATATATTTGATTAGATGGTGCCATGCTGCTCAGATGGGATGCTAGTACTTCAATAAATGTATTTTGTTACACAATCAGTTATATAGTGCATTATCATTATTATTTCCGTAAATCACTTTTAGTTGGCAGCTTTCTGTTGCCGCTTGGGATTGTTCCAGCAACAATTTGCATCTTTTTTTGTATGGCGTCCTAAAAAGATTTGGAAGTTAATATAGCATGGGTTTGATTGTATAACCAGTGCCCTTGTGGTTACAGTAGAATACAGAAAACAGCTATCCAAGCAGGACTGACATATGTATTTTGATTCACGTGCCGTTTATGTCTTCTTCAAGAAATGCTTATCCCAAAGTGACACCTTTAGAAGTGACCACCTCATGTGGTCTCTGCTGGCTGAAGGGCAGGCTGCTGCTGCTCCTGCAGACCTTCAACCTGAGTAAGAGGCTTTTCCACAATTAAATTGCCTTGCAGAGGGGAAAACAACTGCAGCCTGCTCCACCTAGTCTAGCTGTGCTTTTCCCATTACTGAGTGATGCTCCAGCAATTCTGTTCCATGCTCAGAGGAAGAATTTTCCAATATCTCAGTCAAATTCTTCACTAAAATAAAGGTAAATAAAAAACATGTTTTTATAGACGTTTCTATTAAGGCTGTGGAGGCAATATTTACTGTAGGGATACTGGAGCACTTAGTGCATCAGGCAGAAATGTGCAGATGGTTGTCCATATGGGCACAAGCCTATAGCAAGCACAGAGAGCATGTCGCTGCGAGATAGAGGAGTGGCTGCTGGTTCAGCTGGCTGCAGACCGGGCAGCTCACACCTGTATGTTCACTGGTATCAAGGAGAATCAGCTCAGCCTTCTGTTTATCTACAAAAATGAAAATAAAAAAGATTGGATGTGCTTTCTCACACTGTACTAGTTTCAGTTGCAGGCTGCTTTCCTGAGAGAGGTGTTAGATCTGTTGTATGCAAGGAGGGCAGGTGATACACATTTAATCACCAGCTTACAGAGTGAGAACAACCTGATTTGGGCACTGAAGGCTGTTACAGAGGAAATTAATGGACCAAGAGGTGCATCCAAGTATGACGTTAATGGGACCGCTTCCATTTACCACGGCAAACCTAGAGCAGGGCACTGAAAAATATGAAGAAAGCAACATTGAAAGTCAGTTTGGCCACGTCCCACAGACAGAGGGATTTTCTCCCAGTCACGGATGAATAAGCACCATGACTGCTTCGGAGCTGCCATCACCACAGCGTGCTCGTTTCCCACTGCTGTACAGCTGCCTCGCAGGCAGCCTGCACCACGACCTGCTTTGGTGTGCTGGGTCTCGCGTGTCCTTGCTCGTGCCACGGGCGGCTCACTGCCTGCAAGACAGGGGAATGGACGCCAGGCTGTCCCTAGCAAGCAAAGCTAGATGTTGCCCACGATTTTTGTTGATGAGCTCTGGATCTGATAACCTTTGTAAGGCGGTGATGATGTGTAGGAACTGAATGTATTGTCCTGAAATGTGCAGCTTATTTGAAAAAAAAAATCTATGATTATAAAACAAAAAATAATTTATTTCTTGCAGGTGCTGTTTCAGAAGCTGTCTAAGGAAAAAGCAGGTAAGACACTGCATTACTTCTTGAATGTTTCTCGATGGATTATGCAGGTGTATGCATTGATGGAGGACCTGCAGGAATTGCTGATATTCTGAGTTATTTCGTGCAGTTGCTGTGATTACTTGCATGAGTTCCTGAAGCTGTGCTGTAGGATTTGCTCGGTTCTTAAGAAAGCTGGTAATTCAGCAACTTTGGACTTAGACCTTGAGACGCCAACTCTGAAACAACAAGGACACCATGAAGTATTTGTTCTTAGTGTCGGAGAGGAACGAAAGGGCTTGCCACAGCATTGAAAGGTTTACAGTGCATCGAGGTGAGATGTGTGTAAGTGCATCCTCTGGCATACTGCTGGCACAGCAGCCCAACCTGGTGACAGGGTCTCACTTTGCAAAGTAATGTAAAACGTAAATGTAAATAAATGTAAACACCCCGCAGGCCTTGTCCCCAGGGGCAAAGTCACGATGCATCATTCATCAGCATGAGCTCACTCGCAGTTGGTGGAGCTGACAATGTTAACAGCATCGGAGCGTTTGGCTGTTACGGGGAAATGATTTATTTACAGCTGACGTTCTGTGAGGATCAGAGCAACCGGCAGAGTTGAAGAGATGGATGCACAGAACCCTACGTGTGTTGTGATGCCAGGAGCTCGGGAAAGGTTTGGGTAGACAACGATGCACACAGAGGTCCTGATTCAGCAAGCTACTTAACACGCAATTAAGGCTGCAATTGACAAATCCAATTTATTGCGAGGGGGAGTAAGCAACTGCTTGAATGATTTGCTCAATTGAGGGTAAATGTCCTTATTAAATTGTAATGAAGCACAATTAGGAACTATAGCGAAAAGAAACTGCTTCCCAGAATGGGTGGTTACTGGAATTTAATAACAGCCCCACAGCTCTGCAAGAAGAAATGTCCCCAAAGTCTAAGGGAATCCTCGTTCCCACAAAAGCTTTTGCCAGCTTGCACCATTTAAATAAATCTTAAAACAGCTGACCTCTGGAGCTCCCCATTTCCTACTGCTCTTTCAGTCTCATTAGTCGATATGTATGCAGTGCATGTCAATTAAAATGAAAGCAATTGGGCAACTTTGTTGTAATTATCCCTCTGTCCCCAGCTGACTTAACGTCTTTTATTTTTTTTGGCCCGAAGGACTAGCTTAAGCCATTTTGCTAGCTCAGTGGTTTCTCCTTGCTCAAAGCAGCGCCGTCTCTGCTCCAAGCTGCACCCTCAGTCCTTGCCAAGGGCTGCCGTATCCCCGTTGGGAGCAGGTGAACGGGTCCCTTTGCAGCCAGCGCCACCAACACAGGGGCTGTGCTGGCCAGCACGTGGAGCAGAGCACCAGGAGCCCTGGCTCCAAAAGCTGAGGTCTCAGTAGGCAGCGAAGCGCTCAGGCACCTTGCAGCAGGTCAGTGCCTGCGTGGAGGCTGCTGAGTGTGGCATAGCTACACATATTGCCATTCGAGTGCTGTGCACAGCAAATTTTTTTTTTTTTTGTCTGCATTACAAGATATCCAAGTATTTATTCCATGTTGGTATTTCCAATGGAAATTATGCTTGTGCTTTTCCAAAGCTAAGCAAATCCCATCGATTTTTAGATAGATTTAGCAATTTTTAATTGTTTTCGCTGCTTGCATCTGTGTAACGCTGAAGGCTTGCTTTGTAAAGAAAGGGAAAACACATCAACAGCACATACATCTTAAAGAAAACCTATTCTGTTAACAGTGCTCCTGGTTTTGACTGTGATAAATTTTTGAATTGTTTTACTTTTATGATAACATCAATTTGGTCTCCGAAGAAAGTTTAACGCCCATCTGGCAGTTAGAAGATGATAGCTGAGAATTTGATAACTGCCAGCATAAAAGAGGAATAACAGGTGATTCGGTTTGGTCACTGAGGTGGAACTTTGCTCATGGAAATCTAGTCTATGATGGAAATAGTAATAAATTTATCTTTAAAATGCTTCTGGAAGAAAATGCCAATTCCTTCAAACTGAAGCATTTTGCAGGCAAAGGTTAGCATCCATTAATTTCTCAATCAAACCACTTCTGTAAAATAGGTGTGCAGCTCTTGAAACGAGATCTTCTAACAGCATTCAGTGTCACAAGTTATGGTTTTTATTTGGCTTTGAAACTTTGGGCTTTGAAATTTGAGTTACATTAAATTATGATTACGGTTAATGCCAAAATATTATTTAAATTACCATATTGGCCAAATCTATGTCTTGGACTGAGGGGGGCTGTTCCTTGCAGCTTTGCAGTTCACAAACATTTCTGAAATTTTCTCTGTCTTCTGGGTAAGAGTTTTGTTTTGTTTTGTTTTGTTTTCCTCTTTTTGGAATTTCTTATGTGAGAAGAAAACCCTTCCTGTCCGTATCCGCCATGTGCAGAGCACAGCACTCTTCTCCTCGAGCTCATTTTTTGCACAACTTTTGGGCTGTCATTCTCTTTTGTTTTTTTTTTTTTATTCCAAATAAATGCAATGTTTTGGGGCTTCCCTTTCCTGGATTTTCAGTGAGCGTCTCACAGTACTAATCACAGTACTAATTCTGTGGCTTTATCAAGATCTGTTAAAATGCCAGGTTCGTCCACTGAACCCAACTTTCCTCCTGAGTGAGCATGGCCCTGCTGATGGTAATTGTGGCTCTGACCATTGCCGCATCCTTGCTGTCATTAACCGATGATGCCATTAAGAGGACTGCCCCACCACTGTGTGACGTGTAATACCTGGCACGGGTAGGTCTTCACCACCTTTCCCTGTTCCGGACTTGTAACCCAGGTGGTTTAATGGCCTGCTGCAGTACTGCAGAGAGCACCTCAGTTAGAGTCATAGAATTATAATAATCATAGAAATATGATTAGCTGCTCCTCTTGCCATCAGCTGGCTGAAGAAAATGTTTTTTTAGCCCATGGTAGTCACTATCAAAACCTGACTGACTGACACTATGCGTTCTTACTGTTTCCTGGTGTGTCTCTTAGCAAAAATTAATCAGCTTGAGTGTTCCAGCCACCTAATAAAAGTATTTTAAAGCTAACACCACCATCTTGAGCTGGAAAGCTCAAGATGACTAACGCAGAGCACACTTCATCACTGGTAGGGAAAATGAGCTTTTACTTTGCTGACAAAAATGTGAAGTCAGATTAAAAGCTGACACATCCTCTATTTTAGTGGTATGTATGAGGCACTAAATATAGCAGTGTGCCGGTGTATTTGCTGATGCATGGTAATGTAGTCTCTAGCAGAACAGCAATGGGCTGGCAAGGAAGATGGTGCACTGCAGTAATATGATTAAGTCCTCATGTAACCTTGGCCTTGTCAGAAGTGCTCCATGACTAATTGTCTACCTTTGACTGATATATTATGAAATACAGATAGGGGCAGATGTGGTCCCAGGGCTTTAACAGATAGCCTGATCCTGCATTATTTGTCCAGGCACAATGCTAATTCACTTCAAAGAGAGATATCCGTAGCTCAGGAAGCCAGAACCATCCTACGCAGCAGCTGTGCATGAACGACTGCCCACAAAATGCCTGATTCTGGGAAGTGAGAAGGAACTGCAACTCCGTCTGGCCCCTCCTAGACACTGCAGGTGCTGCATGCCTCTCAAGGTCAAACCCATACACCGTATTTCTCATTGACTACGTATTTTTGTGTTTCCTTAGTCATATAAAGGCTCATACTAATGTTTATATTTTACCTGTGCTGCAGTCCCTGGGCAAGAGTTATGGGTTGATCACACCGTGAACAGAAAAAGGGATGTGGTCACAGAACCATCATCTGTTCTGGGGTTTTCCTCGTGCTCATGGGGCGATGGAGAAGGTGGTCTCCATCTCAATGTCTGTTACTTGACGTGGAAGCCTGGCAAATGTGCTGGAGGTGGAGCTGAGGCTATGTCCACGAGCTCCATTGTCCCATCCTCTGCACAACAGAGAAACTGCAGGGCTGGATGCTCTGCAGTCCCTTCTACACCTAGGCAGTACTCATGGCTCACGCTGCCATTATTCCAGCTACAAGAGTTTACCCGAGATGAGAATCTGAGCTTAAATTACGGGGGAAAATAAAACGTTCTCATCCAGTGCTCCTGTGCATTGGCTAGCAAGCAGAGTGGGGTCACTTTGACATGTCACCGACACAAAGGGGAGATGCTTACTTTGGCTTGAAAAATGACCGGGCTCTTTACCTTGCAATGGTATAATGAAAATAAACAAGCGAATAAACCCACCTGTGTGGTGGCCTTGGCCTCTGTATTGCTCTGTGTAGAAGCAGGTAGGCTCGGTGCTTCTCCTGCAGCCAGTGCATGAGAGAGAGGGTCCTTTCACTGGCTCTTTCCAACTTCTGTGCGGTGCCAGCTTGGCTCCTGATATTAGGCAGTGAGATTGTCTCTTCCTGCCTATATGTTCCTTTCATAATCAGAAATGACAGAACAAAGCCTTCTTTGTTCTTCTGAATAGGAAAATCTTTGCTTCCCAGCTCCTACTGATGTACTGGAGCAGCTGAGGGCAAACTGTGCTCGTCGGCTCTCAAAAGCAAGAGGAAAATGAGAACCCTTCCTATATATTCCAGGATATTACTGTTCTAAAAAAAAAATAGGTGTTGATTAAAAACATATATGTTTACTGTTTTAATACATGAGCTATAGATGAAAGCTTGAACTATTAAGGAATACTCTGAATTTTACATGAGAAACTTCACTAACAAAACAGTAATATATAAAAATGTTTTAGACACATATTGATACTCATTGTCCTTCTAAATATCTTCCTCCATTTCCCTGTTCAATAGTTCTTTCTGTAACTTAGATTTTTTCTCAACATTTTTAAAAAGAAAGAAAAATATTTGAAAGACTAGAGCTGGTAAATCTTAAAAATAATATGTATCCAATAATTCTAAAAAGTGTAGTGTAATACACTTCAATAAGTGTAAAGAATGGTTTCGGGATGAGGCTATTATAGATGTTTTTCCTACTTTAACTCATTTTTGTTTACAGCTTGGACTGCTAAAGAGAGTTGAACACTAAACTGATAGATGGGCTCAGGCTTGTAACTTCTCTTGAGACCTCAAAAGACCTGACAGGAACCTTGCTGCAAATGGTGATCTAAAGCAAATTGATGAATTCCTCTGAAGTTTACCCTTTGTGGAATGGGAAGGTATTGCTTTCCAGCAGCTGGGGTCAGTCACTGGGCTGCAGGATTCTCCACTCGAACAGCCATATTCAGCTGCACTGCGTCTGAGCAGCCAACCTTCTTTAAACGCAGGTTTTCTGAGAGTCGTGGAAGAGGGCACATTTTGGCATTTGATGTTTATTCCAAATGTAACCAAAAAGGCCTGGAAAATTTTCTCTGAATAATAAATTTCTGCTATATCTGTTTTCTATTTCAAGCAGACCTTTCCCTCAGACCTCTCCGATAACCACAGTGTAAGCTGTGCGCTCTTCTTTTATTTGCTGGGGAAGGTTCCACTTCAAAAATGCAAAGGTTAGACGATTTAAAGTATGCAAGCAACAAAATAAATCTTCACTGTTTTATAATGCTGACTAAGCATTACAGCTCTGAGGGAGAGACACGCACGGAAGAACAGCTATCCAGGAGGAGCCTCCTGCTTTCACAGAAGCATTTCTACCAGGCAGCAGCGTTCACCACTAGACAACTTTACCATCATATAACTAGTCTCTAGGTTCATTTTTTTGGCGTCTAACTATTAGCATCAGTTCCTAAGGAGTAACTTGTGAGGTTTTGTGCTATGGGAGAGTGATGTGTAGCTCCTCTCTGGAAGGCTTAGGACAAAAGATAGATTCTGCCTTGTTTCTTTGTTCGCATGTCAGACAAGCAACGACAAATGAATGCTTCTGGCTGGAACACAAGCTTAATGTAAGCTACTCGGGGCAATAAAGCTATTGAATGAAGCAGCCAGATTCTGACCTTTGGCAGCGTGTCACCTTTGTGGGACCGCAGGCAGCCCATGCCACTGCTCCAGGCTATTGAGCACACTACCGCGGTGGAAGCTCTGCTCCGCAGAGATGACCGTGGCACAAAAAGACACAGCACCTGGCCAACTGTTGGCTGCTGTGGTCAGGGACACCACTCTCCACGTTCGTGAACATAAGAGTAATGAAACCCATCACTGTCTCTGGTGTTGGGATTGGACCCATGATCTTCAGGCATGAGCCTCAACACCTTGCCCTTGAGTAAGAACCGCATTAACTCGAAGGAAGCGATGACTGCCTAAGCCTCTCCCTAAGTACGAGGGGACCACTAGAGGAGGACAAAGAACCATGTAGTGTTAACTTCAGAGGCAGGGGCACCTTCCTAAGAAACAGGAGAGTTGTTTTAGCAAGCCCTGTAACTGAAAATCATCCCATCTCTGCCCTTCCTGTCCTCCGTATTAGATTCCACCCAGACCAGCAAGTAGCTATGACAGAAAGGCACATACAGATGCTGGTGTTTATTGAGCGCTCAGCACAAGGCAATAACAAATTACTAATTTGCACCACGCTGTCAAACCACAGCTGAAGTGCAGCAAGAGGAGGAGGCTGGAGCTGCATACAAACACAAAAGGCACGCGCGCCAAAGCCGTGCCATGCATCATTCCATTGACTCTAATGGCATTTATCACTTGTGAATTTGGCTCAGTATCTTCATGAAGGCAGGAAAATAAGAAAGGCAAGCTCAAGAAAACAGCTGGCAAAAAGGTTGTTCTATATGTGGGGATTACTAAATGACTCCGAAACCACAGTTCTCGTCTTAGTGCAGTGTTGGCTTTTGACATGGGGTCTGAGAAGGTAAATGGCTTTAGCCTTTTATCTGGAATTTGTTTATATTAGCTACAAACCCTCTCTCGTTTCTTGTTTTATCTCAGTCCCCAAACATTCTGCTGTATAAGGCTAGTATGTATGTCAGGAAAATCTGTTTTAAAGCAAAAGAACAAATTTTCCCCTTGTGTAATTCCTGTGAAAATTAATGTTTTCACACCAGAGTTGACTCAAGTACCAATTCAGTGTGGGTTTAAAATCAAGCAATATGATTAAATAGTTGAAAAGTTGCCCAGCACACTCTGTGCAAGGAACAGGTCTGCCTGACTGCCGTGCAAGTTTTTAGTGTCAGCTGCAAATTTATGAATAAGAAAGACTTGCTAAGAAGCATGCAATGTTTGAAATTTAGCTTGGATGACTTCTGTGTGCAAATTTCAAAGGAAATGCTCAATTTATTCTTAAGCAAAGTTGATTAAATATTCATTTATTCCATGAACTACAATTGATAGTATTTTATTTAATTACTCGGGCTGTTATAGTTGTCATTGTATGTTGCTTAGCAGTAAATTCGTAGCTTACCAGGGCTGTAGGGATTTCTCTTTATTTAAATTCAATCCTTATTGCAATATATGATTGCATGTGATATGGAATTAACACTAAGATAACACTTGCTAATGAGAAAAGCTTGCTTTTAAAAGACAGAAAAATGCCCATCTGTAGGTCTCACTGAAGTTATTAGATTGCTTGAATGGTTTTCAAGTCCCTAACCATAGAACCATAGAATCGCAGAAGGTTTTGGGTTGGAAGAGACCTTAAGGATCATCCAGTTCCAACACCCTGCTGTATGCAGGGACACATTCTGTCTCCAATTGATAATTATCAATTTCTTTTTAAATTGCCTTAATTCTGAAGAGCAAACTGATTATAGCATAGAACCTTGCAGTTTTTTTCCTATAGCATATTAAGGACTCCACCTTTGTAGAACCTGATTCTGTGCCCATTGTGGTCACTGGCAACTTGGAAGGGGTAGGATTAGTCTCTTAATGATATATTTATAGCTGCATGGAAGAAAAATGTTTATCTGTAAAAATTTACATCTTACTCCTCTAAGTATCTGAGAAAATGCAGGACTCAGGAACGTTATATTTCATAAAATGTATGTAGTTTTTTTAGCAAAGTTTTAAAGCTACAACTTACTTGGATTGCTAATTAAGTCATTTACAATTGTTAAATTGTTTGCACAGACATAGTGGCAATGAAGCTCAGGCACAGAGTGCTGTCCTTTTGAGCACCATACAGGCATAATGGCAGCCCATCATTTGCAAACATTACAGCTTTACGTTATCACTGATGTTCTTCATATAAAAAGGTTATGGCTAAAGCATTTACATTTATTTCCAAGTCAATATTCAAACAATTTGTCGAGAGCTTATTTTCACACACTTTGGTTCCGAAGCCAAGTGTTGTCCAGGTTACAGTCCCCATTCTGCTGGGTATTCTTTGCCGCTAGTTTTATTTCCAGGGTCTTTTCATTGGTAAAGCTGGCACAAGGCCTTAGGCGGTTTGACATCTCTAGCAGACTGCCAACGTTGGCATTTGTTTGTTTTATAAACATCTAGTGCAAAAAGTTAGCCCTGCTTTTTGCCCTTTTCCCCTTCTTGACTGCTCACCAACGCGTGTTGTCTAAATCTGATTGACAGCTCTTTGGACTCTCATTTGATACCAAAAATGTACAGTGAATTTCTGAAGTTAAACCAAAACTTCTGCTCCTGTATATTTTCACCTGTTTATAAGACAGAACTGATACAGCGTGCTCAATGGCTGGATGATGTATTGGAGAACTCAAAATACTTGGTAATGTTTTAAAGTACACCTTTTTGTTTGTTGCTTCTGTTGCCATGCTCCTCTTCTTTGGCCTCAGAGCCTTGGAATTTTTGAAGTGTAACAAGCAGGGATGATATCCAGAGTGTTAAGTTACACATAGGTAAGGAGCTGAGTGTACAATGAGACATGTGAGAGTGCCTCTACCTTGCTGTGCTGTGTATGTAGAACACTGATATAACGTATTGTTCTTCCTTAGATCTTGATAGACCGAGTCTTATGATCACTGGGGAGGAAATACCGTTTATCTTCCAGTGTTCGTGTGCTGTGGCTATGCTTTATTCTCAGGTGATACAATTTGGATGGGCACAGAGAATTCCTTTCCAGCAGTTTTGTTCCCCTGCGTTTGATCCTTCTTTTACTGAAGCCTGTGGCACACCGTCATTGACAATGTCAACGGAGGCCAAGTGGAGCGATAAATTACTGGAGCTCTGTGGTGCAGGGCTGCTGGCTCGCTGAGTACACATAGCTGTCCTTTGGAGAGCGTGGCTCACCTCTGTCTGCAGGGGTAGTGTTTTGTGATTGTCTTTTTAGATAATACAGAAAAGCAGCGCCTGCTTTTTGGTGGAAAACACTCCCCTCACACACACTTTAGACTGTTTTCTTCTGTTTGCCTCCTCTCTCGACTCCAAAAGTGAGGGAAAACTTTGCCAAGAAAACACGTTTGTTTGTGCCATGGCCAGAGGCAGCTGGTATTCAGCTAGTGGTTTGGATTGCCTGGCTGGTAGGAGCAGGGGGAGCAGATAATGTCGAGATTTCCCCTGCATTCCAGCTCTGTTTTCCTCCTATGGTTAGCAGGCGGCGAGTGTGACTTTTCCCACTCAGCGTTTCCCACAGTCTGTAAGACTTATCTGACAGTGGAGTTCGTGTCAACTGTCCAAAACTAACTAGGAGATATCTTCCTTTCGGCACTCCTGTGCTGTTAGTGCTTATCAGCGACACTCTCCAACTCAAATGGCTGCTTAATTTACAGACGTACTGAGACAAATTCACTTCTGTTGCAGCTCCATTGAGTTCAGTGGAGTTAAACTGGGAATGAGCTTGGCCGTAGGTGTCTGAAAAGCACAAGTGGGAAGAACGTGATATTAACAGAGTCAAGAGCCACGCCATAGTCAGAACAAAAAGGAAGCCCTGAGCTTTGGCAGGGCTCCCATTTCAGATTTCTGGAGTGTGATCCAACAAGGTGTTCATGTTTTACAGCTGCTGCTGCAAAAGCAAAGTTGTTATTTTACAGCGAAACAGTAAAATTTTCCAGCGTTTCCACATCAAAACGTAGCCTGTGTTAAAAAAAGAACAAAAGGCGAAATAAGTCATTGGACTGCAGAACACAAATTCTATTGAGAATTACAATGACTTTCAAATCTGTTGGAGACTTCCAAAAATACAGAGTGCAACTGAGATTTTCATACTGATGCTGAGATTTTCAAATGAGCCTACAATGGCTAAATACTGAAATCCCGTTAAAATTCGACAGAAACAGGAAACATGAGATGGAATTCATACCTCCAGCTTTACCCCAAGTCTAAGGGGGCTCCCTGAGCCCCTTTCCTATCAGTGGGGAGAGGGAAGCACTTTCTGAGTGTGACATCTCCGCCAGCTGGAGCACGCCCTCCTCCACAGGTCTCCTCTAGCACTTCTTCCAGGCAGCCGTTTTGGGGTGGAATGCTGTGGGACAGCCCCCTCCCTCCCATCTTCCCACCTCCCTCATTTCTCTTTCAACAATGGGTGCCTAAAAGTAAGGCACATGAATCTGATACCTATTACTTTTGAGAATTTCTTAGATTTTCAGATTCACAGATAGTTAGAATGAATGAAGTGTAAAAACAAGCATTTTAAAATTATGTTTAACTCATAATTCAGTTAACCCAGACTAGGACCACAAAGAGCCAACAATGCAGAGCCCTTTGTTCATTGCTCTGCACACTTCTCTACAATATGGATATTTTCTACCTACTGTCTTTTTTAGTCTTCTGGACTCCTTTACCTGTCTTTGTTCTCTTCATATCCTTCTTTGAAAAGTCCAGTTTTAGTTTTCCCCCTTACCATTTCCACTGACTATTCACTTTCCTCTTAAATGCACTGTTGCTTCACGGTCTGCTTACTCTTCTGCTCATGATGCCCTACAGTGCTTTTCCTTCCTTATTTCTGCTTCTCCTGTTGCCTCCACTCCATAGCTCTTGTTCTCCAGAGCTCCTAAGTGCTCTCTGGTTCTCAGTGAAATGGGCAAAGGGCTTTGCAAGCGCTAAAGCCGTACATAATACTCCTCCCCCAGTCTTGCTACCAAAACAATTTATTGCCTTTTCTTCTGCTGGTTAATGATCCTATCATGATCTATCATGACATCACCCATGGGTGATCTAAAATCATGATTTTTTTTGTGCCTGGACAGAGTACTTCCAGACTGAATGCCTGGACACGAGCACATTCTGGAGTCCTCTTTGCGAATAAGAGATGAAGCACGGTCAGAAATTGAGATAAAAGTGGGTGTGCTGGAATACACCATTCTTAAAGAGGAAAAGAAGACATTGTGGGCAACAAAAATAATTTCAGCTTCCCATATGAATTATCTTATGTGTTTCTGAAAACAAATAAGCAAACAGGAATAAATAAAAATCAGAGCAAGAGCAAGCTATAATACACCCAGATGAGAATACAGATGTAGGATCCAGTGTGGCTCTGTAAAAATAATAATAAAAAAAAAAAAAGAGAGAGAGAGAAACATCTTTTTCATGGGAAAACAGGAAGAGATGCAACTTATCTGGGCTTTCCAAACTACTATTCCAGAGATCTTCGAAACAGATAGGAAACAACCTGAGAAATCAAAGTGTGGGAAGGAATTTTTAGTTCTAGAACATAAACTTTATAAAAGATCATAAACACCCAAATTAAACTTATCAATTTTCTGAGTGAAGAGAGGCTAATAACAGGTTGTCTATAAGATCGTCACTAGAACAAGTATCATTTAAATCTTCATTATCTTGACAAGTGAGTGAACAGATGGCAAAATCTGTACAAACTCAAAATTTCCTAGAGTACCAAAGATTAGAAAGATTTCCGGGAATCAAATTCAGATCACCAAAGCAAGGTGATTTGACAGTCTCAAAGCAGATGGGATTTCAATGTACCTAAGTGTGAGGTAATGCTTGGGAATGATTGAAGCATTGACTGATACCACATTATTAATGAAGTGCTACCAGCTCAGAAAAACACCTAGGCGACATTATGGACAGCTTAATTAAAACAGCCCAGTGAAAACAGCTGTTCAATTTGCAGCACTCGTCATGAAAGCAAATAAAATGCTAATTTATATGAACCATAGAGAACAGCGTTGATATCATTATAATGTCATCATATAAATTCAGGAACTATATCACGGTAACTTCCAGCACTGTCAACATTACAAAACTATCTACAAGAGAGAAGGCAGTAAAGAATGATATGCAGAGAAAATGCATTTCTTTTATTTAAAGAAGTAATAAAAAATGCTGCAGTAATAAATTTGTATTCACCTATAAATGATGTGGATATCCAATGAACATAAGATACAGAACAAGTAGCACTCCAATGTGCTGGAATCTGTTTCCCCATTAACGACGACCATCAAATCAGCAAGAAACTGGGGGCTTTGTGCTCGTATATTCTCAACAAGCACAATGGGAGCAAACAGGAAAAGGAAAGTGTACATGCTTGAAGGAAGTGAAGCACGTGGGAATTTTGAGAATTACTTCAGTAAGTCAAGAATTTCACCATTAGTGTGAGGTTGTTACTAGTGCTCAGTGCATGGTCTAAATTCTGTGGCATTTTTTAATGAATGATAGAGCAGTTCTTGTAGGAAGGGAGCTTGTCCCTGGTGATGAAGGAGAAGACCTTGAGTTTCCCTGGATCTGCACTAAAAGGTAATTCCTACCTGTATCAAGTGGAGTAACGTACTACTGTAACTTTCTAGTAGCACATACAACCCACTTCACATTTATCCTGCCCAGCTATAAAAGATGAGCTATAGGACAGGAGAGAGGAGAATAAATCCAAATCTGTGTAAGTCCTAAAGGAGGATAATGTTTTCCAGATGAAATAGTATTCTTTATGACTTGACTGACAGCAATAAACTATTTTAGATCCCTGCAAAACCATTTAGCAACATTTGAGAATAGAAATGGGGAATAGCCTCCAATCTGAGGCCGTAAGAAGACTGGGTTTTGGTTTTCACATTTACACCCTAAGCTTTTTTCCCTTTAGCAGTGACATTCCCTAAAAAGTTTTTAAGGCCTGAACTCTGAAACTATGTACTTGATAATTTTAATCAAATTAACATCAAGGTTATACTTGGTATAAATAGTCTCTGTCATTTAAACTAAGCCATCTTCTGTCTCAAAAACTAACACTAGGTAAGATCTTGCTGAGTTCTAATGCATTTAGCACCTACTCTCCAGGCAATTTACATGTTTTTTTCTAATGTTGGTGATTCAAAAAAAATTCACTGAAATGTAGATCTCAGGTAACTACTACAGAACCCATTCATGTCAGCACAAAATGACAAAAACTTACTGAAGTGAGTCTGCCTGACAGTGGTGAAAGTAAACCATATGAGCCACTTCTGCATCTGCAGCACCGTAAGGATGTCCTGACATCATTCATAGGAAACTGTTTCACTGGAAGCCACGGAAAATGAACTTTAGAACCAGTAATACATACCAGTAAAATACCAACTTTTTCTTACCTTGCTCCACAGGCCTGGGTGCCTATCTGCTTTGTTTACACAGCACTGAATTTAAGGCAGGAAGACTTTTGTACGTGGAGCCTCAAAAAAGTGAGTCTCCTTATACCAAGGGGGGGAGCTGGGCCAGCTGGAAGGCAGTGCTCCAAAGGAGTGCAAAAGGGAAATGAAGCCTGCTCTTTTCTTTCTGCCGTCAAATTTTCAAGTATTGTTAAATCAAAAAGATGCCCCTTTCTGGAAGCTGGCGGTATACAGCAGTGCTGTGACCTCTGGCATCATGCTGGTCACAGTGCCACGCACTGCAGCAGGTGATGGTAACGCTTCCTCAAGCTCTCTCTGCTTTTGGCATGCTGGGCTGGTGACAGAGCAATCCCTGCTGTCGCCTTTCTTGGGAATTAAGCTGCTTTGCAAAGTACTACTTTCCATCCCAAAAGACAAAAGGAAAAGATCTTAGTATTTTCTAGGTTTCTCCCATGGTGTTTGAGGTTTCTTCTGATGTAATGGTAATTTAACATCACTGTTAAAATTCTGTAAAAAGCAAAGGGGTACATAGCATAGATTTTTTGCCTCTTACATGGAGAAGTTGGAGTCTATCTGGAAGACCACAGTAATTTATGCTTTGAGTGGTGGACTATTGCATTCTTACAGTGAAATCCTTTCACATAGACCATGATTATACAGCAGCACGTCAGTGCTCTTTTAAATTCTGCTGCCTGCTACGACAGTGACATATTATAGCCTGCTTACCTCTCTGCTCATATATGTGATATTGTCCATAGAAAAACACAGTGCAGCTTTGTTTCCAATATACTGCATCTTGAGTGAGATTATGCCATTTTATGAACCTGCTCAACCTGCACGGAAAAGGTAGGAAGAAAAAAAGGTGAAGAAGCTCCAAACTTGGTGTCACGAATATTTTTTTAGACTTACAGTTCTCAGCTACTTATCTTTTGCCTACCTGATTCTATGAAGCCATTACTGACCTGGTACTGGACATCCTTTGATAACTTTCTTCCCCTCACACTCTTGAATAGTTCCAAGGGCAGCACTACAGGCCTGTTCATGTTTTAACCAAAGCAAACCCCTCAGTGTCTCACAGTGAACCGTTCTCTGCTCAGCTCTAAAATCTGAAACTGCAGTTGTTGCTGCTGACTTGTTAATATAACACAGACATCGACATTTCCTGGTTACTGTAAACACTGAAATGCTTTTGGAGTTAATGGAGTACAGGTGCTGCCCGACGCTACCAAAATGTTCTCACAGAAACGGAGACATTTTTGGATAGAAAGAGCTGGAGGTCCACCTCGTCCAGCCCCTTCTTCACAGCATGAATATCCTGCTTCTCAGTGGGAATATCCAGATATGTTAAATGTCATGAAATAAGCATTCTTCCTAAGCTTAAGCTCCTTTATACCAGCAGGAACAGCAGTACCGCTGAACCTGCTGGGGCACAGACTTCTGTAACGCCAGAGCTGAGTGATGGAGTGGGTTTAGACAGGCCCTGGGTCTGCTGGGAAACCTTCCCAACAGGTCTGTGGGAAATGATGCTTACCATTCAATAGCCACCAGTCTTTGCCCCGAATAAGGCCCAGAAAACACCGTGACCAACTGCCTGGCTGTTCTTCACTGTGGTAGCAAGAAGAAATTTAAAATCAGCTTTAATAAAATGATTAAAGATCCCGTAGAGGTGTTCAGGTTAATAGGGGTTAACTTGGGCCTCAGCCAAATTGTGATTCTGGTCATTATAATTTGCCTACCTGAAATCCTATCCCCTATTGCAACTGGACACGACATTCTTTATTTCCTGTCCAAAAATGTTAGCGGCATTGCTTTGCCATTACACAGCTGCCGTGCTCGGTTCCAGAAATGGCCGCATGTCAATTCTATTAAACATTTTTAAAAAATCTGTTGAATAAGTTAAAATAGTAGCTGTGCAATAAGTAGCAAAGGAAGTTCTAAAAATCCGTAGCTTGCATTATACTGTTATTGGCAGTATCCTCCCATCAGTCAGTAACCTGAAATCTGGGAAAGTGTGTGTGCACGAGCATTTGTGTAGCTGAAGAAAGTCCTTACCCTTTCTTAAAAGTAAACTGGTCTTGGCAACAGCTCTATTGAATTGTCATTAGAACCTGTTGTCAGAACTGGTCGTGTTTTCCTGTGTAATCCAGGAGAGTTAAAAAAAAAAAAAAAAAAAAAAGAACAAGCTCCCAGGTCTCTGAACCAATATCCAGATACGGTGTGTGCTAAATTCCCACTGACTGCTGCAAAGCTTTTTTTCTACAAATGTTTCAATTATTTCTACTGTGATGATAATAACAGTTGGAAGCCTGAAAAAAAAATTAAAAAATCTTAGTTTAGACAAGGTCCCAATACAATATTAAGGAAATGAGCACAAGAAAGGTGTAATTTAGAATAATATATTTTTGTCAAGCAACAAAAAGGTGGGGAAAAAATGCGACACCAGAAGCTAGAATGAGAAGAGCAGGGGCAATATTCTGCGCTGAGACATTTCTTGTTTCAACATTACCGCTCACTTCTGCGGGTGCATTAATCACCTTCAAATGTCAAGCTCTGCTCCTGTAAAAAAATACTATATCTACACACATAAAATGTATGCCGCATTCCTAGTTGCTTAATCATGGAAGAAATGGTTATTTCTCCAGTGACCACCAGCTTTGCCCAGCCCAGGCTTTCATGTCTGCAACATACTATACTTTAAAGATGTCCACAGAGCATCCTACCAAAGACATTGAAAGTTTATTGCTGCTTGGTTTATTTTGGTCATTTTTCTCTGCTGAGAGATGGGCAAGGGCTTCTGTGTCTGCATTTTGGAGAAATTTTCAATTTGAGTATAAGCTTTGTTGTCTACTAGAGGTAGGCACTAGAGGTGCTCTTTTGACTTAGTGATCCATTCGCTGACCATCCGTGCCACAGATACCTCCCTACAACCTTTTTCACTTCTCTCACTGACCGCCGCATCCTCCCACCTATCATGTGGGCTTCCCCCGGGGTTCATTGTTCTTGTGCGACAACTTAGGCTGAGTTAAGAAGGCTTGAAAAGAGCAGGAGAGGGATTATTCAGAAAGAATCTGCAGGAGCTAGCTACGGCTAGGATATGATATATGGATAGAAGTCCAAGGTAAGGTTGGCCAGCTGGTGAAAATCCTGCTCCATGGTAAGAACAGGAATGTTGCAGTTGTTTTCTAGAAAACAAACAGAGAACCCTGAATTTTTCTCTAATTTTATTCTTTAAGAAATGAATTTTCTCTCTGGAGGAGTTTTTCAGGTGAAAATTCATGGTTGCTCTAGGAAGAACTTCTATCCCATGTTTGCCATCTCATTGTTATTCCCACTTACTCTGCCTTGATAGACATGGTCTGGTCTACTTGAGTGCATCCCAAATGCAAAACCGCTGGCAGTCCTCTGCTGTCACCATTCATTGCAGTTCGCTCTGCCTTTATGTTGCATCCAGCCGAGGCTGCTTGGCTGACGGCTGAAGGCCCTTCCGCTATCTATCATTCGCTCAATATTAAAAGCTTGATTCCCACAGTCTGTCTGCATGGGATGCCAGCTTTCATTGTCTACCCATTACATTTTCAAATATGCATTGGCACGCTTTCTCTAAAGCTGCCCCTCATGCTTGGGAGTCGGTCCTCTGAATATATTACGATATCGCATTAACCTCCTGTGAGACCCTCTTGCTAACTTGCTTCGTGTCAGTGCCTCCAAAAATGAATTCTGGCGTGCTAACACCAGCAGTTAGTACACTGGCCAGCATTGTTTTATCGTTCTCATGTACTCTTCCCTTCCTACCCTTCTCTCCACTGGTGTCTTGGTATATGTTTAGTTTGCAGTCGCCTGAGGGCAAAGATTGTATTTTTGTTCCATACAGTTTCTGGTTCTAGGTACTTTGGTATTAGTTTTTTATTAATAATATACAACCATTTGTCATGTGAACAGAAAAAAATCTTAATTCCCCCCTGCCCCCATCTCCTCCATGCCAGTTCCAGCAAGGGAGGTGGAGTGCAGTCAAACAGCAGATACTTTGTTACTGGAGTCTGTATCTGAGCATAGTTTGAGCCTTTGCACATTGAATTCTGCAAGAAGTCCTGTTTATTTCAGCATTAATCACCGTGAACAAAAGTGAAAGAATTTGGCCCCAACTAATGTGAGACAGCAGCGCTCTGCTGCTGGCAAAACGTGGAGTGATCCTTTCCCAGGGCTTCAGGAAGCTGCAAGGGAGAAGGGCGAACAGATAGGTGCCAATCTCTCAATAAACTGGGCAAGAGTGAAACAGCTTTATAACTGATCCTTATTAAAGCTACCTTAAAATGATGATCATTTGCATATAGAAATAACCAGCAAGGAGAGCGTGCCAGGGAACAAGCTGGAACATTTTGTCCTCGTTCATAGTGATTCTTGTTTTTCTCTCTCCGAAATATTTGTTTGTTTACTTAGATGTAAAAGAGGACACCTACTCATATGTCCTTGGTACTTTTCACATAACTTCAACCACAGAATTAGTATGCAATTCACTGCAGTCTGCTGTTAGGAAAACAAGCAGTGGAAAACCTCAGATCTTTTCTTCCCTTCCAGAAGTAACTCAGACTTGCAACATCAGACTTGGGACATTCAGCCTGTGATAGAAAACAAATTCCAGAGCTGTAGGACCCCCAAAGAGATAAAGATCATTGCCAAGGATATAAATATTACTTGATGTATGTATATCCGGCTGTCTGAGCTGCTATTTGAAGTTACAGAAGTACAACAACATCATTTGGAGTATAATAAACTTCAAGAAGCTTCATTAATTTACAGTCGGTTCTTGAGGACTTATTGTAAAGGCGTATTGTAAAGTTTGGTATTGTGCTGATTAGCATCAGATTGCATCAGAGATCCTGTACTGCTAATTGATTTCGTCTTTGGTTCTGTTATTTCTTTTTAAGAGATACAAGTTGAGGAGGTTGTGTCCACCGAAGAGCATGCAGTAACCAAGGTTGTGCTCCTTTCTTGTTTTCCTCTGCAAGGCATTCCCGGGTTTGTTTTTCCACAAGCAGACCACTCTTCTGATGTGGTTAAACTAACACAAAATGCTGACTCTCAGTAACTAAGGTCTAGAGGAAAAAAAGGAAAGAAGTTACATTTTTATTGTAGGCTGTCAGTGGTTTACAAATGGCAAACCGATCGGTTGTCATCTCTGTCTTTCCTTAGGCCTGATTCTGTTCTTACCAAACGCACGGGAGTTTTTGCAGTGACGTTGTTAGGACTGGATCAGGCTGCATAATGGAAGCTGTAACAAATTAAAAACACACTGCTAATTAGAGGCCAGATTATTATGTAGCATCAATTAACTTGCCATTTAATTACCATGGTGATTGGGAGGAACTATAAATTGCTAAATATATAATTAGAACATCAGACTTCTGTGCCACAGTGGCATCAGAGCATGGGTGTAATTAGGTTAGATTTTTTCACAACGTTGTACATGGTTGCGAGATCTCCAGAGACAAACACCACTGTCATTCCTGCCAGTATTCTGTTATCAATGAGAAAAGGCAAATGTCATAGTTCAACTTCTTTTAGGGCAGCTGGGAATTTTCTCCTTTTCCCTTCATCATATACATTGTTTTTATTGCAATTATTCTGAACAGAACCATGTTGGCAAGACTAGCATGAAGCAGGAAAACTGCTCTTTCTGTGGAAAATGTTCTCACCCCCCCACATCCCACCCTCCCCAAAGGTTATCCATCTTGTTCGGGATATCAAAAACTTCCAAACTGCGGACAAGAGCTCTGATCAGTTGGTTACTTGGGCACTTACCCAGCCAATGAAAATGTGCGGAGGAGGTCCAGAACGTTACCTCTTAGTCACGCTTCCTAACATCCTAAAAAGAAGTGAAACATCTTTGACCTGTGAGTGATCCCTAACACATACCTTTCTTCTCGCAGGTTGTGTAGCGCAGCTTTTGTTGTAACTGCTGCTATTAGGCGTAATACATCAAAAATACCTGCACTGGTAACTCGACTTCTGAACAGCTGACTGTGATTAAAGATGTATAATGGGAATGGGCCAGTTGTTGCATGAGATATTTTCTCATTACTCAATAGCACTGTTTTCTCTGGGGAAAAAAGTACAGTATCTGGTTTTGCTGCCGGATTTAGTTTTCCGCAGTAATGGCAAGTACCTGGAATTAGTAAGATTTTTGTCAGTGCCTGCCACAGAGATCAGTCTAGGCTTGCCAGTTCTGATCTGCTGCTGATTATGAAATACAGCCATATCACGGGCATTTATCTTGGTAACCTGCGGTGAGATAACAAGGTATTAGCAATTGCTAGTATCTCATTGCTAATTGGCCATTTTCAGTAAAACTAGACAGCTAGGAACATTTTTGATAAAGAAACATCTTCAAAGTGGTATAAAAGGGAAGAGAATATCTATTACTGTATCACCACTTTCTGGCCATTACAGAAAGGAACGGAAGAAATGAAGACATATTTTCCAGACAGATTGGACGTGGTGAGGGGGCACCTCCAAGTGTGGCTGCCAGAGGACCACTTTTGGAGGTTACAGTGCTGACTGACACGGACCGTAATCTGTGGGCAATGACACAGCAATATGGATAAAAACCTTTAAAACTGAAGTTGTGATTTCCTATCTAGACCGTGTCATAGCTGATATTTATATGGCAGCTGAGCAGGGTATCAGAAATCAGTTGCTCATCTCTACCTGGTTCCTAGCAGACAGGAGCCCCTGGCAGAGAACAAGCACTGTGAGTGTTACATACCATTAATGGCTGTATTGGTAGGGAGCTAAATAAAGTGAGACAGAGGTCAGAAGCTGATTTACAGGGTGAAAAAGCTGATTGCAGGAACTGTAATCCTCTCTCCTCCCATTAACATCAGCAGGTGTTTGCTCTGGATCATGGGATGTGGAGGTATTTACGTAATTATGCTGTCCTCCTGCCAGATGTTGGGGGCATCTGGCCCTGGAAGAGTCTGTCCGGTCAGTCGGAGGATGCTGTAGGTTGAATTGCAGAAGGATGAGTGACATACAGTATCTTTACAAGTTCTGTAGAAGTACATCATCACCACCATATTACATAAAATGCAGTAGCTTAAGAAGAGTCTTAAGCATTTTAAGAACAGGGACAATGAAAAAAAAATCACATCAGAGGGTAGGCAAAAGACATTAGTAAAACTGAGTGGTAATATGGAACACAGCTGTGTGTTTGCTTGTAGTTTGTATGGGTATTGCTGACATTACAGCGACAATTTTAATTTAAACAAGATGGGGATATCTGTAATGTTTAACATGATTGCTTCACCAGGGTATTCAGCTGTTTCAGTGCATGGCACCCACTTTAAGAAACATCAGCCTCTTCATTGCACATCACAGACACTCTGCAAAAATAGTAAGTAATAAATAATGGTTTGCAACTGAATGAAATTAAGCCCCTATTGTCCTTTCCTGCTATCAGACTCTCTGCTGCCAGTAATGCTGGGAACCATCCGCTCCATGGGCGGCCAGAATAGGGAAAGGGCAATCATTACAACAATATTTCCCAGATCCCAGAGGAAGGAGAGGCCCCAACTTGGTTTCCTAAATGGGGTAAGGGCGCTGATGTTGCGCTCTGGCTCATCTAGGGATGGAGGAATCGGAATTCCTTTTTGTCTGCAAATGTGTGCAAGAAGTGACTGCCAGAGTTTAGTTATGAAACCTTTCAGGAGGGCAGGAGCTTGTTAGAGAGGAGATAATGAAGGGGGTATGGGAGGAATGAGGCAGGGGGAGGGAGGCAGAAGATAAGTGGGTGGAACGAAAAGAGGGAAAGAAATTGGAGAGACTGCGTTGCGAGGAGAGTGACTTTGGTGGAAAGCTGATAAAAAGAGACCTCAGAAAAACTATTTTATTCTGGCAAAAGTACCGCCAGGGGTGAAGTGGCTATTACTATTTCCTGAGAGACAGATAACACCCTGCGAGCTGCGTTTTCTGTCACCTCGTTGTGGCTGACCTCCCTCTGCCACCCCAAGAGCAGCAGGCCCGGCCATCGCTGGTGGGCACCAGTGGGTCCGGGCTGCCCTGAGGAGGGCACCCAGGGCTGCGAGCACCAGCCCAGGCTTGGGTGCAGGCTCACGGGGCGGCTGGGACCCAACAGATCCCAGCCGAAGGCTCCCCAAATCAAGCAGGGTCCCGACATTTAGGCGCCGGGCCACCTAACGTTGACGCTCGGGCCACCGAGGCTGGGTGGTGCTTGGGGACACAGCTGGCGCCTGAGGGGACCCGGGGTCGGCCATTTCGCACCGCCGTCCCCTCACGGACTGTGGCGGCGGGTGGGGGGGGGGGGGGGGGGGGTGCGCGACCCCCGTCCCCTCAAAGCGGGGCCGCCCCCCGGCTCCGGGCCGGGCCCCGGGGCACCTTCCCCGCCCCGCGGGGGGGAGGCTGGCGGCCGAGCGGCGGCCCCGGGGCGGGGGCGGGCGGCGCTCAGGTGCAAGGGGCGGCGGTGAGGCGGGCTGCGGCGCGGCTGGGGCTGCCCCGCGGCCCCATGTGGCCGCCGGCGGCGGCGCTGAGCGGGGCCGCCCGGGGCGGCATGAGGAGGCACCGAGGATGAGCAGCCAGCGCCGCCCGGGCAAGGCGCAGCTCCGGCGGTCGCTGAGCGAGCAGCTGCGGGACTCCACCGCCAAAGCCTGGGACTTGCTGTGGAGGAATGTCAGGGAGCGGCGGCTCGCAGGTCGGTCCCGCCGCGCCGCGGATCCTTGCCGCACGGGGCTCGGCGAGCCCGGCCCAGGGAAGGGGGGCGCCTGCCCCGGTGTCACCGGGAGCAGGCTCGGGGTCGTGCCGGGCTCAGGGCTAGGGCACGGAAATCCAGGCGGGCGGCTGCCCCGCCGCGGGTCGGGCTCACCTGCGTGTGCCGTCGGCTTTCTGAGGCACCGGCAGGTTCAGGTGGGCTCCTCGGGGGGGTGGCGTGCGGGGAGGGCTCTGAGTCCCCCGGGAGAAACGGTCTGCTTCGTTACAGGCGCTGTCACGGCTCTAGGGCACCTCAGTGCTCCCGAGGCTCGGGCTCCTGTCCCCAGGTGGAAAGCAGAAGGACAGAGCAGGTGCTCCGGGAGGTCGAGGCACTCCTAGAGCACTCCTACAGCAGCGGCACCCTCGCGTCGTGTGTGTGACTGATCAGTTTGGGCAAAACGCTTCATAAATGCAAAGATGCGGAGGGTGCACAGCGGGGCGAGGTAGAGTTACGGTACTGGGAAGCGATACATCAAGATTTATGAGCAGAATCGTGTATAGTGAAGGGTAATTTGTTAAGACGGATTCCTCTGCCACATCCCCCAGCACTGTTGGGAGTGTGGTGACCTTGCCCAGGGCACTGTGACATGCTGGTATTGTATAATGCGAGGGTAAACAGCGTGAGGTATGAGTGCCTACAGTTTGTCTACAGCACAGGACTTCATATATACGTACAGTTAACATAACGCACATAAATTGTGTAGTAATTTTTGGAAAACGAATCAGAAGTGGGTAGCTTCACTAATAAGTTACTAAACCAGCTAATTCTCCAGTGTTACGGTTACCCAAAATATTAATCTGTCTTTGCGTGTGATCTGCTTATTCCTATATTAAAAGCAAATGCCAGCAGACATTCAGCAATGACACTGGCTATTTTTTTTTCTTTTTTGGTCAAAGACAACTATTGCTTGATTGAGCAAAGGACCTGGGCAGGCTGCCACGAAGCCGTAGCCAACTTCTTAAAGCCACTGTGTATTAAAATTGACGGTGTCAGACGTTTTGGTTAAGGTGGATAGAATACTAACGTCCTGGGTTTATGCGCTGCCGTAACTTAACTGCTGTTCATGATATATATGTCCTTTAATTAAGCGAATTATGTGACAGCATAACAAAATGTGTACAAATAACATCTGTTGATTCCAAGTATGTTCTGTAGTTCCAATGCTTTTATGTCTCAGGGATTTTTGTCCTTTCTATATTTATTTGTCACTCTGGCTGCTGTTGCTGCAACACATATTGGTATGCCTCCTTCCAACTTCCATTAATGGGAAGGGAGGGGAATTTAAATCTAAAAACATCTACATGTGTTGTCTGGCTTGCTGGTTGCCAGAGCAGCTTCTCCATCACAATAGATCCAATCCAGCACAGGTAGGTAGTTGTACAAGTTCTCTCTTTTCCCCAAAGTTGCCATCTGTGGTTCAGCCCTGACAGTCAGGGCAGCAGTGTAACCGGTGGCTGGTTTTTAAGAACAACCAAAACAAAACGCAGTTTTAACCATCAGTGTGCTGTCCTGTACCAACCATCAAGACAAATAAAGGCTTGCAATTAAGTCACCATTGTGATAACAGCTTTGCCAGCACTTACATAATTACTCTTTCGGTCTACTTTACTTTTCTATTTATTTGTTAAGGTTGTGCCAGTTGCCCAACATATACCCACAAAGAAAGTATGTACAGGACAGCTACTGCTTCTTTCACAGAAATCCTGTCACGGGGCAGCCGTGGAGGTTTCCAGTCCTCCTGGTGGGATCAGCACTCGCAGTGGGATTGGCACTGGGAGCAGGGCTGGTTGCTCAGGGCTTTCCCCAGTGTTCCTCATGAGGATCCTCTGCAGGATCCGCGTGCTGGAGCAGAGGGGTGCAGTATGCAGCTGGGCAGCAGCAGCAGCAAGGAGCTGAGCCTTGACTGGAGCAAGGAGAGAGCTGAACCTTGGCTCTGCTGCTCTCAGAGAGGCAGACAGCATGGCTGGGCTGCCGTGACAAGTAAGCGGTGCGTAAAAAGACCACTACAGTGTGCATACGCCCTTTCTCCAACCTCTCACCCTTTCACTGAGAGGAGCGAGCAGTCTGGTCCCTGCTGTGCTCCTGGCTTGGGACTGTCCCACACTGCCTCATGTTCAGGCAGGAGCTGTGGTGCCCAGCAGCTCCCAGTCACTCTTCCTGATTGGACAACCTGGGTTTGTTTCTTAAACAGTGGGTGTACCTGCTGCAGTGATGCAAAAGCCAGCCTTAGGTTTTCTGTGCTTACCACAGTTTTTGCAGAGGTGGTTCACATGCTGGTTATGTTCCTGCTATGCCTTACGTTTTGTGTTAGGATTCTCAAACTCGTTCCTTCCCTAATATGATCGCTTTTATGTCAGTTCAAGATTGGAAAAATGAATTAAGCTGATAAAAAGTATCTAATGCACTAATTCACGGTTTACCATAATTTTAAAGAAATCTGCCATGAAATAGGTTTTTGCGGCTTTTTTTGTTGCTAGCAGAACAGAGCAGCTTAGCTATGATGAAGCACATACTTTCTGGCTATTGATTGGGAAATGAACCAGGATTTAACTCCCTTGTTGGAGTGGGGCCCTATTGGTCTGAAAACTCATATTAAATACCATGTTTTACTGTTAGGGTAATTCTGGACCACTATGCTATTACGGAAATTTGGAACTCGACTTACGCATTTAACAAACCCTTTAACAATAATGACCCCAAGGTGTTTCTGAGATCACTACTCAAAGCTCGATCACCTGTTACAAGAAAACACAACAAGCCTTAGTTATTACATCCATAGTATGTGCCTGAAAAGTACTCTTTCAGTTGCTATACACTGAAAAAATCGGAACAAATATATTTAAGTTTTGAAGCTCAGGACTTCACAGTCAGGAGATGCCAGGGGTAAGGTTGCCTGTTGCTGCCTTGCTGTCCAGCCTCCTTACGGAGTAGGACTGTCTTTTAATGATGTCATTGCATCCCCTTTTTTTTTGCACAGAACTTTCTCCCTCATTCATTGTACAGCGTACCAATCCCCATTGCTGTGGGTATCAACCTAAAGCCTGATGCAAATTAAATTTCCTCGCTGAGTGTTGCAAACTTCTTGCCATTAACGTTTTAGCTGTATTCCTAGAAGTTGTAAGATTATGTCCCATTCTACAGATGGGAGCCAGAGGCACGATGAGATTAAACTCACCAGTATCAAAAACTGAGTATTAGAACTTGAATTTTTAGTAATTTTATTTCGTTGTTATAAATACTTTAATGCTTACTTGCTTTCAGTGACTCCTATTGCACAATAATTATGCAGATCAGGTTTCCAGGATCTAATTGTGCTAAACTCACAGAGTAAGTCACATTTCCTGCCTGTCTGGACAAATTTTATATCAAGTGACTTGCTGCAAATCAGACAGACGTGGGCAGACACTCAGGGGCACCATTTACTTGGCATAGTCTTAGAAACCCCATTTTTTCCTGCTTGTTGTCTCCCACCCTTCCCTGCATGCCTTCCAGCATCAGCAAGAAATAGAGCAGGAGTCCTGCGGCAATTGGCTTAATTAGCTACAGGGCTCTGATCAAGGGCAGGATCGTTGTCCATCATCAGACAGGGAAGTGTTTGTGAAGACACTGCCTGGTGCGATCTTGGGCAAAGATCAAAAAACAACAAAGGTCCAAAGATCTTGGACCCCACTCAGTTTGGGGCCCGGCCATTCCCCATGCAAATGGGATTTGGGGCAACTTTTCCGCGGGTCTTCAGTGGTTTGCTCAAAATGGCATTTCAAAGTTTGATAAATCGGCCAGGTTTGGACGGATTTTTCAGGGGCTGGTACTAAAATGACTCCTTGAGCCTTCGCTGTGATGGATGAAGCACTGGTTAATCAAGTAGCAGGAAAATATGCAGTGGGTCAATGGACCTTGGCCTGAAATTATCTTGGAAGTGGATGACCTGCAGCATCAAAAATTGTGAGCATGAAGCAGGTTTGTCACGAACCTGAGTAAAGCAAATTTTACTCTAAACAAGCCAAAATTAAGGTCTTTAATGGAAAGGTTTAGAAAACCTACTCTTTGGGCATCCCTGATCAGTCAGGAAGATCTTACACACTGATACGCAGCTACAGGTATCACTTCAAATGTGACTGAAATGCGTTTATGTCAGAGATGATGCCGAACGTTAGCTGAAGTAGGATAGGCAATGGAGAACAACTTGTCCAGCTGAAAACGTGGGAAGGCATTGTGAGGCAGAAAATAATTACCACATCCAGAATTTGGCAGAGACATCAAGGCGATTCCCCCTCTCCTCCAAAGAGTAATTTGTGGTTGGTTTGTGGGCTATTGGGTTTTTATTGGGTGCAAACGATCAGGCGTGAGTTTGTGATTTTGGGATCTGTGCTCCCTGGCACGAGCAGAGCCGTGGGGACAGGGGAAGAGCAAAAAAATTAAAAAAAAAAAAAAAAAAACCTGGTGGTCACAAGCAAAGCTAAATGAATTGTAGCAAAGATTTTGTTATGCCAGTGTGGAGCCAAAACTTGCCATATTTCTGAAGCATATGAAAAACGTGGAGTTTGTTGGGGTCAGTTTGGTGTGCACGCCTTTATGTCCCGTTTTAAAATGATGCCCGTGTTTTCAGAAAGCAAAGCAGAGACGTTCCCTACCCGCGCACTGGAGAGCACAAGATGCTGATTCTCGTGGATGTTGATAAGACGTGGAAGTGTAAGCTCCCCCCAGCCCTGCCCCATCAATGGGAAAAGACTGTCCTTTGTCAAGGAGAAAAGCTATGAAAGCTGTTCTTTATTTGGGATTGAGTGCTTCGGGGAAGAAAAAAAAAAATGACTTCTGAGCGATTCTTTTGGTTTGGCGTGCCAGGAAATTTTCTGTGGTTGTATCAGTCCTGCAAACAGAGTGATAGCCAAACAAGTAGTCGTTAATCTCATAAATTACATTAATCGCTCTGTACACGCAGTATTAACGTTGGGAGGGCTTTCTAGGTGAATTTCTGTGAAATAAGTAGATGCTTCTCTTTGCGTGCAGGCAGTGTCCGTGCTCTGTAATTTCCCTGTCCTCGCCGAGATGCTCCCCGAGGACCAGGGCCCGGGCTGCGAGCGGGGGCGGTGGGGGCAGAATACCACCATTGTGAGCGCTGCCGCCGCCTTCCCATGACCCGCGGGAGCCAGAAGTTAATTCCAGAAATACAATTACAAAAATACCAATAGGCTTGGCGTGCCAAGTGTTTCTCTATCAGCGGGAGGTTGTGGAGGGAGCCACAGGCTCCCCACAGCCTCGAAATTCAGAGAGAGAGGTGATTTTTTTCATGCCCTCTCCCGTGGCTCCGCGGCCGTTCACCACGTGAGATCTGGAGTGACTCTGGAGGAGCTGCAGAGCTTCCGAGAGCAACAAGAAAACTAATCTTCTGGTTTTACATTTAATACACAACTTCTGTATGTGAACGAGTCCTGCTTCCATCAAAGAGAGCTGTATCAGAGATTATTTTCCCAGGGGAAATGCAAATTCAAATTTGATTACTTAATTTCCTAACATGAAGCCCAAAGCTCTGCTGGTAAAATGACAAAGCACTGCTGACAAGAGGGATGGATACCATTTGGATCAGTCAGTTGTGACTTAGCTAAAGAGGAAAGATTCTTGATAAATCTCACTTAGTCTGGAGCTTGGGTGTTCACTGGTTTTAATCACACATTAATCTTTAACATATACCTATATATTTTTTTCTAGGACGTTATGAGGTCAGTCCTGTTTCCACTACAACTTATTTATGTTTATTTTTATTTTTGCTATTGACTTTGTGTGGTTCCTGAAGCATCCACCAGGTTCTTTCAGTTCTCAGTAGGCAAATGTTTCTCCGTGTTTCTCCGTACCTACGCATGGCCGTGGTTTGTTCCACCGGGAGGTGTTTCCTGTGCGACCAGAAGCCTGCTGATGACAGTCAGTGTGCCGCACAGTGCTTTTCTGGAGGATTCCCCTTAGCCTGTAATTGTTGCTGATGTCTGCAGACCATGATACTTGAAACAAATCAAAGTACTGCTTTTCCAGAAGCAGAATGTGTAGTACATAGTTCCTGTACGTTTAGATGTATGTATTTATTGTTGGATTTGTGTTTTTTTTTGTGTTTTTTGGTGTTTTTTTTTGATACACAGGAGCTCATATAGACTGGTATAAATATTTAACTTATTTGTCTGACTTTAAACTGTAACAATGCTTCTCCATCCCGAGATTGCTTCTTAATACCAGTCATGGCATACTAAATTACACGTCGTTTCAGTTATTTTCTACGTGTGCTCTATTTTTATTCATATGACCGTAATTCTAAAGGCCACTTTTCATATCCCCACTCAAGTGACTTTATTTACAGTAATAACTATGCTAGGCCGTTCATACAGAACATTTATATCCACAACAAACTGTGAGCTGCTAAGTGAGCACCGTAGCAATTCGCATCCATACAGCCTCGTGGATGGCTGGCCAGCAGGATCCTGAACACGAGAAGTTCCCGGACTCGGGATGGCGCAGCAGGCTGGACTCTCACCCTGCTGCCTTCCAGTCACATCCCCAGCACGATGGGATTTTCAGTTTCAGGAACCAGCAAAGAGTCACTTCTGAAGTGAGTTTTGTGTCATCGCTTTCTGTTTGAGTGAAAAAAAACCTGCAAGAACCATTCCTTATTTTAATGTTTTTAAAAGTAGTCACTTATAAGGGTTCTGAGAATTTGGATGACTTCATGGTTCAATTTGTGTAATCCTTGCCGGCAGTACCAGAATGGCCGTATTGCAGAGCAGTGCTTTGACGTACGTTTGTCTTTCCATGTTTTGTATCTCTCATTTATCTTGTGAGACAAACGTGCTGTCTTGCTCTTCCTATTTTCCTTTCACTTTTTCCTGTCATAGCACAGCCAATTCCTGCAATGTTATGTGTCGTGATTTCTTTAAAACGTTATCAGCTTGAGTCACAACTCATTGAGAAACCCGGCTTTCAAGTGAAAGTATATTTTACTTTCCATAAATGTGAAGTTTATTTAAATCTCAAGTTTGAAAAGGAAAGCTTGAAATTCTGAACTTCAAAAAAAGATGGAAAACAAAAAAAAAATCCTGATGTATTTTGTAAAATGTCAGAGTTTTAAGCCAGCCTTGTGATTTTTAGAGAGGTGGTACCTGCCTTCTGAGTCTTAAAAATCAGTTTGGGGAATATTATTTTCACTTATTTTCAATTTGGCTGATGGTTTCTTTTGATTATTGCAGACTTAAAAGTAAGGCAGTGTAAGAGGCTTCTTGACTGGCATCAAGCATCCACAAGAGCACTGCGTTTCATTGGCTCCTCGGCATGTCCTGTTTACAGCTCAAAATGAAAATATTTTGACAATCACACCATCCTGGTGCAGCATATACTGCAAATAAGCAAAGATTAGATACATACAGAAATGAGCACAGTAAGTAACTGCACTTGGTACAAAGAGGGATCAAGAACATTTGCAATTAAGTGTAATTGGTTCCAAAAAAACCCAAACTCCAAAAAATAATTGAATTAATTTAGGTAATAATTTAAAATACTGCTAAATACTCTGCCAGTTGTTCCAGTAGAGGGCAGTAATTTACATACAGTGATTTCCAGCAGTATGGGTGCACAATATGCCTGGAAGAACACCAGACACAATAACCGGTTTTATTAAGGCAAGGCAATATTCAAGGCTTACTGAATGCCTCAAGTACAGTGTGCCATCCTGGAGTTTTACTTTCTGTGCTTTTGCATCAGGACTTAATCACGTTTAATTACACCAGGATTTATGCAAGTCATACTCAGCTCACTTCAGTAAATCACCTCCACATGCCCCAGTGCTCTGTGCAGAGGTATGCAGCACATGCCCTCAATTTAATGCTACAAAACGCCAGGACTCAGGGACTGTGACACAGTTCTTGCATTGTTTTGGGCACTTGATAGAAGAAATCTTGCCAAAAAGCATGTGTTAGGATCCCAGGGTAAACACTTGAGGTCAGAAACTATGGATGCAGCCCCTCTTACCTGCAGGGTGTTCATCTACAGCAGTGTGGACAAAGCAACTCTGCATCTTTTAGCCTGGGGTCCTGAGATTACTTACAGACTGAATGTGTTTAGCAATGTCAAAATAGCCCCAAACTCATCAGAGTTTAAAAACAAACAAACAAACAAAAAAAAACTAACAAAAAAAACAAGATGCTTCCAGCTAGAGCATCATCCAAACCTAAAACATACTCTGCTGTTCAAAGTTATCAGAGAGAATTTTATTTCAACATATAATTTAATCAAGATACCGACTCTCCCCTGTTGTTGTTGAACTGTAAGTACGTAGGAGTTATGTCCAGAGATCATTTTTACAGCTTCAGCAGCATGCTGTAATACAGTCGAAGAGGAGGCACTGAAACTTGAAATTTTTGCATTTTTAAGCTGCAACAATTTGATTCCTAACCTATTTCAAAGCAAGTACCATTTAAAATTCCTGCTTAGCTGAGAATTGTTTAAACTGTAAGTATTTCTCTAGCATTAATGCTCATGCTGTGACTTGAAAGGTAGAATTCAAACTCTCTAATTGCCTTAATATATCTCTTTGAGTACCTTTAGTATCACATTAAAGCAGAAAACATGCTAAATTGGTGCAGAGAAAAACATTTTTCAAGGGCAGGATGCTCCTGAACTTCTGATATTTTGGCTGTCTGTACCTTAAGGCTTTAAGAATCAAAACATGGTGCTTTTCAGGGGTGAAGGTGCTGCTGGTTGGGACCTACATGACTGCAAGAGGAAGACAGGACTCAGAGGCGTCCTAAGATTTGCCTGTGAAAGTAAGCTTTGCTGAACATGCACAAAAAAAGAGATTTGTGAATCCTACTCACTTAGAAGACTGCTGAAATGTGTACGGTGTGTCACCTACCTTAGTAAATACTTAAATAATTTGGCCCTGAAGATAAATTCACTGATTGAGAAACAGCTTTCTGAATTCCATCAACACTTTGCTAATTTTACTTGTTGAAGATCTGAGCTAATGCAGGGATAATCAGTGTCTTCTGTTGGTAGAGCTAAATGAATTGCATTGGTTGCCCCTCGGGAAGGCTGGTTTTGGGGCTGGAGGGACTCATGTCCCAGGCTGTGATGAGACAGAAGGCACTGCCCTTTCACAGGTCATTTAGTACAGTAGCATTTTAAAGGAAACAAAAACCGGAGTATTGGTTTTATTACAGAAAGAATTTGATAGGAAAATACCTTCAGCACGGGAACATAGTTCAAACATCCCTTGTATATGTTTAAATCTGAGCTAACATCAGCTTAAAATGTCTTTGCTTGGTCTTCTTTCACAGCAGTCTTAGAAGAAATTCAGGGTAACTGCCAGCTCCGAGAAGGGGACAGCTTGAGGGAGTGTTGAAAGAGAGAGAGGTCAGAACAGTACTGTGGCAGGTGATGCCTCTCCGTCAGAATGCTGAAGAATTATACTTAGTGCTGGAAAAGAAGAGATCCTTAAGATTTGGGAATCACCTGCAGTTGGTTCATTGCGTGGAGTTCCCAAAAGTGTTTTGCATACATATTTAAAGTCTGGAGAAGTGGGACCTGAACATCTATCCCAACACACCGCTTTTAGGTTATTTTCAATGTGAGTCTCATTCCTCTGGTAAAGACACCTCCTCCCCGCACCACCCCCACCCATCCTGCTCTGAATGACATGCTATGTAATAGCTTATCCCGAATAATGCTGTAGTAAATTACTTGAGACTGTGAGTCCTTTATGTGTCATTTTACTGCTGAAAGAAGATGTGATTGGCATCTCATGGTTTTACTCATTTTAAGAGGTCTCTTTAACATAAGGACAGATTTTATCTAAATAAATCAATTTTACAGGGAGATTTCAGCCACTGGATTTGTAGTAAGAAAGAACTTTTTATTTATGACATTGGAGAGACCACAGCTGGGAATGCACCCTTTAATAGACTCAGACAGATGGATTCTGACAAGTCTGTGAACTATTCACGCTCTCTTCTAGCAAATATTTTGCAGCAATCCCGACTTGCAAATGCTACTTCAGAAACAAATATGGGACTATCTGTGTCAAAGTGCGAAACAAAAGAGTGACAAGTGACTTTAAAATACTGTGGATCGAATACCTACGTGATATTCTTATGAAATTTAGGAAGGAGTGCTTTTAATGGACAGTAGTTATGCCTCGATGGTAAATGAAAGTACTAGAAGGTTTGTATTTTTGTAGATGTAATGAAGTTAGGATTTTCAGCAAAGGCTGGCACTGCTTTTTTGGCGAAACAAAAATATTTTCCGTTTGTAGAATATTTGTCCATTTGTGTTTTCACTGTCTGAAATAGAGTAAATGCACATCTTCAGAATAGCTCTCGCAATAAAGCAGCAGAAATAGAAGAAAATGATACAATATGAGCGAGTACTAAAGGGGGTGGTAGTTACAAGAAAACTGAAGGGAGGAGTATTGCTCTGCAGTGGTGTTGCTAGTCACTCAGATCACGTACCTTCGAGTAGAACCAGTGCATGGCATGCATTATTCCTCTTCATTTTTTAAACTTTAATTTGTAGTTTTAAAATCTTACTGAACACCGCTGTATTTCTCACATCGTAGGAAGGTAAAAATGACAACTGATTCTTCTTTTCTACATAATTTATTACTTCATTCACCTTTACCATATCTTCTATTACTTTTCTAAATTGAGATTTTCAAAGCCTCGTAATAGCCTTGAGCCCATCAGCTGTCTTTGAACAGACTGGGAAACTGCATAGCCAAACAGACACAGTCAGCTTTCAAAATGTCAGTAATCTTCATTAACATACATAATTGAACATATGTAGCCTGAACCTCTGGACCTGCCACACGGTGAGGTGCCTGGGGCTTTGCCCAGCATCCTTCCTGGGAAGAACTCTTACAGCTTCCTTATCAGTTAAAGAGCTGAACCTTTTTTATTTTATTTATTTAGTTATTTTGGCCAATTACACTAATGAAAATATACAGCAAGTTCTCCAAAACCTGCAGAAACACTCTGGAGTCTGTGGTAAGGATGGCTTCTGTCATCCTGGCTTGATTCATTCCATCACTGATGAAAATTAAGAAGCGTTAGTTCCTAGAAAGCCAGAAGCATAGAGTTTTGCGTCAGCGTGGCAAGTATGTATTTTGGTAATTACATTTGCTCCCTCTATATGTCCCTAAAAATTCCAAATGCTTTTATTTTGGAATGAATTTGATTCTGATAATTTGATTATGGCCTTCATTCAGCAGAGCAGTTACCTGCTATATAAACTTAACTACAGAGTTAAGTGTGCGTTTATCTGGACTCATCCGTTTTGTTACACTTAACCTCTAAACCAACAGCATATTCTCTTTAAAAACAGTGTTTTTAGTTCAGTGTGGTAGGATGCGTTCACCAGAAACTGGAAGGTACCAGAACATCCGTATTTCTGATGTATCATAAAGTAGAGGCTACTGTAGCAAATCTGATTCAAATGGAGATCAAATAAATTGCAGAATCTAGGTTGGAAAAGACACCACCAAATAAATTTGACTCTGAAACATCTGCTTTGTTTTATACAAAACCATAAAATACGTAATTACAAAACTGCCAGGGCTGTTTCTTTTGAAGGCATCCTAAACAACAAGGACATCACGACAAGTGTTTATCAGGCCAAGGCAGATAGATTAATTGTGGCATGGCAGCCTTTTAAAGAAGCAGTTTCATAGGGATTATAAAACAGCTGGGACGAATTGTAGGTGGGAACACCAGGATCCGCAGAGCTGTTGTAAATCTCTGCATTCTAGGTCATGGCAGAGCTACAGCGCGGAGCACTCGCTCCTTCACCCCTTGTTGCTTTCTCTTAAGGCTCATGGCTTTTAGAGGGCTGCAGTGATTATCTCCTCTTTATGGAAAGGATCAGTTGGTGCAAATGCTGGGGATCCTGAAACCGGGAAGACGGTTTATTGCTGTGACAGATCAGGCAACATATGGAAGGAAACAAGACTTTCTCCAGAGACAGATTAAGTTTTTGCCAAGGCATTTTATTGAAATTTTGGAAAATAAACAGGTCATTAATTGGGTCCAGATTTAGCTACTGCAAATAGTGCAAAGATGTTGCAAACCAGATGCTTTCCCCTATTTGTTTTAACAGCCCTTTCTATTTGTGGATGCTCTTATTTAATGACTTGTTTCTCTAATAGAGGGCATTGTTTTACACCGGACGTCTCGTCTCTCAATTATTTTTGCCAGTAGATGCCTGAGTAAAATATGTGTGTCCACAGTGTTTCAGGGGGAAAAAACAGTCAGCAGTAAGCCAGTAAGTAGGAAATAATTAGGAGGAAGCTGTGGAATACAGTGGTTTTTATAAAGTCAACATATTTTTTTCCTGGATTCCTCAGCATGTAGTAGTTTTGAGCTTTTGTCTGTGCAGACCGTGCTAGTGCAGTGGTGGAAACAAAGACGCCCATCCCTTGGACAGCATCCTGAGACTTGGCTTGCCAACGACGGTGTGACTGCAGCCCACATCAGCATCTCACGGGCTTTTCTGAAGCATGTGGCACAGGCACTGACGTACCTGTCAGCCCTGGTGCAGCGCAGTTTCCTAGCCGGATCTCCGGATCAAGGCTGGATCCCCAAACGGGAAAGCGGCAGCCACATCAGCTGAGCCGTACGGACTGGCAGACGTACTCTGAGAGAAGCAGTCGTGCTTCCTTTTCCACTTCGGTTTCATTTTGTCCCCGGCGTAGAGGCATTGCATTGTGCTCAATCCACACAGCATGATTCATGTTATAAATAACAGAGGGTGAGATAGGTGACTGCCCTGGCTTGAAAGCAGCGAGTGTGGTGGGGATGCCTTCTGAAAGCACTGAGCTGGTCACACTGGGGGTCCTCTACAGTCCAGACAGAAGTAGACAGAAGACCTTTACTGGGTCCTTTACAGTCAAGACAGAGGTAGGGACCTCCCAGAGCAAGTCCTGTCATCCTGAAATGGGTGTCGGAGACAAGTGGGGTGAATTGCCCTCCGGGGGTGCTTGTTTCCCTCTACAGTCCCAGCCGAGTGACAGCACCAAAGACGCCTCCGCGGGAGTGAAAAGCCATCTCTTCACCTGCCACCTGAGGGCATTTGATATGGAAATTGGTGAGACGCTGGCATCGCAGAAGTTTAATTTTAGAGATTGTTGCACGCAGCATCTCTGGCTTCGTTTGGAGATACCTGCTCGAGTAAGCGAGGCAGCAGATCAGGTTGACAAGGCGCTTGGGACTTCGGTGGCACTTGAAGTTAGTAATGAGAGCTGCATGATTTTATTTTTATTTGTGACTGGTTTATCTAAGCAACAAGAGCAACAGCTATATGGAATTTTAGATTTCCTACTGCATGTTTTAAAGTGCATTTTGAAGCCCACTTTTCAAACTATTGTTTAGTTATCCGATGTGTGAATGTTTGTTGCACTTTGTACGGTGTACTCACAGCAGAAGTCTGTCAGCCTGAGGTAGGTGCCCTGTTCTTCACAGTAGGTGCTAGTAGGTACTTAGGAAAGGGTAGAAGGCCATGGCAAGTTTATGGTATGAGCTCCTAGCTTGCAGGGTTCAGTAAATAGTTCTTTGCTGCTGTTGTTAACGAGGCTGCCAATTAGGAACAAAGTAAGAGGGAGGTTTACAACGTGACTGTGCACTTCCTAGCCGAGCTACACCTAAGCTGGTGAGACACAGAGTCTGTTTCCCGTTTGTAATCTTTTGGAAACGTGTAATCCTTCACATCACAATTACTACTTTAAAAAGTTATTTTCAAGTCATTCACAGGTGCCTCCCTGTCACGTGGACTTTCACTGGTCTGAGCAAAGGAGGAGCAAAGTTTATTTTAAAAGCAATATGGGTTTATTAGTGGTTTGGAAGCAAAACGTCCAGAATCCTATTCGGTTTTAATTTATGGTACAACCTATTAACACAGGTAACATATTATGAAACAGTGAGTGTATTATTTGTCATAAGTTCCATGGGACATAAGAGGGGAAAAATAAAGACAGAAGTACCTGAATCGCTGGTTCATTCTTTTGCAATCTGAGTGTACCGTACATAGAAAGAACATGAAAGCCAATTCTCTTCTACACCAGTACAAGTCCTGACCAACTACGGGGTGATTGGTGGTTTTTGGTTTGGTGTAAAAGACCTCCGCAGCAGGATGGTCCTTCAGGTTCCAATTTTAGCTTAATTTCATGTCCTTGTAGCATTTACCTGTCAAGAGAGAAAAAAAAAATCAGCAAACATAAACAGGACCAACCTTTTTCAGAGGTCAGGTGCAACTTCAGTTCTGCAATTTTTAGTTGCCCAATTTGAGATACTTCAAAGAGGTCTTATGCTCTGACGCCCAGAAAGTCAGAGCTTTGCGAGTGTCATGGAAAATCGACCCAAGATGAGTAGTTCCTTTTGAAGGTTTTGGCCAAGGAATTTTTCCAGTAAAACTACATTCCATAAACATGGAGCAACACCTTAAGTAGACAACAACAAATGAGGAACACTGCGGGTTTGATTTGAAAGAGGGCTGTATATTCAGAAAGTGGGTCGGGGAGGAAGCCTGGTAGAGAGTGACTTGAGAGGGTGCCAGCACAAACAGAGGGTAGACGGCAATATTTTCATCACACTGGAATCGAGATAGTAAAAGAGAAATTTGCTGCTGGGATGGAGCTTATCAACCAGCTCTCTTGGTCTACGTATTTTGAACAGAGAGGAAATCAACAGAAGAGAAGAAGTCTTGGTAAGTGGCTGCTGGAGGAGGGGGGAGGACGTGCAGGTAGGTGTAGGGTTAGAGAGGGGAGAAGTGGAAAAAGAAAATACGCTGCAGGGCAGTACAGCTGACACGGGACAGTGCGGGGGGAGAGTAATTCATGCAATTTGCATTGCTGCGGCATGTTGGGCTCTGGGCTCTCTCCGGTCCTTCCTACTCACTGAAGGCGTTTTCCAGAGGCAGGCTGTGGGGAAGGAGAGAAGCAGGCTACGTGCTCTTTCTCAGGAGAAGCAGCGTGGTGGCTGGCAGGGGAGCCATGTGAAGCCCTTTCCTCTGCATGGCTCCAGCTATTTGGCAGGCTTCCACTCCGTTAAAAAAAAACCACCTGCAGCTTGTTGGCCAGGATGACTTTATCCAGCTAGATAAATGAGCTCTACACTGTCCATATAGTGCATTGCAAACTCTGAGTGGGGAAAAAAAAAAAAAGAAATACAGGTTCAAGAAATGGAAAATTTGAGTTGTGCACAGCATAGTTGGCTGCAGGGAGGCAGAAAATCCTGATGAGTTGACTTGCCCAATTCATGAATATCTGTTTACACTTTAAACCGTTCCACTGTTGATTTATGGTGGAAAGTCTGCCAGGGCTTATTTTTTCTTTTATAGCAAAAAAATACTTACAACTTTATGATACTCCTAAACCTCCTGATATTAAAAAATAATTATTATTTGGGATTAAAAGCCAAGGGGAGCATGATTTCTGTTTCAAACATACAGGGAAACTAATATACTCAAGAGAGCAATTGATGCAGATTATGCTAATTTCTAGCTCTGGGTGAGGGATAAGCGATACGTGCATGCCCCATATTTTCCCCAGCTCCTATATTTGTGAAGATGCCATTTAGGCACCGGGATGGCAAAAATTCTGCAGCCAGCTAAACGTTTGAGTGTGTCGTTCGCAGTTGCAGTGTCGTGGTGGGGGACTAGTGACCAAATTCACTGCTTGCCCATATTATGCTCTGTGCAGGACCTTTCTTTGGTTCTGGGATGCTTAAATGGGTAATCAGGGGCAGGGAGGAGAACATCATGCACACCCTGGTCTTTGGGGCACGTGGCACATGGGCAGACCTCAGCTCTCTGCTGGATTCAGTGCCCTCACTCGCCCTTGTAGCAGCGGCACGGGACTGCCACGCATCTGGCCAGGCATGGTGGCTGCCACGAGGCTGAAGTCAGCTTGGTTCACTAGGGAAATGGGAGAGGTGGAGGCAGAAACAGTCCCTCTGTTCTGCTTCTGCAGAGCACCTCCGTGTGTGCCCGGCTGCCATCCAGCAGCAGAGCCAAGACCCGACATTTTGGTTGGTGCGTTTGCTTTGTAGAGCTGCCTGTGCAAACACATGGTCTGCATTACGCAGCGTTCATAATACCCAATAGCATGCATTTAATAATATATTGGGAAATCTTTGTTGTTCTGGAAGCTTAGGCAATAAGCATCTCGTCTGAAGGAACCCACTGCAGGTGTAGGGCCATTTTGAAGGGTATTTACTTTCTCCTTAGCTGATTCTAGTGCCACGAGAATTTCACCTGCCTCCAGCGAACTGATGTTCCTCATAAGGAAGATGAAAGTGCCTACAAACCTATAATATATATATGTATTATATATTATATATTATTATTATTATTACATATAGATACCAAAGCAAGGCAAAGATTACTGTTATCAGTTAGGAAATTGGTGCGGATGTGGGTTATAGGACTTCCCCAGAGTCTTACAGCAGGTCATTGCCCGATCAGTCTGCCTCATTGGACCTGAGAGTGAAGTCATGTAATGAATATTGATAGTTTTGAAGAGCCTGGAGATTTTCTGGACAAAATAAACCTTCATGCTCCCATGCACCAGTCCCATAAGTTTGAAGTCGGGTTGCCAGGTGCTCTTCTGTGTTCTGGTTTTGTGTTTTTCTTGTTTGTTCACTTGTTTTTTTGTCAAAATCTAACTTTAGCATTCTCCCTCTAGCACAGACAGATTAAAAAAAATCCTCTCTCAAAACCAAATCAAAATGTGAAGCTGTTCTCTTTTTTCACTACCGTGGTCCCAGACTCCTGTTGAAAAGAAAATAAATAGGGAAGGCCTCACACGAAGCCTGCGCGGGCACGAGCCTTCAGCTGAGATAGGAATGTTTGCCCGTGGTTCAGTGACACCAGCAGTAGGTCTGGGTAGGGATTTACAACGTATTTGGATAGCATAAGAAACTAAGTTTATCTAAACACTTTCTTACCTTATCACTGTGTTATCCAAACACTTTGTTAGTGAGACGGGGAGATTAGGATGTGTGTTAGCCCACCACTACTTAAATACATTTACACAGTTCCTGTGGGTTTAGGTTTAGGAACTTGTCTATAGATTTAACAGATGGAGTTGCACGAAGGGTATGGAAACTGCTAGCTCTTTCCCCTGATAATGCTCTTTAAAAGCTTTGGAAAAGAAGGCTTATCACCTGAAATGTCTTCCTCTCTTCTGACCTCTATTTTGAACTCTCTTTATTATCCACCCTATTTTTTTTAATTTACTGTTGAGAAACACCATCTTTAGGGACTTCACATCACGGGATGGGGGCTAGTCTTGGCTAGATCCGGACATAAGGTAGGCACATAAATAGTTCAGCTAAGGCCAGCGGAGCCTATATTCATACACTGGCGTGGTTTGACTGAGAAAAAAAAATAACGTGATGTTTAAAAGTGAACAGGAATGAGACCATAGTGCCGAAATTAGCAGCCAGACACTGGACAAAACAACCGAGCAATTACATGACCCGACCCACCGGCCAGGGGCTCCTGGTGCCTTCCAGCCCCCTGGGAGAGCAGAGGGAACGGGAGGGCCACGTCCCCTGAGACCTCCTCCGTGGTCAGCAGGCCCCGACTGCACGGCACGGGCAGATGTGGCAAGAGGGCACGGAGAGGTGGTGGCCGAGGAAGCCTGGCTATTCCTCAGGCTGCAGCCACAGACCACAGCAGTGGTAATTTCGATGCATTTACGAACTGGTTAGTGGTCAGTCACAGCTATTTTGGGAGGTCTGTAAGGGCAGGGTAAGCACGGGGTTATAGTGCGTGCGTTGTATGTCCCAGCCGTCTCCGTGTGGCTCAGGGGCCTCCTGAGCCACCAGGCCAGGTTTCACGCGTAACAGGCCCTGCTGGCGTTTTCTTTCAGGAATTTACCTGATCTTCTTTTGAACGCTTCCAACTTCTGGCAGCCGCAGCATCCTGTAGCAGTGACTTCCAGAGTTCAGCTATGCGTAATACGAAGGGATATTGAAGAGTAATTCTTCAGTTCTTCAACAGAAAGGAGCTCTGCTCATCTCAGACCTGCCCAAGATCAGTTCACTCAATGTTCCCTACTTCACTGTGAGGAAAGACCCCAGCAGTACCAGGGGGGGGGCAGACCTTTATAAATAGCATAATGGTGTTTGTTGTTTTTCTCTCACTTACTTTTTCTACAAATTTTTAAATCCTCTTTGCTTTTTTGGTTCCTGCTGAACACTTGTATTGGATTTTCATAAACCTGTCCAAGATCTATTTCCTCGGTGATAAGAGCTCTGTTAAATCCCATCGTTGTGCACCGTGCGTCATGTACCTATAGGGTGGTTTTTCCCCAGTACGTTTATCAACACTTAAAAGCTACAATTTTAATGCTTTCTCGATCAATATCATAAGAACCTTCAGTGTTTCCAGCCAATTTCTGTTTTCACTTCCCGGCTAATTCAGCATCATCTCTACATTTTGCATTTTGCCACCTCGCTACCCAGTCCCTTTAAGAAATAAATCCTGCATGGATGGTGGAGAACGTAGTTTCCCCTACTTGTCTCAGGGGGAGTCTGCTGGCTCCCTTGCACCACCGTGACAGTGGAATATTTATGGCCAGCTTTGTTTCCTGTCCTTATGCTACAAGTGGCCTTTTCCTTCTGTACCTGATGGCTGAGCTTGTTTATGACCTCTTGGTGGTGGGTCTTGGTGGAGCCTTTTTGCAAAATCCAAAGCTGACGTAACGACCACACGATCCCTTTACAATTTCAACAGATTTCGGGCATGACTTACTGCTACAAAACATGCTGATTTTTCCCAGTATCTTCCAGCTCTCCCACCACAGACTACAGAATTTAGTTCCTTTAATTCCCCTGTGAAGCCCTTTTGGAAAATCGTATTGCTACTTTCCACGTCTCTGTTGAGAGGTGATCCTAAGCCGTGGGCTAGACCTCAAAGGTGACCGGGCAGTCATTTTATAACCGACCCTTCAGTTTATTGACCTGACATTCCAGAGCTCCTCTAAGGGAGTACTGATGTGAGGAATTGCCTCAGCTTTCTTGCTGTGACCCTCATCTCCTCATCTTTTTACGTGTGTCCTTATTGCTGTAAATAGCTTTGGTGGTGGATGGGGCAGTTGCCACTCTTTTCTCCTTGGCATCCCTTGCCCCCACGAACACGTTCCTGTTGTGTGAAGCTTGCATATCATTTCTAATCCTTTGCTTGTATTGGAGCTGCCTTCGGTGGTTTGGCGAGGCCACGAATGCTTTTGTAATCAGGAGGTATGTTTTATAGTGGGACTATCCCCTAAACATGTGGGTCTTAAAATGCAAATGTGTAATCCTCTGGTGCTGGAACCGGGGCGCTAGAGCTTAGGAAGAGGATGTAATGTACTATTCAGAAGCCTCTTTTCCTGATTTGAAGTTTATCAAGGCTGTCTGTAAGCCTGCCTTTCATGCATAAGGAACAGGCTTGCTTAGTGTTCATTTTTTAAAACCCGCTATCAGGCAGTTCGCATAGCAGCTGCCTTGCCTCCAAAACACTTCGGTATCAGGCTTTCCAATTAAGCAGCTCTCTGTTGCAATGCTCTGCCATTATGAGCTCTTTCCATCTTTCCATCCTTCTTCCCAGCAATGTTGAAATCTGGCCTGAACTATTTTCCTTTTGCCCCAGTCCAGTTGCTGGCAGCCCCCGTGCGCTGCAGAGCCCTGGGAAGGCGTCCGGAGCACTGCCGAGACCTCTGGCTGCAGGCTGGAGTAATCCCAGCACGCAAACAAACGCCTGTATTCAAACATAAAACATTTTTTTAAAACATTCAGGCAGTGAAGTTCGGCTTTTAAATGTCCCGGTCACAGAGACAGGGTTCAAAACATGTGAGAGAAGAGAAACCCTCGTCATAAACCCAGCTCTGGGCTCCCCACGTATGACTTTTTTCTCTTCCCGGGTTTGAGAAAGGAGGAATTGCCTGGTGTTAATGCCTTAGCTGCTGTGCAGGCATCTGTAAGTGCCGGCATAGGGAAGAATTTGTGTCGGATATTTGAGTTTTAGCCAAAGCCCAGCAACTGAAATATTCTCCTACCTGAAGCATTGTAGAAGGGAATTCAGAAATCAACCAGTTAATAGCAAATACTTGATTTTTTTTTTCTCTGTGACATGAAAACCAGAGCGTGCGGCTTCCTATAACTGCGTGTCATTAATGGGAATAACACCTGTGCCACTGCAGGGCTGGGAAGCGGTGTTGTTCTCATAGCACTCGTGCTTTCAAATGAGGAGAAGCCTTCACACTGCCATTTAATTTTAGATGTGCTATAGCCAGATAAGTGTAACTAACAATAAAAGGGAAATGGGTCTCGGCAGCAAGATCAAGCGACTGATTACTGTGAGAACGGCAGGTTAAACCCAAGCCCGAGAAACTCCACGTGGTGTTGGACATCATGGACCTATCTTGCAGTTCGTTAGGAGAGGTGCACTATAACGAGCGAGTAAGTGGTCCTGTCGTATGGTTGTGGGTACAAGGGGGAAAGTGACGTTCATCTCCATGAACCTCACTCCAGAGTCACCTCATGTCCACGTGAGCAGTAATCTAAGGCCAGGTTGGAAACTGATACAGAAACCTGCACTGTCATTTTGCTCGGAAAAGCTGGGTGTAAGTCAGTTGTTCGTTACCAGATGTGATTTAGTGTTTATAGGGCAGGCTGCGCTCCGCTCCATCCTATAAAAGCACCCCGCTCCCAGTGGAAGCAGATCTCAAGGGCCGCCTGCAATACTTTGGTTTATACGAGTAGTCCTGGGGCAGGTTTTCCTGCAAATTGTTTCTACCCTTTTGCCATCACACCAAAGGCAATTTCAGTGAGAAAAAGAGAGAACCAAAAAAATCAATGAGCAGAAAGTCAAGTGTTGCAGTTCTGCCTATGAAAGCATACGCAGAAGAGTACACGTCCCCGAGCTGTGCCATTTCTACTTAAATACGGTGCAGATTTCCGTAATGCTGTGCTGTGTTCATAAGCCTTTAAGTAAAGCTTCCTGATCTTCCAGAACATCTCAGGATTCATCAAATTTGTGTTTATTCTGTTAGACATCTAGCAGTACCACGCAGCTATTATACCGTAGACCTAAAAGCAGACGTTCTGATTTAGCTAAGAACATTATTATTATTTTTTTTTCCTGAAGAAATCTCCATTCCCATGGATCAGCCGTGACACAGGAACTCGGGGATCAGTTTCCATCCCAGGGGCCTCGCTGTTGTGGCCGGCAGCAATTTCATGCGTGTGCTCCAGGTCCCCTCCAGCCTTGGTAGAGCGTGCAAGGTTGCTTTTATCTCTAAATGCTTTTCGGAGAGGTGCATCAGCATGAAGTTTGGTGTGCTCTGCTAAGTATTCCAGCAGCAGTCTGTAAACGGAAACTGAAATATTAATTGGCTCTCTTATATAACCCTTAAGAGCTTATGCTTCTGTAGTCCTTTTCATCCCAAAGATTGGTGGCCAGAGGTGTTTTCTCACGTGAAAGATGTACTTGTGCATTTTTGAAAATAAATACTGAGTGACAGGCCAGTCACCGAACAAGGAGACGGTCATTTTAAATGAAACGAGGACTGCTTCTTTCCTCCGCCGTGCGCAAACTGAAGCACGGGAGCTTTCAAATGGGCGCTGCGAGAGCAGCTAGCTCTTGTTGCTTCTTGTTTTATTTGACTACTATGCAAGTGCTGGACTGCAGCCAAAGAATTCAGCCCCAGAGGAGGCAGCGCGGTGCCTGCAGCAGCCCTGTAGCTCCGGCTTCGGGGTTTTGACCCCCGTGGGTGGGAAGGAGGGGAAATTCGTCACCCTGCTTCTAATTCTGCCCTTTGTGAGGGCTGAGAAGTGCTGCTCAGGGAGCCGGGAGGGCAGCTCGGAGGTGCCCCTTTACATGGGAGTGGGGCACTAGGGCTGGTGCATTGCTCCCTAATACACCATGTAGCCGGGCTTGCTGAGGGCTCAGCCCTTGCTGCACTTGTTCCCCAGTCAGTACTGTAGTCAGGCTCTTGCACTGGCTTTTTTTTTCCTTGGGTTTGCCTTTTGAAGCAGTGCATTTCTGTTAAACTGGTTGCGAGTCTCTAGGAGTACTGTAAGGAACAATGTGGAATCCCATTAGCTGAAAAAAAACCATGCATCTTCCAGGAGAAAAAAGAAATCCCTATGAAAATTTAAATAGTGCACTATGAAATGTTAATAATCGCTTTTTCCACTAGCAATAGCATTTTATAAGTAGAATTAGATCAGAGGGCTGTAGATGAATCAAGTAAGAATTTCCCTGCATAGTGGCAAAGTCTCTTTGGATAAACACTGTGCATATCATTGACATTCAGGAGTCCCTGGGATATTTACTCTTCAAAAGACAGCAGAGGAGTGGCTGACAGGCTGACTTTCCCCGGGGTGCAGCGAGCTGGGTGGGAATGGTGAGCACCCTTCCCCTCGTCCCCCAGGCTCCCTCTGCTTGTCCCCGAGCAGCTCTCCTTCCTCTCTGCCCTGCACACGGCAGCGGGGACGAGATGGGCGATTCCCACTGCCAGCACGTGTCCTGTTTGGGATGCAGATGTACATCCCGATGTACAAGATGTTGTCTTGAGTTTGAAGTCATTCCCCCTGACTGCACAGCCACATCTGGAGCAGAAGACAGCAGATACAGGACTGGCAGGTGGCTGTGGATGGTAATAACAGGTCCTGGAGGCTTTCTGTCTAGGGCATTCATTTAAAATGTCTAGCACCCGCAATTATGTTTCCCCATTTTGCTGCACGGCAAAAGCCCCGTGTCAGGTAGGAACAAAATCCACAACGCGCAATGAGAGCAGATTGCATTGCAGCAAAACCCTGCCCTAAGGTTTTTTTTTGCACAGAGCAACGTTTTAATGAATAATTGGGAATGAAACAACTGTCCTCCCCGCTTCCCAGTAGGGTGGGGGTGATGTTTGCCCTGGCAAGGTGCAGAGGGTGGCTCACGGGTTGCTCCAGCAGCTGCTGAGAACCGCCTGACTGCCTGCGGGCACGTCCCGGCCGTGCCACCCCAGGGCCCTGCCCTGTCTGGGCTGTACGAAGAAGGGATGCCGTGACTCCTTGTGGCCCTCACAGCAAGGCGTGGACAGTGTCATCGCGGGTAGATCTGTGAAGTCCATCCCCAGGGCTGCGAAATGGCTTCCCATATGCCGGCGGTGCTCATTTCAGACACCGTCTCCATCACACGGCACCCTGGCAAGATCCCTGCCCCGTTACAAATCAGCTCAGGGTAGGTGTGTACTGAGCCAAGACGCTGGTATTTTGAAATGTAATGGAAAATTAATCAACAGGCATACTAGTAGGGCATTTTCAGTGTTACTGTGTATATTTTTACGCAGATTGGCTCCCTGTATGTTGATAAAAATTGCAATGCTCTGCTTATATTTGATTAACTGAAGAAATGTCAGGTTTTGCAAACTCGGTGGTTGATATGTAAGACTGAATAAAAAACAGATGCCCCTCTGTCTGTTCAAAAACAAAAGATATTACATGGAGGAACCAGAAGAAGCGAGCCTCTCTCACTCTTTTTCCCTTCTTCCCCACTGTAGCTGGTTCTCAGTAACACTGATATTGCAAATTTTGGGTTTGTTTACTGACACTGAGTGCCTGCTGCTAAGGGTTTCCTGTTGTTTTGGTGAGTTTTGTTGGGTTTTTTTTGTTTTTTTTTTTTTTTTTTCATCGGAAGGGCTTCATTTGTTCCAGTGCTCGTTGTACTGTGTGGTTTTGGGGACTCAGACAGCCCAGCCCTAAACTGACTTTCCCTTGGCAAACACTGGTATGATTTTTAGAAAAGGAGCGAGGGCATCATCTCAGGAGATGACTCGACAGCTGCGTGGCGTGGAGGAGGAAAAGGTTTTCCCCAGCCCTGCACAACAAGGAGCTTTGCAGGCTAAAATAGGTATTCCCAGATGCCTGGAGTCTTTTCTTAATTTGTTTTCCGAAGCTGCCCCGTGCAGCTCTCCCATGCTTCGTAAGAGTAGAAGAACGTCGTAGCCTGCGGGACGGCGCGGGGCTGCGAGCGCTGGACTGACTTTCTGTCCCTCTCCAGCACGCCGCACTTCCACGGGCTGCTCTCGGAGCGATTGGCCCTTGCAGATCATGTGGGAGAAGCAGGAATCCTGAGTTGTAGCTTTTGGCACTCCTTTTTCTTTTAAAGCGCTTGCTCTTTTCAGCTCCCTAGGGCTTGTTGCCTCCCTCCTTTCATTACCCTGATTATAATCTGGAGTAGCCACACGGGAGACCGAAGGAGGGATTTTAAAGGAGCGGAGATGTTTAAGCAGGTGCCCAGGACATCAGGCACGGGCTGTTACTATCTCAACTCGGTGTCACCTGAGGGCCAGGAGATGTACTTGCGATTTGACCAGACGGCGAGGCGCCCTCCCTACAGGACGAGCAGGATTCTCGCACGTCACCAGCTCCTGACGAAGATTCAGCAAGGTGAGTGTCTGGCAGGAGCCCTCCCTAGCCGGCTGCCGTGGCAGGTCCCCGCTTTCGTAATCGAAGATGTTTTCATCCCTCAAATCCCAGCCCCTTTTCCTCCCTGTTCTGAACTAATCCGGCTCGGGTCGGAGTTTGGAACACTCATTCATAACTCACTCTTTCTGCACACTGCACCTATGCACATAGGCAGGGAGAACCGAGAGACAAATGCTAGTGCCTGTTTAGCTATTTAACTATATAATCTTTTAATCATAAACTACGCAGGAGTTTTAGTGCTGAAGTTCGTCTTTTCCGACCGGCACAGCAGTTGCTGGCACCGGTACCTCTGCTCCGAGCGCTGCAGGTGAAAGCTGTCTGTAATGCACAGAGAACAAATAGGTGGTCAGCCAGGTAGAAACAAAGCACGAGCCCAGGGCGGCTGGAAGCAGGCAGCTGGGCTAACCCTCTCTGGAAACAAGCATGTGTAGCTGTCAGAGTGTTAGGAAACTTGTCACATGTCCCTAAGAATAATGGCTGACTTGGCTTTTTCTGATTGCCTATGCATTTGTCTAGGCAGTCACTGCAGACGTATTGATTTTCTCGGAGTGTCTACAGTGCTGAAGCTAAATGCAGATTGGCCTCAAGACAAATCCTTTGGCCTGTACATGCAATTGAAATTATCTTCAGAATGTTTAAAGCAAGTATAAAAAATAAAAGCCAACTGAGCTAGTTTTTTTCCAGATTAAAAAACAAATCAGTGCATAGTAGCATCCTGTTTGAAGAATGCCAGTTTCCCAGATAGAAGTGGTCCAGCATACAGAAAAGAACATGCCACCTATGTGCCATCAAAAAAATAAAATCCTGAAGATAATTTCTCAGTCACTTTCTTGTCAGTTTACCAAAAGGTCTTTGATTCTGGTAACTAGGGACAGTCACAGAGTTAACATCATTCACTGTCTGTACCTAGAAAATATTAAATAAATTGGTGTGGGCTTCTGAACAGCAGCAGTTGAGCAGAGTGGCTATTCCTGTGTGTTGCTTTCAAGTAATATTCTGTGTATCTGTGGCTGTCAAACTCTCACAGAAGTACAGGGACGTAGTGATGAAACCTTTATTGTGTTTATAAAGAAAACAATACTTAACTTCTTTGGCCAGCTTTTAGAAAAGATGAAGGAGATAGTTTCTGTGGCAATTAGGAAAACGCAGTTGTTTGCAGCGCGATCTCAGGAACTGGTCCTGTGTGAAGGATACTGGTCCTCACTGCAGCTCTGATTTCAGGAAGGATATTATGTCATGCTGTGTACCCAGTGTACAGCTGGGGCTGAATGGAAAGGAAGGGTAATTCATTTCTCCTCAGATTTATTTGGAAGTTTTTTAGGCACGGTGTTCACGGAGCCAACTTCATTTTCGAGCAGCAGCTACTGATGAAATTGTTCGACGCGCCTCCTTTGCCTGTCGTGTGCTGCACAGCTTTCCCTCCTGGACCTTGTACGTCGCGGGCTGCCCAGCAGTTGTTCCACCATGCAGATCTTCCCAGAAGCTGTGACCGATGTGAAAGGCTGCAGCTGAGATGGCAGTTAAAGCATGACATACACATACTCTGAAAATCAGGTCATTTAAAGCAGTTTTGGTTACATCACGCCATGGCAGAGATACTGGAATCCTGCAGTTAGCATTGGAAATGAAGGCAATAAATACTGCCATGGCTTGAGAGGCTGGGACAGATAGGAATTTCTGCGTTGCAACTTTTCTGTCTGCAGTTTGTTTTACGGGTCCTCGGTATGTGGTGAGCCTGCTGCTCTGCCACAGCTTTCCATTACGTCCTGTACCAGGCTGTAGGCAATAATACTTGGATAGTGCCTTGATGATATGATATATGTTGCAGTTCAGCATGTACCAACATGACACAAAAGAAATTTACGTATTTTGGCTTGCTAAGAATACACTTCTTTTATTGATAGAAAGCTGGTGACAGAGTCCACTGTTGGTTATGTGTCAGTTCATTAGCAATAATGATACTGAATGTGCAAGTAGGTGCTGATGTGCGTGTTATGTGCCCATATGTAGGAACATACAGGCCTAGTAGAAAATCATAGGTGAGATATACATTTTTTCTGAAGTGCCCCAAGTAATGAATAACAAATTTAAAATAAATACCTGTGTTAGCAATACAAAAAAAATAAATAAATAAAACAAACCTAAGTCTAGCTAGTATAACTCAACCCAAAACTTCCCGTTTACACTCCGGATGAAATCCTAGATCCGCCCAAGGCACTGACACGACCTTCATGAGGCTTCCCTGGGCCAGCAGGTCAACCCTATGTGGCTGCCGCCAGGCCAGGCCAGGCCAGGTGGGATTCATGTCGCATGCAGTGATGCAGTCATTCATAAGTAAATGGAAGTGCTGTGATGTAGGCAGAGAGAGGACTTCAACATGGACTGAGGTATCAGCCTGTCCCTTCGGAGACCAGTGAGTTTTGAGTGAGTTGGTAATGGAGTGCCACAGAGCAACTTACCAAGAATATATTGAAAACTAAATCAGGAGATGCAAAATGAAAAGCAAACCCAGCTTTGAGTGTCCCCATTCAGTAAAGTGTGTGTAAATCATTCTTCAGGCTCCCTGCTTTCATATATCACTGGTCCACACACTTTTAAGGCAAGAAGAAGCCATGAAGAGAATGTATTTGAACCCCTTGTTCTAGCGTTAGCACCTCCCCAGTCTGGTCACTGCTTGAACTAGAGCATATGTTTAGAAAAACATCCAGTCTTCATTTTAACATCACTGGAATGATGAGTCTTGCATGGTTAATAGCTTTGCTGGAAGGAAAGCTGCCACATGTTTAAGTGCTAAGCTGCCTTGGGGCTTGTTTGAATACCTGCTCTCTGCTTCTTGTGCAGATATTTTTCGGTTACTAGATTTCAAACCGGAGGCAGCCACAATAGTAAACACTGAAGTTCTTACAACAGGGATAATTTTCCTTAGTGAAAGGAGTGATTTACTAAGCAATATATAGAGCACTCACAGTTTCCATCCCGGGATCCGAACCTGCTTCACTAATGCAGAGTAATACCAAGTGTTGCATGCACTTCTAGCTTTTCTGTCAGAAGTGGCATATACTATCCTAAACGATGCTGAATTACTCCATCATATCATGCAATATAGCTTTTCTTCCTCCTTTAAAAACACTTGTGCCGAAGAAGCTTTCCTTTGTATTTTCCTTTGGTGTTAGTTAAAAATAAACAAAATGAATCATGATAGGAATTATGTTATTTAATCATTTCTAAAAAGAAAACCACCATAAGGGAAATGAAATGAACTAGACTGTTATTTTAATCAGATCATACTTTGAAAGTCCTAAATATTTGGTTTGTGTTCACACCGACTCCTTGAGGCAGAATTATGTGGTGGCCTGTGAATGTAAGCAGCAATTATCTGTCTTATATTAAATAGGTATTTTCAAAATGTGATCTTTTGATGATTCCCTTTCCCCCCCTAAGCCCGTTAGTTTCCATGCTGAAGGGGACACATGCCTCAGCATAAAGGAACAGGGTGTAGCACGTTTGGTCTGAGGTATTTATTCAAACAGTGTAGGCAGTAACTGTATGAGAATTCATTAATGATTACTCATGTGCTCTTTAAATAAATAAGGTGGTGACTTTCAAGAATTTATATTACGTGAGTCACAAAGTTGTTATTTCTTTCAGAGTACATGGCTAAATACAGGATAGAACAGAAAAATATAAAAAGTACTTGTAGGTGAAAAGCAATGAAGAATTAGGGCCATACTCTGAAAATTTTAAATTGAAAGCAGTGGTTGTGCAGCCCAAGTAGAGCATAAGTCAAGGTGAATGGAGCCACATTCTTCCCCAGCACAGCTAGGCATCGCTGTTAAAGAAAGGTCCACGTTTATCTACAGAAAAATTCGATTTTTAGACTGCACTTTCAGTAAGAAAATAATATGAAGAAAAAATGAGATGAATTCCTGTTCTTAGTGAGTAAATTCCTGACCACAGTGAGTAATGCTCTGTGATTTGCCTCAGTTCATGTCCACGGGCAAGAGCTGTTTAAGAGGATCTTTTGATGGAACAATCTCAAAGCGTGTTACAACTTTTCAAGGCAAACTCTCCATTCAACATTCAGCAGATGTTTTATACTCTTGTATGTTGTAAGTTCAGTTTTGAACTTCTGTGAGTACTGTTATTGTACGTCACCTGCCGGGTTTGAGTGAGTGTTAGAGATACAAACAAATGCATTTTTCTGTCTATATTCTTCACTCTGGAATTAGTTCATTGTGTTTAATTCTTGTCTTTTCTAAGCATGAGTAGCTTCCAGTTTGTGGAAGCTGTTACAGAGGGATGTGAGTGACGTGTGCTTTAGGTGACTTTAAATCTCATCTGTCAACATAAACCAAACCAAATAGCAGCAATAGACAGCTGTAATATACTGCCATACAGTGCTCAAAAGGAGAACCTGGAAATCATGCAAGTGAAAATGTTGCAGTCATAGTCTGCATTTAACAAAAGCTGGATCTCATTCTGGATATGTGTACAAGTAGAGAGAACGTGTCCATCACTGGAGGTTGGAAGCAGGATATGGTTGTATAATTAAAGACTATGGTTTTGTTCAAAGACACAAAGAGGCCAAAATATAGTTGTTCAGGCAAACCGGACTATAGCTTTCCCCGCATTCTGGATACTGGCCACTTTACCTATACATCTTTTAACCTAATTGTCTGAACCCAAGAAAGCAAAAGATTAGCCTACAAGACTCAGCGTGATGATGATGACGACCTGTGATAGTGACCTCCAGCCTCTTGAGCTTGTGGGCTAACTAGCAGCAGTAGCTGTTTGTAGTTTTTCTCTGTGAACTGTTCATCAGAGGTGCAGCAAGACCCAGCAGAAGGCAGGAGGGGATGTTTCTGGGGCTGGTGTGGCCTGAGCTACCAGGGAAGGGATGCTCAGCTGCAGAAATGCATTGCAGACCTCGGCTGGGGCATAGCTTGTCACTCTCTCCAGTCAGACAAGTGTGTGGGGTGGGCACGAGCTCACAGCACATGCAATATTTGGGTCAGTGGAACAACATCAAGTCTTGACGAAGTCTGTGAAAACTTTTTTTTTTCTTTTTTTTACAGTATGTGAAATTCCATTAAAAACGGAGGCCCTCCATTGCATGAAGCTTCTTTACCATTAAATTTCCTTCCTTACATGCTCTCTTTCCTCAAGTTCTCATCCCAAAATGTGAGGAAACTAGAGTTTTTCAATGAAGTTGTAGGATTTCTTTAAAAATATATATTTTTCTCTAAACTAGTACTCTGAAATGGTTGAAGTATTTGTGCTGCCACTTTCGCACAAAAATGTAAACTTCCTGAGGTGTATTTATAAAGTCAAAGTACCCTGAGGTGTGTTTATAAAAATACATACATAAATAGTAGTGACGAAGATTGTAGTCCAGCTAATTGAAGTTTTGCAAGGTTTTACTTCATAGAAAACAGGACATTTGAAAAGGAAAGACAGCGAAACCTTCCCTGGAGCCACCACCTGGTGAATAGGTTCAAAATTGTCAAGTAATACCAAAGTTAGAACAGATTGAAAGCTCATGCACTTACTTGCTGAGGCAGAAACAATCAGCTTAATGCACCGATTACTGGCTAAAATCCTGTGGCCTGTGGGATACAGGCAAACAGACTAAGCTGTGATAATGGCTCCTTCTGGCCTTGCCCAGCTGGATAGCAGCTCTGCAAAAAAGGACCTGGGGTCCTAAGTTGAGCAGGAGCCAGCAGTGTGCTCTGGCCACAAAGAAGGCTAACACTGTCCTGGGCTGCATTAGGCGAAGTGTGCCAGCGGGCTGGGGGAGGTGATCCTTCCCCGCTGCTCAACTCTGGTGAGGCCGCACCTGGAGTGCTGGGTCCTGTCCTGGGCCCTGCAGTACCAGAGGGGCCTGGGCACACTGGAGAGAGTCCACAGGAGGGCCACCAAGATGGTGAAGGGACTGAAGCACCTCTCCTATGAGGAGGGACTGAGAGAGCTGGAGCTGCTCAGCCTGGAGAAGAGGAGGCTCAGGGGGATCCCATCTGTGTCCCTAAATCCCTGAAGGGAGGGTGCAGAGAGGACGGAGCCAGGCTCTGCTCAGCGGTGCCCAGTGCCAGGACAGGAGGCCATGGGCACAGCCGGGCACCCAGGAGGCTCCCTCTGAGCACCAGGCAGCACTTCTGTGCTGGGCGGGTGACGGAGCCCTGGCACAGGCTGCCCAGAGAGGCTGTGGGGTCTCCTCCTTGGGGATCTCCAGAAGCCGCCTGGACGTGGTCCTGGGCAGCCTGCTCTGGGTGTCCCTGCTTGGGCAGGGGTGGCACCAGGGGCCTCCGGGGGGCCCTGCCAGCCTCAGCCATCCTGTAGCTCTGTAGGATACAACACCACAGCCATGCAGTAGCCAGGCTAGCTGTGCTGACACAGGCAGTTTAAACTGAGAAGGAAGTCTTGGCTTGTCTTTTGAGTTGGGGGACTTTTGCTCTTGATTTCACTGAAAGCCGGATTTCAGCCAAGGTGAAATCTAACTTGAGACATTTTTGTTTTCAAAATTGCTGGTGGTGAAACGAGCAGCTGTAATTGTGCTGTCTGTCTCCTGTATGGATCACTGAGGAGATTTTTAATTTTCAAATTAACCCTGTTGTGTAATTAGAGGTATTAATGTTAAACGACATTTAATCCATTAAGTGCAAGATGTATGCTCAATAAATGAAACACTGGTGTACTAATAATTGGGGTATTTTGTTAGTTTAAATTTAGAATTGATAAGTCACTGGGGTATATAAAATGCTACATAACAGAAGTACAATACAAATTACTCGCAAAAATAGATTAATTCAAAGAACCTGAATGTAGCACTTTTGTTACTGGGATGCTCTTATGTCTGTATTTTTACATAAATCCCTGAAAATACAGAGCACTGTAAGTGTTAACTTAAAAAATCAGCATTTTTAAGTTCCAGACAGATAACTATTTTCCTCTCTAGGTAATAGATACTAATGGGCTTTTTTGTTTTCGTTTGGCTGAAATGCTAATACCATGAAGTCGTCGATAGTATCTTAGCCATGGTCATTGTTTTTATCTTGTATCATACAATATTCTCAGACTTTTAGTTGCACCTAAACAATTATACGAGCTGTTTCCTATAGGACATACTGTTTATTTAGATTAGAGCCTAAGCCACTAATTGGAGGGATTAAAAAACCATCTCCCTTGTAGTTCGGTTTTAAACGATTGTCCGTAGTTGGGTTTGTTCCACTTTGTAATAGCTGCTTTATTTATTTAAGGGCAGAATACTGAGTTATATGGCCTGTGGGCCCGATCCAGTGTATGCTAGTTGTGTCATTTCTTCTTTATTCTTATTAAACAGGTATTTGAATGTGGGCAAGTCAGTAAACCCTCATCTTCATGCCTCGTAAAATTCTCGTGTGTACGCTTTTGCTTAAAAACCTCTTTTGAGTCTCCCGTCTGGGATTCGGTTTACCAGGTCAGCTGAGCTTACCAGAGCAAACCGTCACACCGCTGACTGCACACCATCCCATACCAGTGGGACAGGAGGGCTGGAGCACCTTGAGCTGCAGTATTTAGAAACTAAGGGAGAGCAGCCGGCATGATTCAGAGAACTTGGGAGCCTTGTGGCTTAGCTGAAAAGCATGTGCATGACTCAGGCTGGAAACACGTTGTGGCTTTTCGCCTCTGATCTATAACTGGGCTGAGGAGGTTAATTCTACTGGGAGAAGAAAATCACTCTGTAACACGTCAGATTACGGGGGGGGGTTGACTAACATCCAACCACAGACGAACACAAGTTTTTGTCTTTGTGATAAGTTAGGTGAACTCAGAGACATAACTTAGTTTAAAATATGGGCTGTGCAGTATGTCTTAAGTAAATACCATCTGCCAAGCGTGCAAGCTGCCTTGCTGGAGCATACCAGGCATTTTGCTTTCCACTCAAAGTGCTTTGCCAAAGAAGGACTCAGCTCTGCAATGTACTCAGATGAATCTTTGTCTGCACTAAAGGAGCAAAATAATAAATCCTAATAATGTCAACCGGTATTGTTTTAATGAGCTAGATATTACAGGCCTTTGGCAATAATAGTGCTCTCTTTTAATAGGATTGTGGCTGGAGGAAGGTCTGTTTGTATGAGCAAAGGTTGCAGGATTTGGAAGTAAAATCTGTATATATTTGTTGTATCTCTCATTCAGTCCTAACAGCCTAAAGGGTATCTAACTTTTTATCCTCAGTGTGTCACTGTTGTTTCTCATGGTTTGTTTGTTTTATCAGTTGTGCCGTGCTTATTTCTAAATCTCTGTCATTTGAGTGGTTGAGGAGTACAGGAAAAAAAGAATAAGTAAATGTGGGATCCCCGGATTTAATTCTTGCTCTTACTCTCTTTATTAACTACCCCAAACCAGCATTCCACTCCCAAATCTGCCATTTTGGGGGTGAGATTTCTCAGTTTCCTTCTTGAAATCACATTTGCAGGAAAATACTATACCCTCTCATAAAGGAAAGACATTTCTCTGAAGGCTACAGCACAGCTTTTACTGCCAAATATGTGTGAAAGGTAGGATGATAGCACAAGTTTTGCTCATCTACCACTTCTGTACAAGGGAGCTGCTGGTTCTGCAGCCTCCCAGCACATGTTGTGCCCTGTGCTTTTTTCTCCAGATCTGCTGTCCCCTTCCTTACTACCTGCATCCTTTCAGCCAATATTTCAGTGTGGTTTATCCATGTTGTCCACAAGCTTCTGGCCAGACTGCCTGGCTCTGTTTTGGCCACCTCCAGCTAGCTCAACATGAAGCATGCTTATTGGAGAGAGGACAGGTCTCAGATAGCATGGACATGAGCCGGGTGATGCTGCTTGACCAAAAAATCAGGAATTGGTCTGTCTCTCATTTAGTGGTATAAAGGTAACCACTCTTTCCACTGCTGCAGAAAATGCAAAAAGAGGAGAAACCTAGCTCCACAGGTCTAAAAAATCTGAACATTGAAGTTTAAACCAAGAATAGTAAATACTTCTTGCTCTAATATAATTTTTAATATTTGAAGTTTCTGAAGAAAGCTTGCAAAAGTAAATGTCTTATCATGAACCTTTCCATTCCTGCATAAATGCATAAGTAAATTCTGTTAAAAAGCCAGCTAATTGTCTTATTATTTCAGACCATGCAGCAGACAGTTCATATTAACTGACCACAACTCAGATCTTCTTCTTTTGAAATCAATATCCATAATTCATATAAAATCAGAACCTGATGAGCAAAGACCACTCCAAATAATGAGATCATACTGCTTGTCATCGTCTAGCATCCTTTCAAAGGATGTGAGATATGAGAAGGGACCAAAGACTTAGGAAGACTATAGATTTGAGATGGGAGAAGCGTCTCTGTGAATAGTCAGATCACACAAGTGTAGCATTCATGGAGCTTGTGTGAGAGGCACAGCCCTTTTGCATCCTTTTTATGTCAGGAAAGGGCAGGATGATTATTTTTTTCTAGTCTCAAACTGGTATGGGAGTAGGAATGTGGACAGGACAAGGCTCATATAGCCACACAATGTGGCTTTTTCATAATATATTTGGCAAACCTGAATGTTCTCTGGGATGAATTTGAGTTTTGTTTTGTGCCTTTAATTGCATCTGATGGCAGCAGCTGAATATCTAATCATTTTGTAACTTCAAAGATAATGGCTTTCTCTTCCTGCAAATATTTATATGAGGGGGATAATGTAAAATCCAAAAGTTAATGCTTGGCACAGATGAGGAGACAGTAAGTCCTTGGCTTTTAACTTTCTCCTTTTTGTTTTAATTTTTACAGTTATATTTATATGTTTTTCTGAGCACTTTTTAAAACTGCCATTCTGTCAGCTTCACTTCATTAAGAGTGGCAGTGTGCCTAAGCTTTCTCCAAAGTTAAAAGGACTTTATTTTCCTTTAAATTCAGCAAGCATTCATTGGAGTATGTCTGGTTTAAAAGTCCCTTCAAAATTAACAGGCTGAGATATTCAGAATATGTAGTCCAAAACCACTTTATCACTCAAACTGCTGATTCTGCGTTAAAATCAGATACCCCTTGCCAAAACTGGAGCCACTGCAGCAAAAGCTGCATTTCGTACCACTGCCTGAGCAACATGTCCTGGATCGAATAATGGTGGTGGCGATGCACAGCTTGCGGTGCAACCTTTCTTCATTCAGCGTCTCACCTTGAAAGCAAGAACTGGCCGTTGTGCTCAGCTGTTGTTGGACTTGAGGCTTTCATTCACCTATTTCAGGCCATTTCAGTTCAGAGTCCTGCCTTGGTCCATGCAGAGATCCACAGGAGGCAGCGGGGTGCCTTTGCGCGCACAGCACACGCGGGACACAGGGTTTCATCTGTTCAGACCAAGAATGGTCTATTCATGGGCAGCGCCAATTTTGAAGGAAGAGATTTCCTGTGACATTTTAAATCTCTTTTATGTTGAACTATTTTTTGACATTGCGGCTGCCAGTCGTGTCCAAAGCTTTGTGCCTTTGAGTTTCAGCTGAACTGCATAATAGGCATTTTAACTCACTGACACATAATGGCAGTGTTATTTGCTGAGTCTTATTATTTCAAATGGTCCCTTATGTTTTGATCAATTCATTAGTTCTTGTCATCTGAAGTTTTAGAGGAAACAACTTTAACAGCTGTAGTTGTTTTTTCTTTGTAATTCTTGTTTTCCCTAATATCAGGTCATTAAAGTCTGTTTTATTATGGAATCATAGGATGGTTTGGGTTGGAAGGGGGCTTAAAGCCCACCCAGTTCGAACTCCCTGCCATGGGCAGGGACACCTCCCACCAGACCAGGTTGCCCAAAGCCCCATCCAGCCTGGCCTTGAGCACCTCCAGGGATGGGGCATCCACAGCTTCTGTGGGCAGCCTGTGCCAGGGCCTCACCACCCTCTGAGGGAAGAATTTCTTCCTAATGTCTAATCTAAATCTACCCTCTTTTAATTTATAGCTGTTATCACTCCACTCCCTGACAGAGTCCCTCCCCTGTAGGCCCCCTTTAGGTAATGGCAGGCCGCTGTAAGGTCTCCTTGGGGCCTTCTCTTCTCCAGACTGAACAGCCCCAACTCCCTCATCCTGTCTTCACAGGAGAGGTGCTCTAGTCCTCTATAATTAATTTTGTAGACCTTTTATTGCCTTGATCCATATTTCAATATGGATCCATATTTCAAACTGTCTTCTGGCTTCTGATATCCACTCATTTATCTGGGTGAGAACTGGGCTACCGCTGAGGGAAGCTTAGTGTCTTTTCTGTTATTCGGGTTATATTTTCAGTCTGACAGTGCAAACCTCTCTGCACTTCAGGCGCTCAGGGAAAGCCAGCAGCCCTCAGAGCTGCCTGGGATGGGCCAGGTATGTTCCCGTTAGCTGAATTGCACACCAGTACCTCCCACAGCCACTACCTCAGGAGCTACTCCAGGCACGTGGGGTGACCTAGAGCCCAGTGCTTTACCACAACCCACCTGTGTCTGTCACTGCTGCCAGCCACGCTTGCTGGGTGATGGAGCTCAGGTTCATGGGCACGAAACGTGAACTACCAGCAGTGGACAACACATGCCTCGTATGAGAGCGGGGTGAGGTCATGTAGGCTTGTTGGACTGTGGTGTAGAAGCTGAGCAGCCAGAGTTTGCCTGTTTTTATCTATTTACTTATCTATCTATCTTTGAATAGATACTTGTATAGTTATTTATATAATTTTATAAGCCTGAAGATTAGATTTCTGAGGGCATTAGGCACTTCAAGGATTTCAATAGTTCACTCTTGCTGGAAGTTACTTACCCAGAACTTTCTCCTCCACCCTGAGCACAGGGTATGCTGCTCCGTACCAGACCAAGTAACATTGTTAAGGATGTGAAACAAATACAATTCCGTAGTCATTTGGTTGATTTATATAGAAATTAGTATTTCAAAAAGTATGGAAATCATTAATTTGCTATGTGAATAAGTCTGTTCTACAACAGATTAAGTATAGCCAGAAATAACTCAGGAGTGGGGCTGAGACCAGTTCTCTGGCCAGCATGATGGGCACAGCATTTTGCCCCATGCAGCTATAATTTCAGACTTCTGCTCTGCTTTTTTCTGACAGTACTCGTTTCTGGCACTGGAGGGGCTGCCTCTAGAAAGCTTCCTTCATTAAGACTTACAGCCTCTGGTTAGGACCACTGGCCAGGGTTGCTCACGGCATGCTTGTCTGGATTGGCTCTACAAAAAGCAGCCTGCAAAATGGGAGATGTGGAAAAAAAGAGTGTATAGTACTTTATCATAGCCCTGATAATAATTTGGGAATGTTTTCTGTATCCTTGGCAATAATGTATTTTGGACTAATTATGCCCTGACATCAGAGTCTTTTTATGCCCTGACATCAGAGTCTTTGTATTCAAACCAGTTATTTTTTTCATAACTAAGCACACATAGGTTATTTGAGAAACCATTCACTTACTCGACTTGAACCAAATAATTATGTGCTTATCAGAAATTACTCAGACATTTGAAAATGCATTGTTCTGGAACATCATGTTTTGGACCACTTCTGTACAACACTTCAGTTAAGAAAAATACTGCATTGCTCTTGGACTCTAATTAGGCAAAGGACCTACGGTTTGCCTGATGACATCAGGGAAGACAAGGTGGTCTTCACCAGTCACTGTTTATGAAGTTCCACAAGAACTGGGGGATAACCGTAGTCTAAAATCCTGGAAACATCCCATCTTAAGGCTTTAATGAGGACCAATGGAAAACTACTGACATAAAGAGAGACTGTAGCTTTTAAAATACAAGCTGAATACAGATTATACAGAATTTTAAGGGTAAGGATGCAAATAGTTCCATGTCTATGTTTTATTGTTCAGGCAAATCATTGTTATTACAATGCTTTCCTCCTCCTGAACATCTGAAGCTGACACTTAACAGTTTTTTATCCAAGCTATTGCCATATAGATTGTTTTGCAGAAAATGCGTGAAAAAAATGAAAACATAGAATAATTCTCTTTATGTGAATGTTCAGTAGAGATGGTCACAATGCCTTTAAAGTGAATCAAAAATACACCACCCATTTTTAAGAGTACTCCTTGTTGACTGTGTAGCAGCTGGAAAACTATAGCAAGTTTTAATTATCTTCAGAAAACAAAAAGCTCTTGCCAGCACATGCTGGTTATTATCAGCAGCTGCTGTATGCTGACATACTCTTTCAGCTCGTATGAGGCTCAGCTGTCTTAAACAATCATTGTAAAATGTAAAATAGATTTATAGTGATGATCATTTCTTGTTAGATACATAACAACTGATGTCATTCATACTGAATTTAGGTTCACATCATTGTTTAAGCTGTAATAAAATCATACAAAATCATAATTAATGTTTCATGTAAGAGGTGCGAATGCCATGCAGCAGGAATTGAAAATATTGAACTGTGGTGCTTTTTTAAAAGAAAAAAATCATAAAAATAATCAAATTCCCTGTTGTCGGGATTTTAACATTTGTATAAACTTAAAATTTGACTTTCTAACTTTTAGCTATAATTACTGCAACTTCACTGCAATAAAAAGGATACACATTAATTTGCTTATCTAAACAGGAATCTTTTATCTTTTACATGTGATTCTTCTATTAGCAGAAGTGGAGATCTATATTGCAATAGCTATTTTCAGATCAGATGTTGTGATTTTGTTTATTGAGTAATTTAGGAAAGTTTGTTTTTTCCATGACATTAACATAATCTTCAGAATGTGAGACACCAAGAAACATATACAACATTTATACTTCAGTTTCCTGTAGAAGGACACACAGGTATGGTAGATTATTAGTCAGTATATTTGCATCATCTCCAGACTGGAAGATTTGTGATGAACTTGGTTCTCCGTTGCTGCATGCTCACACCGATCTCTTTTGCTATGATGCAAAGCAAGTACAAAAGGTGTCAGGCAGTTTGTAAAATGTTTTGTTTAGTCATTGGCACCAAGGCAATGTTAGGCCCTTTCTCGTTGACATGAGTGATTGAGATGTGATGGTTTCTATTCTGAAGCGTACACTGGAGGGAAGTGTTATATTCAGCAGACTGGACTCTTGGCGTATCAGGGAGTTACTCAATATGGATTTAAAATAAGCATCAGCCTCCATCGAAAAGGTCATTGTCTTTTGGACTTGGGTTTTCACCCAATCTGTTTTTTAATCACATGGCAATCCATTGAAATACAGTTCAAATTTGAGTTTTAAGTAAGGCACAGGTGACACTGGCGCCTCGAAAACAGGTGGTATAAATACAATTACACCATGTCTTCACACCAGCTCAGTAATGGACATTATTCTTTATCCTGGAAACTGAGAGTTCAGGTCCCTACTGGTACAGCTCAGGGAGGCAAAGAAAAGCACTTTTGCTGAAAGAAAATAACAGCTGACAAATAACCTGTGCAGGGGCATTACAGTAGCATCACAAAGTGCAAGAAATACACCTGGTTGTAGTCTGATGTTCAGAAACCATTACTGCTGATTTGATAAAACAATTTACTTCAATAAACAAGAATCTCTGGGGCACTGAGACCAAAGACTTCACAGAAACACAGTATAATTTAGGTTGGAAGAGACCTTTGGAGGTCATCTAGTCCAGCTCCTGCTCAAAGCAGGTACAGCTGGATCAAGTTGCTCAGGGCCTTGTCATACTTAGTTCTGAGTATCTCCAAGGGCTCTGTGGGCATATTCCACAACTTCCACAAGTTCTCTGGGAAACTTGTGCCAGTTTTTGGCCACCTTTGTGGTGAATTTTCTTTTCCTTTGTATCGCACTGAATTAATGAAGCTGCAACTTGTTTCCACCTAGAGCTGTGCACCCCTAGAAAGAGTTAGGCTTCATTTTCTCAACACATTCCTATTAAGTAAATGAAGACAGCAATGAGCTCTCCTAGCTGTAGCTTTTTCTTCTTAAGGTTGAACAAAACCCCGTCAGTCTCTCCTCCCATGTCACATACTTCAGCCCTTTGACCATCTTGATGACTCTCTGCAGGGTTTGCTCTGGTGTGCCCCTGTCCAGTTAGTCCCAGCCTGTCCTGTTGCATGCGGTTATTCCATCCCAGGTGCAGGACTTTACACTTCCCTGTGTTGAACTCCTTGAGATTCCTGTCAGCCAATTTCTCCAGCCTCTCAAGGCCCCTTTGAATAGCAGCCCTGTCCTTCAATGTATCCACCATTTCTCCACAGTTTGGTGTCATCCACAAAATTGCTGGGAGTGTACGCCATCCCATCATCCAGGTTGTTTATAAAGACAGTAAGTTAACAGTACTGGTCTGGTTTCAATCCCTGAAGGATGCCACTAGTTACCAACGACCAGTTGGACTTCATACTGCTGATCACAAACTGTGAACCTAGTGGTCAAGTCAATTTTCCACCCAATTTATCATCCACTTACCTGGTTATGGGAGACCAAGTAAAAGATGATCCTGGTTGTTCTTTCTCCTCCAACAACCACCAGAGAACAGCCCTTTGGTTATGTTGTACTTAATAGCATCCTCATACTGAACTTTATTTTCCTTTATACCTAATTGGATTTACAATGCTGCAAATTGTTTCCATTGCCTCTCATCCTGTAGTTGTGCATCTATAAAAAGAGTCTGGCCTCCATTCATTCATAGACTTAACACCATCTTTATGAATGATCTGAGTTCAAGATCTTGTTTACATTCCTATGCTATTGCTCATGGCAGAGTAGACCTTTCTGATTGGTCACTCTTGTCATTTATAGTTTTATATAAATTAATAACTGTACATAAGCACAAAGAATTGAACCAGGACCTTGGACTTCACTAATCCATGCTGTGAGCGCTGTGCTGTGAAGTCTATCTCTGTACACCTTTCAGTTCTGCAAGGCACTCCACATTGTCTCCATAATTAATTGAATGAAACTAACCTGCAGTTCCTCAGCAGGCTTTAAACAGGAAAATATGGTGAAAGCAGAGGAAAATAAATTTACTTTGCAGCCTTGTTTGGGTGTGATTTGTCCTGGTAAGCTGTTGATGTATATTCAGCCTAGTCAATTCAGTCAAGTCCAAGGAGTTGATGCCATTTGAATTAAATTGTTTTATACCAGCCTGAGGAGGTGAAAAATACCCTAAGAAAATATAGGGCAAAGGAGAGATGCGAGGTGAGATAACAGGGGAGCGGCAGGTCTGTTCCACCCTTCACCATATCGGTACTTCCCGTGTAAAGCATGAGGTGGGGCCATCCCAGCAGGGCAGATGAAGAAGCCACAACTGAGATCGAATATAAAACAAAGGAAGGAAAACTGAAATACGCAAAAGAGAGAACGAAATGAAAATGCATGAATTTGAGCAGGGAGCTGGGTGAGGGGTAAAGAGGCAACCAGGTGGGTCACTGCTGTCGCTACTGCAGTAGATAGAGGAGGCCACCAAAATATCCAGAACTGCTGAATTAGTTGTTTTTCACCCTGACTTTTCACCCTGAGTCTTATTCCTGCTAATGGTAATGGAAAGTTGTATTTAAACTGCCATTACCTATTCAGCATTATAAATGTAACTCAGGTAAATGAGGGCAAGTACATGCAGGTCTACTGCAGAGAGATGTACACATAAGAATATGAATCTGCTTGGTTTTCTGTTCCTATGAAAACAGAAGTTTGGAGCTAAAAATAGGCATCTAATTACTGTTATCTACCCTTTTTTATATTATCTGCCACAATTCCTATCAGTATAAGAAAAATAAAATTCCCAGATAACAAATGCATATAAAAAATGTTTATTTATTCTTTCTAGTAAACATTTAAAAGGCCGTCAGATTTCTTTTTTATGATCTGGGTAATTGGTCTGGAGGATTTAGCTTGGCCAGATAAATAGTTTTACTGGTTTTCACCACTGATGGCTTTAATGATAAGGTAAGTCACTCATTAAAAAAAAAAAAAAAAAAAAAAAGCTGCAGCAGCTCTGAAGTACTGGCTTGAAGGAGTTTCGGCCTAAAAGAGCCTGAAGGATTTTAGATTAGAAGGAGTCTACTGTGATTCTGCATCTAGGAAAGCTTCCTAAAGCCTCCTCTTAATTCGACTGTTTTGTACCACATCAAAACCTAGAAACACTTCCCACTGGCTAGCAGAAATAATGAAGCAAAAGAAAAATTCAGCAGCACCAATGCTTACCTTTTATTATAAGCAGTGTTGTGTGTTTGATTTTAAAGCTGTGTTTTTTGGAAGTTCCTGACCCTCCTCCCCAAACCATTTAAAACCCTTGAGGTAAGCCGCGGTGACAGGTGTTCAGCACCCTTTGAGAACGGGTCCATGCCGGTAGCAGCTCTGTAATGTGGGATCTGTGGCTGTTACTGCACTTTTAAAGACCAAAGGATGGACACAACAAAGCTCAGATATTTTGGTGGAGGATGAGAAGGTCACAGGGCAGTGAAGGCAGAATTAGAACCCCTGGTTCCCCAAAGCTGTGGTTGTACAGTATATCACACCACCTCTCTAGAACAAAATAACACACAAAAGGTATATTAGCACTAAAACAGTATCCCTTATTTCATGGGGCATTTCACCTTAAAATTTCCTACAGCTTTTCCAAAGGAATTAGCAAAGATACTGGTATGACAGAAGCAAGGTGGCAGATATGACAGCCAGCAGGAGCTTAACATCTCCACGTGCCTGTAGAGCAGCACCAGAGGCAGGTAGACTGCCTGGAGTACCCTACAGGGAATCCTGACCTTTCCATAGAATCATAGAATCACTGAGGTTGGAAAAGACCTTCAAGATCATCTGGTCCAACCGCCCCCCTACCACCAATGTCACCCACTAACCCATGTCCCCAAGCATCACGTCCAACCTTTCCTTGAACACCCCCAGGACGGTGACTCCACCACCTCCCTGGGCAACCCGTCCCAATACCTGACTGCTCTTTCTGAGAAGAAATGTCTCCTCATTTCCAACCTGACCCTCCCCTGGTGCAACTTGAGGCCATTCCCCCTAGTCCTGTCACTAGTTACCTGTGAGAAGAGGCCGACCCCCAGCTCCCCACACCTTCCTTTCAGGTAGCTGTAGAGAGCAATAAGGTCTCCCCTGAGCCTCCTCTTCTCCAGACTAAACAACCCCAGTTCCCTCAGCTGCTCCTCACAGGACTTGTGCTCCAGGCCCTTCACCAGCTTCGTAGCCCTTCTCTGGACATGCTCCAGGGCCTCGATGTCCTTGTACTGAGGGGCCCAAAGCTTTTGTGTTAAAAAATGCAGCTCATAGCATTTCTGTCTTGCTACTGAACTAAAAGTATAGCCGTCATTACCTTTGTTGAACACTGTAATGAACCTTCTTGTACTGACAAGCAATACTAGCAATGGTTTCAAGCCTCAGAGTGAGCAGCGTAAGGGCTGGGGCCGGTTCACCTTGCCTGTGACCTGGGTGCTGGTCTGGAGAAGTGACCGGCTTGCTGCTCAGACCCCTGCGCTGTGCTCTTTCACTGTACACATAATCCGGGATGAAAGGCAAGTTCAGAAATGCAAAACCACCCCAAAAGGAGTGATGTTGTTTCTGGCCATGTCCTTCCCTTGGAGCAAATCTGGCAGAGGTGCAACCGCAGGTTGGCTTGGATCAGGTTGTTTGTCCGTCAGAAAACAAATGCTTGTGGTTGCATGATGTTATTACAAGGGAGGTAGTTAAGAATATGTAATGAGGGGTGGGACTGCTCTTTTTAATATCAATCAGCAGTGTCAATGAATTAAGACCAAAATAAGCCTACAGTTACACAATCAGTGCAGAGGCAAAAAAGTAACTCACTGTATTGGATCTGTTTTCACATTTCTAATGTGTCTTCCTTTCATAAGTCAGCAGAATTATTTTAAATAGACATTTCAAAATATTTGAGTTGGAAAATTAATTAAAAACACAGCAAGGTTATCAGTGAAACAAATTTAAATTTTTTGTTCTACATTCACGTACAAGAATCCAATAAAAAATCCTGTTTCCATTGCTGAGCCATTTGCACGGACTGTATGGCCTTTATTATCTGTGATACACTGATGTTTGCAAGTCTCTTGATTACTATTGGAAAGCAGTGTTATTAAACAGGGTCTATCATTCTTAACAAAAGTTCCCTAGAAACTGGCAGGGCCGAAGGATTTAAAGGTCTCGTTCTGAAATGCAGATCATATCTTTTTATTAAGAATTTCTTCACGGATATTGGAAATGTAAAGTTGACATTTCAAGAGAGATCAGTGGAAGCAAAACACACAGTGCTTAGGCAGAGGAAAGCCAGATTCTCTTGGCATTAGTCATAAAGTAATATATTGGGAGCTCATGTGAATCAGCAGGTAGGAGGCTGTGATGTGCCAGTAATATCATAGTGCTCTTGAGCATGCTTGGGAAATGCAGAGATTCAGAACAGGTCTAAGCTCTTGATTTAATTGCTTATCTTTCTGCTAGTCCGATTTTTCTCTGTTTGCTTTACTTTCTTGCCTTATCACTCTCTACCACAAGAAATAACAACACAGATTTTGGCCCTATATTTTGCATCTGTCTACAGAGATAACTTTCTGTAACTGCCATTTTCATTTTGGTATTTTCCCCTTCCTTATCACACGACACACACGCTACCTCTTTCAAATCTCCTTGCAAAGTATGCTAACAACGTGCTTTTGCATGTTTTACAGAACTCTAGTGTGCATAAGATCACAGATCAATAAAAAGAAGCTATTTAAACACAAGCTTCGTATTTACTTTTAGTTTATGTACATTTTATTTCACTGTTTATGCATATTTTAATTTGGTTGCACAGAGTTTGCTTGTATAGTTGCCCTATTCACCTTTTTATCTTCTCCTGCTGCCTCTTTAGTCTGTAAACAAAATGAAATGGAAATATGCCCTTAAAATGATCATTAAAAAAAAATAATCACAGATTTTGAATGTTTTCATTGTATTGCCACTGTAGCTAAAAATCTGCAGTTTTAGATTTAGGAGCCTACTGTGTAACACATTTACAAATCAGACAGGTGAACACTCATCTACAGACACACGCATGAGCAAAAGTAGCGTGTTCCCAAGTTGGATGTCACTGGGGAGGCTTTAGTACAAATTCCCCTGCAGCTGGGAATGCAGGACTGTCTGTGAGGCAGCATCGAGAGAGCTCTCCTGACAGAGGGAAACTCGAGGTAAACCTCTGGAAGTCCCTTTGTCTGGGTGGCTGTGCACCTGTCTGTGAAGCAGATCTCATGTTTCCCTATGGGGAAACTACCAGCCAGATAGCAGGAAAACTTCCTAGTTTCCTGACGTTACGGTGATTTACTTCATTCAAGGTGTTCTCAGTTCTTTTCGCTTTAGACAAGCGTGGTTTCAAGTCCACAGCTTGTTCATGTGCCCTTGCCCTGAAGCAGTACATGAAGAGACCATACCCTTAGGAGCGTCGCTGCTTGTGCAGCACATGCTGCTGTGTCTTACATTTGAGTGCTTCTTGCCTTGATGTTGCATATTCAGACGTCGTAATAATAAATGTGGAATTAAGCTCACGTAGGGTGGACTGAATTTAAAGTCAGTTCCAAGTCCCTGTTGCAAGAAGCCATGATTCAGCTATACAAACCCAGCACACAGGCCCCGAATAACTCTTCCACACATCACACAGAAGATGAAACACATCTGTGAAAGGAACTCGCTGCTGTTGACTTTGTAGGTGAGAATTTTGGCAGCACTCCAGCACCAAGGCATCAGGCACCTGCTCCTGTTTCTCTTCTGCAAGGCCGATAGGGTTCCAGACCTGCCAGTTCCACCTGCGAATGGCCCAGCTGAAATCCACGCAGGGAGTCCTGCTCTGCCATGTAGACACCCAAAGACAGGCCTTCAGTGGTGTGTCCCACAGGTTTCTTAGCTCCTTGAACCCCCAATAAATCGCGTGGCAGTTTATTGTGGGCCATGGTGGCTGTTCCCACTCAGCTTTTGGGTTACACGGGAAACGCAAGGCCTGTGTCTGCGTACACTCCTTGCTGACCATTGCAACCACGTCCAGGTGGTGCCCAGAGGTGAACAGTTCTGCAGCTGGTTGTGCCGTCACATTTCCATGGTGCAGACACAGCGTAGGAGAGGTTTGTGAGGTATTTCAAAATGGTTTGTGACCCGAGACAGGAGTGGTGAGGCCAGGAGTGCTGAATGCTGACACGACCAGGGGCAGACAGCTGTTGTGTTGCAATCCCTGTGGCACATCTGTACGCAGACAGGAATGTCTGGTGTGGGGTGAGCACTCCAGAGAGGGGATTACACGGTCATGGAGATAGATTAAGGCGAGCAGGAATGCCTCGAGTAGTTTAGCAATAAGGCTCCTGAGGTTAGCTAGAGGCAGCCCTGTAAATGCAGGATTTGGACATCGTGCCAACCTAGAGGTTAGGTGCGACCGTGGAACAGTGGCTGCCTTGCTGCTAGAAGTCAATTAGCACTTTTCCGCTGGGATTTGGGAGAGGATGCAGGGATGGTGAACACGACCAGTATGTAAGGTAGTGTTTGCCTCAGGAAGAGTTAGTTTGGCTGGGCTGGGCTGCAGGTGGCATTATTTGTTCACCTCAAGGAGCACACCGATACAAAGGACTGCAGACATGAGGAGGCCGCAAAGGGAGAGATTAGAGGACCTGCTGGCAATGTGCGTGCTGCTGCCATGGCCAGGAGATCTGGCATTTACCTGTTTGAGCAAAACAAATCTCCTTTTGTTCCAAAGAGAATAATTACCTTTTCAGTGTCGGTGCCTGTGGTTATCTGCTGCTGTTGTTTATGAGACCACATCCTGGGATGACAGCAACAAGAAGAAAATCGAATGACGGATTTGGTTGGTAAAGTGCACATTTGGCTGGCTGAAGGCTTGATGATGGTACCTGCAAAGCCTATTAGATGCCAGTGTGCTTAACGTCTGAATGCAACCAGAAAGTGCAGTTTTCATCACAGAGGCTGTGTTTGGGTTAGAAAGGGAAATAAGAGGTACCCTTTGTAGTTACCACAGTGGCACTGATGGTACCACTATAGTGGGGAGTGAGGTGCTGTGTCATGTTGTAGCCTCACCTCTTCCTTCCTTACTGCTGCCTTTATGTCACTGTATGAGACTGAAAAGTGACTAAAAGCTCATGGTACAGGTTTGTGCCTCTTTTTTTCTTAACTAAGCTCTCAGACACTGACACAGTTCTGGGTTGTAACATTTGATTAAAAAGTAAGTAAGCATTAAAATCCAAACATTTCAAGTGTTCTCCTAGCAATTAAGTGGTATGGAATAGGCAAGAAAATTGGGAAGCGTGGTGTCCTTTGTGAGCCAAGGATCAAGCAGCGAGTGATAATGGAAGTGGGGTCTCCAGCAGGGACGCAGCCATCAGACAGTATGTGTGGAGCTAGGAGCTCCGAGTAAAAGCCTGGCATAATTTTTCTGATCTAAGATTCTCATCAGGTTCAAGTACGGACTTTTTCCACCCATGCTCTTTGTAGCACAATGTGTGTGTTGCGGGGGGAGTGCTCAAGGGCCTGTTCAGGTAGTGCTGAGCACTGTTTAGTACCATACTGCCTGATCAGGGTTGGGCATACTTGTCAAAGTCAGCTATCTTAATCTGAGCCCTAAACACTGCGATAATGCTTTTTTTCAGACGTAATGTCAAAGTTACACAGCATGTCAGTATGGCAAGCCTCGTGGCTTAGGGATCTGATCAATGAATATCATTGCATTGGGTATTAACTGCCTTAGCAGTGTCCTTTATAAAAATGTAACTGGCTATTTCTACAGTAAACATGATGGTGTTTGCTTAGCAATAGATAACAAGAACAGGTTCATCAACACCAGGCCCGACAAAGGCTCTCTGTGGTGAGTTTGCACAGCGAGGTTGAGCTTTGTGCGGATTTTCTTAGGCTTAATAAGGATTGCATTTGTGCTGAAGCCTTTTCTTCAGTGGGCCACTAAGAGGCTCTCTTTCCATTACCCTGCTGCTGCTTATATTCAAAAAATTTATAAGAGTTTAATACCTTTGAGCCATCTGTCTCACAAATCAGCCAATTCGTTCAAAAGTTACTGGGGGAGAGGACGAGGAGGCTGACACAGACAGACAGACAGACTAGCACACAAAGCATGGTCGTGTGAGCGTCATTTCCTTAGGAAATCAGGCTAAAAATACATTGCACAAACAAATCCTTGGAAGAGGTCGTTGTGGACTCGATCCCTTTATTACGATTTTCTGCAAGTTTTAGATGAAAAGCAGCGATTGACTTACAGTAGTTGATAAAAAAGAATTTCAGTTTACAGATGGGACCTCCGCTCCCATTTTTTTCAAAAGCAGCAGCAAGAGGGAAAGCCTAAAAATGACCTAAAACACGGCACTGGCATTCACTGAAGAAAAGCTACTCAGTGTAGGGACCGTGCAGCTGTGCTGGTGGGATCTGCTTAGAGACCTGCACCTGATGGACACGGATGTCTCACTTGCCAGTTCGTGGCCTTTCTTTGGCAATGCTGTTACTTACATTGCACGGCATCACATCTGCCCACCAGCTCTGACATTACTTGTAGAGTTCAAAGCTTCACAAAGTGACTAAGTCCCGTAATTCGGCCCATGCCAGCTCAGAGCACAGTGCTATTTGCATTGCAGAAGCAGCTGCAGCGCCATTGCTCCAGGCTTTTGACAGACGTTTGACAAAATATATTTACTGCCTCAGAAAGCTTACAGTGGTGGCTCTAAGCCTTATCTTTATATGCTGCGTGTAGTTCCACACAAACAAAGGATGTTATATTGAGCAACTGCATGAGTCATTTAGGGTTTAAGCTGAGTGTATGCTTGGGGACAACAGTTGGTTACAACAGACGGGAGGAGCACATGCAAAGAAAGATATGACTATCGGCAATTGAAAACAGCAAGGCCAGAGGCTTACGATATGCACATATGGCTTATGATATGTACATATACTGTTTCTTCTCCATTCAGTAATTAAAAAAAAATAAAACATTGTCAGGTGGGAAATTTAGGTTTCTAATGTTAAAAAGGGGTATATAATTGTTTTAGATGTCAAAGTGAGACTACCATATAACATTTGTCCCCATAGTAGGGACAAAATATTCTTTGGTCATAAATACCAGTGGGCCTTAGTCATAATTGTAGTGTTGCATTATGTTGCTGTAATGAAACAGGGTCATCTTAATGGCCTTATGAAAAGCCCACACCCAGTGCTGACTGGGAGTGTCTGGTGTGGGACTGATAATTCCTCACGCACAGGTCACCTGGTGGCACCATCTGCACTCTTGGACATCTAAAAACTGGCCTGTTCCTGAAAAAAAAAAATCAGAAGTTATGCCTTGTATGCTTTTCATATGGGACATGGCTACCATAGCAAATACACTTTATGTGGGACATCCGATGTCCCAGGTAGGAGAGGCTGAAGCAAGTTGGGGTTTCTTTCACACTGGGGTCCCACCTCAGGACCTGAGGGGCCCGTGCATTCATTAGGTGGCACCACACTGTGTTAAACTGTCTGAGCTGCTTACACATGTGTTACCCCTACATTTTCTGATTTATGAAGTAATGATATGATACAGCACAACAGATACAGTTTCAGCAATATGGGTTTTCAGCACGAAGTCCATTTTTTAGTGGTTATGCCTAGAAATTATTTTATAGATCTGTATAACTGCCAAGATCAGGGTCAAAGTCCAGCCGTGTGAGGCCCTGCACATATTTACCCAAGCATGGAGTCTCAGGCCAATGTAACTGACCATGTAAGATACGTGGGAAACCGTTTCACTACCCCGTCTTAATAGGATTGCAGGAGCTGTACACACCAGTCATCCCATCGCAGGGTAATTTCTAATGACCTGCTTCTCCGCAGTGTCTCGCTCATGTAGGAACCCGTCACACAGCTAGTCGGAGTGAATTTAGCCCCATTTGTACTCGTCTGTCAAGCGCCTGATCTCTCGCTGAGGTATCTCACTTATCATGGTGAGGAGGTACTAAAGGTTGCTGTTGTCCTGTCTTTTTTAATTACAGCAGGACACTATTTTAATAAATGATGACAGAAGTAAACAAGTATCAGAACAGTAAATGAAGGATGGTGTTAGACCAGAGGTGTTACTTAGCATCCCACAAATCAGTTGATTGCTAGCTATAATCTGTTTTGCTGAGGAGCTGCATTTGCAATATCCTTGTTTCCAAGCTGGTGATATATGTATCCAGCCTTTCCTACCTTATTAATATTCACAGGATGAGAGAAATGTAACCATGAATAACTATCTAGCAATAGGCCATTTGGGAAAGACACAAAAGTATTGATTTCTATTTTACAGTGTTCAGCGATCATTAATTTCGCCACACCAGTTGCCCTAATTAAGTTAAGACTCTCTCTCCTGAGTGTGAAAAAAATGATAGCATCCCACATACTCATCGTTTTGATGTGGAATGGATAAAAACAATTTTTTCACCTCAGCTCCCACCTTTTAGAGAAAGTAAAGACTTTCCTTGAAGCTTTTAACTCTTCTCATATGTATCAAGACTGGATCTGCATTGTTGCAGACTCAGGTAATTAACGTTGTCTGTCTGACACCATACGGTGACCGAGCAGGATGGTGCCCGCATCCTTTTGTGTTAATACCCCCTTTACAGGGCTGAATACCCAATGAGCCAGATGCTGCTCAGGCCATCCTCAGGTGGTGGCAGTTGCAAGTACTCAGGAAATTTAATATCTTCGTGTCTCTGAAAGCACATTTTCTTCTAACTTGGTTTATTCCTTAGAGCTCAACGAGATCTCTTGAAATATTTTTCTAATACTGAGCAATTACGCAGCTTTTTGGATGCGGCTCCTAGGGAAAACCATCACATATGTGTGTCTGATTTGAGAACAGGTAAACTGTTTGAATTTACATTTACATGCATGAAAATCACCGCTGGGCTGAGATTAAGCACAGGAAGCGTCAGCCCCAGAGGCACTAGTTTGACAGAACTTCTAGGAAATGTAAATCGGGGTTAAGAAGTGAATTTGTTGTTGAGCAATTATCTTCAAAGCAACTAATACTAACTAATCTTCTGCACAAAATGTTGAAGTTCTGTTGCATGGGGGAGCCAGACTGCAAAATCCAGTAGCTGCACGTGATATATGCAGTCTTCAGAAGTGGAAAAAAGGGCTGGGAATAGGCGGAAGAAGAGTGTAAGACACTGTCTGGAGGCTCGGGCTGTGCAGAAGTCTTGCAGCCAGAATAACTGTGTGAAGCAATGTGTGGTAGGAAGGGCTGCTGGGACAGGCTGGAGGTGGCTCTTTTGCTTTTGGAGGAAGAGGATGTTGTTCTTCAGTACCTTTGCCCCTCCCAGGATGACTGAATTCAGGTATGAGCAAGTCGTATCTGTGCCCAAACTCATTTTCAGTCCCAAGTCCAAATCTTTCTCAACCAGCCTGCTGAACATATTTATGTAAAACCTTTATGTCAAACCATGTATGAAAACCCTGCGTGTAAAATGGCAGGGCGTGCTGGGCGCTAAGGCTGGGGTTTCTGTCTTGGTGCGTTATTAGAAAGGGAATGTTCTCTGTGAGGAAGACAGAGGCTTCCTGCTTGTTCCACTCTTGCTGCTGATTTATTCCATCCAAAGAAATGCTTTTTTTCTTCCTAAGCTTCAGCTTTAGAAAATTCCAGTTCTACATTTCCAAAGCCAATTTATTTCTTGTGGTGTGCAGCTAACAGAACAGCTAAATTAGGGACATCTGTCCGCAAGAAGTAATACTAATTTGAAAAACTCTGAATAAATCTTGCTGAAGTTTTCTTTGAGTGTCATCATAAAAACTTCTAAAGGTATATAAAAAGGCAAGAATCTGAAATGTAATGGTTATATGTAATTTAAGTGACAGTGGTTTGAGCCTACGTTAAAATGTGTTTGTTTTTAAAAGATAATATAGTCCTGCTTCTTGCAAATAAGCTAATAGAAATCCTATGATTCAGGTGCTACTGAAGACGAAAACAACTTTTCTTGTTACAATGAGAAAGAGAAAACTATTTTTTTTCTCTTGGTTTCACTTTACTGGGTCCTTCAGCAATTGGAAATTTGGGAAGAAGCAGGCACCCAGCTCTGTGCCCATCCTGGGAAGAGAGTTCAGCACTCAGTATATGATACTCCTCCTGATCACCAGAGAAAGAAAATTGTATCAGTAAACCGTTTATTCCTGGAACCCAAATCACAGTCTGTTGCTTGATTTCCGTGTCTGTTGTTTTTGTCTCAGTGCTGCCCCCTTCCCTAGGCACGGGGCATTAAATGATTTGTATGTTTCAATTAAGTTGCTATAAAAAATGAGTAGCTGGAGGGCACCGGTTTATTACTGGTATCCAACTCTGTTTTCATTTACTAAATGGCATTCTGAAAGCCTCTATTCTGAACATAATCACCTTAGGGTATCCGCTGAGTACAGCCCTGAATGATTCAATTACTGCTGAATGCGCCTCTCTCCCCAGAACATAGGGCTTCGCACATTAGCAGCATGTTGAGTGTTTCGCAGTTGTTCTCTTTGCACTCGTCAGGGTGTTTCCAGGAACAGGCTGGAAGGATGCAGCTTGCAGCTTCTTCCTTAAAACACGTTACCTCTATGTGTCGTCTCACGGTAGCTGACTTCGCCAGATGTGTGTGTTAGAGTCGATGGACATAGTTTTAATTCTGTTTCTTTACAACTACCCTTTCTCCTCTCTATTTATTGAATCCATTGCATATTTTTCATAAAACTGAATTACAGGAATTTGCAGAACATGTCTTGTCCACATGGATTGTTAAACAACAGTGTGGTTTCCACGAAGGTATCTTGGGAGCTGGCGCCAGAGAATCAAAATTACCCTCAGCGCTTTGCTGTTTCCACACACAAAAAGTAAACAAACAAACCAAAGTATTACTGGGCATACTGGTCTTTCAATCAAAGTTTCTCATTCTTTTATGGTGTCCTGCTAGGTTTGAAACATTTTGTAAAAACATGACAGATTTGACAAAATTCTGGTGACCCAAGGTTGCCTTCAATACCTCAGTCTGGTTTCCAGATTCCCTGTGCCCTGGTTATAGAACTGGAAATCATATTAAAGACATCCATACGGGCAGCTCAGGGCACGGAGGTCTTCTGAGTCCATGGGCTTGGGACAGGTCGCCTCAAAACACCTCAAAAACTGTCAAACCTGGAGGTCATGACAGGTGCTGCTTGCTCCCAGTGCTGCTGTCGTCTCTTGATTTCGTATCAAACAACGTGGCTCTGCATCCTTGTCATTGAGACGGGAAATCGAGAGGCGTTGGTAAAGGTCAGAGCCTTTTTCTTAGTATTTCTGAAAGGCATCTATGCTAGAATTTCAGCTTGGAATAAAACTTAGAAAAATCACTTTTGAGTCCAATGAAAATTAAACTGAATTTCTGCATCTCCTTCATGCAGCAGGTACTGCAGGCACATTGCTTCCCAGCTGCTCAACGACCCTAGAACAAACTGGAAATTAACAAAAAACATTATATAGAAAAAAATATTTTTTTCGAAATAATAGTATTCACGGGCATCTGAAGGAACAAAAGCTTGACAGAATATCAAACAGAGACATCCTCACTGAAGACCAGAAAAACTAACCTGAAAATAGTTTTTTACTTCTAAAAAGAATATGAATGGCACACTAATTCCTCAAGTACTGATGTTTTAATCCATTCATGCTTGGCAAACAACAAAAATGTATTAGCGCCTAACTTCTGTTGCTTCTGTAGTGCTCGTGCTGCTGTAAAAAAAATGGGATACAAGAGGAAGTCAAGGCTTAAAATATGAATCGAGGGTTTATGAAGGCGCTGTTAAGCTCTTGCCATCTGTGAAGAGATGAGGTTTAATATTTCTCCCATTTGCAATTCAATGATCGTGCACCAATGCAAAACTGATTAAACAAAAGGGGCAGTCAGTTCCAATTATTTTTATTAATGACCACAGCTATAATCACTGTAAACACAGACTTTCTGACACTTAATAGAAAGGTCTGACCTCATAAAGCTTAAACCCATTAGTTCTTTGGGCCTGGCCTTCTGTCTGTCTCATGCCTTGTGATGAGAACACAGTTTGGTTGCTTAGCTTCAGCACCTTTCCCCAAAAAGCATCCTTTCTTGCCTTGGAGGAGAAGAAAAAAAAAAAAAAGGCAGAATATACTATATTCCTTGATCTAGAATTAACTTCTCCTGCATGAAAAACATATAAAACACGTTTGCCTTTTAATTTGAATTTTTCTGTCCTTCCATTCCAGACACTGGTTCTCGTTAGGCTCTCTTCGTGGAAAGAAGAGATCATCACTGTTAGGTACCACTACGCTGTGATAAAATTATTTCTCAGACTTCTTTTTTAGATGACTAGAACCACTGCTGCTCCCTGTATAATATCCAACACTTTATCCAACATTTCTGTGACTGCTTTTTGAAATCTCTCAAATTTTTTGAGATGGATGTCAAGGCCGTCCCCAAAATCTTCTCTAATTATTCTTTCCCTCTTGTATATCTCAGGATCACATTTCACAGTTATTTTTTCCACAGCATTACACAGCTATTTCTCCACTCAAACTTTTTTTTGGAATCATTGACTTCCAGGATGCATTTGCCCAGTCTGCATTCCTTTTTCCTATGGTCATATTTTTACATTAGTTAATACTAATGCACATACAAAGCACAGTAGACTAAATGGTGCAGATCCTGCTTTTAGCTACGCTGTTCGTAGCGTTTCTTACCAATCTACTGTTCTTTAACCCATTCCCACTCACTTTCAAATACTCTTGCAATACCTGAATTGCCTCGGGCATGTCTACAGTGAAATGAATCACAACATCTTTGTGAAAGACTCAGTCACTCACCTGGAAAAGGAATGAGTATTCCTGCTGAGGGTTGGGGTTATTTGGCTATATCTGTAGTGATGGAGGGCAGATGAGAAGGTGCAGGAAAGTTAGAGATTCTGGAGGAAAAAAAAATAATTTTGTTTCTAAGGAAAGCTTGCAAATCCCTTTGCAGTAGTCAAGGGGTAGGATGTTATATTCTGAGTTTGACAGTCAAGCAGTGCTTAAATGGAGAAGCAGAAAGCACAAGGACAGCTGAGTGGGAGGTGAGTAGCATGTGCCACCCATTTGCTGGGACAATAACGTCGGATTTATTGCTTGCAGTATGGATCCACAGTGATATTGCCCTGATACTGCTTCTCTCTTATTTTTAGTATATTTTTACTATCTTCCCTGGAAAATGGTACATTTTTAAGTTGAAATTCTCTTCTCACATACATTCCAGTCAGAGTTAGCCTCTTGAAAAGCCATTAAAGAGCAAATCACAGGCCTCTGCAAAAAGAGGCAGAAAAATCTTAAAAGCACTAAATTCAGCGATTTGGAATAAAGGAAGCTTAAAACAGACAACATCTGTTGTTTTCAATCCCATGGGATTTTCTGCCTTTTTCCAAATCCTGGCCCTTAATGAAGAGCAGTGTCAGATTTAGAAAGGACAAAAAAAAAAAAAAAGTTTATACAAAATTAGAAATATGTCTGGAAATCTGAAATCCTTGAGTATGTAAGCCAGCTTCTGCTCCAGATCTTGCTTTTCTAATGGACAGAGGTCTGAGTACTGTGCAATCACAACAGTTTTCAAATGTCATTTTCCATTGGAATCTCACAATTATCATACCAGATGCCCAAATCACATTTTTTCTTCCCAATACTACTATTTTGCATGCTTGTTCACCAGTACTATTAATGCTTGAGCAAGTGAGGAAGTGAGGAAGTGTTATCTACGTGCAATGAAGATGATAAAAAAATTAAAAATGGTAAAGCTATCAAGGCACATGTAAAAATTCTCTATTCAGGCAGCTGTTTCATTATCACATTTTGCCTCCACACTTTGTCTGTAGTGATACCTCAGATTGCCATTGCAGTTACTGTAAAGCTTTTTTTTTTTTAACAACCTTCTAGAAAAATAAAACTTTTCAGAATGGCTTGGTGGACTCACAGGGATACTAGCTAAGCAGATTGGTGTAATTAGACTCTTCAAAAGGGAGTTTTACCCTTATATTACATTTTATTTGTAGGGCCTGAGTCATGAAGAGAGCTTATATTGCCAGCGTTTCATGAAGCATTCTTAGAGTTTTCTACAAGCTGCTACCATATATTTTAATCTGTCTACATCAGGATGAATATTGGCTGAATAAGAAGGATTTCAGTTTCATTATTAATGTCAAAAACCAACTGCAGAATTCAACCCACAGATTTTCAAAAAGTTGGGCTGTCTTACTTCTAAATGGAAGTATTATGGCATATACAATAGCATAGGCTATTAAAAGCATTGTAGGATCACATAAATTTCAGGCAAATGCGAAATGTTTTCAGGATTAAGCAGTGTTACTAAGATATTGCTAGAAATATCATTTTATTTATTTTTTTTTAATACTAAGTTTCAATGTACAAGGTGGGTGGATGTGTAAATTGCAATCCGTCAGAAAAGTTGTATAAACTTTGCTTTCTTAAGGATTTGGAAAACTTCAAAGCAATTCATAGGTACTGAGTCGCTGTATCAATGTCTTACCATTATGTTGTAGCTGGAGCTGCAGAACATTTAAAGTGTCCTGTGATTTGTATGTTGAGTGTTAAAAAGGGAATTGTATCAGAAAGGATTCTGCAAATGGCTGTAACACTTCAACACTTCTTCAAAATGGCTGCAGCACCTGCAGAGTCCGTAACTGCAGGTACAGGAATAGTCTTTTGGCACGGTAAGCTTGCCACATCCATCAACTTATTTTTGTACATTGTGCCATGAAACCAGACCATGGAATTACAGAAATATATAGTGATCTGGAAACAAACTGGCCTGCTAGGCAGAGTTTTAGCTTAAGAAGTTGATTGTGCAATATAAACCTAAGGTTTTTTGTCGTAAGCATATCCCTGGAAATTTAAATTCTGTCCTGCTTGTAAGTGCAAGTTCATGTCCCCACAGGTGTGTGAGGGTGTTTTTTTTTTAGGGACAGTAAGGGAAAGAAGCTTTTTTTCCATTAAACTAAAACTAAAAAATAGTAGTGCAGGAACTTCTTTGCTTTCTCAAAGAAAAGTGGTCCTCATACAGTATTAAGATGATTCCATCCCATGGAGGGAAGGCAGCAAGAGAGCTCTTATGGGTCAATAGTCGATATGGAATAGTCACGATGGTCATAGAAACACTGGGTTAGGAACAGGGATGTGTAGGAAAGGAAGCAGGAGCCAGCACTGGCAGAGGTTTTCCTTAACTGCCTGTTTGACAATGCACGGTTGTTTGGTCCTCTATCTGTTCATAACTTCACTCCTTGTCTGAACCACTGCAGTGCCTTAGTGCACTATGGCAGAGCTGGGTAGATTAAAAGCCACAAAATGCACAGAGGCTAAATTAAGCAGCATTGTACAAATAAATAAGGTAGTTGTCATTAATATGAAGAAAAAGTGTAATATCACAAATATCGTAATTATTCAAGATGGAAATGAATGCATTTTCTACACCCAGGTAAATCTCAGGATTTTACAATGCAGAGATTCAAAGACCTCATGAGTTGGTTAGTTCTCTTGTGATAGGGACCAAAGCCAGATAAGTACAGTCAAACAGTCTAGTACAGGACCAACGGTGACAACAAAGACAGGGCATCCCAAACCACGCAAAATCTTTAAGTGTTTTGTCAGCCCTTGATTTGGAATGGAGGGATCTGTCAGAGCAAGTTGAACTGATCACTAGTCCTGCCAAACCAACATCCCTTCCCCTGCTGAAAATACAATGGCCATCTATTTTTCCGTCAGATATTCCTCTTTCTGTCATTTGTGCTGTTGCAACCTTTTGTCTGGTCTTCAGAGCCCTCCTGCAGTCCAGGGTGCAGTTCCCTTCTTATTTAAAGCGTGGGCAAATCAGGTGTGTGCCGACTCTTGCTGTCAGCCCCCTTTGGGCTGCCACACAGAATCTGTTTACCCATTTGCAAAGACCTGTAAATTGTCAGTCAAATTAACCTTAATGATCATTTGCCATTCGAAGTCCAGATGTACTCAGCTGGAATTCTGAATCGTTTATGTCCCAGGGAAGGAGATTTTGGAGGATGACTGTGTGGCCCTCTCAGGGGGTGGTTGACCATTTGGAATTCAGTCCCTGAACACATGCAGAAGGAGCCACATAACGGAGCTCTTAGCTTAAGCTTCCCTTCTTCCCCCCAATAGCTACATTCCTGTTTGAATATGAAAATGAAGAGATGAAAGGCTGAAATGTAGACTGAAAGGCACATGGTCTTGTGTAAGGCCTTCCATTTGTATAGACATATTATTACCTATTGCTGTAATAGTTCTAATTTGCCTATGGACTGCATTTCAAGATACATACATCTATAAAGCTATTTTGTAGAATCTTTACAAGCAGCATGTGTATGGAAAGAATTCAAAAGCTCTGGAGTGCATCACAGATGAATTTGTTAAAGCAAAGTGTGTATGGCTATTTTTTGTTAACTGACTTTAGAGTAATGAAAAACTTGGGGATGTAACTTCAGGTCTCCATTTCCATTCTCACTAATGCTGCTACCACATCTCTGATGCAGCAGAATTGCAGTGGCACAAGGGAGGATTAGCTTAATTCCTAGCTTTATTAATGATGCTGATATGGTTATTTTATTAAGGACGTTATTTTAGCTTAGCTTTGGCTGCTCTGAGGGTTATATATGCCAGCAAAAAGAAGAAACTAGAACTGTAAAGCCAGTGACTCAGTTTAATATTGACAGCTTTATCTGGGTTTAAGCCACTTTAGATAGGATCCAAATCTGAGCCAACTTCTGTCTGTGACCATGTAGGATTTCTTTTTGTGAATTTGGTACTGTTTCATCATTTGCAGTGGTCCTGTAAGTCTAGATGGTTTAAGGTTCATTCACGGTGCGGACTGACCATCTGCTCTCAATAACTGTGAATTGACTTAAGTATTAATAAACTGTTTCTGTGTTCCTGCATGTCTCTAAAATGCCTCAAGCAACTGCTCCTTCTTTATATGGAAAAGTCACGGCAGCTGTGGGATTCACAAGACTTTGGTGCTTGTCTCCTGCTGCACTTCTGGCAGCAAATCGCAAAGTGCAAATAACTTTTCTAACTGCCTAATAACTGCAGACCCATTAAGTGTGACTTCTGAGACACCAGACAAAAAAAAAAAACACCTTGCTTTAAAAGAGTCCTAATTGGATTAAAGAGTATGTGAACACCTGTGGTTGCTCTCAGGGCTGCCTATTAACTGGAACATGTTAGAAGTCAGTATGAGATCAGAACTCAGCTTCTCCTTGAGCATAAGCCAGAGGAGGTGCGTGATGCCCAGCAGGGCTTGGGCTGAAAGCAGAGGTGAGGGGGCATCCTCCTGAAACACTCCCTCTTCTGCACTTGAGTGCACCAGCTACTGCTCAGGACCCTTGTAAAAGCGATATGCAGAATCCTGTTCCCCACTGAGCTGGTCAAGTTGTTTATTTGGGCGCAAACTGCCCGATCACTAGTTTCTTGCAAAACAGCTGTCAGAGGACAAAGCGGTCTCACTTTTGGCATAATACCTTAATATTTTGAGATATCTGCCCACAAACCAGAAGGGACTTAAACCCACAGTCCCCAGATCTTAATAGAATATATACTACATATATATTCTTAATAGAATATATGACCACAAGGTTGCCGAGTATGTGCAGGCTTCTTCCTCAAAGAAGAGGAATAAATATACATTTTCACTAAGGTCATTGGTTTTCATTGGGCTGCCCTGAAATTTCATTATAGGAATGGTGTGACATAGTCATTTTATTTAATGATCTACAGCAAAAGCATGGAAAACAAAGCAGAGTTTTCAGAAGACACAGAAGCATTCAGTTAAATGGCATAGGAGAAGATAAAGGGACTTAAATGGGACATAATTAAGCCAGGCATATGAATAGCACAATGGCAGATGAAACTCAACATTGCAAAAAGCAGGGCAGTCAATAACTGCAGTGAATAATCTGATCCACATTGACCCTTTGCAGGTTCCTAGGTAACCTGCAACAGATGACTATTCCGAGAAGACATTTAACTGATTTTCAGCCCTGAGCTTTGTAGGGAAGACGTTCCTTCGCCTCCCATGTGGGAGTCAGGTTTGGATGTTCTCCCATTAGATCATGGCTCTTCTGCTGCTGCTCTGCACAGGCCTCATCTCCCATTTTTTGACACTTCTGCTGTGTCACTCACTAAGGGTACGATGTGTCCCCACAGTGTCATCACCTGCTCCCTTGGGCAGCGGATGCTGGTCCGTTCTGATTGCCTCTGGCCGCTGTTGGGGTGACAGCCCTTCCTCGCCCTGCCTCCACCTGAGCCTCCTGTCAGCTGTGCTGGTTCAGTCGGGTCTCTTCTCACATCACTGCGAAGCAAGAAACATCCTCAGGTTCCTTCCCAGCACGTCAGGCCTTCGTGGTGGTGTTTCTGTCTATGCCTCTTTGTTGCTTTACTTATCCAGCGAACTCTGCTCGTTAAATCCCGCTCACACTTGACATCCTTTTTGTTGACAGCTGCAGCTTGCCAGGATCAGTCGCAGTGGTGAGTGATACTCAAAAAGAAGAATTGATTTTAAAAGTGGCCTATTATGTTTGACTACTCATTGTTTACACTGGGCTTGTCATGAAGGAGTAGCTTCCCTCCAGCCAGCTGCACCACGCACTCCTCCCCATCCGCCTCCTCCACCAAGGCCTCCTCAAGTCTCTCGTTCCACATGAGAGCAGCTGGTTGCTGCTCCCACCGGCCTGACGGAGATGGGAGAGATTTGAAGAGTATAATGCTCAGAGATGATAGTTTTCATTTTAGGTTTCAGTGAGTTTTCCGTTTCTAATTTCCTTTTTATTTGGTTCTGGCAATCTGGGTCAGGAAAGACGTAAGTGCTTCACGGCCTCTAGCGGGCAACAGCCAGAGCTGCAGGAATTTCCAGCCTGTAAATAAATCTATGGAAAACTTTTTATTTTAACCAGTATATGATTGCCCTGGTTTCCTATGAAAGTGAGGCTTATGAAAACACTCTCTCTTTGTGCACTGTCTCTGCTTTCCACCCTCGATAGCTCTGGGGCCTGTTGGCTGATTTCATTTAAATTTGGCAAAGGTTACAGAGGTCTCAAATCCAGGTCCTTTAGGTGTTGTGTCAATAGATGTGCCTGACATGAGGAGACACTTCTAATACTCTTTCTGACAGAAAGGTTGTTATTATTATGCAGCTTCACACAGTACAAGACACCAAAATATCAGCACAGGAAAGAGTTAACATATATGGAAAAAGCTGGTTGGAAATCCAGTGTGAATCAGGTTATTTGTTCATATGCTCCTAGAAGTCCTTACCCTTAATTTTATTCGATAATTTGGTTAATGTAGACTCAAAGAATATCACGTCTCTTCCCTGACACTGCCAGATAATCCTGCTGGGAATGGAGATGGAAGATGATTCAGGTTGCTGGAACTGCCCACACCACTACTGCTCACTTCATCATTTACAAGTCTAAAGGGGTGCTTGAAAGAAACCAAAATTTGTATATTTTCTTTCTGTTTTCAGCTTGCTCATTCAGACTTTTATAACAGTGATCATTAAAACACAGCAAATACAAATGAAATTCATAAGTAGACTCTTCCTCAGAGCTCAGACAAACTGTTGCCATATGTTAATAAGAACCCCAGTATAAATATTATTTTGGCTGTGGTGCTGTATGGGATAAATCCTTTAAATTTCTTAAAATGAAGAAAAGTTTCCTAAAAAATGGTTTTACACAATACCTTTTCTTCTCCTTGTTTTTGCTTGGCTGTAGTAAAGAAAAGAGGGAAAAAAAAAACCTGCAGGCTCACTTTGGGTTAATCCAACAGAACAGGCAGTCCTTCGAGTGAGTAAGAGTGAAGTCTAGTGACTCCTTCAGCATCTGTATCACTTCTTGTAGCATTTCGTTTTCCTTTGAAGAGCTCTTTTTCAAGGCAGATTTTGGAAGCCTTGTTTTACTGAGAGCATCTGAAAATATTCTTTAAACAGTGTACAATGGTTTTAGGTTGAAGTTATAGTAAGGTCATCTCTAAGTGTCCCTGAAATGGTTTGGGTCTGACTTCTTATTTTAAAGGCTTATTTCTCATGTGTTGTAAACACTTGAAATGACAAAATTACTGGTAATGACTTTTCTGAGTTCATGCTACGAATGCCAAGATTGAAAATGACTCACAGTCGCCCAACCATTCATTGGGTGCAGAATATCTTGTGGAGGTTTTTTTCTGCCCTTTTTCCTAGAAGTGATGTTTGAAAACAAAACCACAGTGTGGTCTTTTTTGCGCTAAGAAGTCTTTGTTGCCTTTCCCAAGAAAGGAGGACAAGGCCTCATCTGGCATCATAGGCTTTCGGTACACAAAAAATATGTCTAGTTGGGACCATTTTAGGAGCTAGTAGAATAATGTGAATGAAATCAGATCTCATTGTCTCTGACTCTTCAGAAAAATCCCTTCACTTTGTTGGGTTGTATTCTGCCTTTTCCTTTCTAAAACTAAGTAGTGTCTGTCTTGGCTGCATCAGCTTTCAGCGTCACATGTCCCAGTAGCTTCGCAGCAGTAATATGCATAAGCAGGATTCTTCAAGCAAGTCTTGCTTTGCAGGAAGCAACTTCAGGAGAATCCATCATTTTCTTTGCCCAAAGCTGCCTAATGTACTGCCAGATTTTGTTTTTCTTTGATTTGTCTTTTTCCCCTGTAAAGCACGCTGAAAGATCTGGAGGACCGTGCTGATGGAAATATGATTAGCAGAGCTTTTTGTGCACGTGTGTGCACTCATGCCTGTGATGAAAGAAAACAAATTTGTCAATAGCATAATTTACAAAAAAGCAAACTTCAGATCTTTGAGTTTCTGAAAGGTCAGGGAGACAGTGTTTCATACCTCATGCATGCTGCATTTTGCTCGATAAGTGTTTGCATATTTCTAAAAAGAAACATTATGCTGTGAAATAATCACAAACCAGATTTCTTTGCTCTCGCTTCAATCAGTGTGAATATGGGAGAATCACAAATTCATTGGCACGGCTAGCATTGAGAATTCATGTCCATTTTCATAAGTGCTTGTTCAAAATAAGCCTTTGATGTGTTGATTACAGCCTGTTAAGCTCCATAGCAGTTGCTCACATGAATTGTTGTCATGTAAGCATTTTTTTTTTCTGCTGATGTTTGTGAGGATTAAGGTAGGACTGTGCAGAAAAACTTTGTCTTTCCCTGTTGCTTAGATACAATCTTTATCTGTGATGAGTAACGCTGTTCTGAATTTCAACAAATTCCACCTTAAAATCTCTGGATAATGCAAGATATTCTGTAGGAGGTGAGGTAAGCCTTGGAGTCTTGTTTGGAGTTGGTTTTGGGGGGGGGGAAGGCTGGAGGTCTTAGGAATATGGCTGTGATGCAGAAACTTTGTCTTTTGGGTGGAAGTGAAAGAGGAGGTGCTGGGACAATTGTTTTCTTCAAAGCTGAAGAATGCGCTGATATAACTAGTAAGAAACTTGTAACAGGAGAGCTGCTTTGTGGAGAGTTCTGCTTGTCTGTTTTCATAAGTATGGTTATGAAATTTTGCATATAAATGCAAAAATTGAATTGCCGTAGGGTTTTTAAAGCCTGGCATACTTCACTCAATGCTCTTTCTACAAAGAGGCTTTCAGATGTTGGAAACATTCTAGCCATAATTAAAGCATTGCTGCATTTTGATGGTGCTTCTTATTTCTGCTCTGGAAATATATCTTGGTCAGACCTTAAGAAAATTAGTATCAGAAGCATGTAAAGCTTGAGATGCCATATATCCTACTGCATTTACCTTGATATATTTTGTGCAGTCTCAGATCCTGGGTGCTCATAAACAGACTGTTGGGGAATACAGTAGTCTTGTCGGATAAATTACCTGAAATAGTCACAGATCTGGCATTGAGATATGATGGAGGAAAGTCTATACTTAGGGCTATGGCACAGCCAGTATGTTAATGACAGCTCCTGTGAGATACAGAAGAAATTTCACTTTGGGCAGCGATCATACCTGATTTCAGAGACTTAAGCATTCAGGCTAGAGCAGTGTTTGGAATGAGGCAGTACAGGATGTGTTCTTGATGATTTACTGCTCTCCAAGTCAACTGTAAGCTAGCTCTTGGCTGGGTATTTAGGGAACGCTCTGTTTCCATAGGTATTAGTGCTTGAAACCATTAAGTGTTCCACGGTTCTTTTACAAGAGCAGTAATTACATCCTGTCGGCAGAAATTACTCCTGCTGTTTCATTTGGAAACCATATTCTTTGCTTCCAGTCTTTTATTGTTGCACAGCACTGCTACAACCCTGCAAATAGCTGCTCCATTTTCTGCCCATGGTGACGGCACTTCTGACACATTTGGGGGATGATAGGGATGGCGATGAAGGCTCTTGGGATGACATTTCAGGTGGTAGTTTATTTGTGACTCAGATCAATTTAAGCTGTTCTTGACTTCAGAAATCCAACTTTTCTTCGCAACAACAGAAATAACTTTTTTAGCTCTTGTTTCCCTGCAGGAGGGATCCTGAGCCAGCCCCGGAGTGTATTGGGTCTTGAAACAAATGCTGATGCTGAACTTTTCTCTCTTACTGTGTCCTTTTCAAGCCTTTTATGTACAGAAGGAAATTAGCACTCCAGATGATTATTGTCTGTTAGTGGTGTTTTTAATTACTTATTTTCAGGACACCCAATTAACTTTTTGCTGAAAACAAGATTTTTTTCCTCCCCTGAAGCAAACCAGTGATTCACAATTTAATATAAACTTTTTTAAAAAGTTTGACTCATGCAGCAATTCCAAGAATTTTTATTTCTGAGCTCTTTGAAACATTTGAATGAACTAATGAAATACTGTGCCTCTGCTGTGCTCGATGTGAACCTCATGTTAAAGTGGGCTCATGCCGTTTAAGTGCAGCAAGTGAAATTTTGAGGCCCCTGGGCTTTATCAGAGATGCATTGTCCCATGGGGTCATGTTAGCAGGAGCAGACATCAGGGCATGGTACAGGGCAGAGGGTGGAAGAGTCACGGGGTGCAGAGGTGATGGCAGCTCTGCCACATCCCAAGCTGCAGGAGCAGGGAAACAAGGAGATGCTGCTGAACTGAGGACACCGTCAATGGTCCTTGGGAAGGGAAATGCCAGGGCACAGAGCTTGCTGGAGAGTGTTTTTAACAGCCAGTCCGTGATCAGGGTGGGATTTGTCACCCAGTTTGACCCAAACCAAGCTGCTTTCGACTCAGCTCTGGGAGCTGCTGAATTGCAGCGAGGTGTGCGGGTTGATTAGCAGTCGTCTGGTTGCGTGATGAGTAAAGCAGAGGGGTGCTGCCGGACTTCCATAAGTGAGACTCAAGCTGTAGAGTTTCAAGTTGAAAAACATTTATATTGGCTACTGAAGGGAACACGTGACACAGAGATATGCCATGCAAACTGCAGAGATTTTCCACTAGGAGAAAGACTCTGAAAAGCTACACAAGTACGACATGTAAATAAGTTTGCATGAAAAATTAGTTAGGTAATAGATATTTTGATCCTTCAAAGAATGTATTTTATATAAGAATGCAAAAACATATGGCTTTCTCTTCAGGTGTACATAGTACAACTGTCCTATTTTGCATAACTACTGCAACCATAAGTGAATGATAAACCGTTCAGGAACCCTTTGGGAAAATGGCAATCTTAGGTAAGAGCATTTAGTGCATGAAAACCGCCCAGGACAAAAATCCGCACCCAACATATTATTGCAATTTTCTGCTTTAAGTGGAAGGTTATCAAATTTTTAATTTACCTTGAAATATCTATTTTGATGCAGAGTTTCAAATATAATAGCCTCCATATTCTGTGATTCTGTAATGAGTATTTTTAATGTCACATAGAAAAATATTCCTGAGTTCAGAGATCTGTTTTAAATCTTAGACGTTTCGCAAGAGCCAGAGGCAGGAGATGACATTCCCTGATGCTGGGATTAAGCCTGGGGCAGAACGGAGAGAGCGTCCTGCACCGCTGGAAGCTGCAGCCTCTAAACAGGCTCTACCTCACCCCGGTGGCACAAAATAAAACCTTTGCCTCGAGTTTTCCTCCAGTATCCTCCAGGGTTAGCTCAGGAGGTGCAATAACAAAAAAGGGGATCAAAGGGAACCGGCAGACGGTGGGGCAGAGAGGGGCACTGGCGGCGTGTTCCCGTCTCTGAGGGCGGCCGGGTTGGCGGCCGCAGGGTGGTTATCAGCTGCGTGGCGGCGTGATTATGGGACAGCAGCAGGAAATACCTGCTGTAATCTGGGAGGCTGGCAGTTGGGAGCGAGGGAGGAGAACAAAGGCTAGCGTGTGTTTGCAGATTAGAGGAGAGCGGCAAGTCGCTCATGAAACACGGCCTAGCAAGGTGGCCCTGCCGCTGGAAGCACGCAGCGCCATGAGGCCCCATCTGCCACACGGCGCTCAGTTCCCCTTCCCTGTGACCCTGTTCAGCTCTCATCAGCTCACTCAGAAAAGCTGTTAGAGGGGAAACAGCTAATTTTATCGAAGGGGACTGGAGCAGTGGCAGTGCTTTAGCCTCCTGTCCATGGGCAGGAGAGCAAGGCTGCTCTCCTTGCCTGCAGCTGTAGGGTGAACACCAACAATGGACACAAGCCTTTGAGCTGGAGGACAACGCTGGCAGGAGAATGAGGTGTGTAGCCCAGCCTTGAAGACATCTCAGCCGGAAATGGATTGCTCGACCACCAGAGGAGCAAGGCAGGGAGGAGAGGTCTGTCAGGAGCCAGGAGAGCTGGCACAATGCGAGTGCTCTTCTCCTAGCAGGCTGGGCTTGGTCATCCTTCCAGGAGTGTCCTCATACCTCTTGTTTCTTCTCAAAGAGGCTCATAATTCTCTTACCACATTATAAGCAAATGACTGTGCAGTCAGAGTGCCTTGAAAGTATTAAAACCTTTCTGCCTGGCAGCCTCATGGCAGAACATTCAATAGATCAAATTTATTCAGCTTCCAAAAAGAGTCAAGGGACAAGCAGCCATAACCACCCTAGTTGCACTGGGAAGGCACAGCTTTTCTATTTACAAGTTGCCTGGGGGGAAAATGCCAAATAATTTATTCGTCCTCCTTCCCCCCAGTGCAGCTGTGGGGATCTGAAACAATTTGTGAACTTGGTGTTTCAGAAAGGCCAGAAGACCAAAGGGGTTGAACTTGAGATCTCCTAGGGTCCTTTTCCGACCTGAATTACCCCAGCACCCTGTGATTTTATGATTCAGCTTTTTAAGGACAAGGCAGGGCAGACTTTCACCAGAGCATGTGGAGCTCTGCAGTTGCTCTCTCTGCAGTACATAATTCACAGGGGCTGTAAGCACTGAAGGTCCTTGGATGGAGTTCTAGCTCCTTACAAGGAGCTCTTCACGTAAAAGTGAAAGGTCTTTCTTTAATAGAAGTCTACACAACAAAAAGTAGGTTCATGTTTCTTCTGGTGATTTTCAAGTGCCATCAGAAGGAGAGACTGCAGTTAAGCAAGTCCAAATCTGTAAGGCACAGTAAGCTCTTCACCAACAGAGCTTTCTTGCCTGTCAGACTTCTGACCAAGGGGTCATGCTACCAAATGAATAAATCAGTAGGTCTCCAGTTCTTTCTCTTTGTATGACATCTTATAAGCTCTTTATAAATGATAATAAGACTAATTAGTAACACGTGGTGTCTTGTACCTGACCTGTAAGGCCACAGTTTAGGAAGCACTCTGATTTTTTGTTGAATTCTGATCTGCTATGAGCTCTCAGCAGATCTCATGACTAGCTCAAGGTGAGAGGGAAGTGAGGCCTGCATTGTGCACGGCAACGGCAGGAGAAACTGTCCTACTGCCCTTCATTCTTGGGATGACGTCTCTACTACTAAACCAAGAAGGGTCAGGGATGCCATGGCCAGGGGACATAGGCTGACTCATGTCTGCACTGCTTAAGAGAAAGTTAGATGGAATGGTCCAAAGCAGAAAGAGAGACAGCGAATAGCTTGCAGATAAGCGATGCAGATGATTTGTCTCCCAGGAACCCGAACTCATTCCCCAGCCATCCCATATTCAGCCGTACAGGGCTACTGCAGAGCTGTGCTCACAGTCAGCAAATAGGATGGCCCAACAGGAGATGTGCAGAGGGAAACAGTCTACATAAACCAACATCTGTGCTACCATGTTTTGCTGTGGATTTTTTTTTGTTGTTTTTTTGGTGTTCCCCCGTCCCCCCACACACACCCCATTTACTCTAGTTTCAGTCTGTGAACTGAATACTTACTAGTGGTGGAAGCACATCTTCCAAGTCATCCCTAAGGAGCACGGTGCACTGTCTGGAACCAAAGCACACAGAGGGTGATGTAAAGTAGGAGAGCAAATATATTCGTTTTCACATGCAGCATGCTTACTCAATCCGTAAGGCTTTCTTTTAGGCTTCCTGGCTAGTAAGCGTTTGGAAATTTGTCTGGCTTGGTTGTTCTCAAATTCTTGTGTGGTGGTTGTGGAGAGCTGTCAGATCGCAAGATTACAACCAACTATCCTCAGTTGCTGTCTGCAAAATTGTAATCAACGAAACTGAAAGCATTCTCCCATTTCCACAAATTGCAGTCGCAGGCTGGGAGTGAGGTTTGAACTCGGATCCTGTAGTGTCAACTTCTACCATGGGAGCTAAAGGACTGTCTACATCTCTTACTGGGAGCAGTAGTACACACAGGGATGGGCGGTAAGGCTGGTCAGCATGGGCACCGAGTAGATGAGATTGTTCAGCATGGAAAAAAGAGGATTAAACGGGATCTGGCAGAAGCCTGTGAAGTCATCTATCATGTGGAAAAACTGAACTTGTAAGAACTGTGGGGCATGTAATGAAATGGTTAGAGAGTAGGTGTAAGTAGGCAGAAGTGCTTTTTTTGTGTGTGCTTTTCCACTATATTTTTAGAACGTGCTATGAATGGGCGTAATTGACTTCAAAAAGGGACAGGATGCGTTCACAGAAGATGGGTCTGCTGCGGGTACTGAGAGCTGTAGTCCAGCTCCAGCATCTGGCTGGGGAAGTCCCCAGATCCCTGATTGCTGGAAGCAGAGGCACACCAGGGGAAAAGCCCCTCCTGGCACACGCTCTTCTGCACTCTTTCCTAAGCTGCCAGCAGAGGTGAGTCTAAAGGGCTCCGTGATGGAGCCTGTGACAGTAATCTCCAGCTGATCTAAGCCAGGGCAGTGGTCAGGAGCCTGCGTGCCATGGGGACACGATCAGTTAGGGGAAGAGGAGACTTTTCATCATCAATCAGAGGGCAGAGAGCTCTTCAGACACTTTCAGCAATGGTGCAGCTCTCACTCTAGAAAAAGCTGAGAACCCCCGGGTTTTGCAGCCCATTCAAACTGCATCCAGCTCTGCCCCGTAATTTTTAATTTCCATAGCACAGTTTCTTAAGAAGATCTGGAGGGCGGAGGATTAAAACAATTTACAGTTCACAGAAACTCAGCTTTGTTTTGCTCGGCTCATGGGAACAAAGTTCGCAGCGCTATTTTTATGGTACCACCTTGCTTTTATACTCTACGCTTTGTTAAACATGATAATGAGTTCAGTGCTGTATAGAGCATTCAGTGCTGTGCAGAAAAATAAAAGTATTTCCTGCCCACACTTCAAAAGAGCTGGTGTGGTGGTAAAGGCTCTTTCAAGCTAAGGGCTGCTAGCCTAAACAGTGCGTATTCTGGCTTAGTCTGTCAAAAAGCTCTGTATTGTAAATGTAAATTTGTCTTTGTGAGAATGACAAGCTCCTGTTCAAAGCAAAACATTATATGAAGCAGTTCACTGAGGCAGTATGTTTTACTATATTCCCCCTCTGGAACAGAGAGGAGTTCTGTATTACATTAATCAGCTTCTAAGCCCTGAAGGTCACAATTATCTGGCCACTATTTTTCAGTATTAGTGATTTTAGTACACGATTAACTTTCATGTGTGCATCATTAAGATGAGGAATTGTTTTTGAAGTTTCAAATAGAGCAGCAGGTCTTAGCTGTAGTATTTGCCATACTTGCTCAGCCACTGTTAAAAGGGATGATTTATAGAAAATCCAGCTGTGAGTTTTCGTTTCTTCAAGAGCAGGAGGCGGGACTAGAAACCAACCTAAAACCAAGCAGAGCATTGATCAGAGTAGAAATGATGTAGAGCACAGCTCCACAGACAACAACTAAGCATCGTGGAAGTATTAGCTGGCAGAGATAAGGAGGCGGAAGCAGCGCTCAGTGACAGAGGAGCCATCTGTCAGAAACTGAGAATCAGATTGCAAGAAACCAGAAAATGAAGTACAGAAGAAAGTGATTTTGGTTCAAAGGTACAGTGAAGCCTAAGGATATCTATCTGTTGACAGTAAGTTTCTGTACTGTAGCACGGATGTTTGATACAGCAGCTAGCAGTGTTTGGAAGGGCTTTTCAGCTTTGAAAACAGACCGAAGTGTCTCCTTTATAAAATAGCTTTTACTTAAAGGTTTTATTTATTTTTAAGATGTAAATAAGCTTATATGTTTGAGGTGTCTTGTTTAAAAACTTGTAAACAAACTTTAAAACTGCTTTGTCCATCACTCGAGAGGCTGGTTTTATTTAATAAGGTCATCTCCTGCTGAGGATAAGATTTGTTCGTAACCTTTCTGAAAATTTTCTTAGGAGAAAAGACTGCTTTGGCCCCAGTTGTGAGGTGAAAAAGGGTAGGCAAGCATATTTTTTCTGGAAAGGGGAAAGGAGTTCCCACCCAAATAGATCTAAACTAACTGGAACTACAGCGTATAAACACCCCGGGGCTAAGTTCTACCCTCGCTTACACTGATGTAAGTCAGGTTTAAGTCTACTGCAGTTAATAAAATTACTCCTGATTTAATTAAGGATAGAATTTAGTTGCACATTTCTTAATAATGAAAAAGCCCCATGGTTCTTTCCAAAGTGCATTTTGTGTTAACAGATTATTAAGGACTCGCTTTATAATACTTATAAATGAATAGTGAACTCACGTTGTGATGCATCTTTTGTCATGTATCTGTATTATCCTTCACTGAAACGAGCACTAAGACAGCACGAGAGATTGTAAGCAATCCTATTATTTCTCGTTAGCAAGTTCCCCGATAAGGTTTCGTACTCCTTTCAGTTCAGTGGCTTGCATTTGGGGTGATATGCTTTAATCCCAAAAGGTTTGTGAGGCTCCAGTTGGCAGTGATAAGATGATACGAGCTATAGCAGATAAGTGTGAACGTCCCGTACGAGACCCCAGGCTGTGTTATTAGCACCGAGGCAGCCCTGTTACAGATTGTACAGAAAAATGACTCCTGTGGCAGTGCTTTTCATGTACTAGTTGCTCCGTGCTAGAAGCAGAAGCATTGGCTGTTGACTGTAAAAAAAAAAAAAAGGAAAAAAAAAAAAAAAAAGCCCGCTCACTATTATGGCCCAATATGGATGACAAAACACTGTAGCATGTGTGGGAAAATGGCTGCAGTCCAATGTCTGGAACCGTTTATCTTCTGGTAGAGTCTGGAAGATGACTGTTTTATGTATTTTACAGAAATCCCTGCTGATTGATTTCATTTACTTAGGGGGAGGGGGCATGGTGACTGATGGTGGGGACAACTGGAAAAAAAAGAAAAAGAGGAAAAAAAAAAAAAAGTGGATTCTTTACATTATCCTGACATCCTGTTCTGGTTGGGGTTGTTGGCACCTTTAAAGGAGACCGGACCATCGTGGACAGCCCGATACATCGTGCTGCTGCTTTTCCTACTGCACGGTTAGGTTTTTGCTTCTCGTTTCTAGGTCTCAGTGAGCTGAAAGTTGCAGGCTCTGCTTACCACCCCCTCCACTGGCACTGCTCTCTTCCTGGCAGCGTCGGGTAAATCTTGGAAATTATTTGCAAAAGGGGAGCGGGCAGAAATTGATACAGGTCTCCGCAGGCTGTCAGAAGCCTGGCTGACAGGGGGCATTGTTATTGAAGAGGGAGGAAGGAATTTGTGACAAAAACCGAGATTTCCTGTCAGTGGGGAGAAGTCTGTTTTCAGCGCGCAGGGCGTGCTGAAATAGCTCATCCCACTTTGGCACGTGACTTGCGTACGCTAGGATGATGCTACAGCTTTCTTCTGACGTTCACTGCTAAAATAGCCACTGTTTCTGTGTTTGTCTGTTTGGCTTGTTGTTTAATAAGGAACAAAACCGGGATACGCTGTACCTCTGTGTCTTTCCTCTACCCTACTGAAATTTTTGTGTGCTCTGCCTGCCAAGGTGTTTGCCTTCAAATCAATTAATCTCACATCATGGCATGACAGTCACCGTGCCTGTTATACGCCAGGCATATCTGCAGTGATTTCCTTTCATGCTGCAGGGGATCGGTGCCAACGTTTTCATATGAAACAGGAACGAGAGGTTGACACTTGGTGGTCAATACGCTGCTACTGGGTTTGAGGCTTTCCAAAAATGGGGAGAAAATGGATTTTTCAATTGGCAATATTACCTCATATTACACCCAGCAATCTCTTCATGCGGCCTTTTACTCCTGGCTACAATGCCACATCCAATGCAGGGTCACATAGCACAGTTGGAGAAAGGGAGAAATACTGTGTCCATCCCATCGCATCCAGTTTCCCATACATACCACTTGGTACGATCAAGACATTCTTCACTGACAGAATGGGAAAGAAAGAAAGAAGAATTTCCTATTTCACTCCAGCAGCCAAGGAAGCTTCACATATTTATCAAATATTTGTTTCGGATCGACGGGAAACATTAAGGGCTGTGCATAAACAGTATCCCAGCAATAAACCCAGCATCACCTCCCACCTGAGCAGTGTCCTGTGCTGTTGTCCTGCAACATTTTTCAGCCTGCTGAGTTACTTTGGTTTCATTGGTCTTGATGTGTGCTGATTTTCTGTGTCTTTTTGTGGAGGATACGCTTATCTCAGACTTCTCTTCATTGCTCGTGTGCTGACCTGTGATGTGCACGTTTACAGGAACTTAGATTAATCCTAACCCTTTCAACTTCGTTAATTTGGTTTTCTTCTTACAGAACAACTTTTCATTAGGAGCCTCTCAGAGGGCTAACCATTTTTTGTCTCGATTAAATAAGTTTGAGTCCTTCCTGGTTTTGGTATATCTGATCAGGGGCAGTTGTTGAGTGGTTGATACCATAGTATTCAAGTGAAGCTACCAGTTCTTTTCCTTTCTGTATGCCACTGGGATGTCATACGGCACAGAGCAAATCTAGTGCTCCTGTGACTTCTTCAGATACGCCGTTATCGTGGGGTCCTTGCGAGGGACTACGTTCTTCACTGAGAGGTCTCTTCATGAGGTAGTGCTAGTAAACAGATCCGATGTAAGCGTGTGGTATGTTGTTATTAAAACTCCCTTAAATATTCCTTCTCTCCCTAAGCTCATTAACTAGAATGCTCCACTTTATCAGATTGTTTCCTGTTCTAGTGAAGCTGCATCTGACATGTACTTGTGTCTCACTTTCATCTCGCATTTGGCAGATGGGAAAGAAAGGGGTCTAAGCCTGTGCAAACTTGTTTTTTCATCCACTGGGACTGCATTCTCCAGGTAATTCGGAGCAGGTTTGGGACGGCCAGCCCTTGCGCCTTCTTCTTCTGCAAGGGTTTGTGGAGCTTTAAGTCACAACCTGTGCTCGAGCCTCGGCCACTTCTGCTGCTGCCCTACAGTCCCCACATGTCAATTAGCTTTTTAAGCCTCTTCCTTGCCTAAAAATCCCTCATGTGGCCACTGCAAACGTGCCTTCCTCAGTGGACTACTTAGAGGAGAAATATCTTGGAACGTATTTTTATAGACTTTGCATGTTACCCCATTTTTGGATAAATTTTGTCCTTTTTTGCATTGTAGTATAGTATATGACAAGCATAGGCCAGGTGGTAGAACTACAGCTGATTCTTGTTTTCTTATCAGACGAAGCCAAGATACTGTTAAAAACAGAAGATCAGATTGAAATAAAAGGGAGCTGTAGGCTGTGAAACATTACAATATCCCTCATCGAATGTCTTTGCAGGACATATGGCAACAGCAAAGCTGTTATGTGCTAAATGGGTTTGGAGTGGAGGCCAGCTGAACGCGATGCATAAATGATTTACTTATTCATTTATAACCCTAACCTAGAATCATGAATTTTTGCTGTCCCATAAAAAGGATGACTTTATGTGACCCTTTAAAGCCTTCAGCTTTAAGTGGCATTAAGTTGATGGCTACTTGTTTTGTACCTTCAGTGAAAAATTATGCATAAATCACGTAGGATTTGCTTGTAATGTACTCATAATCCTCACAAGCAAAACTCCCACCCAAATCTAGTGATCGAGCATGGTTTCTTGAACTCAGCAGAAAGGTCACCTCATAAAAACCATGTCGGCATAATAGTCAGGCCACCCAGACAATTTTTTTTGGCTAGGACATTACTTTAATTAAGTGATTGTAAAGTTAAAATAATAATAGGATTCTGATTTAATCAGATAAAAGCCAGGGGAGCTACATTAAACTCAGTTTCCATCCACTGAACACATCCAGACGAGCTAAGATCACTCGCTGTTTGAAGAACATTTTTGCACAGAGGGGCAGAGAGGGATGGGCCCATCCCGTCCTAAAATGTTCTGGGGTTTGTGTGTTTAAATCGAACCCTTAGAGTCGTTTTGTTCCTTAATTACCTCTGTTCTGTTGATTTATGGATGCTTTTGAGGCAAGTAGGCTCAGTAATACATGATCACACGTGTCACGTAAAAGCTTCTGTTGAACCCGTGGACATTGTGCACAAAAGGAAAGGATTGACTGAGGGGACTTCTGTGGGAATGGTCTCCCTCTTAAAGGTAAAAACAGCAGTAGCTGCCATTTAAAGCTGGAATTAAGGTACTTAATCGCAAATGAAATTGAAGGCCGTGTGAAATCAATGGCTAGGGCTGCCTCCGTTCTCGAAATCTGCCCATGCAGCCAACAATTTGGGCAGAAGGTGTGTGGGAACCTGTGGTCCTGCGGCAGGGGTTGGAGGCTGGAACATCTTCAGAGAGCAGTGCTGGGAGGAGCGAGGGCTGAACGTACTGCTCGAACAGAAATGGCCCTTCCAGGGGCCACTTCCTTCACTTGGTTTTGAGGAGATTTTGGAGGTTCTACCTCAGCTTGCAGGTGGGGGGTGAACATCCCATGCCCTGCATGGCCACTTTCAGACCTTGCTAGAGCTTCTTGGGGTGCCTCAGTCCCCCTGGCAGACACCGTCCACATGGCACACCTCCAGCTGCCCTCTACCGCTGAGGACCCACCTCCAAAAACTACCCCTGCTTCTTTTCTTCAGCACAGCTAAGTGCTGTTCCTTCCCTCTGTGCCTCGTCTGTCTCTCCTGTGTCCCAGCAGGGACACACAGAGCAGGAAATGGGCCACTTCTTATTGGAGACAAAGGTTATAGCAAATTTTCCGGGAGATGCTTGTTTGTAACAGAGGTACATCCTTTCACCAGTGGCTAATGACTTCTTTTGGCAGCTCTGTCATCCTGATTTAGTTTTTAGGAGTATGCACCCAGATGACCAGGAGCGAATGCGATATATACAAGCACAGCAATGTGTACCTCTCTTGTGCTTCTGAGGCACTGAATTCAAAATATAGATGTATGTTCATATTTAGTGCTTAGCGCATTAAATCTCTGTAGGCCTGTAGAAACATGTCTAATTTATACATCCAAATTAATAGAAGAGGTAATCACACATAATAGTCAGTCTTTTCATCACTTAACTCAATGAGGAATGAAGACACTGTTTTGTTTGGACTGTAATTGCTTATACATACCTGAAAATACCATCCCATATTCTCAGTTCTTTGTAAAAACACCACAAGTTTGTCGTTAGAAGAGCATTTCAGGCAACTGCATAATGAGTTAACTTCACTTTTCAACTAAACTGAAAATTAGGAGCCTGACCCAGATCTCACTGGGATATCTCTACTGGAGTTTTTCATTGAACTTAGATGCTGAACAAGCTAAACTAGTTCATTTAAAAATCTGTTTGAAAATTATCGTTCAGAAAATGGAGTCTTGAAAGCTCAGTGCTGATAATGAGCATTCTGGCAGACCTTTAAGGCAGCAGTCAAATGCCCTCACGGTTTATATTATTTATTTATATTGCACATATATTGCCCACCTGAGCTTCCCGACTGAGTTCAGTAGACAGCTCTAGCTCTGTCTTAATTCCTCAGCCCTGGTTGCAATGGCATCCAAGTGAGGAAAATATCTGCCAGCTCCAGGTGGCTGAGTACACAGATGGGTGAAACATGAGCAGTGGTTTAGAGAGCCACAAGGTCATACCCTAAGAGTAATGGGTATTGTCAATGGTTTTTGCAAAAAGGGACAAAGAGTTGCAAACCTTGCCGGGAAACCTGGACTTTATTTAGCTACCGTTGAAGAAGCAGCCTGTACCAGAGCCTACATTTGTACCATTTGTACTGAGAGGCTCTGGTAGGGAGGTTTTAAATAATTTCCTGAACAGTTCACATAAAATAGAAAATTAGAGATTAGAAGGGGCTGGATGGCATCACCTGTAGTCAGCCTCCATATCATCTTTCTCTGTGATTCAGTTCTACAGTGGGATTATAATAGCTGTTGAATAAGGCAGTAGAATTGAGCCTTCAGGTTAAACATAGGCTGAATAAGAATTACAAGTACTGTGTAAATAAATTCCCTCTTATTTACAGTCTTGGTACTAAGAATTTGTCCTTTGAGGTCTGCATAATAAAATACAAGTAGGATCTACAAATTCTAGCATTTTAGTATTAACTATGCTCAGGACTGCTATTCTAATGCATCGGTGGAGTTCCCCTTCCAGTTTTTACTGTTTTAAGTCACTTTAATAGAGAGAATTAATTTTCATTGAAAGCAATTTTTCCCAACATTTTCTTGTTTCCAGTAAGAAAAGAACAAGAACAAAGGCTACCAAACAAAATACAACTTGTCTAAAATCTCATAAAAGCTCTTACACAAGAATCTATCAAGCCTGGGAAAATATGTGTTCTTTTGTAAAAACATATTTTTCCTTGAAGTCACTGCTAGATTGCAAAAGTTCACATAACATATTGGTATGTGTATGTGTTTATGTAAGACGGACCTCTGTATTTCACTTTCTGATGTCAGTGTTGCCTTGGCAACTGTATTTTATTGATTAATAGAATATATATAATTTGTTTCTGAGCTGCATCATCTTATAAATTCATTTTTCTTTTGGAGAGGCAGTTTCATTTTCTTGTTCCCTGAGTAAAATTATTTTTCTGATATGAGAAATATTCTTTTGATCTTTCTGGAGGTGTTTCTGTGGCTGTACACAAAACCCAACAAAGTTTGACAAATATATACTTATAAAGAAAGTTGTTAAATTACATATTATACACTGATACGTGTATTTCTTAGTAAAGTGCTTTTGCCATATCTTTTAATCTAATATTTTATCTGTAGCTTCACTGGTGAAGCAATTGGAGACTCTGTCCATACAGTTCTGGTTATTAGATGCTATGTGGTGTTTTTCATCCAGAGATTTCAAATTCTAATTAGTAATACTTCACAGAATCTCTTTGAACTAAATATTATTCTGGAATTTATTTTACATCTAGATAAGCTGAGATATGGAAAGTTTGAAACTTAGCCTCAAATCAGAGTAAATTTGAAACGGTACTGAGAGTAACTCCTGAAACTCAAGAAACTTTTAATCCTGTAATCCATTTTAGGTTTGTCAGCTTTAATAGTTAGTTCCCGATTTATTTCTGTAGCATTTCAAGAACCCGTTGTCCCATCACGAGTCCTACTGCTGTGATTGCTGGACATATTTACGAGAAGTTGTGGTTCTGACCTGCCGACCTTCCATCTTCGTGCAAATGGGGTCACGGGTGAATGCTACGAGCAGTAGGGGAGAGGGTAGGAAAGGAGGGATACCGCGTTCAAGTTCAGATGGTGCCACTGGCTGATCGCATGTACAGTTCGAGACATCCGCATGGTTAGATTTATCAAATATCCTCCTATGTTTGGTTTTATCTTTTTCCCCCCTTGTTTATTTGTTTCATGGGTTGTAAGTATTGCAGCAGCCAAGAGCAGCCAGAGTTTGCAGCTTCCCAGATCAGATCAAGCACGGGAGCAGTAAGAAGAAAACTGGAAAGGCTGAGAAAAAGGAGGAGGAGTACAAGTAATGGATGGGAAAGTAATGGAAGTTCAGCCAGATGTTGATGTAAAAGCTGTCTTTTATACAGAGCTGAAAGCGCAGCCATCCCTACAGCCCTAATATTAACAATTTACAAATTATAACAGTGACTGTATTTGTATGTCATACAGAGTGTAAATTATGGGAATGGGTTGTCAACACACATAGGAAAACAAGTCTGAAAATCTCTAGCACTTTCTTTAAATATAATAGTTTCTGACAATTAAATATCCCATTGGTTGCTATCTAAATATTTATCTTCAGTTAAATTACAAGAAGTCCGCAGTCAGAGAAAACCCACGCTCTTCTGTTCTCTGTCTTAAAGATTAAATTATGTTCTACCTTTGAAAAAACACTTGGTTTCTGGTTTTATTCTGCTTTATTTTTGTGGATAACTTGGAAAAAAAAAAGAAAAAGAGTTTGCCATTGATGGCAAGCAGGGACAAAGGCACTGTTACTAGATTGTGGTTTTGAAGGCTGTTTACCATGCTAAGTCAGAGACCGTAATGTGAAATCATGTTTTTAATCTTTCAGATTAAAACATTCAACAACAGGCCTTCCTAGCAACAAGGCTCCACCTAACACAGAGCCTCATTTTCTTGCAAGCATCCTGCAGTTTTACATGGATTTTCTGGGCCAGTCTTTGGCAGCAGCAACACTAATTTATTCCAGATGAAAGTCAGGCCCACTATAATTAGCAATACCATGGTATTTGTCTGAAAAATCAAGAAACATTGGCATTTGCTAGAGATGCAACGTGTCTTGTGGAAAACCCTTTTAATTCAAGCTTCTAGGTACCTGGGTCTAAACAGATGATCCAGTCCATTTGGCATAGCTGCTTCGTTAGTCTGAGGAGAGAGGCGTTTGCTTGCAGAGAACTTGAAGACCCATTCCCCCTCTCCATCCATCCACCCACTGGAGGGTGATTCAGTCTGCCTCAGTTAAGTAAATACCTCTTCCATTGGGAATATACAGGAACAATAGGAAATAAATGCTGGCACCTCTGTGCAGTTGGGATCCATTTACTCATTTGAAGATGGTTGTGACTTATCTTCCTCTTGCATAATAACCCGAGAATTGGAGCACTCACCACAGAGGGAGGAGATCCTGGGCTCTACTTTGAGTGGGGTGAGCTCGCATCTTCCTCTCTTAACTCAGAGGACCTAAACTCCTGCCTTCGTAGGATGACCATCCGTAAGTCTTCATGCTTTTGTTTCTTATCCTCTCCTTTTCTGTCTGTCTGTGAAGATTGTAAACTCTGTAAGGCACCACCATGTTCGTCATTGAATGCTGAGCAGCACTGACTTCTAGAAGGTTTAGATTTCATCTGAGGTTTGTAATAAAGCAGTGATAGTAACAAGTGTGTGTATTTCTCCCTTCACACCACAAGCAAAAAAAAAAAATAGAGAGAGTAAAAGCCTTGTTCTGGTAGCTGCATTTCTTGTTTTTGACTGGTATTGGTAGAAGATGTGCTTTATACAGCCTTTGGTTGTGACACAGTTTGTGGAACAGAGGGTGAGTCTCCAGTGATGCTGGTCTTGATGTGTTTTTAGGGAACATATGGCTGCTTGTTAGTTTTCTATGGGCATGACTATGTGCTCATTTTTGTTTGTCTCCTCTAGAGTCGCTTGTGCCTTAGTTTAACAGACCTGTAGCACTGGGAAATATTGTGATTCAGGGTCCCTTCTTATAACTGACTGTCTTAGGAACTTTCTTGGACCTAGGCAAGCACACAGCTCAGGGCAGAGGGAGACTGCGGAGCTCCTACTCGGTATAACAGCCCCTTGGCACCTTCTTCTCTTTGCATTTCTAAAGAAGGACAGGGTGGGAGGGATGGGGCAGTGAGGACAATGTGCTGCATTATGCAGTCACTCCTGCAGCACTGGCGAAGAATGCAGCAGTGATGTGTTCCCTGAGTGAGTCACTCTGGAGCTGCCAGAAGTTGTAGGAACCCATTGCCCAGTGATGAGTAGTGGTTGACCTTTATTCCCACCATAGAGAACATTGTAAAACTGAGCTAAATGAATTGCCTTCTGAGCATTGGCATCAATGCAGCCTGGTTTCCTATGGAACTGAATTCCTTCCCCCCAGCTCGCTGAATCCAGAGTCCTTGCTGTAATGCAAGCAGAAATTAAAAGCGTGATGTGGAAATTAGTAGGGGAAGCTATATGATTTGCGGCATGGAGACAGAAAAGGAACACATTTTTAGGTTTACCTTAAAATCTTTTAAGTTATTATAGTGAAAAATTGTTGAGAAAATCATCATAAGGAAAATACGGGGCCCACCCTGCCAATTCAACCCTAATGTGTTTCACCCCAGCAGATGGATAGCCAGTGACGAATTTGGTCTGAGCTTATCAGGCATAGTAAATTACTGTACAGCTTACAGGCAGCTAAAGTTATATTAGTACATTGTTCCTATAAAGTGATGGTTATTTTGATAATCTGCTTTGACATCTTTAAAGGTATTATTAACTCTAACTACCTTCTATTAAACGATATTTTAAAAAGAAATGAATTTCCATTTAACAACTCAAACTACACTAAAATGTATATACTGTCAAAGAGAGTTTTAGAAGTACACGAATGCTGTGTTGAGCTTTCCTTCTCCTTCTGCATCTCCCCATCCCCCGTGATAAAAATATCATGGCTCACATATGGGATATTCTTCACATCATTTAAAAAAAAAAATATTAACGCTGAATGAGAAAGAGTTTTTCCATTGGTTTGGAGTTGGTCTTCAACTATGCAGGAGCAATTCAGACACTGACAGTATAAGAAAGGCATCCAGAGATGCTGCTGGCCACTCTTGAAAACTAATTTTTTTCTTGAAAGTGAGATTGACACAGATTGTTCAGTGCAAGTCACAGAAATCATATATATTGGCGTGCCTAAAATGTTTAGCATATGGAACCCACCAAAGCATTTGTAATTTAGGATTTACCCTTTGCTTTCAGATCTCTGGCAACTTCTTCCTAAAGCTGTTTTAGTATTTTTTATCTGAGTCTGCATAACCATTTCTCTGTTTCATCCTGTGGTGATCCATCATAATACACTTTGATAGATTTTCAGAGTGTCCATTTGGCTTAGGATCCACTGGCTGGCACCACTTCTGAAAACAGGAGCTAGGAGAGTAGCAGCTAAAGACCGGCTTCAACCTGGCGAGCTGTTTCCCCAGTTCCCCCAGTGCTCGGTGTACTTCAGGAAAAAAAATCTCTACTTGAAAAGGTTAACACAAGATCTCAGCGAGAGCGTACTCTGCTACTTGCACAGCAGGACGTGTAGTTCCTGCATGAAAACAGTAATAAAAATATACTCGTTATTTATCAAATAAGACTTTTACTGTGTTTTCATACCGTTGGATATCGCTGCAGAATCTGTCTGGGGTAGAAGGGCTGTCCTCCAAGAGAAAAGGCAAAGCAGTCTCAGGCTGTCTGTAGTATCCTCATCTCGCAGGATGCCCTCAGGGAGCAGAGTGCTCCGAAAGACATCGTAACCTGAAGGCCGAGCATTAATCTGAAAGCCCTTCAGTGCTCCTGTCCTGTGCTGGCAGCAAAATAGCCCTTCTGAATAAAGGAGCAGAGAATTAGAGAAGCAATGCCAAGGGTATTCCTTAAGAAACTCGATAGAAGTTAAACTCTGCTTTTGAAAATGTAACCTCTCCAGGCATGGATAGGGATGTGCGAGGTGGCCAAGAGGCAGAACGGTCACCCGTAAAGAAATATGGGTGAGTGGGGACTTTAACAGCTAAAGCACTGTATGAAGACATGTCATGAGGACACAAAGTTAGGAGAAAGTCCCTTGTAACCTAAAGACAGAAGGCTTTTAAAAGGGATGGCATGAACCAGAAAGTACCTCGAATCAAAGTGTCTTCAGATTAGGCGTATTCAGTATGAGTCCGGATTTGAATACTTCTGATGTCTCTTCCCCTTAGACCTCTTGTCTTTGTAAAGGGCTAATCTAGAATTCTTTCAGAGCACCTTTTGTATTTGATTGCAGGTGTACTTTTTCCTATTTGACTCAAAGTATCGTCTTTAGGCAGTGATTAAAGGGAGGAAGAACCTTTGTGGTCTCAAAGTGGCACATTCTAATTGCAGATGAATTATTTACTGTCCCTACATAAGAATTGTAGTTCGAATGTCCAAAATGGAGAATGGATGATATAATTGTAATATTATTGTAGTGGGCCCCTGTAAGCTTTCCTAGTGTAGATGGTCAAATTCACTGTCTGAGAAAAGAGTGGCAGTGAGAGGAAGCAGCAGGGATATTAGAGAAGTAATTCTCAGAAGTAAGAAGTCTGGAGAATACTTTTTAGAAAGAGACTCTGTCTATGCTTAGTATATAGGATTTTAAGAAAAACATGAAGATTGTAACTAAAATTTCTTCTAAATGTTCCCTGCCACACTTTATATTAAAGAAATCGTCCATGAGAAGTCCCTGTGAAAGCACGCACCTCTGATGTGCACAGCAGTGGCCTGCATATGTTGTAGTTTGGAGTCAAGATGCCCAGTACTGTGTACTTTTAATTATTGGCAGCCATTACAGGTATTTCCAGTAGAATATGATTTTTGTTGGGGATGGTAGCAGCCAAACTGTATATGGAAATATTGACGAAATAAATTCCTAGGTAAATCCAAGGTAAAAAAACAGTAACAACAACAACAAAACCAGTAAAGCTATGCATTATATTTCAGCTAAGGATAATCCTCCACCTAAACATTCCTCAGGACCTATTTGCGGTGCCATCCCTTCTCATTTTTTCAGCACCTGAAAGCCAGATTTGCCTTCAGGGTATAGGATTATTGTGGCAAAGATGAGCTGGCACTACTGGTCTCACCGCTGACTGCTGTGCTTTCAGCAGCTCCTTTAGCATGCAGCTGTTGAAGACCACTTTGGAAGGGTCTTTGTGCTTACTACAGATACTAATGTACTGGTCTCTTCTAAAGTGATGGAGAAGAATATTTTGCCCTTTTCATTTCAAGGCATCATAAAGTCCTGGAGACTTTTGAGGCCAATTGCCAGATGTGATTAAAAATTAATGGAGCAGAGCAATTGTGCTTGATCCCCCTGACAGACACGTGAATAACAGCTTTTCCTGAGACTACCTTTTTAAACAGTTCCTTTTGCGTCTGTGTTTCTCTCCTTGCTGACCGAAATGACAAATTCTTTATCATAAAAAATGGAAAACAGCGTTAGTGGACATTTGGGGATTTTTTTTAATGCAGTTTCCTGCAAAATCTAGTTGGATTCTGTTCATTGCACAAAGGGTGAACTAGTGAGCCAGACTGTAAACTAGAGCATGAAACTAAGTCAACAGGCATTAAGTGAGGAAGCAGATGCAACTCAGTTTAGCAGTACAGAAGTTGCCTTCAGTAACGTGCACACTCAACATGTGTGAAATGATGCCTGCTGTATTGCTTCAAAGCCTGTCTGCTTTGGAAAAGAGAAAAAAAATAAAGTTGTATTTTTGTCTGCTATTACCAAAGCCTTGAAATTCAGACTGGAGATATTTTAGAGGAAAGGAAATAGGAAAAAAAGGAGGAGGTGATGAGGCATGCGATCTCTGCATTGATGCTTTGGAAGATTGTGGGGAGTGCTACTGTTGAGGCTCTTAGGTTGAAAAAAAAAATTAATATGACAGCAAAGTAATACTAATTAATGCTTCTTTACAATTCTACATATGCTGAGACACCAGCTAACTGGTGAGAGACTCAGTTATACACAGAGAAGATTCAGTTCTTTAAATCTTGTCTATCTTTTTGAACAGCTAGATATAAGCAAGCATACATTTAACTGAGCATTTCTCTGCAGAAGCAGAGAAGAACAGTTGCCATTACCCGTGAACTATTCATAAGACTTTGCACGCAAAAGTTTTTACGGCTAAATTCTGCTATTTTCACTCACACTAAATAGCTACTCACTCTTCGGGTTACTAGTAGTGAAAGTGTCTGGTGTCTGCAAAAAAAGCTCACTGTGAAATACTGGTTTTGAAGAGGTCTTTACCACTAATTTGGTGATTTTCCTTATTTGAAAGAATATATTCCTGACTCTTCAGACACACATTGTGTTCGTTGTGTCTGTACAGGATAACCAGGGGCTATTTAGAAGGGCAGGATTTGCTTGACACAAATATGGTTCATTTATTTTTTTAACAGTAGACTTTTACGATGATAATCACATCATCATGACATAAGTACTCGTAGCTACTCACAGTCACTGTAGCTGCGCAGTTCTCCCAACAGGAAGCTGTTAAATAAACAATGGTATTTGAGAAATTGGCATTTTTCTCTCGTGTGTTTCACCACAAGTATATTCTTAGCTTTTCATTCACGGGTATTTTTCCCGTCCTCCAGTCGTCTCGTCTACCTTCAGAAACTCACAGGTGTGCAGACCTCTCATCCAAACATATTTGGGGTTGTTTGGAGAATACTGCTCTTCAGCATCCAGCAGAAGCAGGGGTTAACTAACCTGGAGGTTGCCAGCCAGCAACCCTCACCAACCGTGGAAAGCAGCAGTCTATAAAATGTCACCATTTCTCCAAACAGGGATGTAAATGATGTTAATGTGCCAGCTCGGGAGGAATATAAAGATAATGTTTGTAGAAAAAGAAATGAGAAGTTTACTGAGTTTCTGCTGAATAGCTACAGATGTGGCAATCCAGAGGTAGTTAAACACAAGGGGTGGAAAAGTAAGCAATGCATTCCAGCTGCAGCAGCCGAACACTGCTTATGTTAAAGTCTCCATCAGAGGACAGAGCTGGAACTGTGTCATGAAAACATCTACTTCGGCATAGAGTAGTAAATTTGCCACCTAGCCAGTCTGACACCAAAGCAACCTGTTTGGTCAGGTGTATCTGAGAATATATATTTTTTGGAGTCGTCCTGAATCCCACATTCCTCTAAGGAAGAGTAAATATTAGTCCTACAGGTTTCGGCAGAGCGGATTAGATGAACTTTCACTCTCCACTTTGGCCTCATTTTCTGTGGTTAATTTCAAGTTCTTGGATGAAGTCTTCCCAAGATAAAAACGAGTATGGTCATTCGGAGGAGGAGAAAAGTCAAACTTTTTTTTTTTTTTTTTCAAACTGGTCATTTTACAGGATGTGGCTATCGTTATTATCAGTCCAAAGTACGTGAGTCAGACGGTGGTATTATCAAGTTATTCCTTACTGCGGGTTTGTGTAAGATCCACTGAAGGTAATGTGGCAGCTTTCACAGCCAGTGATGTACAACATTTTCCTAAACTCACTGATGAGAGCGAATGGAGAAATTAAATAAGACAGAGACTCACTGGAGTTTCCCCATCACTAACAGGCTAGGTGTGGGAACAAATACAATAAAATAACAGCTGGGGAGTCAGAAAGAGGAGGAGTACTTATGAAAATAAAAGAGGAGAAGAGCCCAGCGGTCCTTAAGGAATTGTTTATTGTATTGGAAATCCAGGAGAGATCAAGGATGTGCTTTTTTTCAATCTTTTTTCTTATAACAACAGTATAGCGCATGCCTTATGGCACAATCCAGCAAAGCAAGTTTGCAAGCAAGAAAATGAACGTTAGGCATGCTTAGGTACAGTGATTACAATGCCACTTACAAATCTGTTGAAAATCCTGATTGGAAAAGCAATCTTACTTGAAACAGTACTAAAATTCACAGTTGCACCCTTTAGAGCAGAAATTGGAATTCATCTTTTCTTCCTCAGAAGAAAACTTTAGATGTATCTCTTGATTAGGATCTAGGCTACAGGAACAGACTGCTATAAAAATGTAGCATTAGTGGAATTTTCCAAGTCCAGAAATAATTTAGTGTCCAAATGCTTATTTTATCTGATTTATGGCTTCACAGCCTTATATAAGCCAGTAGTGCCAAATAAAATTTTCTTTACTGTGATATGTATGCAGTTTTTCCTCAGGTATTTGGAGTGATGTCTAACACACAAATTAAATGAAAGGTTTATTCTAGAAATATTCAGCAATATTTATATTTTTGTAGTATAACATTATTTTTTACAGTATCAGTGCCTAATCATATGCATCATATGCTTCACAAAATCAAGCACCCAAATACTTCCGAAAACTGTATAGTCACACATAATTGCTTTTTTCTTCCTTAATACCATTGTAAAAGTACTCTTCTCTATTCCAATAATTTAACAATTTCATTGAATGAGCATCTCTCAGGAAACCAGTCAAAAAGAAGAATAACAGGGAATTTGCCATCAGGTTCCTCATAGATGTGTGTGTTGTCAACACCTGTGTAGGGACGTATAATTGAAATAAGTTTGCATAAATTCCCTGTAGTAATAGTGCATTGGTTGCTGCCAGTGAATGTTAGGGCACTTAAATAAACCACAAATAGCATACGCATGTTTAAGCATTGATCATTTAATGCAGACATTGTCACAAGAATTAAATACATCATGATGTCCTTTTGTTCTTTCTTTTTACTTGGTATAATATACTGTTGCAGTCCAAATCTCTTCAGTCTCTTTAATAAGGAAAGATTTCTTCTCTTAATTTGGACAGCTGCATAATTGGGGTGCTAAATCATCCTCAAGGATGTAATCTAAATGATCCTGCTATGTAGCAATTTTCTGTTTTCCCTGATTACTTTAGAGCAGAAGGAACAGTTTTAGGCAATTGCAGTCTGAGGTATTGCCTTAAAAATCAAGCACTGATCGTTACAATATCATAGTTTTGAAGCCAAAGATCTCCAGATCCCTTGTAAATAGACTAATTCAAAGTTCAAAATAGCTGTCATGGTAGGTAGGGCTATATCCCTTTTAATGTAGGAAAATCTGATGCACAGAGATAATTTAACTATTTGCCCAACTCACATCACAATCCAGCAGAAGAATCTGGAAAAAAAAAATGTCTGACTTCCACTCTAGACCATTAGTTGCATAAAATGCCCTAAAATCCATGTACCGATGTGCGTAGAAAGGTAACAGAGGTGGCTGTAGAGCTGAGCCATCATTCACGAGGTGCCCAACACAGAGGAGGGGTCCAAGAGCAAGACCCAAGGCTGGGATCCCAGCACATACTGCCCTTCCCTGCCTGCTGAACAGCTGTGGCCACCAGTATACCCATCGATCGAATCAGATTTCCTATTTTTATTCTGAAAAGAAGCAATTAGCAGGGCAGGACTCCAACCTGAAAACATATGCTAAGGTATCTTTACTCAGCAGGAGGGACTTCAGCTAATGTTAGCCCGTGGGGTTGCGCTGAGCTGCTAATGTACCTGCTCAGTGTCTGAGGAAGTTCCTGTAGGGACACGCTCGGCGAAAGAGCAACGTAGACTAAAAATGGTGCAAACAGTTCAATGGAAGTTCTCTCGAGCAGGGTACCACACGGGCACTGCAGCATCCTCTTGGAAACGGCCTGCGTGTGCTTACTGAGAGCATTCCTTCCTGCAAACAGACTACATGCTAATTTCTCTATACACCCTCAATTTCCACTGTATAATAGCATTAATGACCTTGACAGAAAGCATTTCCTGGGGATTAATAACCATTTGAGGTTTAATGACCTGAGGCTATGCCTCAGGCCATCAACTGCTCCAAGCTGCTCATTAAATCCTTAGGATACACTGTCTGCTTCAATCATTCCAGCTTAAGTATTTGCTCAGTGTCACCTAATAACAATATTCTCCCTAAGGTATTTCCTCTTTAGAGGCCCTAGTTTTGGAAATGTGTTTGTCCTTAAGTCTTTTGGGACAAGAACTCATCAATTTTTTAAGTGACTCTGTATTACAAGCCAAAGCATTTACTCAGGTTGTCACTGAGTTTCTGCTGTGATGAGCACAGTAAAAATGACCGAGACAGTTAAATTTATAAATTGCACCTGGAAACATGAAATATTTGTTTTAGCTGCTGGCAATCTCATAATCTAAATCCAGAGCCAGTAGCTTCCCCCACCCAATCCCAGCATTAGTGGTTCAGCCAGAGGTAATTTATCTGAGAGGTGATACAGGACAGTCTACCATTTCCTAGCAAACAGTGCCAGGCTCTGAAGGATACCCCAAACTCAGGTCTGTGTGGAAGGAACACAGTGCATTTGCTTGTTGGAGAAGAAATGCCACCGCTAGGCCAGTTTCTTACTGATGAAGTCATAAGTCAAAGGTGGTGCATTGTCTTCTGCTATGGTACGTATTTGTGAAGGGCGAACTTGTTTTTCTGCAGAAGATTTGTCATTTAGGGGAACATTCTTCCCACATCCAGATGGCATCGAGTACAATTGGATCTCAGTTACACCTACTGCCGTGGCGTTACATCGTGTTCCTTGTTTGTTTGTGTAACACCGCAGCGCCGCATGCCAAAGAGGCATGGCACAAACCAGGCGCTATTAAACCTTTCTTCCAAAAGTTTCTAAACTGAAAAAGAAGAAAAGCTCAGGGAAGAATGCGATCAATAACAGCTGTAGGAAAGTACAATAAAAGGAGCAAGGTGCAGGGCTGTACGTCTACAAATCAGTTATATTGTCCTCATATCAACCACAAGAGTCTTCTGGCGAGGCTCTGCCCGCATCGTGTTTGCACACTAGTGTCCGTTGTCCTCTGAGCAACCAGTTGGCTTGGTAAGCCAAAGGAGAGCCAGGAACAGTGTTCTTACAGCCCTGGAAATAGGAGATGCTACCTTTCTGAGAGGTCTGGGAAGCCCTGCCCTCAGCTTGGCATTAGCTTGGAGCTGTGCTGGCCCGGTGCTTTGAGCCAATGTCTTTGGCCAGAGACAGCGCACATTTTTAGGAAGAGAAAAAGATTTTTCTGGCATGTTCTGAACTTTAGAACTGCTTGGAGTTGTTTATAAGCTTAAAATACTTAGAGAAAACCTGAACACCAGGAATGTGTACTGTCAACTGTAGGGCAGATCTTGATAAGCGTTGCTTAATTCTGGTAAGTGAGGTATAGGTATATCCTATGTATACCCTATGGAAACCGGCAGGTGAATGGATGCATAAGATACAGATGGGGCGAACAACTCAAGTATTTACTTCCTTGCTTGTGTTTGAGATTAGTGGATTCTGAGGTCAATTAACTCTAATTCAATGACATGCTTTGTGTGGGAAAGACTTGCTATTTGTGGTAAACACTGAGCACCTACACAAGAATGTTCCTACATAAATCTCAAATCCCTTTACAAACACGGATACAGATCACTTACGCCATCACTGCAAATGGAGAAAATCAGGTGCAAATAGGAGAAATTGCTGACCTTAAGCCACATAGCATATTAGCAGCAGATGTCTCAAAGAATTTATTTCATCTCACTGGAAACGTGTCTAGTTTTATATGCCTGTTCCTCCCATATTCCCTGTATAGTCTCTAGAGAAGAAGGAGCATTTTCTAGGCACAAAGCAGTTTACCTCTTTTAGACATTAAGACAGAATGAATATTTTCATGGAAGCACGTCTTTCTCTCCATGGACTTTAGGATCATCTATGGTGAATAGTTCCAGTGCAGTTGCTTATAGGTGAGACCGTTCCTAGCCTTTATATCCAGAAATCCCTGTGTATGTAAATAATTGTTCTACATGATGACAAAATGGCTGCTGGGAAGACAGGCCAACAAGATATTCAAGCATATGCTTAAAGTTGAGCTTCTGATCCGTCCTACTGAATTGTGGTTTATAAAATCAGCCCCTGTGCTGAGACCCTTAACATCATGTGGAACAAGCAGGTCTGCTGCTGGCCCAGCCTTTGTGCTCGTTCTCCTGGCTGCTCTTGGCTTGAGACAAGCATCCGACATTGTTCTCACATAGATTTTAGGTGTAGGAATACACTTCTGGTTGGAATTTCCTTTCTAAAGTCTATTGAGAATTCAAATGAGAGCCAGATGAGTTTTTTCCTGTTCATTTAGAAGAAAAATGCAAAACATCATGAGAAACTTTAAAACTCCTCTAGCACTCCCTGAAAGTTCTCACCACATTTTCTGAAAAAGTTCTTTTCAAAGGAATTCAAACTTGCAGGTGATAAGCATTCGCTATGTTTTTCTACCCCTGTTTAGGAAGGGCCAGACTGGTAAACAACGAATGGAGAAAATGCTTTGAAATCAATGCATCTAGCTTTGTAGACTCAGTTCTGAGGCTACTTTTAGTAATTGCCTTTTGCTTGGAGTTGCAGAGAGATTAATGAAAACCCCGAAACTCTGTTCCCAAAAATAGAGTCAGCAAAGGAGCATCACAGCTAAAATTTTCACCTTTTGGCATCGTTGCCTTCCCTATACATTCTCTAGTGCAGGTAAAGCAGTGGGGTCCAGGCAGCTCTGTTTGGGTTATTGTTTGGTTTTAAAGGTGAAGCCCTACCAGAAAATAAGGAACTGTAATTTTCAGTTCTCCAGTGTGATTACTTAATAGTAAGTGAGCTTTGAAAGCATTACGGAGTTGTCACAGGCTACCATGGGTGCAGGATTTCTAGCTGCCATTACATAGTAAAGTGATACTGGAAAATACAGCCCATCTCCTACATCAAAGTACCTTTGTCATTTGTTCAGTTTTAACCAGTGGTTTCAGAGCAACAAGTGGGCTCTTAAGATGGTTATTAAAAATCGTTAACTTCCATTTTGCTGAGATTTCGTTGTCAGATTTGGGCTTCTCCTTTTGAAAACCAAGCCAGGTGTTTTTACAGTAAAATCTGTAGGAGACACCATCTTTTATAGGGAACTGCTTGCTTTCTGCTTCTGTTTCTGTCTGGAGAACAACTTATCTCATCATGCTTCTGGCATATCTGAGGCTAGACCCTGCCAAAATCTGAAAGTGAAATAAACCATCAAAATTGTCAGATTCTTGAAAGTGCAGACCAAGGTCAAGCCTAGAAAAAGGCTAGGCTTGGAAAATAAAATACTTATCCTTGAAAGTGTACACAACCCATTTTCTATCTTTGTTTTTTATCTGTATATCCCATTACTGTAGCACTGGACAGGCAAAAATGCCTCGTGTCCTGGCCACATACACTCATTCTCCTGACCTGGAGGGGATATAAAGCTAGAGCGGCCGCTGGATCCTGCTCTTCATGGGGCGCACCCGGAGATGGGAAGGGCTCATCCCAAGCCGATCCCGGAGGCGGCGCAGCCACTGGCGGGGAGCTTCCAGCTGGCACAGCTCCGGGTGGCCCTGTGCCCCCGGGGACAGCTCCCACCTTGCACTGGAGGTGACAGCTGAAGCAGGGAGGTGTCCTCACACGGTCCCTCTGGGGAAGGACGGCCACCATTGTTCAAGAATTCGTTTTCCCAAAGACCAAATGGAAATTTTGCCGGACGAATTGCACCTCAGTCCCCAAGATTTTGAATAGCAGCCATCTCTCATCTCTTCTTTAAACACTCAAAGGCACGTTGCCTTCCATCTCCTTAATCCATTGTAAATTTACTTCTAACAGCTACTGCCAAAATACAGTATGGCACTTGCACAGCACATGCTTCTTCGGCGGTGAGCACAAAGCGGCTTCTGTTCAGGGGGAATATGTTGCAAGCCCGTGAGTGACACACTGTGAGTGCTGAAGATTATGAAACATATTCTGAAACTGAGCAAGCCATAAACACTTCATTTTTCAGAAATAGCCACGTTATTTCTGTCATTCTGCTTGGCAAATGTACGTGCACAGAGCTTGGTGTATCCACGTAGCACACGTTGAACAAGAACCAAGTGTTAAAACGGCGATGTGCCAGCAACGCTGCAGTGTTCAGAGAAAATATTTCAACACTCTTCTGGGTTTTTATAAAATCCCATGATCTCTTTTTTGTTTATTTTTACTTCACTAGCCTCTCTCTTGGACTAAATTGACCTCAGACTATAGCATGCAGTTGTATCCATTGATCTCTTAGTGAGTGGTCTCTAAAAGATCAGGAGTCGGGTTGTGGCTCAGGATAACTAATATCTCCAAGCAGTAAATACCAGTTAGAAGGACAAGTTTCTTATGTCTGCCATGGCCAGATTCTGTTGTGAAATGACTAAGTTTAGAGATCAGCTGAAGGCTGGACCAAGTTGTTAATGACACTAAAAAAGTTCCCATCTGATATCCGAGCCCCCGATCATTGAAGGCACACAGGAAAGACAACCAGCTCCTACAAGGTAGCTGTTGGTCCTCGTGTACTTTGAGCACATTTTTGAGCACAGCACACACTTCAGCATATCGCATCTCACAATTTTCCTTCCTGAGGAAGGAAGAGCCTTTATTCCCATTTTGAGCTGAAGTGTAAGTGTTAAGTGATGCGAGCCGTTTCCCGCTGAAAGTCTGACTGAGCAAGGAATTAGTCATTACTTTCCAAACATCTAGCTGGTAGCACTGCGAGGTGACAAAACCCTCTTTGCCTACAGCAGGCATGTGGCGGTTCAGACCGGTGAGGACGTGCTCCCTAGCAGTGGGAGCAAAGGGACTCAGCCCGTGAGGTGGCAACTGAGACTGCCCAATGGATTTCCCGTCAACTATTAAAGGATTAAGAAATAGTTGAAATTCAGCCAGGAGGTTAAAAAGTGCCAGGGTCTGTACTCCACTGACGTTTGCACAGCCAACCCTTCCGTATTCCCTCTTATTATCCAGCTAGAGACATTACATGAACATATGATATAGTGGTTTTGTGCTTTGGTGTCTCCCACTGTCCACCCCATAGACCCAGTTTCTGGTGGGTCTCCAGCCTTCCTGTTGTCTTCCTCCAGGGTAACACACGCCACATAGCTGAAGGGCAGCCTCCAGCTTTATAGTGATAACTGCAAACATCTAACTCACCTAAGCTCTTTCATGCTATTTGATAAAAGAACAATTTATGTCTTTCCTGCTCGTAGCTAAAAATAACAGTAAAAAAAGTGTGGAGCGATGTAGACCTGGGTGGTGTGCTAATTAGTTCTTTGCTAATTCTGCTTTATTGCTGGCAATGATTACTGTCAAGTAATTACAGGGTTCCTATGAGTCTGGCTTCCATTTGCTCTGTGGTGTAACACGGGTAAGGAAATGAGAAATGTCAGTACTATGGATACCCAGTGTTATTTCTGCTATAGCTGAATTTCGTGTTATAGGCAACAGTTATTTCGTACAATTGTTTTAATAGCTGGAAACAGACCTAGGTGAGCTGCAGAGTGGAAAACCTGTATTTCCACTACATTAAAAGTCTGTTTTGTACTTGAAGGAGCACATAAAACCCCCACGGCCTTCTATAAAAAATATGCACGGAAAGGAAACTAGAGACTTCAGCCAAAATACTAAAAATAATAACTGTACCAACATAGCCAAGTTGTCTGTTCCTTCTCCCCTCCAGTATGAATGAATAAATGTTTATGTACAGCTATCATGTAGGAATTGCTTTAGCATGATTTTTGTATGTTGCTCCGTAGCTGCATGGATTTCATTAAAAAGGGACTAAGCAAAAGAAAACTGTGATTTCTGTGAAGAAAAATCCTGAGGGTGTTTTAGCTCAGGTATCAAGAACATTTCAGTTCATTGGTAAAAGCGTTTGCTCTGTGATCTTCCCGTCGTGTTTTCTAAGCGTGTTTAGGTGTGTATGTGCCCAAGTGCTGCAGTCCTAATCTTTCATTCCTGAAGCCATGTGGTATCAGAAGGCAGGGTCAGATGAAGGAAAATCAAAGGTGTGTAGGTGCTTGAACGGGCATGTGAGAGTATTTAACTTTTAAAAATTTCTGAAGATCTTCCACTCTACCAGTTAGCAAGTTTAAATATTCTTAAAATTCTGCCCTTTGAGTTCCCCATGTTGATATTAAAAGTTATTTGCGTCTATTCAGTGAAATTAAACAAAATTTCCGTCATGTGATGGGTGATGAAAACTGTCTGTCCAGCTGTCTGAACAGTAGTTCTACGGCTACTGTTCAACAGGCGTTTTAGTTTGAGGACGTTCCCACATGTAGTACTGGTTTTGAGTTCAAGAGAAATGTTTGGATGACACTTTTGTAAAAATGGGTGCCTTTCTGAAGGCAGAGGGATGGAAGATTTTCCTTTTTTAGTAAGCGAGTAATTGTTTCCTTTAATTTCTTTGTTTTTCCCCTGATGCTATCAGGATCCGTGTATAGCCATGTAATTAGGGGCTCTGGACAAGATCATGCTGAAGCACACACTAGTGTGACTCCGCTGTTTTTTACAACACTGCCAAGCAAAGGGTAAAATTTAGTTTACAATAACATCTTTACGTATTTCATCAATCCATCACATGAAATAACTTTAAAATTAGTAGAACTGTTGAACAAAGGAGCTTGTCTGGTCCAACCCTGCTCGTGGCAGAGCCAACTTACCACATCATGTTACGTCGTATACTGACAAAGGATCAGCCTAAGTCCAGAAAGGACGATGGGCCAAGCTCAGAATGAACAGTTAAAGAAAACAACGTTTGTGCTTATGATTAATTTACTGATTTTTCATTTCTTCATACGGTGACAGGGAGACGGCCTGGAAGCTCTCATTAGTAATATTCTTGTAGTAAATAGCAGCTGAAAAATGTGTTTAATAGGTATGCATGTTTGATGTTTAATGATCTCAGGATTCATAATAATAATAATAATAATAATAATAACAATGTAGATATCTACTAATTATGTTCACTTTCATTTTATAATTATTCTTAACTAACAGTCTTGAGGCACAAAGAAATGTTAATAATGTTGTTATACTTGAGTGATCATAATTACAGTATGGTTGTGAATCAGAGGACGTCATCTGGGTTTGTAGGTACAGCCCTTGTCTGTATTTTTAGGATAATGTCAGCCCTCCTGTTGCTGGGTTGTGTGTGGATGACAACTTCTTCAGATTGTGTGAACAACTGACATTCTGCTGTTAAGGGTTTTGTGTTTTTTTTCAGAAGAAATGCACAGAATGTCTTTCTCAATAGGTCTTTTAATGGAAGGAGCTAATAAGGAAACAGTGGGATCTAAAGACAGAGCCGCTCATAGCGTTCATCAGCTGATAACAGCAGCTAATACTGATAACTCCAGGTGGAAGCTTGGCACTTCGCAGTACATTCTCTGTGCACAAGCCATGGATCTGGACCTCTGTCTCGAATATTTCAGCTCTTCCATTTGTGCTGTATCTTATCAATGTTTCCTGCAGTACAAATTACTCTTCTCACTCAGAACTCCAAAAGAAATTACTTTAATCTTAATTTACGATAAACAAGAACTGAGGAGTCTTTTTTATTAATACATCAAAGTATTATCTCCAAGGGGAGTTAGCTTCACAGTGATGTTCAGTGTTTAATATAAATTCACAGCATGAAGACCACCTCAGATGGGTAGAGGTTCTCTGATGTGTATCTGATTGCCTGCGTGTAATTTGAACATCTACAGCACATGAAGGGCATAATCAAACAATAATTAATATGGTGATAAGGAACTACGTTTTATACTACTTATTTGCATAATTCGGGGAGAAAGTCTACTGTGACAACATCTATCTTCTGGGGGAATGTTTACATTTTCACTCCTATTATAACATGAAGCATCCTCCTGCATTCCATAGCGCCTTTCATCTGAGGAGCTCCAATTACTGTTTGACCAATTAACTTCAGCACCGCACACATACAAACCACGTTGGGTATTGTGGCACGAGGTTTAAGTCTCAGACTTGACCTACAGCTTAGGACACTGAGTTTGAAAACCCTGGCTTCCAGAGACATTAAATCTCTGTCCGTGATTGGCGTTCTGATTCCCCATGGGAGCAGAAATAATGCTCAGACCCGCGCTGCTCCCTCATGGGAGCCCTCTGAATGTCAGGCCGCTCCAGAGACCTTGGGCATCTTGTGTGCTGCTTGAATTCAAGCTGTCTGCAAATCTCCCCTGGCCTTGCAAGAGATGACATTTACAGAAGCTTGCAGGGACAGGGGCTAGCTGAAAGCTGCGTGTAGTGGGGTCCATCTGTTGCATCCAAAGTCAAAACAAGTCTGAAGGGCAGAGTACCAGACCAAACACCTTGTACAATTTATGTGCACTGAAGAAACGTGCCTTGTGTATAGATGAAAGAATTTATTGCTAGTGTAATTAAAGTATTAGCAATCTAATCAAAGAGTCCACATATAAGGAAAATAATTCTGAATACTTATAATTTCAAGTTTTCAGATATGGCTACTTTCCCATAATGGCACAGTTAGAATTGATACATATATGCTTCCTATTTACTATGCTGCTCTTTTGTGTTGTGCTTACCCTTCCTGTGACTCTCTGGGTCTTAAAATCAATGGCGCTAATCTTCCTCAAGAAGAAAAGCAATACAGAATAGCTTACAGCAAGTGGGCACCACTGAGCAGGGCCTGGCTCCGTCCTCTCTGCACCCTCCCTTCAGGGATTTAGGGACATGGACGAGATCCCTCTGAGCCTCCTCTTCTCTAGGCTGAGCAGCCCCAGCTCTCGCAGCCTCTGCTCACAGCAGGGATGTTCCAGCCCCTTCTTCATCTTGGTGGCCCTGCTTTGGACTCTCTCCAGGTCTTCTTTACACTGGGGGGCCCAGATCTGGCCTCACCAGTGCTGAATCTCTGCTGATCTGCTGGCAACATTTTGCCTAATGCAGCCCGGGATGCTGTTAGCATTTTTTGTGGCAAAGTCATCTTGCTGGCTCATGTTCAACTTGGTGTCCACCAGGATGCCCAGGTCCTTTCCCGCAAAGCTGCGTTCCAGCCTTTCGGACGGTCACTTGCTCTTTCACTCTTCAAAAATAGTGGTTCATTAGAACATACATAACTTGAATATAACATGAATAGCTACATATGGGTACAATGCTGCAAGGACTACTTATTATTAATATCTATTAGCTATGGCGGTATCTCTGGTATGTTGTAAAAATTGCTTTACAGCATATGTGGGTGGCAATTGAGCATACACTTGAAGGTTTTCTAAACACCAGCTGGACTCAACATTTCTCTTTGAAATATGAGCTCAGAAGCTATTTTGGTGTTCAGGCCACTCTTTGCTCCATTCTACATAGAAGTTTAGATGCAGCCTAGATCTCTTCACTTGGAAACCCGAAGGCATAAGATGAAAGTCTGTTTTCAAAATCTGGCCTGTAGTGACTCTATGAGTCATCAGAAGTTTTGGAATAGATCCCAGAGGGTGAGATTGTTACCCCTTCTCTACCTATCTGATAATATTCCTTCCACATTAAAGATACAATATATTTTATGCTAGAGCCCTTAAATACTCACATTTTCCATAACTTCATCCAAACACATTTTTAGGTGGACACAGAGTGCTTATGCACCACTATCAAAGCCCTGTTAATTCTCAAGTCAGCGGTGCTAAACCCATCACTTTTTGAATGGCCTGCCAAATAGGTGGGAAGGGCAGCATGGTGCTGGAGAACAGGTGGGTAGTACTCTATCCTCAGAGCCTGTGCTAAGCAATACTCATGAGTGCTGTCAGAAGGCAGGAAAAGGAATATAAATCCTATTGAAGAGGGGGGTGGATGTGACGGAAACCAAGCTCTTAATCACTTCTGGCCATTAGCAATACCAGAGTATTTTTCCTAAGACGAAAGGGAGGAGAGCCTGGTGTCCTTGTCAGCTCCCAGTGTATATATATATATATATATATTATTTGAATTTTATCTAGCTCATAAATCCCGCTGGTAGTTTCAGCTGGATAAAGTATTCTTCTTGTTTCTTGTCATAAACTGCTGCAGCGTTCTTTTATGCAGCTGCCACATTTCATCCTAATGCAGCTGCATTTCACCCACGGATGTAGTGATCCCTATATATAACTTTCACATCAGTTTTTATAACCATTTAAAGTGCCTCAAGATGAGATGTGGGATGCAAGCTATTGTTTTATTAGTGTCATCACAAATTACTGCATTGTACAAATCAATTGTAAGCTGAGAAGAAAAGCAATTTCAAAGTGATATTTGAAGATAGGGAGAGATTTTGGGGGTTAGGAGGGATTTATAATCCTGATTTAGGAAATTTGAAAGGAATGTGGCAAAAAAAAAGGAAACACTAGCATGGAGTAAGGTTGCATAAAGTGGATGGATATGTGGAACAGTGGGTAGCAAAAATGTCAGAGTAACGGATGGCAGAAAGTTAGTTTTAAAGGAGTTTGGAGTAGAAGATACAGAAAAAATGAGGAGAAAGAGAAATCAGCAGTAAATAGAAGTGATCATGATGATAAACAGCAAAGACCTGGAGAGAAAACTCAAGGAAGAGCTGGATCTCTTGGTTTGATCACATAGCTGAACCACATAACATTGACATGACTTTTCAACATCCTTCGGCTCGGTTAAACACCTTTGCTGTGTTTATAGTGTTATGAGACTTTCAAATATTAAGACCAGTTGGTGTCCATACCTCACTGCATTCTCATATGCAGGTGCCTTGCTGTGCCCAACATGCCGTCCCCTGTACCTCTAGAGTTACTTAGAAATCTACGTAAGGGAAAAACTCCCTGGGGAGCTGATTTGAGGCTAAAGACTCTTAGGGACACTGATGGCTGCCTGGAAGGGAGGCTAATGACTCTGAACCAGGAGTCCCTCAGGTTACTTCTTGCTCCTGAGGTCTTTATGTGTCCCTATGCCTCTGCTGGCTTGTTCTGCTTGCTGCTTTAACAGCCCTTGCAAGTCACCTCTTCACTTACACTTGTGGAGTGGGGTACATTGTGCAAAGGTCTCTCTGCAAACTGTTTTCCCTGTTCTCATGTTGCCATTTGCATAGCTTCCTTCACGTTGTTAGCATGAGTGGAAGTGATGCGCTATATGCCTAGCTCTTATGAGATCTAGATGTCAAAAATACTAATATAGACACAGTCTTGCCAGACCTGTGACTTTTCATACCTGGGGAACCTGCTGTAAATTTCAGGCCTACCAGTTTTAACCAGTATCGCGTTAATTCAGGAAAGGATGAGCATAGTCCTTTTCACCCGAAGAGGAGCTAAGTTCCTAATTCCTGGCCAGAACGACACACTCTTTCCTCTTGGGAAATGTAGTCTTGCCGAAGATGAAAGGCTGATGAGAAGTGTCCCATCCCAGTGGCACTGTGCAGAATTTGGTCATAGTAGGTAACAAAAGAATTGTCACAGTTGATCAAAGAAATAGTTCATATAGTCCCAGACTATGTCTGAGCACAGTGGCTCAGAAGGAAAAGCTATACAAGGGGTCATCTAGCCAGGAAAAAATAATCTTATAATGCTGTCTTTAGTTTGGTTTCATTTATTCTATTCTGGAGAATCCTTTTCCAAATCTGAGGTGGTAGCAGTGGGTACTCAGATAAGACTCAGTTCAGTTTTGAGCCCACTCATCTCCTGATCCCAGTGTCCTTTGGCAATGAATTTCGTAGATTCCTTTTTAAAAAAATACTTTATCAGTTCAGATTGCCTTATTTCTTTTTCATTCCTCCCTTTTCATTAATCTTCCTGCCCTTGTGCTACAAGGCAGAGTGAATAGAAGCTCCCAATTTCCTATTTTTGTATTGCCCATGATTTTGTACCCTTTTATCATAACCCTTCCTTATTCATCTGCTCTCCAAGGTAAACAGTCCCAATCTTTTCATCTCTCGGCATATGAGATTTTTTTTTTTCATGTCCATAAATAATCATGCTTCTCACTTTCAACCTTTCTAAGAAGTCAAAGCATGAATGGACATCATCTGACTATTATTCACCAAGTGTAAAGAACTACAGAGAAAGAAACAACTCATGAGCTTGAAAGGATCTTTTTTTCTATTGACATTTGAATTATTTTCAGCCACAGTAGTTTAAAAGGTCCATATTTTATTGTATTATTACTGGTACCACAATACTCTGCAAAAGCTTAATGTCTATTAAAATAACGCTTTGACAGCTTTATTTGTTCCTTGCTTGCAAAACATAACCTTGCCTCTAATAGTAATTATACAGCATGATATAAAATAATTCCAATGAAATTCCACTTTTGAAAACCTTATTACCAGGATTTATTGAAGAGTACACACCATAGTGTAGTAAAATAATACAAATTCATTGTATGGTTATGTTTTATTTTATTTTTGATAGATTTGTGCCATAAATGGTAATTTTATGGGTGCACGGTACAATTGCCTTTGCATTATTATTCGAATTCTTCTGGAAAAGTCCTGCAGAGTGGAAGGAAACAGGGCAAACCAGAAGAGCTCTACCTGAAAGTCTTCCCTCAAATGGAGTTCTTGGGAAATTATGCTAAAAGCCTAAATCATTTCAGAGACACCATTATACTTTGCACAAAAATTTATACCATCCTATAAATAAAACTTAAGACTTTTTCCATTTAAATTCTGGTGCATGAAAATGTTACAGAAAATGTTGTCTGTCTTTAGTAAATTGCACGGGGCTTTTTCTTTAGGGAACACGAGAAGCTTTATATCTTTCCATGATCTACAGCAACCTGCCTGCTGTAGATGTGACCTGTGTAGATGTTTTGCTGTGAATTTCCTGTGTGACCTTGGAAAGTCATCTGTTCTCATATTTGTAAATATTTTCCTGTTATTTACAACTCAGCACCTAAACCCTACCATGAGGCTGATTTCGTAGCTCCAAAGTGGCCTTGAAAATGCCATTCAGTGGAAACCTATCAGCCTTCAGTGTTATGTAGTAGCTGGGTGACGATGAAGTGATGCATTCAGGTATCAAAACTTCAGAAATTTAGCAATCTCCAGACCAGATTTCTAAGGGTATTAGTACTTGAGGAGTAACATAGCCATAGTTGTATGGGCAGTTAGGGGAGTCATGCACCTAATTCCCACCAACCTCCTCTCTAACTTGCTTGTGTACTTTTGAAGTGCTTCAAATCCCCATCTGAAAAAACAAGAATAATAGTAGCATGGATCACTGTCTTGACGATGATGATATGTAGGGGCAGGAGAGCAGTGGGGGCCATTAAAGTATCCTGACCTGGGCAGCAAGAAGCTGAAACATGCTGGGCCTGTTCGCATCCGGCTTCAGCCTGAACTGAGCCTTCCTTCAGGAAAGAAGCACTCTGCCCTCATGAGTGCTCTTCTGGGAAGTCGTCAGGCTGGTGGCACGGCTTATTTGTGACATGGTGGGTGTATGGGGCATCAAGGCCAGCTAGGCGAGGCTGAAGCTCCCCCACACGGTGTGTACAGCTGCCCCGAGCGTGCCTCAGGTGTAAGGCATGGTCAAAGTCTCGTCCCCAGCAGTAGTCTCTGGCTCAGCTTTCACACAGGTCCACTGGGTAAAGGGTGTTGCTATCTGGCCTCAAACAACAGTTGCAAAAGAGACCTCTCAAAAAGAGACCTGAGACCTTTTTCTACCTAACAGACCAGGCTTTTGGCTTCTAGTGAAGCTCCCTGATGTGGCTGCACCATAAAACAGACTCTTTTCCAATGACTTGATCAATTGCTTTCACTAACACTCCCAGATATTTCAGCTTTAACCTAGTAAATTAGATTTAAGTGGTGAGTAATATAGGGGAAATAAAAAAGAGAGCATAAATAGTGATTTGTTACAGGCAGATGAATAATAAAGGTTATCACACATAAAGTTGACATAAACACAATAGATGAGGTAATTATGTACCTTATTTATTCTTGTTGCAATTTCTTTTGCTACATCGTGCAAAGGGATATCTGAATCTTAAATTAAAATTACAGGGGAAAAAAAAAAAAGGAGAAACACCAAAAGAGAATACAGAGGAGACAGAGGGATAATAGCAGAAAGGCAGAAATAAGATGACAGTTGCTGATGTCTGGATGGGAAAAGTTAAATGACTGTACTAACTGATATTTATGGACAGTGATAAGGTCCCAAGCTGTAAAATGAATTTACTTACATGATTTTTGCTTGACTGAGCTATTTTAACCAAACAGATTTTTAGACAGTTCTGCTTTTCTTCATGTGAGGAAGGACTGTCCCCATGGTTAGGTTTTCTTCAGCTAGTTAAAATGCACCTAATGTGGACTAAATTATACCCTTGGAGGTTAGTTTTCTGCCAGCTTAGAGGGTTGAGCTAGGTCTCCAGTGGGTTGGCCAAGAGCTGATATGTCATGAAAGGAAGCAGAAGGAGTCAGTGGAGTGAGGGCAGGCACGGTAGGATGTCCCTGTCAGGGGCAGCTAACTCCTGGAGTTTCCTTCTGGTGTTGGGCACCATTCAAGCAGTTTGTGTAGAATTGTAAGTAGTGGGAGAGAGAAAGACTGCAAGCAGCCATCTCCGTTTCAGCCCCAGAACAGCCAGAGCATTCACAGGGTGGGTGGGACACAAGCGCAAACCTGCTTAACACCAAGCATGGGATTGAAGCCACATCCCAGCTGTGCTCTCACCATCCGATAAGTTTCCTGGGTGAACCTCTCTGTCCCTATTTCACTCAACTTATGTCTTAAATAAATCCAGAAAATGGATAAAAGATTTGCACTTCAATCCCTGTTGTGCGATATCACCATCTCTGATAAGCATTTAATTTAACATGCAGTGAGACAACTCCAGGAAGAAAGATTGAGAAACGATCCCAAAGGAATAAAAAAGCAAAACCCAATGGCTTGGCTGATCAAAGAGGAGTGTGACAAAATATAAAGCTGATGATTTCATATGTGTACTGATAGATTTGGGTGAAGCAGGGGGCGACTTCTGGGGGGCCTCTGGGGTGAGATGTGAGGAAGCTCAGCAGTGACATTTGTGCACAGGGGACTCTGCACACACCTCCTGACAAAAGCTGGTAAATGAGGGGGACATGGAGGCCCCGAGGAGGTCATCAACCTCATCGTTGTGGACATGGCACTTAGGGACGTGGTTTAGTTTTGGACTTGGTAGTGTTAGGTTGATGGTTGGACTTGATGACCTTAAGGGTCTTTTCCAATCTAAATGATTCTGTGATTCCTCCTCACATGATAATATGATATTCACTTATAATATATTCACATATAATATGATATATGATATAGATAAATGATTCTGTGATCTCCTCACAAGTGGGGCTGGAGGACTTTTGAAGGTGTGAACATCAGTTATAACTTGTTACCAGTAGAAAAGAGTAATGGAAAGAGAAACTTGTTTCTTGTCAAGCTTTAACTAAAAGCTGAAAAAAAAAACCAAACTGAGAACTCCAGTTCTGTGAGACATACTGATGCACGTCAGTATTTGTGACTGAGTTATTACCTAGTCTTACTAATGAACTATTGCCATTAGCTGCTGACCAAGCAAGTGGGAAGCAGTAGGAAAATTATCCATGACTTTCTTTTCAGTCAGCAGAGCAGTATGGAAGTGCATAAGCGGAAACTCACCATCATGTGCACTGTGGGCCATGCCACCCCACAATTTCACTTTCCCAAATTCCCTAAGCAGAATCTTGGAGATGTTGTCCCTGGGGCAGGTGCTGGGCTGGTGGGGGCTCACATGATTCTGGGAGAAGCTGCGGCTCCTGGTGAGCATTAAGCACAAATCTAGGGTCTCTTCTCAGTGTGACAACCCTTCTCTGTGCTGTTGACAACCTGTGAACACGTGGCTTTCCAGGTGCTTGCAGGATTGCACCAAGACAGCACAGCTACTGCAGGTTGCCTTTGACACCTGCATTAGCCTGGACATCGGAGCAGCACTAGACCAATGCTTTCAAAAGTATTTCTGCAACCCTTCATCGACATCTTCAATAAGGTCTTTTTGGTGCTGTACTCATCTCTTCAAGTCTTTGCTGATGGTTAACTAGCAAGTAGCAAAAAGCAAATATTAGAGAGTATGCACAGAAAGAGAATGTTAAATTGAGCATCTCAAATTGTATTTTATGCATTGCAATAGCCAGTAATGAAAAAAATCTGTATTGCATACGGAACTAAAACTTGGATTACATGCCCAGAGTGAGATAATAGAAATCACCTCTTGTCTCTGCTGAGGAGCAAATACTTGTTCGTGCCTTTTCACTCAAACTACATTACCAGCCAAGAGGGGAAGGGCTGGAACAGGTGCCATTAACCAGAAGAAATTCACTGATGTGAACAGAGTCATCCTTTTGGCTGGGCCAATAGCGTATTGCACTGCTGTCCTCTGAATAAGACCAAAAATATCAGAGAGAAGGGAGGTAACTGGGCATTACCCATATACGTGTCTGAGACTCAGTGTGCTGGAAGCTGATGTAGCAAATCTTGTTCAAGGCTGAATCTGTTTTTTTTGAGGTGATCATTGAGAAATTTAGAATACTCCCAAGAGATGCCTTCATGGAGGAGATGGAGTCAAAGATTTGAAGGCAGAAGTTAATCCATCAATCATTTTGAGTTTGAGTGGGCTGCAGTGTGTTACAAACAGCCTCTAAAAACAATAGCCTCCAACAAAAACTGAAGGGGTAAGGTTTGCTTTCCTTGCTTATTCCCTATAATTATTCACCCACTGCAACCTGAGATTTTTTAGACCTCACTTGGTCTGCAGGAAGATTCCTCAGCAAGATCCTCTGAGCAGCCAACTGCAAAAAACACTGAAATATGATAAGCATATAAGAGCATTAAATGGTAGCATTCTCCATCACCCACAGCCTCTGTTAGTTGTGCTTCCAGGCCAGATGAAGCTAGAATGTACGTACAGCTGTTATGAGTTGTAAAATACATTTTGAAATGGGATTGATTCATCTGTGTTTCATGAGATTGAATTAAGCAAAAGAAAAAGTATAAAGGCTTGTCTTTTTTCCAAGCATTTAATAAAAATATTCAGCCTCACTGGAACATAATAGAGATGTACTTTCGGCACACAGATGTGCAGTAGTGAGAGCCACGTTTTATGTAAGCTGCTCATTCTTTTGTGCGGTGTTAAGAACTGAATGTACTTTCATACTCCATTTTTTGGCCTTAACATGAGCTAATGTCAAAGCAAATGAAGACCTGGTGGTAAATCCTTTTCAGCACTGCTAATGATTGTTGCCATTGCAGAGCTGTTCCTGGCTGTCTCATCGTCTTTGGGAAATTGGGCTTTTGATAAGTAGGCCTTACACTCTGAATTTTTATTTCTGCAACAAAATTTGCTGGTGTGGTTCAGTGTTTAGAGGATCAGAAAAAGGTGTGTGGGTCACATACTGCGGAGTTTATTCAAAGCAGGTTTTATGGTGAGCTTCAGTGGGTAAAGTCATTAGGGGTATAATGAGTGATTTGAATGGGGTTGCACAGGGAAAAATTCATGCCAGCATCCCCTATCTATAAAAATGCATTTTAGTGCAAAACAGATTTATGACTGGCATTTTTTTGCATGCAAGGCAAAACATGAAGAAGAGCAACTGAGCCTGATTTTATTCTTCCAGTTCCGTTGCTTGTTTTATATTTAGGTTTTCATATTATGGCTGCCTGGATTTTATAACTGCAAATGTGCCCAAACCCTTGATTGATTCATTCAGGTCGAATAATAAGCAACATAAATGTCTCCTTTCTTCAACACCTGCACACTCCATTCCTTAGCCGACACACATCTAAATTTTGCAATATAAGAGATGCAGGCACGTGTTTTGACTTTGATTTTGTAAACCAGAACCAGCCAGGTGGTAGATTCTGGTCTAGATCTGAGCAGAAAGGAAACGTTGCCCAGGTTTTCTGTCAATCCACGTGTATCCGGGTGCTCCTCTATTTTCTGCTGTTCTTCCCATGGCTGTGGAAGCAGCCGCACATGCAGGGAGCGTGGGTGCCCACGTGGCAGGGCGGAGATAGATCCGGAGCAGTGCTCTCAGGTCTTCGTAAAATGATCTCGTGGACCTTGGCAAAAATCAAGTGACCCTAATATCAACATGCACAGGTCACCGCAGAGGTCGGGGAATGTAGTCACTGTCTCCAACATGGTTTTCTTTCATTCCCTTCTCCTCCCCTATCCCTGCTGTCACCCCCAGCTAAGGAGGTGCTGTTCTCTTGTCCAGCTGGTCATTCCAGCACCTCCTCCAGGAGGTCAGGATACATCATACCCAGCAAATGCCGCTTGAAAGTGGAAGCCTAGTCCAGCACAAGCTGCGTCTATGCTTCTAAATAGTGGAGAACCGAGGAGAAGATGAGACAAATTGATTCATCTCCGCACTGCTTAGCACTGGCCTTCTCAAGAAAAGATTTGTCTTGAAGAAAGATAACTGAAACAGTCCCAAACAGGCTTGAAAGTGGATTAAAGTGAACAAAGAGCGAGTGGTCTGGGGTGCAGTGCTGGAAGCTCCTGCCAGTCAGTCTCTGTTTCCATCTAGCTGTATAGACATACCAGCAGCAGTTTATCCCTCCTCTATTAGCAGCCACAAGAGAAAGGCATTGTCAGTAAGTGATTTATCCCACCTATTTTAGACACTACTTTAAGACGAAATGAATCACCCTTTGCAAGTAACTGTCTCTCTATTGACTGTGGAGGGACTCTACATAATTGAGTTCAGATGGCTAAAGGTAGGAAGGTGCATCCTACCTGGGCAATTTCCCTTCAGTAACACTAACCCTGTCCAGAGCATTCAGTGTCTTTCACGTGTGATTTTTCTCTGCAAAAAGTGTTGGAGCAAGAGAAAACCCACTGCATGTTCTCTGTCATCTCATATCCACCCTGCTTCACCTTCACCTCTCCCCAGCATCTTGCCCTTGGGGAAGGATAGGACACAGGACGACAAACCTGGCTGAGCAGCCCTCCTTCCTCGTGGAGGCGATTAAAACTTCGGTGTCTTCATCCCAGGCACCAAACAGCTATGCAAACCCCAGAGCCCTATGGAGTCAGGTGGATTTCTTTGATGGGCTCCATTTTATTTTCTGATGCCATGAAAAAATACTTCTGAGTGATGACAATGCTTTTAAAGAGGGAGCAGCTATTACCAAGTCTCCGTGCTATTTTCTTGTAATCAAAGAGCTTCTAATGCAAAATAACAACGTGTAAATTATTCTCTTTTCTCTTTCTTCTCAGAAATCGAAGCAAAGGAAGCGTGTGACTGGTTACGTGCAGCTGGATTTCCCCAGTATGCTCAGTTCTACGAGGGTAAGTAGGTTTTTCTGCTCTTTGTGCAGTACTGAAAGTGCACTGGGTCCTTGCCAGGAGAGCCTGCAGTCGGCCAGCTCTGCATATGAGTGAGTTATCGCCGCGTCTGGCTGCTTCACAAAGCCTCAGCTGCTGGAGTCATATGAATGCCTAAAGAAAAGTGAGATTCTTGCCTTCATGGCTGCGGAAGAGAAGAGGGGGACACAGTTTGTGTAAACCTCAAAGGTTAACAAAAAGAAGTAAAAAAAAATGCATAGGTCTTTAAAAAAAATAAAGAAGAAACTTCCTGAACTGTCAAAAACAAGATTGAAAATATCAAAAGCTACTGAAAATTTCAATCTTACTGAAAATGAAATTGAAAACTCTGCAAAGTTACCAGAAGTGGATTACTTGAGCTTTGTTTTACATTTGTCCTCCTCTCCCTGCAAAGCAAGAAAAGCGAATATTGCAGTGCTGGCTCAAAGCGAATGGTCATGTCCCCATCCTAGCTGCTTCTGGAGTGGGTGGATGATATACAGTTGTCCTCAGGGAAGTGGCATCCTGGAGGACAGGGCAAGCATGTACACTGCTGGTGCCTTCAGGAGCAATTTGGGGACTGGGAGACATTTTTTTCCTGCTCCTTGTCGCTCAGTGCTGAGAGGGAAACTGCAGCTGATCCTCATTTTTTCCAAACTGCCTATTCCCCCTGCCAGAGACACAGAGCCAGCTCAGGACCGCTCGGGCTTATTAGCCAAAGCACAGCTCTGCCAAGCCCCGCTGGACACCGGCCAGGGTCAGCTTGGGTCTGGAGGCAGCACAGCTCCACGCATGGAGCCAAGAAACCTCACAGGTCAGAGCCAGCTCCACGGAGCTGGGAGCAGTGGGAAGCATGGTGCCGAGGACACCTCCTGAGGGCCAGCTGAGGTCCTGCAAGGCTCCAGTGCTGGGTCCCAATGGGGCAGGGTACCCGAGGAGCGCTGGGGAGAGCCAGGCAGAGATGCTCACATGGCTCTACAGGAGCCAGGCAGGCTCTGCTAAAGCTGCAAGGAACTAAGATTAATAAACCTGGGCTGATCAAAGCTGACATAGATGTCGCTATCACAGTCCCTGGGTACCCAGCAGTACCTTTTGTGTCTGCGTTATAATCAGGGTATCTCACATAAAGAAAGGAGAGTTCACTGCTTGCCAGTCCCAAAGGGATGTGCCCTCCAAAATGCAACCCGTGCTGGGCTCCCACAGTTCCCATACAGCCAATATGCGCTCTAGACAGCCAGCGTCTCTGAAAACAAGGTCATTTTTACAGGCATCTATTATGTAAATGTTAAGTACTAGTGTCTGAAAATGCTGGCTGCAGTTCCCGTATCCCAGCTTCCCACTGCGGTACCTAAACATGGCAGAGCAGCCTGGAGTGCAGCCACCGCACTGGAGCCCGTCCCGCTGTTACGGAGCCCACTAATGTGTTGCAGCCATGTCACTTTTCATTACAAATGTCAGCTTCCAGCACACTAGTTTGGCTTTTTAGCAAGTTTTGGGGGTTATAATTCAGTTCGTTTTTTGCTTGTTACTTGAGTAACCCTTTGTCTGAAAACATTGTTGTTGGGAGTTGTATTAAAAGCAAAAAAGCTCAAAATGTTTTTAAAGTCTGTCTAGCAATTCATTAAAGTCACTCTGATGGGAATGGGAATGAGAACCTTATTGCTTATGTGGATAATGCATGTGTTGGTAATTCTCTGATCTCATTCGTTTGTGTTAGGCACTAGAAAGAGCAGCGAACAATTGAGTATCTTATTAAAGCCAAAGTGAAATAATGTCGCTGTCTCTTTGGTGTGCAGGATGCTCAATTAGACATTTAAGAGAAAAGAAATAATAAGGTGACTGAGAGGGTCGCCAATACAGCTAGAAGGAAACCAGAGCTGAGTGAAATCAGTAATGCTAGATTTAAGTAACCAAGTACATGCAAAGCATTTTTGATGTAGACAATGTATTTTCATTTGAATAGCAAGCAGTCATCTTAATATTGTGTCTCCTTTTTTAGACTCTCAGTTTCCCATTGACATTGCTGCAGTAAAGAAAGATCATGATTTTCTTGACAAGGACCTTGTAGAACCTCTTTGCAGGTAAATGACACCTCGAGTTTCTTTCCTGATAATGTAAAAACGTGAGCTGGTTTGTTATTGCTAGCACAGCAGCCCAGCAGAAAAGATGTTTGTTTATCCATGTGAATTAAGCAATGATATCTAAAATGATGCCATTCTGAATTCGTTTCTCTTATTGAAAAAAATGGAGTTTTTCCACTACACTCATAGAAAACATCGCAAGATTAAGGATCCAAAACCAGTGGGTTTGAAACACCTTCATTTTAACAAAGAACCAGCAGCAACACAAGGAAATCCTGAATAAATGGAGTCGTATTTGAGTTGCACATGAACAGCTCTATGTCCAAGCACAGCAAAAAAGATAAAACTTCACTGGAGAGAATTCAGCAATTACTTTCTCTGGCAGCAAGCATGGCTCTCATGCTGCTGTCATTCCCTTGGTACTCTCCTTTTGGCATCACCAACAGCACTGGGACCAGAACCCCACAGTGCTACAGCTACTACAACTAGTCATTGGTCTACCCCTCCCAGAAGGCTTTTGCTGTTTATCTAGCTTTTTATACTCTGTCTGTGATGAATGTACTGCATTGCATTGCTCCAGTACTGTCCCCCAGGACTTAAGAAGCTACAGTTCTGCGGTAGTTCTGCAAAACCACATTGCAGAGGCATTGTTCCCCTTATTTCTCCTGCGCTCAGCTCAAGCTGGGTTCTGCTCCTCACCACTTCAGTAAGGACAAAGGAGCATCTGGCCCCTAACCAAACACGCCTTATTACATGTTATGGAAACTTTCACAACACCAGCGTCAAAATAATTGGACAAAACTCTATTTCCCCTTCTTCAACTGTGGCTAAAGTCGTCAGAGAGTATGTGCTGTTTCATTGCACATCACACTGTGCGTGCAGGGATAATGACCCTGTGATGGAAGACTGCAAAGAGGGTTTCCTAGAGTGACAGGAAGCAGGGCTGAAAGACAGTTAATGTGGTCCCTCTTTTCAGGCCAGGAGCTGCCCTCCTTCCTGGAGGATCCAGAAAATTTCTGGGCGTAGCTGTCAGAATGCTTTCCCAAAACTCCCTTGTTTATTACAGATATGGGGAAAAGACTACCATCTTTCTCCATGTAGTAGCCTTTGTGTTTGAGAAGAAATCTGTGGTAAAAACAGTGATTGTTCTCAAAGATGCCACGGAGTGGAATAACTACAAGCTTGACCTACTGACCTGGTGGGAGGGATTTCCCATACCTAAGAAACCTTCTTCCCACACATACATACATACCACTGATTTAGTCTGGTACTACCTTGCTGTAGTCTAGGAAATTGGAAGTGGTAGAAGGTTGAAATCTCTTCCACCCACCCTTTTCCATAAAATTGAAGCACTATACAAAAATACCTTTATCCCTGTCCCTGTACCATTCTTGTAAAAGCAAACAGTGTGTGGCAGTCATTGCATAGCTCTAGGACTCTCCCCTGCCTTTCTTCTCTGAAATAATGAGCAATAGTAGTGGTGCAATTACAGTCAAAAGCATCCAGCATCTACTCAGCTAAATGACAGCACCTCTTGCTCTTCCAGACTTTCTGTAGACTCACAGATATACCTGCAATGGTTACACCAGGTCTGCATTAATGAGGATTTCTTTGTGAGATGAACAGCTAGAGATTCTTCAGCGTTTTTTTTTTTGTTGTTGTTGTTGTTGTTGTTGTTTTTTCTCTCTCTCTTTTATTAAAATATGAGGTTTTGGAAAATAAACTAGCAGCTGGAGAGATGTACTGATATGACAATGCTTTATATTAGCCTAAATCAAATGATACTGCTGAGACCTACAGTACATAAGGCTAGACACAGATCTTGCCAAATTATTTTATTCAAGGGTAAAGGTTTTCATGACTGTCTAGTAACTTCTTCTGGAATTACTTTATTCTGAAGACAACATCCATTGGCTTTAATTTTTGTTGGGTGCTTTCAAAAAGCTTAGATCTAAGAAAGGAATGACACCTGTTATATGAGTCAGGTAGAAAGAGAAGCATTATACACAGATCACAGAGATGGAAGAGTCATGTTTTCAGATTGCAGACTTTTAATTTGTTGTAATTCAGGAGTTCCAAACTTTTAACTGAGAGTGACCCGTAAAAAGCAGTTGTGCCAAATGTCAAGTTTCAGGTTCATCAGAAACAGTAAACAGTCAGTCACTCCCTCCACTACAAACTGTGTTACTGTAACTACAAAATGAACTTTTTCCAAGTTTTGCAGTATACTGTAAATGCTCACAGCTCGGCCAACCACAGTGGCCAGTCTTCTACCCTTGCTTTGTGTTGGCATTACTATAAGGTGCATGCCAGTATGGCATAAAAGAGCTGCGGGCTGTGACACACTTTTCTGAAACAGAAAGCTAAGAAAAGGTCGGTTATTATTTCTGCAAGTACAGATTACCAGGTTGGGTGCCAAACTTCCATTCTTCATACACCCAAAACTCCCACTGCACTCAAAGCAACGCATGACCAAGCCTTCACATTCACTAACGGTGCATTGAGGCCATGGGAGTGAACAAAGTGGGGTTCTCCATTTTATTAGGAAGATAATTTTATAGTTCAGAGCTGGAGTGCTCTGAACTATAGTAGTTCTAGCATAAACACTGAATTTCTCTGCGCTTGTGGATTGAAATCAGACTCTTAACCTCATTTTATAATCAGTTTTCTGTGACATTGCAGTATACAAGAAAATATGAGCCACAAATGCAAAGGAACCTTTTCTTTTTTTTAAGGCAGCTGGTAGTACTTTAGTCAGGAAGCCTAAGACTCCCAGTTGTAAAAGATTTCTGTGACCTTTTTGAGATATTCTACCACTCCTGCTGTTGACAATATCATTTGAAAATTTGGCAGAGTAAAGACCAAATTGGAGGCCTTTGGGTTAGAGGCGTATCTTTTTTCCTATCAAGAGATTCCATTCAGATTTTATTGAGTAACGAACAATAGAAAATTGCCATGCAATCTGCAGGCAAGCGTTGTCAGCCTGCCAAAATAATAATTGGGCATGAAAATTTTATAGCTGGATCTCTGTGTCATTTCCAAAATAGCAGCAACAGACTCTGCTCTGGGAACTTTTTTGGCCGCTGTGATAAGAGGGTGAGGAGGAAAAGCCAAGCCATGTTGTACTTTTTTGTATTCATGTAAATACACTGACAATATATAAAGAATAAGTATGTAATGCTACTATGATACTAGGGCCTTACACCTGGATCTTAAAACCTGAACTGTGCCAAACAGCCAGCAGCCTCTTTTTGCATAATCCATGTCTATTAGTTTGATAGTAATCCAAAAGTCGCAGTATATGAGATACTGTACTATTGAGTTTGAAATGGTGATTGTATAGTCAACACAATCTGCTGAGTTATATTGCTGTGGATGCTGTTAGGAAACAAGCCCAGCTCCACGTGCAGCATGAAAAGCCCTGCCTTGAAGCCGGAGGAATGGCTCCCATTGATCTCAAGGAGAGTTGGTTCACCTTGTGTGAGTGTGTGGCCTTACTCAGTTGCAGCAATGATAAAAATGGTAGGACTGGAAAACAGCATATCTTCTTCATGCACGAAATATGCAGAGCAGGGATGTGCCAATATGAGCTTTGCACACCAGCTCTGCCAGTGCTGGGAAGACCCTTATTCAGCATTCAGTCTTCAGCACAGCCCCACATGAAGAGCTGGATGGCCTCTTCCCAAATTCCCTCACACCAGAAGAAGCCAGTGTATGCAGCACATAAACTTGGCTAGGAGTAATGATAAAACAAAGAAATAAGGTAGGATTTCCCTCAGAGAGGAATTTACAGAACCATAAAATGTGTTTGCTTGGTCCATGCCAGTCCACGCCAGCCCTCCCCACTAGAGATGGTGCTTCCTCTTGCATGACCAGCCAGCTCCCTGTGCTGCATTCCCCACCAGATGCTGGAAGCAGCTGCTTGAACATGTCACGGGGAATTCATGGAGCTCCACATTGCTTTAAAGTTGTCTTCCTGTTATCTGGATAGCTTTTCAGGCAGGACAACAGGTCACCCTTGAGGTTTTCCAGATAATCAGATTGTTCTTGGCTGCAAGATTGTATTTATTTGTGTGTGCTGCTTGCTGCTGTACAGGATACAAAATTCAGAGACTCCCTCTTTCTGATGAACTTCCACTAGAAGGGTAAATAAGCACAGCACCGGGGATGGGATTCAGAGTCCTAAATACCTGTATCTAATGCCACTTCAGATCTCCTCAGATAGCTCAGACTTCTCTATGGGCTGGCTGGACCAAGAGGACCTGCAGCAGCTGAAGGCCAGGCTCGACACTCTTGGGGATCTAAAATAGCACCAGACTCCTGTGTTTGGGCACCTGAATTACTCCTTTTATGTTTAAGTATTGTCTCAAGGGACACTTTTCAACACAGAGATGATGTTTCACCATAGTGTTTACCTGTGATGATCTGGAGAAAAAATACAATTAACAGGGAAGTTCTTATTGTAGCGAATATTTTCCAGGCTTCTCTTGAACACTGCAGAGCTCTCCAGACAAACATTCAAATGCATCCTAGATGATTTGGTTTCTACGTAGCTACCTCTCTTGTGTTAATTTAATGTGTTTTTTCTGCCTTTTCTCAAGTCCAGATTTTGTGTTTTGTTAACATTAGAAACAGTCAGCCTTTTCCCATGTGCAGTGCTTCTCTCACTTTGACTGGGACATTAGTAACAGCCTTTTGTAGCCAGAGACTTTTATTTTTTGGGGTTTTTTTTGGAAAGATTTGTTGAGGACTTGGCTGTCAGTCATCTAATGACTTTAAGCAGATGAGAAAAGCTTTCTGCCATCGCTGGCACATCAACAGGGCATAAGAAGTCGAAACAGACTGGCTTTGATTGGAGTTGTTAGTACCAGGCAAGCTAACAAATCTGATCATTAGGTCTCTAATTTCACTGGCAAATCTTTCCACAGCATTGGAAAAGCCCCAAACAGCATGCCGTTGTTTTGTAGATGGGTAAATTTAAAACCTGAGGTTGAGCCCCTGGCTCCCATTAAGAAGTAGTTTTGTTTTTGATGGAGTGAGTTCCTCACAGAAAAGCCAGATTAGAAAGCAGCCAGCACCATGGTGAGGCTTTCTAAGCCTCCAGTTTAAGCAACGACATTCGCTTGGATAGAGCTGGCCTGTCAGTTCTCCGCTGAGAGTAATGCAGTTAGCAGGAAAGCAATTGCTTTGGATGGTTTTGTTTGTTCGACCGTGAGCTTTCTGCACCTTTCTGTGCTGAAGACGAAGCTCTCTTTTATAGAAATACCATGACACTTTCTTGAAAGTGTTAAGTCACTGGCTGTCACTTTCCTCTCATCCTGCTCCTAAAGTGCATCGCGTGCTCCTGTGGTTTTAGGTGGCAAGTGGCATCACACTGAGTGAAAGGAGCACTGACTCCTGCATGTAAAATGTTTCCTTCTACATCTTCTTCACCTAAACAAGTGCAAATAGGCAGTAAGTGTAAGGCTATTTTATAAGCTCTTGAGGAAACAGTTGCAGAAATCACCTGCCAGGGGCTGCTGCGGAGACCAGAGGCCTACTCAGGGGAGTTTTTCCAGCCTGCTATCGTGGAGATGAGGGAGATGGAGGCTGATTACTGAGGTGTGACAAGCAGCTTCAAAGGAGGTAGTGGTTTCTCAGGATTTCTGAGCCTTTGGGCATCAGTTTAGCTCACTCCTTGCTCCCATTCAACCTTGTGGGACACGTGTAGGTCAAGGGACCAGGGAGGACTTTCCAGTCCGTGGTCTGGATGCACCCCGGATGGTGCTGTGGTCTGTTGGGGTCTAGCACGCTGTCCTTCAACCCTAGTCTGTCAGATAGGGGAAAGAAACCCAGGGAAAAGACCCAGGGGAAAGACTCAGGTGGGATGTCAGGACATTGCCAGGTCTCGCTCACACTAACGGAACACAAACTGAGGGCACTCCACAGCATTCAGGTGAAATAAAGTGCCACTGTAAAGACCTCCAGATATGCCAGTTGTTGCTCATTGTGCAGACTAGAATGGCGTATATAAAGCCACTGCAGCAGTGTCTTGACTCAGCTGTGCAGTGGCCAGGTTTGGTGGGAGGCAGCCCAGCAGTGTGCTGCACACAACAGCACATCACTGTGGAAATGCAGCTACAAAATTGTCCCTCCAGCATAGGGCAGCTAACGCAGAGGTGCAGGGATTCATATCTGAGCTGCTTTCACCCCTCAGAGGAAGCTGTCTCCACAAATACGAAGTTGGGTTGGAGTCCTTTGAACTTGTGTCTGTGCCTGTACATATTTGGAATCGATATCAATATGCAAATTTAAACATTTTACATTCAAAAGAAGAGCAGAACATTACTCAGCTGGAGCCCCAAGAAAATGCAACTTTGCATTGCAAAATTCCATGTTTGGGCAAAAGATGAGTTTTGCAATGATAGATGTAATCCCTGAGGAGGAGGATCTGTGGGCAGAAGGCTGAAGATATCGTTACAGAGCCACAAAGCCTGCAATTTATTACAAGGCCGTTGCTAACACACATGTAGGCTGTGCTTGTGCATGCATTATACTCACATTAATATGATGAGTGTAGGGCTTTTCTGATATGGCATACGGGTTTTATTGGCTTGAGTTTAGGAGAAGTATTTTATCTACAAATGAGCAGGTGGTACTTTGCGAAGGAAATTTTTTAAGGAATATCCACATTTGGTGAGCCTGTTCTTTATAAGTGGTGAAAATTTGAAATGGTTTCTAATATTAGAAGTCAGAGGGAGGAGTATGCTAATGCTGTAATGCTCTTGTGCCATATGAGAGATTATATCGTAGATGAGATACTTTTTTCACATGTCCTTGTAACTTCTCACACATATTTCAAACTTTATCAGTTCTGGAGATTTGCAGCCTCTTCCTGGGACGCAGAAGCAACAGGGGCAGCTCTTGTTGCAAAGACATCATAGATAACAGGCAACCCACAAGAGTGTTGTGGGCACATGCCTCCCTCAATCTGCCTTTCTATATTTTTTGAAGTTCAGCCCTAAATCAGGAAGATGTTTACAGTTGAGCATATTTAACTCTGAGCCTCTGCTTTTAGAAGATGGGTAGTTTCATGAATCAGGATTTGTAAGTATAAATAAAAAGCAAGCATTTATGCTTAACATAGTAGGTCCACTATTGAAAGAGAATGTTTTCTTATGTTCTCTCTCTGCACATGGACACACACACGTTTTCACTTTCCATTTTTATCAGATTGTCATTTCAATCTATTATCTTCATGGAATAGCCTTGGATTTAATGAGCAGAAGCCTTTCAGAGTTCCTGGTAACATCATTACAAACAATTCATGGTCAAAAATAATGACAAATAGTTATTTAAAGAAAATGTTAAATCTGTTACATTTTGGGTGTGTTAACCTGTCTATAAGACCCACAGGTGTAGGAAAGGAACTATCGGCTGTAAAAAAAATGTTTAATTGCTAAAAGTTCTTACGTTAGCTTTTTAAAGGATGTATTAACTGCCTAAAGTGAGGAACTGAATCAAAAACTGACTTTTTCTTTTGTCTTTCACAAGTGCTTTGAAATCCCCTAACATTTGCATTTAACCTTTTTAGACCAACTATGCTACGTTCCTGCAGAAGACAACCTATGTCCTTATTCTCTTGTCATTTCTCCATATATCACAGGTGTTTTGTTTATACCAGTTTCCTTTGCTAAGTGTTTTAAGTGTCTGTGAATTAAAAAAGCAGTGTAGAAAAACTAGCTATCAAGGAATGGGAGGCTAAGATGCCCTTTTAACACAGTAGTTTCATAGCCTGGAATAATATGAACAGTATCGTTTTCTGAAGCCTGTTGTATGCAGTTAGCACCCTACAGGCAGATAAGAGAAAAGCTTTTGAACTTATGAAAAGTCATGCCCTTTAATCAGAGGCAGCTAATCTTTTGAATTTGCTTTACCCTGTAGACGACTGAACACACTGAACAAGTGCGCCTCAATGAAACTCGATGTGAACTTCCAAAGAAAAAAGGTAAGGAAACTTCATAAAATGTGCGGGCTTTGCCTTGGATTTTGTGATTAGAGCTCCCCAATTCAGTTTTTAAGTCAGTAACGCTCTTAAAAGTAAGTTAAGTGTATTTGACTCTGAACATGCGCGTCAGCATTATGTGGAAGGACAACAGTTTGCTGAATCTTGAAGATAGAAAGAAAAAAGGAAAAACTGTGACGAATACAGCAGGAACAATACTACGTGTGTTAAAAGGGCACATGCAATACTTAAAGCTTTATGTATCTGCGATTCAAGTTAGTGGGCGAAAAGACAGTGCATTTCCATTAGGCAGGCTTGTTTGCCAATGCCATGTGAGTACACAATGGAAAATCCGGCTAGGGAAAAATGGAAGCTCCTTGAATGGAAACAATAGGTTTTCTTTATTTCTTGTTCTGACTTATTCCCACTTAAGAATATGAAAATAAATCCCGTCATCCTTATAACTCCTGTGTAACACGGGAATTATTTGAGCTTAAAGGGTTTCGGTGAGGAATGCAGAAGCTGCCTATTGATTTTGAGAGTTTTGTAACATGCCCAGCGTTAACTGTTGAACGTTTGGTTTTCTAGTCACAAATTCCCCCAGGCGCACAACGGGGTAGTGGCTGATGCTGAGAAATCTTGGAGTATATTTGTCTTTCTTAGACTGTTTGTCTAATGCTTTTTAAAAACTTCCTCCAAGAAAAAACTGGTATTTTTTGTATTTTTGTAGAATTGGTCTGTTTATACTCTGTACACTGAGGGAACTTGGACAAAGAATGGGTTTAATGTCCAGATATTCTGCCTTCTGCCCGTGCCCATTTGTTCTCCTGTGTACGTAGCCTACTTAGAGTGCGTTTTGTCCATTCACTGAAGCCAGGGGAATACCATCTCTTCTTCACTGCCTCGGTCCCAATGGATTTTTCTTGTCCTTGCTAAGTGCCAACACTTTCCACATCAAATACCCACCTCACACCTGACAGAAAGAACAGCAAAATCCCCTGGCTACAAGATCCCTTTATGATTGGGGCAGGTAGGCAGTACAGCGAGAGGCTGAGGTCGCTCAGCTAAGGCCAACTCAATCAATGGTGTCATTGATCTGCTTGGAGAGGTTTCTGGGTTGTGTACATGCACACGTGTACTTGTGTTCAAGCAGAGATATTTGAGCTGCACAAGGGACGGAATTGCAAAAAGCAACACATAGGTGAACGCTGATTATCCTTTGGAAATTCTGTTTAGATGTTAGTTCCTCTCCTGCTCTTTGACATGTTTTGGGTTTGGTGTGAGGTTTGTATGGTTGCTTGCTTCGTTAGGTGTCTGATTGTGTTGGTTAAAAAAGGAGTATTTTCTAGTTATCATATTTTTTATTAAATTTTGCTGCCACTCCTCCCTCTTCTGAATGGGTTGAAGCCCTCAGCTGCTCTACTTGTGGGTGACCATTATTTTGCTGTGGGAGTGTGGCTGCCCTGCCTGGTACCCATTCAAGGGACAGGAGCTATTTGGGTCTGTAAGTGCATGAGGCCAGGGAGAAGCAGAGCACAGATGAACATGGAGAAAGGGGACAGAAGAGATTTGTGATGGCAGATACAGAGCAAGAGAAAATAGATGAGAACGTGGGGGGGAGAAGATGAGAGAAGAGGGACTGCTGACAAAAAAAAATGTAAATGCAAGTACAAAACCTGGAAATTGGGTCTGGAATTGAATTGGAATTGAATCAAGTAAACTTTTTTTTTTTTAATGGTAGATACTGCCTTTCCTAATAGTCTCTATGGTGATCTGAACAATGAAATGCAAAATCAGCTTGCTTTGGAGGTTCAGCATAACAGATTCGCACAGGACGAGCGCAGCTGCTTGAGCAATTCATCCAAACACGGCCAAGCGAGCTGCCAGAGAAGGTTCCTGTGAAAGCCAACGAGGGGTGAGCGTTCCCCACCACCCACCCGCCTCGTGCTAGGAGGTGCATTCACACTGTGGGCTGCTCTCTTCCCGTTGGCTTCATCGAGACGCACACAGAAATCCTTGTGTATGTGTTGCAAATATGTCCGTAAGCGATTTGGACAGACAGAGATTAGCTTTTGGATTAACTGCCTTCTGCAGCTGTCGATTTATGAGAATTCCTGCACCCAGCTGGAGAAATGTGGCAAAATTCCACTGCAAATAAACCTACTTTTTGCCTTTTGTTAGCATCCCTCTGTATCTTAGGAAAGTATACCCTTGCTCAAAAAGCTGTACTATTTTAAATCAGCTGTGACAAATCGGTGAGTCAAAACCTCTTTCTCTTTGGCAAATGTTATCAGTCACTTCTCAAGAAACTTGCCCCTTCTCGTCTTCCCAAGAATACTGGTATTAAATGGGCGTTTGAACGTGCTCCAAAGCTGTGCACTTGATTTCAACCTAGGTCAGTAGAAGTACACACTCGCTGCTCCAAGATGTCTGCTCCCTCTGTGTGAAATGAATTGTGGCTTTGAGACCTACTCTCGGTCTGCTGTCCCCATAGCTGGTGACACGTCGGTTGGTGAAGTGCTCTCTGCATTTTTTGGGGACTATCTCATTTGTCAGGGCACTCTGATAGCGAACAAGAACAATGGGTCATTCAGGATGTTTGTGGCTTCCAGAATTTCTACCGATTCCATCAAAAGAATAGCACATTATGTCACAGGACACACAGCGTAGCTGAATTTGGAGTGAGTCACCATAGCAGCATTTCAGTATCCAGATAATTTCGTCTGATTTTTCTTCTGATGAAACACAAGCATGTTTCATTACCAATTAAAAAACTAAACTAAATCTTTTTTTTTTTTAATAGCAAAAGCCCTCTGCATTTTCTGACTGGTTCTTGGGCAGAACATAATCCTCTCTTTGCTGTGGTTAGTTGCAAAACTTGTTTACTACCAATTGCAATTTCTGTTCAACTCTACCTTCTTAAAAAAAAATCTCTAAAAATTAGTTATAGTATATTCACCACTGAATTTATGTTTATTTCTGTCTACTCATACTCTGTGCTCTCCTCTTGTTGTTTTTCACAATGTCTCTGTCACTTTGGCTAGTTTAATCTATTCTAGCCTGTAGAAAATACAGGCTAAATCCTGACAGTTCATACAGTAATGTTAGTGCAGCAACAGGGATTTGTATTAGCAAGGAATCTTCTTTAAGGTCCCCTTTGTTTATTGGGATGTACAATAAATAAAAATATATTTTTTTATCCTATTGGTTGGTGCCATGAACACTTCAGCAGCGATATGCTTTGTAGATATAATTACCACTACTAAATATTTTAAAGTACATCCCTTGCAGTTTTTAAAATATCTAGTTTGTGGCACTACAAAGACCACAATATGGATTTTGAAGAGCCTGAATCTCTTCAGTGCAGTCGACCATTCGTTTAACACATACAGCAAACTGCCAAGCTGAAATGAAGGTAGAGCTGGCTGATACTCCATTTCTTCCCTGCAGACAAAATGGTCAAAGTAGTGTTAGCCTTTTCTAGCCCCTTTCCTAGTGCTTCACTAGCTGCTTAATTTTTCTCTCCAGCTAGCAGCAGAACTAAGATACCCATTCATTCCCATGAACTAACACCAGCTGCAGGAGCACTGCACACCTCGACATTAACAGATAAAACAGGAATGACTAACCCCAAAATTTCATAGCTGTATTTTATTTTATAGCTTGGACATGATCTAAAACATCTGGCTGACTTGAAGTGATAAACTGGGAAAAGCTTATGGCAAGAGGGAGGCCTGGCACACTGCTGATCCCCATCTCTATCTCCTGAGGTTTCACATTATTTAAGGTTTAGGGGTTCTGGTAAAATTTGTTTTACATTTTTCAATTAGACAGGCCAGTAGAGATCTAGTCAGAGATGGGAGATAACTTTACCATCAAAACCTCATAGAAAAATACTTCTAATAATAGACTTTTAAAATGAGAATTTTTCCAGTCCCAAAATAGTCTTTCTGGTTTAGCACCTCATTTTAGTCTGACAGCCTGTCATATTTTACTGCCTTCATACTGCTTCCAAGAATGTGAAGAGCTGTTTGGATGTCATGTAGGTGAAGTTAGTTTGTTCGGCTCTAAAACAAATGTACAAAAATAATGCAGTATAAACCCAGTTGAAAGTCAAGGAAAGGATACTCATTAGCAGCTGTGGGCTTCACATCCTCAGAGAACAGCGAGTTTGACACTGTGTGCTTCATGCTGAAGATGTCTCTTTTTTGTCTGGGCAAACAGACGAGAAAAATGTCATGGGGAGAGCTTTTTTATCCAATTTTTTTTCAAGGTACATGTTGTCTGAATTGAAGATTAGCTCCTGGAGCTGCCAAAGCATAAGCACAATTCTGCATGCCCAAGGCTGAGGGCTGGGGTCCAGATGAGACCAGGGAGAGCTGTGGGGCTGCTGCTGCCTTGGGAAAGGTGGGGGGAAACCAAAAAGCATGGGGTGGGGAGCGGGTCATCACTCATGGGATGCCTCTGGTGGCAAAGGCTGGCACTCTCAGAAGACTCACCTCAGTGCTGGGCACTGCCCCATCCAGAACTGAGCATTGGTGCTCTGCATCCCCACACCTGCCCTCAGACTCACCCTGAGCAATAATACTTCCAAGTATTATTTGTTACTGCTATTTTATTTTTAAGTGTTATTTTGAAGTATTTTATCTGACATGTTTTTGAAACATGAATCTTGTTGGATTCACCTATCTGTGAAGATTACTGCTGCTATTGCCAATGTTTACTTGGCTCTCGCTGCAAAACTAAGGTTAGTGTTGGATATTTGCTGTCTTGGGTTCTTGAATGGCTCATGTTGCTGTAGTACCCAGCCACTGCCCAGTCTGTACTGTATATATTTTAACACCATCCCTGCAAGTCAGGTTTTCTCTACATGGACCTTTCAAAATCTGTTTTGTTGTGTGTTTTTTTCTGGGCAGTCACTATGAGCATCAGTCCTATGCAGTTTAGGGCAAAGGCAAACCACCCCACAGAAGCCAAGAGGCACTGATAGGACTCATGACCTCCCTAACAATGAGCAGGCTTTTATTCCTTACTTGTTAAGATGCTCACTGCAGTCTTTACAATTAAATAAAGGAGGCTGTTATGAAAGGACTGATAGCTGATCTTTCATAAGACTAAGTTCAAGGAGGCTTTGCCATTTCTTGCTCACATGGAGCAGCAGTCGCATTAATTCAAATAACAAAGGCACCTGCTTTTAATGTATGTCACTTGCTATTTTCCAGAGTGAAGATTCAGATGAAGAAGACCTCTGTGCTATCAGTAATAAATGGACTTTCCAGAGAACTAGCAGACGATGGTCTCGAGTGGACGATATTGATGTTTTGCTTCACCGATCAGACAGACATGGATCTTCTGGGGACATTAAAATGAAAAATACAACAAGCAGCGAGAGCGTCCTTACAGATCTGAGTGAACCTGAGGTCTCATCTATTCACAGTGAGAGCAGTGGGGGAAGTGACAACAGGAGTCAATCCGGCATCAGCAGTGCTGCCAGGGAGACCTGCAACTGCTCTGGCCAGCATGATGTAGAAAGCACACAGCTGTTGGACTCCACAGCAGTAAGCACTGTCCTGTTCCCCAAGGACAACCTGAAGAATGAGAAACCAACACGAACCAAAGCAAAAACCTTTCTAAAACGCATGGAGACACTAAAAGCGAAAGGTGTGCATGGAAAACTAAAAGGCTCTGGAAGAACAGGTCCTTTAGAAATAAGCGGACCGATTCTTCAGCATGAGCCAAAATCCCTGAAAGACATGCACTGTGTGCAGATCGTCAATGGTGATCTCCAAAACTTAGGACAAGATTCAGGCAAAAGAGGACTTTCATTTTCTGCCAAATCCAGCAGTGAAAGCAGTCAGTCCGAAAACAGCAGCAGTGGGGTGAGCACACCGTGTTTGAAGGAACGCAAATGTCATGAAGCAAACAAGAGAGGTGGGATGTACCTGGAGGACATAGATGTTCTGTCAGGAGCAGCCTTACGACAAGTGGTGGACCAAAACCGCAAAAATGAATTTCATTCCCAAGAGAACTTGGTTGTGCATATTCCCAAGGACCACAAACCAGGGACCTTCCCAAAGGCACTTTCTATTGAAAGCCTCTCGCCTACTGACAACAGTAATGGTGTAAACTGGAGGACGGGCAGCATCTCCTTAGGAAAACAGAACTGCTCTACTCCAAAAGAATCCGGATTGATGGCCTGCTGTCCTAAAGAGAGCAGAATTAGTATTTATGACAATGTGCCAGGTTCCCACTTGTATGCTAGTACAGGGGACCTTCTGGACTTAGAGAAAGATGTCCTTTTTCCTCATTTAGATGACATTTTGCAACATGTCAATGGACTCCAGGAGGTAGTAGATGGTTGGTCAAAGAATGTGTTGCCAGGTCTGCCGGTTGATGATGATCGGGTCAGGGAATCTCCATCGTTGCCTTTCCAGTCACCCACACAGATCACACTTGATTTCGAAGGAAACTCTGTCTCTGATGGCCGGACCACGCCAAGTGACATGGACAGAGATGGAACATCCCTGAACGAATCAGAGGCCACTGGTGTTAGGGACAGGAGAGACTCTGGGGTGGGAGCATCTCTCACAAGGCCAAGCAGGTAGGTAGCAAGATATGTATGCAAATCCATCTTTCCTCTTCCATTAACAACAGAACAGACTGTGAAGTGAAGCAGAAGCAGACTCAGTCTGGGAGTCACATGGCTGACATCATTACAGTTGTACTCATCCTATATGGGAAAGGGGACTTCCCAGGGAAAGTGTGGGACTTCAGAAGAGACATCCTGCTTTGGAAATTCTTATGTGCAATCAGTGGAGAATTGATGTAATAGAACAAACTAAGGCATTTTTTCTCTCTTGATCCATAATATCCAATAGGACACTGTATATATTGTGGAATCTATTTTCAATTGGTCTTTGAAATTATTTACCCCGCTGTGTATGTGTCAGTAGCCTCATGCACAATTTTTATGCCCTGGTCTGCTTTAAAAATGTGTCCTTCTGTTCTCAAAGAGAATTTCTCTACCCTGCCCCAGTCCCTTACACATCTGGTTGATATGATAGTATACAATTAACCTGTTAATAAAAATAAAAAGCAGGATTTTGTTAATAGCTAGGAGACCTGTTACAAGTTAGAGGGATGAGTTTCTCTTGAGCCAGAGGAGCATGGCTATGAGTAAAGATCTTTGTGGATACATACAGCTGTTTGTAGGGTGGGTTTTTGTGTGCAGAAGCAGTGAGAAAATACTCGTTACTTTCTGATCTGCAGTCAGTCTTGAATCCTTACAGAGAATTCTTCCGTGCCATGATTTGCTGCTGCTCATGCTTGCTCGCTTACCACCATCACAAGCAAGTGAACTCAGGCAAACTACTAAGTAAATAAGCAGTGCCAAAGTTTGTAGGATTTGAGCCAGAACTCATGTTTAGCCAAACAAGAAACTGAAATGAGTTTTTTCCAATATATGCAGTATATAGAGAAAGTGTATTGGGATAAAGAGAAGATGTGAAGGTCTCAATAGCTTGGTGGTTGTGGGTCTCACCTAGGAGATACAGGGTTCAACCCCTTCTCTAAAAAATCTTTCAGTATTTAATAATAGAGCTATTTGGAGAACTTTATCTTCAGTTACCTTGATGGTCAGGCTGGTCTCCTGGGCGGTGAGGGACCAAGCATCAAATCCCATTTCTGAGTCAGGAGGAGAACATTTTAATCCAGATCTCACACATCCTGTTGGAAGTGTGTAGACTAATGGGCATAACAGGCCATGCTGCTTCCTTGAGTACAGGTGTTGGACCTACACCCACTTGGGAATCTAACATAAAAAAAATCAAAGCTTGATCATTTCCAAAATCAAGAGATTGAGCAAATTGAGCCTCCAAGCTATTTTCTTTTAGTCAACACACCATGAGCCATAATGTGTATGTTTATGCATGTTTTGCATACTGCTGTATCTCACAGTATACCATCCTTTTCTGCCCAACTAAAGCAGTTGTTTCTTTTTCTATTGTCTTTTTTTTTTTTTGCTATAGGCGATTACGATGGCATAGTTTCCAAATCTCTCATCGTCTGAGCCACTCCATAGCATCGCTTCACATCAGTAATCAGTCAGCAGCCCAGCTGAATCTACTGCAGAAATTCTCTCTACTTCGTCTTACAGCCATCATGGAAAAGTACTCCATGTCAAACAAACATGGCTGGACCTGGTGAGTACCATCACTAATTGGAAAAGAGATATCTTTGGGAGGAAATAATTTTTTCCAATTCTATTATTTTGATAGAAGATTTAATTAATACAGTTCAGAGCAGCGATTGACTTTCACTAGAATTTGAAACTGTACCTTTTAGTCTGTTGCTGCCTTGTGACTCAGTGGCAGAAATAGATCCTGGAGATGTGATTTCATTCCTGTGCTCGGACAGAGTCAACCCCAGCCTCTCTAACGACACTCGAGTTCCAGAAAAATAAACAGGAGTAGGCGAGAGTGATTCAAAGGAGGAAGTGTTTACACTAAGTCTTCTCCAAAATTCATTTTTTGATTCAAAAAGAAACAGCTGCTGATAATATTTCATATATTTGATATTGTTTTGTTTGTGATTTAAAAGAACAGTTAGAACAGTTACAGGAATTTTCTCTACAGATTGAAAGATGCAAACTTTACCCTAGGTCTGGACTTGCATTAAAGGCAGCTTGCAGCTGTAAAAGCTGTAACACCTACCTGGTCACTCAGACAGTGGGGTCAAGGGCAGCTGGACATGAATACCGGCAACGCAGCCCCTTTATATGCAAACAGCTACAGAAATCTGCATGTTTAATAGTGTACTAACCCTCATGGGCCACATAGACTGAGGTAGCCTGGAATGGAAACGGACATAGATAAAAAGATTATAAGTGTCTGAGAAATAACAAAAGGATAACAGAATTTTTCCCTAATACACAGATGTTGAGTACAAAAATAATATGACTGGACATTTACATTGTGACTTTCACAATCAAAGCACTTTACCAAAATTCACCTTCAGAAATGGAAAAATAGATACGAGGGAGTACTTGTGAGATCCACCTCACTAACATCAGGCATTCCAAAAAGTTACAAGTCTGATCTGAGCATGTCAGGTCTGCTGTCTTTATGGTCAGTGAAAGAAGACAGACAACTCCAAAGGCAACTTATCCTATGCAAGACTAGGGGTTTGGGTCACCCTTCAAAGGTGGGAGACCACACTCCACAGTGGGTATAGAAGCAGTCAGGACTGCTAAGTCTTTCTAAATCTCCTTCAGAGAGCTAAAATTCAGTAACATGAGCCCCCAGCTTGCAGTTCTCTTTTGGTGCAGTTCCCTCTGGCTAGCTGTCAGCATGTCTGTGCTGAAATGAGTCTCACCTTAAGCAACTCCAAACAGTCAGATTAGAATACAGCAAAATCTAGATCCTGCTGTTTGTACAGAGGTTTTCCCTCCTGGCAAATATTTCTTCAGTTTGTATAATCAGTCTCTAAGGATTTATAAGCAGTGGGACTCTAAATAGCTGTAAATCTTTATGCTGTACTCCTTCAGTAGGTCATTTAATCCAAGTTTTATCTCCTTCCCACACAGAAGAGAAAATCTTTGTCATATTCAGGTCATATTCATCCTCTTTTTTTTGAATTCCACTGTAGTCATGACTCCCACAGAGGGAATCCAGTTTCTTCCCATTTTCACCATCATTTACAGAAGAAAGCAAGCTTAACAGCTTCGCTTAAGTAACTTGACTAGAATCGACTGCATGACACCAGGGATGCATCTGGCACATAGGGATTTCTCACCATCATTTATTACTGTAAATTGTTAGGCAACAGAAATGCTAAACCACATAACTGATGGTATAAAAATCATACAACATGTTAGAGGACTGAACTTCCTTTTCTTTAAGATACCCTCTCCAGTAGTTTTTGCAGTGCAATTCCTTTGAATCCTTAATAAAGGAGTCCTTTGTTAATGAGTCCATAGTATAACCATGTTGTTTTCAGCTGAATGACACCGGCACAGTAAATGTCTTTTGTTAGAGCAGATTGTCATGATATATCTTAGAGACAGAGGCCATCTACCTGTAAAAGTTATCAAGAAATCCATCAATTATACAGATTGTAAAGTGTCTATGTATTGTCCATTAAACATTATTTGACCATCTTTATTAAATAGGAGATGGTCCCAGTTACCAGTTTCTACTCGTGATGTTACTCAGAAAGGTTCTGTAAATACTCTTGATATTTTCATGCACTCTGTTTGTGTTAATTTTCAGGTCTGTGCCAAAGTTCATGAAGCGAATGAAAGTACCTGACTACAAGGACAAGAATGTCTTCGGTGTGCCTCTGATAGTTCATGTCCAGAGAACAGGACAGCCGCTTCCCCAGAGCATACAGCAAGCACTACGTTACTTACGGAGCAACTGTTTAGATCAGGTATGAACTTTACTCCAGGGACATGGTTGATTTTTCTGTAAAGACGCCCTAAACAAACAATGGTGGACCTTTTTGTACTTAGCACCAGAATTATTTGAAGGGTCTTTTATCTCATGTTGGGCCCAGATCTCCTCCAGTGACTTGATACCTGATGCCAGTATTGGTGGTTGTCATTTGTTTTTTTTTGTATTGAGCTAATAAGCTGAATTCTTATAGACATAACAGTCTTGCTGATTCATACACAACAGCCTACTTCAAGGAATGGTGTGGGATCTTCCTATCTATTGAGTCAGTCCTGAGAAGAATTCAGGATTCCCAGCTTCTACCCGTAAGCTTATGGTTAACTATTGCCACTAAGAGTTAAATGCAGTCACCATTTCACAAGATATGGTACAAAAAGTTTTATTTACTTAGCAAAGAAACAAAAGTCCAAGAACAGAGAGCAAACTCAGCAAAATATTCCAAGTATTCTGTTGACAAAGTCAGATGTATCCAGATAGAGTTGGGTCACCAGGGGTTCAATGCCAAAGCCATTACGGTACGTTTCCTTTTATAGTGTTCCTAGCTGCAACAAGCCACTTGAGGAACCCGCGTGCTCCAAGCATTTCAGGTGTTTGCATTCCCTTTAATATTCCCTTTAATTACGAGCAGGGCCATCATATTTTTTACTGTTCTTCCCCTAAGGATGGTGAACGTAGGGCTGGAAGAAACCCCCGGCTCATTGAGTTCAGTTCCCTATTATTATTAACATCATAGCATATAACTGCTTCCATAACTGCTTTTAGATAGTTGTAAGTTCGAAAGGGGCAAGCAGCATTTTATTCTGCAGGCTTTGCTGCTTTCGCAGCTCTGAGCACACAGAAAGGGTGTAAGTGATCAGTTCTGAATCTTTCAATTTCTGATCCCTATTCTGGTTGCTATTCAGGCTATTGAAAGACCTTCAATATCATCAAGTCCAACCATCAACCTACTTACTTAGTCCCATCACTAAACCATGTTCCTTACTGCCACATCCACACATCTCTTAAATACCCCCAGGAACAGGGACTTCACCACTTCTCTGGGCAGACCATTCCAGTGCTTGACTACTCCCTCAATGAATAAACTCTTCCGATATCTATATCCAATCTAAACCTCCCTTCATGCAACTTGAGGCCATTTGCTCTCATCCTATCACTTGGCACTTGAGAAGTGATCAACACACTCCTCGCTGCAACTTCCCAGCAGGTAATTGTAGAGGGCGATGAAGTCTCCCCTCAGCGTCCTCTTCTGCAGACTAAACAACCCGAGTTCCCTCTGCTGCTCCTCATAACTCTTGTTTTCTAGTCCCTTCACCAGCTTCATTGCTCTTCCCAGCACAAGCAAGTCAATATCGTTCTTGTAGTGAGGGGCCCAAAACTGAACACAATATTCAAGGTGTGGTCTCACCAGTGCCTCATACAGGGGACAATTACTTCCCTAGTCCTGCTGGCCACACTAGTTCTGATGCAGGCCAGGATGACACTGTCCTTCTTGGCCACCTGGGCGGACTGCTGGCTCATGTTCAGATGGCTGTCGGCCAGCACTCCCAGGTCCTTTTCTGCCAGACAACTTCCCAGCCACTCTTCCCCAAGCCTACGCTGCTGCGTGGGGTTGTTATGACCCAAGCACAGATCCTGGCACTTGGCCTTGTTGAACATCTTGCAACTGGGCTTGGCCCATCAGTCCAGCCTATCCAGATCTCTCTGCAGAGCCTTCCTACCCTCGAGCAGATCAACAGTCCCACCTCACTTGGTATTGTCTGCACCTACTAAGGGTGCGCTCAATTCTATATTCCAGATTGTTGATAAAACTGTTAAGCAAAACTGGTCTCAATACCAAGCCCTGAGGAATTCCACTAGTGACTGGCCACCAGCTGGATTGAACTCCATTTACTGTGACTGAGCCAGGCCTTCCAGCCAGTCCTTCCCCAGCAAACTGTACTCCTGTCCAAGCCATGAGCAGCCAATTTCTCCAGGAGAATAGTGTGGGAAATGTCATCAAACGCTTTACTAAAATCAAGGGAAACAACATCCATGGCCTTCCCTCATCTACTAGGCAGATCATCTTGTCACAGAAGATCAGGTTAGTCAGGCAGGACCTGCCTTTTGTAAACACATGCTGGCTGATTCTGATCGCTCGATTGTTCTGTATGTGCCATGTGATGTTGGGTGACAGTCTTGTTCCCCAAAATGGAGGTCAGAAAAATAAACGTCTAGCAGCTGTGAAGCACAGCTGTTTCCTTTTACAGCCAGGGGGAAGACATAGGCCCTTCTTATCATTTCTCCCTGTTGACTGTACAGAGACCTTGCAGCGGTCAGACCTTGACAGCTAATTCCCTGGATGTTGAAAGTGAGGTGAGATGAGTTGTACTAACTGTAATGTAGTGTGGAAATCAAGGGGTGGGAGGAATAACTTGTTGAAAATGTATTAATAGGGGTTGGAAGTGGAAGATGCATAGAGACAATTAGAAAAAAATATATTCTGTAGTTAACATTCCTGGTAATCGCTGGGGTAATCTGGGTGTGAGCTGGGAAACCCAGAGTAAGAAGAAAAGTTATGCTGCAAGCCTGGAATCACTGATGTGATGGAGCTGGAGGAGGAGAAAAATGCCTAAGTATGAGGAAAGTAGATGGGGAGGTAAAGATGGACTAGTCAGAAAAGTAGCAGAGCAATAGGAAGAAAGAGTAAAGAGAGGAGAAGTAAATGGGGAAGAAAGTAAAAGGGAGAGTAAAACCAAAGAGAAGGGAAAAAGCTCATACAAGATCTGAGACAGTCAAAAGGAGTGTCCGTGGGCAGTCTCAAGCAAGTATCTGTGCCAAGAAGGAGGGCTTAGTTGCTGGGAAGCATCAGAGGTACGTGAAGGGTCATTTCAGCTCAGCTTGAGTTTCACCTCAGGGTGGAATTGGGAAAATACTGAACAGAAAGTGAAGAAGGAAGAATACAGATCAGAATAATTTAAAATATCTTTCCACCAAAAACCTTTCTAGGCCAAAAAGCTCCAGGCAATTCACCTTCTCTGCTTTACAGTCACTCCCTTTGTTCCCATTTAATTCAAAGTCTCCTAATGCCTGGCCAGAGGTCTAAGCAGCATCTAGTCTTCCCACCATCTTGTATATGTGTGTCCTGCAGAAGGCAGTCTTGAGTCCTGAAGAGGCATCAGAGCTTCTGCACTAAGTAAAGTTGAGGTTGCTTTAAATCATTATAAAGTCTGGGTCCTGGCACTGAAATGTCTGAGATGTGAAGAGCTTCACCTTTATTTGTGGAATATATTATTCAGTTTCAGCTTCTGAAATAGAAACTGCTTTGCCTTTGTCAACCGCATCTTTATTTCTGTTATGCATCATATGGCTGCTTGCAGGGTAGATGATCCACAGCATGAGGATAATAAAGAGATGGGCCAAACTAATCTCTGAAAAATCACTGGATTTATAGTCCCATTTTATTTAGAGAATGAATCTGTAATATCAGAGAACAGAGCTAAAACATCTCTTTCTATCAAGCGAAAAACTAATTAATTGTGAATCTCCACCCCACACCAAAAAAAAAAAAAAGAGTTCAGATAAATATCATTAAACAAAACAGAGATTGAGAGTAGCAAAACGATGTGCAGCAGGAGAGCAGGAGATTGTGCTGGTGAGATCTGATGTCTGACCTCTCACATCAGACTTAGCTGGAAGTTTTTAAAAGATTCTTTATACCAGCAAGGACTCTTTCCATCAAAATCAGTGAACTGAGCTTTTGCTCTCACCATTTATCTACCACATACCAAAACTGCATTATTTGGATAGAATTAGCATGTGTCCTTCTGTGTCTTCAGCACACATTTCTAAGAGGAAAAAGAATTTAAAAGGAAGAAAGGAAAGGGATAAATGAAAAGAGACAGATGTTTTTTCTTGTATTTCTTGTATTCTTTTGTCAAAACTAAGGAGAGCTTCACCTGTAAAGAGAAATACAATATGCCAGCATGTACAAAGGGCAAACTCCACTTCTGTAATTCCTAAATATAAATTTAAATCACAAGCAACACTGCAGTCACAAATAAGAAGTCATAGAAGAGAAGCAGCTCACTGCCACTGCTTGCAGTTTGGCATAAGAGCTCATCTCTGTATAGACAAATACATTCCCTCATGGAGCTGCATAGTGTGTGATTCATGTCATCTCTGTTACTAATGTATGAGTTAACAGAAGTCCTAAATATCTTACAACCGTAATGTTCTAGAGAAGTAGCTCAGGATGAAGGGCATATTTCCTTGCCTTTACACTTTTTTCTTGGTGTGCAGAAGGCTGAAGAGCAAGACAGTGGACACGGAGGAACTAAAGTCCAAATCAGAAATGTGCCTTTTTATAGATCTTTCTTAATAGTTCACCTTTTCCCCTGCAAAACTGTGGGCAAACAGTGCTAACGTTTCCCAAATGAAAGCCTGGAAACTCACTTGGGAATAAGTAATGTGGTTTAGGCTCAGGAATTCACCCCAGGGGAATTCCATTTGTGAGAACTTCTGTGGCAGGGCAGCAGTGCTGTGAAGGCACTCACAGGCCTCATTTTAAGAATTACCACTTCCTCTAGAATTGAAAGCAAACAAGATAAAAAAGTATCTTAGTGACACTGCACAAATAATCCCTCTGCGGCCTCTGCTTTCAAACTGGGGTTTACAGTGGAATCTGGGGGAAGCAGAGAGCAGGAAGGGGAAAAAATAGATTTGGTCTTGATTTGAAAGCTCTACCAGGACGTACTAATCTTTTGCCACAGCATTTATTACTTAGCCGAGCATAATATTTTCTTGTTAGTCTTCAAAATATATACCCAAATAAACATGAGGAACCAGATTCTCAGCTGGAGTAAATCAGCAGACAGTCACCGAAGCCAAGCAAGCCACACTGATTTATATCAACTAAGCATCTTGCTTATACTGTTCAAGCAGCAGCGTAGTAACCACATGCACTCTGAACTCTTTGTCTACCATCTGATGAAGAGTTGCAGCATGATTAACTCTTACTGTCCCACCATCAGTTGTATATAAGACTGTAGGCAAGTCACGACTGTGACATTTGCATGAGTTCCTCTTGCCCTTGCCTAGAAGTAAAATAAACAAACATAGCTTTGGTCATAATCAAAACCTCCTGTAAAATGTTTTTGTATTTATATATTTTAAGTAACATTGTATTTTTACCCAAATCCACGTGGCACCTTTCTAGGTGGGTCTGTTTCGAAAATCTGGAGTGAAATCCCGAATCCAGGCCCTGCGTCAGATGAATGAGAGCTCCCCAGAAAATGTCAGCTATGAAGACCAGTCAGCATATGATGTGGCAGACATGGTAAAGCAATTTTTCCGGGACTTGCCAGAACCTCTCCTCACAAGTAAACTGGGAGAGACTTTTCTACACATCTACCAATGTGAGTTGCAGTATTTTTATTACTACAAACAACTCAAAGTTATTATAAATTATATAATCATAAATTGTAAATAATTTTGATGTGTTAACACTGAGTGAGATCCTTTCTGCTCACCTCCAAGATGTATAAAAGAACATCTCTGTGCTCCACATCTTTAGCTGAGAGATTTTTAGAACTGCCTAAAGGCTTCAGCATCAAAATACTAGGAACTTTAATGCAAAGACACCATTCAAATCTTAAGAAGCTTTGAAAATATCAACCTTACAATCAGAAAGATGCCAAAAGGACAGATAGGCCATGGATATAAAAAGTGTGAACAGACTCCCATTTTTGTCACGCTTCTTTAAATTGTGGGCCCATTTCATATAGACCTCTCAATACAAGTGAGTCTTTCCAGCAAGAAGTGGTACTTGACCATGAGAACATGCAGCTGTGCAGTTCTCTTCATTGCTGTGACTTGATTATTTGCCTTTTCATTATAGTCTATAAAATGTACATGGAAGCAACAAGCTACCTTCATTTACATCCTCAGCTTTTATGTAAAGATATCATAGAGAAATGAAAAAGCCAAGGATTTCTTCTTCTCATCTCAGCATAAGCAGTCTTCAGCAAAACCTGAGACTCAAATGCATCAGAATGGTGAGAATCCATGTAAATCAGGAAACGACTGTGTATCTCTTGTCCAAACTGAGAAGTAAACAATGAGGAAAACACTGAAAAGCCAAAGGAATTAGAGATTTCCTGAGAATGTCCATTATGAAGGCCTATCAGTCATTACTCTGGGAGATACACACAGGCGTACCCAGCCAACCTAAGCCAAATAATTTGAAGTGCTAAAGAGAAGTATGTCTACACATTTGCAGATGTTTCAGCTGGTGTAACAATAGAAAGACATTTTAAACACTGTATAGTCCCAAGCTAAAGTATCTAAGTAAATTCTGTGCTTCCCTTTACTGTCAGAGCTGTCTGTGGTGCGTAGTCACTAATGAATTTAACACCACGGTGTCTTCAAGCTGGTAGAGAAGTGCTGTGATCCTGCATGTGTGAGAGAGCACTGCAAATAAATTTAGTGGATTTTGTCATATGGAATGTCTTTGGGACACACGTGACCTGAAACAGTTGGTGCCCAGTCCTGGAGCATCATTTCGCCCTCTTCTTTCCTGCTCACAGGTTGCAGGACATGTCTGCCTGCACATACATCAGTGAGCTTTTTCAGAAAAGCAACAGAAAATGTTGGTGTTCACAAAATGGCAATCACAATTGCTTCCATCAGTGAAGTGGCCAAGGAGAAGATTATCGGCTAGAAGGACATGTTCTATACATTCTTGGAAACAAACCGCCTTTAAACTATTGCGTTATGCAAATTGGGGGTCCTATCTTGGCATAGGAGAGATGCAGAAATACGGCAGATCTCAGTGCCATCAGTGTTATTAGGTCTCTAGCCAGAAGGAATCCCCATTTCTGAGTCAGGAGCCTGCCATTAGGATTCACAACAGCCAAGAGGCTGAACAGTGCAACATTGCTACCAACAAAAAATGCTGTAAAAAGGCGCCTGGGCTGACTCTGTAACCCTACGTGGATTTGCAGTGGGAAGTCTGAAGAAGTCTTTTACACTTGGGGGAGTAAAAAGAAAGGCTAGGAAATATATTCTTGAACTGCACAAGTACTTAAAAGGAATTCAGAAATATTTGATCATGGGTCTGTTTAGAACAAGGTGGGAAAAGGAAAAAACGGGCTTTTGTAGACACTGGAGAACAATGTTTGGATTAAAAACAAGTAGCAGTGTTTGTTTCCACTTGGACAACAACAAATATGTTCTTCTGTTTTAGATGGTACTGACAGAAGAATGTTGAAAATTACTGGGATACCAATTGTATTTCATAATGTCTGCAATTAAATAAATCTGTAGCTGGGACTTTTTCTTCCCATTCATCCTGTTTAAGAAATTATTAATGTGAGGTTAGAAAGGATTTTTCCTCTCTTAGTTCGTTGGCAAGGGATTTCTGATTTTCTGGGAGTTACTGAACATCTTTTTCAGATATCCAGGACTTTTTTCATATACCCCAAATGGCTTGATTTCCCGTAAAACAGAGGAGTGGGGATGAGAAGATTAGTGTAATAGTCTATGTGGCTTAGCATTGATGAAACTTTCTCCATTTTCCTAAAACCCTCAGCTGCCTATTGTTTACAAACCTATGGCTTGAAAGGTTGGCCAGTCTTCTTCTCTATGTATGAGACCTGCCAGCACAGCAGGACAGATGGATGAGTACCAGGAGGGTATGTGGGGTGAAGACAAGTTCCTTAGATTTAGCAAAGGCCCCTCTGACTTCTCAGAAAGACCTGGCCTTGCCGCTTCTTGAAAATCACAAACATTGCACTGTGTTCAGTTCGTCACCCATGTCTAAAAGCTTTTAAAATGAAGTGCTTGTGCAAGGCTAACAGGCAGAGCTTAAAAGCTGGCTGTTCCCTGTACTGTAATTCTGCTTTTGTTGTTCTTCTCTTTGATTATATTGAGTATATGTAATACCCAGAGGAGGGCTCCAAATCCAAACTGAGAAAATGTATGGTAGTTTTAGACATGAATCTGTCTGAGATGCTATTTAAGCATATCCATTACTGCTTTCATGAAAGTGTCTTACAGCTTAGGACACAAGTGTAAGTATTTTTCTGAAGCTTCTGTAAGACTTTTGAACTGTCTTCCCAAGGGACAAAATAATCCTGAAAAATAACAATTAAAGATAGGAGTACTGGGTGCTCCTTTCACAAACTTTAAACGAAGTTCAGACTCTTTCTTGGGAAACACCTTTTCAGACGAACAGAGGAATGTCATCAGCTGGCTAGGCAAGCTGTGCGTGATGGAAGAGCAGACATCACAGCCTTCCAGCAACCAGCTGGTTGTAGCCCCTTCATCCCCTGTCGTCTGCCTCTTCAGAAAGCCATTCCCAAAGTGTGAATTCTTGTTAACAGGATAGAGTTAACACAGTTATCTCGGTGTTAGAGTCAACACAGTTAACCAGTTGTCTTCCAGTCTCCATGTCTGATCTTACAATTAACCCCGCTGGACGTCACTTGCTTTTCCACAGACGTCCCCAAGGAGCAGAGGCTGCAGGCGGTGCAGGCTGCCATCATGCTGATGTCAGATGAGAACCGGGAGGTTTTGCAGACCCTGCTGTGCTTCCTGAGCGACGTCACCTCCGTGGAGGAGAATCAGATGACTCCTATGAACATAGCTGTTTGTCTGGCCCCTTCCCTCTTCCATCTCAACATAGTGAAGAAAGAAAGCTCTCCAAGGTAAGTTTCTTCTTAACACTATAAATAGGCATGTCCTTAACACAAGGGGATGCTTTCAGTGGTTCTAAAGGCACACAGGGTAACATTTTCCAAAGCGTCTGCTTTCCACGACACGTTACGCAGGGCACGGCTTCAGCAAGAGGGGAAAGCTGATACTGCAGAGCCAGCAGCACACTTGCATAGGCACAGAAGGTGTTTTCGCAAGCCCAGCAGGGTGTTTCTGTCTGTGCAGTGTGAATATGCAAGTGCCGGCTTTTCATGCAAAATTTCAATGACACACTAGTGAGTTTTGCATAAGTAATGTTGGCTTCTGAGAAGGAAAAGGGCCTGATTTTGCTCTGGTTGAAGTCAAGGACCGACCGTGTTTTACACGATTTTCACATGTCATTTTTCAGTGAATGGTACAAGGTGTAAAGCCATGTCCTTGATAGAGCCAGTGGGTGTTTGCAGAAACGAAGCGCAATGCTTGTTAAGGGAACACCAGGCACAGGCAGGACAAGTGTGGGATTGTAGAACAGGAAATCCTGATCCCACTTGTATCACTGAGTTTATTTCAGGCTGTGTTAAGGTGATGTGTAACATGATGAGTGTAGCTTAAGCAGGGCATAAGCCCCGCTAAACATAAGCAGCCCCAGCTTGATGTCCCTTCTGAGATTTTTTCCAGCTTTTACCTTTGCTGCAGTAATATTTTAGATAAACATTTCTCTTTTAAAAAAGGCCCAATGGTCTGAACAATCTTTGTGATAAACACAAGTTAAAGATAGACTTTTCACTCTGGTGTTAAGAACATCCTGCAGCTATGTTTGCTTTCATATTAAAAAGATTCAGCTCTTTTTACCTAAGACACTGAATTCAATTACAGAGTAATACAGAAAAAATATGCAACAGGGAAGCCAGATCAGAAGGACCTCAGTGAAAACCTGGCAGCTACTCAGGGACTTGCTCACATGATAATGGAATGCAACAAACTTTTTGAGGTGAGTGAGAGACTCAAACGGCATTATTCATGGACACATAATGCAGCATCCTTTGAAGTATTTATGTTCATGCTTACATTTTCTATCTGCTATTAGCACAGAGGTTGATGGTGCCTCACTTATTTGTAAACCTTCTCCATCTAAAATTTATTTATCTCATTTCTTTATGACTGTTCCCTACTAGCAGTTGAAGGTGCAACTATTAAAAATGCAGAGTAATTATCTGTGGCAGTTTTCAACCCAAATTACAGGATTAGGAAATTTTAGTTTAATTAAAATCAAAATCTGCTGTTTTAACATTTCATTTTATTATAAAGCTTTTAGTACCTCAATTAAAACTAATCCATCTCAAAAAGAATAGCTGATACATTTTTTGTGTGTTATGCAATAAAGTGAAAATCACACAGGGAGATGCAGTCTTTCCTTGAGCTACTTTCACTGCAGGTGTAGGAGAGGTAATGCTTATAACTCCCTTCCCCAAGAGCACAAAGTGACATTTCTAGGCGAGTGACGCAGTCGTATTGACATAGAGTTGATCAGTCTAATGTGGTTCTGCCTGAGTAGTGAGTGCTATTCTGCCCCATTGACTGTTCCATTATATTGCCTTGATTTCTCAGCTTGTGTAATAAGAAAAGGCAGAAATAGGTGACCATTTCACTGATTGTAGGCTCATTGCAATTGGATGCTAAGTGGTCCATCAGCCTAGAAAGCACTGCTTTAAGGAAAAGTTCTCAGCAGGAGGTTTCCTCTGTGTGCTTTCTCCCACTTCTGTGGTACAGGTCCCGCACGAGATGGTAACCCAGTCCCGAAACTCCTACATTGATGCAGAAGTGCATTCTCCCACCCTGGACGAACTTGGGAAACAAGTGGATGAGGAAGGAGGGAGCTACCAGATGTACCTTGAAAGTCTCATGCAGAATCTCCAGAAAGAAGCAAAAGAGAAATTCAAGGGATGGGTCACATGTTCCAGTATGGAGAACACAGAACTCGCCTACAAAAAGGTAACTTGTGGAGACACGGAAGAGGCAGTAAACAAACAAAAGTGAAATACACCCAACCTGTGGGACCCACTGACTTGTCGCATGACCAAACCCTTCTGTCTGCTGACGCAGATGATTTTTTAAAAGGCCACTAAAACCTGTTAAAAATGTAATGTAATAGTGATCCAAATGGGAGATAAGAGGACAAGGCACACAAAACAATCTAAGGTCTCAAAAACAATGGGTGAAGTGATACAGCCAACAATGCAACCGGAGAGAGGGCTGAGAGTTAACACATAACATTTACTGGGGTAAGATTTTGACTGGAAGAGACAATTTCTGACTGTCACCTGTTTGCCAACAGTTCAGGGCACACAGTCAGAAGAACGGTATTAAAAAACCTTTTCAGGCTGCATATCCTCTTGTCCTTGTTTCCAGTGCATTTTTGATAACTGCAACCTTTACTGAAATTTCTGAAGCTGCTCCAGTCCCGGTCACTCCTGCAGGGAAAGCCAGACGGCTGCAGACAGAAGGTGCTGCAGGGTCCCTGCAGGCAGTGGGAGTCCAGGAGTGCTCAGCCTGGAGAAGAGGAGGCTCAGGGGAAGCTCATTCATGTCCCTAAATCCCTGAAGGGAGGGTGCAGAGAGGACGGAGCCAGGCTCTGCTCAGCGGTGCCCAGTGCCAGGACAGGAGGCCATGGGCACAGCCGGGCACCCAGGAGGCTCCCTCTGAGCACCAGGCAGCACTTCTGTGCTGGGCGGGTGACGGAGCCCTGGCACAGGCTGCCCAGAGAGGCTGTGGGGTCTCCTCCTTGGGGATCTCCAAAAGCCGCCTGGACGTGGTCCTGGGCAGCCTGCTCTGGGTGTCCCTGCTTGAGCAGGGGTGGCACCAGGGGCCTCCAGGGGGCCCTGCCAGCCTCAGCCAGCCTGTGGTTCTGTGAAAGGCACTGGAAGGGGTGTGGAATCGGGATGGTGAGGGGACAGGAGGTATCATTTCCCCTGTTAAGTGCAATTCCTCTGTTAGGACAAAGAAATCACAATTCTGATTTATAGTCAGCTTCTGTGCATGACTCCTCCAGGGAGGTACTGCAGGAGTTTGAGGAAGCAGGGCTCAGGTGGGAGTAGGATGTGGGAGTGGGGAGGGAGGGAATGTGGCACAAGCATGGAGACGAGCACTGTACAGGGGACTGGGAGCAGCCTAGGACTGGGGCAAGAAGACTGGAGAACTGACAGCTATGGGGAGGAGTTATAACAACATAAAATAATTTAAAATAGGAGACGTGGCAGCTGGGTTTCTGGAGACACGATCCTATGTCTGTGAGAGGTGCTGGGAGGTTCTGGAGCACTAGAATTCATAGGTGAAGATGCCAGGAAAGCAGGGCTTGCAAGGTCCAGATAACTTGTTTGCTGCCTGAAAGACAACGACCCTAAAATTATGCAGAAATGTACGTGTGTAATTTAAGATATTCATCTTACACGTAACCCAGCACTTTCCACTCCCCTTACTGCATGCTGTAGAGGTGTAACAGGAGCCATGAGCTAGTAAGATCTGGCAAAAAGTTTGTGTGTTCCTTCTTTGAAAGGTGCTTTCCCAATACTTCCCTTGCAGCTATTTTGAGGAAACATCTGTGTGTCTGACACAGAAGCGAATCAACATGTTTTCTTCTCCTTCGAGTTCTGTTCTTCCACTAATTAGCCAGGCAGGCTGGCCCTCAGTCCCAGCCACTGCCCAAGGTGGTAGCTTTGTTTCAGATCAGTGTTTCAGTCTGTCCTTTCATCTGTTTTCAGTTCTACATGCACGTATTCATTGCACTTCGGATGGTTGAGGTTGAAACAGCGTCTGTCACCCCACAGATAATGCAGCAGCTCTGCTAGCACAATGAGAACTGGTCCAGATATACATTGCTGTGAGAGCAGAAGTATTGTTATCACTTCAGTTTTCCATCCGGGACTAGTGTGCATATATTTTCACATGCAGAAGAGGAGCAGGAATAGCAATAATAGCGATGATTAGCAGGGAAATTTACATGCTCTTAAGCTTCATCTTAAACTCAAGTTGGATACCCATATCAAGATTTTGTCCTGTTATTCTGTGCTGAATGTTTGCATATAAATCATGGGGTTTTTATGCTCTGTTGCTTTACTGCAGGTTGGGGATGGGAACCCCCTAAGGCTTTGGAAGGCGTCAGTGGAAGTGGAGGCCCCCCCATCAGTTGTCCTGAACCGAGTGCTGAGAGAACGGCACCTCTGGGATGAGGACTTCTTGCAGTGGAAGGTGGTTGAGAGCCTCGACAAGCAGACAGAAGTTTACCAGTACGTTTTGAACAGCATGGCTCCTCATCCTGTCCGGGATTTTGTTGTTCTAAGGTAAGCTAAGGGCAGTTCTCCAGTATCTTTGCTTCCTGCACTGAGGACAAGGAAGATCTGTTCTTACCTCACCTCAGCCTTAGCATCTGTAAATTGTGCTTTGAGAACTCCACTTCTGGGCAGCAGCATTTATTTGAAATTAAAATTGTACACCTAGAGCATGCTGACCTTTTCTCTGATGTAATTTGAGCAGCACATACTCCTGAGGCCATAAATATCATTTATTCCTTAGAACAGATGCCTGATAATAGCTGCTGTTCTCTTAGCTTTGTTTGTTGTCAAAACAGTGCAAACAGAACCCAATTGTTTTTTACCCTGCTTCTGCTGTTCTCTGGAGAGTGTTTGATGTTTAAGAGCCAAAGGTTTAGTGAAGAAGATAGCGATGCTTTTAAGCGGAGGTTCTTATATGGTCCCTACGTAAGTTGTTATTTTAGATTTGAGGTTGAAGACTTTGTAGACCAAGAAATGCTAACCCATAAAAATCATAGTGTGGAAATGAACAGAAGGAGGTAGTAGATTTGTGTTCTGAGCCTTTTCCAGGGGATGAGATCTCTGAAAGAAATGTATTGCAATATATCAATATTCCAAATTCAGACCCAATTCTGCCTCTGTCTATGCGCGCATACTGAGCAGACCAAAAAAATTCCTCTTATGTACATCCTGCCTTTGAAATCCTGGCCCTTTGCTTGCTAGGGGCTATTGTGGAGCTGCTGACATACTTCACTTGCAGGGTCAGTCCTACAGTTACTTATTTCAGGATAATTTTGTGCGTTCCCATTCTTGGTCACTGCTTTCTTTGACTGAAATGATGTGCCAGACAAATACTAAGCAGTTTTGACAATGGAAATAGTCCAGTGAGTCAGAATTGCATTAGGGGGAACAAAGATTGAAGGAAAAAGATGAGCCCAATAAAATATAATTTTAATAGTACATCCCTTTTATGAACTTCAGTGTTCTCTTCAAGAATGATGACATGCAGATGTTGTTGGAATAAGGGAAGAATTACTGGAACTCTTAGATGAAGATTTTGAAAAAAAATTCTATAAGTCTTTACAATGTGAAAACTAGTCTTTCCATTAATCTATCTCTTCTGCCTTCCTATAGAATATTGGGCTAAATTAATTTTATAATTAATTTTCTTAAATAATATTATCAATTTATACAAGTGATAAATTTGGCCCTCTGTGTAGCACCCAGAAGATTGTCTGGGAGCGGCAGGGAGGTTTTGATGACCATAATTCTATCCTCTTATTTGCCACTTAATTCACTATTAGGTCTCATGGTGTTTTATGTTCTTTAAAGACCTGCTGTGCAGTCATATCAGTTAAAGGAAAATCTTGCCATCAAGTCCTCATTCTGTTCACTAACCTAGGCAGAATGACCCCCAAGGACTGAAATATATATCACAAAACAGAATCCTGGTGGGTTTTTAAGGGCTGGAAACAGCTGTCAGGCAGATCTGAGAGTTTCTGTTGTTTATCTCTTTTGATTTGTATCATTATGTCTAGAACAAGATTAGCCAGTGATATCGCGGTCAATTTGATACGTTACGATTGGTGGGAAGCGAACAGTGAAATTATAATTCACCTCTGGGGACATGAATACATATATTTTAAAAGACTGCCATTTTCCCCCTTCCCAGTCAAACTGGTGGTTGTGAAAAGATAAAAATGTAGACCTTTGGGTTTTAATTCACCAGTCATAATGAGGGGATTGGGCTCCCTTGAGAAGACCATAAGGGTAAGAGTATAGGGCCAGTGTTTCATATGCCTGGGATCTGAAGCAGCTCTCAGCTGCCCTGCACATACATCACTTTTCATTAAAGATTCCTCAGGTGTTTAGTGTTAGTTAAGCATTACAGCACGTGTGTGTGTGAGGTGTACCCATTTTTATTACCGTAAGATATTTATAGAGAAGTACAGCAACCAGCCTAAAACCATATAACCAAGAGTAGGAAGTCTTCTGAAATCTCACATAGTTTTCTACTTCAGAAATGATGCAACTCAGTGTCATGTAGTTACCAAAATAATGCGGTCACAGCTAAGCACGGTGCAGGCAGTGGCTCAGCATCTCACTGGAGATGTCTCTCCATGTGCTGCATCTCCTAAGACAGCTCATCATTTTTATTAATGCACATACACATGCAAAACCTTCTGAAGTCAGTCTCTTCCTGCATTTTCTTGAATAACAGCTCAATTTCATATAAAAAATGAAGAATGGTAAAGCATCTGCTGAAGTCCAAACGTCATCAGTCTTTAAAAGCAGCTTACCTGCTTCCCAAGGTGCCATAATCCCTATCTCAGACAGCCTGTAGCAAGGTGATGCACATCATGCAGTACAGTGGAAATTTCTTATTTCTTCCCACAGCATGGGAAAAGAATATAAACTGTCTTGTGAGATCCCAGGCAGACAGGTAAGATGTGAGGCACCAGAAAACGTAGAGAATGCTAACAGAACAAGAAAAAATGTTAAGCATAAAGTCTAGATCTCCTGAACCTGTGAAAAACATCTGTACAGTCTGTCAGAGAGGCTAGAAACTTGGGAGAGGGAAAAAATGAAACAAGTGACACTGCTCAAAATAAAAATACATCTTAACAGGCCAGCCCAAAACCTGACTGCTTGAGGAAAGAAACACACTGGTAATCAGGAAACAACTACCTATAATTGGCTGACAAATGTGGTGACATGTTCATGAAATTTCACAGTAATAGTACTTTTTCCTGTGTAAAATTTCCTCAATAGTTGTGTAATGTTGGTGAAAGAAAATGTGGTTCTGTGCGCCAGAAAATGCCCCTTTCCTTCTATAATGGAAGAGAGCATACAGCACAGATCCTGGAAGAAGAGGTAGAAAAACACTATTTTTTCAGGGCCTGCAAAAGCATGTTGGTTCTTGCTGTGTGGCATTGGAAAGGAGAAGCTTTCCAACGAGATGTCTCTTTTTGGAGTAACAGCGAAGAGGAGGGAAGCAAATGGATGGTGCCTTTGTGGGTGCCTGGGTGATCCATCCCTCTATGGGGTAGTTGGCGAGGATTTTGGTTCAGATGTTTGCTTGATAGCAAACCAAAGCCTACCTAAGGAAAGGAAGCGTCAACTTCACTGTCATTCCTAAGCAAGTTAATATGAAATTTCAGCCTTTGGCTAGTTCAAAAAATTAGCCATGTTAAGAATATTTTGCCGGTGCTGCTCAGAGTGTGTAGAGGCAAATGACAACCATGTAATTGTCACCAGCCACCTCGGGAGACTTTGCTCAGCTGCTGTGCATCAGTGGATATTAGCAGCAGAACATCCTGCTAAAATGTGCTGCCTTTATACTTATCATCACCAAGAGTATTGCACGTTAGCGTCATTGATTAAATAAATGCACGTCATTAAATTTAGATGCCTCGAAACATGTCCTAGGAGTTTCAGGAGACAGTGTTGGTAGCAGTGAGGATTTCTGCTGTGCTAAACTGAATTTGCTGCTCTGTAACAGTCTGCATGGGTGCAATGCAACATTTCAGCCCTTGCTGGATGGCTTGTGCTCACTTTATGGCCTTCCCAAAACTTAAGAAAATGGGCTATTTCCTACCCAAATGCCCATAACATCGCTGGAGCAGTGCTGTATCCCAGCCACTACTGCACTGCACGTCATATGAATTTCCAGTCCTGCAGTAATTAAATTTGTTTGGAATCAGAGTGGATTAACATTTAGCAGGTCGGATGTATGGGCAGAGCGATTGCCTGTCCGTCTGCAGAAGGCAAAAGGCTGTGTCATGCCCTCTAACACATGACGGTTACAAAATCCTGGTGAGGAGAAGCAAAATTTCTCCACCTGGAGCCAGCAGCAATGTCAGTGAGTGGCTGTTCCACATCAGGCTCGGATTCCCAGCTTGGTGGGGGGCAGCAGAATCAGGTGGACATCGCCTTTCAGGAAAATAATGTAAATAGCACTGATTGCACGATCTCTCCCTGAGTCATCTCAGCAGGTGGGCATTTGGGGGGTTGATTTGCCTACTCCTGTACCAAAGTATCCTAACCTCTGAGCATTTCTCATCAGAATTACGGTACCCACCATTAAAATCAATACATTTCCAGGAGGGAAATCTAACAACTGAGCTTGATAGATTTCTGTGGCCTGTCTTGAGCAACAGTCCTAACAAAATTGGTACACAAAACTCCTCCAGGGACACCTAGGACATCACAGGCCACATCTCCATGGGCAAAGTCAGTTAACGTGCCTCTGAGAACTGCTCAGTTTCCCACCCTCTTTGTTTCTCATGGAAATCTTGTGCAGGTTTTGTGGCTGCCTACCTCTGACAATTGCCCACCTCAGTCTTATCCAATCTACACCATGTTCTGGTGCCAGCACTGTATTTTCACTTAAATATGTCTCTTCTCCCACTCTTGTGTTTTTCCCTGCTTGTATTTGTAGGCAATAGTCTCTTATTGGCCTTCCGAGAGATGGTTCTTTGGCCTTACAAAGTTTTTCCATTTACAAGTGGAAAAACAAACTGTAACTTTAACTCTGGTTCTTGCTTCTGTGCCCAAAAGCCTACTTACTAAAGTACTTCCATCTTGAATGTGTTGCTGCAGGACATGGAGGACAGATTTGCCAAAGGGAATGTGCATGCTGGTTGCCATGTCCGTGGAGCACGAAGAGGCTCCTCCTATAGGAGCTGTACGAGCCATTGTGATGGACTCTCAGTACCTGATAGAGCCGTGTGGCTCAGGAAAAGCCAGGCTGACCCATATCTGCAGGATTGACCTGAAGTAAGTATCCTGCCTACAAAAAGCAAATGTCCATTCAACAGGGCAAAAACCACCAGCTCAGAGAGGGGAGGTGCTGGGAACAGAGGGCATGGTTAACATAGCTTTGCTGCTTTGGAGTCCTCTTGTGGTCTTCTGTGTCCACCAAGCTCATTTCTGTGTTCAGCATCTACTGTCATTATAATGTGATCATAGAAATAAAATCTGGTTGTTTGATTACTGCAAGGGAGCACTGCAGAGTACGCTTACAATAACAAGTATTCAAATTCCCCAACAACACCACAGGCAGCGGGGAGTAGGGGGCACGGCAAGCCCATTCCTGTGGAGCATAGTTCTTGAGTATTTGAATTTCTCAATAACTGTGTCTTTCCATTTCTTCAGAGGACATTCCCCAGAGTGGTACAACAAAGGCTTTGGACATCTGTGTGCAGCAGAAGTTGCCAGGATCAGAAACTCATTTCAGCCTCTGATTGCTGAGGGACCAGAAACAAAAATCTGAGGAAGTGTTCCTGGAAATGTGGACGTGTAAATCAGGGTATGGCCAGAGAACAGGAAGACAGAAAGCAAAGACCTTATTTAAGTTACAGAAGTCTGACCAGACCTGGGTCTGTACAAAGGTGAAAAAGGAATTTTATAGGAAAGTTCTTTTATTCTGGAGACTTCACCTCCCACATCCCTTCTGTATTAATTTCAGTTATTGAAGTAGATCTTTCCTCAAAGAGCTTTTATCTTTATTACTTTGAAATCAGACTATTGCCATTACTTGTGTGTTACATAACTCTGGTATTTAAAGGCTTCTGAGAAGCATATTTTAATTGTAAATAAATTATGTACAGTATGTATATATTTATCTATATTATATCTATATATAAGTATATGTATAAATTAATTATTTTGTATATAACTCAGTGCTTTGTAGAGGAAATCACTTGCATCAGTTGGACCTTAAATGAATCCATCACTTGTTTCTTAGTGTGTCACTGCTACATAAGCTGTGTTTGCTATTATCACAGGGCTACCAGACATAATCCGTGTGATAACAGAAACGTCTTTTCTCGAATTTGTTTTGTGTTTGTGTGCTATGAGAAGGTACCTAGAAATAGATGTAGGAAGAATTAAAAGAGCTAAGGAGGAGAGAGGTTGTTGTATGTTTAAAAATAATGAGGAGAGGATCCGTTTCACCAAATAAAATACGTGGAAATGTAACTGAGATAGACATTTTGAAGGCTGTTTATATTCAGCTGCAGAAAGCTTGTGACTGTTAGTACAAGATATCATTGAAAACTTACCTATTGCCTTAATTAATGGTATATCTGCCATTAGAGAACCTCACTATTTGCAGTGTTCAAAGTAACTGCTTTTTCTTAAAAAGTACAAGATAACGCCGTGTGTACTGAGGTGTCTGAAATCAGACTGCTAAGTTACTAAGCTGTAAATCTTTTGTTTAGCATTTTGTCTAGGCTCTGAGTAAGCGTTTCTGTCTTGTTCTTTCCTTCTTCCATAGAGATGGCTAATTATTAAGAAGCTCCAAAGCAGATTTTCCACATCCAATGGACACAAAGATGTGCAGATGAATAAATACCATGCCTTTTAATGCTCATACTATAAAAATAACTGAACTTTTTAAAGCTTTTAAACACATCTCAGAGATTTAAAAGATTAAATGCAGGTTATGCTTGGGAAGATCGCTTTTATAGTAACAGCAAGCATTTTTGTATTATATTGCACTGATCTGCAAGATCCTGCCTCTGTATGCATCGGTCGGAGCAGGATCAGCCCTGACTATGAGGAATAGGAGCCATTTAAGCCTGTTATATCATTTCATTTTCAGGGACCTATTATTTTGCTAATGGAAGAATGCTTTAAAAGTAATAATAAGGATTTGTTAATGTTACCATTGAGGCAGGGTTCTCTTTTTTTTAACTAACCTAAGACCAAAAGTGATATTACACCTACGATTCAATAAGAATGTACAAGCCTGTTGATACTGTTCTTCATTAATCGCATGTGTTCACTTTGACTTTATTTATTGCTGCATAAACCAGCCAAGTCATTCATAGCCAGTGTTTTAGCTCAGTCCTTCCAACAAAAGCCACTGAGAGTTAGTATGTGGCCAATTAAACATGGGAGACATTTCCTACATGAAGCTACAGTCTTGCGCCCTGATCCAGTAAATGGTGAAGTCTTCCTGTGCAGTGGCTCTGCCAGTGCTTTAAATCTGCCCCAAGAAGAGGGGCTGTGGGTAGACAATTGCTGCTAAAGCACGGCCCCACGCACCATCGTGCACATGCATAAGGGCTGTGCTGGTGGGGGGAGACCCCACCATCTGAGGAAGTGAGCCTGCAGGAGCTTGGGGTAGACAGGGGAAGGGTGACCCAGCACGGTGCCACCGTAGAGCAGCAAGACCCTGAAAAAGTCATCTTCCCCCCTGTGAGCTGCTCTTATCTTTCTCTCTCTCTCACCCATGTTTCATTGTGCGACTCATAGGACCGGGGAGGCAGGTTGGCTGTGAGCTCCTGCGTTGAGTTTATGGTCAACATTAGATGCAACATACAACCATCAGGGGGTTTAAAGAATTAAGAGAGAGTGCTCTCACCCTACGTGCCCATAATGAGGTCCGGGTGCTCCCCAGGTGGCAGTCCACCACCACTGCCCATATCTCACCTTCCTGGGAGTGAACAGTGGCTCTCAAGGTGCCGGGGCAAGGCCAGTCCCCTGCTGCCATCAGAACCGCGATCCCAAGATGTGGCACCTCTTCCCAGTAATGCCTGTAGCCGTGGCAGCAGGCTTCATGACGGCTGTTTTCCAAAACAGGAGCAATTAGAGCACTGCTGCTACATTAGTTTGCATAAATGAATACAATAGTGCCTCAGTATTAATGGACACAGATTCTCTGGCATTGGGAATGGCAATTGTCTGACACTAAGCAATTCCGTAAGGAAATGAAGGGAAAACCCGGACAGTGGTTTTACCCTGTCTGAAAACTCAGCTGGAAGGGCCCCTCTGCCACCTGCTACCATTAGCAAGGTAGGTTTGTCCTCCTACCATTGCAAAAGCTCTGTCATGTGCTTCCAGCATCTCTAAGCCATGTATCAATGAAATACGTTTTCATTAAAATGCGCATTATGCCATGTCTACCATTCAGCTACCACAGTATTTTTTATTGTTATGTTGCCATTGAGAATACATTACGATGATTACATTTTTAAATGTTATATTCATATCAATACCTCATATTTTTACCTCATCTGTTGGTATCAGTCATTAGTTGTAAATAAATAATTGCAGAGTTGAATAAATTTGCATACACTAAAGAATCAAATTTCCTTTACGTGTTTATTTCATCCATTGGCTAAGGACGCAAGCACGGTACACTTAAGCTGTTCCTTTCTTTATTACAACCTGCTGTACACTAAGCTGATCTGATATGAGACTTCAATAACTGTTTCAGGCTCAAAATGATATTGTTATCTATTATGATTATCCTATCTTGTCCCTAAGTATACCAGAACTTCACGGCAAAGATATGTAAGGGGAAAGTATTTTCCAAATAAGCCATTGGGTTAGGATGGCTGCCCTGTGAAAGGTAAACTCAAGTCTGCAGTAGTACTTAGGCTCCTGACTCTCCTGAATTCAGCCATGTTTCTGCATCTAGATACTCGTCAATAATCTGTGTCTAGGTTTGTGAGAGTGACAGTGGAGCTGGGATGTTGAATGTTGGGTTCACATTTTCTGACATTAGCCGCCTCAAATCCACCAAGCTGCTGCAAAAGAGAAAAAAGATGCAACAACAGAACAGTGATTCCTGTGGTTTGTCTTACATGTATCTATGGATGGAATTAATTTCCCTTCAGATGAGCCTGTATCTCTCCAACTCTCTATTGAATTATTGAAAGAAAAGGAGTCTCAGCAAACAGGATACAGAGGAGGAAGTCAGCTATGAGATCATCTAGGAGGGAATAAGTCTGTATGTACCACCATTCAGGGAAAGCTAATTATTATAATTTGGAATGAAAGAAAGCACTTCTTTCCAATTCTCTGCCATGATAGAGATAAGCAGCTGTGTAAGTCTGTTCTTTATTGCAAAAAAAAAAAAGTATAGTATGTGATGTGCTCTCATTCACAGCTCTCCTTCCACCCACCTGTAGCAATGTCAGGGTAAATAAACCATCCTAACCCTAACTGCACTGATGTTCAGCTCCTGGTGTGTGCAGCCTTTACAACGTTGACTTCTCGGGCATCCATCATCCTTATAACCTCTTGCAGAAGTCATAAACAAGGCATACCTCTGTCTGATGCACTTGCTCTGCAGAATCAGTATCAGCCTTGGAAGATCTTGGCATGCCTAAGAAACGCTGCTCTTTGAAGCGGCAGGTAGTTGTTAGAGAAGAAGCACGGACTGAACATACTGAAATGACTGTGAGATGAAAATGTTGAAAGAAATACACAAGAGACTGCAAATCAAGTAGGAGAGGATGAAAAATGATACTGTCACTTGAGTTCAGTAGTGACATGGGAGAACCAGGTACAGAATACAGATCTTGCCAGACAGAGAGCAGCACTTAAATGGCATGAACCACTCATTCTTTAGCAAGGATTTAGCATGGATCTAGCATGGGCATGTCATGCTCTCCTTGCCAGATGTGGAACTGTTACAGCTACACCAGGGCTTCATTGGGATTGGTACTAGGCCAGGCAGATCCTGTTAAAACCTCATCGCAGTGTGCCAGGACTGAGATACGGGACATCAAACCCCAGATTCAGAACAAAGTGTGTGTTCAGCCTTTGCTAAAATGTACAAATTTAAATTATGAGGCATTTAGTTCCCATACACTCAATATCATGGTCACCTAGCTACAGTATGTAGAAGCAAAGACTTTTGTCCAAAGATGATGCCGAGCTGATACACGCATAGCACTTTGCAACTGTAGACTGTCCTGCTTCAGGGTGCAAGAAACTGAGCTCAGCAAACACACCAGTGCTTGGAAAGGAAGGGCTAACACCGAGCTGAACAATGTCTGGGTCAACGAGTAAACAAGAGGGAAAACATAAGTATGCTGTAGATAACCATTTGCCTGTCTTTTCTAGGCTCCACACACTTCCCAGATACCTTCCCTAATCCACAAAACACCCCAGACACCAGAAACTTTATGCTTCTAATGAAGGCATTTCTAGTGTTCTTTGGTCTAAAAACCTGGATTCTTACCTCCTTCCATCCCTTGATTCTGAATTGAAGGTGTCTAACCTGCTACTCTGCTACTGACCTCTCACCAATAGTTATTTTCCTCTGCTCCCTTCTGCTGTTTGTGCCCAGCTCTAGAGCCCCACGTGCACCACAGCAGGCGAGACAAGGAGGCTAATGGTCTACACGCCACGGACTGCTCTTTACCTTGAGTCGAGACTTGAACCACAGCATGCGTTTGGTTGGCACCAATTTGCAAGGAGACAAGATGGGGTCCAGGTTGTGACTGCACTTTAACGAGAAAATGCCTTGATCTGTGGCAGCCTCTTCTGCACCAGCAGGAAACCGCCCTGCTTGGAGAGAGCAGCTGCACGGAGCTTCGCTGACGCGCCAGCGAGAGGCTCACAGCTTATTTCTTAATCAAAATGCTCGATTTTGCAAAAGGGCACTAGGGGAACTCAGGCTAAAACTGCACATTCTGCTCTTTCCTTCTCACCTGCTTGTAGCAGCTCTGAGACAGACATGTGGCTGAAATACAGAGCCAGCACTTGCTACAGGGAGGATTTGCTACAGCTTGCATTTTATGGGCAAAAATGATCCACATGGCCATCTGCTCCTCCCCACAACATGCCTGGCCCTCTCCGGAGCCCTGCTGGAAGAACTCCTTCTCCTTGAGAGGCCGCCTATCGAGTTACTATTTATTTATTTTTTTAATTAAATGAATGTGGGAACCGCAGGTGGCCAACCAGACAGCAGTAACCCTATCGGCAGCATCTGCTGGCCAGCAGCGCCCCACGGCGTGTGTGGGACAGATGAGAGCTGGGTGCCTGCAGGCAGCCTGACCCCAAACACCCCAAACCCAAGCTGAGCGGCAGCCCAGGCCCGACCAGCTCCACCACCCCACTGCACCTCATCAGCTCCATCCGGGCTTGGTCTTCGTGGCAGTAGAAGCTTCATAGACCAGAAGCACCAGAGGTGGTTTGGCTTGACCATGTGCAGTGGCTATTTTTTCCTCAGTCTCCTTCAGTCTTGCAACGTGCCGTGGGGCCAGTTGAAAGCCAGGAGCTGATTTACCCACCCCCAGCACCTCTCTGCATGCAGCAGCATCCTCTGTCACCGATCAGCACGAGCCAGGAGCCGACCATTGCTGTGAGGGCAGGCCTCTGGCTTCATGGCTGCGCCAGCATCCTGCCCAGTGCCGGCTTGCTCCTCACGGTTGGGCCTGTAAGGATGAATTGTGATATTTTAGTTCTTTAGCCTGGATTTCTGTTTCCCCAAAGAGTCACCTTCACCTCCCTTTCTTCCAGGCCTAGGGAGGAGTCTGTATTTGGGGCATGGAGGGATGAGATCTGCTGCTGAGGCTGCGTCACCACAGGTTGTTGGCCATGCCCATGCATGAGTCACACCAGCAGCTCCCTCCTGGGATGGCAAGAGTGCCATTGGGTGCCATTTCAGAGCCATTTCAGATCCAGCTCTTGGCTGTCCACCTTCTCTGCTTCCCCCAAGGCTGCTGAGATACAAACATCACCTTGAGTGGGGTTTACTCCCTGGCCATGCTGATGCCAAACTGTGGCTTTTTGTCTTCTTGATTGTCCCTTGTCTCATGGCATCCTCTTGGCACTTGGAAGAGGTGCTGGGACACTTGGAAATAACTGAGCAATGGCATCCGTCTCACTGCTGACATCACCAGGACAGTGATGGAAAAGTCTGGGCCTATTATCAATGCAAATAAAAACAATTGCTGCAAATAATGAAAAATTAAATGGGTGTCACTGGGCTAAGCCAAAATGTTACGCTGTGGCCTCCTTGGCCTCCCAGGGTTTCTTGCCTTGGGCAACCTTTTTCAGCAATCACTTGTATTTATCAGAAAAGAGATACAGTTATTGCACTTGGTTTTTTTGAATAATTGAGTAATTTAATCTTTTAAGTGCCTCTGAGATCACTTGTTGTAATTAAAGACAGAAGATGAATGGCTGAAGTATAAGAGCACTGGAGGACTTTAGAAATGAATGTGTCCTTGACTGTGTCTCCTGTGCGTTTATATAATGATTATCCTGCATTAATATGACCATATAGATAAAAAGAGAAAATAATAAGAGCTTGGTTGCATTATTTTTTCTTCCAGCCCTATAATAACATGTCACCAGCTGGAGCAACGTGTCAGCACCCTGTCAGGACCAAGCAGGAGCAACCATGTGCTGTGTAGTGCACGACCTCGCAGCCTCCCAGTCCAAGACACAAGGAAAGGCAATATCCGCTCACATGTCCTGCAGCAACGTAGCTGATAAATGAATTACAAATGTGTATAAAATCCACAGATTTCCATTTGAGGTGGATTTGAAGGCTCAGCTAGCACTGAGAGAGGCAACTGCAACACTGACAGCTTACTTTATGAGCATTTATTTTTTCAGCTTTTGAGAATAAGAACCGTTTGATCCTTGTGGAGAGAGGGAAGGGGAAGGGTTGCTGCAAAGTAGTAATTATCCACAAAAAATCCATAAGGCCTGTAAACAGCATTTTATCTGCCAAATAAACTATATGCCCTGCTATACCTATGTCATACCTTGGTATTTAGCTACCCATTTGTCAGCCCAGAAATGAATAAACACTTGCCCAAGGAAGCAGCAGGAGCTGGTGGAGGAGCTGAAGCCAGCACTGCTGCATTCCCCATGTGGTGCCAAGCACAGGGATTGTGCCAGGCCCAGGCTGTGGTCCCTCCAGTGGGCTCTGATGGCCAATGCGGCTGCAGCAGCTGCAGCCCCCTCCTCGTCTCCCCTCCCTGCCCCAGCAGGCCCTGCAATGCCCTCCAGCATGTGCTGTTGCTTCTGCCAGTCTACAAAACTTTGTCACCTCGTAAAACTTTACGGCGCAGGTAGTTTTATACCATTGCACCTCTTGAACTAAACACTTGGCCAATTCGCGGCTCCCTCCAGAAGCAGATTTCTGTGGTCAGGTGTTTAGTTTGTGCAGCACTGCCAGCTTGCAGTGCTGCCCAAGGCCCCTTGTGGAGCCTGGAAGGCAGAATAAACCAAACCACACCAGCTCTTTGCTCAGGCCCTTCTCAGCCAGCATCATAGTAAGGCGTGTTTTCTGCTCTGGACGTGCTCAGCCCCAGGCTTGCACTGGGGCATTTGAGACTTCTCCAGCTCCTGCCAGCCAAGCAGATAGGACCAAGAAGATTTTGCTGCATTCCTCTCCTTCCCAGCAAGGGTCAATGCCGTGAAAAATCAGTTGCAAGCACATTATACATCATGGGTTAGGGGGGAAGGGCTAAAACTCATTCCCCTCCCTGCCGAATAAGAAACCACCCAAAGTCTTTTGTGTTACCGACTCTCATCTTTTGTAAAGGAAGAAACTATTTCTACTAATAGAGTTGGAAACTAACCCAACCTGAAGGGAATTTGCAGCGTTTAAGAAAACACCATCCCTACCATCACCACTGTGTTGCTCAGCATGCCGGTGACACCGACCACCGCGCCCACCCACCATTGCCCAGTTTCCCCAGGAGCACATTCAGGTGAGATCACGAGAGCCGGGGCTGAATAATGGTGCTTCACCGTGCTGTGCTGTGAGCAGCTCTTGAAACAAGGAAAAGGCTTTTGACCTACAGTAAGATTCATCACGTAGAAGGTAAATCTATTAAGGGACAAATGTGACAGAGGCAGGCATTTCTCAGGTTAAATCCTCTTTTTAAATTATATTGTTTGAGCAAAGAATACCCAAAGTCCCATGGCCCATCAGGGGCTACACAGACATTGTCCTCCCAGCTCTCAGGGCGAGGAACTCACACATTTTCTTGTGCCTTTGGCTTTTCTGTCTTGTTTTGTTAATATTTTCCCTGGCTTCTTTCTGCTTCTCTTGCCCTTTTGCCACTCCTTCCCAAACACACAAAGAGTGCAAATAATAGCCAGCAAAATGTCAGCACCCAGAAGCATCTTGACTGCAGGCTGCTGTTATTTCAACTTTCTGGTTTCTTAATGAATTTGATTTTCTCAGAACTGCGTGATAAAGAATGTTTTTGTTCCACTCGCTATACAAAACAAAAGCCTCTGATATGCTGGACTCTGTCACTTTGATCTCACCTTATTATTCCTTCTTTTTTCAGTCTCCTAAAAAGAGTGGGCTGAGCCGGCCAGCACCAGCCTTAGCCTTGTAGCAGTTGGCAAAGAGTGGTTTGGCAATCTGAGAGCAGCGCATGGCAGAGGGGAAGAGCTTTCCCCCTTTCCTTTCCTCACCCCTGCTTCACCACTTTGCATGAGGGAGGGAGGAGCAAGACTGGTCTTCTTTAGCTGAGGCTGAAATCTAGCACCCGAAAACTGACCTCTCTGCCCTTAACGAAGACTGAACAGAACGAGTCTCTAAATGACTCAGAAGTAAATGAATAGAACAGAGTGCGAAAAGTGAACTGCAAAGTGTTTTGTTTTAACATTTTGACACTTGCATGGCCGCTGTCCCATTAATTAGCCTTTTCCCTTCCTGCTCCCACTTCCTCTAACCGTGGCATGTACTTTCCTTAGGATGCTCAGCACAGATGCCACAAACCGCCTGCTCAGTGCTGCCTTCAAGGCTCTGAGTGACCCTGCTGGAACAGAAGAACCGTGAAGTTTATTGCAGCGTTACTAGGGAATAAACTATCGCAACAAAACACTTTTATATTACTATGGTTGCTTCCACAGGTTTTTTTACTAGTTAAAGTCACTGTAAAAAAAAATAAATAAATAAAAAGTCAAAGAACCAAAACCCCTCCAAGTCCCAGTGACTTGGCTCTGCTGGAAAAACCTCTGTGTAGACACAGGCCCCAGCAGCCTCCTGCAATAGTTGCAGTTATTTATGTGGCACTGGAAAAACAAACAGCAACAGGAGCTCCATGCGGAGTTATCACAAAGGCCTCTCGTGAGGTACTCTGCAGGAAAACTGGACAGATTAAAAATTAAGAGCAGTCTGCAATTTGTTATGCACAGCATCTTTATTTCATTTCCAAGATTGTTATAAAAACAATATAAAATCCATTCTTGTGTTTAGCGAAGATCCCTCTGATGGTCACTGTACAGTCTTTGAGAAAGAAAAGAGAAGCTTTGCCTTCATGTCACAAAAAATATTTTGAATAAAAATACATATATTTTTTATTTTACCACAGGTTTAATCTGGAGCATTGAGAAAAATGGCAACATTTCACTTTAGGAAATCCAAAAACTTAACACATGTGGTACAGGGAACGTTACCATCCACCACTGCATGCAGCCTCCTGCTACTCCGCGGCGAATGAAGCACGTTTCCCCTCCCAAGCTGCCTCTGCAGCCTGGGCACGGCGTCCCCTCTGTGGAAAGTCTCTGCTGCTGCCGGAGTTTTGCTTTAGATGCACAGATGGCCAGGGGAAGTGCCAGATCCTCGCTCACACATCGGTCATATCGACCGAAGGAAGTGCCCCAGGGCCGCAGCCGGATCATGGGAGGCGGTGGCTGGGCCTGTCTGCATGAGCACACCACAGCTCTCCTTGGCCAGGTGCCTGATCCTTGCCTCTTCCAGGTCTTTTTTCCTGTCAGTACTGGGTGTGCTTTTTAAGAAAATTTATAAGAAACACGCACACTGTGCCCCGATTACCTAAAATCAAGCAGATTCCTGAGGCCAACCCATCAGACCAGCCTGAATTTTCCCTGGCCCACCGCCGTACAGTTCACTCACCAAGTCACACACGGCCTTGCACATGCCGTACCGCAGGCAGGCTGCTTAGGACAATGCTTCAGCAACTCCCGTGGCCAGGTCAAGCCAGCTACTGCTCTGCAGAGATATCTAAAACCTCTCCTGAAGGGAAGAGCACCAAAGGCTGTCTTATTTCTATGGGCCACGGCACCATTAGAGGATGTGATCACACAGCTTCGTAGCAGCAAATCCCAATTTACCTACAAATTTGATATCCAGCTGGTGCCATCTGCCTGTCGGTGGTTACATATCACCCAGCCTGCAGTGTCTCCTCCTTGCTAGGACTGCTGGTTTCACACGTTGTGCTGTGACCGGCCCATTAAACAGCACACCACCATGACTTGCCGGATGATAAATTGGCAGGAAAGAGTCCAGGCACTGCCTGAGCAGTGCACCAGGCACCAGCACAGCACCCATCTTGTCCTGGGCTTGCTCGGCCCAGGTCCACCGAACCCCCTGAAGCCCAGGGGAGACACAGATGCCCAGCTCCTCCAAAACAGCAGGCCTAGACTCGTTTTATTTTGCCAGCAACAAAATAATTAAAACATACATACACATATAACATGGAAGTTATGCATGACCTGGCTACAGCTTATATTAAATGAGTGTCCCTTCTTGTTATGGACTGTGAAGGCGTCTGACACAATGGAGTAAACATATTCGCGAGGTGATTCATTGTCGTTACATGGAGAAAGCCATTTGGCATTTCATACATTTCAGGAGAGCTATTTCATTGCAATCCACACTGCACCAGGCAGCAATGCATAAATATACAGCAGCTTAAAATTTCCTCTTCTTCTGGAAGTCCTATCAGTCTATATTTTTTTTATGTATATTTTTAATACTTTATGACTTACTATAAATTTTTCACCTTAATCTTGGTATCAAAATATATATTAGTGTAAAGAGAGACAATTTTAAGGCTGGAACTAGAGGACAAATATATTAATCATAGTGATAACATACTAATTCTTTTCTATTTCTACAGATCGTTTAAGAAAAAATATAATCTTCAGTTACAAATGAAAATCGTATTTCATACATAAGTTTTAATTTACATCACAGAATCACAGAACCATAGAATATTCAGGTTGGAAGGAACCTAAGGAGGTCATTTAGTCATCTGCTAGTCATCTAGGAGATAAACATCACATTTAATGCTGTGTAATCAGCTTTGTAGATAAATAATTCTTAATTAACAGAGAGCACATTTCCTTTAAAATATTCTTTCCAGTGACTGACATTATTCACATCGCAATAAAAATACAATTACAGCTGAAGGCAATGCAGGCCTAGAGTTAGAGAGTGAAGAAAAATGACCACAGTGCTTTTACACTGTGGATACTCCTAATGCAGTGATTCACAAGGCAACCAAAATAACACAGGATCTTCTCCCATTGTCTATATCTATTTCTACTAATAAATGCTGTTACTAATAAATGATGTTGCTAATGTTTTGCTAACTTCAGTTCAGTAGTACTTTATTGCAATGAAATGTTGTCAGGGCCAGATCCTGTCGCTCAAAGTAAAACATTCAGCAAAACTAGAAGAGCCCCAAGGAATATGGAAGTGCATTTCAGAAGCAACAGCTCCATGACCTCAGACCCTGGCAAAAGCAGCAATAAAGTGCCAGATTATTACACTGAAATGTTGGGATTTAAAATCTTGTTCAGCACAACTTATGTGCAGAGAAAGGCCCTTTCACCCTTCGCACCTCTTCCCATCAGACGGCACGATCCCTGCCATCCTAGGACACATCCCTGCTGCCTTCCCCACTGAAAGACACAGATCCTTGACGTAAGGTTCCCCAGCTGCATCTTCAGGTCCTACGCAGCCGTCAGGTCAGCACTGAGTTGTGCTCTGAAGAATGAAGCCAGGACAGCAAGGTTGTGTGGCAGCAGCAAAAACATGAAGTTGGGGAGTGTGAATCCCAGCAACCTGAGTCTCTGTGCAATTCTCCCCCGACTCTGCTCAGTCACGTGCCTTGCTCCAGTCAGGTGTTGGCTCTGATCACTTAACATCAGCATTAGACCCTAATTTGGAAACATATATCATTTTGTTTCTCCTCAACCTTTTCTCAGACAATTTGACATTTCAGGCTCTTCCAACATTCCATGTCTTCAAAATACACTTACAAAACTCAGTGAGGGAAAACCAAGGAAGGGAGAGCATCTGCTCAACTGAAGGTCCCAGGGAAAGCTGTGAGATAACTCCAACCACAGGAATTAAAGACAGGTCACAGGCCAGATGTACTAAACCACAGAAAATGATTTCTGGAAGCCATACTCTAACAATCTCTTCTCAGTGCCACTGTCCTGAAGCACCAGGCAGTGTACGTGCCTTCCTAGTGCTGTAGCAGCCCCAACATTGTGCATGCTTATTTCAGATTTCCCAAGAAGATGCAAGAAAATGGGTACTGGGTAATGTATGCAAAGGTGCAGCTCTATTTATACCGTCTTTCTACCCTCTTGGAATAGTAAGTAATGAAAAATATAGTAACAATAAAAGCAACAAATATGAAAGAGATGAAGGCTAACAATGATTTTCTGGTTCGGAAAAAGTGGCATTCAGTACACAAGGCAATCTCTTCTGGGCACAGCACCTCAGGAGTGTCAGGACCAGGAAACCCGTTCTTGTCAATTATTTCTCTGTAATGTTCCATCGAAGGCTTTGGCTCATATTGATTTGCAACATAACCGTAGAGACCGTATTTAGGAGCAGTCCTGTCATTAAAGGAATAGACAAAATATCCTTGCAGGTTGACATTATCCAAGGCGTAAGCTGCAAGAGAAAACAAATAAATGAATAAATGTCACTTTGGCATTCAAGAGCAGTATCATATGCCAGTACATGCAGCAGAGGCAGGGAGATGTTAAAACTAGATCTGAACTTCTCTTCTTAAAAATAAGGTAATCTACATGTACATCCGTGCAGTCTTTGTCATAAAAAGAGTTCGTCAGCCACTGCCAGACAGTGTGATCTGTGAGTATCCTGTAATTTATTTCCTTATACTTGGTAAACACAGCTGTGAACGCATGACTGTGTTTAATGATCAGCATGGAGCCTACTGTGAAAATATGGGTCTTTTTTCTGTGTAACAGAACATGGGTTTTGGTTTCCCTGCACCTGGATTTCTGCAATCTGTTCCCCTGGCTGCTCGCTCTGCCTCGCAAAGCACCTCCTGAGGGGGAAATTCAAGGAAGTAGGACGTCAGGCTGCACTTCTCACTAGCAAAGGTCCAGAAACATCAGGAAAAGATGCACCAATGCTCAGGGCAAGTGGGAAAGTTATGCAGATCACAGTCCACTCTTGCTATTGAGTTTCTGGTCCAAGAGACCTGCATTAGCCTTCACTGAGAATGTGTCCAGGATCCATACTGCTAACTTGGCTACTGGAAGAGTTCTAGCAGCTGGAGCATTAACCTTCAGCCACCACTTCTGCCCGACAAAACCAATCAATCCACAGTAGGAAAAGTAAACTGTAATACCCTATCCCTCAAAATCACTATTTTTTACAAATTAAGGCAACATTTTCTCTCAAGCTAGCAACTGCTGAATTTTCAAATGCCTCTAAAAGCAGCTCTTTCTGTGGTCACATGCAAGACACTTAGCACCTCTAACCTTCTTTTCAGGTGCAAAATGAGATATTATTTACCTACCCTTTCACAGAGCTGCTATGCAGGATGATTAGTCTGTGTCTGTAAAACTGCATGCGGATTTAATGGTGTTACATAAATGGTTATTGCTGTTCTTCGTTTTCTATTGGCAAAGGTGAACTTACACACTGTACAAAAAAAGTATTTAAAAATACAGCCTCAGCCCAAAGGGTCCTCTACTGTGTTCTGGAAATGTTTATCCACATAAACCTGTTGGCTCCCCTGGAAGGAATCAGGTGAGCAACATCACACACACCAGTGCAGAATAGGAAACTTAAGGTGAGACCACACGTGTACCAACCCTCCCCTCATTCCTCTGCAGCGTGACACTGAGATAGGGACACGAGATTTTTAATTCCCATCGGTTAGAGCAGAGCGCCTTGCAGAAAAAATGTAAGTTTTGCAGAAACCTGAGTCAGTCACAATGCCAAGGTTAAAAGCTTGTTACATGCCTAAGGACAAGATGGACAAAAGCACAATACCAGAGTGAGAGAAGAGAGTGAAAAAGCTGGTATTACTGACTGGCTGAAGTGTGTGATGTCAAAAGTGAAAAAGAGGGCTTTGGGGTAACTATTGTGACTGCTTAGCAGGGATATATTCACCTGTGACAAAGGAGGCGGAAAGACAGAATAGTATGGCTTGCACGTGATTATTAAGTGGAAAAATATAGTAGCTATTTCCAGCCTGTACAGAAGAGGTGGGAAGTAATTGGGTGACCGTTCATTGGGTGTATGAATGACAAAGTTTTGTGAACAACAGGGGTATGTGCAGCTGTTCTGTCTAATGGGGACTGGGAGAAAAGCCCATATTCATACACACTTAGAAAAGAAGAAGTGCCAAGAGGTGGTACAGTCTGAAGTGTTAGGAAGAAGACAAAGCAATAAAAACAAACAAACAAACAAAAAAGCAATGGACTGAAACCACAAACCCAAACATATCCAAGATATGTTTTTAACTACACATGCAAAAAACATTCACCCAGTATTTCAAAATGCTGGCAAAGAAACTCTTGGGCACTTAATATTGATATTCACTAGCTCCTGAAAGAGGTGGAAATTACAGACAAGGAAGTTAAAGCCAGTACTTAACAGACCTAGGAAATGGTGGAACTGCCAGACATCTTTCACTGCCTAGCAAAATAGTGGAATAGATTACATAAGGCTTGATAAATAAGAATTGCGGAAGATATACATATGATTAATGCCAATCAGTTCATGAAAAATAAAACTTGCTAAACTAATTTGACATCTTGGCATCTTTTTTATGAGATTGATAAAAGTAGTGATTTTTGATGTAATATACCTAGGACTCCATAAGGCAACTGAGTTGGTATTATATGGCATTTGGTTTAAGAAAATAAAATGTTATGAGGTCAAGGTGAGCCCATAATAAACAGATTTCAACTGTTTTCAAATAGCACTGGTAAGCCTAGAAACGTAATTGCAGATAAGTAAGTGTCCCCGTAGGTGTATGCCCCATTAGGTGATCATGGAGAAATAGCTTTTAGCATTTAATCATCTTTCAGTGACCTGAAAGAAAACTATTTCCCAGAAAGTCTGCAAATAACACAAAGATTACGGACATAACTTAGCTAATATAGCAAGCTTTCCACAAGCAGGCTATGGGTATTTGAACATGACCAAATGCGAGGATGTCAAAGATGAAGCAGACCATATGTCAGTCCAGACAGTTCTGCCCCATGGGGCAGGAACCTGTAAGTGAGTTTAAAATCACAGTAGATAACCACAGACTGCACATGACCAACCTGCTGCCACAGCCAAAGAGCTAATAGGCTGCTTAGACATACAAAAGAGGAGTGCAAGGGTAAGAGGTTACGTTAAATCCACTTCATCTATAGGTGTGGCTGCTGTAGAAACAGTGTGTCCAGGCCTGGGATTTACTTCTCTTAAGAAGAATGCTGGCAAACAGGAAAAAGTTTAATAATTGAAAGGTTCTAAATCATGTTTTATCGTAAGGGACACAAAGAGCTTTGTTTGCATTATTTATCAGAGAGTTAAATGACAGTTGGCTTATTTTCTGCCTGTGAATACTTCACAGGCAATACATGGAAATGCATACCTAAATGGCTTAAAGCTGAAGACAAAGAAATTAACACTAGAAATAATATATATATATATATATCTGAAAGCTCTAGGTAATTTGCCACTGCAACAGCTTACATTGAGAAGTAGAAAATTCATTATCAGTAAAAATTATCTCATCCAAGTCTGGTGTTTTTCTAAAAAATATCTGCGTTGTGTGACAGGATGACTCAAAATGCCTTCATTTTACCTTATAATTTATGAAACTTTTGAGACAGAAAAAAAGACTGTTTTGAGTTCTGAATAGCAGGAAAGAGTCCAGGAAACAGCATAATGAGGTAGACAGCTGAATTATTATGAAGAGCCAAGATAACGGCTGGATTAGATACAGAGACAGCTGAGGAAGAGAGTTCATATCCAGCCCTGAAGCACATCAGTGAAGAGAGAAGCAACAAAGCAAGGCAACATTTGAGTTTCAATAAGACGAAAATACAATTAAATATGTGTGGAGCTACTCACATGACATCTACTTAAAGCTCTTGAATTCACTAAAAAATTCTTCTGCTACGTAATGTAGAATACATGCAAGGTCAGTCTTCCTTATGCTTAGTAACACCAATCAGTTGCAAATGAAAGGAAAAACTATGCTGTAATAATATTTAATTTGTGGAGTATTCTACATAAAACTTCATTTTTTGAAGTAAAGCATACTCTATCACACAATATCTGTTAAAAAAAAATGGTGTTTGTGACATATAAACCGCCTATGGTTCCTTACCTTTTAAAGCTTCATTGATATAATTCTGTATGTAATACACTCTGAGCTTATCGTGCACCATATTCTGGTCATCATCAATTCCATTAGCCATAACGTAAATTGGGATCTCGCCATATTTTGATTTAACCCACTTGAGCAATTTACGCAGTCCCCAGGGCACTACTGCAGCTCTGCTGGGGGAGTGCAGCCATGTGATGTCATTGATCATCTGAACTTCGAGATAGTGGTCATATTTTAGTGCATCTTCTTTCTCCCAGCCCACAAGGGTGGTAGTGTAATGACTTAAAGCGAAAAAATCAAATGAGCCCTGGATTAACTTCTTTTCATCTTCTGAGAAAGAAGGCAAGTGGAAATTATAGAGGTCAACACTGTTTCTTCGGTGAAGCCATGCTCTCATCACACGTGGGTAGTCACCATTCCCAAAGATGGGCTCTGCAAGCCAGCCAATGTCGAACTCCAAAATTCTGTCAGCAACTTCTTGGTCATTCCTGGAAAAGGGACAGGCTGGTTCCACCCAGTCAGCTTGCAGAGCTATAGATATTTTACCCTTCTGAGATCTTCTGAATTCTTTGTCGTAAAGATGCCAAGCTTTCGCATGAGCTTTCAACAGATTGTGCCCTGCAGTGTAGGTCAAGTTTTTCACAGACGGTTCATTCATTGTGATCCAAAATTTTACATAGTCCCCAAGACTTGTAAAGCAGAATTTGGCATATTCAACAAAAGCCTGAATGGTCTCTGGGTTTTCCCAAGCTCCGTATTTGGCAAGGGAAGCTGGAAGCTCTTGGTTCTCAGCCATAGGTTGCCATAAAGCAACAACAGGAGTTATGTTAACTCTGAGAAGTTCACTAGCAAAACACCGATAATAATGTACAAGTGTGTGGTTGATTAGAGAAAGATTACCTAAAGGAAGGATTAAAGACCACTTCAGTGAAAAATGGAAGTGGGTGACGTGCATTTCCTGTAGAAGAGAGACCTGGAGCCTGATAGCAGCAAAGTCAACACAGTGATGCTTGCGTTTGGAGGTGAAAACCCCATCCACTTTAATCAGTTTCTTCGTCTGGTGAACATCCCACACATAAACGTTAGGGTCAAGAAACTGAGCAGGTGTTGTGTCTACCTAGGTAGAATAAGAAATATACCAGATTCAAGCTGTTTGTTTTAGGTATGTAGGAACATCATATCCATTGGGCACAAGTTACTGAAAGAACTTCACAAGTCAAAACACTGCATTTAGCACTTCTCTCACATCTCTGATATGATAACATCTCTGGCTCATATGAATGAATTAATCTTCTGCTAACATGTGACATCAGAAAAGTACCAAATCTATATATCATTTCCAGCCATCCTAGCTTATGCTAATAGTCACCATATTTATATCTTCTCCAAACTGCTGCACTCCTTACAGGAAATGAGGGATTGCTCAGGGCTAAGGCATTAACCTACAACAGATCTTCAGAAAAGCAGAGCTGCAGCAAAGACTACACTCATTTTAAAAATGTTTTCCTTTCAAGATTAAGAAGCTATACCAATGGGCCTGTCTGTTGTAAATTACCCAGCAGCTTCTGTTTCAAGACCACTCCCTGAACACAGTAAAAGAAATAATGAATGCAACATCATTTCTGTGACCATTTTTTTCCTGACTATGATGCAAGATGAGTAATGCTGCGCACTTGATTTTTAGCACGAACTCAGTTGACAAGCAAAATTTTTCCTTCTTGTTAAAGAAGTCCTTTTTTTATTTAGCTCATACTGAACTCAGTTCCAAGTTATTTCAGCAAGGTGTTGATTTCTGTATGGTTTGGGCTTTTTTTCAGACCTCTGAGTAAACCCACTATATGTCAACCCAACAATAAAACTTACAGTTTTTCTTTAAGTCTTTAGGGCATCAGATGTCAGAAATGCCTGTATGACATACCGCAGACAATAAAACATGAGCTTCCCAAGCTCCCACAGAATTATAATTTCACTTTTAAATGAGTATTGCAAACATAGTAAGGACTAGAAAATGGAAAAGTGATTTGCTTAAAATAATGGAAAACGTAAAATCTCCTTCTCATTCATACTCTAGCATAGAAGAAAGATCCAAACTTCAAGATACTGGTCCTACATATGTGTATGGACCTTTCATATGTGTACATCTACTTATGTGTATTTGTCCCTTTCTCTCTCTATTATTTTTTTTTCTCTTTCCATTTCTTTTTTTTCTTTTTGGTTTTTGGGTTTGAGTTTTTTGGTGCAAGGTTCCCCCGAGTTCAGATTTCCTTGGCCTGCCCTCTGTTTGAAAAGCAGGTGTCAGCCTACAACCAGTGTTCAACTTGTAGCTGAGGCTCTGCAGACTCTATAAAGAAGATGCTGAAAATCAGTTGCTATTTTCTCCGGAGAGGTCAGTACTGTGCTTATAGAAGAAAGTAATAAAAAACAGCATGTCTGAGGGAAATTGCTTTTCTGGTGAATTGTCCCTTGTAGATTACTAAAGCATGCATTTCCACTAATACTCCGGGAATGCTGTCAAAAGAGTTTTTCCACCGTGATGCATCTACAAATCACACTACCTAAGCTTTATAGCACAAAATGTTTGAACAGCCTTTTGAAATGAAAATATTCAGCTTTGAAGGTTTGGGGGATAGGAGAGATTTTTTAACTGTCTTAGGCTGACTGACTCCATAACTCTGCAGCTGTTATTGATCCCAAATTCAGCAATTTCATTTCCATTCCCTAACCTGTCTGGGAGCTAGGATAATGACTGCTGAATATTCTTGGAAATCAGTGTACCAGGTAAGGAGAGTGCAGTATTTTTCAAGAGAACAAAGTCAGATCTTAGTTTTGGAGTAAGAAAAAAACAAACAAGCCGCATATAGTCTAGCCTTAAGAAAGATTCTGTCTTTGTGGAAAATCTAAATTAAAAATTCTGTTCTTGGATCCAGCCTCAGAGCTGAATTTAACTGCACATCGTTACTGTGGTTAGAGGAGCCCTGTAAGCCAAAACAACATCTGAGAATCACAGAGCCAAACTATGAAAGAGACCGTAACTAAGATACAATTTTTACACATGCTATGAAATCTTAAAATTTGAAAGGTACTCCTGAAATATCAGACTAACTTGAAATAAAAAGAGTGAGAGCTATGAACTGGATCCATGAACTAGCTAGGTGCTATCCAGGGGTACTGAAGCCTCAGTCAGACACAGCAGTACACAAAATGACAAGGAAGGAATACAGAAATTTCATCTAAATCTAATATTGTTTACTTTTCTTTAACACAGAAGTCCTCTAACAAAAGTGCCAGAATGTACATATATAAGATGTAGAAACATAGCACTGTAAACACTGAGAGTTTTCAGGAAGTTTTCTAAATGTGCACTACCACAGTGGGCAAATACATTGCCATTGACTTGAAAAAGCAGCAGTATTTCTCTTTTCATAAACAAGGATCTTCGGAAATATGCTTTAGCGGAGTAACTTTCATTTGAACAGGACTGACTTCAGTAACCAATCACGTAACATGTCCAGGGATGATAAGCATCAGACCCCTTTCAATTGCTGTGTGTTTTTATAGACCATTGCCTTCTCGACTGCACTTCACTCCAATTGGATCTGCTTGGTCACACACAGAAAGTCTAGTGAAGACTGAAAGGCGTGGTGTTTGCCACAAAAGCCTTGCACCCATCTCTTTCCAGCACTGTGGTAATAAATGTCAGCAAAGACACGTTATCTGGCAAATTTATCAATATGATCTTGAGCACTGGTCTGGCTGGAGAACCTACCAGCTTTACCATCAGACTTACCTGTATATAGTTGTCAACAATCCCCCAAGCAAACCCACAGGGAAAGACCCCTTCTATGGGCAGGTTTTCAGGCAAAGGTGGGAAGCCATTTTTTTCTATCAATTTTTGATAGAACAAGACAGAAGATTTTGGCATCAACTTTTTGTCGTGGCTCTGGAAGTCAACATAAAACAATCCACGTCGAATGCTGTATCCCCTGTGCCATTCAAAGCCGTCCAGGAGGGACCAGACTGTGTATCCAAACACATTAACTCCATCGTACCGGATAGCTGAGGAAAGAACAAAACCCAAACTCGTCACAGTGCTCATTCTTCCTGTGCTGGAACCAGCAATGTTTGTGGTATTCTCATGCAAGAACAATGCAATAGTTCAGGTAAGTATCTCAGTGTCTGTTTCAAAGCCCATTCAGGGAATATATTTCAGCTGCACAGCATGCTCTGAGGCAGGCTCCCAGGGCATGGGTGCACTGTGGAAGGCAGTAGAGGTACCTGATTTATCTTTAAACAAGTTAGATTTAGAAAAAGAAGTGGTGCAGTGGTGGTTCAAGCAGTGCTGCTGATTCAGTGTGCCAAACCTTAGCCTCGTACCAGGGCACAATACACCTGAACAGTTTGCAGCATCTGAGCCAGTAACTGCGCAGTGCTGCACTCTACTAAGCATTGCAGCTCACTCTTAAGTGTCATTAATGCAGCACTACTACGTACACAAACCAAGTCAGACTCCTTTTTCACCTTCCTCTCCGCTACTAATCTATATTAAGAAAACCCTGATAACACTTTTGGGGTTTTGATGCATTTTTATTAGCATGGATTGTAAATAGAAGTGTTAATGCTGGAAGACTGCATGTGAAGACTGACTTTTACAGTTCTGTCTCCTGATATCTTTTATGGCATACTGTTTTCCAGCTTAAATATTTATAGGTTTCTAAAAATATATATGCATTCTAGGTCAACTCTTTGGCTTTTATGAATCACCACACACTTTGCAGGTTAAAATCAGGGTCTGCTGTCATCTGTTAGTTAGTATTGCCAGCATTACAGTTTTATTTTGAGATTCCAAATGATACTCGTTTTTAGTTGTATTAAACACTGAGATTCAGCAAAATGTTCCTGGGCAAGGCTCAGCTTCAGGAAAACACGCAGGAAAGTGCTTATTTTAATTACATAATTAGACCCACCCTAATTCAGCAATGCATTTAAGCACATTGTTATAAGTTCTTTTGAACTTGAATTTGGCTCAGCAGACAGATGAGTTTATCTTTATTACTCACCATCTTCTGTAAACCCAAACTGGGTACTGACTGCACATAATATTTTCCACCCTAATAACACTAACAGTGTATTTCAGGCAACCAGAATATCAAGATCCTCATTTCCTCGTTTTATTAATGTACTTCATTACAGTAAGTTATGAAGGACCACATGGATTCTTCATTGTAGCCCTGTTCAAATCAATTAAATTAACTCTGGTTATATAAGCTATGAATTTGGCACAGCTTCTATCACAGGTCGTGAGAAAATGTCTAAGGAAATGGAATACTTCTCCTCCTAAAGGCACCATTCTTTTATGTTTGGCACATGCTGATATTTTTCTAACCTCCGCACATACACATGATGACATCTGCCGTACCAGCAGAGTAAAAGCCGGTACAGGTCCACTTTGTTAGACAGAATTTCTCTTTGAACAGCACGTCACCCCTCCTGTAAGTCATCACACAGCACTCCTGCGCTTCCTGAGCACCTCAAAAGTTCCCCCCAAATCCTCCTTTCAAAATGTATTAGCTTTAAAGTGTCACCTATGAAAGAAGCAATGTGAAAAGATTTTGGAAGTTTAGAATTCTCAAACATAGCATCCCACAAGAATTTCATTTTACTGAAAAAAAAAATACAATGAAAATGACTGTTTTTTCTTTTTTACATTGTCTACCTGTCCTCTTTTTAGTGTCTGTCACTGTGCAAGCCAGGCTGACTGAAAGCTAAACTCTCCCAGCTTCTGAAACTGAGTGGCCTTGTCCATACTACCTGCTGGAAATAATGCCTGAGTCCTCCTCAAAGTGTTTCTAGAAGTGTGCTACTGCACAGGCCAGAGCTGGGCCAGAACTGGGTTAACGATTAAACAACATTGACTGTCTCCTACCACCACTTCAGCTCATGCTCTGTTCAGCTCACTAGTCTAGAAATAGCACAAGGAATCATAACAGACCCATAAATAACAAAAAAAGATCCTTAAAGCCCTCTGCTCAGTTACTGTCCCACCCTGGAGGGGTGAGCGAAACCCAGAGCTCCTGTTTCCATGTGGAAGCTGCCCAAGGCTCTACGTTTTTCCTCCGGACATACCTAAGAATAGCTCGATCCTGACCTGTCAGAGGACTAGCTGTCCCTGTTCTCCTTAAGACTCTGGATTCAGACCTGCTAACTCCACGAATAATGACCTAACCACTTGGCTAGTCGACATGGCACAGAGGAGCTCTCAAGCCCTTCTGTTCTACACGCTCAACAACATATTTGTTGTATCAGAGAGCGAGCAGGGAAATGAATAAAATCCTAGATTAGGTGGTTAGATACCCACCCATGTGAGAAGACAACTCCAACCAACTAGCAACTCTAATTAATATTTAACTCCGTAATATTACATCTCTATTCACTCTATTCTATCCCCATTTTCCTCATTGTTATTTGATTAGCACTGGAGATCAATAGCAGTAAATGACCAAAAAAAAAAAAATGGGGTTGTGAATCCCAAATAAAGAGTCCTTTTCCAAAATTTAAAAAAAAAAAATAAAATAGACCATGTCTACAGTACCAAGTGTCTGAATGGATGTCATCATTTCAGCTGAAATCAGAAGCATGCTTTTGAAGCAAATCTCCTGACTGCCCCAACTTACCACACCTTGGTTCACATCACAGGATGGTCTCAGGATGTATGACCTGAGATCCTTTGGGGTACAATTAAACCAAAGATGGGCTTCGGGAATGCACACAGTGTGGACACTTGGCCCTCAACACCAACTGTTTTTACTCAGTGGGTTACCTGGCCCTCGACACCAACTGGTTTTACTCAGTGGGTTTATTCCAACAGGGCTGTACTTACTTGGCAATGTCGACATTCAGGTATGCAGTTTTAATGGAACCAGTGCATGCACATAGTGTATCAGGCAGAGATACTGGCCAGATATAGGAAGCAGCAGAACCACATCTATGTGGCCTTGGGTCTAAATTAAGTATCCTTGCTTCTCAGTGCTATAACTCCAATGCCATTTGTTGCCCCATTACTGCTGGAGCGCATCAGGTAGGAACTAGTTCCTGAATCTCTACATGATAGTACTTTATTGCACAGGATAGACATGTCCTAAGTCTATGAGAGACACTGTATATGCCTTTGTCTTGGGTCTTTTCTGTTGTACAACTTAAGACTCTTTTGTGGATCTTTCTTAACTAAATTCCCTCAAGTACTGCATAGGGAACTTTGATAGTCACATTGGATATTTCAGATTCTAACAGGCAGAAGAGTTAGGTGCAGTAATTTTAATCATAATGATGCCACAGTCCCTTCTGCAGATCTAGTCCTCTCTCTTTGTTTTTTTCTTCCTGTAAAAAGTTTAGCCAAATGTTGGAATTCACAGGTTATTATAATGACAAAACTACCGCTGCTGTTGTTGTTGCTGTTATTTACAGTAATAGGAAAGAAAATCTATAAATTAAAATTGTTTCCAGCCAGCTGTTATTAAAAGGCAGATCCATGTATGTATGTTCAGGAATTTATAAACGGAAGAGAAATATGGGTAACAGTCATGAGGTTAAGAGCCTTTATAGATCTTCATCTGGCTTTACACAAACTAGTAATACCATACATGCAACAGTTAGTAACTGTTTCACATTCCATTACTGCCATTTTGGATGCAATGCCTCGTGTGTTTATTCACCTTTTAATTTATTTGTAATAATTAGGTTTCTGGAATAACAGATGAAACAAATGTGGGACTCTTGCATCTTCATGAGTGCTGACAATAAAACAAAAGCCATTTCTGCCTCTTGAATGCATGACAATGCCAAAGTAACACAATGGTTACGTAGTTTGAACAAATAGCTATAATAGCACTGTTTTTAAAACCAAAACAGCAAACTGTAGATGAGTAAATCAATTATTAAATTGTAGATTAATAAATTCAAGACAATTAAAGTGGAAATGGGAGCCCCAGCAACTTATTGATGACTACTAGGATTAAAAGAATTTATTTTGCCACAACGAAATGGGAAATTAGAAAATAACTCTCATATGATGTCATGTATTTCTTCGATTGTGAAAAAAATGATAGGATAACAACTTAAATAATTTAGATTATATAAACTCAAACACTCAGTTGTCCTTAAAGTGATGTAAATTCAGATCATTGTGATTGATATCCAGAATTGTATTAATGTAATATTTATGCAAGGGCAAAACTGAGATGCAACATGAAAAGGTTTCAATTGTCCATTTAAAAATGTATTCTTTTACCCTTATGTTTTTTTCAGAGGAACTCTTAATGGATAGCATACACCTTTCCACATACGTATTCTTAAGTTTTGTATATATGTATTCATACATCTAAGACATGGAAAGCAATTATTAATAAATAATATAGTACATTTCCCTAAATCCGTTGACAGTATAGTTCACACAGGGTTTGCACTTCCTCCCACCGAAGACAGCAGAAATTTTCCTACTGACTTCAAAGACAGCAGCACCAAGCTCACCAAATGCTATCTGCAGATATTACTGGTCTTCAAGAGCTGAAAAGAACAAACCCAGGAAGAGATCTGGAGCGTCATTTCGCAAATGCCAACATGAATGTTAAAGACCCAAATTAGATTGCAGCCTGGTTCTTTAACAAGTCTCTTTAGGCTATTTTGCATAATGATTTTGTCAAACACATATTAATACAACCTTAATCCTACCTTTCAAAGTTTCCATAATGAACTTCTTGAGATAGTAAATATATTTGGCATCATCTCTCTTGGTGCTACCAGAAACAAACCAGCTGTTTTCCACAATGAATACTGGGGGGTTGTTATATTCACAGCTTATCCAGTAAAGGAGCTGCCTCAAGCTTATTGATTCCAACTGCTGGAATTTCATGTGAGAGTCCAAGAGCTGGAAACTCAGGGTAGCTCCAAAAGAAAGAGCAAAAAAGTCAGCTGTTCCCTTGATGTACTTCTTCTCATCTTCACTGAATTCAGGCAGCAGAGATGAGAGGTTACTCCTCATGCTCTCTGGATAGTCACCATCAATAAATATGGGCTTAGCAAACCAGCCGAGCACAAAGTCAAGGGATTTTTGACATTCTTTTATATTTTTTTCAGTCATACTTTGAGGTTTTATCCAGTGGGAGCTAAGGGCAATTGACACTTTTCCTCTTTGAGTTGGACGAAAATGGTCATTGTAGAGATGCCAGACTTTAGCATGAGCCTGTTGAAAAGAAAGACTGTAATTAATGCACCTGAAGTTCCATTTTAAGTATCATAATTGGTCCCAAGTACCATCCACTGTCATACAGTGACCACATAGACATTGCATTTGAGGGTCCAGCCTTATTCATTCATCAGCAGTTTAAAACTCCTAAGTTAACTTTTCATTAATACATTAGTGAAAGACAACAAATCTGTAGTTGTTTTGGTGAAATAGCATTGCAGTTTTCTATGAGATACAACTCCAGACTCCAAACACACTTTTGGTAGTTAGCTAGACATCATTACTAGCTTTTATTTTTAAGATTGGACATATTTCCAGTACTTACAAAAATGAAAACCCATTTAACTAAACATGTCTCAAAGGATGTTTTCATTATATGAATATCTCTTTGTGTGTAGATACACAGATATATAAGGAAGGTCCATTCTTATAAGCTACTAAGATCTCTCAAACAATGTGAGACAAACAAAAACCCTGAACTTGTTTCTATTTGAAACAGAACACGCTGTATAGGAAAACTACCAACCTGGACTTAGAAAAGGCTGGTGAAAAACAAGTTATCACTGCTCTTGAAAAACTATTCTAATAATTCAGTTTAACTTGTTTTATTAAATTTTGTTGTTTATCTCTAGCATCAGATTTCACTTGATTTTTGGTATAACTTTATCTGTTACTGTGAGGAGATGTTTTCTACCAAATTTCTTTCCCGTGATCTTACAGAGTGGGTTGAAACATTCTCTTGATGTTCCCTTTGAAAGCTAAATAGATTAAGTTCCTGGAGCCTTTCATTATCTTCAGGCGTAGTTTCAAGCCCTCTAACCATTCTCACTGCTCTCCTCTGAATCGCTTCCAATTTGTCATCATCCATCTTAAACTGCAGAAGCAGGATTGGATATAATATGCCAGTGGTAGTCTTGCCAGCAGTAAAACCAGAGATAATTTAATATACTGTTTCTGCTTATGTGACCATAGCATTACACTATGAGCATATGCTCATCTAAAGTACCATGATATCTCCAGAGCCCTTCACCATCTAAAACATATTTTTCTTTGTACCTGGCTTATCAAATTTTGACTGCTCTATGAATCAACATCCCATCTTTATGTCATCTTCACATTAGTAGAAATTGTAATCCTTTTTTCTAGGTCATTGGTAAAAAGGTAAAAAATGAGAGATTTTTCGTTAGAATAAAATCTACCTGATAACTATTCCCAGTTTACATTTGCATTCTGAGACTTATCAGTTAGTGTTTGTTCATATAATTCTGTGATGACATGAACCTCCATTCTTGCCATACAAATTCACAGGTGTGCTGAATATATGACAGATTATTAATCAAAATGTCACAGGCATTTTTTCAGTCCTCCCTGAAATAAAAGCCATATAGAAAGCCAATCTTCCAATCCATGCAGCTGGTATGTTAGCAAATTTTGTCAGTAATGTATTGATAGCTGTTGTTTACAGTTTCCTTTTCACACACTCTTACCATTCAAGCTTTCAGCTGCAATGATTTCCAGTTGCCAACCTTATTAAGAACATTAAACAATTAAGATTATTAATCATTTTTGACGTAGACACTGTCAATTACCCAGGAAAAATAATTAATTCTATCATTCTACTGTTCTTGCAGAATTTTAATTCTCACTGCTAGGAGAAAAGCAATTGGAAGTGAAGGACAACGAAAGGTAAGATCAATAATCAGGGCTCAGTTCAGTTGCCCCCCTACAAAAAACTTGCTGCTTTTGAGTCACCATAGGGTGTATAAAACATCTGTGCAAATTTGACATTGGCTGTAAAGGAAGCGGAACCTATGCCCTTTTAAAATGGTTACCAAAATGCAGATAATAACCTTGGAAACTCTAAATCACAGCACACACCTATGCACACATACCTGATTGAAGCTCTCAGGTGCAAACTTTAACATACATGCTCAGTTATAATGCACCAACAGCTCAAATAAACATGATGCAGTCCCACCATTTGTCTATATTAAAAGAATGAATTTTGATGCTAGTGAGAAACTAAATATAGCAACCACTTCAAAGTCTCATGACAAAAATGAGAGCTGACTGGCACAGACTTAATTTTATTTTACACTGAAGCGCCATTATGCTGATGACAGAACAAAAGACATTAGGCACCATGACCAAAACTCCATACAGCCAACACCTTAAATATGATTTTAAAAATACCATTGGGAACAAACGTGTCACCACTCGCAACTCTAAGAGATGTCTGGAGAAATATTACTGATGGCAGAATTTCAAACCATTATCCTTGGAACCTAATCTGAACTTCTCACAATGTGCCTCTGCATCCCTGCCTCTCCCTCTGGGTGTCATCGTCATAAACAAAGATGGGATGACAGGGGTAGCTTTTATGTTTTGGCTTTTTTTTTTTTTTTTTGTCTAGTCATGGCATAATGCGCTGCAGCGCAAATTCAGTGGGAATCCTGAGTACAGAGTCCAAAATCTAGCTTGACCTTCAGTTTGTGCAGCCATGTTGAGGTTACTGTTGTTACCAAAGATACTTGGGATAAATGCTACATTAGAAATGTCTATACCCATACTACAAGTATCAGCTGGCTTTACAGGTATATCCTAGACATACTGTAGTTCCTTTCAGATCACAGGCACTTTTTGCCTCATTAAATGCCATACATTCTTCCTCTGTTGGACCTGACATCTCCAGGCTTCCTGTCTCATACATTAAGATACCCCCATGCACACTCTCAGACCCAACATTTCATCAGCCATCTACACTTGCAAGTATGCTGCCCACTCATGTAGCACCTCAAGGATCACGAAGGACTTTCCCCATAACTCCTGGCTCTCCCCACTCCTATCCATGGAGAGAGATCTTCCAGCATTTTAGCATCCTCAATTCTACCATGAAGCAAGAAGGAAGGGAATCCCGTGGGTTAGCCCTTTCCACAGATAAGGAGGTCCCATTTACTATCTTGTAGCAATGAAAAAATATAAAGGGTAAAAATGTGAGATTATCTCATTAATATTTATTTTCTAAGATGCTATTTATCTATCTCTACAGAAAATGAGAAGACTGGTGTCTAAAATATTCCGGATGAGTCACTCTTTGGGAATCCATCTTTCTCCACTGATGACAGACAAAACCTACTATTTAGTTTAGACAGGACTTACAATCTACAGACAGCTGAAAGCAGCAGAAAAGCCCACTCAAATGTCTGCCTCCTGTAGTGTACATGAAGTTAAAGTGGAATTATACTAACTCCACAATAAACCAGCTAAGCATAGAATATAGTGTATTACAGTATCCAGGCTCGATGGACAACCATGAATGGAGTACTTCAAACATGCATAGATATAAACCTGGAATAAGTAAGTGACAGAACAGAGTCTCTATGGACGTTTGGGAAAGGATGAATTTTCCTAAAATTAGGTGTCTGATGCAGTTTTAGAGACTTCAGAATATTCCAGCTTTTAACTGCAGTTTCAGAAAACTGCGTCTCCCGTAAATCCTAAGTCGCAACTGCTAGACCCACAGAAATTCTTGGAATACTATAGGATGCACTGAATGATAATTTGCATATACGCCTATCTTCAGGCAAATGAATCACACTGCTCGGGTGAATTCATTTTGAGCTGAAGCCACCTTATGTTCTGCTGTCCACACGTAAGCTAGATGATCAGGCTCCCAGTGTAGACAATGGAGATCTTGGGCTCCACTCAGTTGCCTGAACAAAGACATCTAATTGCCACTCCAGAATGATGGTGGTTCCATGTAGATGTCCTAAATAGCCTTGGAAATCTCACATGGCACTACCTATACTGAGCTAATCAAATCCACTCAAGCCAATCTACTTAGCAAAGTCAACCGAGTGGTTCACTGGTGCAGTACAGCAGCCACACCACGGCACCCAGCAGGATCGCTGCCAAGCTCCCAGTAACTGTAGCGATTGGGGGTGGGATTTAAATAGGTGCCCGGACTCTTTTGAGATGTCTTACCTGAACTTGAAGACCTTGCTTTTCTGGAGCAGCAACTGGAGGCCAGGCAGAATATCCTAGAGCAGTTCAAATAACACTATATGCCTTTGCTGGGACAACTGAAACCTCCTAGATGTCTATTAACTGTATTCACAGTTTAGTGTCCCAGATCATATGCAGAGAAAAGAAGCAGAAAACAGCCTATTATCAATTCCTTTATATTTATCTGAAATCTTACCTCCTCATCTCAGTGACTTTCCTATGACACACTTTGAGTTCACAGCTGACTAGGATTAAGACCATGGCAATCCACACTTCAGTACTTTCACTGACACATAGCATGTTGACTCCTTGTCCTTGTTTTTGCAGGCTGCTCTTACATTGTTCCTTGTTAGCTCAGGCAGACGTGTGGTGCTGACAGATCACTTGGCTTGACTGGAAAACCTTACCAAAAAAGGCTGGTTGCAAACTGGCTCTAGGAAGAGCTGTGCAATCACCAATGTGTTTTGAGTAGAACCAACTGCTACAACTCGTGTCCTAGTTTCCAGGCTGCTGAATTTTGGTAGTCTTGTCATTATTACTTGCTTTCAGATAGTAGCACATATTGCTAGATATCAAACATTTGACTGACACCTTTTTGGGGGGTACTACCTTACATTCTTCCGAATCTTTTGAGACTTGAGACAAGCTGGTATTGGGAAAGTTGCCCATTAATACAGGGACTCTTTGTGCATACTACTGTATATTCTTCAGGAAAACACTGTCAGGTAAGCTTTTAAACGCCTACTTTACCCTTAAAATGCTTACATCACTTAAAAAAATATTAAGTTATCCATCACCATGAAAATGGAAAAAAGTCTCAAGATGTAGATTGTACCTAGCTAAGCCCACCCATATTTCTGTATTTTGCTCACATTTCAGGGTCTGACATAGACTTGTTTTCAAGTTGATGCATTCTTCTTCCCACCACTCTTCTAGACAATATACCTATTTGAACCATGCTCTACCTATAGTCAACCTGTGAAACTCTGTTATTGGTCATGTTTTATCAGCCTTATAGTGATCCCAGTGTGAGTCGAAGTCAATAATGCCTGAGTCCAGCCTTGGTGAAGCATCAAACACATTTCCAAGGCAGAAAAGCCCCTTGCAATGTGTGGGCTAGTCTACATAGTCCAGTTTCCTGCAGTGATAATGGAAATAATTCAATATGGGCAAACAGTCTTCATAATCATCTGACATAGTCATATCCTACTCTATTTCAGGACGGAGCTACACAGCCCAAGAATCACCAGGCAAAGTCAGTTTAGTAATATACAGACAGCTTTGTTTGCCTGACTACTCTAAATTCCTGCCCAAGATCACTAAGACTTTCCTGAGGCTGGCACTGAAACATAACATTCTGCAAGTTATCAGCACTTACGTCTATCATGATGCATAACCTTCACAACAGCAAATCAAGAAGTATAATTGGGAACATCATGATTCAATCATGATTCAAAAATTTGTGTTCATTCCTCTAGAATAAGTTGTCTCAATTTTTATTTGTGTCTTCTGAACCAATAATAATACCATTCATTTCACAAATAAACTGCACAAATAACGTGCTCTCCATGTTCAGATGAACTAGCTGTATTAACTCTCTATTTGCATGTTAATGAAGCTGAGTAGGAAAGTGTTACTGAAACTCATTTAGCAATACAAAGTGAAGAGTTAATTGGAAAAGATGTGCAAAGGATTTTTGATTACTAGAAACCACGACGATGTATCTCCAACAAAAATGTCATTATTCAGTCTTACATCAAAAGCCCTTCTGAAATGAGTATAATTACTGGAATGGCATGGAAACTCTAGTGCATCATTAGTCAGAATGTGCCTAGTACCAAGAAAAAGAAAAATGCAATGACTTTTTTTCTCTGTATCATCAAAAGCAAGTATTTTAATCAAAAGCTACAACAAAGGATGTCATATTTCATGTCATGTTTCACCCTTAGATCCAAAGTCAAGTAGGCTTTATCCATATAGTCCTGGGCAAACTTTCTTTTTCACAAGGAAGTGATAGTCTTAACACTGAGTAACAGATAAAGAAATTCAGAAATTGCTTAAGATTTTCCCCATATTCTGAAGGTGGCAAGACAAAATCATCATGCATAAAGCACAAGATTTTGCTATAGATAATATGCTAGTCACGTAATAACTTTTCACCCTAATTTTTCATAAGTACAAATTTTTCTATGTTTCTTTTTAGAATCTGTTAGCCAACAATGCCACACATGACTGATTCAACAAATTTGGTATTTATGACCAATCTCAACAACCTGAGACCAGAACATAAATATACATAGAATGCTGTGAAGGTTTTTCAGTTTATAAATACTTAATGTACAGCTTGCAACAAATTTACCTTTAAGTGTTGATAACTGACATGAACTACATTCTTTTTTTCAGATTCCTTTCTTAGCGTTATTTAGTCACGTTATTCCCACTGTGCTGGTCGCCGTAACATGCTGGTGCCTCACAAGCATGAACGAATTTATGCCTGCCATACGTAAGGCAGGAAGCAATACTACTCCTATTTTAAGAATAGGGAGCAGAGATATTATGACATGCGTAGACAAAGAAAAATTAAACCAGGTACCTTAACTTCTACAGCAGTGTATTCACTCCAGAACAATGCCTCTGTTTGATATGATACTCAACTCTACAGAAAAAAAAAAAAAAAACACCAAAGATGGCATTAAATACTTGTCTGAGGACACAGCAGTTAAAACACCATTTCTTCCCATCACAAGCAAAACAGAGGAGCTTTGCTGGACTGATCAAACCTGCTCTGTAAATCCTGCTATCACCATCAGAGGCTGAGCAAGCTCAGCCATACACCTTTTGGGGGAAAATTCATCTCACCTAATCTAATCAATTCACACAAATGGTAAAGGGGAAAACTTCTAAGACACAATTCACCCAAGTAATTTTTAATCCCCATTTGAGAGTGAGATGAACAGCCCGCTTTTCCCTTCACTCATCACAGAGGTAGGCTGGCACCACCCACTGGAGCCGACACTGTCTGAATAAACTGAAGCACCCAGCGACGAGTGAGCTGGGAAAGCAGCTAGAAGTCCCATGAGACTTAACAGTCTCTGAAAATATAAAGGTCATCTGGAAAAGAATTAAGCAGCATCTGACTTTGAGAAGCAATGGGAGACAAGATAAAAATAGCTTTATTTCTGACAACAAATGCTTCTGAGACACTTGATGTGTTTAATCATTTTCCGGTACCTCTGACAGAAAAGATTAATTACGGAACTGCACAAAAATAGTTCAAGGAATGTTGTGACCCATGTGCATATTAAAGATATGAGAGTCTTAAGCAGAGTACAAAAAGAAGATAAAAGCACATAGCAGTTTGTGTGATTTAAAGCTAGGAGACAATCTTGCAGTACTGAAGGGAGCTAAATTAGTGCCTGATAAAAGACTTGACTCTGATTGGAATCTGGGACACAATACTCAGGCAGTATTTAGGGAAAGACCACGATACAATCATTGCTATCAAAATTGTTTGGGGTGTCCTGAAGCTACGTAAACATGCAAAAGCTCCAGAAATGAGACTGACATGCAAAGCCATCTACCAGAGCGTGAACTTCTTGAGGACAAGGCCAGGTTCCAGTGCTGCTGACATACTCACGTACACAAAATACCACCAAAAAAAGATGTGAGAGAAAAAGACATGGAGAACTCAGCTGTAATCCACCAAGGCAAGCACACAAAACAGCACATGCTGCTGTCAACAACACAAACCAGGATAAAAATACCATTTTGCAACAGTTGATAATCTTTGGAAATATATGCAGAACACAAAGGACGTAAAAAGCACCATGAGTTTGGAGGGACCCTTAGCAGAAAAAAACAGAAAAGGTTGTGGAAACTGAATACATTATTACCTCAACAGCAAAAGGAACATTAAAGGATTTTAAGTCACATTCTGGTTGGAAAGAAGGTAATATGGTACTACTAGTAAGCACAAAAATTATGCATATAAAACTCAGATAAAATTGACATATGATATGTAAAAAATATGGATATAAAATACATAAAACTGACAACATAATGCCCAGTCAGAGCACTGAGATTAAGTGGATGCCAAAAAGCAAGTGGAAACAAGAGAATTGGTAATGGTACTGGCTAGGAGAAGGCATCATTCCAGGTTCAAACCTTTGGTCCCATCAAGGTTTGCACAAAGTAGCTGGAGAGGGAAACAAAGCAGCTGAGGAAGGAGTGGAGTACCTCCTGCAGGAAACTCTCCGACTACAGAGCAGACTTCAGAAGCTGAAAGCTCCAGAACACAGAACTCTCCCCTGCGCTATGGCAGAAGCTAAAAAAGAAGACAGATAAACCTATTGCTCTGCAAGTCATACAGTGAGGCAACCACAGTCACATATACACTCTTAATGACATTAGTTAAAAAAAAAAAAAAAAAAAAAAAGAAACTACTTTTTGGTAATATGCAGACTTGAAGAACTAAAGGAATATATAAAAGGCAAAAATTTTCAATACCTCTATGGGGAGAAATTCTGGAAGAGGTGACTAATACGCCCATCTGTGCATATTCACCCCCTCAAAATACCATTTGGAAATGCTCATTGTACACACTGCTGAATTATGTATTCCCAAATGTATTTCTGATGGTTCACTGGGTACACAGACAGTAGTCTGATCTAGGGTAAAAATTGCAGAAGCGCATGAAGAGAATTGCTTTGGAGAGTCTCAGCGAAGTTGGCAAAAGATAAACAAACAAAAAAGGCAATTCTGTGTAATTAAAACTGTGTGTTAGGAAGAAAAAATACATTAACAAGACACAGAGGTAAAAACAAATAGGACTAAAGCCCATCATCAGTACATGTCCTAGACAGACAAGAAAATCGCAAAATGGTATTTCTGCTTGTTGGGCTTAATCTAACTGTGTGAACCAACAACTCAGATTAGAAAAATGTTGAAGACAATCTATAATTTTGTGTGGAAATGATAGAAAAAAGAACCCAGATTACTCATTACCCTAAAGAACCCAGATTACTCATTACCCTTATCCCTGCATTTAAAGCACCCTGAGTAGAAGCACTGTGCTCTGGTGTGAATGATTAACTTAAAATCTTATCCTGGGCATGGCAGTGGATTCAAAATAAATTGCCCCTACCAAAGTATGTAACTGCTCCTGGAGATGCACTGAAACATTTTCTATGCAACTCAATGCTAAGAGTTTCCCAGGAAGACAGCAGGAAATCTTTGTCATGCCATTTTCACACGAGCATCAACTGATATTGGATTTGACAAATCAATGTTTGTAGAGTTGGGAAGGGCTGACAGAAAGGCAGGCAGAAATTATTCCTGAGGTACATTCACGTGCTGCCCTAAAAGCTCCAGACCTTCTTAAGCCACTTAGAGATGAATGGGTAGATGATTTTCCCCAGCTTTGGTCCCAAAAGAAATTAGATTGCAGGAGTATTCATGCCAAAGTGGTTATGGATCCTGACCATCAGCCACAGAGGAAGTAAAAATATCCTCAAACCACAGAGCCACAGAGAAAATCTTATTGGAGTGAGGAATAATTTCACAAAGATTGTGCATTATTAAGGCTCCGATCTGGCCTACCAAAAAGCAGACAACAGAAATTACTGGTTTACTGTTTTTGAGCAAATTTTTTTTTTGAGTGTAAACCACACCTGCTGTACCAAAAATGCTAGAAACTAGAATAGCAGATTTAGCACATACTGTCTTTGTGATCTTGCTATCAGGGGAAGGCTGGAGAGAATTTCCCCCTAACATTCACAGGGCACCAGCACTGCTTCACATGCATCTACTGTCCAAGGATTTCACCATGCTCCAGCTATATGCAATATTCATATCATCCAAACAAGGGAAAAATTACAAGAGGCTGATCAAATCCAGATAATTTCATGAACAGCTGATGCATTAACATGCAGCCAGAGGTGAAAGAGTTAACTAAACAAGCATAAGCCATAACCTTGGGAGCACAGTTCTAAGTGGATTGATGAACAGGCCAAGGGGTACAAGAAGAGTAAAATATTTAGGAGTAGACTCATCACCTTACCACCAGTGAGCAAAGTTAATAGGAAGCTTCATGCTCTACAGTTCTGCAGGAGCTCAGATCTCTTCTGGGTTTGTTTATTTTTTTCTCTAGGATTTTATACCCATGTTTGCAGACATGATTAAGCCTTTATCCAAGTTATTAAATAAGCTGCAGCAATGGGAATGGAGATCAGAACAAAATATGACCTCTTCACCATTAAAAAAAAAGACCAGCACAGGTAGTCACATTGGGAATACTGATCCAGCACGGCCACATTATCTGCACTTCATAGAATCATAGAATCATTAAGGTTGGAAAAGGCCTCCATGATCACCTGGTCCAACCATCCCTCTACCACCAATGTCACCCACTAAACCATGTCCCCAAGCACCACGTCCAACCTTTCTTTGGACACCCCCAGGGACGGTGACTCCACCACCTCCCTGGGCAACCCGTCCCAGTGCCTGACTGCTCTTTCCAAGAAGGAATGTCTCCTAATTTCCAACCTGAACCTCCCCTGGTACAAACTGAGGTCTTTCCTTCTTGTCCTATTGCTAGTTATCTGTGAGAAGACGCTGACTCCTCCAGCAAGGGCAGAGGCCTTGTCACCACAAAAACAAGGAGAGGCAGTCAGCTCACTCTGTGTGAAAAGGAGCATGAGATGTTCCTGGGAGACTTAGCACTAACATGATGGGATGATCCAGAAATCACTGAGTGGGTGAAAGGTGTAATTGCCAAACTCAGCATATTTAAGAATCCTCAGTGTGAGCTCAGCAGAAGAATGAGCTACAATATGTGGTCCCCATGGCATACCATGGGGATCTCATCCAATTTGTTCATAAGAAAAGTCACTTTGATGAGGCTAGAGCAACAGAAGGTAGTCTCCTCTGGGAGAAGACATGAAATAATGGATACAGAATTATTTAATGTGTACGATAGTAAATATTTCTACCATACAAGTTAGACCCCCTCCCTCTTCAGCACCCAAAGATAACAGCTCCATCGTTGCACACATAAATTGACAGCTACTTTATCAATCTCACAACAAAATAGTAACTGGGTACATCATCATGGGGTGATGACAATCAGAAGAAGGAGGCCACCACAGCAGTGGTAGTTTGATTGGATTCTACCCACCAAATGGCATCAGAAGGCATTTCTGGAGCCCAGGATGAATGTGTTGGGGATAGCTTTTCCCGTTGCAAGTTCCTCTGAGAGAAACAACAGCCACTGGGCAGTACAGCAAAGAAGAAATTAGAAGACTTCTCCAGTGGGTAACAGGAAAGTGTTTGGCCCTATGCAGTTGGTACAGGATTTATAAATTTAGGCAATGTATGTACAACTGATGTCTTACAAGCTGTGGCAGATCATACACGCCGCAGTAGCACTAAATGAACGAGGATCAAATAAATTAATGACAGTCATGAGGCAAGCAACATTGCTTAGTGGCAGCAAAAATTTCAGGTTGTCAGACAGACAATGGCATGTAACACTGGTGTTTGCACACAGGGTAAACCTGAGAATCATTAAGCATGGTCAAAACAAAATTAGTGGATCAGAGCTCTGTGCTATAATACAAGCAAATTCAACCCAGAACGAAGGAGACTTACTTGAATTGTGATCTCTACAAAAATTCTTTTTTAAACTAAACATTTGGGTTGTTCATGTTCAAATCTAGCTTAGTCACTGATGACACGATAACCTGAGTTTACTCTGCTATAACCTTGGCGATTAGATTTAATCATTCTGAGATAAGAGCTGTGTATCAGTGACAATGGACTACAGAGTAGGACAGAAAGGTCCAACCAACCCTCTATATGGATGCACGAAGCAGGTCATCAGGATAAGCACTATATGTGTGATGGTAGCAGTTTTCAATCTTCAGACAACTGTTTACATTATAATTTGACCAGATGTGAATACAGAATTATTCCTTCTTTTTCTAATCAATCTGAAACTGTTTACGTGAGACCCAGCTGTGTTTGTATGCATGCCCAATACACAGCAATCAATATAAACTACCTCATTGTGTATAACCTGCCTGAAATGTTGTGGTTTGCGTGCATTTAACAGAACTGATTGAACGGTGTGATTTCAATTATACAGCACTTTTACAAGTTGCAAAAATCACTGAAACTGTACACAACATTAACTTTAATCCAGTAACTTTTGAAGTAGCTTTTGCGTGATTGTGCAGATAATAAAGCATTCTGTAACATCTGAAGTCCAGTCCATTGTAAAACAAGCCACAAAAGCAATGATTGCAGTGCACTGCAAAAACAAACAAGTTACTCACGTAACAACTGCAACAGAGAAGGCAGAGTGTCATTCTTGATGGGAATCCCTCTTGTGTGGTCCCCTTCAGCTGCAGGAATTTTGAACTTGGTTCTACAGCCTGTGGCTGTAATTCTACCTATGTTTTTTTATACTTCATAATTTGTAAAACATGGAAGAATAATATTAAGTGCTGAGCAAGTATACCCTGGAAGAAAGAACCGTGGACTACTCTCAGACCTACACAGGTTATCACATGTATACACACCAGGCAAAAAAGAGCTAACAGGTCCAAGAAGACTTCGTCCTGATCCATAGAAACCATAGGAGGATTCACAGCATCATCACTAGATTCAGGAATAACAGCTTACAGTTTGCAGACTAGTGAAAAAAAGGGATTACAGCCCAGTAACTACAGTATTGCTATTGCTACTACCAAGCTACAGAATCATGTAAATCAGCTCCAGATCCTGACACATAGCATTAGATGTCAGAAACCTCAACGTCCACTTGTGACCTAAGATTCAGTTCTTTACACAGAGGCACCTGGCACCATTTAGGAAGTTCTGGACTATCAAAGCACGAACAGATACACCACAAACCTGCAGTAACCTTGTGCTTTTTGGACTGGAGGCTGGGCAGAGGACAGCTGGAGGCTAGGCAGGGTATGCTGGGTTTCTCAAATGGCACATGCTTGTCTATTTGTGCAACTTTATTATCCCTAGCAGTTTCTAAAGAGATAGCCTTGTGATCATAGGAATTTATGACTGAGGACATATGCTGTAGAAGAGTATATGTCATAGGACCTAAGCTAGACTTTTTCACCCTGCAAGTCTTGATGCCTCAGTTGTTTGCCTGTCTTTGCAACAATACATAAGGCTAAATGAAAAGTTGTAATTAATACACTGACTACTACTAGCCATAATTCTTCCTAATGTTATTGCTTCCACGATGTTTGGCTACAAAAGGAAGATCTGTGAAACGGGAAGAATTAAAACCGGTTACTCAGCAAAGGTACGCCTCATGAGCAGGGATACAGTGACTGGAGGAGGCAGACTTTGGTCAGGCACCTTCACTACATGAATCTGCACACTCCTCAGCAGCCACAGAGAAGATGAAGCACAGCTGTTCAAATCAGAACCCAGAAGAGGAGAGAAAAATTCCAGAGCAAGGAAAGACAGGAAAATTAGACTCAGCTGGGGCAAGAGAAGCTCTTGGGGTATACCATTTTTAAAGACTCAAGCAACAGAATTATGACTTCAGTAAGGGATGGAGGAACAAAATGGGACATTCAATTGCAGGTGGCAAAGGGAGGGCAGAATTTGAATTTTTGAATTTCTTCAGGAGCGAGGATAATTTATGTGTATTTACCCAAGTTCTTCTACAAGCTTTCGGCTATACTGCAGTCACAGATTAAACTGGATTCAATTTATATCTCCTCTGATTTGGGAAACGCATTTAGAACCTCATCCAAAGCCTGCTGAAACCATGAAAATACACTTTTGAGATATGAATAAGTCTCTTTATGTCTGTTTCTAAATGCGTGTTTAATGGCAGATATAAAATTGCTCTGCTACAGAGATGAGTGTTAACTCAAAAGTGTACAAATGAAAGTTTTTCTGCTTTATTCTTGCAGTCTGCAAACATAATAAAAACACCATTTAAGCTAAAAGGTGGAATCTTATATGACAGAAAACTGCAACAAATAAGAAGCATTTAAAAGAGTATGTAATTCTTAAGTTATAAACATAATGTTCATATTGTTGATTATCTGTAGAAAGTAAGCCAGGTTTCACCTGTTTGTACATAAAGAGTTTAACAAGTTTGGCTGACATAATATTGAATGTTTTAGCATAATTGCTAGGAAGCTAAATGTTAGGAGAGGCGATGTAAAAATACCAGTTACAGTTGTTGTTTTTTTAAGTATGTCCTATATTTTTATATGATGCAATATAGAATGGGGGGGAGGGTTGTCACATCAATGTACTGCAATCTCAACCTTAGCGATCCACAACAGAAATCACAGTAAAAATTGACTTAAAGAGTTTTCATGCAATCATTACAGAAAAAAAAAAAAAAAGAAAAAGAAAGAAAGAAAGGCATAAAGCAAAAGAGGAGGAGGATTGTTGTCAGGGCAATTATTTGGTCTAAGTCATAAAGAAAAGGCCACGTGTTGGTTTAATGCACATAGTTGCAAAAGCTAATTACTACAACTCTTTTTTTCAGCAGTCCTTATTTCATCTTCTGTGCTCTCACCACCACAGTACTAGACACTACCATTTAAATATCACCTGCCTTAAAGGAGGGCAATTCAAAGTAGAGTTTGGAGAGATGCCTCGTTTCTAAGTAATTGACCAAAGAGCTTTACAGGTATAGCAAACCTTTCAACAGATTTCCATGAAGACATCCATCAAAACACTCTCTGAGCCACACAGGTGTCTGTAAACTAGCTAAGTGTCTGTCACAGTCCCACTGGAGACAACAGACATCTCAGCCTTAACTAGTGGAGGGCAGGAACAGCAAGAAATCCAGTGACCAAATTGTTTTTAAACACTCTCTTTTTTTTTTTTTTTTTGACCTGTACGAGCTCATGCAAGCAGCCAGATGTCTTACATATATTTCAGGCTTGTTAGATAGAAAAGGAGATTAAGTGTATCCCCGTGCCTAATATAATTATAATATGTAGCTGGTTAATTTCCAGCCATAGCGCCTACATCTACTTTAGCAACAGAACACTAGAGCCAAATAATTGGTTCTGAGGACTCAGTTATCTACAACACCCCATGGACCAGAAGCTGATCAGCAGCTAGAGTACACCAAGTGTACCCCTGAAACACAGTTTCCAGATTATCTTCATCCAAAAACAACCCAGTACAAGAACCCCAAAACCACTTCAGGCTACAAAACGCATTACAGTAAATGGAGACAATCAGGAGATTCAAGTTGCACACACATTCCTGTATAGATGCACGCTTAAACAGCCTAACACAACAAAAGCATGAAACATTTTGTATTTTTCATCAAAATCCAACGCAAAAATAATCTTTCATTTTGAGAGACCTCAGTGTACAATGTAGTGACAGAGCTGTACAGCAATTTTTTTCCTAGAGAAAAAATTCATTAGCTACAGTTATGCCAACATGACCTTCAGTGAGCATGTCATACAAAGGACAATGAAAAAGAAAATGGATTTAACAGAAGATACACTAAATCAGCATGATGCCTTAGACATTCAAAAATTCACAGATTGCACAGCTTACGTGAAACTTTGGTTCAATCAATGATGTTACGCGAAGGAGAGCAGCTCACACGTCAGTAACTAATTATTGCCACCAATTGAAAGCAAACTGTCGGTCTGAATCTGGGTCTGAAGAGCTTGAAAAGCCAGGTGTTTTGTGGAGATGAAGGAAGGAAGGCAGGGAGGGAGGAAGAAAGGAAGGAAGGAAACAGAAGAGATTTCCTGTTCCCTGCGTTAACTAAATACTGCTTTTCACTGGAAGCTTTTTTGCACTTGAATGTATGCTTGTGTTGAAGAGCTAAGATACTCTGCAAGAGACATGCATACACATTTTTATTGTCTTACTGGGAGGAAAGAGCACCTTTGCAGAAATGAGCACTTTGAGGAAAAGTAAGGCTCCATCTCTGGCAATCAAAAACCACTTTGTTCATACCAGTGGATGCAAGAAAGCAGAGATGTTGGGAAGAAACACTGAAGAAAATGTAGGGATTTTAATTACATACTCTGAAGAATAAAATAATTGAAGGATATCAGGATATGATTTATAATCAAATGCACTAGATGCATTAGGAGCTTACTACAAATGAGCCACTGGTCACCTAGAACATAAAGACAATGGTTGGACTTTGATGATCTTAAAGGTCTTTTCCAACCTAAATGATTCAATGAACACAGGATGCTCTGCAGTCATACTACTCGCCCACCCAGGCCTGTACTCTTCTCCAACAGCAGCAGCAGGACACATGGTGCCATCTTAAGAGAGCAAGCGAACCCAGTCACCTTCTGAGATTTAGCCTCCTACTTCCCAGGCATCCACACTGTCCTGGTTGGAATGTCACAAGGTACATTCCTGCCTGCTAAAGGAATTTGGTATCTGCTTATGGGCCCACGCTTCACCTATTTCCCTACCCCCTTTTTGAGTTTGCTGGTATAACCTGTTCCCACAATACTTTCCACAAGTTCGTGACATGCTGCGTGAAAAGGACTGACCTGTTTGCTCCATGTTTCTTTTACTCTCCATGGAAAGAATCAGGAAATATCTGGATGCAATTTATCTTACTTTAATGTGCATGCTAAAATTGATCGGAAGTGCCATGCCCTAGAAGTATCTCCAAAGTATAAATGAGGCATAAGGTAACTAGCTCAGATGTAAATGTGTGCAATGCAACAGCTAAAGTAAAGTGAGACAAACCACACCCTGTAAGTCTTTAACTGGTCCTTTCCAATTTAAAGTATATAATTTAGCACACTTTAATTAAATATACTTAATACATATATAAAGTAGAAGTTTATTACTAGTCTGAGAGTGCTGCCTATGTAATCCCTCCTGTCAGGATGACTGTTGCAGGAAAAAAAATGGGAAAGAAAGCAGAGTCCTGATGCTGAAGCACAAATCTGATTTACTGTAGACTAGGAGTTAGTCCTGGTAATTCTGCATCTCCCTAGGTTCCTGCATGATGATAGTTAATCAGTTGCTGCATGTTCACTGTGGACACAAAAAAGGATTTCACATAAAAGTATAAAACATTCTGAGCAAGGCACTGGAAAAGTTTTGTTAAATGATACAATGTTCCAGAAGAATGTGATGAGTCATTTTACTGTGAAAGAAGAATTCTGACCTCTGAGAATTTTCACAGAAACACAAAAAATGCTTTACTGAAAAGTTATTACCACCTTTTTGATCCTGTGCCTACTATCTGCCAGGGTTTAGAAAATCAGGATTATAAAATTAAGAAGAACCTCAAGGGCACCTGGTTCACCCCCCCCTGCTGCCATGGGCATAAATATGATACAAACCACCCACTCCTAACTCCATCCAGGTTCACTTTGACATCAGCTAGGTATTTTGTTCATACTATCCTCTCTGGAATACTGCTGCAGAGTCAGACTTCACAAATGGTTACCCTTTTTTTTTTTCCAATTTTCATGTTAAATTTATTCTTGTTCAGTCTAAACACTTTGGTTCTTGCACCAAAACTGTCATTTGCCTTAGACAGTTATTTTCCTTCACTTGTTTCAACCACTGATCTATTTATAGAGAGCAAGTATATCCTCTCCCAGGGTTCTTGCTCAGGTAAATAAGCCATGTTCTGGTAAGATAATTCCTCATCTCTGCTGGAAACATCACCTGATACAGACTAGAAACAAATGTGTCTTTGTCACAGCTGGATTATATTGGCATCTTATGGTCATGCTGTGATCAGCAAGTTCTCTTCTTACAGAAAATTTCTTATGAGTCTTTCTGTTCATCTGTTTATTATCCTGGTGATCCTTTGCACTTGGCAGTGTTTCCTGAAGTTTAGCTCATGCTTTAATTAGTGCAATCCTCCTCTGTGCCAAAGCATGGGAGTTAAAAAACATTAAAAACTTCAGCTAGGAACTGCCCTTGAGCCTGATGCTTCTCCTTTCAGTGCCACCTATTGTGATATCCTCTTTAGCAATTTCTTAGTTATTGCTATAAATTCCCATCCTCCTGATCTCAACAGTAATTCCCCACATGGCACTATTTCGACTGTCTTACTGAAATACAGATTAGGTTTATCTTATTTTATTTCTCTAGATAATCAGGTATCGCAGAAAGCTATCAGATATGTCTGGCTTGACTTTGATACCGTAAGTTCACAGTGTTTTGGGTCCATTGCACCTGTAGTTATTTCCATTCATCCAAGCCTCATCCTCATTAACCTTCCTGTCTATGAAACCCAGTGCTCAACATGATCTGACAGATTAGACAAAAAGCACTAATTGGTTTTGAAGTGGATTTTTTTTAATTCCCCTCTACCTGACGGCTGTATGTCTTTTCCTGTCCTACTTTTCCTTATGTGAAGAACCACAGGATAAGGCTACTCGACATCCATGAGATCTTGTGTGGAAAACCACAGCCATTTGCTTGTTCCAGCTATAGAAGACCAAGCAAGTGCTGCTGACTGCCCTTGCAGGGGGAATTGTATCGCCATCCATCAGATGCTTCCCTGTGTCAGAAGACTCAGCTGAGTGCTCAGAAAAAAACAGAGGAGAGCATGAGATACTGGATTTCCCCACAGATCTGCAGCAGACACCAGATGCCTGAAATACGTGAGGATCAGGCAAAACGTGCATACAATCCAGATCATATGGCAGAGTTCACCATCGGAGAAGTCACAGGAGCACTAAGTACTTCTATCCAATTTTTGTACTGGCCCTCCAGTACTCCCCTCCTCTCTCATCCATCCCCCTTCCCCTCACCTTCATTAAACTAAGCGTAAAAGTCTGTCTACAAAAAAAAAATACATATATATATATATATATGTTTGAGTTTCTCACCATGGATTGTTTATACCCCATAGACAGAGATGGGAAAATTAATCTTTTTTTTTTATTATTATTATTCTTAGGATGAGATTCACCATGCTCACTTCTCTCCATTACCTGTAAAATAAAGTTAGAATGGTGAGCTCAAACATGGATGTCTCTGCTGAAAACCTCTAAAATTAGCTCAAATGCGATTGCTTTCCCCTGTGTCTGTTCCCCAGCCTGCGAGGGAGAGGTGTCTACCCAGCCATTGCCAGCCCCGACAGAGCACTGCTGTATGACTCTCAAGCTCTTGACCCACCACTTCAAATAAAGCAGCTCTATGCCAAAGTTTTGCAGGGAACCAAGTGCAGCTTAGCCAGTGTCTTCACTCGCCGTGGTGCAGAGCCAAAGTACACACAGCTACACCCCTGGTCAGCCCAGTGGACAGCTGGCTCCAAGCTGGAGAACAAGTCCCACATGCTTTTCCCTCTGGGATCACTGGGAATGCTGCCAAGCCACTTAAAGGGGAATATCTTTACACTAGACCACATTTTATAATGGTTATTGAAAAGCCAAGTATTGAAAAGCCAGGCAGATGCCAAACTGTGTCTCAGGGCTGATGCAGACGCTGCTGGGAAGACAGCACTGGGATGCCAGCAAACTGTGGAATATAGGACCTATATTCCATGCTACGGCCTCACTCAAGCTAGCAAAATGCCCTGCTGCTGACACCTGTAGCTCAGGGTGGACATGAACCCAGGAAGTTTAACACCGTTTTATCAGATCTTGGATGAATATAATCTGCTATTGATAATCTTTGCAGGTTGAGGATTGTCCCAGTTGCACCCAGTGCCAATACCAACAAACCCTTCATGCTATACACAAAAGTGAACGTGGGGACTCTGCAGGCTCTAATCTCCATCCAACTCTTCTGTTAGCACCATGAAGTGGAGCTCAGGAGCTGGTGGCCAACCGACAGTGAAACTCCATTTCTGTACTGGCTGTGTCCACCCTCAATTAGGCATACTGTTCTTCTAAGGTCAGTAATTAATCTTACCAGAAACATAACATGGGGAGCAAGAAAGCAGTGTCTTGTCACTCCTTTAGAAGAATAACGGAATATAAGAACGACTGCAACTGGTCAAGCTGTCCAACCCATCTCATATCCTTTGACGTTCCAGAATAAGCTCCAGAAAAAAACATGAAAGCCTCTCAGATAAATGTGGTGTGTTCCACCCTTCAAGCATCATACTGATCTCTAAGTGGGAGACAATAATTTAAATTGTTATCTGTATTCATTACAAATCCTGTTTTTTAACTTTGCCTAATTATTGGTCTGAGTCACCTCTTTCAACGATGAGTTCCTGCACCTAATTGGCCATAAAAAACTACTTCCTTATGTTAGCTTTTAATGTTAGCCTTATGTTAGCCTTCCTTATGTTACCCTTCTCCATTCATTGATTGTTCCCACGAACACACGTAAGACTTGTGTCCCTCACCTGTTTCTAAGCAAACATGAATTATGAGCTGTACTCAGTTCCTTCCTAGCCCACAACTGGAACTTCTCTTGGGCTTTAAGCCACACATTTAGAGTCTTGGATTCTTCTTTTTGCTATCTCCTGAAAATATTTCTATAACTTTGTAAGTGACCCGATTTAAGCATATGTCTTATTTAAACTGCAAAGTGTCATATTAATCTATCCTATCCTCCTCCTCCCACTATGCCACAGAAAGAAGGCCATCATTCAGTGGCTTGTCACAAGAAACACAAAAGTCAAGTACAGAAGGTTGGCTACAGAGAAGCTGAAGGAGGAGGTGGGGTGAGAACGCAGAGAGAGTGCTGAGACTGGACACCTGAACAGGACACAGCACCCAGGGAACTTACTCCTGAGACTCCTCTGCTTGAAATCAAACTCATTCTTCACTTATGTACTTTTACATGGTCTCTGCCATAAAAAATAGTGGAACATGAGAAAAGCCTCTCAAAACACAACATCTAACTTCCCATAGTTTAATGTTTCTTTTTTTTCTCTGGCCCTCATATTCAGTATCCAAGCTTCTAACACATGGAAATTAATCTTTAAAAATACTACCTGTTTTCCTTTCCACCTGTTCTTAGATTCAGAAATCCAAGCTCTCAACCAAGCTGTCTGTCTTCACTACAAGATCATCCTTCTTTCCTTAACCAAGACCGCATAGGTGTTCAGCAGTAGGCATTTTAGGAAGAGCAGATTATTCTGAGAAACAATCTGAGGAGATGCTGAAAGATCTACAATCTTGCAAAATAAGGATGGGACATTCAGAAGTACTGAAGAGAAGATAACCCTCTGTGCTGGGAATGAGGAGACACAAAAAATAGCCAATGATGAGGATAATGAAGCTGTCAAGGGGAATGGGATTGAGAAGAGGAAATTATCTATGTCAGATAGGACAGGATAATAAGCACAAGCAGTCAACTTTGCTGTAAGTGAGGAAATCCAACATGTGGACAGATGTTTGAAAAATGAAAGCTGCTATTGAGTAACAACACTTTGCCCAAGTCATTGCATTTGGCAAGACGACAGAGTTCAGTTTTGATGTCTTTTGAGAACCAGTTTCTTTTGCATATTATTAGAGATAGGTAAGGATTGTCAGTACCATCCAAGGACAAATTCTAACAACTTGTATAAAACCCTGATGCAAAATCAGCCAAATAAAAATGCTTCATTACTCATGTTTCATGATAAAACAAGATGTGCTGTGTTTTACTGACTGAGTACAGGAAAACCACTAAAAGCCATCTAACTAGAAAAGTCTTTGGACCACAGAAAAAAGGAACACTGCAGAAAGTCTGATTTCAAATGAGCAAGACTGTCTCCTGCAACGTATCTTGGTCTATGAGTTTCTTCTGCAATACTCCCATAAGATTTCAACTGCTTGCACCAGCCACTTAGAAATACTAAGTTGTTTTATTACACAAACAGTGATGTATCAAAAAAAAAAAAAAGAGTCTGCCTGGCAGCTTGTTGGGCAGCTGTCATTGCTGCTGCTTCTGTCTTATGTCCAATGTCAGCATTAGTGTCACAGGAAGCCTCTTTCACTGATAGTTAACTGTCTATTTTGGTTAATTACATTATAGATTTGACATACCTGTTGACTCCCTTGTCTCTGCATACCTCCCAGTATGCTTTGTCCCCCAGATGCTTGAATAGCTCAGGCATTTCTACATGGTCTTAGGTCTACTGTCTATGAATATGAAATGCTAGTGCCCTGCAAGTCTCTTTCCAGAATCTCCAGGTCCTTTCCCACATTGGGAACATGATGATCCAATGTGTATGTTTGACCCTTTCCCATTGCTCTCCCACTTTCACACTTCCATACTCACTTCATTCCTAAATATATTCCCCAAAAGCACTCCCACAAAATGAACAGTCCATTAGCAAAACATTGAAAGGAGATATGTCGATCGTCACATTTAGTTGCCTGCAATAGTATAACAAGATTTTAGCTCCAGACACTACACGACAGTATCCACTATTCAACACTTCTTTCCCAGGTTCATGGCACTGTGAGCCACAAAACAAATCCTGAAACCTTTTAATGCAAGAAAAGCCACCCAAATGCTCCAAACTTCACAATGGGCCATAGAAATAAAACAGGAGAGAACAAAGATACCATCAGAATCCTAAACCCTCGCAACAGAATGGAAATGATTTAAATAAAATGCCCTAACTAACTTGGGAACCTGGCTACCTTCCATGGCACAGACAGAGGGAAAAAAGGTGGCTGAACAAGACACATCACTGTTCCTTGACTGTATAACTTGGGTGAAATTCCTCCCTGACCACCAGGCCAGAATGTCCAAAATCAGATTAACACAAGCCAGAACTAGTATCTCCTCCTCTACAATGCCAATTTCAAAGTGGTCTCTATATCATTACCCTAAGCTGTGCTATGGAAATAAGCCATTTCTGAGCTGCTCTGTGCTGCAGTTTGCTAGTTTTAATACCCAGACTCTGAGGATGCTCGTGCCAATTTGTTGCTGCTTTTATTGGAATTCTCCCCTATTTTAAGCAACTGTCTCCTTCAAGCACCGCTTTTCTGTTTGCCAGAAACAGAGATGGGGAGTGGGACAAATGGCTGAGTAATTCCAGTTTCACACAAAAGTGGCATAAGCAGCAGCCCAGCTACTAATATGAGACACGGGGAAAGTGCTATGGTGCAAGACTTCCATCCTGACACCTCTGAGACTGTTTTATTTCTTTCATCAAAGAATAAAAGGCATCAATCTGCAGCTTCAAGAAGTCAGTCATATTGCAGCAGGTTATACAGCAATTTCACAAGGGTAAACTGACCCAATTTGAAGCAGTGGGCACTCATCCAATGGAAGAATACAGAAGGCAGCGTCTGAAATGACTGACTGACTCACTGTATCAAAATGAAATTTTTCAATAACACGGCAAAATGGGACAGCAAGAATTTCCATGGTAAAGTAAAACTAAAATGGTAGGTTTTTCTTTCCCTTAGTTCTCTCTCTTTTTTTTTTTTTCCTTTGGAAAACTGAAGGATCTCTCTTAAATACTTTAACTTCCATGAATCAGCAAATTCCAGCTGTATAGGTTTTAGATCCTTCTGATTTGCTCTAATTACATTACATTACTTTCTGAAAACAGGAGTCATTAGGAATCTGAGAAAAGGCTAGCTGGCGTGATGGGGGTTTGGGGGGCACTAATGGCAGGTAATGATGAGAAAGAATAAGAGGGATTTTTGATTGTACCAAGCATATTATTAGGAAGTAAAACTGCAGCTGGACCCTATTCCTGCAGCTCTGTTCCTTGCCCTTGATGGTTTACCCAAGTAGCCCCTTCGCGTTCAAAACAAGAGGAATTGTAATGGCTGGGAAAGGAACTGCTATAATAAATCCAACTCAAGAGATCCTTCGGTGCATTTTCAAAGTCCTACACTTGGCATGGTAGACGTGCTACATGAATATGGGAATAAACATCTTTTTTCAAGGAATACATCTGTTCAACTTCATAATTTACTTATGTGCTTGGAAGTGACAGGATTCTCAAAAAAAAAAAAAAAAGTTTATGGAAAATTCAATTCTCATTGATTTCCCTTAAGCTCCTTTGAAAAGCCCTGCCTTAACACAGCAACTCTCCTTCTTTTTTTTTGGATGTTCAGTGTCCGCCATCTCTCAGTGCTGATGGCAATGGGAGGACGGCAGAAGGAGCACCAAAAGCCAAAATTGGCTCTTGGAATTAGGCTCCATCACTGTGAGGCATGGTTTGTGATTTCATTAAATCACTAGCCAGCTTCCCACAGAAAAATTCATATGACATTTATAAATAAAAATGAACTAGAGAATGGCTCACCTCTGGGGGACTCCAGGCCAGCTCATTTCACACCAAGTTTAATTTTAAATGCTAAATATGCACACAACAATGCAGTATTTTCTCATAAACCCATTCTCCTGCATTCCCACTCACCACGTCACCCCACATTTCCCCACCTCCTCATTCACTGTCCGTTTTCCTATTGCTCCTTTTTCCTATCACCCCGTGCTTCTGTTACGACTCTTTCTGGCCTGGGTTTTGCCTCCTCGTGGGATATGTAAGTGATGATGGCCATGCTGTTTGGTGACCTTTCTCTCCTGTTAGTGACCTGAAAACTCTGTCTCCAAACACAGCCTGTACCCAAGTTAACGTTGTGCTACAACAGGAAAAGAATTGAAGAATGAAATAAGTGTATTACAACAAGCGTGTTATCACTGAACAATCACGAGCCAGCTGAACTTTCATTCCAAACCCGAGGTCAGAATTATTGGATTGACTTTTAAGTAAAATTTTATTACTTAGACAATGTAAAACAAAAAAATCATTGTTCAGCCTGACAATGCAATATATTCCCAAACAAAATCTCAAAAGAAAATAAATGCTGCAGAATTCTATCATTTCCATACATACTTAAGGAAAGAAAATTAGAATAATTAATCAATAACTACATTTGCTACATGCCTGCAGCAAAAACAAGATTATTCCTTAAAACGCTGAAAGTTAAATAAACAAATTGGGTAAACTTTGCCCTCAGCTCTGGAAAACAACTGATCCAGTGGAGCTATTGCATATTCAAAAGAACAAGAAAAAAGCTGACTGAGAAAAAGGCATTGGAAAATCCCAGTGAGCTCTTATCAGAGCGTGTGACCAACTACAAGCCTGTGCCCTCTCCCCGCCCAACTATTTGCTGTCTTTTCTAGAAGCGGGATCAAAACAAACAGATGCTGCTATCTTCCCAACTGTAAAGCAAAGAGCTTGTAAACTTGTCCAGCGAGATATAATCCCGGGGTGCCAACAATTCTTAGCCGTTAGTAAGGGCATTAAACTGATTAACCTACAAAAGCATTTCTGGGTTGACTTTTGGACTCACAAAATAACGAGGCATTTCCACAGTATAATCTCTCCTGGTCAATTTTAAACGATTCAGCTGTCCTTAGAGGTGTGCTAAGCTGACTAAAACAGAACTCAACGCTCAGCCCTTATCGTGTCCCAAAGTGCAAGTATCAAAATTGCCACGTGCAGACCTGCTGGAAATGCACGTGGTCAGCCCCTTGCCCAACAGCAGGTCGCAGGGGGCCTCACAGCACCCCCAGGCTCCCAGGGCGGCCGGATCCTGCGACGTGCAGAAACCCCTGTGCTTCCCACCCCACAGCAATCGGCAGCCCTGCGACCGTCCGCAGTCCCAGCCCCTCGGTTCCTTCAGCAGCTGTTGTAAACAGCATCTGTAAAGGCTTTGGAAACTGAGAGAATTTGGAGCATCTTTTTGTTCAGAATCCAAACAAAACTAAACTTTAAACTTGTGCAGCTCTCCGTAACACAGAGCGCTATTTTCTTCCCAGACTAAACATACATAAAAACGAAGCAACACAAAAATATGCTTCAGTGTGGCCAAACCCAGAGATTCTTCAGTTGCTTTGTCCTACTTAACCTAGTGTGCATCCAGAAGAACCCTCCCTGCCAAATCTCCAGGGTGATATACCACAAACTTAGTATAGAAGGCCAGGGTTTTTATGGTGTTTTGTGCTCTCAGAGCAGAGTTTAAGCTGTTACAGTAAGCCAGAAGTAAGTTGCTATCACCACTACCCTAAACAAACTACATTCACTGCTAATATATATCATATTTCAATTTTTCTTCCATTGAATTACATTTCCAGAGCTTAAATTATGCCATACATCATTCTGCCTCCAATCTGCCAGCAAGGAGGAAGAATACAAGTTTAGGAGTCCTGCCATCTCCACCACCACCAAATGCATCACGAGTGTCTTTTCTCAAATGGATCTCTCTGTCTTATAGAAAGATTTTGTTCCTACCACTAACACTGAAAGGCCATTCCAGAAACTCATCCTCTAAGGGCTATCAATGTATTCCAATAGCCAATCTAATGTTATGGATATTGAATTTTTATCCTTTTTTGTGTGTGAGCATATTGTCCTTTAACTCTAAATTTTCTTCCTCTCGTTAATATTTATGCCCAGGAGTATTTATAGAGAGCACTGGTGAGCACTAATTCTTCTATATCCTTCTATATCTTTGTTACCATTTGTCTCCTACTCATCCCATTTTTTTCCAAAAGCTCCAGTCCCTGGCTATGGCCAGCATGTCTTTCGTTCTCCTCTTGTGCTTAGTCAGTTACTACTCTTCCTTCTTGGCAAGCCACCTTCTGTTTCTGCTGGCATATTTTCTCTCCAGTGCAGAAAATCAGATCTATTTCTCTTCCAGAAGCCAGTATTTTCTCTCATGTTTATATTCATGCTCATATTCCATGGGTCACCTTCTCCTTCAGATATCTGTCCAATCTTTATTTCAGTAATTTCCAAAACATCCAGAGATATTTTCTACAACTTTATTCTTCTGTTTCATATTCACAGACTTAATCTAAAATCAGCAGTCACAAGTTTACCTGAGACAGTCTTATGTGAGCTTTAGCAGGCAGATATTCAAACACGAAAAGTTTTTATTTAGTATTTAAAATAGGTAACATACATTCTCTAATTTCTACAACTTGTGTCATCATTGTATATGGAGGTCACATCCCCTACTTCTTCAGAAGCATTTCTCCATCATTTCCTCTTCTTTGTTTTTACCATCATGGAAAGGAAGAAGAGAATCTCCTTGTATAGATGTTTTTCACTTACAAGTCTCTGCAAGAATGTTCCTTTGATTGCTGACTTCTTGGTTTCTATAAAACTTTGCCAGGACCATCCCTGCACCTTCACATTAAGTTCAGCAGTTTAACCATTCATCAGCAACAACCAAACACACAAATCGCATGCTCAATTGCAAGGATTAGCAAACAGCCCTCCAACTCTGCCAACTACAAACTGTAAATCACAAGGCTCCACTAACTGGAGCAAAGCAAACTACAGAGTACCTACGTGTGTCTGTTTGTTCTTTCCTGCTCCTCCCAGTCTAAGAAGGCTATGTATATTAGTCGCTTAAAAACACTTAAAATACAACATCTCCAAATTTCCTCATCCCTAAGGAGACCTTCCACACGCTTCACTTCAGATCCCCCCAAAATGTAACAAATAGAGGACCTCTTCTAATTCAGGAAAGTTGAAAGTTGAAAGTTGAAGAGAGAGAACCAAGAATGTATCATATTTTATGGGCTCTTATTAGTGGGAAATAAAAGATTATCAAGGAGCAGACAGCTTTACACTCATGCATCCAATGAGACTTTGTAAGCTGTGATTTTTTTTTGCCTATCTAAATGCCCTTATCTATATTAAACTGCTGTTAATCAGTACTCATTATCTTTCTGACACCAAACAGAGCCCTGCCCAACATGTTAAATAAAAACTTTGATCTTAAATGAAAAGCATGGTATTTAGAAAGGAAGCATACTAGATTACCTTGGATAGGAACCAGAAATATCACCTAGGTACCTCCAGCAACTGCTATGTCAACAACTACAAATCAGGCACATGGCACTTAAAATGAGAGGTGAAAACACGGATTTGGGGCTGTCTACAGAATCAAATACAAAGATTCCTGGTTATAAATGCCACAACTACTAAGCACTAAAATCCTCAAAATGGGAACAGGGACCCCCATAACAAATCCTCATCCTCAAAATAAACAACAAGGAGTTGAGATGGGACTTATCCCTATGGGCTCAACCTGGTGCTCTTCCACATAGAGAACACATGAATTCTGCTTCCATCCCATTTCAATAACTTGTATAGCATTTCTAGGTCCTGCCTGTTCAGTTTTAATAAGTCTTTCTACAATCTCTAAAAAGCTTTTAACGTTATAGAACCTGTACACTTGAGGGAGCCCACTCTACTTTTCCAAGACAAAACCTTATTCTCCAAGTAGTCGTGATATTTCTATAATTAAGGGTCAAAATACTCTTTACAGATATCGAAATGCTTTTTTATTACAGCAGAATATTTGAAAACAACATTTCTTCTGCAAATGTGTATGCAATCAGGTAGAAATGGCAAGGGGAAAGTTATTCATTCTATCTTTGGAACTAATTTTAATAAAATGAGTATCAGTGAAAGATCAAACTCCTCTGTTTACCACATTTTAAAATGAAGTTCAATTTATTTTTTTCTTTTGATGATTAAAGCTTCAGAAAGGTATGTCAACTTACAGCTGTTATAATTTGTGAACATAGCATAACCAATCCTAGCTACTGGAACAGAAAAGAGCAGCATCTGATTTGAATTTGCTTTATGGTTTGACTGTACGTGTTTGTCATCTCTGGTGTTTGAAAACTACTTAATTCAAATGATCGGTGATTAGCATAATCACTACTGCAGCAAATTCTTTGTGAATATATACTACCCCACTGAAAAAAAGACCAGATTCAGAACAGGAAACAGAACCAATTTGTTTTTTCTTCTTCGAATAAAGTCTTAAGAAAACAAGAACAGGAAAAAAATAAAAATAATGTTGCTTTGAATTTTTCCTTCTTTTTTGTAAAAATTATATACGTTGTTTGACAGCTATGATGATCTGTGTTACTTCCAGGAAAATCCAAAAGTATTCCGGTTGCACTGAGTGAAACTTTGATGGCTGTCTGAATGTTGAAAGAAACAGTACGCACCAAGAAAAGCCTGCTTTCCTATGCTGCAATTATTGAAACTTTATTAGGTTTAGCGCTGAAGGTCAACAAAAGAGTACTTACCTTTTGTTTTGGAAGGGAAAGGAAATCAGTACTCTGTTGCTACGTGACTGGTTTCCAAGCAGCAGTTCCACTCACTTCTTTGCGGAAACAAAGTGTTCTTCTGTTTCTGCAAATGCTGTTTATATTGAGTAAATCCAAGTATGTTCAATTCAGACAATATACTGTGAACCAGTAATGAAAAAAATGCATTTGCAAAAAACAGAATATATCACATTGAACGACCCCTCTCAACAAGAAATGCATCATACACATGAGATTGCTGGCATGACATTTTCTGGCTGTTGAATCAGGAGAATGCCAAGCTTTATGAACTGTACTTGATCTACCCAATTTGTTTTGTGAATAAATGAGCATGGCTTCTTCTGTTTCTCAGCAGGTTTGAAGGGCTTAGATATGTCAAAAGCAACTCAAGTGTCAGCGGAAATACTATAAAAGAGTGTAGTTTTCAGCGTATACTGATCAACATCCCTCAACAACCAACCAAGGATGCATCCACTGAATATTTTTTTATTCCTGTTTTTACATTATTACTATTTGGTCTTTATAAAAAGTGTCTCTTACTCTATCCATTTGGAGTCTGACATGACTCAGTTGTGGAAGTTCTGAAAAATGAGTAATTAAAAATGTAGTGCAATAGGATGAAATCCATTCAAACCAAATTTAAGCATCATTAATGAGATCAAACTTCATTGCCCTGTTTACACCAGCCCTCAACTGAACAACCTGAATTGAATCAAAGACTTATTTGATTATCTGTTCAGATAATAAATAATTCATTCAAAAAGACAGAGCCCAAAATCCACATTCATATCTGTTGAATTTTCAAGAATTTAAAGGAAATGATTTAGTCTCTTAACGTAATTGGCATCCAGTAAAATAAATTAGTAGACATCAGCTTTCACTAGCTATTAAGCTTTCCACTCCTGAGGGTCTTCAGTTGGAATAAATGCAGAAACAAGACATTTAAAACACTCTGCATATTGTAAATAAGGAAAAAAATGCCAGAAAGCAAGCATATTAAGAGTTAGTCTGCTCCTTTACTGAGAACCAAACAATTATGAAGATGGGTTTCACGTTTTAAAAAACAAACACGTTCTGCAAGCTCATTTTCACTGGGAAGAAAAGAGACAAGAACACCACGGAGAAGGAAAGAGGAGTAGGAAGAAGCTCGGGACTGGATGTTTCGGGTAATGTAAGACATAAGCACCAAAATTTGGGCAGCTAAAAGTGTTGGTTTTTTTTTTTTTGGGGGGGGGGGGGTAATAAAACCTCATCTTTATAGACGGGGCTGTGAGGAGTGTATCTCCTGGCAGCACTGGTGCTGTGCACATCCTCCAAATGATGTTATTAAGAGGTAGTGCAACAGCCGTACAGCTTCCTGATACAAATGAAGGCTGCATGAGTTCCTGAGAATAACTGACCCAAGTCACCTACAAAATTACTTGCGCTTCCCCACACCCATTAAAAAACATTATTCAAGTTGTAAAGTCAATCACTCTAGAATTATGTAAGAGGAGAATTTAATTTGCACATGGAAATGTAATTCAATGCTTTTACCATATGTGGTATAATTTTGTCTATCATTACATGATTACATATGTTTTCTCTATGGATGTCAGGCTGTGTAGTCAAAGAAGCAATACCCTGTAGCTTCCTACCTCATTGCTTGCACAAGTTGAAAGGTTTTATATGAATAAACTATGGAAACATAAGAAAAAGAAAAAAAGAAAAAAAAGGAGGATCGCAGTGCTAAAGCTGCTAACTTTTCTGTCCTTAAGGCTCTATCTCTGCCTCTGCTAAAGATTCCTACCTGGAGCCAGATTCACAGATGGGAGTTCTCCATGAACTCCACATCCCTTGATTTCTCTGTGAACAATCTGAGATTTTGAGATCAGACTTGTAGAAGAACTGAAAGTGTAACCAATGGGAAAAAAAAACCACATGCCAGGAAAAGGGCACTAACAGGCAGTGGATACTTTTGGTCTTAACCGTACCTGTGTTTCAGTTCCTCGTTCACAAAATGTGGAAAAAACGATGCCTTACACTGTTGCATAAAAAGAAGTTTTTACTAATTGTGAACAAGCTGAATGAGGTCACGAGGGGAAAACTAATGCTGAGGTTCTATCGCTACAAGAAGAATTGGTAAACTTTCCTTATTTAATTATATTTTCCACAGTGCCTAGGCAAGCCTGTGCCTTGGCTTCTAATTTGTTAAATAGAAAAAGCACTTCCCTTCTTTGGAGGGCTTTTATGAAAACAAGCATATGCTACAGATTATGAGAGACTCAGATACTGTGGTGATGTGGGATATAAATACTCAAGACAGACAGCACTATGGAAAAGCCAAGGACAAAACGGGTGTTTATCTTTATTTGTCTGTTCTCAAAGCCCTGTATTAATTCAAGTCTGAAGCTAAAAATTGAACAAAGGGTGGAGTGGAGCACCATACAGAATATGAACTGCCTCATTAACTGCCCATTTTCCATGGCAAAGGAGGCACTTCAGAAAAAAAGAAAAAATAAAGTGACAGACAACATGTAAACTCCATCTCAGTAAACCTGCCATCCTTGGAGTTGAAGTAATGATTCCAAGGTACTCTTCATTTTGACAACCCGAGTGCTAGTGTTTGCAGCTCTAATGATTTCTGTTGTGTGTCCTCTGTATGAAGAGAGAAACAAAGCTTCTGCTCCTGAGGTTCTGCACCCCAGGCTGACAGCCCTCACCCTATATGCAGTCCCAGTGCCTTCAGAATAACTATGAAAAGTTAGTGAAATAGCGAATAACTCACTGAAAGCTATTCAATGACTCTATGAAAAGCAGAACAGCGTTAGATGATAAAGCCTTGCAGCAAAATTTGGGAACTTTCCTGCAAATGCTGAAATTTATGAATAGCTTTACTCATTTACTTACTTAGTTGAGTGAACTGTATAATCACAGCACTGAACTTGGCCAAGTGCACCCTGAGGGCTGCTGAAGGGTTTAAAAGTTATGGGACCAGGAATTTCAGTGCCTTCTGATACCTTGCCCACATCTTCCCCACCTGTCTTTTGCCTTGAAATACTTGTAACACTAAACAATGCAAAGGTAATGCAGGAAAGCAGCAAAAAGTTGGGTAAGATGTCTTGGATGTTTTCTCAATGTTCTCATCTTTTACGAGACTCTATGACACACCTGCTGATGATAAGCATACATCGAGCAGGACATTAGCAGAGTTTGTGAATGTGGATCAAGGTACAATAGGTCACGCCTTAGTGGCCATACCATTACAGCTGGACAGACTGAATCCTTTAGCCTGTTGGTGAAAAAAATTGTACACACTTTTGCTTAATTCTCCCTGAAAATGCTTCTAGCACACTTTACAATTATAGCATATATAGATACTCTGCATAAAAATTATTTATAGCAAATTACTGATGCCACTTACTAGAATAGCTGAGGAACAGAGGGTCTTTTTTTCCTAAAAACTGCTCACGCTGTCAGAAAAGCCCATACTTTGTTAAGAACATCTTTCGATATGACATTTCAGCCAACTCTACCATCTCCATTAACTCAGAGATATTTTTTTTTTAATCAAACGCTTGAATTCCTTCAATATCTGTGTTAAGTACTTCCACGGTAACTGTAAGCTGTCACTGAAATGGCACACATTTGCAAACATTGGAGGGCAGAATTAAACATTTCTGTTGCATACAGAGAACGTTTTGACTCGGTGCGTTGACATTTACTTAAAACAACTACAAACACAAAGTTTGTGCCTCCAGTTGGCCAACCCAAGTTGGCTGCCCACCTGCCATCAGGGAGCTGGAGGCACGTTCAGCCCCAACCCTTGTTCCACGCCAATTTGGCTTCCATGTCAGTAGCATACCGGTCAATGGGTCCACGCAAGAGGGTGAGCTGAGGGCACCCTTCCCTTTGACGTAACCCATGGGCCAAAGAGCCACCAGGGCTGGGAGGTGAAGGCCCCGCACCTTCCCGCTGCCCACCCACCATTTACCTGCAGCAGGTGATGCGCTGCCCGGTAGCCGAGGCGCGGGCCTCCCCGCACGCCCGGCGGCAGCCGCCCTGTGCCGTAGCCGTGCCAGGCCACCACGTAGGGGTTGTCCATGGTCAACCAGTAGCGCACCTGCCCTCCGAAATGCCGAAAGCAGAGCTCGGCATAGTCGCGGAAGAGCTCGGGTAGGACAGGGCTGGCCCAGCCACCAAAGGTGTCCTGCAGGTGCTGCGGCAGGTCCCAGTGGTACAAGGTGACGACGGGCTCCATGCCTAGCGCCCGCAGGCGGCCCAGCAGCCGGTCGTAGTGGGCCAACCCGGCAGGGTTGAGGGGCGCCGTGCCGTTGGGCAGCAGCCGGGCCCAGGCCAGCGAGAAGCGGTAGTGGGAGACCCCCAGACGCCGCAGCCCCTCGGCATCGCGGAAGAGATTGTTGTAGCTGTCGCTGGCCACGTCGCCACCCGTCGGACCCATGAAGCCAGCACCGGGTGGCGTGGCGGGGCGGTGGGTGAAGGTGTCCCAGACCGAAGCCCCTTTGCCCTCCTGCCGCCAGCCGCCCTCCGTCTGGTAGGCAGCGCTGCCTACACCCCAGAGGAAGCCGTCGGGGAAGGTGTCGTGGAGGAAGAGCTGGTCCTGCGGGTAGGGCAGGCGGGCGAAGCGGGCCCAGGTGCCCGATCCCTGCCCCGGTGCCCCGAGCAGCGGCCGCCCGAGCAGCAGCACCAGCAGCAGCAGCAGCAGCAGCGGGGCCATGCTGCCGGCGGGGCTCCGCGACGGCGGCTCCCTCCTGCCGGCCCCCCGCCGCCCCCTTTTATCCTCACCTCTCCCCTTCCCGCCCCCCGTGCCGGTGGGCACGGCTATTAATAATTACCTCGGAGCTGCCGTCTGCATCCTGCCCGCCCGGCGAGGGGAGCGGAGCCGGCTCCCTCGGGGAAGAGAGAGGGCTGCCTCCGGGGGCGGGATCCGGGGTGAGACGGGGCGGGCGGGCGGGTAGGAGCGGCTTCGGGGGTCGCCCCTGGCATCCCTCGGCGTGGTCCCCGGCTGCCCGCGGCTTCCGAGGGTCCCTTCGCCGCTGCTCGGCTCGCCCCCTGCCCCTGAGGAGCCCCGAGGAGCCGTCGGGGGAGCCCCGGGGTCCCCGGGGCCGGAGGGGGGGGAGCGCCTCGCGTGAGGGAATGAAGGGGCAGTGTTGGGTTTTGCCGCTTTTCTGCCTTTTGTTTTTAAATCCTTCACGCAGTATTTTCGTCGCGGTATCGCATCGAGAGACGCCGCTGCTGTGATTGTTCGTGTAATAATAATTAGAGACTCGGCGGGCGAGGACCTCGTACACCGACACTTCCCTGTAACCCATGGGTTGGCACCTCAGAGTAACAGCAGCTGTTCCGTTCTGGGGCTGGATGGTGGTGAACTGGGCTCTTCACCCAATGCAAAACAAGTGAAAATTAGAAAAACCTCACAGGTCTGTATGCAGAGGAAACAAATCAAGCCGTGCTTTTCAGCCTGATTATTTGGTTACACTTCTTAGCTACCTGTGTGGGCATGATGCACAGAAATCTTTCTAAAGGTCTCGGGCTGCTGTTGTCATCTCCTTCAGACAAGAAAACTTGGCCAAGAAGTGGCTTAACACATTGCAGAAGCTCGGTGTTCAGTTGTGTGAACTCTAACATGATCTGGGGCATCTAAGACTAAAACACCTCCTAGACAGGCTGCTAAGGACAGAGAGATGTTCCCAGGAGATAAAGTTATTGTTTAACTAAGGAGTGAAGGCACTGAGAGAATTTCATTTTATTTTTAGAAAATAAACGCCCTCCAGGTAAAATTACAGGTAATCACTAATAATGAAGCTGATGGATTTAAATACCTATTCTGAGCTGCTGAAGGTTTCCTCTAGTATGTAGGATGGGCTCTCATACCTCTCAGGCCCAGGCAGAGTCTGTCTTTTTTTTTTTTTTTCCAGAACTTCCAACCTCCACCTTTTTCACACCAATTTAATTTGGTTTCACGTATTGTTTTGTAGTGTTTTTAAGGAAGAGGCAAAGGATGTAGAGTGCAGGGTTGTAGTTAGTCTTCCATTGATGTCGACCAATTTTTTTCCCACATTTGATGAAGCTCTGGACAGCCCAGGAGACCACCAACATCCCTTCCCTAAAGGGTTCCTCCTGTAGGTGGTGTGGGAGCAGCTGAGTGGCAGGCTGGTCATCGACTCCTACGAGTCTGCTATAGCCTGACAAGCTACTGAAGTTTGATTACAGCCTAAATAAAAGATAACTTGAGCTCCAACTGCAGCAACAGAAAGTTGTCAGCATCACATAGTGCTTGCAGAACCTGGAGATTCATTGTTAGCTGCACAGTGGCATTGCTGTGCTCCTTTGCAAAAGGTGAAGAGCCAGGCTCCTGTTCAGCTACTCACCCCATGTCAGTGGAAGTGTAATGCCTTTGCTGGAGCTCACTGCCTGAGTATTTTGAAAAATTGGATGTCTCAGAAATATCGTAGCCTAAAACCAGGCACTAGTGATGCCAAGTCCATTGCTGACATTTAAAGTCAACTTCAGTAAGTATCTGGTGTCACAAGGGATCTTAAGATATATCTTGATACATTCTCTTTTATTTGCTAATTATTAACTAAAACCCAGATCAATCTTATTTGTAGTTAGACGTGTAAGTGAAGCACGTTCATTAGGAGCTCGTTTATTCCATAGTTTCTCTATGCTCAAAGCAAAGAAACAGCTTCAAGGTGTTGGTGTGAGTCAGCCTAGCCAGCATCTTAGTCAGCTTCTGGAGGTGGATGCCTTCCCCAGAAACTATACAGGCAGCCTGCAGTGGCTGTGCTTCTGAAGTAAGCAACCCACATCTGAGGGATGAAACCTGGCCATGAATTACTGGCACTAAGCTGTCGCTTCATCTGTATGTCTGTCACATGAAAGCTTCTTCTTCTTCCTTTTTTTTTTTTTTTTAATAGTATAAATGTCAGAAATTGTGCACTGTGGCCTCCAGTTGCTTGGTTTGTGTGTGTGTGCATGTTGTTGTTTTTTCTCTTACAGAGAAAGCTTGTTTTCATGTTTTAGAACAACACAGTCACCCACTGCTCTGGGCAAATATATATATTTTCTTCTGCTTTGACAAACTCTGTGCAATATTAACCATGCAGAAAGGTCAGCCAAACACTAGCAGACACCCCAGGCTCCCCTTCTGCTCCTTGAGTTCAAAGCATGGCTCCGTTGTGTCTGAGCTGCTGAGCAAGCATACTGCCAACTCTGCCCCAGATCGGTAGATTGGGATTTGTTACCTTTCAGCCTTCTTTGTATTGCTAATTAGTGAAGGTTCAACTTTTGATAATATACATAATGGGTACTTAAAGTGTCGATATAGTTTTCATTCAGGCTGTGTGCAGAAATTTTCTTTGCCAATTGTGCAGTCAGGACATACAATCAGACTCGACAGTGTTCTGACTGGGCATTGCTCTCTCTATCCCAAAGAGACTGAACCTTCGAGGATACTGACATTTTTTAGGTAAAAGAACTCTATTACTGCTTTCAATTCATTTTACAGCTTTCCCTGAAGTCACGTCATGCATTGTGTCAGTGCTGCAAACCCCTTCCTCATTTAAAAACCTCTGCAGAAGAACTAGCAGCCTTATACTGGTAGCATCTGTGCTCCTCTCTGTGGCAAAACAGCAGGTCTCAGTGCCTAACACAGCCATCTTCTGTTTTAATGCCCCTTCTCTGCTTACAGGCGTATTTCCAAAGATATACAACCATATATTCAGTTGACAATAGCCTTGTGTAATAGATTTACAACCTCAGCACTTCTTCTCAAGGCACAAAACTCACTATCGGTTGGGGACACTGCTTAGAAAAAATTACCCTCCGAATTAGACTTGAGCATTTTCTCTATTGCTTCTATCACTGCATAACAATACTAATTCCCTACTCTGTCTGTTAAATGCAAACTGCTAAGCCGTCAAATTTTACTTTCACTTGCTGATGAATAGTTGTTCCCAGTGGAAGGCTGTGTAATAGCGTTCTAGATTTACCTTCTTCATCACTGCCAGGGCATCGCAGCCTACCAGGCAAATAAGCTCTTCCTCAGTTCTCTCAGAGAGAGAGTTGCAAGTCCAATTTTCTTGAAAAAAAATGCATCCTCCCGTAGCTATTCCTTTTTTCTCTCTTGATCACACTAGCTACATGCATTCACTGTACATTCTGAATGACTTTAAAGACAGATAATAACTGACGGTAGTGAAATTAGAAACATAGTGTTGTCAGGTCCAAAATAACCTGGTTGGTGTAATGAACTAGCACAGCGCTGAAGAATGCTTGGGAAGATTCCCCTTACTGTAATGGCAAAAAGTAGCAAATCATTCCTCTCCACTTTTCTTGTAGTAGGGAAGGGTCATAAAGAACCTGAAATGCCTCCTTCTGAAATCTGAGGACTCTAGCCATCTCTTGTATACAGTATGACAAATCTTTTTTAAACCATAAAGGACTCTGAATTGTTCTTCTTTATTCTGTGGCAGGATCTTGTGCGAGAATGGGAAATTAGAAACCTACCAATTGTTTTCACTTCAGCTTTGTAAATGTGTCTCCAAGAAGTGGGCAAATCCAGAACATCCCCTTGTATGAGAAGTGCAATTCCAAATCCTTTGTCCCCTCTTACTTTGGAGGGTGACCAAAAGTAACTTCAAGTCAACCCTACAAACGCCTATTTTATTTGCACGTGGCAGGGATGACAACACCAAAGGACAGAAAAGAGCCAACTTGCCAACTCCAGCCATCCAGCTTGTAAGCCAGAGGCCTCATCTCTGTTTTAGGTAGGAACATAACCCTGGTGGCAGCAAAGAAGTATGCCTGTTCCCCAAAGCCTGCTGAGCCTGTGTGAACAAGTAAAGGGGGGTATCCAGGGAAGTTACAGACCAAATAAGGTGTTGCCTGATGGGTTTAGGCATTTTTAAGGTAGAAAGTCCTGGAAAACAGAGGGACTGGATCACTCACAGAGGTGAAACAGATTTTACAATTTGGATGGGATGTAGTAGACTGGATCTCAACCCTAAGAGGTGCACACCTGTGAAAATCCCAGTTTATCGTCTCTGATGTCATAAAAAGGAGCACAAACATCATTTCACTGTTCTCACTTCTATTTTAATTTCTATTTGTGATACACTGTTATCATTTGGAAACGAATTTCATTCAGTCTCCACTGGAGAGCTGGAAAGCTTGAATCCTGTGGCTCAGTCTAGAGCTGACAGCACTCTAGAGACATGTATGGTGACTTTTCGTATGCAGTCATCCTATCTCTTCAGTTCAGGCACAGCTGCATTTCCCTTCACTCTTTAAATTCCTATTATTTTAAAACCTCTGGCAAAATGCCACATCTTCTATGAAAAGAAAGATCCATGGGGGCTTAAATGAAGAAATAAAAAGCTATTTTATACTATTAAAAAATGAAAATGCAATGCTGAGTTTTATGTACATGGAAGTTGAATTTTTTATGCATTAAATTCAGTCAGGGAAGAATATCCTGCAGAATTGCCTCTATTATCATATCTTTAGATCACTTTTCAGAGGTAAATGGATAAGAGTTGCTCCTGCTAAAATCATACAGCAGGATAAATTAGTGTTTGCTAAATCTATACTTCAATAAGCAGTTGAATGACACCTTAGTTCAGATATTCATTTCTTCATTTCAGCTCTTGCCAATATTGGTCTGTTTTACTGTTTGGCAAAGACCAGTTCACCAAGAAACAGTAATGATTTTAAGAACTGCTGTGGTATGTTAATTCTCCTTAAGATTTTCTGCCTAAATGACTCTTCTGTAGTTAAGAGCTACAACATTTTAAACTGAACTGAGCTGAAACTTTATAAACTAGTTGTTTAAACTACATTGCACTATGCTGCTGTCTTATTAAATGTACAGATAACATTGTCTGCAAATACATAAACATTTTTCAGGGCTACAGGTATATGATGCTCTTTAATAAACATAACTATTGCATTATACAAAATCAATTTTGACTGAACAGCAAAAACTCAGTCTCTGTACTGTTTGAAGTGTGTAGCACTGAAATGTGATTTATAGTCAACTGAGAAACCATTTAGTCTTTTACTGCATGCTTCATACTCACATAAATGTACTTCAGAGCTATTCCCAGATAATCTAGCAGGGCTTTTCTCCTGTGTTCCTGAGATTGGCTCAGAACTATTGGGAAGTCAAGACATTTATTTCTGAAACGCTAAATATGCACAGAAACTTCTAAGTTTCTGTGCATATTCTAAGATTTTTCAGGACCTACCTCTTCAAATACAGTTGGAGACTTGAACCAGATTAGGCCAAGATATTGCAACTGCACACTCTTGAAAAGTAAACCTTTCTAATAAAAATAAATAAATAAATAAATAAATAAAAACACTTTGAGAATGACTGCAGTGAATTTCACCTCCGAGACATGAAAGCATAGATGCATGCCCAGTAGCCAAAATATTTCACATTAAGCATTTCTTCACAGCTGCTATCCAGAAGAATCAATGCACCACTTCAAAAACTGAAAGTCAAATAATTTCCACAGTAAGTTTTTTTTCTCTTCTCTTTTTTTTTTTTTTCCTGTGCTTTTCCTGCCATTTTTGAACACTGCTTGAGGAAATAGCTTTCTACCTGTCACATTGCAGAGTGGCAGTCACCAGCCTGAAGGTTTCTAAAAGCAACAGCTATCCAAGTGCATGGATATGGCCAAATGGAAAGACGGGAGGAATATCAGTGGGTTGTTACTACTGTGGGTTGTTACTGTGGGTTGTAGGTAAGACAGCAGAAAGCCTAAAGCACTTCTATGAATGCTTAAAAATTATGAAATGTAAAGATTGTAGCTGGGCAACTAAATAATGAGAAGCTTGAGACTGTCTGATAGCGGTCAGATACTAGATTAACAAGTAGGATGTCTGTAGTCTATCAAAGAACTAAGAAGCCTACACAGGGTATGTGTCATGTAGGGAAGATGATTGCAGACCAGAAAATGTCCAGATACGGTATATAAAGATAAATTGCCTAATAAAAACACATGGTGCTGGTAATGACTAAAGCTTGCTTGGATGTTTACCTTACAGAAAAAATAATTAGCCAACTAGATAGTGCATAAGAGAGGGAGAGTAGAATATGGTGGCTTGACGTAACCTATGCGGGACTCATTGAATATGTGTAAAGAGGACTTGGATCCTATAGATGCAGCTTGCTGAAAAGTCAGGAATCCCTTAAAAAGCCAGAGATGCAAGAGTGAGAGTCAGACCTCTGCAACAATTATCTAGCTTGTAGCCTTCCACAATCAACAACACTAGTGAACAAAGGACTCAGCTTTGGACTAAGGTACTGGAATGTAGGCGTCTACTTACGGATTTCTGTATGTGAGCTGAGAAAGGAATTCCAGAGCCTAAACGTAGGCAGACCTCTAGCTCCCACTTCAGTAGATACTGGGCTTGTGTCCTGCCTGGCAATTCCATGTTTATGTCTCAGGGGCCCCAGGGCATCTCAGTAGATGCCTGTGGCTGGTTATCTAAATCAAGCCCATCACAGTTCAGGGAAATCTAACCAATGTAGTACATGCAGCTGACAGAATGAGTCAGCTCACCCTAAAGTATGGAGGGAGCGATTCACCTGCCCAAACGTGTATGTATGGCTCCATCTCCAGCAGCCCATGGTGACTGGCACACCTGCATGGGATTTGCTGATATTGGATAGAGGGCTCATTTCAGCTGCCCACATGGAGACATCTATTTCCATTTCACATAACATCTGGGTAGATAACTCACTTATCTTCCTCTTGATACTCTGAAACAGCAAAGGTCTCCTGTAGATCCTGTGGTATATCTATCATCCTTGTGTAGTACCGTGGTGTGTCCGATGGCACCTTCTGCCTTTCTGTGGGCAGCTGAATGTGGATCACCTATGTTTTTCTGTAATGACAGCTGGAAGTTAAACAAGATACCCTCACACATTCAGAATGGTACCCAATGCCTCTGTGTAGGGATGGGAGTCATGACCTGACTGGCTGTTCACCTCTTCAGTTACACAGTCTGCACTGGTCAGACCTCCATGGGTCCTGTTTCATCCAGTTCTTCTTGAAGATATTTAGGTGCCAAATCTTAAACTGAATCTCACCCTACTAGTGCTATGATGGATTTTTTATCATATTTATACACCATACATCTACTACCATGATTAATATGTCTTGTTTTACCCACATCCAAAATCACAAGAGCAATAAGACACCCATCTCTTCCTTAGGGTGAAATTAGAGACAGAATTATATTTAGGAAGTGTTTGGATCCTTCTTTCTGAGAAGGAGCCAGACTGTTAAATGTTTTAGCTTTATTGCCCTCTTTAACTGATGGGCTGACAACTTCTTCCTTGGACCAAAACAGCAGGGGTGAATCAGGAAGACATATGCACTACCACTGACTTCAGTTTTGTGACATTAAGTGTTTATGAGATTATTTTGAATTTTCTCAAGATCGGTGATTAGATTTCTGCCAGCCACTCTGAATTTCCCCTACACTGTCACATCTGTTGTAAATCAAAGAAGGATGAGCAATATAATAAGCAAGGAGGAGCTATGCAGCACTTGAAACACCAGTTGCTGAATGTAGGAGTAGCTCAAATGCCACAGTGATTAAGCAACATGTTGGCACATCAATGTTTTAGTTCCATTCATCCAGCAGGTAACTTCAGAGAACATTACTATCTCTGGGATTCTAAGAAAAATAGTGTTTGACATGTCTGCTCAAGGAGTGTGAGAAAAGTCCCAAATCTCATGTGAAGGAGATATTGATTAAGTTCTTACATATGCATATTTGAGCTGCATGTAAGAAAGATAAGCAGAGTAACTCTCTGAAATTGTCAAGCTTGTAGGAAAGTCATCTACAGTTTGGTACACGCATCTAAAGTAAGCATTTTCCAAATATAAACCTTTGATTTACAATGCTCTTTTATATGTACCCAGAACATAACCCATGAAGAAATTCAGCTTGAAAAAAATGCTTTGGAGTCTGCATAATTAAGTTTGATTGCATTCATTGCTGCAAGAATGTTCTCTCTTACCAGCATGGTAACGTATTCTTCATCTAAACCTAAATTCTTAAATTTGCAAAAAACTTCCTTTGTAGCAAAAATTCTTTCATATACCCACAGTGAGACAGTCCCACCCACAGAGAGAAAAGCAGACAACTGGCATTATGAAGCATGCTTCACAGGAGACAGCAGTGAGTGAGTTTTAAAACTATTAGATAATAAAAAATGTACTGGGATTAGGCATCATCAAGAAATTCCTTCTTTTGGCTGAAACAGGGAAAGGGCTCCTTGCAGGCAAAGTGAGGAAGAAACAATATGTACCTGAACAATTTCTCTGTTAGTTATCTATTGAGTGAGCACAATGTGATTTTGGGTCACACTGTCAGAGCAGGTGTTCACTGAGGCAATTTATGGTCGCAAAGGTTGGTATGGCACTTCTCTGCCTTGACTCTGTAGCATCATCAGATACCAAGAAAAGTTCATTTTGTCATTTTTTTTGTTATTAACTTAGCATTTAAATTCATGTAGGCCTGATTTTCAGGTGATAAACATAGGTTTATTGAAAGGAATGGATCTATGTTCATTTACCTTTATTCTGTCTTCAGTTCAAATCTACTTTTGAGTTAAAAAGTTGAAAATTTTGTGGAAGACAATTTACTAATACTTCTATTTATTTTTCATACTTTTATTTCATCACATCTCGAGACTCTCCTTTCTGTATACAATGGCTTTTCTGGACAATCCCTTGCAGTAGATATGCTGTAAGGACAGAGTATCAATGCCTGCAGTGTGTGAGACTTACCTTAACATGTTTGTTACTATTACTCCAGCAGGCCAGCAGCACTTCATAAAGGATCATAAATGAACACAGGAAAGTGGTGATTTTTCACAGTATGGCAGGTATCTGGAAAAAAAAAAAAAAGCCAAATTTTGTGCAGCAGTGAAAGAGTGCTTCCTGAAACTAAGGGCATCCTCCAGGATAGTCTCGCAGCTGACTGTGCAGACAGTGCTGTAAGACTGAAAGGTCAGTGAATGCAGACTCCAGAGGTTGCAGCATTGTTCTTGTCTCTTGAAAATGATGACAGCCTTGGCTTGGTGGCAAACAGTCCGCCTGGTTTACTGCCTACAAGCAGTAGTGTGCCCTACAAGCGTGCCCTTACACACTCGACCTATCCAGCGAGGCGTTGCGTGTTTGCCTGAAACAAGGTGTCGACACCACTCTTTGTAGGCCTCCCCTGGGCTAACATGAAATGCTTCCAGTTCTAACTCCTCTTTTACAGTGACCCAAACAAATCAGGTACCCCAGTTCACACACATCACTGCTTAGCTGCATCTGCCCTTCTCCCCCTCCTCACATAAGTCCTAGGCCGTACTGTATTCAACACAAACACTTCTTCCACTTATCTCACGAGAGAAATATACACCCCACAGCAGCATCTCACATATTTTTTCTTTATTGCTATAGTTTATGCAGAGGATTTCTGTTTTGTTCTCTTTCCACTCCCCATACTTACTTTGGTCACTGTTTTATCAGGCCCATTATGAACAGTACTGAATATGAATGGTATAGAGTAACCTCTCTAAATAATAAACCTCAGCTAAATACCTATGGGCAGGTGCCCATTCCTTAAAGAAAAGATAGCAAGGACTTTTACAGTGTAAAGTGTTTATGCAACCTGGAAGGAGTCTTTTGTCAGCTTACCTACATCATGATACAATAAAGCTGGGTAAAAGGGTGAAACCCTTTAGTAAAGCCTAGAATATCCTGAGTTGGAAGGGACCCACAAGGATCATCAAGTCCAACTCCAACGGCCTGTTTAACACACTATGGGACAGTAATATTGGTAAAAACTCTACTATGGGTATACATATAAAACTACGTATTTGTGGCTTAGCTTGTGCCCTTTCCAAAACAGGAGTAATCTTCACCAACAGAAACAAGTTTATGCTCCTTAAACTGGAGCTTGCATCCATTAGAAGGTCTCTGGATGGTAGCAGGTGCAGGTTGATCTGCAACTTGGGGGGAAGGAAAATAAAAGTTACAATAAATGTGATTTACACTCTCGTTAAAAGAGAGAATTCAGTAAGACTGAAAATAAAAAAAAAAATCAAAATTTTTTGCAAAGGATTTCAGAGTTTCTGTTCATATTTGGAACTGGGAAATGCTTTGGTCACCCACAGGACCATTGTTTGAAAAAAGGAATCCATCAGCCTTACAGGGAATGCAACAAGGATAACCCTGCCAGAGCCACACTGTCCTAAAATCACCTAGCAGTCAGCTGTAATGGTAAATAAAAGAGAGCTGCGGTGAGCTTGAGCACTCATCTCCTGATCCCTCCCCTGTTTAATTGCCATTCTCTGGCTCTGCTTTTGGACAACTCTCTGCAAGACAAATCTGCTATGAAGGGCAGCAGCCATAACCACTGTGCACCTGGCCCGTGTGGTGCTACTTAGCCCAAAGCCCAGGAATCAGTCTCTTTTATTCTCTTCTCTTTTATTCAGCAGCATAGATGCAGCCAAAAGTACAATTAGCTCTTTCGGTTTGACACTGGTATTATTTCTTTGATCTACACATGCACCAATAACCGGTGAACCCTCTCTGTAATTCACCTAGCCTTCCTGACTGGTGTTTCATAAAGTCTTCCTCCACCAGCTCCTACAATGCTCAAAATGCTGTGCATATCTCTGAAAACAGGTATAAACATCTATGCAAGTCCTTACAAATTTTCTTTCCAGCTTTTAACTTGCTGTTTTATTTCCCTGCACATAAAGCTACCTCCTTAGGGCACACACAGGCCTATCACAGTTACTGTTCTGGTGTGAACACCTTTCCTCCTCTGCTCCCCTCTGTCACAGTTTGTGTGATGATAAACTGCACACGGTGACTGAACTGCCCAAATCCTTCTTTCTCAGGATCCAAAATATCAAGGGTCGGCATTTCATCCAGGTGCTTTTTGACAGGAGGACTGGCAAAGACCCTTCACAGAGGACTTGTCCACATGAGGCCAAGGAGATTCAAGGTTCCTGGAGCTGTGAGGGAAGGAAGTGGAGGAAAAGGTCTTGTGAGGCCAGCTGGGCAACTGCACGTGGACAGTGTGGTAAAAATGTTTGGTAGTGGGCTCAGGAGCATAAATTAGAGATATTATCTAAACATGTTAAGAGAAGGGGGAAAAAACGGTTATACCTATCAATGTACATTATAGACGTGGCCTAAAGGAACAGTATAGGATCCCCTACAGTTACTGTCTCAGACAAGTTTACAAACATTACTAATCCTCTCACTTCTGAGCAAGCTACATGATCATCAACAAGATATGGAAGAAATTCAGTGTATACATACATTCATGACATATTTCTAAACACTGGTGATAAGTGGTGACAACTTGAGACTACCATTGTAGAGCAGAGCAGTGCTTTTATCCTCCCATGCTCAGATTTGCAGTTTACCTACAAATTCTCCCAGACAAGTTGCTTGTTTTTAAGCCCAAACAACTTGACAGTAGTCTGCCATACTTATTAATATCATTAATATTCATAATATTTCAGTGTTTCCCTAAATTTCTAAATCTATAACCTAGACTGAAAGCTTTTCTTGGTGCTATAGAGGTGTTGTGGTTTAACCCGGCCGGCAGCTAAACACCACACAGCCGTTCGCTCACCCTCCCCCCTCCCTCTCTGGGATGGGGGAGAGAAACGGGAAAGTGAAGTCGGTGAGTTGAGATAAAGACAGTTTATTAAGACAGGAATATAATAATAACAATAATAATAATAATAGTGATAATGATAATAGTATTAACAATAATAATGTGTAAGAAAACAAGTGATGCGCAATGCAATTGCTCACCACCCGCTGACCGATGCCCAGCCTATCCCCGAGCAGCCGGCCCCCCACCCCGGCCAGCCACCCCTATATATTGTTTAGCATGACGTCAGATGGTATGGAATACCCCTTTGGCCAGTTGGGGTCAGCTGTCCTGGGTCTGTCCCCTCCCAGCTCCTGCTGCACCCCCAGCCTGCTCGCTGGCAGGACAGAGCGAGAAGCCGAAAAGTCCTTGGCCTGGTGTAAACACTGCTCTGCAACAATTAAAACATCAGCATGTTATCAGCGCTCTTCTCATCCTAATCCAAAACATAGCACCCTACCAGCTACTAGGAGGGAAAATTAACTCTGTCCTAACTGGAACCAGGACAAGAGGAAAAAGGGAAAGTGAAGTTATCATCTAGTGTTCAAATGTCAAGCTTTTAAAAGCGATTAAAGGCACCACAATAATATAAATTGCTATGGTGGTTATCAGAAGCTTCTAACAGAGGTTTTTTTCCAATGTTCAAGACCCTAATGACCCTACAGAAAGGATCTCATTAAATATTCAAGTTCAGAAGGTTACTTTAAAAACAAGTTTGGATAAATGAGGCACAAGTTTCTTTAAAAGACTGCTGAAAATTTTTTGAAACTATCTATCTTGCTGATAAATTTATATTAAATCCCAAACTGTTAATTGGATGATTTTATCTGAGTGAGCATGTAATCCAAAAGGTATTTTTTAGGATAGGTTGGGAATTTTGGGAATGTTCCAACAGAAAGTGTTTTGGGTCAGAAAATGCATCCTTATCAAAGCCACAGCTTTTTTTTTATTATTTTTTTTTTTAATGGAAGTGTACATATCAGCTTTGATACAGATGGAATTTTCTTACCAAAAAAATCAAAAATCTAGGGAAGTCTAAGTCATAACACCCTTCTGGCTTGACTCACTTATCTGGCTATAGAAAATGAGAGCTGAAATTTCTGCAAGTGCATAATTTTGCCTGGAGACTTGAAGACTTGTTTTCTACCTGCCAGGAAAGTACTTCTTTCATCCAAGTGTGCTGGGATGAGTTGTTTTTCATCCACAGACAAGATGCTTGCTCTGCAGCCCAATGGTCATGACTCACAGATGTAGTAGTGTTGCCAACAGAGATGTGACAAGACCACCAGCAAAAAGAGACCAAAACTCATGTCTCTGGTCAGAATATGGCAGAGACAATCCAAACACTGATCTGCCTTGTCCTATTTGACGGCAGACTGCATCTTGTGGCTTCAAACAGCCACAGGATAGATGGAAAAATCACTTGGCAGCAGACACCCTCAGAACACAAGGATATTAAGGGCTGTGAAGGGAGAAGATACTCAAAGAAGAGAAAGGTTTTCATCTTTCCAAGGGAGCGACTGACCGTGAAAACACAGACACTAGAGAAACACAGATGATGCCATGTGAACTGTAAAAATTTGAGGCATTTGCCTCCACATATTCTGTTTCTTGACAGGAGTGTAGCCATTTCAGATTTTCTCCAGGTACTCAATATCGCTAAATAAGCATGCCATTGCAATAAAAGAACATATTGTAGCAAGACAAATGTGACTTGCTTAACAACTATGTTATCTCTTATGACCAGACGCAAGAGTAGATAGCGAAATCTAAGTATCAATGTGCCTAAGGCAAAGAATATGACAAGCTGTAAATCACACTCTTGGAATTAGCATATATCCTTTTGCAGTACAACTACCCCCTGGAAATATATATATCGCCAGTCAGAAATTAAATCTGAAATTTGTCATGGAAAGTTTATTAAAAAAAAAAAAAAGAGAGAGAGAGAGCCTCATACCTGCAGAAGGGTCACCCATTCTGTAAAAGTTCTGTAGAAGTGTCTTTTGTACTTGTACTGGGTATAAATTGCATTTGTTAAGTCTCTGCTTTGTTCCTCATCAGCAACTATCTTGACAGATGTGATTTTTGCACCCTGTATTTTAGGAACACCAGACCTTCACACTGTGTCTTCGTACTGATGCTAACAGAAAGCCCTTCCTTACTGCAATGATTATAATTCTTTTCGTCTGCTTGGTTTCTACCTGACTGAGATAGAAGGTCCAGGGTTCATTCTGGGGCAAAACAAAAACACTTTAAAAATATTTCCTATCCATCTTTCTTTTTTTATACATGAAATTTGTTCTCAGATATACTATATATTTTGTACCCAAAATAATCAGAGATAATGCTATTAACCTTTTTTTTGTCATATTTTATATTAAAAATCCAATTACAAATTACTTTAAATAGATTACAAATTATGACTTTAGAGTCAGTCAGTTACTATCAGTTACTATGGGGTCCAATAGGTTGCTTTGAAAACATTGTTTTCTGTATTTCAAAATACAATATGCTGATTTGCTGTTGCCATGTAGCATGTTTATAATATTCATTAACCATTATATAGCCTCTTGTAAATTTATTTTTATTCCTAATACTGAGTCTCTCAGAGCCTCCTTTTCTATTTTTTACCATCACTTTTCATCAACAAAACATCGGTTCTTTTGATTATTTTTTAATTGGTGTATCTTCTTTCTAAATTCTGAGTTCTGACCAAATAAATGCTCCCCTCCATCTAGGTAAACACAGACTATGAATTCTTCAATTCTCACTTATATCTTATTGACAGGAAGAAGTTAAGTGATATACAAGTCTTGTCCTGACCTTTAGCCCAGGAATGCACTTCACCCCAGGGTCTGCATCACCAATGTAAACTCACCAAGTAATTGCAATGAGAAAGAGTGGCAGGAGATCATGTTAGATGAAGCCAGTTGTCTTTTAGCTATCAGGACGGGAGCATGGGGGGTTTCATGTCCAGTGTCAAATGAAACCAAACTTCTCAATCAGCTCTCCTGCTGGTCCTGTATAGGTGGCCCACAATGTTGTGGTGTGTGTAATGGCGTAGGAGCCTGCTCTTCTCTGGCACAGAGAAGTGCTGAGGAGTGGATGCATCTATGAGACGAATACGTCAAGCAGTAGCTTCCACTAAGACACTTCTGATCCTCTACTGAACAATAACTTCAACAGTACTGTAATCATATATGAACTGTTTTAATTATCTGAATGTGGCTACCACATTCATTTCTAATCATCAGTGATTAGTCCCCAGATAAAGTCCCCATTTTTGAAGGACAGTAAGATTTCTTTTACTTAGAGGACATATGAATACCATATAGCTTCTTTGCACTTTATACTCTGAAAGAGTTCAATTTCACTGACTGGGAAGAGCTGGCCTTATGTATGATACCATTTTCATGCACGGCGTTCCTTACCTTGTACAAACATAGTCAACTTGCTTCTTTCCTTTCTTAACGAGTTTTACTTGCATGATATTAGAAAAGATGGCTCAAAAAAGATTGTGTGTTTTTTGTTTGTTTGTTTGTTTGTTTTGTTGTTGTTGTTTGGTTGGTTGTTTGGTTGTTGTTTTGTTTTTTTGTCTTCAATGTGGACATCCTGAGAAATATATTCCTAAAATTTCTCATCCTTCCAAAATTATCTTGTTTTGCTTTGTTTTGTGTTTGTTTGGTTGTTTGTTTGTTTGTTTGTTTTTTAATGTCAGCATGTCTAAAAGAATCATGTAACTACCACTGAATGGCACAGTCGGGGAAACTATATTCTCCAGATGCAGTAAAAGTTACTGTATTGTATTTCCTATTTTCTGTGGAGGAAATTACTTTTAAAAGCCTCTTATGATTTTGCAAGAAATAAAATAGGAAGATAAATTAGTTCCTGCAAATTGTACATTTCTACTGCATTCATTTTAATGAAAATGTGCAGGTTTCAAAAGGAGTGAAAGAGGGTTTTTTAATTGTAGTGTTCTCCTTTAATAAGATGTAATCAGATATTTTATAGCATACTGAATGTGCACATGTGGATGTGCAATAAAATTACTATTACTGTATTCTTTCATGAAGGTACATATAAACACAGAAACACATTGTATTTCACCAAATCTATTATGATATTTTTAAAGCAAGGATAGATTCTAGTTCAGTTATGATAAAGAGCTCAGTTTGGGTCTATTTAACTATGTGGAAAATTTTGGTACTGTTCTAAGAATTTAGAGGAATCCTTAAATTTTTAACTTGATTACTCTACAACCCAAACTATTGATAGCAATGACAAAAAGATAAAAAAATAAAAAAATAAAATAAAGTTCTGTACTAGCCCTAGAGAGAGAGATTGATTAAATAGCCCAAAATATGTTGGGAAAAAAAGTTTGAATTATTTGTTAAAATAATAAAAATAAATAAAACTGAGACTTTCTAGAAATATGCCTTATAAGCCATGGCTCTTGCCATTCTTTCTAAATTCTAGTAAACTGTGAAGATATTTCATCTGCACTGTTGACTAACCTCTTGCTTCTGGTAGTTGTTTGGGCCGTATGAAAAGAAAAGACTCTTTAGCTTGGATCCATGGTTATTCCTCAAAAGCTAGACTCTTTCTACATAGTGCCTATCACCTTTATGAGAATCTGTAAAGTCTGTCTCTTACATTTCATGAACTGTAGAGATAAAGTCATTCTGTAATACAAATAGGTGTTATAACCCTTGAAAAGAGCTCTTTGAAAGCCTTGTAAAAGAAAGCCCTCCCCCAATGCATTCATTTATTATACTTGTAAGGGGTAGATTTTCAAGATACTGCTTTCCATATGTATTTGAAGAAATAATCAACAGCTTTAGATGGATTCCATTTTCTTTGAATCATCAAGGAGAAAGTGTTTAAGGCTAGCTGTCAAATTCGTTTTGCTTTCTCTGGATAAAGCTGGATAAAGAGATCTCGTGATTTTCTTGCTGGCCTTAAACAAAAATGTATTTCTATATGAAAACACTGAGATTAGAAGAGTTAGATTGTTCTCTGCATACTATAAAATTCAAGTTGCATTTAAGTTGCTCACTTTTTGCCTTACCAATCTGTTGTTGAATCCTGTTGTATGAGTTCTTCTAAAGTTTTTTAGGTTAAAGCCCCAGAGGAAAATGTCTTGATATCAGCATAAATCTATCTTTAACAGCACTAGAGAAGTGGTGAAGAAAAGATGACATATTTAACGCAATTTATTTTCAAGCTGCTATATTATGAATTTTCTTATTTAAAAGAAGATGGGTCCACAAAGGTCATGGCTATGCAGTCATTTTCATATTCTCCACATTTCTTACCATCTTCTGGCCAGTGCAGAGATGCTACATTGTCCTGTTCTCCCTTCAATAACCCAAATCTTTGGCTATTGTTTCCCAGAAACATGGCCTCAGTTCTCAGTATCACGTTATTTATCCAGTGCAAATCATAGAAAGGTAAAGCTGGGAAGGGTTTTGAGGGCGTGTGCACTTCCTGAAGTCCATCCTCTTGCTGAAAGGTTAGATCACCTTTTCTACGAGCTAGATTCCTAACATCAGTTTGTCTAACCTATTTTTAAAAGCATCTAGTAATGGAATTTCCACTACCTCCTGGCCAATGCTGCTTACCAGTGCTCACTACCCTTACCATAAGGACATGCACCAAGAGCTAATAGTTTGAACTCCTTTGAATCAGTTTAATTCAATTAATTTTGTGTTATCCTTTCAGTTTACTCTTTCCATTGTGTTTGTGTTGTTTTTTTTTTGGTTGTTTGATTGTTTTGTGTTTTTGTTTTGTTTTGTTTGTTAGTTTTCAAATAACAAAGTCAGGAGCTACTTTATGCCAGCCGAGTACTCCAAAGTGCCAAGTGGAACAGGGAGACTATTCTAACTGTCCTATTTTTAAGGCTCCTATTTATATGTCGCAGTATGATGTTTACCTTTTTTGCACAATGCTGATTCATGTTCTCTTCTCATCTGCTGTGACACTCAGATTGCTTTCTGCACAGTTGCTGCCTAATCAGTCATCTCCATTCCTGCGTTTGTTCCCAGTCAGATGTATGACTTGTGTCTGCCTCTGTTGAACTGAGCTGGCAGAGAAGGGAAAGGTCAGATGGTTTTCACACATTTAGCAAGGCTGCTCTGAAGCCTAAGCCAGTTCACTTGCAGTCCCTCCAAGCTTGATATCACCTGCAAAGTGAAAATTGTGTCTCTGCCCAATTAACAAACTGATTAGAGTGTCAGTTGCTGGGCACACCGACTGAGAGCAGCAGTCAATACCTCCTTCTTTGTTGGCAGGGAACAGCTGATAATGACTTTGTGAATAAAAGTTTCCAAACACTTCACAGAAGTTTCATCTAGACCGTGTTTCCCTTCTTTGCTTGAAGGAACTTAAGGCGGAGTCAGATATTCATAAGGTGTATCACAGAATCACAGAATGGTTTGGGTTGGAAAGGACCTTAAAGATCATCTAGTTCCAACCCCCTGCCATGGGCAGGGACACCTACCACAAGACCAAGTGCTCAAAGACCCATCCTACCTGGTCTTGAACACGTCCAGGGATGGGGCATCCGCATGTGACAATCCATGCTTCTCCTCTGTCTGTAAAAGCTGTTTCACTACCTCCAACTGTGACTTGGTTTCTATTTTTCTTCTGGATTTGAACAGGCAGCATATCACTGAGCTGGAAAAGATAAATGAAGGTAAAAAGGGGAAATATTTGTTTTGATATGTATATTCCCTCTAACAACAAAATAAAGAGTAATTTCTTTAAGAGTCCTGTGCAAAGACTATGCTGACTATCCACTACCATTATTCAAAGTCAAGCATTCATTCCAGCTTGCTTTCTATAGGAGATATCCAGGGAGACGTTGCATAAGTTCCTGGGGATTTGACGGTCACCAGTGGGCTTAGCTGGTGGGGTGACCTTGACAGGAAAAAATAACAACCTGAGTACCTGTGCCCAGCTAACAAGTGATAGTTGCTGCAGGTGATAATAACAGTTCATGTTATGGCATCATGAGACCTGAGAACACTTAAGAAGTCAAAAGTCCAGTGGGCACACAGTGTCCAGAAAACTTGCTGTATTTGGCATTGTGACAACTGCTCCTGAATATCCAGCTCAGCATTGGTGAGTGCAATCCAAGAAGAAAGCTGACTAATGCAAAAAGTTTCACAAAATGAAAATGGAAGAGAAGACAGAAAAATGAGTGAAAAAAAAATCAGGCATTTCTATCTACACGGTTGAATGAAATGAGTGGTTGGATCACAGTCTAAGTATCCGTATGGAGCACAGAAATGCAGCAGAGTTCATCTTGCAAAGAGAAGGTTTATTGATGATGGAAGCTGAATCTAGACAATTTCACTTAAATGATGGATTTTTTATCTACTTAAAACATGTTTGTGCTGGGTTCTCTGTCATTGGCAATTGTCAGATCTAGACCAGTTTTTTTTTTTCTGCAAGCTGTGCTGTAGTTCAGAAGTCCCATGGTTCCTCTTACTTTGGTAAAATTACCAGGATCTTCCCTTTGGCCCAATCACCCATATGGTTTGTGGCCTGCCTTTAATTCTATCAATGTACAAAAAGATCAAATGTCTTTCCCGTCTCCATCTTTGTAGGAGGGATACATAATTGCTGTAGAGCTTTCCTCTAGCATTTAAGAGAACAGGCCAAATAGGAGAGCATATTTACAGAGGGATCCTGGCACCCCTGCTGAGCCATTGTGCCTCTAATTCCGACAGTTCAGCAGTGGCAGGACAGAGGCAACCCTAATTCCCTGGAAAAATGTATGTACAGGGCTGAACAGCAATACAGCTACCACCATGTTACATGACCTGGAGGGCATGCATCACAGCAGTTGTGACAGAAGCAACATGGCAAATCCTACCAACTCTACACTACACTGTAATTCTTACCATTGCAACGTCCCAAACTTCGCCTGGTCCTTCCATCCCCAAACTGCCGGGGTACAGAAGACTGAAAGAAGTGAAGGTAGAAGGTTGTACTGTCTTCGGTCTCAGGTCTGACAGTGGAGACAGAGAGAATTGGGCAAAGGCTTTGTAGGAAAGCATGGAATTATAGTTCTGTCTCTGCAGAGGAAAAAATCCTGCTATGAAAATCATATATTTATTGAGATTTCTTTTTCTAAGAATTTCTTAAACATATGACTTCACATCCTACAATTTGTGTACATGGGAAATTAGATTATTTTTAGTGAGTAAACAGTATTTTTCATCATCCCTAGCCTGTTCATTCATACATAGCATTCCTTGTATAATTTTCTTTGGGAGAAATTAGGTGATCTATCTTCAAAAGAACCGCAAGAACCAGAACCTTCTTTTGTGACTACTTACAATATGGCAGCAGGATGTGGAAGATCTAAGTCTGAGTCATGTCTCCATCTGATGCAGCTTCAGTTCATCACTGATTTTGCAATGATTGCCCAGAAGACAATGATGCTGAATTTTCAGGGGAAAGGATGAGACTGGTATTGAGGTCTCTTACTCTGCTGAAGCCATTCCACTTTGATAAAATGAATTTCATTTGTCAAGCAGTAACTATAACATAAATGCTCCATCTTCCACGTGCAACCTAGCCATCACCTCTCCATGACCCAATAAATCTCTTCATCAGCAAGAGAGGCTGAGTCAGCTCCTGAATGTCTTGTAATTTTGCACAGGAAGCCTGTGTATACATTAGTGGGTGCACTATATAAATGGGTATATGTATGTCCTATAGCTTTGAATTTAAGACACATACTTTACAGGAAGGATGTGTTACTTCCAAATCCTGCTTCAGCAGCTGTGAGTGCCTCCTATATCCAATGGGACATTTACACTGAGGAGGACAGCGGCCCACACAGGGTATGCTATAGCATGGTGTTTTTCTGGGAAGGAAAGAGTGAGGGAGATGTTTTTAAATGCTGGAGGGCCTTGAAGGTGTTTTTTTTCTCGACATTGGACTCAGACACTGGTGCACTACAAATGTACACCTCCTCTCCACTGCTGTTGTGAAATGATGGCCTCATTCCTTGGCTTTTGTTACACACAATCCATTCCGTCCAGTGACAACGGAACAAAAAGTAGCATGTTGGATTTTTTTTTTCTTTCTGATTGATATAAACTAATGATTCACCTCACCTTTTTTAGATTTGAATCAGCAAATTGATTTTTGCAGTTCTACCATCACACCTCTCAAGGCTGCATGCCGCTGAGAACTGCTGGAGAGGTTTATGTAGAAGCTCATCTTTTCATCGCTCAATACCACAAAGCAGACCTCATATCAAGAAGCCCTAATGTTCAGGGGCCATCTTTACATTCTTTGTGAGACATGACTGGGACTTAAGTCCTTTTTTATTCCCACAGAATGAGGCAAAAACATTAATCAAATATATTGTCTACAGAAAAGTGGCTTTTGCCATTTTCCAACTACTTAACATTATTGTTACTGCTGTTACTCTGCCTCACCCCATTTTTGAAACTTTATGTTGCACTACATGTGGTGCAGGATGCATTTTAGAAACCACGAGCAAGTGTGTGAGCTGCACTGAGCAGAAGACTCAGAAAGAGATGCACCTTCCATCTTCTCCCAGGAAGAAAACCGCTAGCTGCTGTCCTCCAGCCCACGAGGTATTCTCCCTCCCCACCTATCAAAGGTCAAATCGAGATGATGGATGCAAAATCCCATCCCCTCCTTTCCTTACCTACTTTGCCTAAAAGGCAAGTGTGTGAAAATGAAGATTGTGTCATGATAACCAGAACTTGAAATGCAGATATGTGTTTCTTTTTTAGTGCACTGAAGAAAGGAGCCATACTGCATGGCTAAGAGGAGCTAGAAAGCCATAATGTGGGTCCTCAGCACTTGGCAAATTGCAGCAAGGGACAGGAAAGAGACAAGCCTGTGTTATATAGCTATCTTTCTGTAATATTAAAGATATCCATTTTATCTGGCAATGGCTGTGACATTTTCTTATCCCTTCAAAATATTGAGTGAATTCACAAATGACTTTCAATAACCCATTTGTATTCATTTTCTTTTTCTAAAATAAACTTGTCTAGGAGAACTAATGAATACCACATTCATTATAATGGAAGCCTTTTGCAAGAAATATTCTGCCTAGTACATTTCTTTACACCCAAAGAGTATGATAAGATAAATTCCATTTTCAAGCAGCTGAATGGTATTATAGTCCCATTAATTTCAATAGCTAAGCCACAGCAAGAGCATTTCCTGTAAATTCTTTTAGTTTTTTTTGGATATACAATAGGAAAGTTACTGAAGATTAAAATGGAATCTATGCATTTTTTAAGAGTTTTTCATTACTTTTTGCAGTTTTGCTTTTTTCCTTAATGCATCAGAGCATTAAAAAATACATGACTGTGACAAATAACAGCAAAGAAGTAGCATTTACAGAGAACTTTGATTCCAGTCTAATGCATTTGCCAGCATTTTGGCAAACTTCGCCCATCTGTTGTTGAGCAGTGGGAACCATAAATTCCCTTCCATGAGGAATAAAAGGTACTAAATACAGTTACTATCAGCATGAAGCAAGTGATTAAGAGGAAAAAAATTGAGAAATAGCAAAAAATATCTCTGAAAAAAATCCGATTTGCAACTTTAACATCCTAACCCAGAGAGAACACGGATTCTTCTGTGTATAATGGGCATGAGACACGCTATTAAAAGACTGACCTGGGAATAGTGTGAAGTCCATGGGTTCCAAAGAGACCTGGGGATGTAACATTATACTTCTCATTTGTTTATCTGCTGGAGGAAGAGAAACAGATAAGGTAGCACTGGAGTCTTCTGTTAATAATTGTGGGCAGTCATAAGCTTCTACATCTCCTGTTGCAACGGCATGACTGTGCGGATCCACCTGAGAAAAAGTATGTCTGCTCCACGAGAGAGAATTACTAGAATTAATAACTTTGTAGAGGTATTCTCAACTTGCAACAGCATCAATGAAAACTATATTTGGCATTAAAAAGTTAATTTTCTACTCCCCAAAGCCATGGAGGAAAATAATGGCAGAACAATTTTGATAATCTAAACCAAAACAGTTGGCTTGAGAAGTGGTGGAATGCTTCTTGTGACTTCATTTTTTCACAAATCACTCCTACTTTCTGTTTCTTGCTCAACGTTCCAGAAAAATAGATTTCTGGGACTAATACAAAACAAGCTTGGTGGTCCTAAAGATATTCAGAGTGTTGTCCCTCAAAATTCTCCCCTTGTTGAACAGTACTTTCTTGACAACATTCATCACAGAATATCTACCAGGTGGAGAGCCAGATACTAATGTTGGAATCATACTCGGGAGATTTAGAGATTCAAAAAAAGAATTTCAAATCCAAGAGCATACCAAACCATCTGACATATTTGTGTTCTTGCCACCCTGATCTTGTGAAGGAGACACAAAAAGAGTGGATCCTTCCAGCTAGTATAAACACACATGTAAGAAGTATCTGTGAGTCATGGCATGGCCTCACTGCCAGAGGACCTCACCATACCTGATGTAAGGGGGACATTTCTCTTCACCCTTACTTTATTTCGCTGGAATTCTTGTGACTGGGGAAAAAAAATGGGAAACAGAATTCTCCAAACATAGAAAAACAAATAGTTTCCTGGTATGTTTAAGCCGCAAATAGGAAAAAGATCCATCTGCAGCTGAGAGGTAGCTGAGAGGAATTTTGGGAGGGGCTGGCTTGCTCTATTTTCTGCACATTTAGAAGTTTATTTTATAGAAGGTAGTGCAGTCTGACTGGAACTAAATTTGTGAGAGGAATCAAGGAGCATGATAAGGATCACGTTCACTCTATAGTCCTTACTCAGTAAAAAGAAAAAACTGTTTTGACCATGATTCTTCTGTTGTTTTTTTTCTGCCATGCTTCAAACAACACAACCTTCTGCACAACATAATGCTGTATAAGTATCTTTTGACATGCCCTTTAGATTATAATAGAAGTATGCAATTATATGTATTTTAGTAGTTTCATACAATACTTATGTTGGAAGGGACCTTTGGGCCCACTGCTCAAGGCTTCAAAGTGGGAGTGGGTTGGACAGGGGCTTGTCTGGTTTTGTTTTGAATACTTCTAGGAATGAAGATTTCATTTGTTCTCTGAGCGATTTGCTCTCCTGTTCAAACAATAAATGAATTTTAAAAATACATGTATGACAGGAACCTAATTTTTCTGACATGTTTTCACAGTATCCAGCACAGTTAGGTTCCAGTGTATGGATGCTGCTGAACTACAAATAATGAAACAACCAACCAAACAAAAAAAACAGTAGATATGCTATTGTAAAATGCGTTTGATTGCATCTATTATTACCATGCATATTATTATTACTATGGAGGAACTCAAGGTTTAAATGGCAGCAATGGCAAATTCTGCCCTGTATGTCCAAGAAGCATGTCTGTTGTGGTGTTATATCCACTGTCTGTTCTCAGCGTCCAACCACACAGCACTAAAAGATGTATTTTTTTATATTGACTAATAAGTTTAGCACCTTGTGAGACAGGCTATATTTTAAGACAGTAACTTTCAAAGTGAGCTCTTCTGGGAAGGCCGCAAACCGCTGTGCTCAATTAGCACTTGTTAAGATCCAAAGAGTGAACATGACACATCTGCAACCAGGATTATCACATTATCAAAAATTGCTCATTCCTGGAAACTCCCATGAATAGCTTGACTCATCTCTGAAAAGACTTATGTCGCAAACATATCTCTGGAGCACAAGATCCCATTTTTACAGCTACTCGATGTTTCACTGAGGGATGTTGAATACCTCCAGCTGATGGTGAGCTGATGGAAAATGAGCGTACTCAGTATCTGCCCAATCTCCCAAATGGTATTTTCTTAGGAACAGCCCAAGGTTCTCAGTTTCTAGAAGAAGTGTCCCTGTGTGTGTGTTGCAAGCAAAGTCTCTTATTGTTTCATCACAATCCTAATTTCCCATTTAAATTAATGGAATAGTAGCACCATTTACTTTAATGGTTCACATAATATGCGGTATCATTTCTTGCATAAATTGCTTCCCACAGCTAATCTGCTACTGCACAAAATAACACAAAAAATATTTTTCTAATGTTGTTTAATGAAAGAAATTTAGTTGTGTTCTGTACTTCTTGGAAACTCTGCCACTCTACTAGGCAGCAAAGGCACTGCCTTTATTGTTATAAATCTTTTATAGTAAAAGAAGAGGCTGGTTTTAAAGAATTTATGAGATTTTTTTTCTGCCTTTTTTTCTGTTACTGCTACTGATGCCACATCTGATGCTCAGAAAGTTGCTACTTTTAAGGGAATATATTGTTTACATATATCTTGCTTGCACTAAGGTGCCAAGAATAGAGATACTGCTAGTAATTTATAGCACAAAGTCCAAAATAGGACGAAGATCTTCCAACCTCAGGACAGACAGCTACAATCACTAGGTTGCTTTATTGCAACATCTAGTACTTATTGCTTCTCATTCTAAAAGATGCAAAACAAGCTTGGTGATCTTAGATACAACATGAGACCACAATAAACAGCCATTTCTAGAGTGGTTTCCTTAGCCAGAATACATCAGCCATCACGTGGAAAAAGAGCTAGGAAACACTGAACAGAACCAAATGTATATGGTTCCACAAGACTTTCAATGTCATCTTGAAACCTGCTAATGTACACTTAAATTACTGTTATACCTGCAGGCTCTAGTCAAATGAAGGCACATTCCTGTCAGGTTCTACCATTCAAGAAATCAGTATTCTGCTTGAGAATACCATACATAATCCGGAGCCATTTGGCTGCAGGCTATTTGGCATGAAAGTGCTCTGATTCATATAAGAGGTCTGCTCCCCCTTGAGTTGGAGGCAGTAAACTGATGCCTGAGGACTTCATGAGAAAATGAACCACAGCCAAGAAACATATTTAATGAGGTTCATTCATTCTCTGATTTATTAATCTGGCACATTGAAAGAAGCAGGGATCCTACTGTGACCACTGAAAGCAATGTGCATTGTAACTTCACAGTCTCCCTCCATTCATAGTGTAATATTTGCTCTGCAGTTAAATTAGCTATGAACACACACGTGACACAGGCTGCCTTTCTTCTGAATATGACCTTCTTAGGGCATTCATTGTTAAATAGTTATTGTACATGCAGAAAGTGTGATGGACAACATCCCCTAATGTAGCCTACTCAGTTAGTGTTTGCAGAGGTGCAACATTATTTGGTTGGTTCTAATCTTCTCCCACATCCAACTTCTGGTTCCCAGCCATCCCAGCTCTAGAACTGCTCATAAAAATAATAACAATAATTAAAATAAAATAAAATAAAAATATTAGATTTATTTTTACCTTTTTTTTTTTTTCTCATAGCAGAGTCAAATGAATCCTTGTCAGAGAGTCAGCTTTATAAGTCATTATCTCAGAGACTTGCAAATATGCAGGCTAAGGATCCTTAATGCCCTGTGGAGCTCAGCTACAGAACAAGGGACTAGGTAAGGTACTTCACACTCACAGCAGCCTATCTTATTTATACACTAGATATGCTCTCAAGTTTTAAGACGTACCTTTGAGCCATCTGCATATTCCTGGGGATTAAGGAAACTGGATGCAGTAATAAATTCTCTCCTCATTTAGCACTGTCCATGTCAATGGACTTCAGCCAGCAGAAGTTGCTGCCTGTAGCTTTTAAGGTCAGGAAGACCCCAGTGTGCATCTGGTCTCTTACATTACACACACCGGAGTTTTCTGCAGAAGAGATTTTTCTTTGTGCTAAACAAGCTATGACTGTGAGTCTAAGCATCCTTGTGCATTTCAGAAGGACGTGCAGCCTTGATTACAATTCCCATGCAGTTTTGAATTTGCCACCTCCCTAAGTGGATGGTTCTACTGATTAACAGCAGTGACTGTTAGAATGCTTCATTTTACTGCCAATCTTAATTTTAATAAGGACTTAATAAGTGGAGGCTCACCTTCTCAGACACAGGGCTGGAAGGAACCTGAAGTACTGCTCATGTACTGGTCACACTACTTAAACTCAGAGTTAAAATAACAAGCAGTTACAGCCTCAGCTTACATACAAAGACTTAATAGCTTTTACTTACAGAACGAAAATCCATAGCACTCACCAGTTTATTATATACAGGTCTTATGTGGACTCTGTGAATTCACCTCATTAGAAACAAGGAAGCCATGATAATATGAGATGGTAAAAAGTGGTTTTGTTACAAATAGATCATAAAATAATGCCTTCCGCCATAAAGTATAGTGATTACAAGTCTTGACATATGATTATTGTTTATTACATGAAAATGATGGTATTTACCTGACAGAGGAAATATGTACTATTATCATAAAAACAGGATGTTATTATATCTAACCATCAGTATTATTCCAACGCCTACAACTACAACTACAACTCACTTGTAAGTTTTTTATACAACGTTTTCAATAAAATTTCTGACATTTTCATATTTCTCAAAGTCTATGTAAGATATGTTCAATAACTTGGCAACAACTTGTATGATTTCCTATTTCTGTGGAAATATAATTTTAAATGGGTTTTCTAATTAGGTCAAACAGGCTCAAAAACCAAAAAGGCTGAAATCCTGCCTAAATGAGGACAGCTCCTCTTTGATGTGGTAATTAAGTTTTGGTAGAACTATAGCAATAATTCAGAAGCCTGAAGTGCAGATACAGAAAATATTTAAATGGTCAAATGTTTTATTAACGTACTGGGTAGAAATGAATAGGGAGAAAATGTAGTGGAAGAAAGAAGAAAGAGGGAACATGAAAATAAGGAGATGACAAAACACTGGGGAGGGAAGGAAAGGAGAAGGAAAACAAGATGAATGAGCAAAAGACAGAAAAAAATGAAAATGTGTGAAAATGCAAAAAGGGAAGATGAGAAGATGAGATCTGGATGACAAAATGGAAAGGAAAATTCACTGGAAGCATATGATAAGAAAATGTGAAAAAACACGTGTAGCTATATTAAAACAAAAGTAGGTGTGCAAACCAATCAAAATGAAATTTTGGAAAGAAATTGAAAGCAAGAGTAGCTCAGGTGACAACCATCTACCAAAGCAAGGCTTTCAGTACCTTCTGCAGGACAACTAATAAATTGCCAAGATAACCTTCTACATATGTTCACAGCTTGACTGCAGGAACTTTTACCATCCTTTATAGTTATAAAGTCTAACAGCATCTGCTTGAGGTAAGCATCATTTCTTGTCATTTCTCCAATGAACAGACAGTAATATGGGAATACAGTGGATTTTTGCCATTCACAATGTCATGCAAGAATTTTCTCTGTTGCCAAAATCAGAACAATAATTCCCAGGCTTCCAGATCATGTTCATGTTCTGAAAAGAACATTTAGAATCATCATAGGACAATAAGAAGATTGATAGCAGACAATCTCATCCCCAGTACTATCTAATATATACAATTTAAAGATTCTTTTCTATGGCACCAGCTACAGTAATTATCTAAGAATGGTGCTGTGTGAAAAATATATAGCAAATTAGCAGTATCAAAAGCTTAAAAAGATTGCCAGGCAACCATCGTTTTGCATCATTCAGGGATTGGTTTGTACAAATGCACTTTATTCTGACTTGGATGATTACAGCCTTTCTCCATGATCACCCATACACATTAGGAATTGGAAGTGGGGTTACCACCTGCCTGCTCCATTAGTGGCAAGACAATTCCTGCTTTTCATTCTCTGTTTTGCATACTCTGTGCTGGTGAGCAAGAGTGGGTGAAGAGAAAATTTAATAGTGAAGACTAATTGCCACTGGTTTACCATTCAATACGGAAAAATGTTGCACGGAAGGCAGAAAAATGCTCAGTATCCCAGGTACAAGGATACTGAAGAACTACACATTTGAAACTTGTCTATGTGCACATCGTTCTTGCATTTCCTTTTAGATATTCTGACTAGAAAGATGTCTGAGATCAAAAATTAGATTGTCTTTCCCTATCAGGAATTACAGCATTGGTTAAAATAGCTTCTTGTAATCAATTTTGTTACCATTTTTGTGATACCTTTGGATTTCACTGAGTCCCAATATGTTGAGTGCCTCGGAAATTTAACCTGTAAGTTTTGACAAAGTTGGACTTCGTACATGTGCAACCATGGCTTATTACGATGACAATTCAAGCTTTTTTCTCCTGAAGCTTAAGATTATGGTAAAAAAAATAGATTTATCATCATTGACAATAAGTTAAACCACATCTGGGCATTGTAGTATTAAAATATACTCTCTTGGGAGTGTAAGAGTCACAGCCAGTACTTACTAAAACAGCTGGTGAGCAGTCATCAGGACTGACAAAAACATTTCAAGGCCCCCAGGGAACTTTGACTTCCAGGGCAAATACCAAACACATTTAAGACCCCAGTTCTTCTCTGGTGTTTTGATCATCATAGAATCACAGAATGGTTTGGGTTGGAAGGGACTTTAAAGACCACCCAGTTCCAACCCCCTGCCATGGGCAGGGACACCTCCCACCAGACCAGGTTGCCCAAAGCCCCATCCAGTCTGGCCTTGAACACCTCCAGGGATGGGACATCCACAGATTCTCTGGGCAGCCTGTTCCAGTGCCTCACCACCCTCTGAGTGAAGAATCTCCTCCTTATATCTAATCTAAACTTCCCCTGTTTTAGTTTAAAGCCATTCCCCCTTGTACTATCACTCCATTCCCTGACAAAGGGTCCTTCCCCAGCTTTCCTGTAGGCCCCCTTTAGGTACTGAAAGGCCAATGTCTCCCCAGAGCCTTCTCTTCTCCAGGCCAAGCAACCCCAACTCCCTCAGTATTGTTTCCCAAAATACTATGTGAGCTCACTGAGGACTCCAGTCCCACATCCATACAAATCTGTGCAAACCTTGCAGTGACAGCACTGGGAACACTGTCCATTTGTGGCATCACTTTCAAAGTGATCTTAAAATGTATGGTCTCCAAAGCAAACTAGACAGTCCTTCACAGAGGTCTTCAACTATCCCAAAGGATTCCACTATACATCCTTTCACACCAACTATGCATCTTAGTACTTGGGGTACGTCAAAGAGAACACTATAAGCATTTTTTTTTTTTGGAGTAGACTGTAATGTATTTGCCTAAGTTAAAAGTTAATGGTATGACAGTGGTTCAGAGTCCCAGTAATCACTGAAGCTAAACACACTTTGTGCACAGGTCTTGGACTTTTTTCTCTCAGCCCTGTTCTGGTTCACTGACTACTATGCAAAAGGAATTTTAAAGATACCTAGCCTTCAAGTCAATATTTAGTAAGCCTGCTGTGTACTTTCCTAAGGTTTTACTTTGAAGAAATCACAGAAAATGATAAGTTATCTTCAAAATATTGAACTTCAGCTCATCCTCAGGAAATTAAGCCATAACTCTATGGCACATTACAGCAAAGACTATGTAATGTACCTCTAACATTTCCATTTCATTTTTTGTTGATGTATCTGTTATTCCGTGCTATTTCTTTTTCTTCTTAAGTACAGATGCTTTTTAAGCTCACCAACTTTAATAACTTTTCCATAATAGACAAAACCTGTCAATTGTGATAGAAGCTTTATAAGGACAGCTAAACAAAATGGTTCTAGCAAATAGCTTCAGTGTTTCCTACTTCATCACATCTAAAATTGGGAAAATGAAGTCTCAAAAAAGCAGAAAAATAAATATAATTCTTTTATATCCTCCTTTTTAAAATGAACAGAAAATGTCAGGCATACTTTATAAACACAAATTAAGCAACCATATTTCTTTTAAACTATGCGCACCAAATATAAAATGACATGTTCCATTTTTTCCCATGGTCTTCAATAAATCTGAATCTTTCTTTTATTATTGGGAGCTAGACATTTGTGAGCTAGATATTTATGAGAATTAACTGCCTTGCATTACCCAGTGCTTTCCTATGGATCACTGTGGAAAAATATAGCCAAACAACAGCAAACACAATTACTGACCTCTGTTGCCTTACAAGGATTTTCTTAATGTGAAAATACAATTATAGGAAGGTTAAATGGCTGGTTCACATTTATGCTGCAAGCTTAAGGCAGAACTGGAAAGAAAGCTAAGCACAGTGTGAGTCCAAACCTCATGCTCTGTCTCTAAAGTGTAATCATTCTCACCTTTATTTTTCTCGTTAACATCCCATATCCCTACATAGCTGGGATCAAATTGGGATAGTTCCCATAATTAAGAGCTACCAGATGCTTTAGATTAGCACCTTTGTATATGTGCCGGGATTTGTCTTCCAAGAAGATTTGTCCCACTCACCCAGATGGAGCCTTTGGTTTCAGAATAATAAAATAATGAGTTGATAATGACTGGGCTGAAAGCTACTGTAATATATATGGTATTGATAAGAGTGGGCAGGAGGCAGAAAAGTGAGGTGGGCTCCACAGGGCTGAGGTGCTGGGGGAGTACCAACTCTAATCCCATATCTGCCCCAAGAAAGCTCTGACCAAGTCACTTCATATCTCTACATTTCAAAGTCTTTAAAAGCAAACAGAGCAGATGACAAAATATGGTTTGTAAAGTGCTCCAAGATGTGCTGATAAAGCACTGTATGAGACCTCGGTGCTACAAATATCCATACCTGCATGAGTCAGGAAGGATAAGATCTGGTCTGTCTCTGGGGTTGCACAGTACCAACCCTGAACTTTATTGAAGATGTCTGTCAAGCCTAAATTGTATCATTTGATAGAATATTGGCAGATACCCAATTCAAAAAACTGAAGGGGAGAAAGTTGGTAAAGCAGGACTCCGTCCAAGATCATAATTAAGGGGCATTCTAGTATCATGGAAAGGTATCACATTTGTATTGATATAAGACCTAATTTATCATTAATTAACTGGAGAAATTGTCAACAGAAGTGATTAAGGAGAAAAAGAATTTATTAGATTTTGAACCATAAGATCAGAGGTGTGTTGAAGTAATGAGAATATCCACAACTGTGTTAGATAGATTTTTTTTTGGGGGGGGGGGGGAAGCTATCATGCTCCAGAGCATAAGACAACCACAGAATTACTGAGACTAGAAAGAGACTCCGCCACTGTGTGTTTAGGTTAAAGACTTTAAAGTTAATCTTGCGGGATTTATGCCTTCCTGTGTAGGTGTCCTGGTTCCAGTTAGGACAGAGTTAAGTAGCTCATAGTAGCTGGTAGGGTGCTATGTTTTGGATTAGGATGAGAAGAGCGCTGATAACATGCTGATGTTTTAATTGTTGCAGAGCAGTGTTTACACCAGGCCAAGGACTTTTCGGCTTCTTGCTCTGTCCTGCCAGCGAGCAGGCTGGGGGTGCAGCAGGAGCTGGGAGGGGACAGACCCAGGACAGCTGACCCAAACTGGCCAAAGGGGTATTCCATACCATCTGACGTCATGCTAAACAATATATAGGGGTGGCTGGCCGGGGTGGGGGGGCCGGGCTGCTCGGGAATAGGCTGGGCATCGGTCAGCGGGTGGTGAGCAATTGCATTGTGCATCACTTGTTTTCTTACACATTATTATTGTTAATACTATTATCATTATCACTATTATTATTATTATTGTTATTATTATATTCCTTATATTCCTTATATTCCTGTCTTAATAAACTGTCTTTATCTCAACTCACCGGCTTCACTTTCCCGTTTCTCTCCCCCATCCCAGAGAGGGAGGGGGGAGGGTGAGCGAACGGCTGTGTGGTGTTTAGCTGCCAGCCGGGTTAAACCACAACAGTAGGTCACATTACAAAATGTACATCTTCCCTTGAATCCAGGTTTTGGTCACCGACAATTGGGATACTGGACCAAAAAGAGTATGGTCAAAGGCGTCTGGCCATTTGAAGTCAACGAAATTGCATCCAGCATGATTATTACTTATGATAGCACTATCTGGCAAGTGGGCCCAATACAAAGAAGGACAGTCCCTACTCTAAAGAATTTGTGATCCTTGTTTTATGACTGGAGAGAGGGCAACACAATAGGCAGGGATATTCTGGTCACAGTTATTATTGGGTATTATCTTACTCAATATATCAATATTATTTCATAGAATCACAGAATCACAGAATTGTAGGGGTTGGAAGGGACCTCGAAAGATCATCGGGTCCAACCCCCCTGCCAAAGCAGGTTCCTTAGAGCAGGCTGCCCAGGTAGGCGTCCAGACGGGCCTTGAATATCTCCAGAGAAGGAGACTCCACAACCTCCCTGGGCAGCCTGTTCCAGTGCTCCGTCACCCTCACCGTGAAGAAGTTCTTTCGCATGTTGGTGCGGAACTTTCTGTGCTCCATCTTCTGGCCATTACCCCTTGTCCTGTCCCCACAAACCACTGAAAAGAGGTTGACCAAATCCCCCTGTCTTCCACACCTCAGGTATTTATACACATTGATGAGATCCCCTCTCAGTCTTCTTTTCTCCAGGCTGAACAGACCCAGGTCTCTCAGCCTTTCCTTATAGGGAAGATGCTCCAGTCCCCGTATCATTTTTGTGGCCCTCCGCTGGACTCTTTCCAGGAGATCCCTGTCTTTTTTGTATCGAGGAGCCCAGAACTGGACACAGTACTCCAGGTGAGGCCTGACCAGGGCAGAGTAGAGGGGGAGGATCACCTCCCTTGACCTGCTGGCCACGCTCCTTTTAATGCACACCAGGATCCCGTTGGCCCTCTTGGCCACCAGGGCACACTGCTGGCTCATGGTCAACCTGTTGTTTCCTAGATCAGATAACTATTCTTTGTTAAGAAGAAATCTCCAAGTTTTCATCTTACAGATCACAGCATCCCAGATACATGTTCATAAGTAAAATAGGGACAAATCATAATTTCATGCAGCAATTCTCTACTGGAATGAAATTTCCCACCAGGCACAAATATGCTGCAGCCTCTTCTGCCAGACACCAGGCAGCTACATCAAGGTGAAGTAGGCAGGGAACCACTTCATTTCATCATCTTCTTCTAGTGGAGTTCTTTCACTGACGGAGCTTGGCTAAGCACAGGCTAGCTCACATCAACACAGGATCTGGCTGAAAAAAAAAAAAAAAGAAAGAAAAAAACAACAACAAACAAAAAACTAGCACTTCTGGTTCTATAATCCAACAGTAATTGTTTCATCCTCAGAGAAGCAGAAGTTCAGACTAAAATGGACTGTAAGACTGTGTCCCCTGAGCTCATGTGTCAGCATTAGCTCTGTACCTATGTTGCCGAACAAGAATGCTTGATTGATTGAATGTTTAATATATTTCTTTCCTAAAACAGTCAAGTTTTGAGCTGAGGATATAAGATATGGTGAATTGACTCCAAGAGGTAATCATTCCTCCTGTTAAGAATGTACTCCTTATTTCCAGTTTAACTAGCTTCAGCTTCCACATAACAGCTCTTTTGATATCTCTACCAGATAAAGCAGCATTTTAGGGTAGAATTTACTCCAGCAAAATTTAAACACTTCCAAGTAGGTATCCATATTTGAACCACATTTCTAGACCTATGACCTAGAGTCACAGGAGAGCTGTGATTGGGAGGAACCCGAAAGGTCCCTTTCTCACCTCTTACTCAAGACAGAGTGACCTTTGAAGAGGCAGTAGGTTGCTCAGGGCTATGTTCAGATGAGCTTTGAATAACTCCAAAGTCAGGTATTCCACTGCCTCTCTGGGCAACCTTTACATGTCTTTGGTCACCACCACTATAAAAATAAATAAATAAATAAATAAATACATTCTCAGGACTAGCCAAAATATTCCTTGCTGAATCCTGTGAGTGCAGCCCATTGCCCTTCTCTTATGCTCTTTTCTGGAGCTTTCCTGTTTTGCAGGGGATGCAGTATTTTTAGAGGATCCCACTACGCTTATTAGTCTCAAAAATGCCACTTAAAAAAAGAAAAAAAAAACACCTCCTTATTCTTCTATTTCCCAACATATGTTCATTAATTGCATTAGCCTTCATCACTGTGTTGTACCTCAACAGATGTTTGATGATTTCCACAGTGTTATCACAGCTCATATTTCTACAGAGATAATGGTCTAAATTCGTAATTTATAGCTCTAAAACATTGCATTTGCCTATATGAAAGCAGGTTTTTGCATGACCCTTTCCTGAAGTCACCAAGTAATTTATATTGCTGAATGTGGCTGACTTGCTCTCATCAGTGCTTCACAAATCATCTAAAATTTTATTTGTGGTTTACTTCCAGAACCCTGATAAATTTTTTGGCTAGATGCATGGCTAGTATTTATTCCTAAGGAATTAGAAAAGGCATCATTCAATGGCTGATAACTGGTCCTTCTGATATTTTTTTAGATACTACAAAGTATTTATCTAAAGTACACACATTAGGGAGAAAAACAGCTTTGAGTCATCCAGGGCGTGACTTCAGCCTTGATTACAATTGGAGAGGTAGGCCTCTGTGTGACAGCAAAGATTTTGTTGTGGAAATATTTCCTGAACGAGATTTTATGACAGAAATCATTCCAGTTGGGAACTGATGCCTATCACTTTCTCTTATCCTAAGCAATGGCGAAAGAAAAGTAGGGAAAGACAGAAGTGCTTTAAGACAGATTTGGGCTGCCAGGATGAAGACCTACATTCCAGATGAATGAGGACATCTGGTCATCTTCATGGCTGTTCAGAGCAGATCAGCTCCTATTTACGTGTTTGAAACAGTTGGGTTTTCAACAGTGTTTAAACCCAACAGCTCCTGCTGGGAACCCTGTTGAAAGCTGCAGAGTTAAGCCCTCAGAATTTCACTCCAAACTGGATCCAAACCTTTTATGAGCTTAAAAAAAAAAAAAAAAAAAAAAAAAAAAAAAAGACAAAGAAAAAGAATAAGAAGGCTAGTGACTTTTTAATGATTAAAAAATAAAAACTTTCATTTTTATTTCCACATCCAGATGTATTGTTGAGCTCTTTTGAAATACCCAGCCCAAATATGCATAACTTTTCCCAGACATGTTTTTCTGGTAAATTTCCCAACTGCTACGTGCTGAAGTTGTCCCTCTTTTTCCTGTCTTTCCCCTTTCATGGGACATAAACTATGCCTCTGCTGTTCTCAGACTTTACCAGTCCTCCTGAAACTTTCAGAAACACAATATCTTTGAGAAATTGTAGGCAGGCAAGTTGAGAGAAAGCTGGGACAATTTCATAAGCCTCACTTCTTTAGGAAACTACACTTAACATATGAAAATCCAACAGTGAAGAATAAAAAAAAATCAGAAAAGATTAGACAAACTGTGAGGATTCTCTCAAAAAAATCCTTCTTGCTCTGCTCAGATTTTGCTTCACTTTCTCTCCCTCCACATATATCAAGCTTATAAAAAGAACGTTCTTTCTTTGCGGCAAAAACATATCTGCTTTGGTGATCTACCAAGCTTAGTGGGGAGGGGACCCTGAAAATTAGGTAACTTTCATAATAAAAAATTATTTGCATCAAGATTAATAAATTATTTGCAGAAGATTATATGTCCCGGTGCACTAGCCCTCAACAGTACATATGAAAATCTTGTAGGTCTGAACCCACATTTGAAGAACTTAGATTCTCAGGAGGTAACATTTTCAATTAAAATTTTTTGTGTTATACTTCAGATGTTTCAATGATAATTTTCTGAAGCATGTAGAATATTTCACTCCTAAAGAAAAGAGAGAGAAATAATTAATGGGGCCAGTTTGATTCTCCAGTTTCCCAAAACTTATTTGTTTTGCTGCTTCCAGAAAATCTAACTAACAAATGAATTAGCAATAAGTCAGCAGATGCTCTGAAGTTTCCTTAGTTACATAAACAATTGTGTAAAGCAAAATAATTTTATTTTGTGCTGTTATACAGGCCAGTACAACCAATTCAGACAACTGATAGCAGGTTTTTCTTTTCCAGAATAGTCTTCGCAATCTTTCAGTGCAGAGAGCAAATGCATAATTACTGTAAATAACTCTTAAATATTTGTGGTACAGCAATGCCTCTGCATCCCAGCTGAGACTGCTAGTCCATTATGCAAGTCCTTGTACACATAAATAGCAAAGATGGTCCCAGCTCTGACAGCTTTGATTTCAATTGGCAAAATGGACAACAGCCAGAAGAAAAGCAATATTATTTTTCCTATTTTGCATCTGGGTCACTAAGCCCAGGAAATTTAAATAAATTATTTACCAATGGTACATTACATACATAATTATCTGTGGTTTTTCATGAAGTCCATGTGGAAAAGAGGAGAAAATTCAAAGCTCCTACACCAGAACGTTGTGCCTTTGCTGTGAGCCCATCTTTTCTCAGCAGTTTTGGAAGTTTACTGTTACTTTGTCAGTCTGTGGAAAGCAATTTGAGGTTGAGCACACACTTTACCATGGTGAAGTAGCTTCGAGTGTTTAGAGGACTCTTTGGAGAACACAGGTCTCCAAGCCACCCCCAGCATACTGCTGCACTGAGACTTCCAGACACACTTGTGGCCAAACTCAGGGAAAGCTGAAAAGGGAGACAAATCTTAAGGGAGTTATCAGTGAATACTCTGTATATCAAGATAGGTGCAGGAAATCAGTGAATATTTGCCCTCCCTGCACCTAACATAAAGCCCAACAGAAAATAACATCCCTTTCTTTAAAAGACAGAAATCTGGATGCTTGCTGTGGAGGCTTGTTTTGGCTGTCAATACTGAATTGCTCATAAAGTAAGCAGTACACTGAAATCTTGGGTTTCTGTGTTACTTTCTCTCTCTCTTTTTTTTTTTTTTTTAGCAGAAGATAAATTACAGCTTCTACTTGTGAAGAAATATCAAAATACCACATCAAGTATTACCTCTTTGATCACAAATGGATGTATAGGTTAGAGTTTTGCAAATTCATTTACTTACTTTTAAAGTCATACACCTGCGCTTGCAAAAACTTTTGAATATGCATTAAAAGATCTGAGAGGTCAAAGGTTCTTAATACACAATAGGCTCTTTCTCCTGCTACCCTCTAGGAATAAACAGCCTACACTTGGCATTGCCCTAGATACCAGGCGAGCTAAGAACAGACCGGTTCCATCTGACCATGAGGCCAAGGCAGAAAAGAACCACGGACCACACAGTTCCTGCTTCCACAAAGCAGCAGTGGGAATTCACAGCTCCCAGTACAATACTGCAAGTAGTATCTGACAAGATATGGGAGATACAAACTGCTGAAAAGACCTCCTTTCCCCATTTTTACATCAGAATTGCACCTGCTCACATCTAACGGAATTAATTGTTCATGCAATAGAGTGAAAAATGGGCATTCAAATGTGAAAGAGAGCAAATCACTCCTATCACCAGAATTTCACAGTTTGGGAACAAAACCTACCTCGTTCCTTGATACCAGATCAATTTCTTGTCAAACCCAGCAACTAAGGCTTCCTGAGTCCATCATCTGAGGAATGAATTACTGCCAGACCTTGACGGTTATCTTGAAACATGAGCTGTGGTTGCAGGGCTAAACTGCCTTCTCCAGGTCTATGTTTGGGCTGATTCAGGTTTTTTTCCACTCATTTGCAAAAGGCATGAATTTAATTCCAGTCCCCACTCATTTTTCTGCTGTTAGTGGGGCACCTACAGCAACGGGCCCTAGCGAGCGCCAGGTGTGCATCAAGGAGGGTGTCCATGGAGGTCTGCCAGTTCCAGGAGTTTTAGCTGACAAATCTCCTATTCCTGCAGCTCTGGCTCTCTGCTAAGCAGTATTTGTCAGCTATTTTGTGGCATGGACAAATAGGGCCTGTGATGAAACCAAAGCAAGGTTTAAACTCAACCCTCCAGAGGCCTGTGGTTATTTACCCCTATAGCACTTCCACCACTCCCTGTCACCGAGCCTTTCCCAGTTTCTGCATTTAACCCTGGTCAGTATTTCTTTCCTTTATATATCTGTCTGTTATTACAGGGGTCTGTGGGATGTGTCTGTGGACAGTTTAAGTTTATTAGGGCTCTGAGTGCCAAGTAAGTACAGCTCAGCTTGAAAAGGCTGTCAAAATTATTGGCTCCACTTACATGGATGCCTGAGTTTCTTCGGAGATGAATTCTCGTGATTCAAATCTGTGGACTTAGGCAGCCAAAATCAATGATGGCTTCTCTTAAAATACCAAACTGAGGGGCTCAGGAGCTGATTTCTGAGCAGTCAGACATCCATGAACTGGGAGTATGAAGGCACCTTGGAACAATAAACATATCTCAGGCCAAGCTACCATCAGTGAGACCAGTTTCATCCCTCTTCCTGTCACTGGCGTGCTGTGCAGGACTCCGGTTTTCAGTCTAATATGTACCAGCTAACTCCACAAACCAAAGACACAGATAAAAGAGATTAATGATTCTCGCTACTGATGCAGTTTAATTTCACCTGGACACTCACAAGACCGGTAGTTGAACAAGACTCAGTGGAGCATGGCTTCCTCCTCACCCCAACAAAATATAGAATCATAGAATCATAGAAAAATTAAGGTTAGAAAAGACCTTCAAGATCGTCTGGTCCAACCATCACCCTACCACCGATGTCACCCACTAAACCATGTCCCCAAGCACCACATCCAACCTTTCCTTGAACACCACCAGGGATGATAACTCCACCACTTCCCTGGGCAACCCGTCCCAATGCCTGACCACTCTTTCTGAGAAGAAATGTCTCCTAATAGTTTTAACTGTTAAAGAGTGGTGCTCTTTGCTCAATTCTTTGTTTTAATTGTTGAAGAGTAGGGGCATGACATTTCCATTTTTCCACTTACCAGGGACATTGCCTGAATGCCAGGACTTTTCAGCTATGATGGACAGAGGCTTGGCAACTACATCAGCCAGTTCCCTCAGGACCCTGGGATTCATGTCATCAGGTCCCATGGACTTGTACCTGTTTAGATTCATCAGGTGGTCTCGAACCTGCTCTTCACTTACAGTGGGTGGGACTTTGATCCCCCAGCCTCCATCTACAGGTTCAGGAAAATGAAAGACTTGGGAAGCCCATCTACCAGGGCAGACGGAGGAAAAGAAGTTGCTGAGTGCCTAATCTTTCTCCATGTCTGTCGTTGCCAATTACTCAGATACAGAAACTCACTCCTAATATAAGAAATTAGCCACCTATAATCGCTTACACACTCCTGTTTTCACCCCTCAGTCCATTTTCACAAATGTTAAAGGTGCATGGTGGTCCTTGGGGACTCCTCCTGTCACCCCAGCGCAGCAGCCTGAAGGGAGATGGGTCCTCTTTTGTGCTCTTCCTCGAGGCTCTGTGCAGAAGGGATGCCACCTCTCACACAAGGGCTGGGGGATAGGAAAGAAGCACTCACACAACCCCTGAGAATCAGCAACAGAGTTCTTTATTGCCGGGACTTCTTGCAGGTGAGCCTGTGGGATGTCTGTGGTGTTTGGCAGCTCCAAGCTAATGCTTGGGATGGAGCCTGAGCACTGAACAAGTAGGGAGCTGGCCGGGCACTCCTGCGACGCTGTCAGTGCTCTCGGATGGCAGAGAGCGATGACATGCTGCGATAGTCCCAGGTCTGTTCTGGCTGAGGTGGATCCACTTCCATTGCTTCCTCCACATATTCTGTTGGATTCAGCTCCATGGGCTCCACGGTATTTGGCACAAGGATAAGCCAGTCCTTACCCGGGACTGCCCAAACAGGATGACTGCCGTCCGGAATGTTTTTAGGCCAGGGTGCCAAACCAGGGGGTCGTCCAGTTCCACCCCTAGGCCCCATGCCACTGTCTGGTTGATTTTCACGCATGGGTCCAATGCTGCCGTCTGTTTTACGGCTATGGCTGGGTCCCATACTGCATTCCAGACCATGGGCAAACCTCTGCTCTCCACGGCTGTCTGCCTGATGCTCCTGCTTTCCCCCAACGCCGCCATTGTGCCACTGGTTAGGCCCAGGCCCCCTGTCGCTGTATGGCTAAGGTGGCGGCCTGTTCCCCGCGTCGTTGCGGTGCCAGTGGTACCGCCTGTGTGTGTCTGTGGGCTTCGTGCCAGAGGTCCCCTGAGCACTGGTGTCAGTTGTGCTGCAGGCGCGATCCCTCTGCCCACGACACTTCTCGTTAGGTGCACTCCTGCTCGGTGCTTCCTTGGACTGCATTGCTGCCCTCACACCGAGGAGGCCTGCCGCTCGCCTTGCTGCTTCGGCTCTTCTTCCTGCCGCACAAGCCGGCTGTCAGAGTGCCTGGAAGCTCAGCGAGTGGTGGGCCAGCTGCAGGGGTCCTGTTTTATAGGGCCCGCAGCAAAGGTGGGGCAGTGGTGGCCACTGTGACCTCAGCAAGCCTCTGTGATGGAGTGGCCCACGCGTGGCCAGAGGCGGCTGTGTTGGGAGCGGCCTGGAAGATGCCCTCACGTGGAAGAAGGAGAAGAGTTGGGGGGGGCTGAGGGTCCCTTTTCTGGGGCTGGCTCCCTCAGGGTCATTTGTCTCATCCTAACTGCAACTGTACAAATTGTTATCAGCTACTACCACCATCATTGCTCTAAAAGATCTCTGAATTCTTGGATGTTTAAATTGATTGTTTCTGTCTCATCCAATTAATCTCCATTAACTATTTGTTCTTCTCAGAAACTAAATGAAAATTTATTTCTTAGCAACTGAAAACAGTAAGGTGATACAGTTGAGAGACAATTTAGCATTCAAAAGAGTCTGAGCACAAGGAAGAGAGCCTTGGGACTTCAGCCTGACTCACAGAATTGCAGAACCACAGGATGGCTGAGGCTGGCAGGGCCTCCTGGAGGCCCCTGTTCCCACCCCTACCCAAGCAGGGACACCCAGAGCAGGCTGCCCAGGACCACGTCCAGGCGGCTTTTGGAGATCCCCAAGGAGGAGACCCCACAGCCTCCCTGGGCAGCCTGTGCCAGGGCTCCGTCACCCGCCCAGCACAGAAGTGCTGCCTGGTGCTCAGAGGGAGCCTCCTGGGTGCCCGGCTGTGCCCATGGCCTCCTGTCCTGGCACTGGGCACCACTGAGTACATCCTGTCTCCGTCCTCTCTGCACTCTCCCTTCAGGGGTTTAGGAACATGGTTGAGATCCCCCTGAGCATTCAGGACAAAGAACAATCACCATGAAATGCTTTTGACACCAAAGACATGAAAAGGTTTGGACACCATACTCACAAAAATAAGATGAGAAAGATTAAAATGACACATTTGTTCACAATCTCTGTGTGGCATTAACAGTGATATATCTCACATAAAACCCTTTGTAAATTAGCAATGCCAGAGGGAGCTGCTCTCACACCTGAACAAGAAGCACCCATAGAGTGCAAGTTGACCCTGGCCAAAACATTGGTAAGGACTGTGCTAAGCAGGATGGCTGATTACAGGTGTTGAAGTAATGTGGACATGGAGCCAATGTAGCCAGCAAGCCTGAGGAACCTTGGCTGCACCCACAATTTTCTTCTTGCTTCCCCAGTGGCATATTAGTGGGTCATGACCCACATGCAGATGTCATGCTGTCCTACAATAGCTTGTGCCATCCTGGATGCATCATCCTTCAGTCAGACATTTGTTCAACTGGATTACAGTTGATATAGATGCTTGTATATTCTTGTTCCTTTTCCAGAACAAGCCCTACTCTTTTTGGGTGTACAATCGATCCAATCCAATCCAATCCAATCCAATCCAATCCGATCCAATCCAATCCAAGCCTCTTAAAGCTATTACAGATGTAAAAGAGCAAAGTCTGGATTCCCTGCCCTACCCCTTCCACCCTCCTCAAGATGTATAAACTGAACTCTGGAGATAAATGTACAAGTCATTCCATGATGGAATAACTTGGAGCTTTCAACAGTATCACATGAGTTTGTATTTCCTTGAAGAGTTTCAATCAGTGGGCTAAAGTGAGAAGAGATAAGTATGCTATTAGGGGATTTGGGTAAATGGTGCCCAACAGGACCAGTCTAAGGTTCTGTTTTAAAAACTAGGTCTTAAAATGAGTCAGGATTTCACTCTTCATCTTTTGAAAAGAAGAGAGACTAGGGAAAATAGCATGGGAACATTATGGTAGACTGAGCGTTGTTGCTCTAGATTTCTCCTCTGGTCTGCAGAGAGACAGATACCTTCAGACTATGGTTGTGGGGAACTTCTTTTAGGTGCCCATCCATTTGCACTGACAGCAGAGACACCAGGGTGTCTGGTCACAAGATTCACATTCTCCTTTCTTATTTAGACAGGAAAGCCTTCCTTAAGCAGGGTTTACCTGTCTCAGGTACAATAATAAAAACTATTTTTGAGAATGCATAGGATTTCAATTTAAGCACATTCTTCACAGTATCACAGTATCACAGATTTCTAGGTTGGAAGAGACCTCAAGATCATCGAGTCCAACCTTCGACCTAACACTAAGTACTCCACTAAACCATATCGCTAAGCTCTACATCTAAACGTCTTTTAAAGACCTCCAGGGATGGTGACCCCACCACCTCCCTGGGCAGCCCGTTCCAATGCTTAATAACCCTTTCGGTAAAGAAGTACTTCCTAACATCCAACCTAAACCTCCCCTGTTGCAACTTTCGCCCATTCCCCCTCGTCCTGTCACCAGACACGTAGGAGAACAGACCAACCCCCACCTCTCTACAGCCTCCTTTAAGGTAACTGTAGAGAGCGATAAGGTCGCCCCTGAGCCTCCTCTTCTCCAGGCTGAACAAGCCCAGCTCCCTCAGCCGCTCCTCGTAAGACCTGTTCTCCAGACCCCTCACCAGCTTCGTTGCCCTTCTCTGGACTCGCTCGAGCACGTCCATGTCCTTCCTGTAGCGAGGGGCCCAAAACTGAACACAGTACTCAAGGTGCGGCCTCACCAGAGCCAAGTACAGGGGCACAATCACTTCCCTAGACCTGCTGGCCACACTGCTTCTTATACAGGCCAGGATGCTGTTGGCCTTCTTGGCCACCCGGGCACACTGCTGGCTCATATTCAGCCGACTATCAACCAATACTCCCAAGTCCTTCTCGGCCAGGCAGCTTTCCAGCCACTCATCTCCCAGCCTGTAGCTCTGCTTGGGGTTGTTGCGCCCCAGGTGCAGGACCCGGCACTTGGCCTTGTTGAACTTCATGCAGTTGACCTCAGCCCATCACTCCAGCCTATCCAGATCCTCCTGCAGAGCCTTCCTGCCCTCGAGCAGATCGACACACGCACTTAGCTTGGTGTCATCTGCAAACTTACTGAGGGTGCACTGGACGCCCTCATCCAGATCATCGATAAAGATATTAAAGAGGGCCGGCCCCAGTACCGAGCCCTTCTTGTTGTTTCCCATTTTGGTTCAGCACCCCCCTCCCCAATCTGGCCAGCTGGGCACCGTTGAAATGGAGAGGCCAAGTGCCAAATTCCTGGGGCAGGCACCAAAATCCTCTGTTCACAGGGGTAGGGTGGTTGATCTGCACCCCTCTTTCTGATGTTTTCATGACAAGCTTTGCAGTGCCAGAGAAAGGGAAATTAAGCAAGAGGGAGCCTGAGGGTATTTTTGTACACTCATAAGTGATTTTGCTAGCCTGTCTTAAGAAGTTATTGCTGGGCAGATAAGAGATGGTGCCTGGCTGTGAGCATGGCCTCAGCTTGTCCCAGCCACAAGCTAAAATGAATTATCACTCATCAGCTTGCTGCTGGCAACACGATGGCCAGAGGACATGGTGGGGAACCCTTGAATGCTGACCTGCACACACATAGCCTGTACACAGCACTGGGGCACACCACTCCCCACATGGTAAAAGACACAACTGGCAATCCTGTACTGACAGTGTTTGTGTGGGAAGGGAATGCATAAAAAGAGAAGGTATTTGCCTGTGCTGCACTGAGGAAGCCAAACCCTAATAAACCATCCTGAAACGTCTCTGGGGTGGATGGGGGGGACCAGGAGGAAAGTGCTGCCACTCCATGCTGTTAGACGCACTCACAGCACTGCTCCCCTGCAAAGTGTGACAACATCAACCATCCTGCAATTATTAACCTTTCCATACCAGGGTCAGTGAGGACATGGGATGGGTCCTCACGGCCACACAGCACAAGTTATGCTCGGGGCCGTCACCGTCCCTCGCCTTCGCAGCCTGTGCCACAGGACCCAGTCATGGGGAGGTGGTGGAGATGTGCTGAGGTCTCCTTCCCAAATCAGCCTCACACAGTGGCACACACACAGGAGTGCAAGGTAGGTAGTATAGACCTCAGCACTGAAATCATGTTGGCAGCTAATAATACACATACAAATATACCACCCGTCATCCATACCAACAGCACCATTTGAGAGCACTGCTTATGGTTGCACCTTTGAAAGAAAGGTGAAATTTCCCTGTTTTCAAGAGCTTTTTTTTTTTTCTTCTTCTTTTAAGCACAGCTGGTTCTACTTATTAAGCAGTTGGGAGTGAAACAGCCCTCCTATTTATGGTTCTGATTTAGGTGATATTTTTACTCCAATAATCTTCAGAAAGCCTGACCAGAAGACTGCACTGTACTGGAACTGCGCAAGCAAAGGCTGGGTTAGTGCCAACTTAGTTAATGGTTACTCCTGCCCTCCAAAACTTTTATTAATTTTTTTTTTTTTTTACTGGAAGGCAGCAGTTCTATTTTTAGCCACATACTTATTCTTTGCACAGTTCATTGGCATGCCACCTGGAATTAATATTTACCTTATTCTTAGCCTTAGTTAAGACGAGCGAGTGTCTTCTAGCCCAGTGACCCAAGCAGACTGCAAACATAAAACATTCACTTTCGTTTCTTGACTTTTCCCTGCCACACAATGCATAAAGCTAAGTAGGTTCCTGTAAAACCCGTAAGATCTCTGGTTGTGAAGAGCAGGTGGGTGTCCCCAGGCAGATCTGCCTCCGTTGCAGAGCAACACCACTTCTACTGCTCTGATCCTCGGGACAGCACAGGGGAAAGCAGAGGCAGACAACTGGACGCTTCTGAGCAAGTTAAAGCTATACTAACTTTCCTACCAAATCTTTCAGATTGCAGAATCTCCATTTTCAAAAGGTTTCAAACCAATGGATGACTGTACATTGGAGTTATCCCTGTGAGTCGCAAGATTTTTCTGCAGACAGTGTGGAGGATGCCTGAAGTCTGATTAGCATCTGAGTCAACCATTTGCCCCAACAAGTGCATGGTTTGTTGCTTATATGAAGAGGAAAATGCTCATCCCAGAACAATATCTTCCATTCTTTGAGAAGGGGTGGCTTGGAAGAAGGACCAAGTGAATCGTGGGAGTAGCATGTTGGGCTACTTGCATCCTCTACTGACCGGGGTCACTCGTTCCTTTTAGTCTGGGTCATTTGAAAGTACAGCTATTTTTACCTAATGGACCATGACTCAAGCTAAAAATATCTTTGCCATTTGATAAGTGAATTGACACAGTGAATGACTGTCACTGCTTAGCATTGATATGTAAGTGATGAGAGCTGGAAGGGCACAAAGTCTAACATGACAGAACTGACAGTATTTTTAATTTCACATAGCTGTAATTCACAGTTGAAACAACTGAGAATATTTGCCTTCTGGGATATTTGAGATGAGGACATTGATGACAAACTGGAGAAAGTCTAAATAACAATCACAGAATTAGTGAAAATAAAAGCATTAACTAGAATTTCACATTTAATTACTAGTAGTTGGAGGGAAAAAAAACAAAACAAAACAAAAGAAAACACTTGCACTTCTAAGAAACCAGTAAACATGTAAAAAAAAAAAAAGATTCATAGTGTTGTCAGATCACATCTTGTTGCTTAGTGACAACGTGACATGACCTGATGAATCACTAAGCAACATACTGCCATTCATCAAAATAAGATGTCCCCATTTTCATGTATATATATCTCCCTCACACACAATTGTAAACATACATACATAAACATGACATCAACATTCTCATATCACAGGAAAAACAAAAGCTCTTTTTCCTTTCTCTTGTTTTAAATGAGAAGGAAAAACTATATTGACGTCAAGGTTGGTAGCAAGGTCTACTGTGTAAAATCTCACTGGTGAATCAGTACAAAGGCGTTAATGGCCACAGGGGCAGCAAAAATATAGCAAGCTGACATTTAAGAGAGAACTGTCTTTGTAATTAAACTGCTGATGTGCAAACCTATAACAAAAAAAAGTGATCACAGTAATCAGCCCTAAACAAAGACTGAGCATCAGAACAAACACGTCAATAGCTACAGGCAGGGAGTACATTAGAAATGATTGCCACCACAAGTAATCAGTGTTTGGAAATGCTGAAGTTGTCAAAAGGGCTCTGCTTTTGGTGACTGCACTTGCTTATCTATCTGTTCGGAGCACTCCTGTGTAACTCCTTTCCACACTCCAGATGTAGGCAGCAGTCCAGCGGAACAGACTTTAAAAAAGATAAATTAGTACGGGTGTCAGCTAAAATAGCTGAATACCAAAGAAGGAATCTTAACTGTGTTTATAGGAGGGTCTGAGCTCTGCCCAAAGTCTTTGGGTCTCTGGGGAGATTGGGCAGAATATCCGCCTTGCTGGAAAGTACCCACTGTGCATGGCAGTGTGTGTTAAAGGGCATGGAGTTATTTATCCTACTTGCTTGAATCATGGTACTAAGGATGATATATGAATTCAAGGTCAAAGTGGTTTGCCCCTTGTCGCTGCTGCTAGACCCTTCCTTTTGCTCCTTTGCTAAAAACACTCTTCTCCATCAGCATGGAAGATGAGCTCTTTCAAAATAATATTTATTCATTTTAACTCTTGCTATGTCTAAATCCCTTCATAACTCTTAACTTCTCATTGGTCCTCTACAGAGATTCCTGGGAAAACAAGCAAGAAATAGCTTCGGCATTATAGCCTGGTACAAAAAGCAGGAGATAGTACATCTCTCTCACCCATCCTTGAAATGTGAAGAGTACATATGTGGGTAAAAACAGCTGTATTCCTCCTGTGCAACTCCTTCCAGAGCTCTCTCTGAGAAGACGCCTGCTAAGCTTAGTTAGAGTAAGGCTTTCAGTGAATAATTGTGAAATCATCTTCTAAAAATTTACTCCAGAGGCCCTAGTTTTCACTTTGTCAGAAACATAAGGGAGTACAGGGGGGTTGGGGTTTTAGGATTTTTCCCTCCCTTTCCAGAAAGGACTTTTAAACCCTTTATCCCAAAAAGAAGAAAGGGAAATGTCAGAATCGATCAACCTCTTCAACCAGTTGTAACACTACATAATAGAGGCGGCATCCTCACCAGCTTCATACTCTGCATGCTGGAACCTCATCATTAAAAGCAGTTTCTGGAAAGAAAGACCACACCCAGGCACTGTATCAAAGTATTCAGAAACAACAACCACAACAACAGCAATAATAATAATAATAACAACAACAACAACAACAGTAATAAATACTTTCCAGTCTCTGCAGAGAAACAAATAAGAAAGCCTAAAAGAGCTACAAACACGCTTTCACTCTTCAGTTTGGCAAAGAGAGCTAGAGTCATCAAAAAAAAAATTTATGTGGGTCATTAAAGAGAGATATTAAGGTAAAGTCTGCTGAAACACATAGAGATTAGAATCACCAATGTATTTAACCAGCTTTTCCTTTAATTTGAATCTTTTAAGATACTTAAAGAGAACAGAAAAATATCCAAAGGAGTATGATTTCAGGTAATGCAGCCATTTCATTTAGATTAAGCACTTAATGATAGTTTGTCTATAGTGTCATTGTGCCATTTTTTGCTTCTTGCAACTGTTTAAAAAAAAAACAAAGAAACAGAAAGACCAATGAGTCACCCTCAAAAAGGATGGTGAAAATGGGGAGAGAGAAATAAAGCCCTTTGAAGCTCTCACACCACTAATAAACCCATCTCACCACTAAGAAAAAGGGACATACATAGAGTTGGTCTCAGAGAACAAGTCCGTGCACAAGCTTCACATGCTTTGAACATTGGAGATGGTGGTTATGGACTGAGGTCCACCATAGATCCACCCCTACTGGCTTTCCACCTGTTCTGCACTTACTTCTTGCCAGCTCCTTTGATGTTTGGCAAGACAGATCTTTAAGTCCTCTTTAGGATCTCTAGTAACCACATAATCCAAAACCTCCAGTCCTTACCACTAGTGAGCTCTGATGACTTTTAACAAGGAAGGCCTACTCCGCACAATGGGCAAGTGTAACAGAAAGCCTACACCACACCTTGCACTGCATCTCCAGAAGAAGTCCAGAGCCTTCGGGTCTGCTCTCAGCCAGCTCTAGGGAGGAATTTGCCCTGACATTCCTCATGGGAGACGAAGAGCTCGACCAGGAGATGCCATGTAGTTGACAGGAAAATAAGAGTTTTAAATTGAAGTGTCCTTCACTACAGCCTCTCCAGCTAATTTAGATCAGGTTGGCATGAATGACAGAGGAAACCTGCTATTATTTTTTCCCCTGACAGTGCAAGAGTTCTAAAAATTACATGCTTCTAATCCCTCATTAGCCGGTGTTTTAAATTCCCAGGCTGTGTAGCTTGTGCTGAAGGAGAAAGTGACAAGAGAAGAGTTATAATCCCTGTGGCAAGAGCTGTCAGTGAATACCTGCTGGGTGATAAATCCACTAGGCTTCTTCAACTAGCATTTTTTCATGCTTAAACTTCAGGGATGCTTCTCAAAATAAGGAAAAATAAGTGAAAATGACACACAATCTAAAATTTGCGGCGTGTACCATGACCTGTTTATACCAACTGCTATGTGATGTGTTCACTCTTTGAAAGACCCTTCATATCACAGACTAGAAAAGGCAGGGATTGGCAAGCTATATATTTTCCAAAATAATTGTTTTTCTCTTTTTCTCTCAGAAAATGCGGCACGCAGCACTGCAGTTTGCTCAGAAACTGATCTTCCCCTGTAATGGACACTAAGACAAAGCTTTCAATGAAGATGTCCACCACATTAAAAGAAAACTAATAAACCAGCCGTCATATTTAATAACACTCTCAAATCATATTAAGTCCAATATTCAGCAGAACTAACTCACTCTAACAACAGGCAGGCCAATTGCAAATGATAGAATTTTGCAAATGAACAAGCACAAATAAAATGCAATGATAACATCATCAAATACATTTGAGGTTATTAAGCTGATAAGAACTGCTTCATATTACTTCACATCGCATTGCACTTGTCACACATTTAGTAAAATTTATGGTGCCATAAGCAATGTGACACTCACCCGCTGTGCATGCACTCACAAAGTGCATCCTAATAGTAGAATGATGCTACAAGAAACAGTTACTGGACTTTGAGTCAGATCCTGCTTTCAAGGAAATTCTCAGGGAATTCTCAGGAAATAACTAAATTCAAGGAAAAAACTGGTAGGGAGCTTGTGTGGTTTCCAGGTATAATGTGCACAATGTGTACAGGAGGACAAAACCCGCAGCATTCCCGACGCTGTGTTTATCTGGCATGCAGGCAGAGGTAAAGGGGTGACAGGTCAGCTTTCTCAGGGTGGGCCACTGTGTGCTCTTCACCTTGCTTGAGATCAGCCAGCCCTTGGAGAGCTGGAAGGTTAACCACCCTGGGGGCTGATGCTCTCCCTCACTGCTCAGCACCACAAGGAAGATGTCAGATTTCAGCGACTCCCCTCCCTTGATGAAATTATCTTATGATCAGGAGCTAAGCTGAGATCAGCACAGGTTTTCACACGGACCACTATCCCACCCGCATATCCCCCAGTCTTCTTATTGTCAGCTTGGCTTTAAAAAAAAAAAAAAAAAAAAAAAAAAAACAACCCGAAAGCTTAGGGTTTCTCAAGGTCAAGGAGGATTTTGCAGGCACTGTGCAAGAACTGGATAACAAGTAAATTCAAGCCTTTACACTTTACATACAACAGCTAGATATATTTTATAGTTAAAGTTTTGCCAACTGATGCACTGTCCCTCTAGAAATCAATGGCACTATCTTATATTTATTGAGTACCTTTTGCTGCAGCCTTTAAGCCCTCTGCAGAGTAAAACACATAAACATAATAACATTAGTCGTGCTTGGGAACAATTTCAGTCTATCCCGTGGAGAGATTTTCTGTCTCCGATTAGTCAGTTATCCCCTTGAAAAGCCATTTTATTTTTTATACAGCTTTATGACTATTATAAATAGAGGCTTCATTTCTGTCTTTTCATGGGATCTCACATCTCTCAGTAGTGCAAGGCCTGGAAACAATATACAGAGGTCTGGAAATTTGCTGATACTGACTGCTGTGAATAGGGTAAGCGCAACCACCTTTGAAAAAAAGAAAACCAAGTTTCAAAGCATTACTCCTTGCAGCTTCTAGACTGCTGAGGGATTGATCACAAAAGGAAAACAGGAGTCTCTAGTGAACCATGCTGAGTGGAAGGCTTACTGCTGCTATGGCCAGTGAATAATGAGTGGAGGAGCATGGAAAAATTTGTACTGTCAGGGAGGCAGTGTCTGAGCATTGCCCAGCAGGGTTACTCCAACACAACTGCTATAGATGACAGGAGAAGCTGAATGTAGGAGAAGCTCTGAGGAACATATAGATAAAGACATTCTATCATTATTGTATTATTGCACTATTGTATGTTATATTGTATTATTCTGCATACATTAACACAGTTCTTGAACGTTTACATCAGATTGGACCTGCTCATGAGGTAAGAGGCTATTGAGCGAGTAAGTTCCATTTGTAAGTGCAGAACATACACCAGGACAATAGAACAAAAGCGTGGAATGATAATATCAACAAAAGGAGTGCACTGCACTAAAGCACCATCTTGCTTTTGCCAAATAACCATCAAAGAACCAAATATAACAGTGCTCATAAAGCAATTTCCTCTCCTTGTCTGAACATGCGTCTTTCTTCTGCTGAAAGAGCTTCTTGACTACTGACGGAATCCCCACTGAAGTCCACAGAAAGATCTTGGTGGTCTTTCCACTAAATAGATTATATTTTTCTGTGTTAAAAAACAGTAACATTCACTGATTTCAAGCCTACTTTCATAGCGTTAGAAGAGGACAGTGGTTTCCCACAACAGATAGGTCATTGCATTTGTTTTGGTAACATAACCAGAAAGAGAGGCCTCTTCACATGTCAGCGGAAAATGAAGCTCTTCATGAACCCTTTTCACCCCACTGAGTAAAATGGCCACCAAAAACATTGGCTGGGATTCATCTGAGCCACAACGGAGTCTGAGACAGTCACCCCATGCTCCCTTTTAAATCGGTTCAGAGGGACAGGCACTTTCAGAGGATGATTCATCTGGTCTGATTTATGGGCCTGCCTCACGATGACATTTGTTGTCCCCAGCTGTCTGGGGATGCTTGCGTCTATCTTTGACTGTAAAATAACCGGCTAAAGTCTAATGCAAGACATGTGGGTTAGTAAATACCGTGGTCACTGGTGACTGTAGGTAGCATAGCTCGCAGTGTGTGGATAGTTACCATGTGGCACGTTGCAGATTCCCAAAGGACCTTAGCACTGTAAATAAAAGCACAGCTGGGCAGAACAGAAGTTGTCAGCCTCTCTCCGGGTGGGAAAAGGAAGTGTCTCCCAAATACCAGAGGTACTGGTCTCTGACAAACAATGCTAATTGATTGGCAGAAAGGTTAAATGGAACCTGCTATAACATGACAATGGAGGACAGGGCTCAGAGTTTTCCCAACATACTAAAGATACAGTCAAAATATATATATATATACACATATATATGTTCCTCTCTAGAAGCATGTGCATGTTACCACACCCAATCAGGAATGATCACTAACAGGTACAAGATTGGAAAATATTAGTTACACAGCTGCTGTGCTGAAGGGATCTCAGGAATAATGCAGAGCAAGAGATAAACTTGTATTGGCCATGTTGTTTCAGTTGAGAAAAAGACTATGCTTGCATATAAAAACAGAACTGTAGCTTGAAGATACACAAGGCCATGGGCACTGCAGCTCAGAAGGAGGTGAGCAGGCAGAGCAACAGGGATGATCAGGGGTCTACGAAGCATGTCATGTCAGGAAAGATTGAATAAAGTGGGATTTCTTACCCTGAGAGAAGGCTGAGAGGAATATCAGAACTTTCAAGAAGGCAAAGAATCATGCATAAAGAAAGAGAGCAATCTTTTCTCCAAATCTGCATTGGGCTGGACAAAAACTGAAGAATCTGTTTTGCAGAATAGAAGATCCAGAGAACAGCTGAGGTAAAACTCTGTATCAGTAAGCACAGTATGAGACCGAAATACAGGAAGGCTCTACTACCAGAGCTCTTCATTGACAAGTCAGACCCAGACACAACTCAGGCATAGGAGAAGATACAATCAGAACTGAGTGAGAGTTTCCTCCTGAGTATTTACTGGAAGACAGCATGAAAAAGGATGTCTTCTCCCAGGTACAGCGCAAAGCCTGAGGTATAACCATGAACTTACTACGACGGTAAGGGGCAGTGCTATCAGCACTGCACAGTACTCCTTCTCCCCGTGTCCTCTGTGGAGAGTGTGCCACACACCTGACAAGGTTAGCTCAGGCCACTACTTATTTTGCAGCTGGTGAGCCTTTTTCATTGGCTTTCGATTAGCACAGGAGGATTCAGACAAATTATCACCGCAGACACAAAGTATGCAGCGACAGATCCCACAGTTCTGAAATAATCGGTTCAGAAATAGCTTGGATTACCAAAAAAGCCCCACAAAAAGCAACATAAAAACAAACACAGTGCAAACAGATGGAAAAACACCTCTCTGCAGCGTTATTTGACACCTCTCCCTTAAAACATGAAAGTGCCTTTGAAGTACAATGTTAACGGCATACATTAGCACATAGTAAAGGAATGAATAAATAAATGTTGGGGCTTTTTAGAAAATCTGTGCTGGAGATGCATTTCTTGCTGAAAATATCATTAATCAGCATCTTCGCATCCTCAGCGTCCCCACAGATGGAGCTGCAGTTTAAGGCAGAGCAAGCCTTGGGAGCCATCTCCCTCTCTAGCCACAGCCCGAGAGATTGCCCTCACCCACCGCGAGCATCCCTGCCACAGCTGCAAAGACTCCTGGTAGGGGAAGAGGTGCCGGGAAAGTAATTTTTCTGGCAGTTCGGTTAATTCATATTATCACCTGGAAATAAACAGAGTATTCAAGCACTTTATTATGAACCATGTCTTCATGGGCCATAAGATACAGGCTGAAAAAATGCTTTCTGTCCTGAACCAAACCCAATGCTGTAAAGAGCACGCCCTAACTCCGTTTCCTATTCCAGCGTGTCTGGACAAGTGATTCTACTAGGTGGAAAATTTCTCCTTCATTTCTTTGGCCCTGTCCTCACCATTAGAAATGTCTTTTTTCCCTTGCTAAGATAAAACAAATATTCACATTTATGTACAAGATGTTGTTTATCTGCCACAGAAAAGAAGACAAAGGCACCACCAGCCAAAGGCAGCAACATTTCTCCACTTCACAATCCATAATACAAATCTTATGTAGCAACAATGATTTTATCAATATTCAATTTTTCAAGGCATGTAAAGATACTATGGTATCCCAAAAAAAAAAAGAAAAAAAAAGGGATAAAGTCTAACTTTCAAGCAAGATGCCAGGAGGAAGAGGAAGGATGTAATTTTGGGTCTGATTTTAGTTTGATTTGTGATCGGTTAAACCACAAATTACACTAGTATTTAATAATCACTCTCCATTAGTGTCAGTGATTGTGCAAAGTATAAGAGCAGGAGAGCTGTGAGGTGCAGCATCTGACACTGACCCCTTCCCCTGGGCAGAGGTGAAATTACCCAGTACACAATTTTTTGACTGAAGAGACTTAGGACATCCCTATCCCTCCCCACCTCTGTGCCCAAATCACTTTTGTCTTAGTTGTGCCCGGGTGCCTGTGGGATCACACTGTAGAATGGAACAGTGAAAAGAAGGGGGTTAAAAACTAAAATCCCCCCTGGAGGAAGTTTTTTCCATTTTTTAATCCAGAACATTTCTACTGTGTGCTTGATGCACCCCCCAGAATGCTAGAGCACTACCACGGGGCACCCAGCACAGTCCCTCCTGCAGGTCCCAACCCCAACGCAACCCCCACCACAGCCCCAGGAACCTCTGCAAGTGGAGCACAGATCCTGCCTGATGGGTGTAACCTGTGAGGAAAAGTCCATTCTGGAGCCTGCAGAGCCCTCTCCACCTCTCCCCCAGTCTCCGGCAGTATCTTTTCTCTGTGTATTATATTCCATTGATCTCATCTCACCGGGCCTGTGTTCCCTGTGGTGTGGCAATGCAGACTGTGAAAGCTTTTTCACTTCCCAGAGAATTAAGCTAAACTCTAAAGCAGTGCTCTCCACGCATGGATAAAAACACCCCAGAGAGCAGACCGGGGGCCGAGTGAGACCTTTTCCACCCATCGGTGCCCGACGGCTGCACCTCAGCTGGCCCTGCCGCGCGGGGCTGCCCGCCTCTGGGCTGCCTCCTCACCCGAACACTGCCCGTTGTACGGCAGGGGAGGTGTCTGTGCCACTTCAAAACCTGATAATCACCGAGTTACGGAACTGAGACATGACAAACATTTGATAGCCTGCCTGTTTTATTTTTTTTGGTGAACGTAAACATGTAGCCCCACGGGTTAGTGGCATGCTGTGACATGAAATGGATCAGGTTATGGCTACGCCGCCCTGTTGGTCCAGGCCCAGTTTCCTATGTGTTGACTTGCCTGGATATCTATAGCCTGGACATCTATAGCCTGGACTGAGCCCAAGCAGCTCTCCAGGCTTCCCCTGAGTCCCCCTCAAGGGGCAATAAGGAAAAAAATGACTCAAAACACTTGGCTCCATTGAACTCAATCCTCACCTCAACTCCAGCTACCAAAGGCAATATACATAGCAATACACTTTGGCCAGTTCTGGTCTCCATGAAGAGCAGATCTCTGTTGACTTACTGCCAGAAAATTTCCAGTTTTTCACACTAATTTGTGCAGAGCCACGGGGTTTCTTTTGTGTTGTGGTTTCATGGTGCGGGACCCAGGTAGGTGGTGTCTATGGCTCATCCTTGCAAAGTGCTTCATGTCCCGAATTCCCACCAAATTTAGTGAATACCAAATGACTCCTGCTGCTGGCAGGATGCAGCCTTTTATCATAGAATCATAGAATCATAGAATATCCTGAGTTGGAAGGGACCCTTAAGGATCATCAAGTCCAACTCTTGATACCGCACAGGTCTACCCAAAAGTTCAGACCATGTGACTAAGTGCACAGTCCAATCTCTACTTAAATTCAGACAGGCTCGGTGCAGTGACCACTTCCCTGGGGAGCCTGTTCCAGTGTGCAACCACCCTCTCTGTGAAGAACCCCCTCCTGATGTCAAGCCTAAATTTCCCCTGCCTCAGCTTAACCCCGTTCCCGCGGGTCCTGTCACTGGTGTTAATGGAGAAAAGGTCTCCTGCCTCTCGACACCCCCTTACGAGGAAGTTGTAGACTGTGATGAGGTCTCCCCTCAGCCTCCTCTTCTCCAGGCTGAACAGGCCCAGTGACCTCAGCCGTTCCTCGTACGTCTTCCCCTCCAGGCCTTTCACCATCTTCGTAGCCCTCCTCTGTACACTCTCCAACAGTTTCATGTCCTTTTTATACTGTGGTGCCCAGAACTGCACACAGTACTCGAGGTGAGGCCGCACCAGCGCAGAGTAGAGCGGGACAATCACCTCCCTTGACCTACTAGCGATGCCGTGCTTGATGCACCCCAGGACACGGTTGGCCCTCCTGGCCGCCAGGGCACACTGCTGGCTCATATTCAACTTGCTGTCTACCACGACCCCCAGATCCCTCTCTTCTAGGCTGCTCTCCAGCGTCTCATCGCCCAGTCTGTACGTGCAGCCAGGGTTTCCCCGTCCCAGGTGCAGGACCCGGCACTTGCTCTTATTGAACTTCATGCGGTTGGTGATCGCCCAGCTCTCCAACCTATCCAGATCCCTCTGCAAGGCCTTTCCACCCTCATTCGAGTCCACAACTCCTCCAAGTTTGGTGTCATCAGCAAACTTGCTCAAAATACCTTCTATTCCTACATCCAGATCGTTTATAAAAATATTGAAAAGTACCGGCCCTAAAATGGAGCCTTGAGAGACCCCACTGGTGACCGCCCGCCAGCCTGACGCAGCCGCATTTACCATAACCCTTTGGGCCCTGCCCATTAGCCAATTGCTCACCCATCGTATGATGTTTTTATTTAGCTGTATGGTGGACATTTTGTCCAGTAGGATCCTATGGGAAACCGTGTCAAAAGCCTTGCTGAAGTCCAAAAAAATCACATCAGCTGGTTTCCCTTGGTCCATCATACGGGTGATCTTTTATTGCAGGCTTTACACTCACGTGCTCTGAAGCTAAATAGGAGCTAAAAGACCAGGCAGATAAGTGGTAAGAAATATGCTCCTGTTTCAGATTCATTGCACTTCTTTAAAGGAAAAGGCACATAAAAGGCAATAATGACACTTTTGCAGTTTCTGGCTTTTAGATCAGCCTAATCTGCAAGGTGATGATGCCTCAATATTCAAAGATCTATTCCAATGGAGAACAGCTGCATAGATGTATTTCAATCATGTTTTCCAGCTCAGTGAAGGAACGGGACTTCTGCATTTTGGTTAGTGGTAACGACACTTTGTGTGCTTCTGGAATAAAGAATACTCAGTTAAGTAAAAATACTACACAGTAATATCAGTACCACTAGTGTATTTCAATATGTTGATGTTTTAGACAACAACAAGTTTACAGGTGCTTTACCAAAACAAAAATAAGAAATAAAACTCCATTTCGATATAATTTTATTTTCACACATGGAGGAAGATCAACTGTCCCTACCATTGAAAGACATTGCAAAACAAAGTTTTCCTTAAAGCAAGCCTGAACTGAAATGCAGTGATACATTCCAGAAAGGCCACATTTTCATCAATATTCCCAGATGATGTTCCCCAACAGTCAGAGTGGTCCACTCCCCAGACCAGAAATGAACAGAAAATATTTGGACAAAGCGGCAGAACTAACGAACTAATTGCCAAAATTTGGACAGCCTTTAATAAAGTAGGAAGATGATTTACTACATACAGAAAAACAAATGAACATCCATGTTACTCATAAATTGGAGGAACACGCTTGAACCAGCTTTCCAGAATCAATCAGCTCGTATCATTTTGTCCTCATCCTTCTGCAAAGCATTTTGGAAGGATATTATCGTGCATTTCTTATTATTTTTTTTCAAAAAAAAGCAAAGCATTAAAAATGAGTTCCCATAGCCTCTGCTGGAGAAGTTTTCACCATGCGCTTTCTGAATTTCTCCCAGATCTAAATTATAGAAACACAGGGTGGTTGGGTTGAAAGGGACTTTAAAGACCACCCAGTTCCACCCCCCTGCCATGGGCAGGGACACCTCCCACCAGACCAGGTTGCCCAAGGCCCCATCCAGCCTGGCCTTGAGCACCTCCAGGGATAGGGCATCCACAGCTTCTCTGGACAACCTGTGCCAGGGCCTCACCACCCTCATAGTAAAGAATTTCTTTCTAATCACTACTCTAAATTTACCTCCTTTTTGTTTAAAGCCATTACCCCTTGTCCCGTCACCACACCCCTGACAAAGAGACCCTCCCCAGCTTTTCTGTAGGCTCCTTTAGGTATTGGAAGGTTGTTATAAATTCTCCCCAGAATCTTCTCTTTTCCAGGTTAAACAACCCCAGCTCCCTCAGCCTGTCTTCATAGGAGAGGTGCTCCAGCCCTTTGATCATTCTCGTGTCCCTGCTCTGGACGCACTTTAATAGGCCCATGTCCATCTGATATTGGGAGCCCCAAAGCTGAACGCAGGGCTCTGGGTGGGGTCTCACAAGAGCAGAGTAGAGCGGGACAATCATCTCCCTCACCCTGCTGGCCATGCTGCTTTTGATGCAGCCCAGGACACAGGTGGCTTTATGGGCTGCAGGCGCGCATTGCTGGCTCATGTCAAGGTTCTCAACAACCAACATCCCCAGTCCCTTCTCCTCAGAGCTGCTCTTAATCCATTCTCTGCCCAGCCTGTATTTGTGCTTGGGATTGCCCTGATCCAAGTGCAGGACCTTGCACTTGGCCTTCCTGAACTTCATGAGGTTCACTCAGGCCCACCTTTCAAGCCTGTCCAGGCTTGGTGTCATTGGCAAATTTTCTGAGGGTGCACTCAATCTCACTATCCATGTTACCTAGTGCCAGTCCCAGTACTGACCCCCGAGGAACACCACTCGTCACTGATCTGCACCTGGACTTTGAGCCATTGACCACAACTCTTTGAGAGCGACCATCCAGCCAATTGCTTACCCACCGAGTGGTCCATCCATCAAATCCTTGTTTCTCAAATTAGAGATAAGGATATCATTGGGGACAGTGTCAAATGCTTTGCACAAGTCCAGGTAGGTGATGTTAGTAGCTCTTCCCCTATCCACCAATGCTGTAATCCCGTTATAGAAGGCCACCAGATTTGTCAGGCAAATATTAGTTTGCACATCACAGAACTGTAGGAGTATGGGGGGCTTTGAGAAGTCAGATTGTTTATCCTTTACCTTGTCTTCCCAGTCAAGTGGTTTCCATGTGTAATCCACACACTTGAATAGATCCACAAAAATGATTTGTCTATTGTTAGTCACTACAGAGATTCACAGTTCCTTCCCCCCCAAAAAATTAAACATAAATTAAAAAGTGATGAAATACATTGATTAACTAATGTCTGTAATACTGTGTGATAAAACATCTGCTACAATGTTTTCTTGGATGTATTATGCACAATAATTATACTATATATAATTATATAATGCATTATACAATGCACATGTTATACATATACGTTATATAATGTATGTAGATAATACATATTATGTATTGCATAATGTGTGTGTGTTTATGTACATGCACACACCTGAAAAGTCCAAAGCTAAGAAAACAAAAGTCTGCTTCTATGAATCTAATAAGGATTGCAGCAACTACAATACAGAATGTAGCTAAACAAAACACAAATGTCAGTAGAACAAGTCCCTGCAATCCCAACATCTGCATAAGAAAATAAGTACCTACAAAGCTGATTTAAATCAATGAGAAAAAAAAGCTGCTTCTCTTAAACATCACCACAGCTATCACTGACAGCAGTCACTGACAAGCTGCACAAGTCAAGGAAGGCAAAATCTAAATAAAGTTTAGTAAAAGATATTAAGAATACATACAAGAAAAAAAGATGTCAACAACTGCAGAATCTCCATTGGCCTCTGAATTGGTTGCATCTACTACAGATATAGCTTACTTTTTTTACTTCAGTTATGACTTTTCTTCTTGATACATAATGATTCAGGCTTAGCTTCTTTATGGAAGTGTTGTATTTTGTTCTCCAAAAATAACATGGTGGCTTAGACCTTCACAGGTGCTTTAGGCAGACTCCTGTGGTGCCAATAACATGAAAGCTCAGAATATGTGGCCACAAATTCATGATAATTTGAAAAATGCTGTGTTTTTTTTTTTTTAGATAAAGAATACCTGACATTATCACAAACTAGTGGCAAGACATTTGGAAGCCCTTCTATTTCTGCAGTTAAGGGGATTCCTAACTACACATCTGCGTAGTTTTCACTGCAAATGAAAGAGACATTTCTGAGTGGAAAGTATCCCATACTTGTCATGTGCAGTTTTCCAGTGCCTTGATCTGAGGCAAATGGTGCTAGATCACAGCATAGGTCTGGACCACACTGATTCTGGTTCCTGTCCAACCTGGCAGCTCTTGGCTCCCATCCTAACACTGTGTAACTGCTGCTTTCAGCTGTGCTGTGCAAGACAGAGTCTTTCTTCCTGAAAAATTAGCCAGCTCTTCATGTTGAATCTGTTGCACTGTCAGGACTCCCTCCAGCAGGGCAGGAAAATTATCTGAATGTAACAGTTAGTGATGCCACAAGATCAAGTGTTATAAAATATATTCCTATAAATACATTACTTTCAAATGCAGAACATCCACATAAATATTTTAAAAAATAAAGAAAATGAAGAGGAAGCACACCTTAATTTTCCTCCCTAATGTGAAATGCATGGTGCAGAGACTAGGATTTTTGCCCCAGTTGATGCTTCTCTCATGTCCTCTAAAGTCGTATGCCGCTGCCAGCCATGACAGCAGTCATTGGCAAAACTGCAAAGGCTTCCTTTCCTTTTATTCTTAAGAGGAACATTTTGATGTATATTTGTTTTGTTGAGTGCTTCAGATTTGCTAATAAAGCTGTTTAAGTTGGGGTTATCTCTGTTCACTTCTTAACTTTTCGTCTTTCAGTTTTTAGTATCACACTAAGTTGATTTACTGTAAAGAAATGAACACAGGCATGTACATGCTGATAACGAACAGACATCTAGCCTACTGTAAAAGCTATTCAGATGTTCTACCCACATGTATGCAACCAGAATGTTCTGAAGAAAAACATCTCCTGATGTACACACCCAAAATGCTGGTTGGATATGCAGAGGCCAGGATGATGGAGGGCTGCTTAAAAATGTGCCTTTTTTTGGTCAAAGCCACAGGTCAACTTAAACCTCCTTATGAAGGCTTCTTCTTCTGTATAATGTTTTTCTGAACTGTTTAGATGGACTCTCTATGTTGCATTAAGCTAGAAAAGAAAAATGGTATTTATGTACAAAATTTTAATAGGTTAATATATAATAATCAATCTTTTTTCACTTATAGCAGTATATTAACTTGTTAACGTACAGATAAGCAGTTCAGCTTCCATCAATTTATGAAAAAGCAAGAACTACCACTGATACATGGTGGGTTTTTTTCAGCTTTATAGGATGCTCTTTCATAGAATCATAGAATATCCTGAGTTAGAAGGGACCCACAAGGATCATACAGTCTAGTTCCTGAGTCCACACAGAACCAGACAAAAAATCAGACCATGTGTCCAAGAGCACAGTACAAGTGCTGCCTGAACTCCAGCAGGCTCGGTGCCATGACCACTGCCCTGGGGAGCCTGTCCCAGTGCCCGACCACCCTCTGGGTGCAGAACCTTTCCCTAACCCCCAGCCTGACCCTCCCCTGTCCCAGCTCCATGCCGTTCCCTCGGGTCCTGTCGCTGTCCCCAGAGAGCAGAGCTCAGCGCCTGCCCCTCCGCTCCCCTCGTGAGGGAGCTGCAGGCCGCCATGAGGCCTCCCCTCAGCCTGCTCTGCTCTGGGCTGAGCAAACCAAGGGACCTCAGCCGCTCCTCATACATCTTCCCCTCTAGACCCTTCACCATCTTTGTTGCCCTCCTTTGGAGACTGTCTAACAGTTTTATGCCCTTTTTATATTGTGGCACCCAGAACTGCACACACTGCTGGAGGTGAGGCCGCACAGCACAGAGCAGAGCAGGACAATCCCTTCCCTCGCCCGGCTGGCAGCGCTGGGCCTGATGCACCCCAGGGTACGGTTGGCCCTCCTGGCTGCCAGGGCAGCCACTGGCTCATATGCAACTCCAGCCTCGCCTCCCCCAGCCTGTAAATACATACAGTCTTGCCCCATCCCAGGTCACAATGCAAAGGGTTCAGTAGGGCTAAACATCCTTTAAAATTGTGTTTAATATCAGTTTTCACATGTTATTTATTTCATTATATTATTTTTCTTAAAACAGCTCAAAAAAGCTTTTCTTTATACAACTGAAATTTGGTTTAAATTGAAAATCAGCCTTAACAAAATCATTACGTACAAGATTTCTGCAATCTATGTGCTTCAGTTGCATATGATGAGCAAAAGTCTATAAGAAGGTCCACAAGTTTTTTTGGAGTCTTTTGATCTTGAGATGATTACTTTTCAAGGATCAAACATTGCACCTTTTTCTAAGACAAGTCCTGTGACACCGGCTCACACATTCCGTTCAGCCTCAACACACCTTATTCCACATACAAACATCTTTCTGTGCCTATTCTGATTTCCCAAGGAATTTACTTTTTTTTTTTTTTTTTCAAAAAAAAAGTGACCATACCATCCTACAAGTCTTTTGCTTCCTATTGTCAGTTCATCACAGTAATTTATTTGTCAACTAACAGAGTGGGTCATAAAGTTTGAGCTATACAGTATCTGTTGCTTCTCATTTTAAGAATGTAAACATTTTGAATACACCATGAAAGGAACTTAAATCGTGCTTAGATGATTATTTCTCTTCATCATTCTCTCTATTTACATTATTCTTTAAGAACTTTAAAACGTCAGCTAGGAAATCCTCACTTAACATACACTGATTATTTTTCATAGTCAAAAGCAATTTCAGATCTTTTCAATTACAGGGTATAGACGGGATACACCACAGCATTTCTATGCATTCATGTTAACAAACTAAAATACCTCCTGCTAATTGTAAAATTCCTTTAGTAGATAAGGAAAAGCAACTGAAGAATTTTGATGCAGTGCTTTCAAGGTCAAATGATGAGTTGCCCACAGGATGTTTTCATGATGGGAGACAAGCAATTGGGCGGAAATAAATATTCATTCTCTTTCTCCAGCTTCATTGTTGTCTTAAAAATAATCATACAATGGATGATTTCCCTTTCAACTATTTAGTAGAAAGCTATGAAAAGCATTTTGACATTTAATGGTTTGAAGAATCATTGACCACAAAAGGAAGTATGTATTTTTTCAGTGAACCCTTTAATTGCTTTCTCAGTTTAAAAAGAAAAAGAAAAAGAAAAAAAAAATCTATTTTGGTAATAACTCCAATTTCTGTGCTACTTTAAATACAAATGAATCTTAGAAAATAATAGCATTTAATTTCCTGTTATGCTCAAGTGATGGCTATATGAAGATATACAGATAGTCTAGATATTCTGGTAGTCTACAATCAACTTCTCTTGTTTCTGCACCAGCCATGATGGTGTTTTCAGCAGTTTAAGATTTTTTAGCAGAAAAAAAAAATTCAACAGTTTCATTCTTAGAAGTAAAATTATTTTTATAATCTGCCCTGTTTACAAGCTGTCTTTCACCTGACAGTCTTCCTGTCTTTACTGGTTAATGCAAAATTTCATTATCCCTTATAACATAAATTACAAAGCATCTTTTTAGAGGCAAGGGGATATCTTTCCTTATTGATGGGCTGTAACCATTGCAGTCACTACCACAATCACAATTCATGTAAGAATGTAATTCAAAGTACCAAACATACAGGAACAGTATTTGGGCACAAAGTTAAAGGGTGATCACCCTGGAAGCTCTGTAGCTCTGCATGCTGAGTGAATAACCCTCAAATGCTTTGTCCCACACAGCTTCTGTGTACTCCCTGATGATGTACATGGTGGATCTTCTTTAGACAATAAAAGTTGCAGTTCTCAGCTAATACTGGCTGTATTTCTTTTGGGTATACTTCAGCTTCTCTGGCAATTCATCATTTCATGTATCATTTTGTGTTTCACAGGCAGTACACCAGATATTCATATACAGTCAGAGAAATTTAGGATTCACTCTTTGTGCATACCCATAAATCAGGATGTTTGAAATTAAATATGTACAACTTTATTTCAGTCAAGATTGCTGGGAAGATGAAACAGCCTTCAGCAAAATTAACTCAAAACTTCCACCAGAGGAATTGCTCAGACTACTTCTCTGTCATTCCCATATCTTTATCTTTTTCTGACCAGGTTATTCAGTCTTCACGCTGCAGACTTCCATCGAACTCTTACTGAGTTGCTCACATTAGGCTTATTTGAAGGGTTTTCCCCTCAGGTCTCCACTGCAATTCAGTCCTAGTCAATACAGTAAGCTCCGAGGGAAAGCTTTTGTCCGCATAGTTCTACCACAGGCCTCAAAAGCTTTCCCTCTGCTGTAGCTTTAGTGCTAGAAGTACTCCTTCTGCCAGTGCAGGAGAGCTCATAACAGCTCATTGTCCTTTTTCAAAGCTGGTAAGTTTGCATGAAAATTTCCACAGAGCAACAAAGAAATTTGTCTTTAGCTTTTGTTACAGGCCTGGCTTTCTTCAAGTTGAATTCTACACTGAAAACAAGGCTTAATCAATGTATTGTTCATCGGGGCTCTTTAAAAGCTGGATTGAGTCAACCCACCTTTTACTCGTGCAACAGTTGAAGTACTGACTCATAGAAAAAGGGGTAAGTAATTACCCTCAGGGACACTTTAAAAACTAAGCAACAGACTTAAACTAGGGAATGTTGTCATCTACCAGCTCTGCACATGTTCGGTGTAAGCTCTAACTAAAAGTCAGGCAGGATGAAAGCAACAGTCCCAAGAGAGGGATTCATAAAGAGTAGCTCTTCCTTGAGGAGGCTGGTGGCTCAGGACCACAGTCACCTGCCAGCGGTGAGAAATGCTCCATCATGGGAAGTTCACAAAGCCCAGAATTGGCTTCTGTTTCAGGACAGCAGTGTCTCTAAGGTAAATGCTGTCCTTGTCTACTTAGTCCACCTTGTGTGCGTGGGGTACCTTCCAGTAACAGAGTGCATGTGGCCTGTCTTTGAAAATGGAGCCATCATTTTCTGGAGTACCTGGATTTTGAAGATACTGCTTTGGTTTTAAATTTTAGTGAAGAGCTTAAGAGGCCTAGTCCAGATTTTACTGTACCAGAAACAGTCAAAATGATTAGCACACTGAACACTAGATGATCTCACTGTCCTTCTTGGAAAAAAAAAAATACTCATGAGGTTTTCAAGGCCTTTATTACTATTGTCTTTATTCCTGTCATGATTTATCCACTTCCTGAACTTTTTCACAGGGCAATACTGGTTGTGTTTTGATCTACTAAGGTGCAGAGGCTCAATGACTCAAGCTGGGACTAGGCACTGATCCTGAAAGCAGTCCTCAGTACCTGCATAGAGGTATCCCCACTCCAGCCAAGTGACTTAAAACATGGGCTCAGGGCCTCATTAAGTACAAAAAACACTTTATATATATCTTCTATGGTTTTGTCTAAACTAATGAAAGACAGAACATTGTAATGAGGTCCTACAAGAGCACAGACATTAAGAAAACAGCAATAATAATTAGCTGGAACTAATGGAACTGCAAGTAGCGGTGACCTTTCTGCATTCAGATTGCTGTGTTCACTCTCAGATCTAAGAGGATGAATGCAGCGAGTCTGAGTGCCTAAACCTGCACAAAATCCCAGTGCACAGCCCCCTGCAGCTGCTAGCTGGAGAAGTCCCCTCCGCTGGGAGAAGGGAGGCAGATATTGCGGTGGGACCCAGAGAAGGGACTGCATGACATGGCACCTGCAGGAAAACACGGCAGCTTTCGGGAGCTCAAAGTGAGCCAAAGTCACCCCAACAGCTGTAAAACCCTTTAACATATCTATAACTCTCGCTGGGAAAGATTCTTCATTCCAGCAAAGGGCAGAAAAGTTGGCCTGAAACACGGTAAATTGGTATTAATTATCATAATGAGGCTGAGATAGCTGCAAAATGTACAAAAGCATCCAGATGTTGGGTGAACACTGCGCTCTGTCACAATTTATTACTCTTGTTTAAATATTCAAAGCTGAAGTGAAATGACATGAATCAAATAGAAAAAAAAAAAAAAACCTCATCTCCTAAGCAGTACACATATCATAATAAAAAATGCTGGTTTAACTGGGGGAGACTGGAAATGATTTGAAAAATAAAATCATGTAAATTTTGCAGGAAAGTCTACGAATACTACTGCATGGATTTTCTCATGTCATTAGGAGTGCTGAAACACACTCTGAGACATAAATTCACCTACATCACAGAGCGAGTTAATCTGCTCCGTGCTGTAAAATGGGGCTGGCCTTTTTCATAGGCAGAGATATCGAGGCAGAGATTTCACAATTTATTCTTCAAAGACTGCAAGACTACACAAAGCCTTGTGGTGCACAGCGGCTCTTTCAGAGAAGGCTGTGTCTGTGCTATGCCAAAGTCCAACTCTGAATGCAAGGATGGGTCTTTCTCAATGGGCAACAACCCATGCACCAGGATGCTAAGAGGCAATCCAGACACCTCAATTACAATTAGGGGGGGGAAAAAAAAAGTAATTTTTTTTCCCTCTATCAAAATCAACCTGTCATATTTTTTTAAATGTTTAAGTGGTATTTTTTTAATGTACACACACCCACAAGCCAGCTGCCTAGAGACATGCCCCGTGAAGGAGGATCTTGCCGCATACAGGCATGGAGCAGCTGCTATTCTGCCGGTTGCAACGGGAGAAATGCAGAACTGGGTCATTTTTACTGAAGTGCAAGCCTGCAAATTTCCCACTTCGGTTAGGCGGTGATCAAAACGTGGCCCTCAAAGTTTCAGACATGCTGAAGCCCACGCAAGACAAAAGGGCAATAATCCTTCCATTTTGATTGCTGTTTTTTTACACCTCAAAACCCGCCAACAGACTCTAATTAAAGCAACTATCCCTAGGCGATACAGGAAGAGCAATTCTTTTTGTGAAACTGTAAAGATCTCAGATAGAGAGTGCTTGGACTGCCACTCACACTCACTGCAAGATACTGATAGCAAGTCCTCCGGAGCCTCTTTTTTCACCCCTTCATTCCCTGCACGATGCCAAGGAGTTTCTATACTGGGAAGAAGTCACTGCCTCCAGCAGTGGTCCTGTCTTCGGAGCACCGTGCATAGCTTGTCCCAGATATGTTGTTGATCTATGCTGAACTATCAGGGGTATTCAACCACTCCCTAAACAAACAAGCAAAGGAAAAGTTGAAGAAGGGAGGGTGAGCACCAGTATAACCAATAACATGGATAATCGTGGCGCAGTCACCTCTTCTTTTATCCTGGGAGAGTCTGCCTGAATTTTACCGCCAGTCTGAGGACACCTCTTACAGGACAGCTGCATCTCATAAAGAAGTTTTTAAGAACCATACAAACACAAGGGCATTGGAGCTTGCTTTCAGGAGCAAATGGCCTTGAATTATGACAGCATGTTGCCTCCTGAACCAGCTGCAAACAGACGGTGGGGCTGAGAACTGGCAGGCAGAGGCTCAGAGACTCACAGAGTACTTTCAACAGCCTGCCCTCCGGTGATAACAACCAGGATCATGTTTATCTACACCTAGCCTGAAGAAAGAACCTGAAGCTTTTGAAATGCTGCTTGAGATTGTGTGGCAGGGGGGACAAGCAGGGATGGGAGGGATGGGAGCCTTGCTGGCTGTGCAGCCACAGGAATTCTGCTGAGTGCTTCGTGCTGATCAACCATGGGGGCAGTTCTGGGGAAACCATGGCACTCCCACTGCCTAATTTCAGGAATTTCTATTGCTGCTGACTTTCAGTGCAGCTTAGTGAAGGGTCTGTTTGAAAGCTCAAGCCTGCAGGCCATGGCTGCCTCCTTTCCTACACATGGGTCCCATCGTGTATGCTAGAGGTAGCCTCTCAGCTGGCAAAACAAAGCTTGCCTATAAATAAGGATCTGACTGTATTATCCTTAAAACACCATCAAAACAGACAGGACAAAAGTACAAAATACAGAGTCTGAAACATTCGCAATTGCGCAAACAGAGCAAAGAGCACTCGACAGGAGCTGAAGGCTCTGACTGGACTTTCAGGTGACCTGAGGCCACAGAAGAAATCTTTGGTCTTTGAGGCGATAGGGATCTGGCATGTCACAGTCACAGCCCAGTAACTGGGTGCAAGGAAACTGAGTTGGACAGGGAGACATTTCCCCCCTCAGATGGCTCAAATCCTGGTTCTGGCCATCCTTCTGGTGCTGTCTGTGAAGGGGGGATGCTAGGAGGCCATGAGCAGCTTTGGAACAAGTCACCCAGCAGCCCAGGCTGCTTGGTCGTGCTGTCCATTGCACATCCCTGCCCATTCAACATCACCCGCCCTGCAGCAGCCAGATTCATGTTAGTCACCTTGGGACTGTACACGAGCCCATCAATCCTCACCAAAACTGGTGGATAAGAGAGCACATCCCTTAAAGCAATCATGATTCAATGTGCACCCTACTCAGTTCCGCCCTCCAAACCATTTTCCTTCTCTTATCTCAAGAACTCGCATTTTTAAGCCACCCTCCCATGCTTCAAGGAGGCCTCCACAACACTGGAAACAGTAAATTCTTCTCCGCCTTTCCTCCCATGCTCTCTGGTATGCAGGGGTGCTCAATCTCCTCGGCAGACAGAATTATCAGATTCACTGCATGCAGAGGAGAGTCTGGTGAAGGGTCACAGAACTGGTCACGGGACCAGAGCTCAGGATTTACAAGGAGAGGCTGAGAGAGACAGGTTTGTTCAGCCTAAAGAGGCTCAGCAGAGAAGACAAAGACAAACCCTTTGAGGAGGTCACAGATGGTGACTGGACAAGAGGCAACAGGCTCACAGGAAATCCCAGTTTTACATATATATATATATATATGTATATAAAATCTTGTTAAGATCTGTTAAACACCAGCCAGCATGAGTTGCCCAGTGAGGTTGTGAAATCTCCTTCCTTGGAGGTATTGAAAACTTGGCAGGATAAAGCCCTGAGCAAACTGATCTAGCTGGACCTGCTTTGAGTGGAGACTGAGCTAGAGGATCCCCTTCTGATTTAAACTTCTCGGTGATTCTATGATTTCATTTACCTCTTGAAAAACTGTACATTGCCAGACTTCAGTGGGAAAGTCCCTAGTTAAGAGCAGGAACAGAACAGGGAATGGGACATGTAGATGAATTGTAATTGCACTTGCACTGCTGTTAGTCATATTCCTTAGTAAATAGGATAAAACAGCCAGATAAAATTCCATTTAAGAGGTCGTGAAGGATCATGAACCATATGAATGGATCCTACTCATCACTGTGCCTTTTGGTGTTTGACGTGAAGAGAGCATGAGCTCTTCCTCGAGGCAAGGAAAAGACATCCCTGTCCTGTTATGGTTGTGTCCCTGCTCAGACGTTTTCTGTCCATAATATTACATTTCACATTCTCTAGGGCTGTATTTAAGGTTCCCCACAACATTAATGGTGTTTTGAAGAATTTCACGCTTATAAGAGTGCAACAATTTTTGTAATTCATACTTTGCAATGCACCGCTTACTTGTAGTTTGGTTATTACCTTTGAATGGCTCATAATAAATTTAGAAACTGCATTGATAAGGTTTTTATGGCTAAAAAAAAAGCCTTCAGGAGTTGTGCTCATATTAAAAAGGACTTCATAAGATTAATATTGATGTAAAAAATATTTCTAGGATTTGTTGACATAAAAAGCCTCTGAAAGATTTTACTGAAAAACTCCACCATGAGATTTTAATAAACATAACATTAAAAGGCTCTGAACATAACAAACTGGCATCGATTTTCTGCATTAATAACCTCAGTTACCTAAACTGCAGGATGTTCTTTTTGAGAAAACCATGCAGGGTTCAGTACACACCAAATACATTTTTAATCTGTCACAAGCAAGACCTTGGCAGGTGGAACAGGCTGGGATCCAGGTGGGAAGCAGGCGACAGTAGGACAGGCATTGTCAGCCCACCAGGGAACAAGGGCACCAAAAAGGCACCTGCACCTTGCTGGGAAGCAGACAGGGTCTGCAGGGAGCCATTCGCTCATACCTGCCTGGGGCGGCATCTACCTTGGGAACAAGCAGCTGCTGTTTGTGTATCTTTGGATGAAGTAATGCCACTCACAACAGACACAAAAAGAAGCACGCTCACCCTTTCCTACAGAGGAAAGGTGCTGACAGCAGAAGGCTTGCAGGGACTGTGGTGTGAGTCCTCGAGGCTCTGGTTAACCTGTCTGGGCTCCAGCCCTGCTCGTGCAGGCAAAACGCTGGCTGCTGCACACATCTGTGGGAAGAGCTGTACATCCTGCGACCATTGGTGTCTCTTGCACAGTCACCTTCATCTAAGACAAAACAAGGATTTAGGTTGGCCAGCAATGCCTATTTATATTCTTCGTTCCGTAGAGTGACAGTAGAAGTACAGCCAGTGCTGCACCTCCTATTTTAACCCACCTGTAAAGCAATTTTCATGCATGGTGCTCTGCTTATATCCTTTCTGAACCACTGGAAGCTGCTTCTTTTACTGTGCTTGATTTTTAGGGGAGGGAACAAAGAGCAAATGGCACTGAGTAGAGAAATACAGAACTTTTGACTGGCCTTGTTGAGAGAGGGGGGACTTGAGGAGAAGACACCTTAATTTTGCAGTGAATATTTTTAAAAAGGAGACAATAATGAAAATTAGCAACAGAAATGAATTCCACTTATTTCCTCATAATTTCATTAGGAACCAGTATTGAGACAAGCTAAATGCCTCGGGTAAATCCCCACACTTCCTGTAATTTGTTTGTATTACGTGTTTTATTGCTCCATATTTCTCATACACCAGCACAGAGCACTCAGAAAGCAATACAACTCAAAATAATGGCTTAGCTGCACGCTAATTTGTATACATACAAAAATAATCATTCCATCAGCTGTAAATTATCAAAAAGAGGTTAGTTAAGAGTTCAGTGGCTTAGTTAATGGCTAGTGCAATAGGAGTAAGGGAAAAACAGAAAAAATTCTTACGTCTGACTTTGTCCCAAACATTCCATCAAACAAGGTATTTTTCTTAATGATTAAAAAGCCAAATTAATGATCCGTGTTATTGAGGCAATAAGCTTCTCAATGGAGACTATTAATAGTTTCCCTGAGTCACTGGGTCCCTGGCCTCACGCAGCACTTGCCAAGCACGAACTGCCACAGGTCCCCTGCTGCAAATTCATCACACCCTCTTGGAAGGGAAACGCTGACACTAGGTTGCACAGCCCTGAGCACAGTCCTGCTAATAATGTGGCACACGGAGGTGGCAGCTTGAGTATGCAGGAAGCCTGGGAGGCAGTTTTGGGGGGGGCGTGGGCTGCCCCACTCACCTCGACGGTGCCCTGCTGCACCCCAGTGAGTGCCAGCTCATCTCCAGCAGTGACCCCAGTAGGGCTGGAGCAGGGCACGCAGTCTCTAGCCCCTGGGAAAGCACTCGCTGTCCCCTCTCCTCGGTGCTACAGGCTCCTTCCCGCAGCTCCCGGTGAGAAAAGAAGCCATGTGCGCGACATCTGTGAGAAGCAGTGCTGTCTGGTGGCAGAAGGGAGAGTGGGACCTATTCGTGGCTCTGCTGATGGTTAATCATCCGCTTTTCTTTCCCTGGACTTTTATCACCTTCTAAATGGTGTTAATTTTGTGAAGCCCTTTGAGACCTCTTGACAAAAAGGGCTCTGTGAGAACTAGAGCGATTTCAATCCCATTTCAAAGGGAACAAACCAAGCCCCCCATCCGGATTCCTCATCTCATGTTGTGCCTTGAATACTGATGTGCAGCCTCTCACCCCGGTTTGCTCAATGGGTTGAATAAGTGAATAGGGACAGAACAAGGAACTACTTTACTCACGATAGCAAATAGGGTGACTAAGTGCCGTCATCGTGACAGCAGGAATGCGGTGGCCTTTGGATCTCACTGGCCTTCACTGCAAGGCTGTTGCTCTCTCTTACCTGCAGTCACTTGGCACAGTTGGAAAAAGCACTGCATGGAAGAAAAATACAAGGGATAAGGTTGCATCTATTCTCCTCACTGAGCCATGAGGCATATGTACAGATTATGACCTTTTCCTAGCACTGTTCACTGTGACAAAAACAGATGGTGCAGGTTTTCATACTGACCCAGCAGCTTCACCCATCTTTTGGATGTGCTAGCAGAGAGAGGACTAAAACCTGCCTCTGAAACCAGTAGAAGTCTGAGGTGTTGCCACCTTCAGAAAATCATAAAAGGGAATTTGTGGCAGGATGCATCTTTCAGTGATGTGAGTACTTTCCGTGAGTACAGTCAACATGGGAACTTTTTGAAAGGACACTTTTTGAAAATGTTTTTTTTTTTTCCTTTTATTAAATTCCTACACATCAGAAGATAATTTTACCCTAACTGACTCCCTGTATAAACAAAACTAAAATGTGAGAAGCAGCTGAACAGATGAGCCTCTCATTGTACCCCACTGTACTTCTGCTGAAATCCTAAGGCTCCTTATGCACTTTAACATTTATTGTTCATTATATTTCTGAGTTCCATATTATACTTGGCAGTCCAAGATCTTTTTATACAATATAGACAGATTAAATGGCAAAAGATTTCTGAGCAAAATAGGAAGTACTCTTCAACAATTGCTAAACAATTGCTGTAATTTCAAGCTATAAAGATAAAAATGGATAAATACTCAAGGGAGTTATGAGAGAGATCTAAAATTGGAAGGAAAACATTTGCTTAAATTTTCAGGCATTAGCGCTTCCGCTCTCTCTACAATACAAAAAAGGCAGAGGAGCTTCCAGCAAGACAGTATTGAACCAACAAATTGTTGTTCTGCCATGCTCGAAATAAAGTCATACAAAGTCATATTTGTTGTTTTGCCTAATGGTTGGGATGGAAGTGATTGAGTTGTGAGCACAAATGTGGGATCAGTGAAGTGTCCTGCCTACAAAATGTAATTTTGTTGAATACATGAAGTCCTTTAGGTACAACTGCTGGGTGAACTGGCTTCATTTTGGGGTGACACATATGAGAACCTCTTCTGTTTCCCCAGCTGAATAAAATGCGAGGACAGACACTAACAAATCCTGAAGCATTCATGACCTTAAACAAAAAAATGGGATGCTATCACTACTTAGGCTTGAGAAACTCATTTCATAATTTCAAATAGAAATGTATCGCTGCCTCTGTATGGAAGCATTAAACAAGGAAGAAATTTAGTTTAGAATCAGCTCCATAACTCTGCTGACACTTTCAAGGCATGTTGCAAATGCAATTATCTACAATAGCAAGACTATTTAAGTCATGTAACTGCATAATTAGGGTCTCTTCTGGTTCATCATTACAAAGGATGAAATAAGATTAAAAAATGACTTGATGTCATCTAATTTTTCTATGTTGTCACCTGACTTTTCTTGGTAACTATTAATAGGACAGATAATAAAAAGGAAACATTTTGTTCCCCTCTTCAGTAATAGCCATTGCTAATTTCCATTACAAGTGGTTTTCCTCGGGCTCTGGAAAAAAGGAATTGCATTGATAATAAGTTATGTATTTCTGTGAACAGTAAAGCTTTCACTTTACAGCTGATAATAAACAAGTAAATATTTTCCTTGAGCAAGGACAAATTGAATCGTGCCAAAATGACCTCCGAGTGGAACCTGACCATTACCACTGATGGAAAGTGGGGACTTTTTCCATAACAGTAGTAGCAAAGTCTCCAGACGTGGAAAAAATGTCAAAGTTGTTTACAGGCACCTGTGTACATGGCAAGCAAATAAAAAGCATAGTATCATTGGATGAGAAACCAAAACCAGAAAACTAAGGCAAGCATCTTGAGAGCATGTTGGTAGCAGCCAACTGGTGTCTGACATCATTGTGCCACTTGGAAGACAGGTGGGAAAAATAGAGCAATTAAAGCTCATTGCAATGTTAGCTTCATACAAGTACTGATACGTACATTTCAGGTATATACTCACCATTGAGGGTTATATTGCTCTAAGTGTCTCATAGAGTGTTAGTATAGTGAAGGTCAAGGCACCGAAAAGTGAAGTAAATGGACAACAATCAGTGGCAACATATGCAAAAGAAGACACATATCCACATTACTAAGCTCAGGTTTCAACCACTCAGTCACTTCCTTCCTTTCCTGAAACAAAAAACACATTGCAGCAACTCTGCAGTTTGCTTCTAAAATGATGAAGTACATCAGAATAGAGATTATTCACTCTTAACTGGAGAAAGGATTGTTAAAAATGCTCAGTTTTCTGCATTTTATCTGGCAACTTCTGAAACTGTTCTCTGCACGTACGTATTTTCCCTTAATTTTAACATCTGGAAGTGAACAAGGAAAGATCTCTGCCTGTGGTGTCTTCTACAGCAAGATGACTTCCAAAACAAAATATTTATTAAAATAGATTCACTGCATCTTTTGCCTTTAATAATATCCTGTTGATATTTTATATATATATAAATAAATAAATAAACTTTCTGTTTGGACTCCTCTTCATTAATACTTCCTATGAGCTACAAAGAGACACACATTCTAATTCTGGACCCTCTGAACATGTCTCAGTGATACATAGTCTTAACAAAGACTCCCTAAAACTTTTCTCTGTGTGTTTATTCCAGGCCTTGAGCCCCAGCGGGGCAGATACCTGCGTAGAGAAAGCATTGGAAAAATGAGAAAATTAACGTATAAATCTTCATATTTGAACTAACATCACTGGGGATACTACCTGAACACCAGAAGTCATTTCAGGGTAGTCAGGGCATTTATTTCCTGATGCTGAGGGGATGTTAAGGCAAGTATCCTGGGGGGGGGGGGGATCTGTACCACTTGGAAAGCAGAACAGCATTTATGCTGGGTTGATCCATAATCAGACGTCTTTTCCTCAACACCACCAGATAGTGGTAAGCCACTGCTCCCTGCTAGGCAGTACTGGTAGCACAGCTTGAGCTGAGACCCTCTACTCCCACCCCTTTTCTAGGGGCAGGCTAATTGAGCTCATGGAGGTTTAGACCAGACCCCATACTGTGATGGATGCTCTGGCTATAGATGGCACAAACTGCTGCTGGAGAGCAGAGATTGCCCATCTGCCTCGAAACTCCTGGCAAGAGCTTTAAACCTCTCTGCCTCATGTTTCTCATCCACTGAGGGCAATGAGCCACAGAGATGTCCACTGTCCACCTTCCCATCCCCAGCCTCTCCTGGCCTTGCAAGCCACAGCACACATGGGTTACAAGCAATATTGGAAGACAAGAGACAGCTAAGAGTGCAGGAGGGAACAATTACATCCTATGTGATTTAGAGTGCAATGGAATAGAATAGCTCATTTGGATGGGACCTACAGAGATCATCCAGTCCAACTGCCTGACCACTTCAGGGCTACCCAAAAGTTAAAGCATGTTAACAAGAGCATTGTCCAAATGCCTCTTGAACACTGACATGCACGGGGCACCAACCACCTCTCCAGGAAGCCTGTCCCAGTGTCTGACCACCCTCATGGTAAAGAAATGTTTCCTAATGTCCAGTCTGGCCCTCCCCTGGCACAGCTCTGTGCCATTCCTGTGAGCCCAGCCATCGGTGACCAGGGAGCAGAGACCGGCACCTCCCTCGGTGCTTTCCCTGCTCAGGGAGTTGCAGAGAGCAGGGAGATCGCCTCTCGGCCTCCTTTCCTCCAGACTAAAGAACCCAAGTGTCCTCAGCCTCTCCTCACAGGACATGCCTTCCATCTCTTTTACCAGATTTGGTGCCCTCCTCTGGATGCATTCAAGTACCTTAACATCCTTTTTATTTTGTGGGGCCCAGAACTGCATACAATATTCAAGGTGAGGCCAGACTAATGCTAATATAGTGGAAGAAGCATCCCTTTTGACTAGCTGGCTATACTGTGTTTAACGTACCCCAAAAAGTGGTTTGCCTTCTTGGCACACTGCTGGTTCACATTGAGCCTGCTTTCACCAGCACCCCCAGAACCCTTTCTGCTGAGCCGCTCTCCAGCCACTCGTCTGACACCATGGTAGCCAATGTCAGCTCAAGTTGAGCTTTGGCTTTTCTTGTTTTGTCCCTGCAAACACAAACTGCAGCTCTGTAATCTCCCCGTGAAGCCAGACCTTTTTTCCAGAGATCATATATTTTCTTTTTCTCCCCTAGTTCCAAGAGTTCCCTGCTCAGCCAAGTCTGTCTTCTGTCCCACTTGCCTGACTTGCAACACAATGGGATTGCCTGTTCCTGGGCTTTTAAATTTTTAAAAATCAACCAGCTCTCTTGGACCCTTAAACTCTCTAGAGGAGATTTCCAGGAGACACTGTTGACTAGCTCCTTGAGAAGCTTCAAGTCTGCTCTCTTAAAGTCCAGGATGGCAACTCTGCTGACCTTTTTCCTCATTGCGTCAAAAATTTTGAACTCAACTGTTACATGATCACTGTGGGCAAGACAGCCTCCTACCATCACCTCTCCAGCAAGGCCTTCCCTATCCTCAAACATTTTCAGACCTAGGAGGACACCTTTCCTAGTTGGCTTACTAAGCACTTGTGACAGGAAATTACCTTCAACATGCTTTAGGAATTTCCCAGCCTTGCTTGACACGGCAGTGTGATATTCCCAGTGTATGTCTGGGAAGTTGAAATCTCCCATAAAGATGAGGGGAACTGATCCAGAGACTTCCCCTAATTGCCCATAGAATAGCTCATCCATACTCTATCATCCTGGGTGGGTGGCTGAGAGCAGACACCCACGATGACATCTGCTTTGCTATCCATCCCCTTAATCCTCACCCAGAGCCTCTCTACTGCATCACCCCTGACTGCAAGAGCTGTACAGAGTTGCTTCAAAGGTAGTTTTCTTGCTCAGCTTTTCTTAATATTTGAAGGAGGGGGTGGCACTGTGTCTCATGTCACTTCCTGATGAGTATGACCTATTCCGTAGTGGGCGGCATGTGGGAAAAATAAAGAAGAAAAGCCCAGGTGACGTGCAGCTGGCACAGGAACACTGAGCTACGATGCCACACAAGAGGATACACAATATTCAGGAACGTAATGCAGGCTGCGGATGAGCTGTGCCCAGTTCCCCTGGAGAACCGTTGTCTGCTCCATACACCACAGAATACATTATGCCAGGCAACAGAAGCAAGATAACCATCATCTTTATTGCTAGAATTGTAATATAGAAAAATGTCATTAATATCTACAGGGTATGAGTATCACCTGCCCATCCCTCCCTACTCTCTTTCTCTGACTCCTCCACTTCTATTAAAGTTCCCTGCACACACACATGCTGGGCCAACAAGGGAAAAATAGCTCATTTTAAACAACCAGAAAAAGAGAAAAATACTATATATCAGAACCTTGAAATGCTACACATGAGAAATTTAAGAAACAGCATGACCTTATTTTTGCTAGTGACTTCACCACTTACTCTTTCCTACTCCCAGTCTACATGCTGCTTATGTCTGAGGTTTTGTAGTGATATCTGGTTTAAATACAAGGCTTTCTATCCCTAAAATTCCTGCTGGTATTGCTAGCACTCTTTTCAAATGGGGAGACTGAAATTACAAACTCATCTCCGCCTCAGTTATCTGCTCCATTCCTTTCCTGGATGTTCCCACCCTGCTGCATGGTTCAGCTGTTGCAGGATGGGCAGCAGAGTCCTGACCCACAGCTGCCTGGACACCTTCACAGCTTCTGAGCCAGTGCCTGGTATATGACATTTCATTTTGCAGCTTGGCAGCTTAAATCAGTGCCCATTGTCTCAATATCCTACCTGTGAACTGTGGCCATTAAGCAGCTGCTAGATGAGCAGAAGTAAGGAGAAATGGAAGGAAATAGGATGGGCTGCTGGGGGCAGAAACCACTGCAGACATCTCTGCTTAGGATCCCTATAAGCTGCTTCTGAGCAGCTATCAAGCAGGAGTCCTGAGGAGCAGAGGTCAATGGAGAGCAGCAAATTCCTAACTCTGGTGGAGATCACCAGGCACAGCGGTGCCTGCAGCAGCCTGGATCCAGCCATCAGTCCTTCCATCATGGCTATGACATTAAAGACAGACAGTGGGAGCAAAGTTACACAACGCTTTTGTAAAAAGCAGGGGTTCTAAATGTGGTCAGCACTGCTATGAATATTAGCAATAGTGTAAATATAGCAACTGTGCTATAATTGTGAAAAAAACACTGTCCTCTCTATTCAAGGATATCCCTCCGCATCATAAATAGCTTTACTTTACCAGAAAGCACAGCAGATCCTTGATGAAAACACAGCAGAGCTTGGACTGTGCAAATACAGCTGCTAAGCAACCTTACCAACATCCTGTCTGCTCCTGCATTATAGCTATGAATAATTACTCTTCCATGTAACCTTTGCCTTTCTGTCACTGCTCTTCCACAGCTGTATACCATCGAAACTGCAAATGGGCCTAACCAAAATCCCAGATCTGAAATTATTCTCGTATTTAAGGAAATCTGGAAAGAAAGCTAAACAGGTGTCTTCCCTCCCTCGCTACAACTGGATGATGGGGAGCCCTGAATATAAACAACCCAGACTTTCAAGGCTGCACTTGGATTCAGATTCTATGGTTGAAGCCCATCCGTGCTCATTTGCTTGCTCTGATCTTTCCTGATAGAGGCAACTTCTAAAAATCAACCTGTAAACCAAACAATTTTCCCCGTACTTAAAAAATACTTTCAAAGCATTGGTGGCAATTAAACCATTTACTGCCTTTGCTAACTACTCTGGCCACTCTTTCTGAAACAGCTGTTGAGCCATTGCTGCTCCATAGGAGGAAAAGATTTTATTGTACAACTGCATGCAAGAAGCTTAAACCCAGTGTCTGGGGTACAAGAACGTATTGCTGCCCCCTTGGCACATCTCCCTGTTAACAGAAAAAATGAGCATTACCCAACTTTACCTCATCCTTTGTGAGGCTGCCCAGGGATTTACTTGCTAAGGGCCCTGGTCCATTCAAACCCTTCAAATTAGAATCAGAGAATCATTAAGGTTGGAAAAGACCTCCAAGATACCTGGTCCAACCATCCCCCTACCACCAACATCACCACTAGGGACTGCACAAATTCTTAAAAGGAAAATATAATAGAAAAACTGAAGACTGCTGTCCATGCTTCATAAATTCATATAAAGCTGTTTGTTTAGGTAGGTAAATAAAATTTCTGCACTGTCGCGCTAAGATCTAGTAGAGTGGTATCACTAAGAGTGCAGAACTTAATCTGTCACTAGAATGTTGCATTTCTAATCAATATGGGATTGCAATATGGGATTATATAACAAATCATCATTACTAAAAGACCATTAAATTACAAAGATTGAAATAGTTAATACAGAAACTGTCAATATTTATAAAAATAAGTGTCTGGAATTGCATCTTCTGTGGCATTAGGAGGTAAATTGGGGATACACTTTTACACAGCAGAGTTTTCCTCATAAAGCATTATTATTCCAGCTTTCATAAACTACGATTCAAGACAATGGTTTTCCATCTTTTCTAAATATAGGGGACGCTGGAAATTTCCCAGAGGAATTGAGATCCCAGTATGGTGAAGTTCAGCCTAGTGACCATAACTTTGATTTTCTTCTACATTTGTCCACTGGTCCATTAGGAAGCATCAGCAGAATCCAGCAGTCTGAGCACGGACTAAAATCCACTTTTTCTATACTTCAGACGTCAAAGTCTTCTCAAAGGAAGGCAACTGCCTTTGGAAAACAAAAACAATCTTGAGGCTGAAGAGCAGGAACTTTCTGGGAATGAAACACTGCCTTCTGACTACAGGCAGGCCACTTAACTTCCACGTTGCTTTCTGTCTGTCTGTCTGTCTGGGGTCAGCAAGTGGCCAAAGCCAGCAGCTGGCAGTGCAAGAGGAGATTTACAGAGAAAAGGAAAAATAGTAGCATAGCATTTTCGCTTCAGCAACAACTCGTCTTTGTTTCTCTCTGTCCTCTAGCGAAGTTGAAAGGTTCATATGTAAAAGCACCAAAAGCAGATTCCCATAGACTCACGCACCCAGAGCGAAGAGGAGAAAAGCTCTGCACGCACCGTCAGGAAGTCTCTGCTTTCCCTCCAGACATCCCCACCTGCTCATGCTTTGACAGAGAATTTCTGTTAATTATAGATCACTAGCACTAGCACCAGCTAAATTACATTTATTTAAAAAATTGAGTGATAATTTTGACAACACCACAGTCTGTTCAGATGCTAAGAACCAGCTAACACCACACTGTCACTGCTTCGTGCTCAAACTGTACTAATCTAGGCACATTTTCTTGTTTATCTAGATTATAAAAACAACAAATCCATCCCTTTCCCTCTAAGAAGCTAAAAGGCTATATACTTATTGCATCTGGGGTCTTGCAGTAAATTGTTATGTTTTTAACTCTCGTCGCAAAAGGCACATAAATAATATATTTCTATTACACACGCTACTAAAGGTTTTCAATGCGGTTTACAAAAATCAATTCATGCACACACTACTGCTGCAGGACGGGAAACTACCTGCTCCATCTAGTCACTGACGTGATAAAAATCAGTATTAGCCAGGTGTTAACTGGTCTGTGTGCATCTGGGAGAGTTGTGCTACTCTAATGAAACTGATTTTAACAACGGTTTATTCACACCTCTGTAATTTCTCCATGCAGAAAAGGCATGTACCTTCCTGTACCTGTCTGTATGTACATGGCCATCCAGTAATGAGGGAATGAAATGCTTTTTCTGGTTTCATAAAGGGGCCCCAGTCCTGGATGGTGATGGAAAAATTGCAGAGAATTTACAGAATTATTCATTAACTATTGAAGGTGAGGAATACAGAAATTCCTCAGAAATGAAAATATAGGAATTCCATTGAAATGGATGAAAATCCAACTCTACACTGAACAGGACTCTCAGTTTTGGGGCTGCAAATGCTCCTCCCTAACCAGGTCCTTTGGGACCATGGAAGCTTTGTGGTGTGTGTGGGGCTGAAACACTCTCACCTGTCTGTCATCTCTTTAATTACTTGTGCACAAGCCACAGGGAAGCCCCCAGACATTCACGGCTGTACGTACATGCAACCTTGGGGTCCACCTGGACACACCGTGAGGTTGTTTTTCCAACAGTCTTGCTAGCTATTTCAGTGGCATCTCTGCAGTAAGGTTTTAAAAGTAATTAGCACGCACAGTAAGCGGGGTTGCTTTGCAATTTTGTATGGCATAAAGCTTTTGTTATGACCTTCATTTTGCGATAATCTTAGCATTCAATAAAAAAGAATGCTAATGGAAAACATGTTTATGAGGGATTAGCATGGCAAAAATATAAAACTGCTGCTGCGCTGTTTTTAAAAAATTGCTAAATACTTTTCTCATGACTCCCTTAGATATTCTAAATTATTTATACTGACCTTCTGAGCAAATCTAGCACTTTAAATTTAAGCTGCAATACCAAATGTAATAGAAACATTATTAACAGAGTGCTTGAAGTTGCACGGCTCATGTAACACACTGGCAATGCCCTTCGCCTCTGCTGTTCTACTGCGATGCTCATGTAGCACATGGAATTTGGGGCCCTTTGTACTAGAAGTATCAGGGCTTTTGGTCCCTTTCTCTCTCGCCATACTCTTTGTAGTTAATTCCCTGCCTGGAGAGTAGGCACAGAGAAGAAAATCAGCCCTTGGGGCAAGAGTCATTGACAGAGAAGCCCTTTCCCCTTTCCTCTGTGACAAGGTTCATCCCGCAGGATACCGACTGAGCCACTTTGTTGTGTATTAGAGAAGTGTTCTGTGGCTTGATGCGTCCTGGAGGAGGGTGGGCTTTTAGGGCTTGTTTTAGGATTGTCATTAAGCCTGAGAACCCAGGAATCTGTGGTTGTGGAGCATAGAAGTTCTGAAGACTCATACGAACATTTTGGTTTTGTGATGTATAAATGTAAGCTTCACTTCTTATCCTTTAATAGTTATCATCCCGTTAAAAAAAGTATCTGTTTCAATCTCATTTGTGTTGAACCCTGTAAACACCAGTCTTCATGATTATCAAACCTTGGTGTGGTCCAGGTTTGAACACTGGCTGATATTGTTCATATCTAAGTTAACTCATTTCTGTTTTTATGATCAGAGGTTAGCCCACATGTTGAAGTGGTAGGAAAAAATGACTTGAGGCATGGACACTATTTTATTTGAAAAGAGATTGACTGGCTTGGGATGTTTATCTTAGGAAAGGATAAACCAGACATGATAAACAGTTATGACCCAGTCAAGCATCTGCAGTGCTTCCTTCAGTGAAGTTCAGCAGTGCCAGCTGCTGTGTCAGGGACTTTTCTAAGCCTTTTCTAGCCTTTCTGGTTGGATGTTCAACAGCCCAGATAATTTAGTTACAACAGTACTTGTAAATACCGCTAAACTCTAGGCAAGCAATGGTGATTCCAACCCTTTTATTCCATCCCAAGAGTGCCAAACATAGGGAAGGAAATCAAAGAAAAAGACAGGAAAAGAAAAGCTGCTCTTCACAGGGCAAGCATACTTAAAAACATACTGCCAGAGAACAAGTGGCATAGTAAGGCCAAACAGCCTAAGGGATATTAGTTACCACTGTCTATTCTGCAAACATATTCAAAGTCGAATCCCTTGAGATAGGGAAGTATCATCTCTAATTCCTTCTAGCTTTGCACCACAAAACAACAGCCAGCTCCTTATTTCTGGCATCTTTTAATGGAAATTCAAAACCCTGCAGTTCTCCTGTTTAAATTACAAAGTTAATGATAAAATTCATACAGACTGAACATTAACTGAATGGTTTGCTATGATCATTTTATATGTACCATGCATTTTAATTAAATTATAATCTGCCTATACATTTCTGCTGCTTGCAGTTCCTCAGTTTATATCCCTAGAAATGTCTGCCCACCCTAGATCAGAAAAACACTGAAAACCAAACTTTTGTGACCATTTTAAGACTGCTTGCAGCAATTTTGCTTTCTTTAGGTTTGCTATGTAAACAACTGAAGTTAACCAATTATTCCAAAAGGCTTTGCTGCCAGCTTGTGTGGATTTTCATAGAATGGTTTGGGTTGGAAAGGACCTTAAAGACCACCCCGTTCCAAAACCCTGTCATGAGCAGGGACACCTCTCAGCAGACCAGGTTGCCCAAAGCCCCATCCAGCCTGCTCTTGAACACTTCCAGGGATGGGGCATCCACAGCTTCTCTGTAGCTACTGTAACGTGACTTAGGGATTTTGCCAGTGGAATATGCTGGTTTATGATGCTCAAGAGGGCTGGCATTAGTCTTGCTGACAAAACCAAAATTGAGTGCAAACCTTCCAGAGGAGGTGCCAACAGAAAGCATGCAGGATAAAGGCCTTCATCCAAGATCATTGTCTCAAAATTCAAACACCAGTTTTATGATCAGTAAGCTGGTGGGCAATATTTCACTCTGAAATATTGTGGCATTCAGCAGAGAAGATTAGCTAATAATCCAAATACACAGACAGTTTTTCTTTCAGACTTTGACTTGAATATGCTTACAACAGTGACTGAAACCGTGTTTTCCAGCTGACCTGAAATATAACATCAGACTAAACTCTGATTTGCTCTGCCAGGTGTGTCAGGGTAACATATGGCTCTTCACTCTGCAGGCTTACCCAAGCGGAAACAGAAGGCAGACTAGAACATTAAAAAGCCAAGGTCCTACTGCAAGTATTCCTTAAATCTACTTATTGGGCTTGAGACAGTGTGTAATTTTGTCCTTGAGTTAACTATTAAAAAGGTAGCCGTTTTAAGTACAGCCCTGAAATACAACATTATAAAATGTGAAACAGGTGAACCGGCCATCTGGAGGGATACAGCCACTTGCTACCTTTAAAATGACAGCACAATCCATAAGAGAAATTACCAGGCAAACAAAGTGGACAAATGCTCTTTTGATCACTACCTCGATTTTCCTTTACATGCACTGGTTGTTTGCCTACTATCAGGTAAGTGCACAGTGTGCAATGTGATGGTTGAAAGGCCAGAGGTATTTTTAGCTGTGTACACATTGCGAGGTAGCAGTAATGTAGGACAATTCACACAGGCGAAGCACAGGCAGGTCTTGCCTGAAAGCATGCAGCACTCTAACTGCTGCTTGAAGAGAGAGGACTGCTGTCCCGGTCAAGAGCTGGTTTATAACACCTCCGCATCAACATCTAGTCTAAACATATACACCCTCAGACTTGAGCAGCCAAGGGTAATAAGATGTTTTCATCTGGGGACCTGGTTAAGCTGCCAAAGGGGTCACCTCGTGACCCTCACAAGCAGCCTCCCAGACTTTCTGAGCTGAAATGTTTAATTCTGACCAATGTGCTTTAAACCCATATTGGTTCTGGCTCCGGGTTCATGCAGAAAGCAGCGGGACTCCCAGAGGGCACAGAGCTGCACAGGCAGCCATGCACCCTCAGGCTCCCCATTGTACTCCTCGCTGTGTGCAGTTTGGGGATCCACAATATAAAAAGAGCATAAAACTATCAGAGAGTGTCCAAAGAAGGGCTACAAAGATAGTGAAGGGTCTAGAGGGGAAAACGTATGAGGAGCAGCTGAGGTCTCTTGGTTTGCTCAGCCCCGAGCAGAGCAGGCTGAGGGGAGGCCTCATGGCGGCCTGCAGCTCCCTCACGAGGGGAGCGGAGGGGCAGGCGCTGAGCTCTGCTCTCTGGGGACAGCGACAGGACCCGAGGGAACGGCATGGAGCTGGGACAGGGGAGGGTCAGGCTGGGGCTTAGGGAAAGGTTCTGCACCCAGAGGGTGGTCGGGCACTGGGACAGGCTCCCCAGGGCAGTGGTCATGGCACTGAGCCTGACGGAGTTCAAGAGGTGTTTGGACAGCGCTCTCAGACACATGCTCTGATTTGTGGGTGGTCTGGTGTGGATTCAGGAGTTGGACTCCTTGATCCTTGTGGGTTCCTTCTAATTCAGGATATTCTATGATTCTGTGATGGTACCTATGGCTCTGGGGCCAGTACAAGGATATGAGGATGCACGTTGGCCAAGGGCAACTCAGCAGGGGTAGCAAAATGCTTTCAGATTCTTGACAATCACAGAGCATCTTTGCAACTCTTTCCCACGGGTGCCCACTAATGGGCACTGGTGCCATCCCGTAAGACCCATGTCTTTCTGACAGGTTTCTCAAGTATTAAGACACAGAGGTTGCTCTCTCAGCCTGAACTGCTGTGAAATTGCCCATCTACATGGAGTGGCACATAGGAGAGACAGCAGCAGTTTTTCTAGCTGCCTTGGGCAATGAAGAAGCTTTTGCTGCTGACAGGAGAGATGAAACACAGATGTGACTACAAGCTGGTCCTTGGAGGTGCCAGACAAGTTCAATGTCAGTGCAGAAGACTGCCTAGCCCAGAAGGAGGGTGGGCACAACAGGACAAAGAAAAGCAGCTGAGCCCTGCAGTGACTAGGCCACAGCAGAGAGCACACCTCAAAGGCAAGAAGTGTTAGCTAGGGTAGGGTGAAGAATAATGAGATGCAACTGGAAAAAGGAAAATATTGTGAAGGCTGAATGGTAGGAAACATCTGAAATGATGAGGAAGCTGCACGTGATTTAAAATGAGAACACGAGAAAGAAAAATCTTTTGTGCCTGACCTGCCATTTTAGCATACTACAAATTCTCTTTTAACTGCAAAAAAAAAAAACATGTCTGAGTTAAGCTGAATGGAGCTCCCGCAGAGTTATTAACAGAAAGGCTCTGGGTGAGAGAGGTGGTGGCTTAGCTACCTCTGAGTAACAGTCTACAGATTATTTAATGTCTGTAATGTGCTTTAAAGATGAAAAACACTGAGTGCTTAGTAAATTAGAACAACAACAACAACAAAATCCCCAACAGCGGCATCTATTAAATTACAAAATAACCTCTCCAGGGAAGTTTCAGAAGTATTGTCACTAAATACATTTAAAACAGCAGCTTGAAATGTATTTACTATAAGAAAGAGACCTGCATTTGCCCCAAGGAAAAGAAATGAAATGTCCTAAGGCTTCAACAGTCTTTCATCTCCATTTTTTTATCACTCTTTCCCAATGCACAGGAGAGAGAGACGATTATTTGAGCTGTTTTTTTCTCTCGAGGTATCTAGTGAAATGTGCTGACAGGTGTTATCCATCGACTGTGTATTTCAGGTAGTTCACAAGGCAAGCAAGTAAGGGGGCCCACATTCCTTGATGAAAAGCACACACATGCTGGAGGAGGATGCAGCTTCTCTTTGAGACCAAGACAAGCTGCCAGCATTTGCCATTTTCAAGGCAGAACAGAAAAAAAAAAAAACTTTACCCAGACACATTTCCAGACAGATGCACACAGCAAGCAGCAAGCAACAGCTCGGTCAATCGGAGGATGTCACAGGGTGCTCAGAACAAAAGGAAGAGGCAGCATTTTCTTTTTCCTTATGGTAGTACTGCATCTGGTCTGTGCAAAAAGAGCAGCTCTTTCCTCTTGCTCTCACTGACAAGAGCCAGGACTGGGGCTGTTTATATTGCCAATAGCAGAGGGAGGGGCAGGGGCAGGAGTAAGGTGAACAGAAGTCCAAAGAGCAAAGTCAGCTGGTGGAAGAAGGGATTCAAGCAGTGCGGACTTTTATACTGCAACAAGAGGCTCAGTTGTTTTGACTCTGATTTCCCATTAGCTCACAGCTACACCCCTGTTTGGGGTGGTTATGCATTGCAGCCCCTGTGCTGTGAGCACCTCTCCGAGCAGCTGCAGCTGCCATAAAAATTATGCAGCAGGCTAGAAGCTCCGGTGAGGTTTATAGCCTCCAGGTAAGGACTGAGAGGGGGTAGTCCACCATCTGCAGAACAAGCCCCAGCACACCACGTACAACTCAGCCATGCTTTAGGACGTAAGCTTGTCTTCCACAGTGCAAAAACAGGCATTCAACATCATAGAGCAGCTCCTAAGACAGCTATGAAGGTAGGATGTCTCCTGTGAAGCCCTAGAGGCACCGTCAATTCTCAGGCATGATCCTCAAGTCACAGGACAGCTGTGAGTATGGCAAGTACCAATTACACTGGAGGAAGCTCCTTTAATTCTGTGCTACAAGGCTGAAGTGTGGGCAGACTTTTAAGGAGACGCAGCTCCTGCCCCACCAACTGAACCATTCTGCAGCTCAGCAAGAAAGAGATGTCCCATGGCAGCAGACAATGTCTGAGAGAGGTCTGTCCCACTGCAGAGGATGCCATCAAGAAGAGCAGGGAAGATAACAAAATGCAAATTAATTACTATTTTTTAACTGCTAGAAAGCTTCAATACTTTTATTAAATTACATCTTCTGTCATGACTTGATCATCCCTAGCTTTTTTTTTTTCAGTAAATGGGAAGGCCAGAAAAACAAAACAAAACAAAAAAACTCAAACAAACAAAAACAAAAAACAAAAAAAAACAAACAAAGCAGAAATAATTACTGAGATGTGTCAAGCATATAAAAGTTCTTTTCAAGTGTACACAGAAGAATTATAGCAAGTTAATTTGCTATGGTGCTGCCATCATTGCTTAGTAGTTCTGGTCTTATACTTTCCTTTGCATTTAGCAAGGTGGCAGGTGTTGTAAGGATATCTTTCAGACACAGATATGTTTGCAGGCCATATAAACCTTACTGTTGGGGAGAAGGGGGGGAAGAGAGAGAAATGAATATTGGAAATTCTCAAATGATGCTTTCATTTCCAGCTACAGACTACAGCCTAAGCTGGGAGCACACGGAAATCAGGTAAGAGCTGATAAACTCCATTTCCAGAGGCCATCAGACAAGTAGCACAGAGGCAGGGAGGAGGAAAACAGACCGCTGCATTTCAAGTAAGATATTTTGATGAAACCTATCACTGCACATTCCTTACTGCAATTTGCTTATGCAGCTTCAGCAAAAGAGGATAGCTGGCCACTGTCTCACTTTGTATCTTTATGAGATCTTTGGCTAACTTGTTCAGTCCTGCAGTTTGCAAAGACATGGTATGTTGTTGGCAAATCCAAGTCTCCTCCCGCCACTGCTTGTCCTACTTTCTCTGGGCTGAAATCCCAGTGCTGCAGTACAAAGTGGCAAACTAGGTACCATAATTCAGGCAAGCAAATAGCTGCAGCTCAAAACCCAAGACGCTTGCATGAGAAAGTCAGATATGTCGGAGAAGGATCTGACATCTCACAGCACATCTCACATCACAAGATCTTTGCGAGATCTGATGCTAGGCATCAGAAATCAGTCCAGAACTTTACTTCTCAGAGTACCCGAGTGCTTAAAATGTGTGTTTCTCTGTGGTACAATTTCTCTGCTATATCTTAATGGGAAATTACTTGATAACCAACAGCTGCACTAATCAGAATTAGAACCAAAGTCTTAGTTATGGCGATCTCTCTATGCTGAATCAAATTTGTCACTAAAATTCATCAGATGAAAATTTCACTGTCAACAAATCTGACTGACATGCTAGAGGATTTTTCAAGAGGTATATTTAAGCTGAACTAGAAAATGAGGGCATATTCCAATAAATCTACCAGATTGCTGTAAATTACATATAAAACTGTTTTTTAGTAAAAGCTTATTTTATGACAATGTATGTTAATATTCATACTTGTGCAGGGAAAATGCTGTCACAGTACACGTGCCAAACTTCATTATAAAGGCATTTGATTCAACATCATATTCTAAAAATAAAAATAAATCTTGTTTCATTGCAAGTTTCCTGTAGTATATCCATTATGATGCAAAGCAAAATACAATGCATTATATTTTTACTACAGGCTCATGAAATATACAGACGAAATATTTACTGTATGTAATGGATGAATAATTAAAAAAAAAAAAAAAGTCTTCTGAGTTTTTCTCTTAATAACCAGCAATCCATTCACTTTCCCTTCCCCAAAAAAATATGATATAAATAACCCTTTGCAAAGCTTATTGAAGTACTGATAACAAACATCCCGAGAAAAAGATATATGCTTGACTGCAACAGCTAAATCATAGGAATGCCTTTTCAGTATTTTATTACACTGTTTCACCTCCTACAGAACAAATAAGCAATTTATTCTCTTGTAAGTAAATGCCTAAGGAAAACGTGTAGTAGTGATTTTATGGAATTTCTGAGCTATTTCAGCTCTAAAGCCTTTTACTGAGTATTCTGAATGTGTGATGACAATCTTTTTTAGGAAGACACGTGGATGCACTACGAACGTAGTGTTATGGTCAAGAACCTTGATATGGACAAAATGAAATACACCTTACGAGCAAAGCCAAAAACATATTGTTAATATAATTACTTTATATTACTTTATAAAAACTTTGTATTACTTTATAAAAACTTTAACTGTCAGCCATTGAAGTCAATCATTGAATCATTAGTCCTGATGTAATTATTATAGAAAATGGGGGGGGAGGGGGGGGAAAGAGAGAGAGAGAGAGGGAGCATGCTATTAAGTCTCAGTAATGATACAGGTAAAACTGTTGCTCCACACACTTCTTAGTTCCTACCCCTTCTTCACTGTTATACTCACTTTTCCACTGCTCCTCTGGACGCTAAGGTTGCTGGCTTCATACTAGACATGAGGTTTTACATATGCTGGATACTTGCTCTTTGTTCCCACTAAAACCAGTTTTAACCCCTTCCCAGGTCCACCTTTCTTCAGCTATTAGTAATTGATCACTGATGAGTTATTTATAGCTCTGGGGTCTCAACTCTCATCTCATGCCCTCTGTTGCCACCTTGCATCTGTACACCCCTCCTCTACAGTGCATTCTGTGGCTTTCCTCTTGAGGCTTTGCTGTGATACCATGTGCACAGCCCACTGCACTGCACCGTTTTGCTAGGGTCCTACGTTTTTCATTCCATATAAAATAACTACTTGCTACTCTCAGCTAGGTAAAAATTACGGTTCTGTCACACAACTGTACAAAGCTAAGCAAAAGTAGAACAAATTGGGCAATCGTCACCTGGTGATTAGAAAACTGCTGCTAGAGCTTAACGAGCAAAATCAAAGCTGCAGGCAGGCGGTGACAAGCCCAGACAAAGCCTGACAGGTCCTGAAGCCTTACAGAGCTCGTGCAAAACCTCTGGCACCCTAAAAGTAATAGCTACGTGTGTTACCATGAATACAGTAAATACTGGGCTACACAAAGTTTGGATGCACGGCAGCCTACAAATGTAGTAGTCCATCCTCGAAAAGCTGCCTCACCCAGTCACAACACCTCACCAAAAGAGAGAGTGTGTTTCATTCGGACTCCTCTTTGCAGTCACTTCATTTTTATTTGGAAGCAATTAACTTCTCTTCCTTTCTAGTGACAGCTGGACCCACTCCTGACCCAAGTGTCCTAATTGGTGGCTTGATTTCCTTCCTACCTTGAAGAAAGTCAGCCTGGTCTAAAGGACAAAAATACAATAATAACGATAATAATAATAATAAAGTTTCTTTAGCTATTCACTGGCTTTTCTACACACTTCAGCCTAGGTAAGAGCATACAAGGAAATGTATCTTCCTGCTTGGAAGTGCAGGACCTGGTTTAATATTGAGCCATACGTAAGCAGAGCCCTAGACCTAGAGGCCAGCTTAGCTGGGTTCTCGTCCTGGTTCTTCAGTGGTTCCTTGCATGACCTTGAGTAAGTCACTAGCAATCTGTGACTGGGGCTGATCTTCCTCCTGCCAAATTGCATCTGTGTTGTCAGCTAAGCTCTTATGACAAAGCATTTCAATGGCTATAGAGAAAACATACAATTTAAATGCAAATACTATTTTATTATCCAGAAAAGTCACCTTCAGGCTGGTTTTGTTGTTTCTAACATGGTCTCTTTTAACTTGCATTGTCACACTGCATCAGCCCTGTTCCCAGTGAATAGGCACCTGGAGGAAGTGCTGTGGGTATGGCTGGATAAGCTGCACGAAGGATGCTGGCCTAACTTCCCTGCTCCCATTTTCTTCTGCAAGCCAATCGTACTCTGGAAGTGAGCACTGGTATGTTGCTCTTTTCACAGCATCCTTCTGGGAAAAGCCTCGGACAAAAGAGGAAGGAGGGGAAAATCATAATACTTCATGCTGTGCCTCCTTTATTGTTCTTCCGTAGTCCTGACCTCAATAGCTTCAAACTGGCTCCTGCTGTGCAGCTCCCTACCACGCTCTTGCAGCAACTCCTGTGCCTGAGAAACACATCCAGCTAGTGCTCAACTCACCTCGTCTTCATTTTAGACCAGACTGATTAAAATCGTGAAGCCAACGAAAATGCCAAGCACCTGAAAATTCAGTTGTTTAAATGAATGTTCAAGGTCACAAACATCCAATTTGGTTGACTTCCAGGTAGGGTTTCCTCAAATCCTTGGTTCCCCCCATACTGACTGGTCCCAGTGCAAAGTTCTGAGCACGGCCATATGCACAGGATTGCAACCTCCTCCTCTTTTCTGCAACGTACCCTTCTGCTTTATGCTGCTCCTGATGTATGCCCTTCTGCCCTGCACTGTTAAACGTTCGTGGACTTTCATAAATTATAAAAATCACAGCAGCTATACATTAATTACACTATGTTATACCTCAGACTCACACTGATCTTTGTAAATAGACAATATGCAAAAAATTCTTTGCTGTACCATGCAGAAGAAATTATGGCAATAAGCGATTCTTTCTATTAGTGATTACTCTAGAGGTAGAAATTACTGCAAAGTAATTTCTAAGCTGTTATATGGATGGTTTGAATTATAGCTGTATGCTGAGTCCACGTCAGAGCTTTCTTAGAGAAATTATTATCTGAATCTTCTATATACCTGATGCTATTAATTTTCTCTCTTCAGAATAACTCACGAACTTATCATCTCTTTTTAGGATATGTTTCATCTTCAGTTGCTCGAGTTTGCCAGCTCAACCTGCGTGCTCCCTAATGGGTCTGTTATCTCAGCATAAAGGCACTGCATGTGCAACAAGTCCAAACTGCACCTTTCTTTCATTCATTTTGTTCAAAAACCACACAATTCGTGAGGGTTCTTCTCAGACAAAAACATTGTGACGTGATTCAGACACTCCCATGTGTTTTTCTTTACCAGACTTTTCATAGCATTTCTATCCAGACCACTTACACTCCTTGGTGTATGCCGGTTAATGAAACCGCGTCTGCACGGAGAGAGAACTGACGTGGCATCCGAAAGGTCTCAGCCCACAACAGCCTGTTCTGCACTGCGCATTTCCAGCACTATCTCCAATTAATTTCTAAATACTACTGTGCAAAAGTCTTCTATAATTAGGCCCAAAACAATCAATTCCTAGAGCACCATTGTTTTCCCGTGGTTCAGAGCAGTCATTCAGGACTGTTACATACTCCGAGCTGACTGAGCATGGGAATTACTTTATCTCCAGGGGAGATGATGATCAGTATTTCCCACCCAGTTCCTGAGCTGTCTTTACTAATTTATCTTAATAACATCTTTGTGCTTTTACTAAGAAGGAAAGAGATCAAAGCAGAGAACTAGGCAGGCATACTCTCCAGATTCAAATTGGCCAGAGGCAATCAGCAGAGCAAGTAAACAGCTCTTCAGCAGTCTGAAGAACAGCCTGGTCTAATGGGAGTATTTTTGTGCTCCTGCAAGCTCTCTCCCCGTTAGCCTGGGAGGTCACAGATGCTGCTCATGCTATTTCTTGCCATCATCCCATCCCTATTGCTCTTTTTCACCCTTGAACTTGGTAAACCAGTAACGTTACAACAACGTCCCGTTTTCTCTTTAATAAAACAGCACAGAGCTGTATTCCTCAGGGGAACAAGGGCTGGGCTTGCAAGTACACCAGGCAGCTCCAGACCAGACTTGAACCCTGGACCCCGGCATGCAGAGGAGTAATGCATGCGGTGTTGTGCTCAGTCTCCCCTGTGTAAAGTCTAGGGCTTAAAGGGTCAGCATATTTCAGTGTTTCAACACTACCCCATTTCACTTCAGCCTGAGCAGAGGACACAGCACTCCAGAGGTGGGGGAGCCCAGGTTTCATTTGATGCTTGGTATGTCTCACTTGGTACCTTGCCTTTTTGGATGGTCTTCTCTGTTCGGACCTTCTCACCTCTGAGAAATTAGATTATCTCACTGTAAGTTAGCTCCACATCACATAAGGGAGGTTGCACCCCTTGTCCTTCTGCACAGGAGCCAAACATTTCTCATGCTTATTTTCATGGCTTTTTTTTTTTTTTTTTGAAAAGACAGACTTCATACAAAGGAGCACTTCAGACTGTCCATTTTGTTTGTTTCCACTGGAGTTTGATTTTTAAAGCAAATTTTGCTCCAAGGGAGCTCAGGAGCCACAGCAATCTAGTTTAAAACTGATTTTTATTTTTATTTTTTTCTCAATCAATGAATGTTAGGTCCATCCCATGCTCTCATCTTGCTCAAAGTCAGAGGTTGACAGAAGAAGCTCAATTTTGACTGAAAATCGATGCATATAAATACAAGGTCATGTGCCTGGGGAACAACAGAGACATTCCTCCCATGAAACAGGGAGAAAGATTCTGGCAAGCAGCAGCTCTGGAGAGGGCAGAGGAGGTCAGAGTGGAAAAGCAGGTGTCAGTACCACAGTGCTATAACCAAAGAAACACTGCTACTACCTATGTAGCAGCACACTGAATACAGAAGCTGTTCACTCTGTATTTGGCGGTGATGAGACTGCCGCTGACACACTGGAGCCCAGACCTGGGCTTTGAAGCTTTGGAGATGCAGGAAAGGCATTCGCAGTTTGTGTGTGCTGTCAGTTTTGCAGGTCCTCTCATCTTTCTTCTCTTCCCAAAGGTTTGTGTACACTGCAGACATCTTTGCTGACAGTCAAGCTGTGATGGAGCCCTACACTAGAGGACAGAAAACTCCAGGAAGCTTTTGAAAAATAAGACTGAGCAGGTGCTGGTGTTCTTGCACTAAACATTCACTTGAGATGCAGAGACCAGTTCAGCTTCTCTCTCTACACATGCTTCTAAGAAAGGAAAAAGAAGGAAAGTTGGCACTAGCCCAAATGAGGAGAGCAATCCTGTCTCTGCAAGACTTCCTGATGTATGCTGCTCTCCGGAGTTCTGCTGTGGCCCATATCCTGTAGAGAGACAAGCTGAGCTTAACCTGAGGGATGAGTCACAGCCTGAGAGGAGACCAGAACTTGAGGGGTCCTTCAGGAAAAGCCAGACACAGTGCTGGAAGCCAGCTCCCAGAGCACAGGTGACGAAGTAATGATGAATGGAGCCCAACAGCCTGCTTTGGAAAACCTAACTTCCATCCCTACTAATTTCATTGCTCCCCTACTTCCTGCTTCCTTAGATTCATTGGCAAAAATAGGCTAGAAAAGCAGAAACAATTTAATTGTTTTGCCTCTTTTGCTTCTGACAGCTGAGGAATATGCAAGAACCAATATCCACCTATGGCTTATTCACCAGCTAAAAGGCCTGTCAGATTTATCATGGTATCCAGCATTCTGCCATGCATGCCAAATCAAACATCCACTGGGCTCTGCAGAACTAGGTGGTCAGCCCTAATTATGATTTTCTATAGTAGCTTTAATCCCCATGCAAAGCATGTGTAGCCCTGTTTAATCAGGGAGGAAATTGGGCAGAGACGAAGTAGTCAGGGTAATTAGCTCTTCTCTCTCCACTTCATATCCCTTCTACAGGCGAGTGTTTAGAGAATACAAAAAGCATCAGCAAGTTTCTCAAGTCCAGAGAGCGACACCAGAGAGGTCAGCTATGCCCACTGACACAAATGGAAAAATTGCTCCCTGCTCATTGCCCTGGTAGGGCTGATTTCACTCTTTCATGTGGAAATGTGGACTGTGTCTCGCTTCCTACAAGGCTGTCCACACTCAGCCTGGGGAAGGCAGGAAACCTGCCCTTCTGTTCCCTCTTTGGTTGCCTCGCTGTGTGGAGAACTGGGATTTAAAGGATGAACTCATACAAATGACTTCTAGATATTACATCATCTTTTGGCTTCATAACCAAAATTGGAAAAAAAAATCATAATAAGGTAGCTTTTAATATGTGTATTTGTACACCCTTCATCATTTCAAAGAGCTATGTAAGTTTTGCTCTTTGAGCATTGTATCAGGTTTCTCTTCTAGCTGTTGGACCATTTTTATGGCACTTCATTGATATCTCAGTAACTTATGCCATTAAACATGAACACCAACACCAAACAACAGGTTCTGCTTACTGATCTGACGAGAGTCTATACAATGGGAAGGTCACTTCCCTCCTAAAATCAAATTGTATATTTCTAAGACATAAAACTGAAACAGATGTTTCAGTCACAATGAGCTGGACAACCTGGAGCTCCTTCCAAGCTCCTTCCAAGATCTGTTTTGGTTGCTTGTGTTCTGAAACCTACTTTCTCATAACATTTTCTCGGGCAATGCTGGACTTAATAGTTTTTCTTTCCTTAATAGGTTTTCTTTCTAGTGTAAAAATTGGCCCTCTGAAAATCATAGAAGCTTTTTGACTTCTTTTCACTACATTATTAGAGAAAATAGGAGAGAGCAAGGAGAAATAGAAAAATCAGTAAACTGGAGGAAAAGTAATGAAAAAGGCTTCTACCCTGAAGAGCAACTAGAAGCAATTTACAATGACAGCCCTGAGGTTTTGTTTGATTTTTTTTATTTTAATGGGAATCATGTGCTTGCATATTATAATGCCAAATAGTGATGTGTTACACTGGATAGCTGTGCTTGATAACAGGCATATCTTTTCAATATGTGATAAACTAACTAACCTGCAAATTATCCCCTTCAATTGTACAGATACATACATTGTGCTTCGAGGTTATGTTTTCCAGTTAGTTTTAATTTTCTTGTCTTTGTTGTTTGCTTTTTGATGGGAAAAAAATGTAAACAAACATATTTTACTCATGTCCTCCTTCCGCCCCCCCCCCCCCCAAAGATTATTAAGGAAAGCAGAACAGCTCTACAAACCAGAGCCATTAACTTTAATGTAATATGCTAGGTACCAGATGGGGTTCAGCAGCTTGAGGGAAGAAAAAAGAAGCATTGTACAAAAATAGCATCTTTTTATGCAAACACATCTCAGCCCCAAAGCAGTCGGTGCACCTTCTGCTTCTGACCTACTTCACCCCAGCCTGTACCGGGATGACACAGGCCCCAGCACGCGAGCTGCTGTCAGGATCAAGGAGGCAAGAAGCCCATCGAGGTTGTCACCTCAGCCACCTTCCAGCCACTGTTTTGCAACACGTATAAAATTACTAACAACGCGACAAGCTGGCTGTGAGGCAGCTCAAGCCGCGCACCACAGAGGCTGCGACAAGAAGCAGGCAGAAGATTTGGGAGACATTTTCCCTCGCCGGCCCGCATGCAGCAGCATCAAGATGCACACAATCCCCTCAGGGAAGGAAAGAAAACCACAAGGGCTTTCTAAAGCACGGAGCAACGCTGGCACGCCGGCTCTGAGCCCACCCGGCCGCCCTGCCGGGCACCGTTACCGCCTCAGGGGTAACGCCGCTGCCTCGCCCGGCCCCGCGGCGCATGGGGACGGCGGCGCCACCTGCCGCCCGCCATGGGCGCCCGCAGCCCCGCCGCCCTCCCCGCCTCCCCTCGCTCCCCTCCCGGGGCTGCCGCCCTCGGCGAGAGGGCTTCGGCCGCCGTTGCTCGCTCTAATCGCCCTTCTTCCTCGCCCCCGGCCGCCGGAGGGCTCCTCCCGGGTGTCTCCCGCCGGTTGTGAAGGGGGGAGAGCCGTGCTGGCCGGGGCAGCGCGCGAAATGGCGGCCTGTGGCCCCCGCGGTGTAAGGGGTGAAGGTAGCAGCAAAGGTCTTGCACGCCCATTTTCCGACTTCCCCCCGCCAACATCTTCCTGCTTCTCTCAGAAATAGTGATGCTGCCCGCCGTCAGCCTTGAAAACAACAACAAACAAACAAAATATTGGTGTTAATAGGCACAGAACAATCAGCTTCAATCCAGGGATTCACAGAGTTTTACTTAAAATGCACCCTTAATGCACGAAATTGCACGTCCATACCTTCAGACCCTGGCTTGCTCTTGTTTCTGTTTTTTCTTTCTTCTCGAGATTCTCAGCCCTGACATGAAGGCCGAGCCCTTCACCCGCTGTGACCTGACCCAATCTCTCCTCACCTCTCCAAAAACACATCTCCTGCTCCCTACAAAGCCTTAGCAGCACCAGACCTGCTACAGACTAACGTTATGCTACAGTCTTAAAAATACCTACCTGAAAATGTCCGTATCAGAGAGGTTTATTAGTGTTTCATTAAAATCCGTGTTAATTTACATTCCTGAATAGGCTGCTTACTTAATGTATTCAGGGACATATGAAAATTCCTTGAGCGTTTATAAACACATCAGAAACTCAACACCAAAGAAGCACTGTCCTAACGACATTTCCATTAGCTTTCCCTACATCCCTTTGCTCTCCTGTCACGTTAAATTATGCCAGAAACTTTTACGACAGCATTTGTCTGCTGTTCCACTTTTGTAGGTGCCTATCTTGGAATGTGGAAGTGTATATAATAAATCCCCGGCGAAGGCCCTAGCCAAGAGAGTAATGGAGCACTGACCCGAATGACTGAGACTAGTTATTCATTATAGAATGCAGATGATTTATATTTTTGGGGGGAAAAAAACACACCATAGCCTACATGCTGGTTCAGAGATCTGGCAAGTTATAACCCAGGAGACATGTACAAGTTGTGCAATCTCTTCCTCTCTTACCTACATCAGACAGCTCTGGCGGGCCATATCCTTCAGCAAAGCAGGAGAGGCTTTGGCCAGGCTCTAGCCCCCGCATCATGTACACAAGACTTACACAGACTTCCTAAATTATGAAAGCTGCAGGAATCACAGAGAATTTGGATCTTCTCCCTTCTCCTACCCAAATAGTACTATGAGATCTCTGCTTACTGCTGACAAGAACAGAATGAAGCACTGAAGTATTTATATTTGCATATACATGTTTTTTACTCTCTTCTTGGATCAGATGGTTATTTCATTGGGTATTTTTCCTCTGTATGCATAAAAATTAGAACTGAAAATGTTTTGGTCACCTGGAAATCCAGCCTAGTGTAAGAGATTAGTGGGTAGCATCTTATGTTGTCAATAACACCTGCAAGATTGGCTGTTATTCATTCACATAGATAGAAAAATACACCAGATTATAAACCTAAAGATGATTACAGCCTGATAACTTCCTTTTTCTCCCAGCGCTGCCAACCAACAGCTGCACAAGGAGGTCCTGCTGTCTCCAAGAGCAGATAAGCAATGTGTCAAAACCTGCAATGAAGTGAAAGCTTGTTCCTTCAGCTTGCAGAGCCCAAATTCAAAGATATACAAACATTATTACATGCTTGTCAAGAATTCCTCTTTTTAAATAGGTCCCTGAAAAGAAAGTATCTGGTTCTTTTCACTGCAAACACTATTATGAAAATTAAAAACTTTTGCCTAACTTTTCCAGGCAACCATGATATCAGCTATGCCTGCTTCCATGGTTATATGCAAAGCTCATAGCAAATTGTAATTGTAATAAGGTATAAGCAACATCCATGCTAGACTTGTTCCAGTTATGAGCTCTTACCCTGTTCTCATTGGAATTCAACACTCAAACTACCTTGGCTCGGGAGGATCTGATTGCTGAGGCCTTTTCTAAAGCAGAAGACAAGTGAATACATGGCCCACCACTTTGACAGTTCTGCTGCTGCTAAAAGAAGCGATGAAATTTCTATCACAGTAGTGTTTAATTCTGCTTGTCAGTAGTATCCCCGAAGACTGTCAGAATATGTAGCAGAAAAGAACAAAGATTCTGATTTTAGTCCAAAAAAGAAAAAAGAAGGAAAATAAGAGGGAAATAAGAAAAAAAAAAAGTGAGAGAGATCTCTGTCAGTCTGCCTTTACTTTAGTTACACCTCTCTCTGTCACTGAATTTCTGTGCCAGGCAAAGCAGATAAAGAGCTGCTAGATTAATATCCTTTGCTAGCCTTTGTTATGTTGGTTTGGAGGATTATTTGTTTGTACTAAGAGTGATTTAGAGGCTACTATGAAGAGACATTCACAAGGTATCCAATTGCAATCTAATTCTGCTCTTCTTAAATGAAATTTGGAAATTTGTTAATTCAACTCAGCACCCCCCAAACTCTGTGAAGGATGAGAATCTACCCTAACATCTACCCCAGCACAATGACAACAGACACATCATTAAAATGTCTCCAGCAATGTGCACAGCAATTGAGACTAGATTTGCAACCCTGTTCAAAAATAAATAAATAAATAAAAAGGGAGAAATAAAATAAATAAAATTTAAAAAATGCTGCTGTCATGCACAATTAAATTTTCTGGAGCTGCTTAGTTAATCAAGGCTTCCATGAGCACAGTAAAAGATCTTTGTTAACTGCATCCACTGTGTAAGAAGCAGATTGAGGGCTACAGCAGCTCTGCCTGTTACAGAGGACTGAAACCAGCCAGTCTGAACAAACTTGAGCTAGTTCAGAAACTCATGTCAGTTAGGACAAACAGCTCCAAATTCGGCCCTTTAGACAATGACCCACATGGCTATCATTTGTGGGCTGCAGCGGGTGCTTTGCCAGCAAGAGAAAAGAGGCTTTGAACAGTTGGAGGGATGCTAAAAGGAAATGCCTGTGCTTCTGAATAGCTGCACACTTGGAACATCACTTCTGCCACACTGGGAATATCACCTCTTTCGTGCTGCCCTGCTTGTCCCTGCTCTTGGCATGGCAGTATCCATACTATCAGGGTGGCTAACAGGAAGAGAAAAAGGACATGGCCAATGTCCATGGACAATGAAGGACTTCTTTCAGAAGCTAGGTAGGAGGTAGTGAGGTCACAGGCTCATTTTGGAGAGTGGAGAGAGAAACAAGAGCCCTGAAAGGACAGGGAATCACAGTCATTATTATTTACTGTAGATGAGGATTATCTCTTTGGAGAGAGAAGACAGGCATGTCCTCAAGCAGCTATCTTGTCTGGGAAATGACACAGCTCTAGACAGATCATTTTCAAGTTTATTTAACTTACAAAGAGACTGTGAAAAAACACAGAGCATCAGAACAAATTTAAACCATCTGTTTGATCATCTTGCAAACTGTAAACATTGTCTTTGAGAAAATAATCTTTCTTCAGAATAACAATGCACACAGATTCAACTAAAATGTGGGCAAAAAGCAACTTCCACTAAGTCAGCTGGAAATTACTCAAAGCATAAATCAATACTTAAATTATTTTATGTAATTCTTCATCTCTCATCGGCTTCTTCCAGGGGTACTGAGGAATGTACTCTCCCTCCAGCTCCCTTCCACACCTCCCTGGGCAATTATCCTACCCAGCATCATTCAGATTAATCACCACACTGTTTATCTACTTAAAGTCCTTGTGTGCATGTGTTATCTTGTTCTATCCTTCCTTTTACAGATTCTGTAGCCTCCAGATTTATTCTTTCCTGAAAGTATTGAAGATTTAAGAAACTGCACTGCAATCAAAATTGAAATCGGATGATTATTTCTGTCGTCTGCATACTACATATATTCTTAACTATTTCTTATGATCCATAATGCATAGTGAAGAGAACACCTGCATAAAAAGTTGAGGCACCAAACGTGCTCATTCTCCTAACTCAAAAGCCCTTATCAGCAATTTCATTGGTTTAAAATAACGGGATAAAGCAGCTCATGTGAACGCCCACTGGCCACACTGATAACTCAGCCTTACACCTTTTCAAACAGCCTATTTGCTTCTCATGACGATAACATTAATTTCTTAGACTAAAAAAATCCAATACATATACAAAGTCGACATTAATCTAAAGCAATGCTTCAGAAACAGTGCCAAACCTAACACATGTTAACAGCCATGGATTTATGGATGCCGACGTTCAAACCAGTAGCAGAAACTACTTTCAGAATGTGATCAGTTATACCCACACACCCCACATCAAACCACACTAATAAAAAATTATAAATCTTGTACGAGCAGATAATTTTGAGTGCAGTTACAGCACGGGCTAGCTCAGCAGAGCCCAGCTGGGGTCTGCAGGCCAGACCCAGCCTGCAGGAGGTTTCCCCCTTCCCCCAGAGGAGTTGGGATACAGCTGCTCAGGCAGCGTGTGGAGCACTCACAGCCCAGCATCTCCACTTGGACCAGACCAAAGCCTGACACAGAGAGCCACGAGCTGCTGCTCATGTGAGTAAGGGGCAACACACAGACACGTGTCCTATTGCACCTCTCCCTGGGCTGGGAGAGGGCTGTGACCTCCTGCCACCATGTCAGGACAAAGAGGGGACATTCCAGACTCAGCTCCCCAGAGTGAGTTGGCTCTTTCACCATCAGCCAGGTCTTAGCCAACAGGACCGTGGATATGTTGAGGTATTGTTTACAGCACCATGAAATGCAAGGAGGAAAGGGTTGGCATCTTTTTCATTGTCGGTCATATTCAGCCATCTATAAAGTAATCTGCACAATCACATCTCTTTCTGAAGAACCTTTGAAAATGTATATTTACTTAGGAGAAAAGAAGAGACTGCAAAGCTCATATTATTCTTGTTAAAAGCTGACACAACATGGAGCAGACACAGAAGTGTAAATAGACAACAGCACCACACGCTAAGTGAAACTGAAGTTGGAGAAGCAGAAACTGCAGGGCCGACCAGAAATTTTAAACAAGCCAAACAGTAAGGATCCTCCTTATGTTAAGTGAAGTACTGGGAGCTCCTGCTAACAGAGTGGCCCTACCACTGAGGTCTTTCCTCTTCAGGTATTCTGAGCCTACACAGTTTTGCTTATTTAGTTGCAGACTACCACATTATTACACTCATTCTACTTCTATGTACTGCTAGCTAATTACCAGCTAGTGTGCTCATTAAACACTGTGCTAGTTTCTGTACTACATTTCTCACATTGTTCATGCAAGTGAAAAATGCACACCCTCTACAGAGGTACAAAAACCAGATGTCTGTTTTGGTGAAACACAGATTGTTCTTGGACACATTGGTCTTGGACAGTTCTCTGTTCCCACTGAAAACAACAACAACAACAAAAGAACATCCTACTGATTTTGTTTGGTGAAGGGTTTGGTTTGCAGAACTGGTCAATTCATCTCTTAATAGAAGAGTTAATGGAAAGGAGCAGTAATCTACAGAAATTCCAGGTTGAGATTCAAGTGGTAAATGATACTGGTGTGTGGCAAACACTTTTCAAGGCCTAAGTAAACTTTGACATGAGCATTTTATAAAAATTTGCATGTGAGCAAAGTAATAGAACTACTGAGGAATTTCGGGTTATTTAATATGCTGAAGGTGCCTAACAGGAGCACAGGGGTGATAGCAAGCTCTTTTGATTGAAGAAATTTTTTTCTTGTGTTTGGAAAATTAAGTGATGGCTCACCTACTTCTTCTGTTACAACCCTAGCCAGTACAGATGCCTCAGACAGTGTTCATGATCCTAAGGAAAAGATCTTGTCTGAGTAGCAACCAGCTTTAAAGGAAACAGGTGTGAAGAAGCTGTCTCTTTCTATCACACTTTCTGCCATTTAAAATTTTCCTTAAGTAAGGCAGAGGAATGCAACCCCTGCTGGAGGAATTAAACTTCCATAGCTAGGGAATTTTCTTGATAAACTCTCAGCTGACCGTTACCATTCGCAAGCAAGACTTGTGTTTAGATGGATGCTTGCATTCAAACAGCAGCTCAGTGCTTGAGGAAGAATACCCAGTAGCTGGAATTACTAGAAGGAATAAAAAAAACATCACTGTGTCAAAATTGGAGGCAGCTCCAGCATGTCAAAATGAAATAGCAGAACTGGAAAAGTTTCAAAGATGACAGCAAGGATAATCATGGACATAGGATAGCTTCTTTATGGTTTTCAATAAAAACAAAACACAGATAAACAAAGCAGTATTGTAGAGGTCTAAGTGACTGGGTGAAAAACAAGCCATGAGTTCAAATAAAACCTCTTCTTGCAATGAGGAAAAGACTGATGAAGCAACCTCTATATCCAGTTCTTGTCAGCAGAGCAACTCTTCCATCAGCTTGTTTGTTTGGCCAATTTAGAAGAGAAGGAGACAAGAGAAGGCAATATAGTATTTCTGTTCAAGATGCAGAAACTAAAATTTTGTCTTCCCACAGCAGAAAAGGAAGGGTCTAACTTTTTTTTTTTCCTCCTGCCAGCAGCCATGCACACTGCAGTAACCAAACCACTGCCTTACCTGTCAAAAGGGAAGAATATGGCAGATGAGGCATGGCTAAACATGAGGCATCCATATTCCATTGTCCTTTTACAATAAGACAGAATCACAGAATCGTCTAGGTTGGAAGAGACCTCCAAGATCACCCAGTCCAACCTCTGACCTAACACTAACAAGTCCTCCACTAAACCATATCACTAAGCTCTACATCTGAACGTCTTTTAAAGACCTCCAGGGATGGCGACTCAACCACTTCCATGGGCAGCCCATTCCAATGCCTAACAACCCTTTTAGTAAAGAAGTTCTTCCTAATATCCAACCTAAACCTCCCCTGGCACAACTTTAGCCCATTCCCCCTCATCGTGTCACCAGGCACATGGGAGAATAGACCAACCCCCACCTCACTACAGCCTCCTTTAAGGTAACTGTAGAGAGCGATAAGGTCATCCCTGAGCCTCCTCTTCTCCAGGCTGAACAATCCCAGCTCCCTCAGCCGCTCCTCGTAAGACTTGTTCTCCAGACCCCTCACCAGCTTCGTTGCCCTTCTCTGGGCTCTCTTGAGCACCTCCATGTCCTTCCTGTAGCGAGGGGCCCAAAACTGAACACAGTACTCGAGGTGTGGCCTCACCAGAGCCAAGTACAGAGGGACAATCACCTCCCTAGACCTGCTGGCCACACTGCTTCTTATACAAGCCAGGATGCTGTTGGCCTTCTTGGCCACCTGAGCACACTGCTGGCTCATATTCAGCCGACTATCAACCAGTATTCCCAGGTCCTTCTCTGCCAGGCAGCTTTCCAACCGCTTATCTCCCAGCCTGTAGCTCTGCTTCGGATTGTTGCGCCCCAGGTGCAGGACCCGGCACTTGGCCTTGTTGAACTTCATACAGTTGACCTCAGCCCATCGCTCCAGCCTATCCAGATCCTCCTGCAGCGCCTTCCTACCCTCGAGCAGATCAACACACGCACCTAACTTGGTGTCATCTGCAAACTTACTGAGGGTGCACTCGATCCCCTCATCCAGATCATCGACAAAGATATTAAAGAGGACCGGCCCCAGTACCGAGCCCTGGGGGACACCACTAGTGACTGGCCTCCAACTGGATTTGGCTCCATTCAGCACAACTCTTTGGGCCCGGCTATCCAGACAGTTTTTAACCCAATGAAGCATATGCCAGTCCAAGCCACGAGCAGCCAGTTTTTTGAGGAGAATGTTGTGGGAAACGGTGTCAAAAGCCTTACTGAAGTCAAGGTAGACCACATCCACAGCCTTTCCCTCATCCACCAAGCGCGTCACTTTGTCATAGAAGGAGATCAGGTTCATCAAGCAGGACCTGCCTCTCATAAACCCATGCTGACTGGTCCTGATCGCCTGCTTGCCCTGCAAGTGCCGCGTGATGACCCTCAAGATAATCTGCTCCATGAGCTTCCCTGGCACTGAGGTCAAACTGACAGGCCTATAGTTCCCCGGGTCTGCCCTCCGGCCCTTCTTGTAGATGGGCGTCACGTTTGCTAGCCGCCAGTTGACTGGGATCTCCCCTGATAGCCAGGACTGCCGATAAATGATGGAAAGCGGCTCGGCCAGCTCCTCCGCCAGTTCTCTCAGTACCCTCGGTTGGATCCCATCCGGCCCCATCGACTTGCGCACATCCAAGTGCTGTAGCAGGTCGCCAACCATTTCCTCATGGATAGTGAGGGCCACATCCTGCTCCCCATCCCCTTCCACCAGCTCAGGGTACTGGGTATCCAGAGAACAACTGGTTTTGCCGCTAAAGACTGAGGTAAAGAAGGCATTAAGCACCTCAGCCTTTTCCTCATCTTTTGTAACTAAGTTTCCCCCCGCATCCAGTAAAGGATGGAGATTCTCCTTAGTCCTCCTTTTTGTGTTGATGTATTTATAAAAACATTTTTTGTTATCTTTAACAGCAGTAGCCAGATTGAGCTCCAGATGAGTTTTGGCCTTTCTAATTTTGTCCCTGCACAGCCTCGCAACATCCTTGTAGTCCTCCTGAGTGGCCCACCCTCTTTTCCAAAGATTATAAACCCTCTTTTTTCTCCTAAGCTCAAGCCACAACTCTCTGTTCAGCCAGGCTGGTCTTCCGCGCTGGCTCGTCTTTGGGCACGTGGGGACAGACCGCTCCTGAGCCATTAAGATTTCCCTCTTGAAGAGTGCCCAGCCTTCCTGGACTTCTCTGCCCTTCAGAACCTCCTCCCAAGGGACTCTGCCAACCAGTGTCCTGAACAGCTCAAAGTCAGCCCTCCGGAAGTCCAAGACAGCGGTTTTACTGGTCCCCTTCCTGACTTCACCAAGAATAGAGAACTCTACCATTTCGTGGTCACTCTGCCCAAGACAGCTCCCGACCACCACATCTCCCACCAGTCCGTCACTGTTTGTGAACAGAAGGTCTAGCGGGGCACCTCCCCTGGTAGGTTCTCTAACCAGCTGTGTCAGGAAGCTATCTTCCACGCTCTCCAGAAACCTCCTAGACTGCTTCCTCTGGGCTGTGTTGTGCTTACAGGATATGTCTGGGAAGTTGAAGTCCCCCACGAGAACGAGCGCTGACAATTTCGCAACTTCTGCCAGCTGCCTGTAGAACTCCTCATCCATCTCCTCATCCTGGCTCAGTGGTCTATAACAGATCCCCACCAGGATGCTTGCCTTGTTGGCCTTCCCACTGATCCTAACCCGTAGGGACTCAACCTTATCATTCCCAGCCTCAAGTTCCACAACGTCAAAACACTCTCTAATATAGAGAGCCACACCACCACCCCTTCTGTGCTGCCTGCCCGTTCTGAAAAGCCTATAGCCAGACATGGCAGCACTCCAGTCATAAGAGTGGTCCCACCACGTTTCTGTGATGGCAACCAGGTCATAGCCTGCCTGATGCACGATGGCTTCCAGCTCCAAGACAAATCATCCAAATGTCTTCAACTGCAGCAAACAACCACCTCCTTATAGAATTCTCTAGTTCTTCTCTCTCAGGACCACTATTTTCATCACAGCATTGCTAGAAGGCAGGATGTAATACAGTCACAGAATCCCTGCGGTTGGAAGGGACCGAGTTCTCCCTGAGGACCAGGGACTCTGAATGTGAGGCTTCTGCCAGTTGTCTGAAGAAGGCCTCAGCTACTACTTAGAATTATAGAATCATTTAGGTTGGAAAAGACCTTTAAGATCATCAAATCCAACCAACAACCTAACACTACCAACACTAAACCACGTCCCTAAGCACCACATCCACACGTCTTAAATAACTTGGATTGTGACTCCACTGCTTCCATAGGCAGTCTGTTCCCATGCCTAACAACCCTTTCCATGAAGAAATTCTTCCTAACGTCCAACCTCAACCTCCCCGGCACAACTTGAAACCATTTCCTCATGTCCTATCACTCGTCACCTGAGAAAAGCAACCCACACCCACCTCGCTGCAACCTCTTTTCAGGTAGCTGTAGAGAGCAATAAGGTCTCCCCTGAGCCTCCCCTTCTCCGGACTAAACAAACCCAGCTCCCTCAGCCACCCCTCATAGGACTTGTGTTCCAGGCCCTTCACCAGCTTCGTAGCCCTTCTCTGAATGCATTCCAGCAACTCAGTATCTTTCTTGTAGCGAGGGGCTCAAAACCAAGCACAGTATGTGAGTATTCCCGACCAGGCAGTTTGTAGCAGACACCTACATCAGCTGTGTTGGTCTGACCACTAATTCTGACCTGTAAGTTCTCAGCTGGCTCCTTGTCCATCCCTGGGCAGAGTCCCATGCACCTCTGCTGCTTTCACAAACAGGTCAGGTCAAAACCCTGTCCTCACCTTCCTGGTCTGACCTTCCTTAAGAGCTTGTATCCATCCATCCATGGTGACGCTCAGTCCCGTGAGCTGTCTCACCATACCTCTGTGATCCCAGTGAGGCTGTAGCCCTACAGTGTGCACAGACACTTCAGAGAGGCACCCAGCCACGCTGCTTTCCCAGAGGAGCTATGCGAGCTTCCTCCACAAAGCTCTGCTATAGGACCTCCTTATCTGTGTGCACACTTTAGAGGTTGGCCCCCTTCAGCCCTGTTTTTGTTGATTCCCTTTGATTGCCCACCTGGTCCATTGCTTCCTTGCTTGATGGTGGGTTAGCATTTTCCTCCTCTGCCATTCCTACCCTGAAGCTCCCCTCACTGGGTTGACCAGGCTGCTGGCAAAGATGCTTTTGTTTCACTTGGTTAGGTGGATCCTCTCTCTTCCCAGCAGTCCTCAAAGAGGGTCCCATGGTCATAAAAAACAAATCTCTCTTAACAGTAGCTGCACACCCAGTAGTTGAATCCTATGATCCCATTCACTCCTCCTTAAGCAGCATCCAGGAGAAAAAGAAATAAGAGCCCAGGCACTTGGCTGTCACCCCTCAGAGCCACGTAATCAAACTTAACATGCTCCAGCTCTCTCTGGTCAGGTTGTCAGTACCGCTGTAGAAGAACAGGATCTGAGCCCCCAGCAAGCAGCAAAGCTCCCTAGATACCAGGCTGGGGCAGCAGATGGAGTCTCCCACTGCTGTCCTTCCTTGCATTCTCCCAGTAGTGTCACGGGTCTAATTGGCCAAGCTGCACTGAGGGAGCTTCCTACCCCTCATCTGTTGCCAGACACTGAATCTCTTCCCTAGCTGTGCTCCTGGGGCCAGAAGCCAGCAGCTCCTGACTTCTGCCGAACTTGGAGTGCCTTTTCTCACCCAGGAGGTTCTGCCTGCACCTCCCTGGGTCTGGCTGGGGGTTCAGGCTTTTGCACCTGCAGGGTCCCGTAGGCCTGGTTGATCGTTCTGGTCATCCTTGATGCTCTGCAGCCACTGCTCTCCCATGGCTCTTCCGCTTTGTAACACGGACCCTCCCAGGCACCCACCTCTGGCAGGCAAAAGCCCATCTCCCCAGCCCCAGCGAGAGGCCCCCAGTGTCCCTCAGTGCTGTGCTCCCCCTCTTGGGCCCTCAAACCGAGCTGTGACCACTGACACTGCATACAGAGGCAGTGGCCCCAGTGGCTGCTAGGTCTGTGCCCCGTGGCATGTCCTGACCATGACCAGGCTGCTCCCAGCAGCGTCCCTTGCCCTGTCCAGCGCTAACTGCTGCTTCGTTCAGGGAGTTCTGCTCTTGGCCAGCCAGTGTTTGTACAGGCTGCCCCATAGCTGCTGGAAGGACACGTGGCCACAGCAGCCAGCTAGAACAGGAGCTCAGAGTCCCCTTTCTTCAGGAACAGGCTGCACCCCATAAGAGGCTGTAGCATCCTCACCCGCAGCAGCACCCAGATGCTCCCCAAAAGACTCTGGAAGTCCCCCACCAGCCCCAGAAGAAACTCTCAGAACATCCAAAGGAATTCAAAGCAGATCCCAGAAACTGCTGCAGTTCCTCAGATATATGTCTCCAGCAACTCAAACTTGCCTCCAGTTGTCAAATGTCCACTGAGGATCATTCATCTTGCTGTATCAAATAGTTTTCAAAATTTTTAAACCAACCTGACTATGCTAACGTACTTCTTCACCTATTCAGATCCAAAGACCACCACAGTGCATTGAGATTTTAATTCAGTACTCATTAGTTTGGGAGAACTGTAATTTACGCCCACAGCCGTACAGGGCCTTGAATGTACTACACTTGTACTGATAACTAGAAATCACCTAGAAGTAAAAACCTGATTTCAAGCTACCTGCACACACACATACACACAGTAATCTTTTTTGAACCCACACTTCATTTTTTCAGACTTGTTATGTGTGAGATGAACCAATCTATTAGCTTTGTATTTGTTATCTTCTACACCATGCTAACGCTCATCACCCCTGTCACTAGTGGGATTCCCCAGGGCTCCATTTTAGGACAAGTCCTCTTCAATGTTTGCATAAATGATTTGGATGTAGGACTTGAAGGCTTTTTGAGCAAGTTTGCAGACAATAGTCATGACGCCGAGCCTGCTGGAGTTCAAGAAGTGTTTGTACAATGCTCTCAGACGTGATCTGATTTTTTGGGTGGTCCTTTGGGGATCCAGCATTTGAACTCAATAATCCTTGTGGGTCCCTTCCAACTCTGGATATTCTATGATTCTGTGATCTACTGTGATGCTAAATGGCAGGTGGAATAATTTTTTTTTTTTTTAATCCAGTCCAAACTCCAGCTCAAAGCAGGGTCAGCCATGAGGTCAGGCAGAGTTGCATAGTGCTTTACCCAGCTGGCTCATGGACATCTCCAAGGAGGGCACCTGTTCTGCTGCTTAACTCATCTCACTGTGGTCAGTTTGTCTTCCAAGTTTCTCCTTACATTGGGACTTACACCCAGGTTCAGCTTCTGACTTTTAGCTCTCTTCCTACCACCATGCATTGCTGTGTAAATTCTGAGCTCATTTTCTTAATGACCTCCCTGCAGGACCATCAGGCTGTTGCTAATTCCCCCAGAGCCAGGTTGAACATCCCATCACCACCAGCCTCCCCTCACAAGGCCTGTGCTCCAGGCCATGACCATCTCGGTGGCCTTCCACTGACCTCGTACGAGTTTTTCAATGTTTTTCTTTCTCAGAGGGTGCCAAAACTGCACGCAGTACCTCAGGGTTTGCACAGTGTATTTCTTCCCTCACCCATTCCATCATTTTTCTGTTGCTATGAGTCCTTGCAGAGCTCTGGCGCTCAGCCACAGCAGATCTGTGCAAGCAGGTGCAAGTTCCAGTGATGGTGGGAGACAAAACTTCACTTCCAGGGGCTGTTTTCGATTATTGCTGCTCAAAGCCTCAAAGGCCAGTGAACATGCAGCGAAGAGCACAGAGCATGTGCTGCTGACAAAAGAGATGGTGCATTTTAAGTTTTGGACATGCTTTCTTCTTGAGATAAACTTGGCTTTCCTCACTTGTATTTGTCCTATTGATCATGAGCAACAAACAAAGAGGAAAAATATAAAGCAGATGGGAATCTACAGGAGAAACAAAAGGAAATTTAGAAGACATGGAAGACAAAAAGAAACAGGTAGGGTATGCATTCTGATGTTGGCTTTAGTGTGTCACATTTTCATTCTGAGACATTTTCCGTGGCTACTGCCAATCTTTTATTGAACTCAGATGCCGCCTGCTGCACAGAGCCACAGCGCGCTCTGTTCTCCCGTGAAGATTTGAGCTTTCTCCCTAGTTTGGTAGCTCTCCCCTTCGCAGCCACTGAGACCATTCCCACAGCAGTCTCTGGCACACAAAGAGGAGTAAGGACTAGGAGGACTATGGTTCAAATTAGGAAAACAACGTAACATGCCTAAGCCTTTCAGGTGTGCTTTCAGTGTCCTTTCACTACAGTCTACTTCAGCACATTAAACATGTGAATCTTTGAGAGGGAAAACACCTACAAGGCGCTACCTGCGAGGTGTTGGAGGTTTTACTGATGAATGTTTTTACAGGCATACACACAACCCGAGCCCAAGGAACACCTGGGGTTTTCAGCATATGCTCACAACCTGTTGAATGTACACGATAAAACTGTGCTGTTTCAGTTCCTATTCAGTAGGAAATCAAAACATCAGATGTTTCAGAAGAGAAACAACTGAAATGGCTGAAAGGAAATAAATACATGCACAGGTTACTTTGATAACCACAGCTCTTAAACGGTTGTACTTCTCCCTGCCATACGAGACAGCAGAATTTTCCTGTGCCATATGCTGAGGAGTAACGCTCCAGATTCTCACCTCCTCTCATACTCACCATCTCAGTACCTTTAAGTTGCATGAACATATCTGTAACAGACATCAAAGGACAGGAAAAAAAGCCAGCAGGATGATAAGGACTCTCAAGGATCCCCCATTAAGCATACACTAGCTCACTTTTTCTTCAGGAGTTTGTGGCATTCCCTTGAAATCACAGAATCATGGAAGAATTGAGGCTGGCAGGGCCCCCTGGAGGCCCCTGGTGCCACCCCTGCCCAAGCAGGGACACCCAGAGCAGGCTGCCCAGGACCACGTCCAGGCGGCTTCTGGAGATCTCCAAGGATGAAGATATCAAGCACGGGAGAAAAGAAACCCCACCAGTGAAGAAGAAACTCAAGAAACCCCACCAGTGTGTGTAGCACCACCCTACCAGATGCAGCTTATCAGCTCTCGCTTTTGAGTGGTGAAATCTTATTTTAGCTCGATGAAAGCACAGATGAGGCTGCAGGCAAACAGACGCACAGTGGATAACTAGGATGGAGCAGACCTTCAACAACTGCTCCAAGACTCATCTGGGTTCTGGCAGAACACTGACCACCAACCCACTACATTTTTTTCATAAAATGCCTGGACACAGGCTACTCTCCTGTCAGATAATTACCAATTACAAGTAGCAGAACACCTCGACAGAATCCCTGCGGGAGAAATGAACAGCTTAAAACATGTCCTAAGCTCTGAAGCTATGAAGTTAAAAAAATCAAAGTGCCGTCTGATATCAAAACTGTGACATACAAATTAGACCTAAAAGCAACAGGCTCACAAGAAAAAGACTTGAAGCAATTTCCTGGCTGAAACTCCTGCTTTTGAACTGAACATGATAGAGGAATTGAGAAATCTGGCTGAAAGACAACAGAAAGTGATGTGCAGGCCAGTATCTGCCTGTGTCTAGTGGAGGTAACAGCTCAGGAACATCACATCTCATGTCCAAGGCTATGGGAATCCAGGTTCAAGTAGGGGATCCACCTTCGGTAGGCCTCCACTTGTCTGTCTGAATGATTCATCCCAGGAATTTCAACTGAGGATCACCTTTTTTTAGTCCCTTTGTAGTACAATGGGATGACTCAGCTACTTAACAACTACCTACGAGTCCTCATCGGTCTTGAATTTAAATAGGATGGTGGGTCCTAAGCAGGGATAGCCACAGGACTAAGGACTACGTTTTCCTGCTGAGAATGGCAACAGTAACAATGGCATTCCTCCTCAGGTACAGAAGCAAGGTCACCAGGGACCTCCAGGCAACCCACACAGCCCTTGTTTGCAAAGGCCAAAGCCACATCAGCTCCAAAAGGCAGGTGATCTACTGAGACCCTTTAGTCCCTGCTTGAGCTAGGCATATTGGCCTAACATTGACATGTGTTGAGATATGGTGAGAAATCTTCAGAAGGATGTTCCCTGTCTTTGTTACTAACCGTGGAGAAAGTTGTTTCCTCCGAGAACTGAAGTATGCCCAAGCCAATCTCGATATGCAAACAGACCTGAAAAAGCGGCACTATTCTGAAGATAGTTTTGAAAGGTGTCCCTTCCTCTCCTACTACTTAGCTGAAAGGACAGAGGATCGCCTGAAAACTGCTCCCCACCCAAACCAGAGCCCCTGTACCTGCAGATGCCTTAAGCACAACCATCGAAGTCTTTCTAAAGACTGAGTCAGTTGCTAAGAAGACAACAGACCACATCGCTTTGTGTGCGCGATTTTTTTCTAAACTTCCTGATGGAATAGTAAAGAAGCACCACTGGCATTAAGCACACTGCCCATACAGACTTACACAGCGTGAGGGAGAATGGAGTAGCAGCCTCTGAATAATGCAAAAACACTCCCCCCAACCTTAAGCAGCTAGTTCTTCTAGTAAGTGTGCATGTCGTCATTCATAAACGTTTTGCAATTCTCTGAATATTATATAGACAGTATTTCAAAGCTCCACCTTCACTTTGCTGTTTATGCCAAGTATTTGTATACGTAAAGAAGATATCTATAAGCGTATGTGTATCAAACAGAAGGGGGGTCCTGACTGTTGAAAGCTGTTTTACAACTCCATAAGCTCCAGGAGAAGCAATTGGTTTACACTGAAAACAAGTATTTGAGGCCAAACAACATACAAGGTTTTTCTGTGATGCTCTGGTATGTAGCAGCAACACACTACATAATCTATTAACATACATACATGTTTTTAATAGGTAGATCACAATTGTCTCTTTTATCCCAACTTACATAAACAGAAAACAATACAAGAGAAAACTATGTTCCAAATTCAGTATCAAATGGTAGCATAAAAAAACTGACAAGGTAGTCACAGGTTTTGAATAAATCAGTGAATTAAGTATGGATTTAAAGTGTTCTCCTGATACACTGAGGATTTGATCTAAAGTCAGTATGTTAGCCCTTAGAGACACTAGTTCTACGTTATTGCAGTCTCGTTTCCTTATTTTGGATAAATACAAAAAAGGAAAGAGGGTAACGGATACTGATCTAATACGAAATACCAGAGTTATATCAAAAAACAACCAATACAAGCAGCAGAGCAGCTTAGGACGGAGAAAACAAAATTCAATTTTAGATCCATGTGGAGATTAAAACGCTACCCCATGCAGAATTAATATCCTATAACTTATCTCCACACATTGGTCAGGATAGTACCCAAGCACATAATCATTAAAAGTTTCTAAAGTGATCGATATTTTATGAGTAACTTTTCTTGTTCCTTCCATGAACCCAAGAAAACGGTTTGGCAAAACTTGATCTCTCCTACTGCAAAATCTTCATTTTTCTTTCACAGTTGTATCAAGGACTTGCTTCTTCCCTAAGACAAGCAGCAAGAATTGAACTGAACTTTTGCCCAACATCCCTCCAAATTATTCCTCCTTTTGTTCTCCTAAATACAAAACATGACAAAAACCAAACTTGGCTACTTATGTAGTCCTTATTTGCCATTTCATTGGATAATGCTGGCTATATTGGGAGATGGTTTCACAATTTTGATTTACTACAACCTCGGGAAGAGCTTTCTTCACTAGACGATGGGAAACGGAGATACCAGTACCAGTTCATTTAGTAGTTCTCTAGTTCAAATGCAGAGCTTGTACGCACCTTTTCCAATATGGGGCAGTAGTCAGATGGCTGCTTTTGTTTCACAACTTGATGACTGCGAAACAAGCAGCACAATAGCTGCATTTCCTTCACAACAAATCAGTTAGAAGATTCAGAAACTTGGCTGGTGGGGCCCACTGAAGGCAACAGAAAGTAGCAATGACTAGGGGTAAGACACAGGGCATCTAGTACAGGGCATTATATACGTGAGGTATACGAGGGGAGGCCAGGACCATTCCAGGCTGCTAAGAAGGCATACTGAAATGACTAAAGATGACTGGGCCATCAGGGTTTCACAAAAAGCTGCTAAGAAAACAGCTCAAGTTGAAAGATTTCATGAGGCCACGTAGAGGACACCATTACTGATCATTGCTATCTACAGTGCAACAATGCTTACAGGTGCACAATTTGTTATCTTTTAGAGTTCTTGTTTCCTCATTTCCAGCAATGCATTGAGATGGATGATTCATTATCTTACCTTCCTACCTATGGAGGTTAGAATCTGCCTGTTTATAATTATTTCAAATCCCTTACAAATGAAATTTGGCCTCAGTAGCAACTACCCACCTCACTTTGCACTAGGCACCACTTGAGCACTCTTCTCAATTCTATGGGTGTTTTTACACGTATTCCAACACTCCAACTACCTCTTCCTCCAAATCAACGAAAGCAACATACCCCCAGCTCTCTCTCAAAAAAAATAACAGTAAATAAAAGAACACTAACTTAGCTTCCCTCATGAAGGCTTTCAGCTTGAATAGAAGACTCCTATCACTGGCCACCTGGTATCGAGTAACTACTTTCCCATCTCATTCATCTGTTGATTCCCTACCCTTTAGTCAGCTCTGTAGCACCTTTCAAATTAGTAACTCATTTCTAACATCCTATTTTTCACTCAACACACCTACATACACCGTAATTTCTCACTCACCTAAACTGCATGTAATACAGCAGAAGATAAACGGAAGGTAAATAAAACCGTCACCTTTCTGTCCCTTCCTCTTCCAGCTCTTATCTTTTGAAAGTAACATTTATGGAAGGACAACAGCAACTGCCGTTTAGGGAACATATAAAGGCATTTTCTACTGCCTTTCAGTATGTGGTAGGTCAACGGCTCCAGAGAAATGTTGGCGGACACCAGATTCATGTAATATGTTACTGCATATATAGATACGGCTAAAAAAAACCTCACTACTTAAAATTAACCTTACTTTTTTATTAGGTATGGATTCAAAACTCTTCTGTTCCTCAAAAAATCTTTAGTTTACAATAATTTAATTTTGCTGAATATAAACGTACCATAAAAAAACACAGATCTGTAAGCTTTAAATATATCTACCAAAAAATCCAAAGATGTTCCCAACCAGACTATTTCAAGTTGTTGTGACTTTAGAAGAAAGCTGTCTTACATTATCAGTATGTCTTTTCAACATATTAAAGATTTTAGGGGAAGAATGTTTCATTCTAACATTTTCTTCTGTATTATAATACCAGAAATTACTACTACTAAGACTGTTACTGAGCTCACATTTTCTGTTATACTGAATGTCATAATTGGAGTGATTGTATCTTGTCTAGAAAATTAAAAAAATCCAACAATACTGAGTCTTACCAAACCAAGTATCTAAAACCTTTAGTTCTTTGGATCTGTGCAGAAACAACAAAATTGTGAACTGCAAACAATTTCTTTTTTAATACTAAAATTACTTCTGACTAAGCAGAAAATGTATTCAATAATACTGATTGGATTTTCAAAATACTCCTTCCTTTTTATCTATACATGTGAGGTAAGATACAAATATTAGAAACGCACCTAGTCAAATAAAACATCTTACGAGATGTTAGTCACCCTCCAAAGACATTATATATGTTAAAGCTAATTCTAAACTTATCACATGGTTACTGCAATACTGATTTGTGGGATTGGAAATGTGTATTTGAGAGCCTTTCTTCCTTCTTACATAGATATGATATGATGCTGCTATCTCAAAAAAAATCCACATAGATCATTACATAAACAAATGTGCTACTGTCAACTAGACTGTGACTGTAGTGAGGCACTGAAAAAAATGTCAAATGTGAAACCTTTCAGTTACTCCATACACACACTATGATACTATGTTTATCCTGCCTATACAAATATAATGGCACTTGGTGAACTTTGTGCAGAGGGCAAATTTTTTAGATAGCAGAAATTGAAGAAATTCAAAGCAAATAGTTCCCCCCCCCCGTATTTCTATTCCCCTTCCAACATTCGGCTTCTTACTTTTCCACAAGCAACAGAAGCTGTAATGTACATAATGAAGCAAGTGTCCTAAATATGTTGGACAAACCTCTTGACACAGCAGGAATTCTATTTATGTCTACATAACCTAAGTCACTTCTGCCAGCATTAGGAAATTACACCAAAATTAGCAGGCATCTGTGAAGGCAACATCCAACAAAGATGCAAAGACTGGAGTGACAACCTGTAAGCACAACAGGAAATTAAAAACAATCTGTTCCTCTTGCTGGGTGGCTGGACAGAAGGTCTTGGTTAGGTCAACTTTATCATTTTGGGTCCTCATAATGATAAAAACAAAGAGCCAGCAGTCTAATAGAAGAATAATGGCCATCAACTACTTGTCTTAATCACGTGTTTGTAGACATGCTGCCTTAGACAAGTATGGGGTGGTATACCTGAATGTATATATTTCAAAAATTCTTTGTAAAGTATGTACTGCACCTACCTTGATGAGGTAGAGATACATCAATCTCTACAAAATATGTATGTTTTTTTTTAAACATAGACAGGTTTGCAGAAATGTTTCCATCTACAGACTCGTAGTTTTGTATGTCAGGGGTATACATGTTTTAATATACATGTATACTCCCTTTCCATTACATGTCCTGTATGCAGAAGTGTTAGGATATTGAAACATATCAATGTACATGGATTTGCACTTATATTTGCACATGACAAATGCTTTTAAGAACTAAACCCCACAAAACCACAGGGATGTAAACTTGCAGGATCCAAAGCCTACTGTATACACTCACAAAAGCAGACTTTGATAATGTGTCAAAACCTACACGTGCAAAATACTAATCAATAGCAATACAAATGCACTCACAGCTCTATACGAAGTGGGTTTTCTTGAGAACACCAGATGACAAATGCTATGCCAAAATGAAGTATTTAATCTTCAAGTCTAAGCTTTTTGCAAGTTAGTCACAAATTGAACATATTCATATTCAGTGGAAGTGTCTTTAATATGAATGCTTTTTTGTAAATTCTGGTTTTGTTCACATAGATTGAAATGTCAAAACAGCAAACAACAGAATATTTGAAAAAGGGTTCAGTTTTGCCAGAAAATAAAGTCAATTGGCAGAGTCAAAAATAATTAATATAGGAATCCAGATTATCCTAGGTGGAAAAGGCGTACCTACACTACAACTGTCAAGCAATTTCATTTATTTCTTTCCTGTTCATGGATTAGCTACTCCTAAATATTAATAATCTCAGTTGGTGAAAAGTAAAAAAAAAAAAACATGCTTCTGGAATTATAGTGAATTATTCTAGTATGAAGATTACAGTCACTGTTTGCATTTTACATATGAACTACAGATCACTGAAAGTTTCCTGTTGCACTGCAGCAAGAAGAAGAAATTTAACACAAGTAAGCTTAATTTGCTGCAAAGTACAGCAAGATACTTCGGCAATCTCATAAAAATTTCATACTGGAACTTGTTACAGTGAGTTCAATTTGATCTTTTAATGTAATACAGTACATTTTTATAAACTTAACATTATCATTGCAGAAGAGCATGCTAACTGAATGTTAGCAATTTATCTTTTATACATAATTATACTCTACTGTAGCTACTGTACGCAGATCTCAAAATGTTAGTACATAAAATATTCATTTTCTTTATGAGATGAGAATGAACTTAGAAGAGGTTTGAATATAAGAATGAAATATTTGCTGTGCCTATTTCTCAAGAAATAATGAATTACACATTATAACCCAAGAAATCAACATTTAAATTGCAAAACTATAGTTTAAAATTTACATTAAACATTATGATCAGTAATGTGCATCAATATTTGATGAAGTTTAACCTAACCATGTTTATGCACATAAAGCCTCAAGAGTCTGCAGCAGTTTCAACATCAATTTTTCATATTTTTGTATAAAATGGACTTAAAGATACATCTTCCATAAATGTTTTCAGTGCAATTCAGTCAAAGAGGAAAATATAAAGCTAGTTTTCAATCATTTTATACCATAAAGGAAAAACAAAACAAAACAAACAAAAAATAAAAAAACAACTTGCATTTGCACTGCTGAAGCCTAAGTAAGCCAGTTCAGTTGTGCCAGCTATTTCAAAGTCAATTCAAACCAACCATAATGGCCTTTTTAGGCAGTATTTCCCTCATACCTATAGGTATAAATGTTGAAAAGCTGAATACTGGGGTGTAGGGGGGAATTAAGCAGAGGCATAATAATCTAGTTGTTTAAAACACTTTTTACATCAGTAACGAAAAAATACATAATGAAAAAAGTCTAAAAGTTTCTTTACTAGTGATATCATAGTTCAGAAACGGGCAAATCCGTGCTTCGGTCTTATCCTTTCCTCTAATCTTCACAGGCCACCTTTCAACTATAACATATTTCTTGATGGATTGTATGAAAATGCTCCACTATTCAATGAGATTACTTTTTTGTAAGTTAGAAATTGATTTTTTCATATGTTGTCAACGGTGGGGAACCAGAGGGAGAACAGCACCTGAAATTATAGTATGTGCTTGGCTTAGCATAGTGTAGTAACCTATACATTTTGGTTTTCAAAGACACAGTTTGTAAACTGTAAAACTGCATACAGGATACTGACTAAGTATTTTGTTTCTTTTTTTTTTTCAGATTATACCTAAAAACACAAATACAACCTTCTCTACGGTAGCATAAAATAAAAATGGAGCTTCATTCAAATCTTGAATACCTTGACTGCAATCATCAACAACTTGACTGCAATCATTCAACAAAATCTTAGCTCTTCATACCAAAAAAATTTGGCTCACAAAAAAAAAGAGAAAAGTACAATAAACTTTCAATAGAAGGTTCTCTCATGAGGCAACCTACCATATACTACTGCTAGATACGAGTTTCCAAAAAAACATTACATCCCATTTTCAGCACATTTTTCATAAACATGCAACTTCACTATAAAATACAAAACACTTGGCTCTCAAGAACAGCTTTATAAAGACACACTGCATCAATAAAATTTTTCTTTGTGATTAACTTTACATTGTAATAAGAACTGTATTTTCACTAATGTTTATATATCAGATTTCGTATTATAATGTAGTAATAATTTGCTCTTTGTGAACATCATGTTCAGAAGGAAATATCTATACACATTAACATACTAGACTATTAAAAACTCAGTTACAGAATTTTATTGATACAGTAGATTAATAAAAACTGATGGGGAAGATAAAATGGGGAGGGTATTCAGTACATTATTTAATAACACACTTTTAAAATTATAATATTTTAAATCCTTTTTGAATTTTCAATGCCACTAGAAGTCCAGAAAAGTCTGGAATCAATACTGAGGCGTAAAACAAGTCAAACAACTTCTTCCACAATTTGCATCTCTTGTATTATTCTATCCAACATTGTTCAACTGTAAAAGAAAGTAATTTAGCACCTCTGATGATAGGTAGGTGCCTAAAGGTAAACACTAGGTTAGATTCATGAAGGAAACAAACACTATTGCATTTCTTCTTCTTCTTCTTAACAAATAGTGGCAAAAGTGGCACTATTTGTTCAACTGATTTTTTTTCACAGTTAAATGTCAACAAGAGTACAAATACGAACACTGACAGATATTGCTTGAGATCAATTTTTAACAAACTCTGTTCCTTTTTAAATCAATAGATCCAATAAACAGTGGGGCACTGTCAGTTTAAAGCCGCGGATAAAAGCTATACAAGCACTTTAGAAGTCAGAAACATTAAAAAAAGAACTATTTACAGTATTCTTCTTTAGTTCATATGTCTACAAAGCCAGCGCACATTACACTTCACAAAAATCCACAGTTAATGATATCAACATGTGTGTGGCTAAAGCTTGTGACCTAGGGACTGCAAATGCAGGGGCAGTAAAAGTAAAATAGGCTTTGTCTTTTTTCAGCAACCCCATTTGTGCACTAACAGCTTCGTTCAGTCTCAAGCTTTATATTAAAAGCATTCTTCAAAGCTTTCACCTGGAAGGCTGATAACTACATGCTCACTCATCGCCTTTCCCTTTTCGAAGTTCTGCGACGCACCTGTTTGGGGGAAAAAGAATTTTAAATATTTAACAGAAAAAATAAGTTATGAAAAAAGTCAAGAATAAACATAGTTTATGGGAAAAATGCTTACTTCATCATAGTATTTAAGTAACTGTATACAGTATCATTAATCACTCGTTTTATCATAGGTGCAAGCCTTGATCAATGGCCTGGACATAAATTTTAGTATTAGTAAGCCTGCATCTTTCAAGTGTTAAAAAAAAACAATCTAGTGTCCTCAGATCCTCAGATACTTCAATCATCAGATTTGTTGAAAGACATTCTCAATTACATCTTCAGTATTACTACTAACACCTCTAACATATTTGTAGGAATTAAATACATAAACTTATTTTAACATATTTGCATATGCTGGTAAGAGGAAAAAAATGGTTTAGAATTCTGCTCCAAGTTTCTGTAACTGTTATCTGATGCTAATCATTTTGCATTCCTCTTTTGCATAAAGAAACATAACTCACTATTATAATCTAGCTGACAAAAATAGGTACGAGCTGCCTAGAAAATAATTCCCATGATGTACTAAGCAACTCAGATTAAAAAAGCTACACAGAATTCAATATTTAAGATACTTGACAAAAACTGATATTTTCTGAGAAATGCAGATTGTATAAGAAACTACACTGCAGTGCCACTATAAAACACAGAGGTGGCAAACACCTCATTCATTTTCAAGAAGGAAGGTTAAGTTACGGGGACACTTACAAGAACAGGGTAAGTCAGTCAATACAGAGAGGACACTACAGATTAAAAAAAGAGAAAAAAGCTAAGGAATTTCTCTTACATTGATTGTGGAGACTTCCTCTTCTTCCATTACTTCTTCCTGGGGAATGTCATCACTGACAGGTGAAGTACTCTGAAATACATCCATCTCTTCACTAGATTCATTCTCCTTACTGGCTGCTTGTTTGGAACGTCCTGCACGGCTAAAATCAGAAGGAAAAAAAGATCAGTTTCACGCCATATGGGTCTGCACATGTATAAACTCTGGAAGAGAACAAACATTCCTCTTTGTAAGAACAGCAGCCTTAAAATTTCCATTTATATAGTACATATTATATGCCTTTCTAATTTATCTGTAGAAAGAACACTAGAGGTGTAAGTAGGAGGATGAGCAACAGCAACTGGAAACCAAATTCTTCCAGAATAAAGAACCAGGAGTACAACGTTGAACCATTTTTGCATCTACAGACAGGACAGATATTCCTCTTCAGTGTCTGAACACATGCCAAGAAGGCTGACACACAACAGTAACCAGTGACCAGGAAAAGGCAAACAGACAGCAACTTTTATTTATTTCTTCTTCTGAACAAATAGATGTCTTCTATTTCTTTAGCAGTTTATACACCACAGAATTTAAGTAGTTGCATGTATATTTTTACAGACCTAGAAGAACTCGCATGTTGCTATTTATGAAATTAACACTATAGTGGACCTAAAAGCAAATCTTCCAAGCTAGCTCATGCTAAGAGCTAGGGATAATCGGGATACTACCTTAATCAGGATAATCAAGAACAATCACTCAACAATATCTTAAGTCAGTTATTAGAGCTGAACCATGAGCAAAAAAAACATTCCAGCTGCTGAAAATGAGAACTAGTCTCCCCTACATCCTCCCGACCTTAAAAGAAAATTAAAAATAAAAAAGACAACTGGATATGTATCCAAAACTACAGCTGCACTCACATTACCATTTTGGTTAGTGTCATTAGCAGAGTTTGAAATCAAATCACTGAATCATCCCACTTACTGCACTTTGGCTTGGTTTGAGAAGCTGTCTCGGTGCACCCAAACTAGGTGAGGTTTCGGATGAACTCAAACCAGAAATGCTGTTTCAGGCAGACAGCAGGCTTCAATCCCCAGTGGGGGTCATAAAGATCCAAAACAACCATTCTCTGACAGCTTCAAACCATACATGTGATGGGAATGTTCAGTCATGAGAACCATGATAAAATCGGTTTAGAATAAAACCTCTGAATTACACATAATAATTATAGTACAGTTGGAGTTTCAGCACCAACCAAGCAACCTGACATCCTTTGAAAAAACAATACAGAATAGCCCAGTTGAAGCTTTCCAAGACACTGGCAGAAGTAACAGAATTGAAAAGGAAACAGGAGAATTATTAACAAGCTAGGTTCATCTCTTCACATATGAGTGAAAAGAGGTAGGAAACAGAACACTGGAAAGGCTGGGATACTGTGGGTGCAAAATGCCAAAGCAGCGGGTAGAAATTTGTGTAGCAAGGAGTTCAGGCATGTAGAAAAAAAAAAAAGACTGCTAGGGATAGGCAAACTGGACACAAATCTGGATCCTGTCAGAGGAAGATCAACAGGATGCTAAGCCCAGAAGCTAGAAAAACAATAGTGGCAACAGAATAATACAGAATGCCAAACCGAAGATGCGTGTAAGTCATGCCCTAAGGCATTTAACACCAGGTCCTGGAGAAGTATGTTGCAAATCTTTTCCATGTTCCAGTTTTTATTTTTCTGTCCACTTGTACACATCTGCTTTACATATATTGCATGTACATGTATAGAAAAGGCAGAGATACCTGTAGTTTCTACAGTAAGTACAAGAAAATGAAGCCAGCCACAGAATTTACCTTTATTTTGTAGCTCAACACACCTGAAAATTTTCTAGAACTATTATCCATAGACTATAAGCACATTTTATTCATTTGGAAATGATTCAAGTGGATAATACATTACCTTACAAGGAGGAGGCCACAAATTAGAAAGTCACTGACATTTCATTTAAGGAGAATCAGAACAGATTTACTGTGGTGAAATGGTATTGTGAAGAGTAACAATTTGATTCTTCCTCCCTGTCTAGAACAAACAGGAACACTTTTTGCTCCTGGAGTCCTAATAAAGCCTTATCCTCAAGGCCCTCACGTACTTTATTGACTTTTCTCCTAGAAGAGCAAAGCTACGTATAATGTTACCTGAGCACATTAAATTTACTTGTAGCCTATTTGCTCTAGTTTGAGATGCTCTAGGAGAAGCAGCTGGGGAAAACACTTTAGAAATAACAGTGGCAATTTATTTTGATAACTGTCAATTAAAGTATTCTGAAATGTTTTCAGGAAATGATTGTTTGGGGGCACAGAGGCATATTTTAAATTTTTACTAAACACAAATTCAGAAAATATTCACCACTTACACTTTTTTTTGCTGTGATGGTGGTGTTTTTGATGACCTTCCTCGTCCTTTCTGTGGCGTAGACTGTGCTGATTCAACTGTACTAGTTTCAGATGGTTCTGCTCTGTTTTGAGGAAGACCCAAATTGCAAAGTATCAAATTATAACTAATGTCCAAGGATAAAAATGATGCAGCTTACAAGATGACAGACTTACCTCTGCTGTGTTCTTTTCGTTGTCCTGTTTTGCCTGCCTTTGGGCTTTTGTTCGATGTTTTCAGTTTGCCTTTCTTCCTCCTCTTCCTCCTCTTCTACTGCTGCTGCTGGCGTTTGTTTTTTTTTGCTCCTTTTTGATGACTTTGCTGGTGGTTCTTCCTTTGGTGTTCCCCCATTATTTGCTTTGGGAGGGCGTCCTCTTCTCCCTTTCTTTGGTGGACTGTTCTGTTCATCCTCACTTTCTATTACATCATCTTTTAGCCTTTTTTCCTCTTGCCATTGTGTTTCATCAGATTCTGAAACAACTGCAGGTCTCTTCCTTCCCCGTTGACTACCTCTAAGTTTCTGCTCTTGTCCCAGTTTATTCAGGTCATCTATGCTTAGTTTCTCTTCTGAGTCTGTGATAGTTGGTTTCTTCCTTCCTCTAGGCTTCTCAATCTCTGACTGAAAAGTTAAGATCACATCTTTAAGTTAAAAAATTAAACTGCCATATTGAACCGTCACACACACAAAAGCTACAGACCTCCCCGCAACAAGACAAAGAGCCTTCAGGTTACACAAGAAATTGAGATTGGCTACCATATTCATTTCTAAAACCTTTTCAAAAGTATAAAAACATGTATGTATATATATAAAATGCTAAACAAGAGAGAAAGATTATTTCAAAGATGAACAGTTAAATCACATAAGTATATTAGGTCTTCCTCCTCTGTATCCTCGACTATGGCAAACGCAATTGGTTTAAACATTCATACCTACATTTTTATCATTAGGAAAATATAAAGATAATATATAGGATGGGAATGGTCAATTTGATGCTTAAGCTCTATTTTGAGTTGTGGGGTGTTTATGCCCTGCACACTCCCATGCCAGCAGTGGCAAGGCATTAAATACAGGAGGTGGTGGGCAACTTGGATTTGTAACTGTAGAGGAAAGCACAAGAATTAGTAGTAGTTGCCAAAGCACTGCTACCACAGTTGCACTGAGACTCAGTATTTGCTCTGCTCAGCAAAATATTACATTAGAAGAAAGGTAGAACCCTTTCTGAATCATAAGCTTTCAGAACAGAAACTGTTAAAGAAACTGTTAAGGAGAATGTTTGAACAATGATGACATATTATGCCAGTTCATGGTTTCAGTGACAAAACTGTTGATCTAGATCACAGCTATTGTTATTCCCTATTCTATTTGCTTTTGCAGTGAAAGTTCCCATCTGTCACATTGCAACTGCTTTTACCAGGTAAGTACAGTTGTATCTATGAGTCTCAGAGCAAAGTTTCTCCCTCAGGTGAAATGTTCTGAAGCCTTAGAACTAGTATATTATTCTATGCTATAATCTGGACAAATAACCTAAATAATAGTGACATCTCTAAAACCTGGACTTTCTGGTCCCCAGCGGAAATTCTGCTTCTCTGTTAGTACTTGTTATAGTCTGCTCCCTAGCCCTAAAGAAACAAAACTGAATTCTGAATCACCTTGAGCAGCTTCCTTACATATTCAAAATGACATACAAATGCCCTCAGAAGTATGTGAAATACTGCATTATATTTGCTTTATCACTTAAGTTTTGTCAGTTATGAATTCAACCTATATCTTCTGAACTACTGCATGTCAGCAGCCGTTTGGACTCTCAGATCTTTCAGATTTACAGCTGACGCAACATATCAGAACAGAAACTATTTTTTTTCTTTTTTAAACAAAGTTGTTAATCTGTAGCAAAAGAATTAGAGCTTTCAACAACTGCCTTACTTTCCCTAATCTGAATTAAACTGCTAAAATAGTTTTGTAATTAAAATAAGTGAAGTTTACTAACAACTTACACATATTAGTTGGTGTTACATCATTTAAAGTTTGTTTTTAGAAAGAATGCATGTATCTAGATGGCAAGATTGGTCTGAAAAATCTAAAGTTGAAAGGAAAGCCAAGTGTAAGAAAGCAAATTCCAAGGTTATACTATGAAATATTGTGCTTAAGGATAGGGATTTTTTTAAACTGACAAAAGATTCCTTATTTTTCTTGTTTCATTACATGTCGGTTTCCTACAAGATACTACAGCTTAATTGGTTATCTACACTTCAAGACAAGCAAAAATTCAGGATATTTTTACTAGGCAGTAGCCTTCTATGTTCCAAGCAACCCAGAAAAACACAACAGACTGACATAACAGAAAAATAGAGAATCACAGAATATCCCGAGTTGGAAGGGACCCATAAGGATCATCAAGTCAAACTCCTGGCACCACACAGGTCTACCCAAAAGTTTAGACCATATGACTAAGTGCACAGTCCAAGTGTCAGACAGTCTAGCAGTCAGACAACTAGCAGTGACATCAGATATAGCACATCCTTAATAGATTTCAGAAAATACAGTTGTAATACATATGATCTTGTTTGTATCATGTTTCATGCATATCCCAAATTACTACAATTACTACAGACTGCCAAAAGTTAACGAGGAACAAAAAATGAAGTTCACTAGTGGCATATGAAAGTCTTATTTGAACGGTTCTTAGAATTAAGACTTTTCTTTGGTGTTTTTCTGCTGTATTCTGATATAACACACACGTAAATATTGCTTGAGATTAAATGTTTAGCCTGTTTATAATTTCAGTAAATGCATTAGGTCTATAACTATCAGTTAGCTAGCTTACTCTGACTTAAAGCCTGTGGCAAATCATACAGCACACAATCAGACAGAATAAAACCATGCTACAACTTATACTTGTAATATCTACTACTCAGAACCAAGCATTTTTCCTGCCTTCAAGTACAAGTTATACGCAAAAAAACAGAATCCATATGGCTATTCAGAAAACTCTTCTCTGAATTTCTAAATCCAATGTCAAATCATGATGCCCTCTTGTTATTCAAGATAACCAGAGAACTGGCAGCTGCTATTCCTTAGAGCTGTTGAAAGAAAAACACAGCTGGCTGGAAAAGGAGAACATGCCTTAGCATCAGTGATGGGACAATACCAAAAAAGGTGAGAATTATAATGTATCAACACTGCAATTGAGGTATTACCACTTTGCTAGCTACAAGCAAAGAAACCATATATGAAACAGAATTTTACAACCTCAGAAGGCAATCTGAAATCTAAGACAGGTTAATGTGCTCCCCCACAATTCCTGTATAGCTGATCATTCAAGTTAATCCAATTAATTCTTCCACAGCTACATTTTAACTAACCATCAACCACACACAAAAAACCTACAGTATACTGGGGAACAGAAGCCCAAGCTAGCTATCAACTTGAACGATGTAACAAATACTTCACCAATGAATCCTGAACATGAGGCAAATCATGGACTAATTGTCATCGACCTAACTCTAGCAGAATCTGTTCCCGTCTATATCCTGCAAATTGTAATTGGCAATCTTGAAAGCTTACAAAAATGGTCAATATGATGCAAAGGTAACGTATGGTACACATGTAAAACAGACAAATTGGAAATTTTTTTCATCACATTTTCACCTCTAACTCTAAGCACACTTTTCAGTAGTTTACAAAATTAACTCAGTTTCATGTAAAATATCTGGATTAGAAGAACACGTTTTCCTGAATCATACAAAATACCAGCACATTAATTTAATTTTTATTTTAAAGTCTTGGTGATTTAAAGTGAAACAAACATCTGTAACGCAACCAAACAGCTCACCCTTACAAGATCAGTGTCGTCCCTTTTGTCAGTTTTCTTCCCTGGTAACGGCGAAGTCAGTGTGAAGTCTTCATTTTCACTGTGGTCCATTTCAGTACTGTCAAGCCTAGAATCAATAAACATTTGTTCTCTTCATTATTATAATATAGCAGGCAATTATTAAAAAATATATATATTAAGAACAACCTTCAGAAGAAATCTATTCCTAAGCCAAATCTGGCAGAGAGAACCTTTTTCTCTGGGTACTACAGTTATCACGTGATATCACAAAATAGAGCACCTAATTCTCAGAACGAGGATGTCAATCATAAGCCAAATTGATCATCTTTCTCAGTTAAAACTGAGCTTTTTGATACAGACAAGCCTTAAGGAGATAGAAGAGATTTGTGTATTTGTATACATTTGCATAAACTTCATATTCCAATCAAAGATCCCCAAAGACCAACTAAAACGTAAACACTTCATTATGGTGAGGTCCAGGCAACCGAGCAGCAAATTTAAATTTCAGAGAGCAGTTCATCCCTCAGCTTTTTGTTATTTATGGCAGCATATAATATGTAAGCAATTACACTTTTATTTCAGTTTCTACATATGTAAATGTGGACAATGGTACTTCCTGCATATATAAAACACTGAGACCCACATATAAAAGGTAATATACAAAAGCCAATACACAAGAGTAGTTTTTTGGGTTTTTTTTAGATCTGCCCTGAGGCTGGAATAAGGGAAAAAAGTTGCTTTTAAGAGCGAAGATCTTTTTACAGAAAATAAATATGCTATGCATTAAAAAGACAAGTGGTATTCAGATACACAAGCTCTCAACTCCCTGTCCTGGGCACTGCCTGGACAGAGAAAGACATTCTTACGTCTACAAGTAAAAAAAAATTGCAATAACTTACGGCAGGTTTTATACATCACCTTAACAGATGTAAGCTTGTGTGTATGTATTCAGTCATATTAAATAGGAAATACCATGCATACTGACTCATAGAATGGCTTGGGTTGGAAGGGACCTTAAAGATCTCCTAGTTCCAACCAGCCTAGTGGGATGCCACCCACTAGATCAGGTTGGCCAAGTCCCCATCCAGCCTGGCCTTGAGCACCTCCAGGGATGGGGCATCCACAACCTCTCTGGGTAACCTGTGCCAGTGCTTCACTACCCTTACAGTGAAGGATTTCCTCCTAAGGTCTAGTCTAAATTTATCCTCTTTTAGTTTAAGACCATTCCCCCTTGTCCTATCATTATCTACTCGAGTAAAAAGTCCCTCTCCATCCTTTTTATAAGATGCCTCTAAGTACTGAAAAGCCACAATGAGGTCTCCCTGGAACCTTCTGTTTTTTGGGCTGAACAGCCCCAGCTCTCTCAGCCTGCCCCCATCGGAGAGGCGTTCCAACCCTCTGATCATCTCTGTGGCCCTCCTCTGGACCCGCTCTAGCAGCCCCACATCCTTCTTGTGCTGGGGGCCCCAGACCTGAACGCAGCACTCCAGGTGGGGTCCCACAAGGGCAGAGCAGAGAGGAACACAATCCCCTCCCTCCACCTGCTGCTGGTCATGCCTCTATTGATGCAGCCCAGGATGCAGTTGGCCTTCTGGGATGCAAGCACGCACTGCTGGCTCATGTCGAGCCTTTCATCCACCAGAACTCCAAAGTCTCTCTCCACAGGGCTGCTCTCAGTGAGTTCTTCTCCCAGTCTGTACTTGTGTCTGGGATTGCTCCAGCCCAGGTGCAGCACCTTGCACTTGGACTTGTTGAACCTCAACCAGTTGACATGGGCCCACTTCTCCAGCCTGTCCAGGTCCTTTTGAATGGCATCTCTTCCTTCTTTGGTATCAACCCCACCACCCAGCTTGGTGTCATCTGCAAACTTGCTGAGGGTGCACTCGATCCTGTCTATCTCATTTTGGGGGTTGGATCTGATGATCTCTCAAGGTCCATTCCAACCCCTACAATTCTGTGATTCTGTGATGAAGACATGGAAAAGCACCAGTCCCCAAGACCGACCCCTGACGGACACTGCTTGTCACTGGCCTCCACCTGGACATAGAACCATTGACCACTACTCTCTGGGTGTGACCTTCAAGGCAACTCCTTATCCACTGAATGATCCACCCTTCAAATCCATATCTTTCCAATTTAGAGATTAGGATGTCACGTGGGACAGCGTCAAAAGCCTTACAGAAGTCCAAGTAGCTGACATTGGTTGGTCTTCCCTTATTGACCGATACAGTCACTCCATCACAGAAGGCCACCAGATTGGTCAGGCATGATTTGCCCTTAGTGAAGCCATGCTTGTTGTCTCAGATCACCTCCTTGCCCTGCATGTGCCTTAACACTGCATCCAGGAGAATCCATTTCATGATCTTGCTAGGCACAGAGGTGAGGCTCATTGGTCTGTAGTTTCCCAGGTCCTCCTTTCCACCCTTTTCAAAAATGGGAGTGATTCCTTTCTTCCAGTCACGGGGGACTTCGCCTGACTGCCATGACTTTTTAAATATGATGAAGAATGGCTTGGTGACTACATCTGCCAATTCCCTCAAGACCCTGAGAGGCATGTCATCAGGCCCCATAGACTTGTAGTTAAGTTGCATCAGGAGGTCCTGATCTTGCTCTTTTCTTAGAGAGGGAGGGACTCTGCTCCCCAAGCCCCCGTCTAGAGTTTCAGGTTTCTTGAGAGATGTGAGAAACCTGACCAATCAGTTTAACTTAGGTGAGCTGGGGAAACCATGAAGATGACAGAATAGGTTAGGCTGCAAGTGCAGTATTTTTTTAAATAGACCGGATGTAGAACAGTAAGAGTCTCAGATTAATTTCACAGGATATGAAGAAGCTGGATTCTAATCTGTCTTTAGCCAGTAGTGTATTTCTGCATATGAACTTGTGTGACTTGTAAGAAATAAGTCTGTGTGATTTTCATGGAGTTGTAAGTATTTGTTGAAAAGCACTGCACAAAATTCAGACTAACATTACATATTAAATAGTCACAGAAGAATCAAATGATTTTAGTCTTAGTTTCAAATATAATTTTCTCTCAGTCTTTCTGTGAGGAAAGATGAATAGTGGGGACTATACAATTGTTAATGGTTAAACAAACAAACATAAGACACAGAGATTGATAACTTAAGAAAAAAATAAAGTATAAATACTAAATAAAGTATAAATTTTACAGATAGCTAATTAGAGGAGGACAACTCTAACACTGCAGTATGTTCACCCCTTCCACCACAGAAACTAAAATCCAGAAATGTTTATCTGCTACTTCCAGCAAAGTGCAGGACGAGTTATAGAGGAGGAAGTTAATACCAGATCACCACACTGGCCTACCAGTCCTCATTGTCTATGACATGTTAACATTACAGCAGGCTACAAAGTTCCTAGTACATGCAGATGTGTGTGTGTATATATATATGTATTAAAAAGAAAAGTGATATATATATTAAAAAAAGTATGAGGCTCTCCTTCCCTCCTTCAACCATCTATGGATGTGATTTGATTCTGTTTCTGTGATTGTACTTGAACATTTTTCCTCCTCTTCTTCTCTCTAACAGCAACTTTATTTCTGGGTTTAGAAAGCCAAATTCATGGTTTTCATTATACAATGTGCTACTATAACTTTACTTCAAAATAAGAGAATATAATTCTGTTTCCCACTTAGAAAACATTATAGAAATATTCAAAGTTTCCATTACAAATACTTGAAATATCAAAGCCCCTTTGTTGACTACCAACCTCCCTTTGATCCTTCCTGGAGAGCTTGGATTTGAACTGCTGCTGGCATTGCTTACAGTTTCCATTCGTGAAGATTTGGATTGAGACTGCTTGCCTGCTGACGAAAGAGGCTTGTTAACTGCTCCAAGAACATTGGCTGCTTTGGGCTGAAACCAAAAATATATTTCCTTTATTTTAAGCTACACATTTAGATATTGTTAACATGTACTATGCTTATTCACACATTTCACTTTCTGTGATCAGTATCTTAACTATAATATGACGCAATAAACATTTAAATATGAAAGTTATGACAAGAGAAGGAAATTGACAGAGCTGCAATCAAATACCTAGCTGCCACTAAAACCAATATTCTTTTCTCAACCCCTATAACTCTATCCTCTTCTTACTGGGTGCTCACCTGACCTTGCAGTAAGTCATTTCAGCACCTTTTGTACGGTTTGCTTTCAGCTGATGTGGCTGCCTGAACCAGCTTGCCATTTGGATTAGATAAACACCTGAACTGGCAAAACAGAAATAGCAGTAGGACAGTAATTTCAGCATCAAGCCATTAAACTGGCTTAGCTGTAATGGCAAACCATGCTAGCTTCAACTGGAAATGAATGAGAACCTCAAAAGCAAATATTCTGGAGACAACTGATGCTTCATGCACAGAGATTTGAAAATGGTTAGGCTTTTAATAGGAGCCAAAATTTCCAGACAGTGGTGAGCTTCAGTTTATTTATTTAAGTGGATTATCTTTCAGATATGCCAAATACCTCTAGCTCATACTAACTTTTGAGAGAGTTGAAAGGATTCAGTTACTCCTAAAGACAATGTTCCTTTATGCCAAACACCTGTGTACAAAAATGTTGAACAATTTAAGACCATTCCCCCGATTTCACAATATCTAGGATGATCCCTCTTCTATTGAGGTATTAGATTCTAGCTATGTCTCAAATTGGTGACAGCACCAAGACAAACAAACAAACACACACACCAAAATCCACACTGTTCAACACGCACATCATAGCAGCTTTGAATGTTCCTTTTTCCCAGATACACACCACTGATGTGCTGATTTTATTTTCATTAAAGTATAAAATTAAGTCCGGCTATAAAAGATTCACTCTGCTCTAAGTATGAAAAAAACCAGCATATCCTCTCCAAAACATAAGAAACATTGGAGAACTAAATACAGTTTAAGAACTTACATGTCTGTGTTTACAGTTTAACATTAATCAATAAGCGAATACAGAAAGAGCTCAAAAGCACATAGACATTCAAACTCACACTGGACATTTTTTTTGTCTCTGTTTTTAAAAGGCTTCAGACTTTCCCTACTACCACCACCACTGCATACATAGTAGCAGTCTTTCCTTCTATCCGTCTCATTCTCTCTACTTGTTTATTTTTGGTTTATAAAAACCTTCAGGCAGGAAAAACATATTTAACCTCAACTTGAAGTGTTGTTTTTGTGTTTGTTTTTTAAACTGTACAGGTCAGTTATTCTTTTTACTATTATTATTTTTTAAATAATAATATATATATATATATGCACACATATATATACACAGACCTTTCCAGGAGTGAAAAATGACTTCATTTCTGGAGGAAGATAATTTTTGGTGTTACTGAAATTCTGTAGAAAAGGCAAAAAAACAACAACAAAGTCAATGAATAAGATATATACATTTTGGAGGTAGTACTAAAAGATTTTCTTTATATCTTTTATACTTTAGAAATTTTAACCTGAACATCTCCTTAAAAAAAAGAAAAAAGAAAGCAGTGTTTGTATGTACGTATACAAATTCTTACATGTATGTGTGTTTTCGTATCTTCAACTAAATTAAGACAGGGAGAAGTCTAAAGTTGGCAAGATCTACAGAGCTCTCAAATTACAACTAACAAAGACTTAAATAGATTTATCTCAAGAGAAATTAAACTCCAAGGTATACCTTGTCAGGTTGAGTAAAATATCGTGCTGGAAGTACAGGGTCTTTAGGGGATTCCAAACTGTATGTTGTACTCTTTGACATAATGATATTCATTGCTACATCACAGACTGTGTAGAGTTTCTGTAAAAAAAACAAAAAATAATCAGAAGTTCATTGCAAATCTTCACAGAATCACAGAATGGTTGAGGATGGAAGGTACCTCTGGAGATCACGTAGCCCAATCCCATCTGCCAAGCGGGGTTACCTAGAGCACATTGCGCAGGATGGCATCCAGGTGGGTTTTGAATATATCCAGAGGAGACTTCACAGCCTCCATGGGTGACCTGTTCCAGTGCTCTGTCACTCTCACAGTAACAAAGTGTTTTCTCACACTCAGCTAGAACTTCTGTGTTTCAATTCATGCTCCATGCCTCTTGTCCTGTTGCTGGGCACCACTGAAAAGAGTCTGGCCCCATCCTCTTGACACCCTCTCCTCAGATATTTATACACATTGATAAGATCCCCTCTCAGTCTTCTCTTCTCCAAGATAAACAGGCCCAACTCTCTCTGCCTCTCCTCATATGACAGGTGTTCCAGTCCCCTCATCATCTTCGTAGCCTTTATCTGGACTCTCTCCAGGAGCCCCATGTCCCTCTTGTACTGGGGAGCCCAGAACTGGACACAATACTCCAGGTGAGTCCTCACCAGGGCTGAGTAGAGGGGGTGGATCACTTCCCTTGACCTGCTGGCAACATTCTTCCAAATGCACCCCAGGATCCCATTGGCCTTCTTGGCCACAAGGGCACATGGCTGGCTCATGGTTAACCTGCTGTCCACCAGGACTCCCCAGCTCCTTCTCCACAGAGCTGCAGCTCAACCCAAGCACAGAACTACAAGAGCTCAGATTTAAAACAAGTATCTTAAACATTTAACAGTAGCATCCATATTAAGCAGTGTATTACCAGGTACTAAAACGTAGGAGCAGAAGACAAAAGCACTGCACACTCAGCAGTTAAACAAAGCTAGCTTCCATGATCTTTCTACACTTACGAATAATGTATGCCATGGTTTCAAAGACAAAGCCAAAAAAAAACTATTTGGGAAAAGCAGAGAAGTGACAAATGTATGTATTATGTGATACAAAAACCTCGAAAACAAGACCAGGGTTTGATACATTCGCTACACAGTACAAACTGGAGACATTTCATGCATGTATTTTTCTTCCTACACTAAGCTTACTGTCTTGCACTTTTCAAATGAAATATTACAAAGCAGAAAAACTGGACAAATTAAAAAGAGTAAAAATTTCAGTTTACTTCTATCTAAAAGTAATGTTTAATAATGTTACCGAGACAAAAACAAAGCATCTCATTTCCAGAACCAGGCCAAAATTAAATACAGTTTCCAATCATAAAGTATCACGTACTTCATTCATTTTTGCATCATCTGGTCCTTGAGCATCCTTTGTCTGTTTGATGTTTTCTACCATTTTTCTGATAAACGCGTGACTGTTGTTTTCATTTTTAGCCATCAGTATTTCCAGTATGAACCACAAACACCTAAGAAGAAAGGGAGTACTTCTCATGAATATGCCAAAAAAATTCCCACCCTTAAAAATAAAAAAACAATTTTAAAAAATCACATTTCAGAAAGTTGCTTGGTATAGTTTTACTGGTATTACAGATTTAAGCAATTTCAACTCCAGCAAACAAATTCATTAGAAGAAAGAAATGAAGGTTAAGATGAGCAGAAAGTGTAGGTTCTTCTGTAAGATACTGCAGAGCATTAAAAAAGCATACATACCATTTCTAACCATATTTTACAGAAATAACTGCCATCGTTACACATACTGGACAACGTATAAGTGTACTTTTTTAAATTAAAATTTTACTAAAAATAAAAATTAAATTATTATAATCCTCTCAAACAACAGTATTAAAAGTAGTCTTACTCTTTAATGTCCTTGAGTTGTTCAATGTCTTGAACTTTGACATAATCTGGGTCATGAGCTAGAAGATGTATAGTATAAGGAACAACATACTCTGGCAGAAGTGACAAGAGTTTCTCTAAAAAGCAAAAGAAAGATGCATCAAAAGACTCTCAAGAAATACATTTTCCTACTACTTGAATATTTTCTACTACAAAAGGAAAGATCAAAATTTAAGGTTAGCATACATTAAGATAAAACGTAGGTACATGTGGGCCTATTATTTCTTCATAACGTTGCTGTTAATATGCATCTGATTGTTGATGTGTAGATGTTTTGTGCATGTAAAAACTGAGATTTTAAACATGCCTCAGGGCTGGATATTTTCTAACTATCTTGAACACAGCTAGAGTTCCTTCTACCCCCCCAATCCTTTCCTTGGTTCAAATCCTGTATTCAGAAAAACAGAAGACTGGTCACAAAATCCATGTTAACTGCTACATCTGAGACCAGCACAATTGCAGAGTAAGCTATTATTCCTTCTTTGGACACTGCAGTGTAGAGTCTTGCTGTCAAGAGAATAGAAAGAAGTGCACTTTTTCCAAAAAACAAGTGAAAATAAAGATTTGCAGTCAAATAGCCACAATGTTCTCCAAACCTACAGCCTACCTCATTTGTTTAGAGAAGAGACAGAAGGTAACCTAACAGCTATCACAGCAGCTACCACAATAAAGTAGTAGTGGACTGAGTCAGAAAGTCTCAATCCCACTTGAGCAGAGCATCTCAACTGAATTATGATATTCAAAGCATTCAAAACTTTTTCTAGCATCCTGCAAGACTTGTAGATAGTCCTAAGCAAGTATGACAGTAAAAAGTCTTCTACATCAGAACAGTCAGACGGACAACTCTCCTAAGGGGATTCAAAAAGAAAGGACTACTGGCCAAAGGCCCTCTCAGAGTCACGACCACAAAATGCACGTTCCATAAGGTAACAAATTCATAACTAACACTGTGAAGAGTGAATTGCAGCACCTCAAAGTTTGATATAGAAAACCAGAATGAAAAGGTTATATCACACAGGACAATGACAACATAAAGACAGATGAGAAAAGATCTACACTACCTTCTTCTAATGACTGAGAGGTACTGGAGGATATACAGCACACCGAAGTTATTAAACCTGTATCCTGTGCAACAGACAGGGCAATAGGCAAGGCATGCTAGTGCCTCATGAGCATTACTACAGTAAAAGCATCTGATCTTGAGTGCCAGTGACAACTGCAAATTCACAGTATAAACATGCCTATGAATAAATGCTTCAATGTACATATGAAGTAAGGGAGGAAATTCCTGGCTGTGCATTTGAAAATATCTATCCACACTTTTGAGCAAGTGATTGGTCATGAAAGACATGGAAAGTCTGGAAAGCCTTCCTTCAGTAAGCTTTTAACTACCCCGTATTAGGTTGTGAATAAGACGACCAGACTTCTGTAAATCATTATACATAATTCTATTTGAAATCTATTTTAAAATACATTAAAACAATGACAATTATTTTTTATCTCTAATATATGTTTTCATGAGATGTGTTTGAGAACTACTGTGCACATAAATTAGAATACATCATTATTGTAGATTTCACAAGACTGAATAAATAATTGCCGTGAAAAAGTCTTACTCTATCCCATTTATAAAGGTCTGCATAATGATGGTTGCTTCACAGCTTTCATAAAATACTTGAATTCAGTCATAACGGCAAAGAAAGAATTCAAAATTTATGAAGACCCACTGAAGCTGCTAAGCTTCAGAAGCTGCTAAGTTCCAAGGATACACCTTTACACAGCCAATGCAGTTGATCCAGTTAAATTACAGGAGTAATTACTACACAGAATGTAAGCCATCATGATGTATAAGAACAAATAAAACTTGAAATACAAAGAAATTGGGTGGTTATGTTTATGTAATTGAAATCCAGTGTACTTCTCAAAGAAAATTTTAATGTGTTCCAACTGACTTTCAACTATTAACTTTAAAAAACATCCTTCGCTTCTTCAAGCACTGTCATGCATTTCGTCCATCAGCTTTGTGCAGCTAAATAAGAAAAATAAAGAAGTGGTGGGGAAGAAAATAAAACAATTATGATTTCAAAATGCTAGCAAAACTGCCTTGCCTTAAGACATATCCCAGGCAAATCATTTTGCTATTATTTATGTTAATTTTGAACTTCAATAAAAGTCTCATCAAGAGCCTAAGAACAATGACCTCCTGCCTTGTATACTTTCTAAGACAACTACAGCAATAGTTCCAACAGGGTCTGGAAAACAAAGTGAACCAAATACATTTAAAAGAGAAACTGGACAAGTATTAACACACATTGTACTTAAACCCTGACAAAAATAGTATTTACACAATCTTCCTTCATCTCTAACGAAGGAAGACACTACCTGAAAGGTAGGGTGGCATCACGGACCTACAGTACAAGCTCTTGCAACTAGAACGTGCCAAAAATCCACAACAGACATCTACGAGCAGTTAGGAAAGAAATTTGTTAAAAAAATAGAAGTTTTACTCTTGTAATGTTCCTACTCACTGACTTGCAAGTAAAAGCCCAACAGTAGAAACCAAAGATTCCTATGCAAGACAAGTCCATACACAGATAGAACTGGTAGTAGATACAAAATAAAACAAGCCTCTTCTTGAGCACCCTCCACTCTGAAGAACATTTAGAGAACTTAGAGGTCTCAGTGCAATTCCTGCCATCCTGTCAGCATGGAGGAAAGAGACATTTTACTGCCTGGTACCAGTCCTTAGGAAATTTTCCTCAGGCAAGGTATATAGAAATTTACCATCTTTTCAACAAATGTTGAAGTCCTCCCAAATTTCCAATAATATCCTCATCACCTTTATTGAGTTTTCAGGAAAAAGCATATCACAAAACCATCAGTTTATAAATTCCCCAAAATAATTTCATTGATCAAAGAAGCAGATTCTCATACTTAGCTTCTTGTAGGTACTTGAATAGTAGGTATTAGTGTCATTACAGTAAGAGCAACACACACGCACAACACTATCTTACCTGGGCTTCAGTTGTACTACACTGCAGTAATGATTTTGCAAGATACAAACAGTTCAAGACTATTTATTTGTTAAAAGCTCAGACTGGTAAATCTAAATGTCATAAAGCTAACACTGTAACCCCCCAAAAATTCCAGCAATCTATATCTAATTAAAAGTCCTCATGGATAACAGTAGAAATCCATTCAATGGAATCACTAATTTTTTTTAGCAAGAAACTGTCAGGCACACTTCGAGGTGCTACTGAATTAAAAGCCACTCACACCAAGACTCTGCTTCATTTTTCCCACAGACTTTTTCATAGTAACCTCACAGTATCTATCTTAGTACAATTAGGAAATCAGCAATTATGTTTCATTGTATGAAAATTATTATATTTTCCTCCTATGTAACTGAAAAGATTTTTCAGCTTTCAAGAGGAATAGTCTTAGGATGATTTAAAGGCTTTTGCTGAATGGATTTTTCTTTTTTTTACCTGTTATTGAGCAGAGAGAAAAAGTATTGGCTTTTTTTTTTTTTTGAAGTCTAATTAACAATACACAAAAGGATTTCTCTGCAGACATTCTCTGATTTAAGTCTAAGGGGACTGAGGCACACACAGACTGGCATGGCTAATACAAAGTCTGTGATTCATAAATCTAGAATGAAATCCGTTATCTGACAGCATATGCAAGATCAGATTCACAAACCAGGTTTGGTCTACCCTAAGACAAGACGAAAAAAATCCACATCATTTCAAAAATGTCAAAGATGAGAACCATCAGTAATCCTCCAAAGAAATAAAACTTTCAAAATCTCTTACTCAAAATGCCCTGAGCTCTTCATAAAGGTCCACATTATCACGCTGATATACCAGTGTTATCATATTGTATGTGTGCAGTTTCAAGTAAGTCAAAAGGGACAAGGATTGATTTTATAAAAGAAAAATAGCTCACATCAGTTCATAACAACTTAAAAAGTATTCCTATGATCAGACTGTTGTCACTAGGAAGAAAAGAATTACAAAAACTCATCCTGAAGTACCTACAAATATAGCTCTTTGCCAGCATAAGACAAGATAAGAAGCTACTCAGTACAGCAGCTCAAAGAGCGTCAATTTAGTGCAGCATTTATAATGTCATTAAGGTTGCATATTATTAATTACCAAAAATTAATCATTGCCACTTCACTTACAACATAATTAACCATTAAGTTCAAACAGTACACATCTGCCTTTGAAAATCTGCTTCACTTCTAATATAGGCATAAGCATTTACACAGCTTTTAAAGAAATGGAAAGATCTCAGACATGCCTATTAAAAACTCAAGAGAAAATCTGGACTCTATTTTCAGTTTTCATTTAATACCTCTGAGTGAAACTTACCAAAAGTTTACAGCCACTCTGTGTAAAAAAAAAAAAACAAAAAAAAACAGAAGACAATATTTTCACAGTCTATTAACATTTACCTGTGAACTCTAGCACTTGTACCAAAAAGTGACTTCTATTCTCTTACCACTAACTGCTGCATGTTGCTTCAGATACTCCCTTCTGACATTTATGTTCTTCACAAGGCACTGCCTAGCATGAGCTCTTCTCTCTTTCACTGGATCTTTTGCACACAGTGCACAAATAGCCATATATTCTAGTGGCAGCCGTAGTCTAGAAAGCCCTTTGTGAAGTTTCTGAGCAAATATTTGTCTCACTTGGTAACATTCATCCTATTAAAAACAAAACAAAAAAGTAAACAGTAAACCTTTCTAAAAGTAACACAGGTTGTGAAATAAAACAGAAGACTGGGTAAATATGCCAAAATCAAGTTCAGACCCTGCCACCACAGAAACGTAGGAATTGTCGGAACATTTCTTTATACCATTTCAGAACAATTAAATTGAGTTAATCAACTGAAGCTTCTCTGAAGGTGAGAAGAAAAATTAAGGCTCAAGCTGTAGAGAAAGATAATGCACTTAGGATCTAAGGATTAATTTGGCATAGTACTGAGGCAAAGTTAATGAAATTGCTTACAATGGGACCACTTGGTTTGGGGGGCCGAAGGTGAACATCTGCACTGAAACACTGTTTAGTCACTAGTAACCGTGCTGATTTTATTACTGCAATTTCACAAATTTTCATCAAGACAGTAACATTAGAAACAGAATAAAATTCAACAAAATTAAAGGTCACATGCTTACGAGATTACCAAGCATTTCCACTATGATATAAAAACCTATGAACCATGACTGACCACAGAAGAGAATAACCTGTAACTAAGCGTTGGCAAAGAAAACAAAGTACGAACGGGGGCAAATGTACTCCCTATGATCTATTAGGCAACATATTTCCAGAAGAGATATGAACTTCAAAACTCTTTGTATAAAAAATAACCTACATACTTTAAGACACCATTCAAAGCCAAGAAAGGTTAACAGAAGCAGGTGTGGAAAACAGTTACTAGGAAATGCAGAGAAAAGTGTGCTGTAAACAAGACTCCCTAAGCAGCTTGACATATGTATCCTGCCAAAATAAGGTCAAGAGGAAAGATTTTTTTTTTTATCTCTAAATATGAAAAAAGAACATTAAAAGGAATAAGTACCTATTTTAGTTAAATGACAGTTTTGAAACCAGAAACAATTTAGGTTTCCAGCTATCAGCCAACAGGAAGAACAGAGACAAAACCTAGCCATTGGTAATACTGAATCTGCCGAATTTACAAATGGGATCGAAAAATGTGATTTAAAAAGAAAAAAAAAGCCTCTTCATCCCCCTAACCAAAAATTAAATCCAGAAGAAATACATCAAGCCCCATTTACATCTGGGCTTGAAGCCATAGTCTTCCTCTACCCATTATGAAACTCCAAAATGCCTTCTGTAGCCAGAGCTGACCGATGCAGCTGCAGTGACCCAAGACTACAAATCTTATCTGTAAGATACGCTCATGATCTACTGCATGGGTATAAAACCTGCCTTCACAGCAAATCCACCCCCAGAAGAAGACTAACACAGAGCCCTCTTCTGCTTGTTAACATCACCTAGGTCTAACATCTTTGGAAAGCTTAGAACAGAGTTGTGCAGAGTTGGTATGCTGACAAAGTCGTCCTCCCTGACTCAGAGGACAAAGGCAGTTAGTTCATTGCTACTGACTTCACTGCAAGACACAAATTGGCATGATTCTTATTTATTTATCTCCTAATGTGAAAAATAACCTTTAAATCACCTCAGTACACTAGTTCACTGAGAGGAAGAAGGACCAAACTCAACCAAGTTCTACATTTCTTCCAGCATACAACTACATAACCATAAACCATACATAAGCCTGACCTATCTACTTTCTGAATTTAATTGCAATTCATCAGAAGGATACCATTTAACTTTAAAAAAATACATATATTTACAAAGCTGTATGTTGCCCCTCAGACATGACCCTGATTCTTGAAAACTGACGGACTTGCTTAAACAATTAAAACACCCTCAAACAGTTGCTGAAGGCAACTGAGCAAGTTTTTTTTATGCAACTTAAGCAATCTAAAAGCGTTATTCTGAATATAATTAGAATGGCATTTTCAACAGCAAATCTTATTAAATCTTAAATAGGATCTTAAGGTCTGTTAAATACTGAAGTACTCAGCACCATGCTCAATTACTTTCTATTCTATTTCAATATGAAGCTTTGCTGACATATAAATTTGTTCTGCAAATCAAAACTTAACTGCTGGTGAGGTTACAGGTCTGGCCAAACGCATACATAATTTATTTTAAAATGACTAAAACTACATGCATTTAATCATCATAAAGTCTCTGTTTACCACCACAACCTTAACATAGCAGGGAGCAACAACATTTAATCATGTATTCTATACTTCAATCATTCCACATAGAGAATGGCATTCTCTCAGAAAAAAAAATCCAATACGCTGCACAGCACCATAGTAGAACCTGTGCAATCATTACAACTCTTAAAATTTTGCCTTTCCTTTTATTTAATCTGCTTTCTCATATGTCCATTTAAAGAAAACTTGCTGTAAATTAAGTTACTGAATACTAGAGTCGGCTGTGATGTCACCTGAGTGTCCTAATCTGTGGCTAGACTTGATTGTGCCAAGAAGGAATATTATCTATTATTCTAAAATCTTAAGAGTCTACCATCAGTAAACGAATTTTACTGCTAAGCATAAACGCATATGTATGTATAGGTACATATGCAAACATCTGAAACACAAATACACAGATAGTCTCTGTGAGAAATTAATACAGTACAACCTAGAAATGCAAAACTCACTGAAACCATTACAATTACTCTGCCTCTGAGGATCTGAACTTGACAGTCTGGCAGAAAGAAAGAAAATTGTAGGAAACCTCAAGAAGATCTGGAGAAGTTACTTATAAGTATTCATAATCCATTAGGTGCCTCAGGGAGAAGTAAAGGCAGAATTCCTGTCCCAAAAGAGCTTAAAATCTAAAGTTTGTTAAATATGAAGGTCAATCAGATTCTGCAGAATTTACAAAGTTTACAAGACAGGAACATGGAGGATCTCTACATCTCTACTTACAATTTGAAAGTTACTTCCCTTCTGCTACTTGGGGCTCACAGACAGAAGTTCAGGATGACAACTCCCTATATCTAGAGAAAAATCTCTCCTACCTCTTCTGCTATTTAAAGGATGCCAACTATCTTCGAAGGCCTCCACATTCGAAATGCATTCTACCCAAGTATCAAGAAGCAAAGTTCTCTGTTGTCACCACAGTCCAACATACCCAATTCTCACCCAAAATAGATTTCCGGGATTACGTAGGACAAAAATACACTCATATCAAATCTGAGGGTTTTGCATAAAATCAAGTTAGCAGAAATATACACAACATACAACATATGTACATATATATTTGATGATAACCCTCACAACACACCCAATTTCCTTACATTTATGGCTAGTGCACACAGCTGGTACTGTTCTAAGGTGATGATTTCATGGTAACAAGGTTCTTGTGCCAGCTTCACAATAGCACTCCCTGCAGCCAACCTCAACCGAGACATATCAGGTTTGCTGAAAAACAAGCACACAGATTATGAAGGTTAATTAATAAAGCAATACAGAATTATTTGACTTAAATCCCAGTAAGTTTGCACTGCTGAAAAACAGATATTTTAAAAAGAAGGAAAACTGTCCATGGACTTTGCCTCCATCCCAATCCCCAGTCGACAGCAAAAGTAACTGCTAATCAAAAGTAGTTTTCACACCACCACATTCTGAAGTCTGTTACCACATACCTATTACCTTGCCCCAACTTTACAATAAAAATATTCCTTGGAACTTCCTAGAAGTTCCACATAGATGTGAATCAGTTTTAGTTGTGCATTGGATCAGCACACTCCAAGTTGACCTTCAGAGACCTCATTAGGCCTGTAACATACTTCTGTTCAGCATGCTGCTTCTACTTCAGCAGGGGGCTCCTGCCAAAGAAATAGCCCATTTCTAGTCCCCAGAGTTGCCAAACCTTTTCTAGCAAAGATACATACCGCAAAATCCATGCTACACATCCACACGAATTAAAATTAATTAGATACTTTTATCTAATTGACTAAGTGAATTGTATTTTTAAGACAATAGCAAAAGGGTGTAGCAAATGAAAAAATTTTAATATAATATAAAAGTACAATTACTTGATCTGCACATCCAAACTGCACTCCCACCTAGCAAAACACTTCAAGCACTTGCTATTTTTCATATCCAAAGATGAAGAGATCTTTCTGTAACCTACAACCGTATTTACAAAGGTTATCAGAACATCAAAAGCATCTTCACGTGAACTTTGCAAATTGATATTCAATTCATGTGTCCATTAGTAAACTTAGTTTGGCTTTTACTCTTCTTGATATTTTATCTCAGTAAACTGTTTTACTACTGCCTTTCTTCAGATCAAGCAGCCAAAGAAAGAAGATCTTCATAAATGCCTCCCTCACTTTATATTCTCTTCTACACAGAAGTAGTAGGTACAGCTTCTTCCTTTGATATGCTGGAGCAGCAATCAAATTGTATTGTTATTTAGAAATAATCATTCCTTTAAGAGGAATAATATTGTTTAATTTCTTAACCATTTGCCCTTTATTCTTAGCAACAGCAAGCACTGTACTCTTAAGTACATTACCATGAAAACTGTATAAGGCATTTAAAGAATAAGATGAAAAGCCACTGTTAAACACAGAGTCCATGATATAAAATACCTAAAGAGCTTAAGTCTTAATTTAGACCAATCAGCCTTTATATACACCTCTGTATTCTGTGGAAATGGCAACTTTTCAAAAACTAGATAGATAATGAGCACCCAGATGACCAGACAAAGGCTGCATTACTTTTCAAACAGGGCATGAAGATTAACATGGTAATATTTAGTTCTTAAATTTCACTTTAAATTGCAGCTACTGTGATAAGCGAACCCAATAAAGATTCAGTGTTTGCACTCCGGTGATAATCGAGCAATAACAACTTACTAGCACAGAGTGAGTGAGCCAAAGGAAGGATGAAATTAAGAACTTTCAGTCTTCCTTAGCTTTGGTAGTGATAGCATTTAATTCTGAAAAGTTAATCAAAGAGGTTTCACTTAAAAGTTGGCTAAATCTTTGTGCAGTATATGTAACACGGTCTTGTGTCCCAGAATACCCATGAGCATGTGTGCACGCTGCAGGAAGGAGGAAGAGGACAGGGTCAGTTAGGAGCATCATTTAACAATTAAATGTGAAGATCAGATCTATCCTATTTCCCAAGAGGATTATACTAAAAGAAACTCTTAACAGAGGATTTATTTTTGATCTAATTGTCACAGCCAAAAGCGTTCCGATCTGCATTATCCCAACATACACAATGATTAAGGCTGAATGAAAAAATTCAGTCTGACGTAATTACAGTTTTCAATTACTTCTAATAATTTCAAAAATTAATACCACAGACGCTCTTGTCCTATCAAAAACTCTCTAAGAGCTGAAAGAGGGACCTGGACACTTATTTTCTGGATTGCTGTTACTATTGCTTAAGATAAAATGTTTGAAATGAGAACAGAAGTTCAGCCATATGGACAGATGTTATCAAGTGCAAAATACTTGGTCTTAATTAAGGTGGTGGGCTGCACAAAGATGATCCAAATAAATGTGCCTTAAAAACGTATCTGGTGTATAATCATCTCAATTCGCAAACTAGTAGTTAAAATTTTTCCTTCTGCTTCACAGAGTGTAAATGCCAGTGTCCAATTTCGTCAGCATCTCCCATGTTCCACAGAACAAAAAGTTTCTTCTAAAAAAGTCTAAATACAACGTTGTGTGTCAGATGGCGTAGCAGATCATCTATAATGTATAACCATCAAGTTCTAAAAGCCAAAGATTTAAGTAATTTTTCTCTTGGTAAGCTTCACTGTAAAGAAAATACCAATAGTCTTTCAAAAAAAATCTCGCTGCAGGTGCATACATAATATCAATATTTTCAGCAACAGCTGGTGTCTTCCAAAGGACATAAGTTATTTTATAATTAGCATAAATTAAATTAAAATTCTACTACAAATAAGGCGTGTAATATCCAACTTGGCCGTTTTACCTAACCAGAGAAGTAGTACCATACTGAATTTTAAATTTGTAAAACTGTTTATGGTTTATAAAAATAAAAAAAAAAAGACCAGGAAAGGACCTTTGAGATATTGTTTGTTGACCAAATTCAATATTAAAACATTTCTGACACTGGTGAATTTAATCTACATATGCTAACATTTCAAAGTAATTAAAAGCAATTTAACAAAGTCAACAAACCTACTACTTCAAAGTACGGAAGAAAGATTTGTTTACTTGTTTTCCAAGTGGGGCCTTGCCTTCACCTGACACTCTGCATTGAATTGTGCTTTGAAATTTAACAAATCCCATTCCCTTGCATCGTCACTGGAAAGTACAGCTGTGTCATTTTAAAAAGGTATGAGGACAATCATTTTCATGGTTGATTAAGGAATACTTGCTGCAGAAGTTTTGGCACAAACTTCTAATGATGTGGAACAATAAGATTAGAACTTATAACGCCAAAGCGAGTGACGACAATAAAAATGATTTCAACATGACTCTCAGCTCACAAGAGGTTAAATATCTCCTGAACCCAGCCACTTTCAGTTAATTCAATTATCTTTAGCAAATTACACGTTATTGTTCAAAAGACAAATGCAAAACACCAACACAAAAATTGACTCTATACAGAATAGCAGCAGACCCAGCACAGTTTGAAAGACCAGGTTCTGCACTGAACAGACAATTTTACTCCTTCCAAAGCCTACTCTAAGGAAGGAGCAGCATCAGATTTCTACAGTAGGGACCCATTATGTTATCAAATAGTGACAAATAAAGGTCTGGAAGTGTCAGCTATCAGAAAGCTCCATGCAGCACTCATGGGCCTGAAACACCATCTCCCCTGCTTCAGTTTATGAGAGTACTTTTTAGTGTAGGCGCTATAGCTCTCAGAAGTAGGCACAATGCAGAACCGTGATCCTTGCACCTTAGAACTTCCCACAGTGCAGTACTGGAGAACACAGAATAGCTGAGGTTGGAGGGAACCTCTAGAAGTCGGCTAGCCCTACACTCCTGCTCAAGTAGGGCCTCCTAGAACAAGTTGTCCAGGACCATACCTAGACAGCTTTTGAGTATCTCCAAGGAAGAGACTCCATCACCTTTTGGGGCAACCTGTGACAGTGCTCAGTCACTTGCACAAGTGAAAAAATTATTTCTTGTGTTCAGACAGAACCTCCTGGATTTCAGTTCACACCCATTGCTTCTTGTCCTAGCACTGGGCACTAGTGAAAAGAGCCTTGCTCCATCTTATTTGCACCCTCCCCTCAGATATTTATATACACCGATGAGATCCCCTGAGCCTTCTCTTCCCCAGGCTGAACAGTCCCAACCCTCTGCCTTTCTGCATATGGGAAATATTCCACTCTCTTCATCATCTTTGTGTCCCCACAGTGGGCTACCCAGTAGCTCCTACTCTTTTACTGAAGAAAAATCTTTTTGAATATTGGAAAAATGCTTTACTCCAGTCTTCAGACAGGTCTCCCAAACACCCATGATAATTCAAAGATTAAGAGTGGCCTCACAATGCCATCAGCTAGCTCTCTCAGCACTCTGGGTGCATCCCAGCAGTGCCCATGGACTTAGGTATGACCAGATTGGTTAACTATTCCCTGACTGTTCCTCTTCCACCAGGAGTAGGTCTTCCTTGCTCCAGACTCCCCTGGTTTCCAGAGCCTGGGATTCCTGAAGGCTGGTCTTACTTGTGAAGACCGAGGCAAAGGCGGCATTCAACACCCCAGCATTTTCCATGTTCTGTGTCACCAGGGCCCCTGCCCTATTCAGTACCAGGTGTACATCTTCCCTAATCTTCCTTTTGTCAGCTATATACAAGCCCTCCTTGTTGTCTTTGACAACCCTCATCAGATTCAATTCTAGTTGGGCTTTGATTTTCCTACCTCTGTCTCGGCATGCTCAGACAGCACCTATATTCCTCCCTGGTTATCTGACTCTTCCTCAACCTTCTGCATACCTCTTTTCATAACTGAGCTCTGCCAGGAGCTCCTTGTTCATCCACACAAGTCTGTCATTTTTAATAGACCTATTCTGACTTTACCTGTTTGTCAGAATAGACCACTCTTGAGCTTAGAAGAAGTGATCCTGGAATATTAACCAGCTTTCTTGGGCTCCTCTTCCTTCCAGGGCCTTTTCTGATGGGATTCTTCCAAGTAGATCATTGAAGAGGCTAAAGTCCACTCTCCTGGAATCCAGCATTGTGATCTTGCTTTTTCCCCCTTTCCCCTTCTCAGTATCCTGAATTCCATCATCTCATGGTCACTGCAGCCAAGGCTGCCTTCAATCTTCACATCCCTAGCAAGCCTCTCATTGTTTGTGAGTATGAGGTCTACTAGAGCACCTCTCCTACTCGGCTCCTCCATCACTCACATCAGAAAGTTGTCACTGATGCTTTCCAGGAATTTCCTGGATTGCTTATGCCCTGCTGCATTGATTCTCCAGTAGATATCTGTGTGGTTGAAGTCCCCCATGAGTATCAAGGTCTGCAAATGGGAGGTTGTTGCCAGCTGTCTATAGAAGGTCTCATCCACTTCCTCTTCTTAGTCAGATGGTCTACACAGACAGACCCTACAAACGTCACCCATACTGGTGTGACTCCTTAATCCTTGCCATAGGGTCTCAGTTGGCTCAGCATTCATCCCCATGAAGAGCTTCAGGCTCTGGGGTTGGAGAGTGTATTTGCAAGAGCCAGACAAATCCACCACCAGCAAACAATTCCAGTTGAGCTAGCTAACCAGTAAGACAAAGGGTCTTGTAGTGAAATAGAGGAAGGACCAGCAGAAGAGGGTTTTCCTTTAACATTGATTCTTAGAAGCAGTATCAGGCTATTTACACTTTGTTTTATATGGTTGCCTGGGAAGATGACGTTCTCCTGTTTATGTTCATTTATTTGTGGCTGGCTGCATGTACAGGGGCAACCATACTCTGCTTCCCCGTTCGAGGTTTGCACTGAGGCTTGCTAATGGATGGACCTGGAAACAGGAATAGGGGGCAACCTGTTATCTCCACAGGACCATGGGACAAGGAAATCCCCTGGATCCTGCTATCCACCAGATTCAGGAACCCATAAAAAAAGCCCCTATAAATTATGACAAGAATTGTATTAAAGAATCCTAGCCTGACCCAAACAGTCTCTAACACAGGGGAACGTCACACTTCATTGCGGCTTTCTCCCTCCACTGAAAATATCTCAGCCCTCCAGTAATTTGAATAATGGAGAACTGACCACATCATTACGTACAGCTGCTATCATTTATAGCTTGGAACACAAAAAGAGCGGGAAAATAGTATTTCTAAAACATGCACAGCTTTGAATCATCACTCCAAGTGTGAAAATGCACAGGTCCTACAGAACTGATATGTTGACAAGCTACTGGATAAGCCAACAATGATCTCCAAGCAGTTATGCTAAAAAGCTAACATACTGTCAGACAGTTCCCTAGTAAATGCCATGAACTCTCATATTACAGAATTTAAAACTACAAAACAGCTATTTATGAGGAATTTTAAGAAAAACTCCATGTTGCTACAAAGACAACATACTAGAAAATTCTCAAATTTGCAATTTTACACACACAACATAGGTTTTAATTTGCATAAATACTGTATAACATTTATGTCTGTCCCCAGATTAAAATCTTTTACTCCTACTGACACAATCCACCATGCACTCAATGGTTTCTGTAGACAGAAATTTTCAGTGTTTGGAAAACAATAATGACTGACAATTTGTCATTTCCTCTACAGCAGAGGATTAAGAAGATACCCAGAAAAAACAAATAAGTTGTCTAACAACCACCTAAAAGGGAAATAATTTATTGAGACTTAATCTTCTTTACACATTTCCATCCTCCTCTCACTTTTAGAGGCCTACAGGGAATAAAGTCTGCCTTCAAACAGAAGTGCCTTACGCACTAGCTATTCCCACCCGATTTCCTGCAATATACTATTATTTACTATTAGAAAGCCTGCCTATAGACCTTTAGTGTACACAACATCAGCAATGGCAAGCTGCACAAAAAATTAAAACCAATTTTCAGTGGGAAAGAGGAAGTTACTCAGTTTATTCTTGCAATATGAAAAAGAGCCCTTTGAAGAAAGAGACAAAATGAAGAAGATAAAAAAGAGCATTAAAACACAGCTGTATCTACAGTGTGAAAAAAACCACCAAACTAAGACTCAGCAAACTTATGTAGGAATTCAGCCAAGCTTACCATTAGTTCTTACAAATCAAATTGTATAAACATTTTGAAATACTAACAGAATAGTTTAAGCACTGATTTGACTAAAATGTAGGTACTCTCCCCCACTGCGTCAGAGATATCACAACTGTATTGTCTTTACATACCTAATTTTCCCCTGCTCTGTCAAATCTCCGTCACTGTGTAATATTGTTGTTAGCAACCTTAGAGTAGAAGTTCCTGATTTACTGTGGTTGTTCTTCATTCCTAGCAACCATCGAACCATCATCTTGATGGCCTGAATCTGAAAGAGATTGATATACAAAAGTCAAATCACACCATATGCCCCGCTTTTAAAATAACTTCAGTAGTATACAAAATATTTTACTTATATTTAATATAATCATAAATATGATTTATTCAGTATATTAAATGTATGACTATAAACACAAATATATGGTTGTAAAATTTTAAGATAATCTAAAAAATCTATATCAGTTTAATCCCACAGTATTTTCTCAAGTGCTTTTTACTAACATAAGCTTGCCAAGGCTGCAAAACATCATTTAAAGTACTGTGCACACTACTGAAAGATAACTAGACAGATAAAAAGAAAGCAACGTTTCACTGAAAACCTTAAGCATTTATTACAGCAAATAGAAGTCACACAACATTTAATTAAAGTTTGAACAGTTTCTTCCACTAAGCAATCACATATTCTGTCCTGTGACAACATTGTCTTAATTGACCTTACATCTATTAAACGTTGTAGAATAGGCAAAACAATTTAAACTTATACTGGATCAAAGTGCGAAACAGATTTCCATCCTCATATAATTCCTATGCTTAAATAAACCCTATAAAATCTTTATATGTGTAATATTTGAAAATATAAAATTATTTAATAAACAAATTAAAAACCACTTCACAGACATTTCAACCAGTAGACTATCAACATTTATTAAGACAACTGGTCCTGGAAAAGAGTTTTTCTGTAACGGTTATTAAAAGAAAAGCCTCTAAGGCCATTACTGGTGATAATTTGTCCTTTGCCAATGGAAACATCAAGTCTTTCAAGGCAAGCTTCTAAAAAATATGCAGAATCCAGCAGCTATCACAAAACACTGAATAATTTCACATTTCATTAGTGAAAGTAAAGCATGAATTTGTAGATTAAGTTTTAGTATCTGAATCCCTCTGTTATTTTTTCTTCAGAGCAGAGACAATAAAGAAAGCAGAAAGAAGAATATTCTCTTACAGTAAAATGAAAATATTCATTTGAATCAAATAAACATCAGGAGGGGGGTGAATAAAATAAAAATCATAGCAGAGAACTCAAAAGCTCTGGAAAAACTAAGATGAATATAGAAAAAAAGTGAAGCTAGCACTGGAAGGAACCTACTGTGTCCTGAATCCAGTTACTCTGTTTTAATATAAATGTGTTTCTACACAGTAACTGAGAATTTTGTCCTTAATGGAAAAGGCAGTTCTATCAACTTCATATAGACCATTCACAATATTACTGAACAAATTTCCATCATACAGTTGATTTCCTCCCTGTAACAAACTGATCATAATGGATCCTTCAGATCTTTAAATTCTACGATTGTTATCTTTATGAGTTTATTGTTAGCGCTGCAGCCCATCTACACCACGAACAGAACCAACTGTATTGGCTAACACCAGCAGGAGGCAGGCTATCAAGAACTAAAAGCACAAATGGAGTTTGTGGAACAGAAATGAAATTCAGTCTTGAAATTCAGTTGGTCTTCCACTGAAACAGTTGGTACGTATCCATCAGGAGATGATGATAATCATAATAATAATAGCAGCAGCAGCTGTCTTGACAGGTTATCAATTCAATTTCTTCATTTCATAACCAGTACCTATATCATTACCCCTTTCTATTTGTTGTGAGGATAGAAACAACTCTATTTGGTCTTCAAGTAAGTGGTGCATATGAACCTTCACTCCCAGAACTGCCTAACTGCATTAACCACAAACTACTGCCCATATAAATTCAGACAGGGAACAGCCAAATGCTGTCTTGTGCCCCTACATCTCTGGTCAACTCCGGACCAATTTTAATTTTAACCTTTGCTTCTCTCTTCCCCTCCACAACCCCTTTCCCCTGATTTTACTGTCTGAGTCTACTCCAGGCATCCCACCACAAACAAAGTCCTAATCCCAGGTCCTTCAGAATTTTCTTTCGCCCCCACTCTGTTCCCTACTTCTCTGCTGTTGTTAATGACGTCTCGATGAAATTACAGCAACCCTTCAGAGTTAAATATTCCTGTGAAATTAATATGGGACATGAAAACCCCCAGTCACTGCTTCTGGCTACCAGGAGACTTAAACAAGCATGAGTTTGCACCACCCTCATGTTTTAAATTTGATCTTTGCAGCCGAACAGGATAACTATCAAAGGATAATTCAGATTATAAGGAGTGTCAGGTCATGTCCAGCCCAATCTCCTGCTCAAATGAAGGTCAGCTATGAAGTCAGACCACGTTGGTCTCAGTTTTATCCAGTTGGGTGTTGAAATCCTCCAAGAATGGAGATTGCACAGCCTCCTGACAACACGTTACACTGCCTGCCTCTTCTCACATTTCTTTTCTTATATCCACTCTAAACCTCTTGTTTCAATTTACGTCTCATGAGCCTGGAATTCTCCTCTGAGATTAAAAATGAAAGTTTAGATTATATACAATGTGAAAACGTCAAGCAAGTCAAAATACTACACAGGTCAGAACTATATCAAAAAGTCACAAATGACTCCCTTGCAATAGGTTTAACAGCACAACACAAACTAGGTGTATTCTATGCTCAAGAATTTTCTTTTTTTTCCCCTGAGATGGTGAATATAATGTGACAGATCCCTGATTTGTCACATGAGAAAACTGGAATTAATAATATAACAAGCCTTTACATAAGCCATCAGCAGTGAATAAGTATCAGTTTTTAAAGATGAAAATTAGCAATAAAAAAAAATCAACAGTAAATTTTAGCCCTTTTCTCTGATTTACGTTACCATTATATCTCCACTGTAAGAATAAAATGGGTTCCCATCCCATGAAGCAAGCCTAGAAAACAATCCTAGAAACCCTGTCTCCCTTCCACATCAACATTACAACAACAAAAACAGGTAGCTCAAAATTCTACTACTCAAGTATTCAGAGCCACAAATGCCCCAGGAATATCAACAGAACTTCAAGGTTTGTACAGTAATGAAAAATGAAGCAGTACCTACCTTAAAGCACAGCTAGAGAAATAGGATTAGAAACCTAATACTGCAGTGTATATAGAAAGAAACAAGGAACACTACTGCTGCTACTTAAGTCTCAATCTAGCTGCAAGGTGCACTGAAATATTCAGTACTGATCACTGTCAAGAGAGATTACATCTTGAGAGCAGAAACTCAGGTGCTGGGCATAAGAATTCAAGTCTAATAATTAATAGTGCAATGAAACATTCATCTACAGACCTCATTTCACTTAAGGGTTAGCATCTAAAAGCCTAACCTCCATCTAGCAGTCTGTCTGCTAGGGTGGACAGCACCTCCCAGCCTAAATGAGGATACAAATTCTCTGTTCATCTTTCCTTCTCCCTTTCATAATTAAACTCGCTAGCTTTAAGATACCCATTAGCTCTATTATGCAGTTATGTTACGAAAGAAAAAGGCTTTTAAAAGCAGAGTAAAGAAAAACACTGTCAGAGAAATCCATTCATAAACTAATGGCATGGCCTGCAGTGTTCATTAGATATAGGCTTCACAATGGTAATAAATGCTAATTAAATTTGCAGATCAATTTTCACAGTAACCTGTTTTCACTTGCCAATAAATACTTCTTACAACTTTCAAGCTTGGCTTCAACTCCAAGTTGCCTTAAGATTATCTATATGCCAATTTCACTTCCAAATAGCCAAGCTGTATGAAAGGTTTTATCAACAAAAAACATTTTAAAGAGATATTACACATCTTTACAAATCTTTAAAAAAATTAAAATTATTCTCTACTACTACAAGTTACACTCAAGTGAAATCATAAACTAGCAGTTCATGAAATGAAGAAAACCAAGTTTTTTTTTTTAAACAGACTTTGGAATGTACTATGCAACTCTGGCCTTGCACAAATAGGAAAAATACCTTTGCTGTAATTGAACGCATAGAAAGCTAACAAATCAGCTCCAAACATAACTGAACATTTTCAATAATGAGTCCTGTAACAAGCTGGAAACCAAAGAACTTACAAAACCAGCAGACCAGGAGGTCTCGTGCTACAAACAGTTTAACAACTTCAAGAGAGAAGGCAAACAACTTCTTAACGCCATCAGAGCAACTTTATTCAAAAGGCACTGGAAATGAAATAACTGCTCTAATTAACTCGAAAACAGCATGGTACAAAGTACACGCATCTTTCTAATCACAAAATAAAATGTTGAAATATAACCTCTCTAAATATAATTTGAAGACAAATAGACATAGGGTGTATTTTCCACAATATATCTCTGAGTGAAAAATGAAAGAATACCTACCAGCAGGCACAGAAATTATAATAATAAACTTGAGATAATAATTATTATAAGATTAATTAAAAATAAATAATTAATAAACTTGAGAAAGAACAAGTTTCAGATGACATTAAGCATGGAAAAAATTGAAATGTTTTAAAGTGTTTTGTTTTTTTTAAATTATTTTCTCTAATACACTTTACTCTTTTCTGCATAAAATGTAACACATGTATTCATTTACAAAAAATGAAATCCAAGAACAACCTCTTCCATACTCCAAAACACCACTAAAAGATTCCCCAAAGAAAAGGGAAGACATTAACAATGTCCCTATGACATTTAATTCCTGCTAAATAGGAAAAAAATTATCTTCAATTGTGACAACATCTGGAACACTTAAGTGTTGCACACAAAACCTCTGACTAAAAAAAAGTAAAATAAAAATGAAATATGGAGTATATGAAATGCACTTATTTTATAAAAGTAAAAGTAGATGTTCCCAAAACCAAATTATTTTTTCTGTCAATCAAAAAAATGTGTATTCTTATAGAGTTGTTAATTTTAAAACAGCTAATCATTTTTACTTTTAGAAAAGTGACAAGGAAACAGAACTGACAGCTCTAAGAATGCAGACATTTAATTTTATTTATTACCTTTTACACTCACAATTGTAGGAAAACATTAAGCGCTACTTACTTTGACAAGAGTTTCAGGAGACACTTCTTCATCTGGGACCCAAAGTTTTGTTGTCTTTTTTCCTGGAAGCTAAACCAAATTTTACATTTTGTTACACTACTGTTACTCTTCAGAGAAACCTGCTGTAATCTCCTCTTTCCTGTTTGCTTCTGAAAACATTACATCAGCACTCACTGGTTAGCTTTGTGCCTTGTGTATTTTATAGAAGTAACCATTACAGAAGTGAGATACTGTTCTTACCTCGCTACTCAAATATCAGCAAATTTATCACTAGCACAAGGGTTTTTGTTGTCATTATTACATTCTAAAGCAGTTGTTTCCATGTAATAGACACTGCTTTGAAAACAACTGTCATTTTCAATACCCAGTATATTTGAACCTCACATGCATAGTTTTAGACTGTAAATCTCTCCCTAAATTTGGCTGACAACACACAAGTTGTTTTTTTCATTTTTTAATCACTATCAATACACAAGTCTCAGACAAATAAAGATTAACAGTCTTCCATTTAAACAATGTATTTTAATTTCAAATGCACCATACTGTAGTGGTTTAGTCTTGGCTGGCTGCCAGGTGCCCACCCAACTGCTCTCTTACTTCCTCTCCTCAGCAAGTTCGGAGGAGAAAATGTGATGAAACAGTTCATGGGTTGAGACAGGGATGGGGAGATCACTCACCAATTACTGTCATGGGCAAAACAGACCTGGCTTAAGGAAGATTAAATCAGTTAAAATCAGAGAAGGGCACTGAAAACTAAAGGCAAATTAGAAACACCTTTCTCCCTAACCCCACTTTTTCCCAGGCTCAACTTCAATCTCAATTCTTCTCCCTCCTTGCTCCCACCCTAAATGAGCAGCGCAGGGAGAAAGGGAATGGGGGCTGCAGTTAACTCATAACGCTTCATCTCTGCCACTCCTTGCAGGAAGCTTGCCACATTAACCCAACACACATACTCCTAAAAAAATAAATAAATCACAACTTGCTCATTTAAGACAAGAGACTGAGCAAAGTCAATAACAACACTACTTTCAACAAAAGGCAAGACATGAGCAATCAAATGCTGTGCTATACAGCATCTCGATTTTGTAAGGACTACCAAACCAGTGTTCCTACCTTTCCTGTACTGTGGGTTTTCAACTGGGTCACACAGTGTATGTGGAAATGGAAGGAGAAGCATAAAAAAAGTAGAACCAGCAAAGCCAAATATTTTCACAACTACTTGACGAGTATCCTACTACAGGAGAAGGGGAATCTTTGAACAAGATTTTAAAAATACTTACCCTATCATTCATTAACAAATCTTTAACAATAAAAGTGGCAACCAAAGATTTCAAAGGAGCAGCAAACTGATCAGGTGCTAGCATGGCTATATGGCCAATAGTAACCAATGGTGTAATGAGATGCTCAAAATTGCTCGGATCCAGACTTTTATGCAGTGGCTAGAATAAAGGCAACAAATTCAAATATTACTCATATAATCTGTGCCTTATTTGGGTCAGGGGTTGGGGAAGAGGGGGAGACGCATTTCTATTTCAGAAATATAATTTTGAAAGAACTGTTGATTATTTAAAAACACCTTCACCAACCCTACAACAGGTCTCCTACGAACTGAAAGGAAAAGCAAGAAGAAAGAAAATGTTAATCGTATCTGGGTAATTCAAAAAGGTGGTAGCTCAAGAAGGACCATCTGGGAAACAACGGATAAAAACGTAATTTCCTGTTGAAGACGTGGGCGTAGTGAATCTCAAGATGGCAATTTCAGTAGTGGACTGATTCACCCTTAGAGATAAAAGACTGATGGGCCCTAATTAGAAAGAACATTTGTAATAATAACAATGAAATCTGTAAGCATGTGAATACTTTGGGCCAGTCCCAATGGAGCTGAGGAATGCTGTATGGGTCTCCTTCCTAAGAACTGTTCATAGGTCTAGCAGACTGTTCAATACTTTGTTTTACTCTATAGTTTATTAAAATTCATAACCTTAAACGTGATCATAGAATGGCTTGGGTTGGAAGGGGCCTCTAAAGATCATCTAGTTCCAATCCCCCTGCCATGAGCAGGGGTACCTTCCACTAGGTCAAGTTGAACAAAGTCCCATCCAATCTGGCCTTTAACGCTACCAGAAAGGGGGTATCCACAACTCCTCTGAGCAATCTCTTCCAGTATCATGATGGATCATGGGACACTAAAAACTATCTTCTACTACCATTTTTACTATCATATCTTCTTTAAGTTCAACACAACTAACTCACCATACAAATTGCCACTGTAATCCTCAATTTACACATGCACTATAAAACATTAATAAAAAGCAACCTAAATATTTTCATTTTACCTCAAATATCTGTGCAAACTGTGTTTCTTTGCTGGAAAATATTGCATGGATGCAGTGAATAGCATACTTGGCTTGACGAGGAGGTCCTTTTTTAGCTTTATGATGCAACACTGGAAGCAAAGCACTTGAAAAAAAAAGGAAAAAAAGATAAGCACCATTTCAAAAACTGGAAACTTTCCAAAATATCAAACTAACAAATAACAACTATTTACATATATAGAAAACAACACCTCTACGGAAATGCTAATAATTCTCCTGGTTATAGCAACTTTTTCCAAAGTAAGGAAAAATGACTATTTATGTGGCTTGCAAGCAAAAAAAAATACAGCAGTTTTCATTGATATAACCTCATGTGGCAAAACAAACATTTTACCTGCATAAGCTACTAAAATGCTCTTTTCAAAATATTCTTATCTACACATCCCTACTCCCTGGATATTAAATTGCAAAGAACATTTTTACATTGCTATATACTTAATTTTATAAAAAGTGAATCTGAAAGGCAATTATACAAATTATAGCAGTATCAGGGACATATTAGCTAATACTACTTTGCATACACTTCACTTCCATTCTTCAAAAAGTTATTGCATTTTAAAGTCATGCAAATCTCTTTCCTGTTTTATCTGAAGTGATACTTTCTTCCAGAAGAATGTTGTATAACCCTATACCTTGCCAAAGCAAGAATGAAATTCTAAAAACCCATATGATGAAAAACACTACTTAAGATATACAACTTACGATCTTATATGAGGAAAGTCTTCTTCAATTTTGCCTCCTGTGTTTTTGAAAATTTGTAACGCAGCTTCTGCCACTTTTTCATCATCCATTTTCAAGCAAGCCAAGAGAGATTCAAAAGTTTCAGCTGAATGAAATGAGATAGGGTGTGTAAATGAAAGTACCTGCCAAAAAAAAAAGCCATGTTAAAAATTCGTAAAGGTCCGCATAGATAGAACACTCCTACAAAAGTCACTTTTTCCTGCCATCTTGGAATATTTGTAAAACAGTGTCTGTTTTTAATCACATGATCAATATTTCTCTTTTTCTTAGGCATCTCTTAGCCTTCTCTGTCTTTATACACTGTCTCATCTGTTTTACCCAATTTTGCAGTCTCAATTTCTTCTCCTGTTACTGTAAGCATGCACTTCTCAGTGGTTACATCTACATTAGCAAGTACTGGGTTGCAGCAGAAGCTGGTTTTAAGAGAAACATAATGGTGGTTATATTGCAATTTTGTTTCTCCAAAAAGAATGAAGCTTGTGTGCTTCCAGACTTCTTAGATCATGCAACTGTTTTCCTTGCTAAGTGGAACAACTGATTGGTGCTCTGTAGTGAGAGACACACCCAATACAGCAAGTAACAAACCCAATACAGCCTCCAGACCCTCTTTCTACCAGAGCTGACCAGACCTTGTACCTCTCCTTCAGATTCTTGGATTCTGTTGACTCTACCTTCAAGTGTGACAATCCTCCCATGTTAAAACAAAATCCTCATCTGTTCCTCTCTGAAACTTTGCCTCTCTTTCATTTTAAAGTGCTTGTTGATTATTAGCCTCTTTCCATATGATGGATTACAGCCCAGAAAGCCACCTGTATCCTGGGCTACATCAAAAGCAGCGTGGCAGCAGAGTGAGAGAGGGGATTCTCCCCCTCTGCTCTGCTCTCGTGAGACCCCACCTGGAGCACTGTGTTCAGCTCTGGGGCCCCCAATATCAGAAGTACATGGAAGCTATCAGACTCTTAGTTGATCTAAGATGTTTTGAATACTTCAGTATGAGAGCCTTGTAGATTTTGACACCTCTGAAATCAGCCCACAGTTGGACTACTCCCAAAATGACCTCAGTCATATGATGGTACTATGACACAAGTATCTTTCCTAGCAAATACAGGATAAACTTATACTACAGAGTCTCTCTCAAGTACACTAGCTTTAAAAGTACTAAGTGAAAGTGAAAGACCTATGTAGTTGCATTTAGTTTCATGCTTTCAAAAGCATTTGCAACTAACATAGTGATTGGCCTTTTTCCTCCTAGGAAAAAGGGAGGGCAGAGTACGAAATTCTGTATATTGTCCCCAGAAACACATCTTGATAAGGTTTGCTATGCTAACAGTCTCAAGTAAGATTTCAGACAGCAGTTATAGATAAAACCCCAATTTACGTGGAACTCAGGAGAACCACCGTATTGTACAGATACACAAGTACGGTACAGTTTTAGAAGTAGTATTAACTGTGTTCACAAACCACTGAATTCACACTCTAGTACTCAAAACTCAACTGCTGATGTCACACATATAGCTACTTTTAACTTCTAGGAAAGCTTCTAAATGATTTCTGAAATAACCTTATATATAAATCACACAAAACATGCATAGACAACCATAATCTAACCAGTATTCTTCCAGATACCCAGCAAAATGCTTAATGACTGAAGATATTGAGTGCTAATGACAAATTTATTTTAACAAAGTTATTTTAGAAAGTTTTTATATGCTTATTGACCACCAAGAGTACACTTGCCTTAAGCAATTCAAGACCTGCTCTGATTGCCTGGTCAGTAGGTACACCCTCATCTTCATCATCAGCTGTTCCATCTATAGATTTGTTTACTTGCTTGATAAGGGCACTGAAGAGGAAGACAAAAACATGGCCTTGTGTTTACTGCAATACATATAAAACATAAGCCTATTATAAAATAAATGCAATTCATCTACATACACATTCTGATTGTCCTCATCTGCCATTAAGCATTAAGTTAAAAAACATTTAACCATCATGAATTAAGCAGTTACACGTTACTCTAGAAGAATGACCAAGGAAAGAAAACAATCTGAGCATTAGAAGTAACAAATTCAAATAAGAATTATGATTAGGGTAGTAGATCCTGTGGATTCTTAATAATTGATAGAAAATAACCATTAATAATGCTTAGTCTAACAGCAATAAATAAAATAACCATTAAACAGCTGTGCTGGAAGTTGATGAAAAATTTAAGAGACTTATCTCCTGCATATTTCACCTTGACAGTAATGCTTGTTTTTTTCTTACACTGTAACCTAGGAAGGGAAATGGTGATTATCCAAATGATCTTGTTAGTAAGTGCTGTAGGCAGCTTCCCTGTCAAGGACTGAACAATATTCAGAATATACCTTCAGTAAATTCTGTAAGGCATATTTATAATCAGTGGAAGCAAACAAAGAGACACCTACTCAGACTTTCCTTTTTTTTTTCTACTCCTAATTGGACAAAAATAACCATCTATAGCAAAACAAAACAGTCTGACAGTCTCAAAAATGAAGAAGAAATTTAGTGATAATTTACAAAGATGGAAGATGACCAATTCTGCGGAAAAACTGAAAATATTTACTTTTTACTTTATTTTTTTCCCTGTGTTTACTGTACAGGGGTCAGTCAATAGGTACGTGGTGAAACAAGTATTAAAACTTTGCAACAAATTTGAACATTACTTTAAATGCACATTTTATACTGCTTCTGTGATTTTTTAAAATGCACTTTCAAATTTGAAAAAAGTCTAGCTATGCATTATACTTAATCCAAGATCAAAAGAAAAATTATGTTAAGAACTTCTCTGAAACAGATTTTTAAATGAAGTCTCAATGGCTCCATTACACTGTATGTGTGACAGGCAGAAACTGAAACGCTCAAGTACTTAAAAGCCATGGACAGAAATTCCTTTTAATTTAAGTCAGTCACTCACAAATCAAACTTCCCCCATCAGCAACAGATCCATTTTTACTGACAGTTTGTTCCAGCTGTGCTGAATGACAAATCAATTGTTTGTGCAGCTACACTCTGAATGAGGAGAAAGAAACCCCTAAGCTAGGAGAAACAGAAGAAAATATTGCAGGTCGCTAGGCCTTAAAAACTCTCCTCCTGCCATCAATCCGTTGCTGCTTGTGTTTAAAGACAGAATTAGAAACCCTGATTTCAAACTCTGTGATCTACAGTCAACAACACACACACAAAATTACCTGATGGATTCAGTATCAATGTGCACAGGAGCAATTCTCTCAAGAAGAAACTTTATCATTTCCAGGAAAGGATTTGTTGGTTGTTTTGGGTTGCCCAACTTCTTTGTAATTTCCCTCTGCAATTTAAGTTTCAATTAAGTTTATAATCAATTTAGTTCCCAAAACATTCACGTATTTTAAGAACTATTCTTACCACACATCCCTCAGCCTGTTTGCACGAACATGTTGGGCTAACAAGCATTTCTAACTGACTCCTTATTTTTTCATCATCTTCTAGAACTTGTGTGAATTTTTTCATGAAATCTTGAGCTTTCCCCGGATCAGGAAGGTTTCCTTTAAGTAAGCAAAAGAAACGACTATTTATTTTAGTAAATATCAGGACTGTACGTTACACAAGTTCAAAGCCTCACACCATCATATTAATAAACAATTATTAATATTATTATATATATAATATACATATATTTATATAATAAATATTAAACATATCATAAATAAAGAAAAAATACTTGGGACCTAGCCAAGCAAATAGCATGATTAATTTTTTCCTCCACATTGGCCTTAAACAGTACTACTTTGCCAAAAGAACAGTTTGCACCTTTTAAAAAAAGCTTCATTTAAAACCAAAATTTCAGAATTGTAAAGTGTGTTTTTTTTTTTTGGTTAAGAGTTTAAGTTACACAGAAGTTCTTCTGTCTCCAAGATGCCTTCCTACTACTGAAACAAACTCTTGTGCGTTCTCCTAACAACACTTACAATACTGACACATCAGAAAGAGGTAAGCCAGTACCTGTATAGGTAGGTTAGTTAACATCAATATATATTCTATAATAAATGCTAAAGGACACAGTGACACCTTAGATCATCTGCATTTTAAATTAATCTAGAAAAGTTAGAAATGTATCCAAAATGCCAAGTGATAAGCTTCATGACTAGAGATTTTTTACAGTAAGCAATTCTTGCTTTTAGTTGTCTTAAGTTTTCACATCATACCATCACAACATATTTATTGTGATTTGCTACAAAACTTACCTGTTACAAAGCTTATTTGTTATAAGCTTATCTCAAGTGATTTTTAAAAGAAGAAATACATTGACCGCAATTTTTAGATGGTATAAATACTTCAACTGACTTACTTGTTATTACCATCACTTTTGAGAATATAGCTTTACTGCTGGCATCTGTCTGCAAGTCACAAAAAAGAAAAATGTATTAAGTAAAAATTTTATATATTTCCACTGAATGAGCAAAATTCCATAATGATGTATTATCAACAAATCAGCACCTATTATTTTGTTAACACATCAGTGTGTTAGAAACCAAAACACCACAGCAAATTTAATGCTAAATTGCTCCAGGAAGTAGAAGACAGAGAATGTTTCCATGGGCATGATCTTTCTCACATGCTATAAACTTTTTTTTTTATTATTATTACTTCTTAATCTACTATATAACCTCTGAAAAGTTGTATAGTTACAACTATAAAATGACAGTCCTATGAGAAAAAATTTAAATGAGAACACGGCTACCTTTCAAAAGCTTTCACTGAAAAGCATTTCATTTTTAAAAGAATTCTGCTTAGCTGCCACCATTGCTAGAACTGTCTTTTAGAGACCTCCCATTGTAACAGACAAAACTGATGACCGATAAGCCTAAAATTACACACAGGAAAACAAAGACAAATCAACTCAGAAAGAAGGCTCAGCTTAGAAGACAAATATTCTTTATACCTAAGTACTCAACACGAGGCAAACAAAGACCTGTGGTAGGCCTTTTCATCACGTTCACGTCGGGAAAGAACCATTAAGCAGTAGTGCTGCAAGACACTAACACTTTTTTATGAAAGTCTTAAGATTATTACAGACTAGAGGGGAAAATGTTCAAGGTAGAGGTCAAAGTCTTGTTCAGGCATACACAGTTTGTTTTTTCTTAGTGAAATCTGCACATAGATTTCAAATAAAGTTCAAACAAGCCATATCAGCTTTGGAGATAACAGTTACTAGTTATTACAATAACTTTGGCTAACACGGGAAAGTGTGTATTTCTAGAAGGAGTGTCCTTTAACTTTTTGGAGTACATTTCTGTTGTGCAGTTGATGAGGTACTACAAAAGAAAAGAGAATTTTGAGTTCTAACGTCATTGCAAAAAAAACAACAAGGAAATTAATCAGGCAATTTGTACAAACTCCTGCAATGTTTGAGAACAGTGCCAATCCTGGAAAGATTGGAGTATAACAAAAATACACCAAGAGATTAAGATAAGCAGTGTTTTCAGTGAGTACTATATCTCGTGACATGGACGCTTAAGCACATTGTTCCAGCCATTAAATATTTCTACAGAAATTTCAGTCACTTTTTAGCATCAGAAGAATGCTGTCTTTTTCGGGGCTTTTTGCTGTCAGAGCTGAACATACATGTTCAGACAAGAAATTATGTGGGGGGAGACAAACAAAAAACCACACCAGAAATCAAATCTGGTGTGTAGATTTCAAATAACGTCACCTGATACAGAATCTCTGTATGTGCTCCTCTGGCAACTCAGAAAAACACCACCAACTAAAACCCACCCTGTATTGTGGAATTCCTGTAGAACTTCTCTAAATGACAAAATAATTTTCCAAGATAGGGAAAAAAACAGTGGAATGGAAAAATCAAAGATCTATAATCACAGAACAATTTCGGTTGGAAGGGACAACTGTAGCTCACCTGGTTGAATGGTCTACTTAATTTGCTCTAGTCCTCATCTAGTTGAGTTTTTAAGTATTTACAAGGATGGTTTCACAGCCTCGCTGGATAAGCTGTTCCCATATTTGATCATCCTTACTGACTTATTTTTTTCCCTCCTTACTACCTACTCAAAATTCCCTTGTGGCAACTTTGTACTCTGATTCTTGTTCTATCTTTGTTGTCTTGGAGCTCTCACAATACCTACACTTGCCACAAGGACAACACGTACAGGAGAAAAATGAACAATTAAGCTACTGTGATTAATAAGGGTAGAAGTTCGACCAAAGCGAAAATGGACATATGGTAACATTACGTTATCTTCTAAAAGGTTACTAACTCATTTTGGTCTTGTTTCATACAAAACATTTGTTTCAACATCGTTTCTAGACTTCTGAATGAAAATTAAAAAAAAAAAGACACCTGAGCAGGGGCATGAGAGACATGAGAGCATTACAGATACAAGGGTAAGAGTTGCCTGAGCAGGGCTGGAGGGGAGATGCAAGGAGAAGGTATGGCTCTAAAGGGACTGCAGCCAGTGGAGGTACCCAGGCTGGAGCAGTGGGTTAAGTGGGTTAAGACTGAGCTGCAGCAAAAGAAAAGGAACCACCACACCATGACCACAATGTATGGCAAGGGGACGGGAGACCGTGAAATGGGGAACAGAATTATCTAATAGGGAGCTGAAGGGTGTTTCTTGAAGAGCTTATTTGTTTGCTAGAAAGCTGCCTGGCAGAGAAGGACCTGGGAGTATTGGTTGATAGTCGGCTGAATATGTGCCAGCAGGGTGCTCAGGTGGCCAAGAAGGCCAACAGCATCCTGGCCTGTATAAGAAGCAGTGTGGCCAGCAGGTCTAGGGAAGTGATTGTGCCCCTGTACTCGGCTCTGGTGAGGCCGCACCTCGAGTACTGTGTTCAGTTTTGGGCCCCTCGCTACAGGAAGGACATGGAGGTGCTCAAGAGAGCCCAGAGAAGGGCAGCGAAGCTGGTGAGGGGTCTGGAGAACAAGTCTTACGAGGAGCGGCCGAGGGAGCTGGGGTTGTTCACCCTGGAGAAGAGGAGGCTCAGGGGTGACCTTATCGCTCTCTATAGGTACCTTAAAGGAGGCTGTAAAGAGGTGGGGGTTGGTCTATTCTTCCACGTGCCTGGTGACAGGACGAGGGGGAATGGGCTAAAGCTACGCCAGGGGAGGTTTAGGTTGGATGTTAGGAAGTACTTCTTTACTAAAAGGGTTGTTAGGCATTGGAATGGGCTGCCTAGGGAAGTGGTTGAGTCACCATCCCTGGAGGTCTTTAAAAGACGTTCAGATGTAGAGCTTAGTGATATGGTTTAGTGGAGGACTTGTTAGTGTTAGGTCAGAGGTTGGACTGGGTGATCTTGGAGGTCTCTTCCAACCTAGGTGATTCTGTGATTCTGTTCACTTTCATTTCTCAATACCAGAATCAATAATTAAAAGTTTATGTTAATAGACAGCAAACTAAATTAAGAAATAGCCCCTCACTCAGCACTGTGTTGTCGCCCACAACAGCACCTCAGACTGCCTGAAAGCACAAGCTGTGTTGCCCACAACATCGCAAGCTGCCTGAAATCACACATGCACTCCTGTTACGCAAAAAACATTCAAGTGTAGAGAATCAATACTTAATCATGAAAGATGCAATGAAAAAGACATGGACAAAAGCAAACACGTAAACAGAATATCCCATTTTCAATGCAATGCTTATGCTGACATTTATTAAAATTAAATATTTAATTCTAAGTCACACTTGATATTTTACAACCAAGAAAGCACTTTAATTACTTCCCCCGAAAACAAAGGGAAAATTTGAAATTTCACTTTCAACTGAAATGCAGAATATATCAAGAAGCTAACTCAAGTTTTAAATTATGCATAAATGTATTTAAATTACACCAAAAATATAATAAAGTAGATTAAAATGATTTCAGTAGTCACTGAAACATAATGAATTATTACTGTATTAGCGATTACTGCACTAAAGAATTCAATACAACATTACGGTATGTTTTAATTGCCCTAAAGCAAAATTACGAATTTCACTAAAATCACCTTGAATATAACTCAAACAGGACTGCAAGACTAAGATTGTAATAGAACTACTGCTATCTGCAAGACAGTAGTATTTCCAAGCAGACATTAGATAATCCGATTACACTTGTAAAAATGCAGTTACCCTTTCATTGTGTTCAGACAATTTCAGTAAAATTATAATTCAGTCATAAAACTGCATTAAGTTTGCCTGTGATGTTTGAGTGTATACACATATAAAAGACTTAAATATATGAACATGGACACAGTAACACTTTATAGGATACACTATTACTGTTAAAACACCAACAGATTAAACTTGTAGCACTGAAGTCATAATCATGTTCCAAATCACGTGCAGAATTTCACCTTATTTTTTTTAAATGATAATACGCATATACATACAACCAAAACAAATCTAAATTTTACTGTGAGAATATCCTAAATCTTCTAGATATGTCTATCTTTTAGAAATATGCCCACTAAGAATAAAAGAATTCAACACTAGTCTGTCATCTCCAACACAACATTTAAGAAGTTTCCAAGAGGAAAGAGAAACAAGATAAAATACTCTCATCTCTCAAATGTTACTAATTTATATAAGATAAGAAATCAGGATGTTTAGGTATTTTTTCTTAATTACTCAATCTGGCAGTCAAAAATAATATATCATCTTTTTCTCTTGTTTGAGAACCAGAACAATCCTGGCAACATGTAGCTCTTAAACAGGGGAAGCACATAATTTAATATTAAGTGGCTAGCAAAAAACTTTACAAAAAAACCCTTAAAAACACCTGCTCTTACTGACAAAACATATACAGATTTCTTACTGAAAGCATAGTCTAATGGAATCAAAATATTTTCTGTCATTAATATTAAGCTTCAAATGGAACTAATGGAAATAATGGATTTTTAAAAAGTTTTTGTTGTTGTTGTTTATTGTTCTGTTGTTTTTTTGTTGTTTTTTGTTTTTTTTTTTTTAAGTATAACTGCATATTCACTGTGGAATAAAGACAAATATAACTTACTTTTGGTTGTTTTATTAGGTCAACTAAATCCTTTACTTGATGTCGTAACAGATTCTGACATTTCCACATTTCATTCAATGCTCTAAAAAACAGAATGGAAGAAGAAAAGAAAAAAGAGTTGTCAAAGTCTTCTATTCAATAAATAGTGTAACTGTCCAACAAGAGCTTTTACATTATTTTAAATGTTCTTCTAAACGTCTTCTAAATATTCCTGTCACATGAAACATCATTGCTCTGTGAGCAAACTCTAAATGTTTCCTAATTGAATGATACAGAAAATTTAATTGATCATACTATACTGGTACAAAATGTGATTTTGAAACAAGTTTTATTTCAGACGCTTAACTATACTGCCTTTAAAAGAACTGGGAAGTAATTGATATCTGTCTTATAAAGAAAGCATTTGTACAAGTTTGAAATCATTCTTCTAAAAACATTCCAAGAAGCAGGCTAAGATTTTTATCATCAAAACAATGTTTTTCTTACACAGAAAGCAGTTACTAGAACAAGTTGCAAAAAGTGGACATGATTAGACTTGTAAGAGATGCATTAGAGATAGTCTACAAAACTGAAAATCAGCACACTTTCCAGGAAAAATGATCTAAAAATTAAAACCAAAATCTAGTAAAAAGAATTTTAAAAAATCACTCATTTTTAAAACTTCTAGAATCCACAAGCAAAGTCAGTCCTATTTAACTAAGTGAATATACTGAATCTTTAAAATACATACTGCTGCATACACCAACTGTAGAATTCAGAAGTTATTTATTGCGTGAAATAAGAAGCACTGAAAAAATCCCATTCTGCACTTTGTTTAGCCTATACCAAAAATTGCTAGAACAGTAGCAGCTTTATTTTTAATAAATTATTCTTTATTTTACTGTGCTACACCGTTGTAACTTATTCAGGCATGTTAGACAAACTCAGGAGATTCAAACACCAGTTTCTCTAGAATTTGAATGCTGTGGGTGGGGTTTTTTTAGCCAATGTATGATAAACAGTCTCCCACATGAGAAAAATTACATTTAATTTTCAAGTAACTGGGTACTACTAAATGAAAAACAAAGTAAAACTAAGTAAATTCAATCACCACAATGAACATTACAGCAGCAAAACTGGCATTATTCAAATTCACATGCATGCACTAATTTTAATGCAAGTAATTACCTTCTCCAAACATAATAATTGGAAGTAAAATGAATATTGAAGGAGAAGAGACAAACAAATAACTCCTTCCCACTCTTGAGTTATCCTGGCTGCTAAAATGAGGAGTATGTTGATTCTTAAATCTTCAGATACGATCTAAAGCTAGTCAACGCTACTAATCTGTGTTATCTCTTTCAAGACATAAAAGGACTAACATGCACTCAAAAGCTTTTTGCCAGTTCTTTGGCACTACTATTTTTTTTCGCTGTTTATGGTTTAAAGGTACCACACCTTGTTAAAAACCACCCTACTAATTTTTTCAAACTCTCATTTGAAGAGATTACAACATACAGTATTAATACGTACTGTACAATACATACAGGAGATCAATACATACAGTATTGCTATATTCCATTTACTAATAGTTGTTGAACTACTTTTGTCCACTGGCTTAGGGTACTCATAACAACTTAGAACCAATTTACAATGACTGTATTAAAAATTATTTTGCAAGTCAAAAATAGCACATACTTCACAGCATTTGAATCCAGTGTTGCATAAAGGTAATACAAACATTTCATTCGTTCATTTGTTTCCAAGTTGTGAGGGACCATGTACTGAGCAAAGATGCGTTCAACAAGTAACCTGAAAGACAGCATTAAGGAACTGTTAAGCAAGAAAGGGGTCTTAAATTGTTAAAGTGTTTGTTCAGAAATTCTCAGACATCCTAGAGATGTGGCATACAAAGACATATTTATTAAAAAAAAATAAAGTCAAGCCACCTAACTTCCAATAAAACTCAGCATAAATTAAACAAAAAGATACCATTATGGAAGACGTACCGTTAATGTTAGCAGTAGCACATTTAGGAGATGACATTATCATTATCAGATTTATTAACCCAGATAGAAATCAAAGGATTTTAGAAAAGGATGTCTCAACTGTTGGCCCAAAGGATAAGTATTGTAGTCAATTTTTGAACTGACCCCATATACGGGGCTTAAAATACGAGGAAAAAAAACAGAAAAAATAAAAACAGTCACATTGACCATTACACATTATCATGAAGCCCAAAAGAAGAATTCAGATACTAGTCAGAAGAAACTGGCTTTTTCCCCACTCCTCCCTGGCCCGTTCCTGAAAGGCGGAGTTTATCCCATTTCTGTTGCTTCCACAGTAAAAATGCAAGTACATTCAACAATAATTTTGAAATGAATGAAATTAATGAAAGCTTCTGCTATGACATGGAAGCTCCTCATCTAGAAACAGGAGAAAAAGGCTTGGGTCTGACAGTTACTTAGGAAAGTCTGTGAAATAAAACAAAATGAAAACCACACCTATGTTTCAATCATGTACGTTTTTAGGCTGGAAATGAGAGTAAAATCCTCATCCTTACACACAAGCTTAAGTTACTAGAGTCCTCCAATGGGATCAGGTGGTCAAAACGCAAACCCAGCTAGCTTAAAAAGATCTTGAAGTTTAAGAACTGTGAATGAATAAGACTGGACCTGATGATCCAGACAGTTCCTTCCACTTCCATGGTACCAAGAAACGACTGATTATTTTGCAGGCGACTTTCTAATAGTGTAAATATTTGAAAAGATTTGTATGAGTTTGCAATGCCATTTGTATTTGATCCATGCTGTGAAGACCAAAGACCCATCTCCAAAGCCAACAAGTCCAATTGCTTAGTCAAGGCAGACTAGTTCCCAAAGCAGTTCCTAATGTGCAACTGTTTTTCAATACGAACAATGAAATAGGGTATACAGCTGGGATGACGGAGTCATTGCTTTCACCACAAATCACAAGGCTCTAATTCTGGGCTGTTATCATACAGAAAAACTAACCTTCCACAGAGTGAGATGCCTTAACCATTGCCACTATATTTACTAATTGGACTTGCAAGTCCAAAGCAAGATTGTTAAGGCAATATTACTTACTGGATTTTAACATAAAAATCAGCAAGTTACTGAAAGGTAAAAAAAACCCTCCTCTATGAAAGCAGTGGTGAAGTACAGGTTGGGAATATTTCAAAATTTTCAGCTTCTTACAATCACTTTTGGCCTTACACAAGCAGAAGAAAACAGCAAAGAACAAAATTTGGCTGTATAAGATTATGAACACACGCAATTATCAAGTCGTCTTCTTGTCAGCACTTAAGCTTGAAGGAAAAACAAGTTACCAGAGTTATCCACAGAAAACCCAGCTTTCAAAAGGTGGACTTACCGATCATCAATACTGTTCTGATAATATATATGCAGAAGTTTATCTTTTATCCACGATATCTGTTTTGCAGCTTCTTTTCCTGCTTCTGACTGTAATGAGTATTTCTTGTATATCTGTGCAAGTCCCATCATAGCTTCTTTCCTCACTCTCCACTTGGGAAAAAGAAATAGTACCACGGTTTAGCAGTTCAAAACTCAAATTTGAAAAGACTGAGGAGCTTCCTGGTATTTTCTATTCTTCCCCAAAATAAAATAGTTTAATTGAATTATAAGTACAGTTTCTTCTCATTACGACAAATACTGCATTATATCTACTATGCTAAGCATTTCAATGTAGGTAACTACTACGCAAGTACGCCTCTTGAATTTAGAATTGTTACAAGTTCAAGGCAACACCCTTTTTCACAGATCTGCATCAAATACTTGAGATTGTATTATGTCTGCACCATGGGAAAGCATGTCACCAAATGAAAAATCAGGTGATAATACTAATTTTAAGTTTGCCGTTAACAGCCTCGTTTACCATACTCTAATGTAAGCAGAAAACATCCTAAGTTTTGCCGAATAATGAAACATAGCTAAACTAAATTTCAAGGCTATTCAAACTTGAAAGCTACTACACCCATCTGCAGTTTTTCAATGAACTAATTAAAAGCAGACAATGTAGCCACCTCTGACGGTGGAACAATTTGCATTAGTAATCTACCATACATTTTGAAACTTGTTCTCAAAATATCATAAGAAAAATGTTAGAATGTCTTACAAGGGTCTCGTTTTACTCAAAAATTACTATGAAAACTAAACAACTGGAGTGACATAATTGTTCTTCGGCTTATAGTATTTTTTTGATCATACTACATTAAATAATAATACAGCACAATAAAAAAGGTTGCATTCCAGTCAGGGGCAAAAGCTATCTCATTAAGTACACTGTCTCAAAATTTTTTGCATTATATGGGTTTTCGTTAGTAATTTTAAAATTAGCTCAGCATTCTTAAGAAGCTTTGCTTTTAAGAAAAAGAAAGCTAATTACAGTAAGATACAAAAGACTAGAAGTATAATGCATAGCCACCATTAGTACTTAATGTCTTACCCGCTTGTCCAGTGTTCGTTCTCTGACAAAATTAAGCAGGTGATCATTGACAAGCAGAAGATCTTTTTTAGCAGCAGTAACTATGGATACTATAACATCATGCCTTATTGCCTCTTCAGGATCATGTGACCTTACTTTAAGATATTCTGGGGAAATAAAATAAAATAAGCACTTCAGTTGAGGTATACAACTTCAGATACTTTTATTTCTCTAGCGGCTACCCAATGGACAGAAACAGAAAACCATGGGTTTCTACAGTTTTGAGTACGAACAGTAAGAAGCCACTAATTTTTCCTAAGATTAACTGGAATGTGAGTAATAAACCTTTTATTCACTTAGAACACTCAATACTTATGTTCCTGGCATTAAGGAAATAAGAGTTGAGAGATTAAGTTATTAAAAATTATTTCTTGTAATAATTAGTTATAATCTACATTTGCAACTATTACAGTCCAAGAGAACTGCATCTATAGAGCTGAATAGATGCTGAAGTTCTTCTAAGAACTTGATATCCACACTACATACACATTTTAAAGTCTTACTTCAGGCTAGAGGCTACTCTCTTCCTGCAGATTCCTATAACTGGTTGACAGAGCACATCAGTTGCACTCCTGAACACAGCTTCTGTACTTTCCCAAAGGAATCTGGTTCACGTGCTCCAGAACACTCCGCAGTGTGAACCACTTGAGCATAGCAAGCAGGGACAAATCAAGAGACATACTTAAGAAGCATGCTCTTTCACCAAGCTGAAAATGCTTATTTAGACAAATCCTAATTCATTCAACACAGAACAGTTTTTTTCTAGATTATGTTGGCATATTGCTACATATTTGGTACTACCAGAAATCTTACACCATCAACATTTTAAGATTTCTGCTTATACATATCAAATGTTTTAGCTACTTAATATCATTTTAGAAAACTGCCAAAGCACAAAACAGACCAGCAAAGTTCATTTATCTTTTTAGAAGTACGTGTTCTAGGTTAATGTAGTCACACACACAGGCAGGAAAGCACACCAAAAAAAGACATTAAGATCACTGTATGCAGCATACATCAGTGAAACGCTGAGAACACTACGAAACATTGAAAAATTCAAAGCTTGCTCTAAATAATCAGAGGTTACTGCACTCTTATTACTGTTCAATGAACAGTGAAAATTTTCAAGTCTCATCTGAAATACTGACTACTAACATCGCTGGTAATCAGTACAAGTGTTGGAAAAGCACATCAAGAAACGAAGCTTTGCATTTATGGAAGTTATGAAATTTAAAAATCAAATAGCTTTTAAGAATTGTTCCACATGAAAACATAATAAACTAAAACAAATGAAGACAATTGCCATTGTGCAAAACAATTCTTTTCTTCAACGTCAGCGAGCGAGAAAATTTTATGAACAATTTGACTTTGATAAGCATTGTGGGGAGAGAGAGGGGCAAGAAACATTACATTTCCCAGAGGATACCATTAGAGGGGGCACAAAGTCTTTCAGCAATGTCAAAAAAAAAAAGGAAAAAGGAAAAAAAAGGAAAAAGAAACAAACTTGAAAATACACCTTTGATAAGCTCTACCATTCCATTAAAGAAAGATCCAGAAACTATTTTCTTTTTTTTTTTTTCCTCTAAAAAAAACCTGCCTGAACAGTACAATTAACTATGGGATTATGGGATAACTATAGCTTGCCTGTATTTGTATAAACTGACAAATGTTCAGCAGGCAGGAGGGCAACCCCATGCAATTAACGGCCCCTTAAATTCCCTGCTTAGAGGAAATGGTCAAAGATAATACCTCCAAAGAACAAGTGGGAGTTTAGTGATCAGGGGAAGATACTGTCTTCATTATAAGCTTTGAAAAAATCAACCTGTTCTCTTTAACTGCACTTCTGCTCATTAAGAGTGGGATCTTATTATTGTCTATCTCCTTATTGTCACAGGGAGCAACAAATACTATATGCTTCTACCCATGCCAGTTGCTTTCTTCCTACAGAGGTCTTGAACTGCCAGTTGATTTTGGTACAAAGGAGCAGAAACCAATGGCTGTGGTCACAGTTCCAAGGACTGTTTTGATACTTTAGACAGTTGCTGCATAATATTTACACACTTCTGCTTTGTGGAACCCATGTCTCTGTTCTGCACCCTAATAAATGCCATGCCTGTTTTGTTTGGCAGGCTTATTTTGCCTGGTCTCATGGTGTTTAATTTCAACAGCAGTTGGGAATGCAGCTACTGTAAGAGAAGGAGGTTGCTCTCTTTGATTAAGGCATTCTTCATGCACAAACCCCTTAGCCTGAGAGCAGTGCTCAAAGCAAGGGACTCCGCAATTTGGAAATCTAACCTCAATTGTCCCCTCTATAACGTCACAGAATGTTACTACGGATGACAACTAACCTTCCTGACTTCTCCAGAGACTTAAAATTGAATTTTAATGTTATAGTAAATCTGGTACCTGTTAAGTCTTTTGCCAGGTCAGGATGGTTCATAAGGCAGTGACTTGCAAATTTCACACACTCAAGACGAATAGGTACATGGATATCATTAAACCTATTTAGAAACAAAACAATGTATTACAACAAGGAAAAATATCATTCACCAAAGCAAATAGATCATTTCTACACAGTCTCAATCTCTAAAAAGATTTTTATGCCTCCCACGCACAGTTACTTGTGCGAAACAGCTCTAATTTTATGGTATTAATTTGAATATTTTTAACTTAAGAAAAAAAGTGCTGTGCTCATGTATTAATTCATGTTCTATACAGGAAGGGAAATATCTTCTCCTAGTACACATGAAAAACTCAGGGCAGACAACAGCTATTCAGTGAAAGATGTCTCACACATTTTAAGTATCATTTCTCTGATGCTCCACTTAGTTAATCATGAACTATGTATCTGCAACTGAAAAAGGTTTTAAGATTGTGATGTTGTTCTCCTCTTTAAAGACAGACAGCAAACCAATCTAACCTAGTACAAATTTCTTCTAAAATGGATCATTCAACTTCTGTAAGACTTGGTTTTAGAAGACTGAATTAAATTTGATGCTTGAAACCTAGTACATAAAATTAAGCATGAGAAAATAAGTAATTTTATAACAAAACTGTTGTTGCAATGAGAGCTATGTTGTTTTGAAAGATAAAGTGCATTTTGAGGTCATCAAAACACCTGGTTTCAAACAACTTAAAAGCAAATTTTGGAACATATTGCTGTGGAAACATTTATTTATTAAATACAAAGGCTTTAAGAAATGTCTAAGTAAAAACTAGGTATGAAGAGAATTTAGGAATGTCTTCTCTAGTAATTACTATTGTAACTTATTTAAAATCCTTGAAAAAAGTAAATACATATATGTGGTTCATAACTAATGGAAAACAGTAATTGTGAACAACGGATTGCACGTGATCATATTGTTTCACATCATAACACAATGAAGTATTTTTCTTTGGGTCCAAATTTGGGATTTTTAAATTACACGTAATATTTGAAATGTTACATACTTTCAAGCAAAATGAATTCCTTCAATTAAGTTTCCTGTACTTTTAGAAGTAGCATTTGTTGAGGACATTCCGGTTTTGATATGATCAAATGCTAAATTACAAACTACTGCATTCATAATAATTTATAGGATTTATCCTCATTTACTCAAGCCAAAAGTATTTTCACCATAGTATCCATATTTAAGTTCCTTCTGACTACAAGCTCCAGCTTTATTTCCTATTTCAAACTGGTGGAATATTTTAAAAACAAAAGACTAAGCATGTTTTCTGCATTTTAAATACTACATACCTCCTTTAAGGCACACAAGTAATTTAAAAAATTGAAATCAGTAAAGAAATACTGTACATGAAAGTCACAAAACCAGACCTCATAATATCTGAAAATGCAAATGTTATCTGATATTATTTTATAATTAATCCATCATTGAATATATTTTATAATGATTCCATCATTTGTTAAAAAATTCTAATAAAATGTTCTTTTTTCTTGGCAATAGCAGTAAAGATAGTTGCAAAATACGAATTAAAAAAGGATGACTTGTAATTGTTCATTCTGCAGAATCATGAATGCAGAGGATATATATAAAATAATCTCCTTAGCATTATCTGCCAGATTTCAGATAAAGCATGAGGATATCACACTTAGCTATATCACTTGAGGAAAATAAAAGAGGTAGGAGAATTGAAAAATATTGAATTACAATTCTTTGATTTTTTTTTCTCTCCTGGGAAGGAAACTAAAACAGCATATACCTCCCCAAGTAGCACTGCCAGAGCGGTTTGTTCTGAGATGCCAACTCGGAATCCTTTGCCCCAAACATTTTTGCTAGAAGTTTTACAACCTGGAGGCGTTCTTCATTGTCATTGCTCTGGAAAATGAACATAATTTTTAAAAAACAAAAAAAGTAAACCAGCCATAAAATAACACACCCCAAAAGCAAAATACTGCTTTGAACAGCTTTTAGACTATATAATAACAATATACTTACACAATTCAAAAAAATCATAAAAAATAATAGGTTTTTCTTGTATACAAATGTGTACCTTGAGACAAAAAACCTTCGTTAATGCCGGGAGAAGACAAAACAATGAAGGCAGTGAAAACATAATGCAACACAGAGACAAAAAACCTACTGATCAAAGCCTGGTGGTAAACATAGATGTATAAATCTTTTTAATCATCATTTACAGGTGTTGCTGTTAGGAAATCTGATAACATGCTTATACAAATTTATACAAATCAATCACAGCACAAAAGTCACAAAACTCATTTTTACTTCTACCTACATGTAAAAGTATACAGTTCTCTTAAACAGAGTTTTATTACAAACATTTAATTAAAAAGTTTTCAGAGCACAGGTTTTTAAAGGACATCAGGTTGAGTACCCAAGATCTGACACACAGAGTATCTGGTCCTAGATTTAAAGTCTGTATTTAAGCCTGTATTTAAAACTGCTAAGTTACAACAGATGCTTTTCTTTCATATTGAAAAAAAACTAACACTGACAAAGATAAAACAAGACCTTCTTCAGTACATTTTCATCAGCACTGGTTTGCATTACGCTTGTTTAATACAATACACGGCATTTGAAGCTTAAAACATGCTTTGGAAATGTGTGCTAATATTTGTGCAATTAACGCATACTTGCAGTTCAAAGATTTTTTTTCTTTTGCTTATTAAAAAAACAACTGGCTGCAACAGTTCTTTGAAAATAGGGCAGTGCAGTCAAGTTGATTGAACACGTTGTTATTCACCCCCTATTATTTCATTCCTCTTTCTTGTAATAGACACGAGCTTTTTCAAATAATGTTCTTTTCCACCATCTTTGATGCTCTTATTAGTTCAACATCACCTTCTGAATTTGACCAAAGAATAAGAGCATAAGGTAGTTGTCAGAGTTCTCTGACAACACCAGCCTTAAAGACCAACTGTTTCTTCTGACTCAATGCCATAAATGGGCTGAAAAGTTTTCCCATATCTTCTTTCAATTCAGCTCCCTAAGAATAGTCAAAGCATATTTAAAATCCTTTTAAGTACCAGAGCAAGACAAGGATGAAGAAATCTCTGACACTGATTTATTACTACATTACATGAAACTATAGTGCTTTTGAATACACCTTACTATTTAATATTAGCAGCTTTAATAGTAGAGCTATTAACACTTTTCGTCTGTATTTGACTGATTTATCTGACTCAAATTCAGACTGACGTTTTACTGAGTCATCTACAACCTCCTCCTCTTAAACTGCAGTAAATGGTATCTTTTCTTTCCCTGAGTTTCAGCTTACTAGTGTCCATTACATAACGGATTCGGATGCCCTAAAAGAATTTTAACTTTTTTTTTCCCCAGCCTGTAGTAGTCCGACCTCCATTACTCATATCCTATCCCCTCCTGACTAAACCAACTAAATATTAAAAGTACTGCACACCTCTGAATTTCTCTAGGCAATCAACACAGATGCAGAGCAAGTAACCCTGGAAGAGGGGCAGTAGCAGACACTAAGCATTCAACTGCTTTATTGCATAGCCAGAAGTATAGAAAAAAAAAAAGAGATATCTTTTAACGAATTAGCCAAAGAAGCAGCTTTCACTATACTAGGCAGTAATCCAATTACACGATAAGCACCCATGTTTATAGACCTGCTTGTAGAAACAATGAATATTTGTGATTACGGACCAGGAGTATTTGGTACTTTCTAAATTTGTGCCCAGGAGTTGGTCTCCTTGAGATATTCTCATTTAAGACCCTGAAGGTAATAAAATCAACCTGTAGTTGTTAATAAATGAACACATCACTCTCACAGTCTCTCTCCTTATTCTACCTTAATCTACTTTTTTTTCTGAGGAAAAAATCAGTACGATAAGCTCTAGAAAAACCTCAATCCTTCTCCATCCTATGATGCATTGTGTAACTGAATAGTCATGTTCTTCACCTTTTGTCTTAGGTATGATCCAACACTCTTGATGCTTAATAGTGTTCCATAAAGACTCACCAATAAAAACCGACACTGAACACTGTTACTTCTAATTCCCAATACCCTGCTCCCAAGGCTGCTGATCTTCTGCCTACGTCTTATGATGTGTCACTAACCGCTGAAGTTGGTCAGATTGTTATAAGTAGGCAAGCCCAAAAGAACAGGCAGCATTGATAATCCGGGCGGCTTTAGGAGTAGAAGTGGACACAACCTGAAACTTGCCAAAAAATTTAACTACCATGTCCAGGAAGACAGGCAACTCTAAAGTAATAGAAGTCAACAATTTGCTGATTGTATTCATTAGGTAACATTGGTTTAGTAGAAAAGTAAAACAAAGACAAATAATCCATTACGGTTTTATTCCTAAATACCCCATTCACGAGCTTTTCATTCTCTGGGACATTAAACGGATATTTAATTTCTGTAATACCAATTTCTGAAATTCAAATATCAAATTCAAATGAAGGGACATCAGTTTCAGTTACAAGTTGACCTACACAAGAATAGTCTTATCTCTGTTCTCTCCTGCACCGATAGTACTTTGGGGCCGGATGGGATGCACCCGAGGGTACTGAAAGAACTGGCAGAGGAGCTGGCCGAGCCGCTTTCCATCATTTATCGGCAGTTCTGGCTATCGGGGGAGGTCCCAGTTGACTGGCGGCTAGCCAATGTGACGCCCATCTACAAGAAGGGCCGCAGGGCAGACCCGGGGAACTATAGGCCTGTCAGTTTGACCTCAGTGCCAGGAAAGCTCATGGAGCAGATTATCTTGAGGGTCATCACGCGGCACTTGCAGGGCAAGCAGGCGATCAGGACCAGTCAGCATGGGTTTATGAAAGGCAGGTCCTGCTTGACGAACCTGATCTCCTTCTATGACAAAGTGACGCACTTGGTGGATGAGGGAAAGGCTGTGGATGTGGTCTACCTTGACTTCAGTAAGGCTTTTGACACCGTTCCCCACAACATTCTCCTCAAGAAACTGGCTGCTCGGGGCTTGGACTGGCGTACGCTTCGCTGGGTTAGAAACTGGCTGGATAGCCGGGCCCAGAGAGTTGTGGTGAATGGAGTCAAATCTGGTTGGAGGCCGGTCACTAGTGGTGTCCCCCAGGGCTCGGTACTGGGGCCGGTCCTCTTTAATATCTTTATCGATGATCTGGATGAGGGTGTCCAGTGCACCCTCAGTAAGTTTGCAGATGACACCAAGCTAAGTGCGTGTGTCGATCTGCTCGAGGGCAGGAAGGCTCTGCAGGAGGATCTGGATAGGCTGGAGCGATGGGCTGAGGTCAACTGTATGAAGTTCAACAAGGCCAAGTGCCGGGTCCTGCACCTGGGGCGCAACAACCCCAAGCAGAGCTACAGGCTGGGAGATGAGTGGCTGGAAAGCTGCCTGGCAGAGAGGGACCTGGGAGTATTGGTTGATAGTCGGCTGAATATGAGCCAGCAGTGTGCCCAGGTGGCCAAGAAGGCCAACAGCATCCTGGCCTGTATAAGAAGCAGTGTGGCCAGCAGGTCTAGGGAAGTGATTGTGCCCCTGTACTCAGCTCTGGTGAGGCTGCACCTCGAGTACTGTGTTCAGTTTTGGGCCCCTCGCTACAGGAAGGACATGGAGGTGCTCGAGCAAGTCCAGAGAAGGGCGACCAAGCTGGTGAGGGGTCTGGAGAACAAGTCTTACGAGGAGCGGCCGAGGGAGCTGGGCTTGTTCAGCCTGGAGAAGAGGAGGCTCAGGGGCGACCTTATCGCTCTCTACAGTTACCTTAAAGGAGGCTGTAGAGAGGTGGAGGTTGGTCTGTTCTCCCACGTGCCTGGTGACAGGACGAGGGGGAATGGGCGAAAGTTGCGACAGGGGAGGTTTAGGTTGGATGTTAGGAAGTACTTCTTTACTAAAAGGGTTGTTAGGCATTGGAATGGGCTGCCCAGGGAGGTGGTGGAGTCACCATCCCTGGAAGTCTTTAAAAGACGTTTAGATGTAGAGCTTAGCGATATGGTTTAGTGGAGTACTTAGTGTTAGGTCGGAGGTTGGACTCGATGATCTTGAGGTCTCTTCCAACCTAGAAATCTGTGATACTGTGATACTTCTGTGTCAGTGCTAGATCTCTAAACACATCACTTTTTAATGCCAAGATCAGGCATTAATGGCGGTTCCTCATCAAAAAGGTTAGCTGGATGACTTTCAGTGGGTGTTCTGCTGATCCCGCAGTCCCATTTCCAAAATAAGGTTAAAAAAAATACCAATGAGAGGCAAGCAATTTTTGACACAGCTCTCACATAGTGTTAAACTTTAGCAATACTCCTTTCCTGTTCAGACAGGAAAGCTGTTCAAACCACGGGAAACCAGCACTAGCAGCAGCAGCAACCGCTGTGTGCCAAGAGGAGTACATGGCTTAGTGGGTGACGTTGGTAGTAGGGTGATGGTTGGACCACACGATCTTGAAGGCCTCTTCCAACCTTAATGATTCTATGAGACTTGCAAGGTAGTCAGGCGATTTCTTTGCCCCTGACACCCTTAGTCCACCAGTCATATTCCCCCTCAGGGAGGTTAAGCAATGGTGACCACTTGACAGGAAGCTGTGTCTTCATGTCCCCTGTGGTATCAGCACCAACCAGGAGGATGCAGCTGCCCAGACAAACTCCCAAGGGAACATGCAGCCACCCAGATCTCCAGCTGCAGCGTGCCTGTGTTTTCTACCAGTGCCTGAGGACAGCAGTGAGAGTGTCTGAGGGAGGTACACTCTGGTAGAAGAATTGCTCAGCTTGGTGGCTGAGCTTCGGGAGAAAGTGGGCAGTTTGAGGAGCATCCAGGAGTCCAAGCATGAGATTGCCTGGTGGAACCACACTCTACCCTCGCTGGAACAGAAACAATGACTAGGCATAACACCAAAAAGGGGATCCTTTACCCTCCCTCCACCAACCAGAAGGCAGTGGGATTAACTTGAGAGATAGAGGTGAATTGAAACAAGTCTCTGGTCCTTCTCATCTACCTTGCCTTCCCAGATGCCCTTACACAACAGATACGAGACTCTAGAATAGGAAGGACCGGGTCACGATGAGGTGGATGATGATCCATCTATGCCAAAGGAGTCACCAGGGTCATTCTTTGCCTTTAACACCAGTGATAGGTGCTGGGACCTCTGGAGCCCTGGGCTGGAGGACTGCAACTAGGGAGCGATTAAGGTCCCAGCTGGTATTGAACTTGAATGGCATTTACTGCACTTAAATCTATGGGTCCCAACAGTTTTCATCCCAGGGTACTGAAAATACTGGCCAATGTTATTGTGAAATCTTTCTGGGAGACTGAGAAGGGTCCAAGTTGACAGAAAGCTAGCAAATGTTGTTCCAGTTTTCACGAAGGGCAAGAATGAGGACCCTGGTAATTATGGGCCTGTCAGTCTCACCTTGATGTCTGATTAAATTATGGAGAAAATCATTCTAGGAGTTATTGAAAAGTGCTTGAAATTCAATGCATTGCCTGGTTAAAACTGACATGGCTTCATGAAGGGAATACCTTATTAACTTGATATCCTGTCATGACAAGATTACCCATAATAGGTATGAAGGGCAGGCAGTGACTTTTTTTTGGGGGGGGGGGGGGGGGGGGGGGGGGGGTGGCAGAGAGGAGGGAGAAGGGGAGGACGGACTACCACAGGGGCAGAGGGGGGAGTTAATTTGGCAAAGCTCTTAGTACTATGTAATGGTTAGGCTCTAAGAGCTGTAGTAAATTGAGTAACCTCAGGCTGGCTGCCAGTTACTAGTGGTGTTCCTCAGGGCTCCATTTTAGGGCCAGTTCTCTTCAGCGTTTTATCAGTGACCTGGACACAGGAGTTGAGTACACAAAAAGCAAGTTTGCAGATGATACCAAAGTGGGAGGAGCCCTTGCTTCCCTTGAGGGTAGAGAGGCCATACAGAGAGATCTTGACATACAAGAGCACTGCGCAATGAGAAAACAAATGAAATTTAACAAGGGCGAGTGCCTGATTCTGCACCTGGGACCATGTAATCCCGTATGCACATGTAAGTTGTGACAAGTGGACGGAATGCTGTCCTGCAGAATGGGGTCAGGGGGTTTTAGTTGATGGCAAGCTCGACATAAATTAACAATGTGCCCCAGTGACCAAAAAGGCCAACTGCATCCTGGGGTGCATCAAGCACAGTTTATCTAACCAGTCACAAGAAGTGACTGTCCCACTCTACTCAGAAACAGTGTAGCTTCACCTTGGTTACTACATGCAGCTTTGGGTTTCACAATACAGTAAGGACATACACACATTAGAATGTGTCCAAAGGGGTGCAACAAACACTGTGAAAGGACCAGAAGGCATGACTGAAGAGGAATGGCTAAGAATACTCTTTGGTTTGTTCGGTTTAGAGTAGACTGAGAGATGACCCCGTTGTTGTCTACAGCTTTGTCAAGAGAGGGAGCAGACAGGAAGGTGCTGATCCCTTCCCTCTGGTGACCAGCAATAGGATGTGAGGGTATGGCTTAAAACTAATCAGGTTCAACAAGTCCAAGTGCAAGGTGCTGCGCCTGGGTTGGAGCAATCCCAGACAAGAGCACAGACTGGGAGAACTCACTGAGAGCAGCCCTGCAGAGAAGGACTTGGGGGTTCTGGTTGATTAAAAGCTTGACTCAGTGTGCACTTGCAGCCCAGAAGGCCAACTGCATCCTGGGCTGCACCAACAGAGGGGTGGGCAGCGGGTGGAGGGAGGGGATTGTGCCCCTCTGCTCTGCCCTCGTGAGACCCCACCTGAAGTACTGTGTTCACCTCTGGAGACCCCAACACAAGAAGGACATGGACCTGTTAGAGCAACTGAAAATATTCTTGGGACAGATTAAGACAAAAAAAAAACAGAATAAAGCACACAAGCTGCACATTTCAGAGAACGCCAATGAGAATTGGTGAAGAATGCCAAGCATTCTTCATTCGAGTCAACATGTACAATTCTCAACTGAAGTTACCTGTCATCTTGACCAACTGGTCAATATTCGAACCAAAGTGGCAAGGTGGTTGAACACTAGATGGCCACATTGTTTAGATCCTGTGGTGGTTTTACCCTGCTGGCCAGCTCAACTCCATCCACCACAACTGCTCTCTCACTCTCCCTCCTCAATGGGAAAGGGGAGAAAATACGATGGAAAGGGCTCAAGGGGTGAGATAAGAACAGCGAGATCACTCACCAATTCTCAGCACAGGCAAAACAGACTCAACATAGGGAGATTAATTTGTTGCCTATTACTTGCACAGTAGAACAGTAATAAACTAAAAGCAAACTAAAAACACCTTCCCTCCCCATCCACCTTCTTCTACATCCTCCTCCAAGCGATGCAGGGGAATGGGGGCTATGGTCAGTCCCTGGCACTTCATCTCTGCTGCTCCCTCACGGTCACTCTCTGCCCCTGCTCCCCAAGGGGTCCCTCCCACGGGATGCCGTGCTCCCCAAACTGAGCCTGCGGGGACTGCCCACAGGCAGCAGCTTTTCAAGAACTGCTCCCACACGGCTCCGTACCACGGGGTCCATCCCCCAGGAGCAAACTGCTCCAGCACGGGTCCCCCACGGGCGGCAGCTCCCCCCAGACCCCCTGCTCCTGCGTGGGCTCCTCTCCACGGGCTGCAGCTCCGGCCCGGGGCCTGCTCCTGCGGGGGCTCTCCATGGGCCGCAGCCTCCTCCAGGCCACATCCACCTGCTCCACCGGGGGCTCCTCCACGGGCTGCAGCGTGGAGATCTGCTCCGTGTGGGACCCGTGGGCTGCAGGGGGACAGCCTGCTTCACCAGGGGCCTCTCCATGGGCCGCAGGGGAACTGCTGCTGCCTGCCTGGAGCACCTCCTGCCCTCCTGCCGCACTGACCTGGGGGCTGCAGGGCTGGTGCTCACTCCTCTTCCCCAGCTGCTGTTGCACAGCAGTTTTTTTTCCCTTACTTAAATCTGCTCCCAGAGGCCCAACCAACATGGCTCACTGGCTCAGCTCTTGCCAGCAGCGGGTCCCTGTGGAGCCGACTGAAACTGGCTCTAATCTGACATGGGGCAGCTGCTGGGTTCCTCACAGAGGCCACCCCTGCAGTCCCCTACTACCAAACCCTTGCCATGTGAACCCAATACAGATCCAAAATAGTAAATATGCACAACAGAGCTACTGAGGGACCTAAGCTCTGTCACAAGTTCTATACTAACAGTTTCATAACCCCACCGTATGTGGCCAAAAATTTGGTCACTGACAGGAAATCCCTTGAATTTTTCTACATTAAAAATAGATAGTCTAGAACTTTCATAAGATCCTTGTCCCATGAAGACAAGGATCTCTTGAAACTCATTCCGCTCCAATCGAAGACATTACTGGCTGATATTGCTTCACGCTGATAAGCACCAGCTCGCTAAGCACGTGGTCAAAGAGCTCCAGAAATTGATGTCATTAAGACAAGAGGAAGGTGGCTGGTGTGGCACTGAAGTGCCTTGGCAGAACTACAGTGAAAAAGCCTCCCAGCAGTGCCAAACGCAAGAAAATGGGGGGGGGGGGGGGGGGGGGTCATAAGTATGCACAGAACTAGAAAAAGGCAGGCAGCACAGAAATATTTCACCATCAGCACCAATCTCTTTTTATATTCAGTTCAGTATTTCAAGTCATTCCGAGAGGACGTCAGTGGTAGCATACATCTCAGTCTCGGCAACATTACTACAAGTTAATTTACGATGAGCGAGCATTTTACTTTGGGTGGAGGAAGTGTAGCTGTAAAGCCTCCCCTCAGTGTAAACTGACTCATCCCATTCACAGAACAAGATTTTTCAATAATCACGTCTCCAAAACCTGATCAACTGTCTCCTTGATGTACCTCAAGTAAAAAGGAAGGAAGGATGGATAAACTTGAACGTATTCTTCTTTAATTCCTCAATAAGAAGTAAAATACATATATTGTTAGAACATACACAAGGACTTTTTCGAGGGCAATCCCTCAAAGTTGTTAACAGTATTATCATACTTCCAGGAATTCCTGTCTTCTCTTTGGATAAGAATTTCCCACTTTGTTGTCAAATGACGTCCCAAAAATTTGATTTTTTTTTTTTTTAAATTATTAGTATTTTTTAAAGTTACCAGTAATCGAGTCTCTATAGACTTTGCCTTTGGTAGGGCCATGTCACATTTTTCCTTCTTTATATGGATGACTAATTATTCTTCCCAATCTATTTTAATGCCCTATGCCCTAATGAGCTGATCTCCATTGTTCGTCAGGCTTCACGTGACATGGCCAGCATATTTTAAAAAAAGAAAAAAAGTTTAGCATCTGTACAAAACCAGCCATTTATCATTCCTTACTAGTAAAAAGATTTTTTTAGACAAGTCAGAAGAATTTACAAAGAAGAGCTCTTTGATAAAAATGGCTTAAACTGAGAAGAAAAAAAATATTTTAAGAAATTGATTTATTTCTTTTCGAATGAGGTTCCATTGGCATGATAAAAAACTGGGTTCTATTCAAATTCATGCAGAACTTGCCAAGCTTGCACCTGAAAATATTTTCTAAAGCATCCCACTGATTCAAACACTTGGTGTCTAGCTCAGAGAAAGTCTACAATGAGTCTACTCCATCTGGCCAAAGTTTTTCTAACTGCTTTTAAAGCCAATTTTAAAGCAAATGCACATTTTCAAAAACAGAGCAATCACCCAATTTATCTTTGAAGACAACCTTCTCATATGTCCACTTCCATTTGTTCAATGCATGCAAGATTAGATCATGTGACACATTCTTGCTCCTCAAAATTTACAAGCCAGCCAATGAGATGGGCACAGCTTTCCTTCAACACCTTCCATTTTAAGAGTAATACAAATCTCTTTAGCAGCAGAGAAGGAATATGAGATCCTGGAACACAGTAACTGTCACACTGCCCCATAAACATTTGAGTATCACCCCTAGTATTTGAATTCTATTATCACACCTGTGTATTCAAGAGCAGTAGCAGACAATCTCAGAGAACAAAAATTCAACATTTCTACAAAACTATGCATGACCTAAACACACTCCACAACCTTCTGTTTAAATATCTAGTAGAGAGCACATAGCACATGCGCTTATATGGCAAAACTCTTAAGCTATGGGCACAGACAAATACACACCATGTACCAAATCTGGAAAAGCCAAAGCCATCTAAACAAACTTTGAATAACATACAGAGCTCACTGAAGTTTATGGTTGTTGTATCATTAAATTTAATTGACCTTCATTCAAAAAGCTAACTCCCCCCTCCCATATTTCATTAGGGACTGCCAAGCTTACCTTTCTCCTGTGCTGCCCATTTGACCCACGGCTTCATCAAGCTAATAGGGATACTGCTGTCCTTTTTTTTTTTTTTTCCATTCAAAGCAGCACAACATTAGCTGCCTTCCACTGTAAGGTGCTAAATTTTACTGAAATCACAGTCTCTTCTCCAACACTAATAGGCAATTTACCTGGACCTGAATTCGAAGTGCTTGACACTAGCTGCCACTGATTAGTATAAAGCCACAGCTGTTGTTGGAGTGGAAAATACTTAATCATCACTGGCAAGTCTGCGTAAAGAAAGAACTTGTGCTGATCTCACACAAACTGACTGTATTTCATTAATATTTCAGAATATTCATCTTCAGAATACCCTTTTAACCTCAAAATGCCCTTTTAACCACAGGAAGACCTCTCAACTCATTTAAAACAGGATTATCCTATTTTATACGAGAGTTTTTATGTTCTCGGATTTTTTTTAATCCCTTTTTTTAATATAAAAGATGCGTCAAATTGCATTTGACAACTGATAGGACAAAACAGGCACATATTATTTGTGGTTACAACTTAAGGCACCCAAAAAAGGCACTTGAAGCAACAAGACGATTCATACAGTAGCAGTACCTGTGCTGGGAAGAGCCACAAATGGCACTGGAGTTTAACAAGAGATAAAGCATTAAGTAAGAGCAGTAAGAATGTAGCTACTTAAATTTACATCTCTTGGAAACATTTTAACACTGGATATTACAAATGCTAAGTGTCAACCACATTACCCTTAGGGTTTTAGGCCTCAAGAAAAAACTAGACCAAGGTCTGAGGAGACGAAAAACAGCAAAATACACGTTTTTGATCTCAGAAGAATATACTAAACAAAGAGCAGAAATGCAGACATAAAAAAATGTCTTTTAAGTTAAGAGGTATTAAGAAACTAGGGAAAGGCTGAGAATCAAAATCACCCAGTTGAAGGAACAGAAGTTCCTAGAGCACTAAAAGAAAACAAGTTGACAAAGTTGTGTTCCTACTAATCTTACTGATTCCAATGGTAAAATGGGATACGAACAAGAAGCCAGTATTGAAATACTGGCATATGTGAGTCAACGAAGGAGCCAAGCGTGGCACATTAGGAGCACAAAGATGATTCAAGAAGCTGCAGTTTTAAATGGACCTAAAGATGGAAAGATTACTGCAATTATGGCTATGAAAAAAGGGTGCAGCACCAGTTAAAATTAAATCTCTTGAGTAACAGCTTCAAAAATAGTGTTTTTACTGGAGTGAGAATAATTGTTCTCCACCCCCAAGAACAGATATTAAGGGCTAAAAAAAGGTGTGCTTTATAAACAGACAGCAAGAAGTAAACTGGGCCCCACTTCTTTCATAAATGTGAATAGAAAGATACAGCCACTAAAAACAACTTGTACAACCATGTAGTGTATCTACCCAGGAAACATTAGTGAAAAGATAACAGGCATGAATAAACATGCCTGTAATGCCTGTAAAATGTAATAAACATTACAATGAGAACTGGCCACAGGTTCTACAAAACTAAAGCCTCTCCTCAATAATTAAAATATGTGCAAATTTAGAAGTCGCCCACTGCACACTAGCTTTTAAGTTCAGTAAGTAATCACTTTCAAACTTAGCAATAAAGTAATCAAGCTCCCCACTTCCACAGACACCTTGAAAAATGACTAAATGAATAAAGGTTGAGCAGAAAAAAAGAAGTATCAGCTGTTATACTGAGTCTCTGCAAGTGATGGAGATGCTATGAAACGGTAGAAAGTCAAAAAGGAAAAAAAAGCTATTAAAATAGGTACAGTGCAAAGACAAACTATTTTTCAGATGGAAAAAAAAATTTAAAAAATAGACATCATTGTAGCAATGAATCCAAGACATATATTTCTATGTTTCCACCTGTGACAGACTTCCTATTTAAAGAAAATAGTCACTGCATCAGTTTCCATTAGCAGTGGGCCCAGTTTATCCCTTCCAGACCTCACTATTGTGAACAGATGTAGTTTCTCTGTACAGCTAGCAGCACAAAGTACTTTCAACATATTAAAGCCCTTCATAACAAATACTACGGTAAACCAAGAGAACAAACCAGATCAGATTCAAGCCATTAAAAAAAAATCAACTTGTTGTTTGAAAAACAGAAGCCTAAAAACATATGCACACAGACACTGTAGGTTAATACAGTTGAAGTTAAATTACTCTTAAGCACTTTTATGAGTATTCTTTTAAACAACGCAGACTTGTTTTACATATAAATATTAGTTTCATATGCCAAATAATTTGTGATGAACTCGTCAGTACAAAATCGTATCAATAGTGAAAAGCATACATGTGTTTCAAATAGACAGAAAGTATAAGAAATGCTTACCTTAAGTTTGAATTCAAGCTGGGGTAGAACAGAAAGCAAGAGGTGACTGTCGATATTGTATAGCTCCAGAATAAGGTCAAACACATGCTCTGACAGGTCACTAATTGACGTTTTCCCAAGCATAAGAACCTGATTGAAGAACTAGGAAATAAAACAGACTCTACGTTAATAACACAAGTATACATACACTTTTCTAAATGCTAAGCCTGTCTACTGCTAAATCTATCTTGTAATCTTACAGTAATAAAAAAAGGGGGGGGGGGGGCAGAACACGGCTGCGTAGTTGAACTCTTAAATATACAAATCTGTTTTGTACTCAAAATTACACATAAAGGAAAAACATATGAAAAGTAAAGAAGAGTAATGCTTAGTTTACTGCAGCAAGGCTGCAAATAATGTAAGCAACACAGCTTTACAGGGGTCCCACTGCATCAAATCTTTTTATAATGTGACTATATTTACAGTTATTGCACTACTAAGAATAATCACTTACTCTAAAACCATTCCAACCTTTAGACAGAACAAAGCTGAAACAACTGGCCAGCTGATAGGTTAAGAAGTTGTAAACAAATATGTAGTAATTAGTAACTGACTATTCCAGAATTTATATTTACAAGCAGCATAATGCAGCTGTAAAGCAATTATTTCTTAATAAACTTGATGGGTTTGAGAGAAACTTCATAAATATCAGATATTGATTCTATATGACATTCAGCTATATCCTCTCCAAATAGATGGGTAAATAACTAAATAAGGAGTCTGCTACCTCCCACTTTGCGGGGAGGGGGGTGGTAAGGCATAATTTTGCAAATTTGTATTCTCTTTGGGTGAAAACATCACAAGTGTGGCTAAACAGATTATATTATTTCCACCTGCCAGCAAGTTGACAGAATCCATTTAAATGGCACTTCAGTTTCCTTTTACAAACTTAAGCATAGGGGTAGTGATGCTAATCAGTCCTGACAAGATTAATCATTATCAGTAAAGAAACTAAAAACATGAAAACAATCCCTATCTAGGTTATAAAGTGAATCCCAACAAATGATGCAATAAAAAAAAAAATCAACAGGTTCCAGTAATGTTGACTAAGTAAAAACTGATAGGTGTATTTCATTAGAAGTTAAGACTCTCTAACCATCTTGTACGAAAGTCTTTCTTTCCTGGAAGCGGAGTTGCCTGGAACGTATATATTCCTGGTTAGACAATTAACTCCTCCTGTGTCTTTAATATATTTTAAGAAAGAAAATAATGCTCAAAGAAACCAGACAGCATACTTCCCACTTGTGGGAAACCAAGAACAGAAGAATGTATGTGCACATTTTCCATAAGAGGAAGATTCTTATTGTACAGACTTCCTTAAGACCACAAAATGTCACCCAGTTTGTAATCTAACCTTGCAGCTAAGCAACATTAAAAACACATTCCCATGCAATCCCTCCCCAAACAGCAGGTTTGACTAACAGGTTTGGAGTGAGAGTTTTCACTAAAATTTTTCTTGAATCTTAAAAGGTAACTACTTCCCAAATACCACAGGTGTTACGAGTCAGAAGGCAACAAAAAGCATTAAAGATTTTCCACTGTTTTCGAGCTCTTGAGGTTTTGGATACATGCCAGGAGACGTGCTAAATCCTTAACTACTTTTAAAAAAGCATAATTCCTTCTCCTGTTGTGCAGCATAATTCAGAGCATACTTATGCCTGACCTTTTCTGCCTCTCAACCCTCTTCTTCTGCACAGACTGATGTCTTTTACTACGCTTAACTTGGCTACTGTCCTCAATCCACTCAATTTTCCTTCTTGCTATCTATTTTTAGAGTCTATCTCCTCCTCTTCCTGTGACAATGGCATTGAAGTTCTGCTCTGTCTTCACTTTTTTTTTGGTAAGGAGATGAGTGAGACTATTTAGAAGTAAAGAAAAGAACTTTGCCACAAGAATAATGTGTTTATACGTATTTATCAGAAAAATACATAAATACACTTGGTCTTCTGGTCACATTCAGGATTAGAGAGCGAGGTCCCCCAACACAGCAGAAAGTGAACTACCCCATTTTAGTGAACAAAATTGTTAAGGGCTTATTAGTTTCTATATGTTAAAGAAACAGACTCAAAGGGAAAGTGCTTAATTAATATAACAATTAACTCAAAGAACAATTGAGACTTTCTAAAGTTACCCAGCCCTAATTGACTATATGTAATTTATTCCTTTTATAATACAGCTTAGTGTTCAAAAATTCATTGATTTCCATATTTGCTTGCAGTCTTCACTTACATTAGTAATGTATGGTTCAATTGCTTGTGCTGTCCTCTTCAGTAAAGCCTTTGCCAAATCATAGGCTTGCTTGTTTAAATTCTGAAAAAATAAAACAAAAATTTTAAGCACATATATTATCCTTAAAAAAAAAATCATGAGAGTTCATATTTACCATACACTAGTAAACGCATTAAAGAAATAGCCTCTTCGTTTTATACTTTCAGTAATAAAGGTAATACAGTCAGATCAAAACCAAGTCGAAACAAAGCTTTGAAAACTTCAGTGGTGATGTTGAGAAAACTTTCCCCATAAACCAGTTTACTTTTCTGTTGCCCTTCTAAGCTTGACACACAACAATGTCAGTTCCTGCATGTTTCTGCTGTTCTTTATCAGCTTTGCCCAAAACCAGGAAAGCACTGTGAAGCAACTTTGAGGCATTTACAGTCAACACAGCCTCTGAACAGGACTGTGATATCAAGTACAATTCTGCCCTTGCATCAAGCAGCCACCCGTCAACCATCAGCACAGTATCTTCATAGTGTCTCCCAGAGATGCTTCGTCTTTTGGACTCAGAAGAAAAACCTTCAATCCATGCGCATGAAGAAAAACTACTTTCTTGATTTGTTAGGTTCTTGTTAAAACGTTACAAGCCACGCCTTCCTACCCCTCCATTTCTTTAATTGGGTTATTACCATCATCACGTCCTTCCCATTCCAACACAAAGGGGATGCTACCTACTTTCTCCAATTTTTATACTATGTTTTCCAAAAATTGTCAGAACAAAATGCAACCTAGCCCTTGACACCCACTCCAGACTTCACTGACACACAAAGTACTCGATACCAACAAATACATATAACCTTTTAATAGCTAAAAGTCTCCGTAAAAATACAATCCTTCCTGTTTTGGTCTTCACAATTTAAAATAATAATTAAAAAAAAAAACAGCATATTCAAAAGAAAACAGTTTTAAAGGGTAGTTTGGTTATGTACCTCATCTATAAGGAGGAATATATATCTTGTTTTAGCATAAAGAAAAGCAAACGCAAGATGCACTGCCACACCCAGATACATACACAGAACTTATCATATATATATCGCCTGTATATGCTTAGTCTGTGTTGCTCTCTCAATTTAAAAAAATTTTACAAAGATGGATTGTTTCACATCCATAATTCCAGAAACTGTATAGAAATACAGGCTTGTAGACAGCAGCGGGAACAGATTCACGTTTTGTGTTAATATAAAACAAAAGAAGTCTTTGACTTGCCTACTGACAGAATTAAGTGTCTGAAGTCAGGACTATGAAGTCCAAGTCTGAAGTACCTATTTCACTCAGAGCCACTACAGAACGTGAATAAAAAATGCAGTTCTGGAGTGATACTAAAATGCTTTCAGAAAATGCTAACATAGTAAGAAATTACCAAAGCCCAGCCTGCAGTGAATCCTACCGTCTTCTAAAAAGCCACATGTGAATATAAATGAGGAAAAAAATATTAGCTTTTGTAGAAACAAATCAACTACAGGAAAACTGAAACATAGCTATCACAGCACATTAGGAACAGAAGAGATATGAAATTAAAGTTCAGAAGCAGTTCGGCGATTACCCTCTGCTATGAAAACATATTTTGCTTGCTTAATATTTATCATTCTACAAAGCCGACTGCCATCGTCACAGTTGAGAAACAAGTCATAGTATTTTCAAGACCAGTTAAATTGTAACAAAAGGAAAGCCAAAATTTATTGTCAAAGTTACGGCAATTTAAGCTATTAACTACTTGGAGACGTGATACAAAAAATGTCCTAAAATGACTGATCGGCGTTCTTAGAACAAGTTCCTTCATTTTACCGAGACTGACTTTGAAATGAGACATCTCAGGCTTACGAACATCAGAAATGAATAGCTTCATTTCAATCTTTCCCCCAATTTAAGATCAATTTTGAGCATTTATTTTCCCCTGAAGAAAAATAAATCAGTGTCTCTTAACTTTCAACCTCATAATTTTTCCCTTCCATTACCTAAACAAGATGTAAAAGACCGCCAATGGTTGGCTCTTGCAAAATTGTAGAGCTGTTCCACATCACAGAACAGGGAAGGTTCTGCATGCTACGTTGTTCTTTATGGCTAATATTTTTTTACAAAAAGTTTCCACCTGTAGCATTTGTTTTCTGTTTTGTAAGAATTGTGACCACCCAGGAAATAAAGTGCATAAAAAGCCATAATAAGAACTGTATGCTGCTGGCAGTTACTGCTCCGATCCTTCTTGACTTCCACCATTCACCTCCACCAAAACCAAGGAACCAGCCTCCACCTGGGCCAGCGTGAGCTCTACATCCCAAGCGAGATGCAATTGCCATGTAAACCAAGCCCGAAGAGCATACCTCGCGCAGCAAAGCTCCAACATGCAGGCCTGCTTTGATTCACACGAATTACATTTTCGGCTTGTATCTTTCACACAGCAGATGATATTTGGAAAAAAAAAAAAGCTGTCGTAACTCATCTACACAACTACTACTAACTAAAATTTTAAAAATTAAACATGATTCTTGCACGTAGCCTTAGGAAAAGAAGTCTAAAAGAACAAAGATCTTCCATAATTAAACCACTAAATATCAGGCAAAAGATCTCCCAACACCATAACGTCTGCCGAGACAAATGCCTGAAGTAACAATTTCCAACCCTGAGTAAATTACTCAGGCTTCATCCTATATAAAAAAAAGCTGAGAAGAAAAAAAAGTCTAGATCCCAAAAGGCTAAAGAAGGTAACTATTTTCTTCCCATGGCTCATGAACTTGATTTAATTCTGCTGGCCCTTGAATGTCCAGAAGCCGTACTTTGTTTTCTTCAAAATGTCAAAGAATTCTTATAAGCACATGAGAAAGTTTTCTCTTCCTTTTTCCAGTTCCAGGATACAGACAAAAGCAGGAAAAAGCAGTATTGCCTTAGTTGACAGGAAACCATGAGCAATCCAGGCCAAAACCCAAAAGGTTCAAAAGAACTTTACAAACCATCAAACTTACCTTTTGGACTAATAGAATAGCCATCAAGACTCTTTAAACTTCTCACAAAGGAGAAATGTTATAAGGTAAGAGCTAACTTCACATATTCCTTCTTTTCTTTACCTAAAATCTTATACGGCTATCCTCTGCCCTATCTTTCTCCACATTCAGGAATAAAAAAATATATGTACTTCAAGATCTTTTAATGATTTAAGAAAGCCTTCACTGATGGGGACAATCAACTAGGATGCCTCTAACAGCACAGAAGCATCCCGTGGGGATAAGCTTTCAAGAGTCCCAAAATGGGTAGAAATGAAACCACCAATTGACTCAATTGGCTTTTTAAGCTTAGAAAGCCTTCAGCAATAACCTTCAAAAGACAAACCACCTTCACCAACCGTAAGATCTCTCTGCTGTGTGAACTCCTACCATGATTTTTGAGTACATATTGCTAACATCAATATCTTTCAGAAGCATAAAAAAATAAGTTTTGTCACCTTATTTTTCATAGCTATTCTTCTCCAGCGAAACTGGAGAAAACTTGTGCTGCAGACAGAAGCAGCAGCGGCAGCCTCCCTTGCAGCGCGGCACAGACCTGTTTGGGGATCGATGGGCAATGCTCTCCAGGATGCTTTGCCCCAGAGCCAAAACCCAGTGGTGTCGGTACAACTGGGTTGGTAGCAGTGGAAATACACGCTGCTGATTTTTTTTCCCCAGTTACTTTTTCCAGTTGCCCCATAATGTCCAATTTAACAGCTCAAAGCAATTATTAGTGAAATAAGTTGTACTCACACTTTAAAAGCAGAAAACTAATGCAGGTCCCTCATTTTTCCTCAAAAAGACTAGCTAGCACCAACCCAGTCCTTAATTTTCTAACTGTACAACTAAAATCAAAGTGTCAAAACCATATCTAGAGCCAATGTTCCTAAAAAAATACATTTTAAACATCATTTTCTCAGAATTAGAGAAGAACCTTCAATTTGATCCTTCTTATCAAGGGCACAGCAGTAGAACCGGCACCCAAGAGCACCTCACAAGCAGCTTGAACAGATTCTCTGGTTCTTCTGAGGGAGAGGGAGGGAAAACAGGTTTTTAGGGATGGCTGACAATACAGAGAAAGCTGAGCTGAAGTGTTGCCAAGATAGATAACACTTATTATTAAGCAATTTTCTAATAGAGCCAGTTAGGAATTTAATTGTCACTATCGCTTTCCTAGGACGATAAGCATGTAAATCATGTGGGATTCCCTGTAGTACTCCTGAGGCTGAAAAAGGAACACACTGGCAAACACTCAAGGAAATAAAGCACAATTTGCCTGCTAACGAACTGCACAAACACAAAAGTGTTTGCAGGCGCTACCATAAAGGTTTTATAAGCTAAAAAGACAATTCAAAGAGAAAGGAAAGCTATTAATTTTTCTTGAATTTTTATATTGACTACCTCTCCCTTCGCTCTGGTCTTTTCTGGGCTTAGTTCACTAAATTTCATTCCCTCTTAACTAAATTTTATTCCCTCTTTATATAATCCTATCACAGGAATTTCAGTGGAGTTCGTAGAAAGGAACAAAGAAGCCAAACCACAAAAGCAAGAAAATGATTAAACAGCAAAGGAATTCAGAGCTGGGCACATGGTCCAACAAATTAAGTTTGTTGTTTTATTTTATTATCCGGTCTCTGCTGTACTACTACTCAAGCAAGCCTAACGTACCTGTTTTCTGGTATTAGCATCGGCCACTTTCCTTCATATTTACATCAACGCAGCTATTATTGACCAAGAGTGATGCATTACTAACTCAAGGGAGCTAGAACATCTTAGACTAGATCAGTGATTACTATTATTATTATTATGGCAGGCAGACATTTGATAGCATACCAGATTCTTGCTGTGCTCCTTATGCCGGAGTTTTTGCAGTCATCCTGCTAGCACCATTGCTACTTAGATTTACCACACAGAACTATGGACCAGATCTGGCACTTCTCTTAGGAGAAACACTGACCTTGATTTTAAGAGGAACCAGCACTGAAGGAACCTTTAGTAAATTGCTCGTTTAATTACTGTAACTCTTAAAAAATATTCGTATAATTTTAGTATCAAAACCCAGCCACTGGTCCTTAGCATCCAGGGTGCAAAGCTAGAGGAGCTGTTTGAACCTTCTGTTCCCAATGCACACTTACAGACTGCTCCTTTGAAAAATTACATAAAAAATAAAAAATTAAAAAATACATAAAATTAAGCTCCTCGAGTCTTCAAACTACCATTACCCAATACAACCGTTTATACACCAGAAGTTGTACTAGCTGTATCATTATTTTCCAGAATACAATCATTCAGTTCACTCCACGGTCCCTCACGTGTACAACACTATTTCTGGCTGTATGCAAAATACATGCTTTGCCTGTGTCTTCTGCTGTGAATATCGTTGTCTCACATACGTCTCATCTGATTACTTGCAAATCTGAGTTAATAACAAATCTATGCTTTTTTCACTCCATCAAAAATATTCCTTTGGTTCCCAGGGAATCCAGCTAGATAAGGATTCACTACTTACCATTACATCAACACTTGCCATCATGTCATTTTTGGTCAGTCTGGTTTTGGATTTTCCTTTCGTATAGCCCGTACAGCCTAACAGCTAGATCAGCCAAATCCTAGTTCTTTCCTACAGTGGACCTTAAACTTAATCCCCTTGTGGTTTTATGCTTAGTGGAAACAAGTGGAAAAATTCTCACTCTGAATTCAATACATGCTCCCAATGCGACATTATCCACCTAACCATTGCCTGTAGCTGCTATGTAAGCTCCAAAATTTTACATTAACATTATATGAAGATACTGAGATGAAACAAAAATCTTAGAAGCTTCTTTCCATTAATGTGAAAAAGGGTAAAAAAATTAAAACAAAGTTAAAACTACTCAGGACATGGACCAAAGTTACAAAACTACTTCAGTTAAAAAGCAACCTATAAACTAGTATCCTATCCAAAGAGTCAAAGTTTTTTTCAATCAGGGACAGAAGAAAACAAAACCACAAATTCCTTATCCCGATAAAATGTCCCCAGTCAATAACTTTAAATCCATTATAAAGCAATTTTGTTTCCGTGCTACAGCCAAACTAACAGGATACAAATTACTCAATTTAAAATCAGTTTATTAAGCCTGAATCAAAAAAAACAATACATCTGAATCAAGTTCAACACAGGTCACACAACGAAACAAAGAACAAGTGCTTAACTGAGAATATACAAACTGATGTATACTGCATACTCTTATTTTTATTTCTTGTATTCCAAGGCTTTACTTTGTAAACCTGAGTTTTAGCTACACAATTTTCAATCTGGTCCCAGCTTAAAAGTAGTAGACCCCTAAATGACAGAGCTAAAACGTTTCAAATTAAAATAAAGAGATTAGCCTATACAAAACATTTTGCCTTTCACTGTTAGTAGAAAAATAAGTAACACGTTGATTATTTATTGAAACTGATGGCCTTACCACAGGCACAACACGTTGTGCTACTTGCTACATTTTTCAGAGAGCAAAAATCCTTCAGTTAACATCCACTCACATTACAGCTTCTAAAAAGCATTAAAAAAGTCTTCTTCCATAAAATATCCCCTTCTCCCCACTCCCCCCCCCACCCCCCCCCCCCCCCCCCAAAAAAAAGCTGTTTTGGACATGCACAACTGTCCAAAATCCAGCTAAGTACACATTTCCTAGATAATTCCCATAACCTGGGTTCTTCAGACACCGCTGTTTCTGAACAGTTTGTTCTAGGCCTACATCAAAACCATGCTGACACACTTCCAATGACATCAAGTCAACATTTATAACTTTTTCTCTTCTGCTTAGGGCAGCACAATATTTTGAACTGTTGATACAGCATTACACTAATTAAAAATTTTTCAAAAGACTTTTTTTTTTTTTAATTTTCAAAGACATTTTTCAAATGTACGTCTTTATATAAAACATCTGCCAGTATTGGCCATGTAACAAAAAACTGTAAATTCATATAACATTAAAGCTTTAAAATGACTTTGCTGATACTTTGATTTATGCCAAGTGAATCAAAGCAATAAAATGATACTGAATTTTACAGCCATTTAAACTGATTTGTTTGCTAAAGAAATCCAACTGAGAGGAACACATTTGCTACAGTTATTCTCTCAGTGGAATCTAAATATCTGAATGTATACATATATATAATAAATTTTAATCAAAACAAATTAAACTACTAAGTCTTACCTTATGTGCAGGCACCAGATTAACTAACACTGTATCCAAAAGTTCCTGTGACACGGTATCTCCCTCACAAATGATAGAGCTCATGAGATCAACCATGTGCATGTGTACTTTTTGGTTATGACCGTTGCTGAAATTAAAAACAAGAATCCTTAGTGTACCATTTGTATAAAACAGAAACTTCCAATCAGAATGTTCTTCAAGGTAATACCAAAGAAAAACAAGGAAGAACAATATTGATCAAATCACAAGTTTCCTTACAAAGTCAAACTACTTAGGTTTCTGTCCTGCACACACCACTTCTCAAAATGTTCTCAAATCTCATGCCCTATCTGTTTACTACATTAAAAGAGAAAATGGACCGTATCTGGCCCTACAGTAAGAATAAAATGGAATATTAGAAAGTCTTTCCCTTTTACTCAACACCTTTGAGTTCACACATGGAGGAGCACTTTGTCCAGTGCTGGGCTTCCCAGTACAGAAGAAACATGGATGTAAAGGAGTCAGTCCAAAGTGCCACAAAAATGATTACAGGACTGGAGCAGCATTCTTACAAGGAGAGGATGAGAGCTGGCTTGCTTATTTTTTGTTTTAAAGCCTCAAGAAGAGAGGGTTTGGGAACAACTTAACGTATTTAAATATGTTGGGAGTACAGGACAAAACACAGACTCTTCTCAGCGGTGCCCAGTGACAGGACAAGGGGCAATGGGCATAAGTTGAAATGCAGGTAATAACATTTAAACATAAGATTTTTTTTTCCTGTCAGGGTGACTGAACAGATTGCCCCAAGAGGCCACAGGTTCTCCATCCTTGAAGACATTCAAACCCTAACTGGCAACCTTCTGGGCAACCTGCTCCAGCTGTCCATGCTTTGAGAAGGGAGAGGTGGACCAGATGGTCTCCAGCAGCACTTTCTGGTACCCACTGGCCCCATCCAAGATTTTTATAGCAAGAATCCTCCAATTCTCTTAGAACTGTACATTGTACCATTCACCTTCAATTTCAAGAACATGGTAAAATAAATGCATTAAAAGACAATCACAGTAAATTTAATTGGAAAAAACAGACAATTTGCAGTGTATCTTGTTAAATTAAAAAAGACAGAACTGACAGTCTGTTACATTTCTACTGCTGCTTTTAGTTAAACTGAATTAAGGGGGTATCAAAATTAAGCTTGTTAATGCTGAAAGTTACCCAATAGACAGAATACGTAAGTGAGAAACAACTCACCTAAACCATGCAATAAAATAATCGTGGTGACAGTACTTACTTTATTACTGAAAACAGTGTTCTGTACAGTTGTGTAAAAATCTCATTGCTGTCTTCTAATTCAAAGCATATGTTATACGACTTCACCCAAGCAATGTTCTAAGTTGAACAGGAAAAACATAGAAGCAGTGAATAAAAGATTTAGTTTAAAAATCACATTTAAGATTTATCACGAGATAAGTTATCAAGCTTACCTCGAGTAAATAAAAATATCGATTGAACTGGGGGCTTTTTGTATCTTCTAAACCCTTAAGTTGCCTTGTTATGAACATAAATATATCCTGAAAAGAAAAAGTGACATCTAATCAACTGCAATGAAACTTTTAAAGCTATAGTAATTACCTGTTTAAATCACTAATATTCAACAGTACAAAATATGCAGTAATGACAGACACTATTTCACTGTCCAAAAAAACCCAAAATCTATAAAATATCTCAGAGTATATCAAGGAGTAATCTTAAAATGCTTCACCTCTTTATAAAGCGTTGAGGAAGTGCCATTTTTCAGAGGAAACAAAATTTTATTTTCCAAAGAAAAATACTCAATTTGACAAACAAAACTGCAATTGCCTGACATGCTGCAGAAGTGAAAACGTTATTCACAAGGACAACGAATTTTACATTTTTACTGTATGCTACAACAGGTTTGGACTGGAGAGAAGAGGAAAAGCAGAAACCAACTGCAGCTTTCCGAGAGTATTATTAACAGGCTTATACTGCAGCATCTATGCATGTCTCAATCACCATGCTACTGACAGACCACATCTCTTGCAAAAGACAGGTAAAAACAACAAACCAGGTTTCCCCTGCTTTCCATATCAATTTTCAGCACCACAAGACTTCTTTAGAAAAAGTCTCACACAAAACAAATTTAAGCAGTTTAGAAGGAACAGCCAATCATGAACAGAACGGAAACACACAAGAAGGTGTCTTTCTAAAATGCTTTTTACATTTAAACAATGAATGCCTGGAAATACCTAACTACTAAATCAAATCAAAAAGATTGATAAGTATCATCATCATTCAGAGATAGTGTTCTCAACTTCAAGTGTATCCATAACAATTTATCTAATAATTTAGGTGAAAATAAATTCCCAAGTATATAAAGTCATCATAAATACACAAAAGCCTTACAATTAGCCCTGAGAAGTTTATTTAGAAGAAAGGAATTGTAATATAACTTCCACATTAGGATACACATATGTACATGGAAAGCTTATGAGCTTCTTCCCCTCCTGCCCCTGAAAGCTTTTCTATGATGTTTTCAAATGACCATTCAACCTTGCCCCATATTCCCCGAAGAACAATGAAACAGACAAAAAATGAGAACGTGGTTCCGTCTTTCTAAGGCTATGACAACAAAATACCAGCCTTAGTGAATAAGACAAGCATTTACTCTTCTAGGTAAAACCAAGACTTAGATTACACATGACACTATCGTATCTTGGTTAAAAAAAAAAAAGTCCAGCAAGCACATGGTTCAAAGATGCAGCTACATTAGTGTTTGAGTTCAAATAAGATTGGACCTTTGAAGTGTTAAGTAGGGATGATCAGAAGGCTGTGCATGTGGTTCACGCTTCAGATCAGTTAAAGAGCACATGAACTGGACTCTTTGGTTGAAATTAAACCAGAAGATGCAGTTCAAAGGACACACCTAATGGACTCCAACCACTAAAAAGAATTCAGAGACACCAGTCTGAAGAACGCCCCCTTTAAAAGTAGGGCTTCCCCCATTAGCAGGCCAGTAGCCCACCTGAAAGGAGTTCCTTTAGCTGAAGAACTGGTAGGCCACAAGGTGCTGTGAAGTTTCGCAGTCATCCAAACTCAATCTCAGCCAAGATTAAGATTCAAATAAAAAAGAAAACGAGCATCTGGGAGAATGAGCCATGCCAAACATAAGAACTACTTCATTTTAGAGCTTGTGCTCTAAGTATAATGGCTCTTTTTGAAAATGCTTCTTGTACAGATGAACCTCAATCATTGCAAGAATGGATTGTGTTCATTTAACAAAGTATCTCTATTTTTAATCCTGCAGCTTGGTATGCAACTTTTATTTACTGAACGTAATTCAAAGGTCCTATTGAGATCAAAACTAGTTTTCCTAATAAAGTACACATTGTATTGCACATGAATACGTATATTAATAAATAGCATACATGGGCAATATGTCTAATAGCTGAATGCTTTGCAAATAATGGCAGAGTGTGAAAAGTTCATAATGCATTCCTTTTTTTCCTCCTATTCCTGTTTTAAAGGAAGCAAGACAGATTGAAAAGTATCTGCTGATTTTGAGTATCTAGTGTTGATAGTGTTGATGACCCAAAGATTTTTCTTTCTTTGAGCATACAGCATATATTATCTGAACACACATTTATAAACGTAAAACACAGGATAAATTAACTTTGGCTGCAGCTAAGAAATTGCAACACTTCCACAGCTTTGACAATATGGCTTCACATCAGACTCCATAAAGCAAGCATACATTAAAACCCAAACTCTAAAACCACAAGTGCTTATGCTTCAACTTTAGGAAGAACATCAGATGTTTTCTGTGGATTGTTGTCTTGATACCAATTAACCACATAATGGCTTCAGTGTGTATCAGAGCCATAGCTTTCACCACAGAACACATTCAGATACTTGAAGTTCTGCTACTATATACACCCTCAAACATCTCGATTTCAGCTGAGTCAAGAGTACCATCAAGTGTTGGGGTTTTTTGACACACAGCAGTGAATAGAACACCTTCCCCAAGAAAATCAGAGCTGGGCTCTAGGCTTTCCCCAGACTGAGGACCTAAGGTAAAAGTTCTCACATCCCAGAAGAGCAGTCCTGCTTCGTTTCTGCTTTTACCCCAGTCACAGCATTTTCCATTCCTATTGGAAAAGACCTTTCAGTACTCAGTGAGGTATTTAAGATTTATACTGAGGATACACAAGAGAGGGGATCCTCAAATTCTGATCCCTTCTCTCTGTAAATTCACATCGTTCAAGTGACAGAGGGTACAAAGTAAGAGTAAACACTTAAGATTGCTGGTTTTCCCCTCTCAAGAAATTAACCTTTTCATCACTTCCTTTTTCCATCTTCAACTTGTGTGCTATACATACCGAAGGAGATTCTTAAAGCTGCATTATGGATATAATATTAAGTAGTGGGTAGAAATAGTGCCAAGATATAACCCAAGAGGAAGCATTCTTCCTTCTACCTCTTTGTCTTAAGTTGGAGGGAACTCTTCAACATTTCTATCAGAGCTTGTCCTGCAACCACAAAAGCTATGTTCTGCAGAAACTGGTTTGCAATAATCTACCTCAACAGCCCTGGGCAAAGGTCTATTGTTTATCCTGTTTTTATTTCTCAGAAAGTGTTTAGAAATCTACATCAAGAGACTGAATTCTGAGATCTGCACAGATTACGGAACTCAGTGATGACAGAGGAAGTTCATAGTCTCTTCAGAGCTCTGTCCAAGTACTAGTCGCACACTTATGCTGTAAGTAGAAGATCAGTAACGTAAACCTTCCAATATTATATATAACAAAATCTAAAACTCCCAACTCAAGAAAAAAATAAACCTAACAAGTGAAGGAAAACATACACTCAAAACTGAATTGGAAGTCAGGAAGCCTTAAAAAAAGATTTAAACATAATCCAGTAGTGAAAGGAGATGATGTGATCACTAAGTAAGGTAACTAGATTATGTGTAATCAGAAGTGCAAGAATTTAGAATTAAGAAAACACACCTAGCAAATCTCTAAGTCTCCCTCCAGTACATCAGGTAACAAAGCATGAACTACACTTACAACTATACTGTTCACCCTACTTAGGAAGCACTGTCAGCATAATCACTAGACCAAAAACGGAGTCATTTCTCCCACTCCCCTGCCACCACAACCATCTTTTTACCCTACCATGATGGGGGGGAATGAGGGTATGTGTGTGTACTACACTCTTAAGTCAAGGAGACAAAAAAAATGCAAGTTTTTAGTGTTATTCTCCCCTGCAAGGTTTTCTATATCAATCAGTTAATCAGTCTAGATTCAGAGTGTGCAAAGGAAGTTGTTTGATATTCTAAGTTGTAAAGGAAGTTAGACTTCTACAAAAAAAGGAGAAAAACAACAACAACAAAAAAGGCAACCTAAAATGAAACGTCCTGAAACAAATGGGGCAGATAGTACTGCCTTTTCAAAGCTGGTATTTCTCAATCAACCATCTCCATCTAGTGGGATCAACAATGCTTGTAATTGCAGAATTTTCCAGCTCACATCAGAGATAATTATCCTCTACACAGAAATATTTTTTCTTTGTTTCTGTAGCTTTTATCTACAAAAATCCACTGACCATCTCTTGGTAGTTTAATTGGAAACAGCAGAGATGTTTTCCCGAGTAAAGGAATTGGCCATCTTGCAAAAGATTAGAAATAGACATATCTATAGCTTTTATTGTAAAGTAACAGTCCAGTATACGCAAATCCTGATCATAGTTCAATAAAATATCTATTTTAAATATAAGTCCAAAGCCCTGCAAGTTATTGGAAGATGTACTATATATCAATTTATCTGATGAGCATCCGGCCTGACAGAACACCCTTATCCGAGAATCAAGTGAAAGCCTGGGATGGCTCAGGCTGAACTAGAAATAAATGGAGGGGAAAAATGTTATAAACAATTATATTAATCATTCAGTATAAAAAATTGGTATGGAAAAATAGGTTAATTCAATTTACCTTTAGTTTATCTGGTGAAGTGTATGGAGCTTCAGGGGCATAAATTCTGAAAATATCCGCAAGACAACAAGCTACCAGCAAACGTACATCTTTATCAGGATGCTTGAGGAAAAAATCTGAAGCAAGGTGTAAAGCAAGATTTAGATAGAGCTCCTTTTCTTCTTCAGAGTCCTGGTCCATATCCATGAAAGTTTTCACAACCATCTATACAGAAAAAAAAAAAAGACCTCAATACACAAAATTAAGAATTGTGTTTGTGCAACATCTATCAGAAGCAATGCAATAGTACTTGTTATAAGTAAAGGTAGTAAACCAATGCTTTATTTTTCAGGGTGTGAGAAGGAAATATTCAAGTTCTTTGTCAATTCTCCCAATGCACAGTCTCAGTCGAGTTAATGAAAGCCTGGCAGTAGGCCTTCATATATCTTCTAGAGAAAACCATGCCATCAAGTTGACCTAAAGTCAAAAAATACAGAAGCATTCCCAGAAAAGTTTAGAAAACAGCAAAACCTTATTCAAAAGGTGTATTTCTTCCTGAAGCATTTAGGGTTCCAATTTATTTTTCCCCTTTATTCTCTTTCAGCCTTGTGTTGTTCTTTTTTCCTACTACCGCTTCTGAAGAAAAGTTCGTCCCCTGTGCAACATCACCAGAAGCAGAGCGCACAATTTCAGCAGAAGCAAATATAAGACCAGTACATCACAGCAGCACACGTTGTCCAACAGGATTAAAAAGCTATTTAGTGTTATTAGGGTCCAGTGGGCTCTCTGGATGGAGGGGGGGATGGGGAGGAATCTGCAACACTGAATATTTTACTCTGTAAACACAACAAAAGCAGAAATAGCGAGAAAAATATGATTAATAACTGCTAGCTAGTGAGAATTTTTATTTTTAAAAACTTAATAAAATAAATAAAAATTGTTTGGAGGAAAAAAAACCTATTGATAAAACAAAGTAATTATGTTTTTCTCCACTTCCTTATTTGAATCCCAAAGGCAGAGTTTTTTTTAAGTTATTAACTCATTCAAATCATCAGAATGGCAATAAAGACTTAGGCAGAGGAAGATCAGTAATTTAAGCACACGCAATTTCCATTGAGAAAAATGAAGTCCTCCCAAGTCAGACACGAGATGAACCATCTGAGGTGCACTGTTGCCCTTACATACTATTAGATTAATTTTAAAAACAGAAAAAAGAACTGCATTCATTTCTATGGGAAGTAATTAGATTTATGTAATTAACGAAGTAATTAATAAATATTTAGGTGTCACAAGAGTTCTTGCAACAAGTATAGATTTTGTCTACTCTAGAAGTGAAACTTCAGTTTCTTTCTTCCTTACAACATGAAATTACATACTGGTCAGAACAACAAAATTAATCTTCTTGTTCTGTTGCAGTGCTTAAGGAAAAACAAAGAGAAACAAGCTAGTTCCCCTAGCATACTTTCCTAGTTTCTTGCAAAGCACTAGGTTAGAGAATTCCTGAGCCTGAAATTGCACCCAGACCACCATGATTAATACTCCTGGAGCTTCATCTTCCAAACGTGGCCTATATTTCTTAATCTATTCAATTTTTCTGGCTCCTACACTCTCCTACAGTAATAAACTTCACAATTTAATTTCATATAACTTATGGAAAAGTATGTTACTAGACCGCTGGTCTAAAAATTAATATATTTCATGGCATGATCCTTTAGCTCTTGTGTATCAAGAGAAGTTGTTGAAAAAAATGCTCTCTTCACACTATTTCACCATTTCCAAAATGTTTTATCACCTTCTTTCTTCAGTGCTAATCCCTAGCTCTGAGCATTTATTTTCTTTCTCCTCAAAATCCACCACAACTTGGAGATGGCATTGATCACAAATGCATACAATTTGCAAGGTGAGCTATACTAATACAGAAATTCACCATGCATATTTTAATTTTATTCTCAGACTTCCCAATACTTTGGATTTATACAAATGGATTGTCTTTACTTAAGAAATAACAAACTAGCTGCTTGTACAAATCACAAGATCCACAGAAAAGTGTTTCTTCCCTAATAGTTATGTGAATTCAGCACTCAGGGAAATAAGGAGGATAATAGTTCACCTAATTATTTTCCTCAGCACCTGCAACTGTGTTTATACTGTAGGTCTATATACTTGTGGTGTCCCCGGTAGCCTAGATCATGTAGCTCTCCATGAAGGAGCACTGTGTGGTTCTGTCTGCATACCCATGAATGCATAGCCCCAGTGAACAGCTGGACAAGAAGCACAAGACATCCTGCAAAGTACACTTATCCTGCAAGTCAGATGAAGATGACAGAATACAAGGACTAGACTCAACGCCAAAAATTAAATGAGGCTGTAATAGAAAAAGTCTCAGTAAGAGCAGTATGCATTTTCATGAGCTGAAAAAAACGCTAGTGCTAACAAATTGTTTCATCTGTGAGTGACTCCTAGCAAAAGAATCAATAAATGTTTTCTATTCAAGATCACAGAATGCACCATACCAACTATCAACTCAATTCCCAAAACACAGAAAGGTTAACAGGGGGGAGGGAAGAAGGAATCCTTGTGTCTGGGAGGGTTTGTTTTGTTTTTTTCTTATTTGCTCTTAGTTGCAAATGACTTAAAACTACTTCTTAAGAAAACAAACTCCAAATTAAACTTCTCCAGCTCTTAGGATACATAAGGTCCCTCTCCCAGATCTGTTCCCTCCTGCTTCCCAGGGCAAGCCAAGCAACAGGCTTCCCCTCTGCACATTACTAAGAAGCCTTTCCAGAAGAGTACTTGAGTAGATAAAGAACTGTAGCTACATAATTATCCCCCAAATCTCTCCATGCTTCCTGTAGAGTTCAGCCAAAGAAACTGGTCAAGAAATTCAGAAGACATAAAAATGTATAGTATAATCAAAAGACTTTTACTGTCTTTGTGACAGAGGCTAAAATAACATGAATAAAGTAGGTTTTAAAAAGTCAACCTTATGAGGAGCACAAATGTCTAAAACGAATGTATTCTCATGCATCTTCTTTTTTTTCCCCTAAAATTAAGACTCTTTTCATGTTGTCAAGTATTTTCATTTCTAAAAGCACTGACATACTATTGGACCTGAAATAAAAATTAAGGAAGTATTCAAAATTAACATAATTTCTACTTGCGATTTTTTAATCTCATTTAAATACTTTTTGACACTCTACTTCAAGTAAGTGGTTGAACAGAAGGCACAATAGCCAAAAAGTTCCTTCTTCTGAGCATAGAAAATGTTTTGTCATAAAGCCCAAGAGAAAAAAAAAATACCCTTTCAGATAAGAAATACAGTAATAGGGTCACCGAATGCTTTATACAAGAAACATCAGTCTGCCACTAGTAGCATGCTTACTAACCTTTAGTCTTCTCACCATCTCTTCTTTAGATATTTTATCAGAGATTTCTTTGACTCCTGGAGGATATGTGATTTTTCCATCGTTGGCTCTCGTCTTTGAGTGAGCCATGATTTCGCAATTTTAAAACTGTGGGGAAAAAAAGAAAAATAAGTCAGTGTTGTTTAACTTGGTTATGTTTACCTTCTCTGTCCTGCTTTTACAAGCAATTACATAAATTTAAGGGTCAAAAATCTCCCCAGAACCACACAGTCAAAAACCATACAAAGAAGAAAAATGGACAAAATATGTATTTTGGGGGATTTACTAATCAACGTTGGAGATGGTAGCAATGGTTTTGATATTTAGGTAGACTGTCCTACCATACGATAAAGCTTCCCAGAAATACACAAACAAAAAGCCACAAATCCTCATTACTGAATGTATTTGATCATCACACGTTGAGATGCAAGCATGAAGCTTCTATCTCATTGCATGAACTGTTACCACTTGTTAACAATAAACCCTAGCCAGCTTAGATTCTTATGCTTTCTGAAAACGAGCATGTGAAGCAGGCTTTGTTTTCCTAACAATTGAATAGAGCACAATTTCCCCAAACATCTAAATAGCAGTGCTTTTGAAGTGTTACACATCACTGATTTTCATTTGTGATGCGTAACTTGGCAATACAGTATTTTTGAAAAGTTTTATTCCACCCTAAATACAGTGAGAATAACCCTGACGAGTAGCACATAAGAGAAAGCAGCAGGTACAGGAAGAGAGCACGCCAACTGGAAGTCGTTCCTCTATCCCATAAAACCAAATTTTTAAACAAATGAGTACAGACAAGCAACGGTATCTCCTTCCTAAATTACAGCTATAGAACCGACTCAGCTACTCAGTTTCTCAGTCCCTTTAAACTGACGCAAGTGCAGGATGCCCCCTAACCCACCCTAAGCTATGCAGACTTCTGCTGCAGAGGAGGAGGATGCGCATTACTCTTCTACTTAAAAAAGCTAAAAGCTTTACTTACATAAAACAATTAATAGAAAACAGATAACAGTGAATAAAACTACATGGCAAATGCTGGGATAAGTAGGATTTTAGAAAAAGACAATGGCAGCTTCTCTTCACTACTGCCTCGCCTTCCCACACGCCACCCCCCATTTTATTAGTCTGTAACGCTTCCTCCCAGTGCTCACCTTCCTGAACTTTACATTCCAAGTCAGGCATTTATTTTTGTACTGACCTCCTATATAAGGAGCTACATCAAAATTAGAACTTCCCAGAAACCAAAGAATCATAGTAGGGTTGAGGTTGGCAGGGACCTCGGGAGCCCCCTGGTCTCACCCCTGCCCAAGCAGGGACACCCAGAGCAGGCTGCCCAGGACAACATCCAGTCAGCTTCTGGAGATCTCCAAGGAGGAGACCCCACAGCCTCTCTGGGCAAATGTAAGAACAGAAATGAGATTGGCCAGAGTCTACAGAGAGGTGGCAGAGAAGCATGTTCCATTGTAGGACAGGATAACCTGCCATGACGACGACTTATTCACCTAAACCAAGGTCATTCTACACTGAAGAACTATTGGAACGTGAAACATACTCACCCACCCATCCCCAAAAATACCAACGCATTTTGTATTTTTCAGTTCGCATTCCATGATGTGAATATAAAACACAGATTTTGCTTAACCTTTACTAGTCTTTTACAAAACAGAAAGTTAAAAAAAACTTAAATATCAATGTTAAATGAAATAAAATATCGATGTTAAACATCAATGTTAAAGAACACCTACAGTACAACATATCTTTATTTTAGCAAATGAGAAAAAAATAAGTAGAATGAACAAGATCAGCCAAGTTCACCAGAAAGTTAACAGTCTCACAAACATTTCTTAAAAACTAATTCTGAAAAAGACAGCCCTAAATTTGCCAATAATTATCCAATTTTAATTACTGAAACAAGGTAATATAAGGCTGAAACTAAAGCTAACAATTCAAAATTCTTTTTAAATTTTCATCTCAAGCATCGGGGTACATTATTTGCCTATAATAATCAGAAGAAAAGACAAGTGTCTTTTAGTATGATTGGTCTTTAACAATTCACCATGAGGTTTTTTTCATCCTTGACTTGGACAAAGCCGTTGAACTCCCTTCACACATCAGCTATTATGTATGCTGCACACAAGAGCGTCACCTCGCTTTTCAACATACAAACCGAAGTCACCCAACAGGCATGATACGTGATGCAATTCAACAGCTACACAACAGCTGACGGTTGTCATCTTCTCTGTACTTACATACACACAGCAGCTGAACTGAGTGCCACGTGCAGTTGTAGTAAAAACAGATAATGAGAAAGTTGGGGGATGAACAAAACTCAATGAAGTAACTTATCCTAATACTCCCAAGAAAACGATGCCACCTCGATACCTACTAATTTCTTAATACGCTGTCATGACAGTGTATTAAGCTCTCAAAAACACACACAAGATGGAACCTGGTTCACTTTTCTTCCTATTTGATGCATATCTGCCATTACAGCTTCCAGATGGGATGCTGCTATGTACCATACAGACGTTCGTTCTCACATTCTCACCCTGGGAATGCTGCAAGAATACATCCAACACTTTGCAGGACCGGCCAACTCACCTACTCAGACAAATAAGCCTAATTCATTTTGAAAAGCACGTGACAAGCATCAGAGCTAATTCAAGGGAAGGAAGAGGAGTTAAAGGAACTGGGGATCAAAATTCTCCTTCCAGCAGCAGACAGCTGTCAGATAAGATCAGTTGCAGCTGACACTTGATTAGAATATGGTGATATAGTCCCATTTAGAGCACATTATGAAACAATCTGGAAACAAACTTGCACATTATAGTCAAAGATGAACTGTTCAGATGATGTGTCCTACTGATATGCAAACAAGCTTCTAAACTTGACTGGTATCCAAGTCTAGATTTGAAACTGAACATGTGTATTGGGTTTAGATGGCTAGGTTTCAGTGGCAGGGACTGCAGGAGTAGCCTCTGTGAGGAGAGCCCAAGGCTGCCCTCATGTTGGACTGTGCCAGCTCCAAAAGGGACCCGCCACAGGCCAGAGCTGAGCCAAGCAGTAACACTGATAGCACCACTGCCAGAGCATACTTAAGAAAAGGTAAAAACCTCTGGACAGCTGCTCTGAGAGAAGAGTGAAGAAATCAATGCAAGTGAAGCAGCCCTGCAGCCCCCCAGGTCAGTGCAGCAGGAGGGCAGGAGGTGCTCCAGGCACACAGCAGAAGTTTCCCTGCAGCCTGTGGAGAGGCCCCTGGTGGAGCAGGCTGTCCCCCTGCAGCCCACGGGTCCCACACGGAGCAGATCTCCACGCTGCAGCCCGTGGAGGAGCCCCCGGTGGAGCAGGTGGATGTGGCCTGGAGGAGGCTGCGGCCCATGGAGAGCAGGCTCCTGACAGGAACTGCCACCACTGGGGTCCCATACCAGTGCAGTCTGTTCCTGAAGGTCTGCGCCCCATGGAAAGGGCCCAGGCTGGAGCAGTTCAGGAAGAACCACAGCCTGTGAGAAGGACCCATGCTAGGGCAAATGAAAAAGTGAGGAGTGGCAGAGATGAAGCATTACAAATGGACCACAACCCCCATTCCCTGTGTCCCTTGTGCCTCTGGGTGGGTTGGAAGAAGCAAAAAGGAGGAGTAAGAGTCAGGAACGAAGGAGTAAAGTTGAGCCTGAAAGAAGCGGGTGTAGGGGGAGGAAGGTGTTTCTAGTTATGGCTGTCTCTAACAATCCTGGTCTATTTTTAAGCAGCAAAAAGGTAATCTTCCCCAAGTGGTGGGCAGACAGCCAAGGTCAACTCACCACACAACATCTAGAAAGTGATACTGGAAAGATTTTTTCCTCCTCATGAAATACAAATTTAACTGGAAATTATCAAAATGAATCACACTGTTTCATCAGGAGGAATGGTCAGCAGTTTTTTTTTTTTTCAATTAAAAACTCCTTTGACAGATTTGCCCTGCCCATTGAACGGACGCTGAAATTAACAAATGCAGGACCTAGACCCGGGCAGGGTAGCACAGCCTTCTGGAGCACCACAGGTTGAAGCTGCACCTCCCCTGCAAGCCTGTAATGAATTTTCTGAATTTCAAGTTGCATGAGTTGGATTTTTGGTAGGAACACGCTTATGTGGGTGCTGGGCCAGACATAAGTTTCATTTATGCTTCATTTTGCATCTATAGTAAATATAAAAGTTAACAAGTCTACATATAAATTACATAACATATCCCTCTCAAAAGTACAGGAAACACTAAAGAGGAAACAATTTTCCACAAAATTCATACATCTAATCAAAAAGGACCATGAATTAACTTTAAAAGATTCAGCAAAACAGCCTATTACTGAGGCCATAACGGACAAAGAATAATAAACCTTTTAAACTTCCCGTGTAATTAAAATTTGCAGCTCTCTTCTGAATGTTTTTCAGGATTAATGTTAAGCTTTACCGAACATTTTTCACTTAAAAGAAATAGTAAAAATAAAACCTATCATTCAACATGAGAAAATTCAACGCTAAACTATCCCCTTATACAGCAGTTGTCGTTTGAACTATTATCTAAATAAAATTGAATTAGCTTGTTACATCCCACTGCTAGGAACTGCTGTTCTTCCGGACTGCCGATATAGCTGTGCATACCTAGCTCTGTCAAAATAATCTGTGTTGAATACTTAATAGGATCTAGGATTTTTCTGGTTGCTTGTAACCTGATTCTATCCAAATAAAAGTCTCAGTAATTTCACGTACCAATTATGCCAGCTGTTCCAGTTAACCTCTGTCAGGGAAAAAGACGACAGTGACAGCTAAGAACTGCAGCCTCCAGTTCAGCTGCACCTAGAACATGTTTGAGCATGAAAATCCATAAGCCAAATGAGGTGATCCAGTGATTCAATTTTTTTCATTTGTTTTTAAAGATACACTGTATTCCTTTGGAATGTATTGGAAGATGACAAACATTTTGAAAGACAACAAGAAAATTTCTTTGAGACTGAGATTCAGTACAACAGATTCAGCTGACAGTTGGGTTTTGTTTGTTTGTTTTTAATAACTTAAGCTTTAAAAGTTTTTCACGATGTTTTCAAAAAAACAGCATTATTCCACGCACACAATCAGAAGGCAAAGAAAAAGGGGAATGGAACAGAGTGCTCAAAACAGCACCTTTTCTTAAGGCCAGATAACGCTTAGAGCCCAGAAATCTTTTGCAGCAGCCACGATGTATGCTTATCCTAGCTGATCAGGAAGATGTGTGTTGTTTCTGCTGGTATATGACAACAAAAAAAGCTGATAAATATTGAAAGAAAATTCAATAAATATATGATAGACAAATGCTAACCTTAATACATAAAGCCTGATTGAATCATGATTTTTATTCTTGGCTATGTTAAGCATTATTATAAGCTAACTCAAGTCTTGAAAAACTACTTTACAATGAAAATAAATATATTCTAAACAAATTTAGCACTAAAAATATGAATTACATTCCTTGCACAGAAAGAGATGATTCAGTAGGAGTTAAGATGTCTGCGCACTGTTTCTTTCAACAGAGAAGCACCACTTGAAATGTAACTTGGAAGACTTGAAATTGGGAACCAAGAGCACGGATATGTATTTAAAAAGGCTGAATTTAAAAAGTGAATTTCCAAGGGGGAAGATGGAAGAAACAAGTATAAGAAAAGAAACAGAAAAGACAAAATACATACTCTTTGTACAATGATAATAGGAAAAGGAATAAGCAACAACAAGGAATAAGCAACAAAAACAGAAGTTGCACTTATTGGACATTAAAACAGGATGGATTAAAGTCATCCAATTCCTGTGGAAAATAATTTAAATCAAAAGAACACACTTAAGGCAAAATTATAAAAGACAGCCAGAGCATGGACACAGAACAATTCATTACCCTACACAGAATGAATTAATAACATTACTAGTTAATAAATTTGGCAGTGTTAATAGTAACATTGCCAAAATTTGGTCAAATTTCAACAACTGGAACACAAATACACAGCTCTGTACTTAATTAGCAGGACCTAATAGTTACTCAGTTTCAGCTGAGCAAGTCTACTGGCCATGACATTAAATATTAAAAGATTCAATATTCAGATGGTTTCTATATAGCATTTAATTCTTTATCAATAATATACTTACACAAACTCTAACTGGTCAACAGCATAAAATACAGCTTACACATATGCAAGATGTCAATCCAAGTTTTGTTTGCATATTAAGTACCTATGCTATTTCATTAATAGGTCAGTAAATATCACCGCAGAATGTTAAGTCACTGATCTAAAAGGAGGAGATAAACCACACCATTTAACTGTATTTTGTTTGGATGACAGTTCACACTGCCTATGGTGATTTAATTAACTGTGCTAATCATTAAATAAAGTATACCTTAACATACATGAGGTCATATGTCAACAATACTTTTTCAGAGATCCAGACATGTGTCTAGATCTTAATCCTTCAAGTATTTTTGAACAAGTCTTTTCCAAGAGATAAAGTGAGCTTTAGCAAATCAATTCTTAAGTTCCTTACAAGTCTGTGTACTGCCTTACTATTCCTTCCTCTTAAAATCCAGAACACAAACATAAGCGTGTATAAGGTCACCAATTTTACAAACTTCATCATTCGTATTTTCCAAACTTTCACTGAACATATATCGAGTTACTTCTCAAGACCAGCATTTTTAAATTACATATACAAAATTTTAGAAAGCTTACACAAGTTTGACCTATACAGATGCTTATACTTTTAATTCTATGCTTGCAAGACATTTTACAATGAACTGCTGGGCTCCACCTGGGCCAGAGCAATCGCAGACAAGAGCACAGACTGGGAGAAGAACTCACTGAGAGCAGCCCTGCAAAGGACTTGGGGGTTCTGGTGGACAAAAGGCTCAACATGAGCGCGTGCCTGCAGCCCAGAAGGCCAGCTGCGTCCTGGGCTGCACCAACAGAGGGGTGGGCAGCGGGTGGAGGGAGGGGATTGTGCCCCTCTGCTCTGCCCTTGTGAGGCCCCACCTGGAGTGTTGTGTCCAGGGCTGGGGGCCCCAGCACCAGAAGGACGTGGGGCTGTTAGAGTGGGTCCAGAGGAGGGCCATGAAAATGATCAGAGGGCTGGAGCACCTCTCCTATGGGGACAGGCTGAGAGAGCTGGGGCTGTTCAGCCTGGAGAAGAGAAGGCTCCAGGGAGACCTCATTGTGGTTTTTTCATAAGACGTAATGGGTCTTATGAAAAAAGATGAAGTAGGACTCTTTACTCAGGTAGATAATGATAGGACAACGGAGAATGGTCTTAAACTAGAAGAGGATAGATTTAGATAAGACATTAGGAGGAAATTCTTCACTGTAAGGGTGGTGAGGCCCTGGCACAGGCTGCCCAGAGAAGCTGTGGATGCCCCATCCCCAGAGGTGTTCAAGGCCAGGTTAAATGGGGCCTTGGCCAACCTGATCTAGTAGGTGGCATCCCAGCGCAGAGCAGGTGGGTTGGAGTTAGATGATCTTTAAGGTCCCTTCCAACCTGAGCCATTCTTTGATTTTGTGACAACACACTTTCATGTCCACAGAACTACTCTAAGTGTAACCAAATTTACCAAATTGCTTGCATGGAAGAAAGTTGCACGTGGAGAGCTTTAAAAATCTGTGTTTACACAGTGCGTATCACTCCCACAAGAAGAAAGGATGTACAAGTGCTCACCAACCTGTTCTCCACAACCTGACAGTACGGCCAGTGGCCTCTCTCTGTCTCTCTCACCATTCAACCAACATGACAGAAATGGTTTAGAAGCAAGTGCCAAGAATATATTCCCTAAGTTGTCTCAGGGAATACCGCGGGGATGTCAAAACTTTTTCATCTCCTAAACCATAATACGGAGTTCACTCCGAAGCTCAGTTTCTCTGTTAGCATGCTGTTTGTCATTTCTTTGTGCTATTTCTCTGGTTTTGTACCCTCAGTAGGTAAGATCCTTGTCTGAACACAGAAGTCACTGCGAATGCTTTAAGAGCACTAGCTTTGTTTCAACAATACAGCGGGCATGAAGAAATTGGTCAAGCTGTAATTTACACAGAAGATACAAGGTATTCAGAAGAGAGAGAGCTGCAACATGCAGAAGTGGAAGAGGAGACATCTTTCTACTTCGACAGGGTTATTAATAAAACACAAATTTAATGATATAAGCCATTTACAGAAAAATTTTATATCCTGTTAAATTCCTGCTGCGTAGAGCTGATTGACAACAATTGATCAGGGTGAGAAGTGACTTAGGTGGTAGACACTTTCATTATGTAAGTGCCACTAAATTAAAGCTATTTCCATAATAAATCTACTACAAAGGAGTTGTAAGTCCGCTATGAAAAGGTATTCCAGGCTGAAACTTGACAGTTTCTTTTCATCTGGTGAATATAACAGAAAACTTTAGTGTTGAATCAAGCATGCTCATGAAAACCTGCCTAAGTTTTCACACTGACTCAGGTATGTCTAGATGAATACCTTCCAACCTCTTTCAGAAATATTATTTTGTTTACTTATTCATCATTAAATCAAGATGCTAGTACGAAGACAATGTTAGCTTCAGATTTCTGCAAGGCAGCACTATACACAGTAAGGATCGACACAGGAAGATTTTACAGAAATTGCTAATTAAAGTTCTTCAGGAATGAAGAACCACATTGTAAGGCAAAAGTTACGCTCTCAACCAGGGAAAGTACAGGAGAAGTACTGAGTTTCACTATGGAAGACTCATTAATAGCAATCCTTTGACTGTTAACGCTAAGTGACAATGCCTGTTTAAAACAGGAAACACTGCGTTTTTCAACCCTACATTAGAAAACACGGTGAAGCACCGTCAAGCATCTTTATCCACAAAGTGTTTACCTAATAAGATAATAATGAAAAGATGTGCATGTAATAACTGCAAGAGGAGGAACTTTCATAAAGTACAGACGATTTGGAGGATTCAAGAATAAAGAACAAAACATACCAACTTCAGTACCAAGCCTTGTCTTAACATGCACACTAAAAACCTGCAAACAACTTACACAGAAGGTGGTACTCCACTTTGCAACCACTTGGGAAATGGTCACAGATAACTCCCAAGTTTTGGGAATAATGTTTTTTAAACTTCATTAGATAAAGTCTCCCAAAGATTAAGTACACATTATTCAATACTGATTTATCTCAGCATTGAGGTCGCTCCAAGTGGTGCTGCAGATGCTTGCAGCTTCCAGAAGATACAAGAAGGAGCCAACTTGTAAATTTCAGCATTTTAAAAGTGATTAAAAGCAAAGAGTGCTTTTGTTTCTCCATTTTAAGGCCATTTAGTAAACAGCGTTTTCACTGATATAAAACCAGGTTTACAGTAAGTAAATAGAACAGAAACTACAAAACAGAATTCACTACTGAAACAACCAAGAACAAAGGAAAAACAAAACTGTCCTCTAATTGTGGGATCTCAGCTTTCATACTTTTACCCAGGACAAAGTAAATCAATTGTAGGTATTACGACTACAATCCCTTATTTCTGTGTGTGGCTGCAGGAAAAGAAATAAGGCCATATACACTGGAAAACTATAGCAAAAGATTCTAACAGAGAGAGAAAATGTAGAATATAGCTAAACAAAGGAATACTTACTAACAAAAAATGTGTCATTATTTGTTTCATAAACTGGAAAAGATTGTAGGCTGATAGAATGTGTTAGTAAAATAGACATCTGCAATATATTTGCCAGTTAGCCAAACACAAGGGAAAACATTTCATCTCATCGCTTGTTAGGTGGTCATATTATGAAAGCCAAAAATACGAAAGGTTAAAGAAGACAAGTGTGTAACAAGCAGACCCTGTGGCCAGCCTCCTCTGTTCACGGTGAATTCAAAGTATGTGACATTACAACGAAATAACAGTGTAATCACAAAAAAATGGTAGCAGTGCGAAAGAAGTGCAACAAACCATTCCAATGGGCTTGAATTTGAATTTGGCTGGACAGGAACGTGGCAGTTTTTGCCTAATACACATGCTTAAAACTTCCAGTGTTGTAGATAACTTATTTTTCTCTAGACAAATACAATTCCTTAAAGGAGTGGAAAGAAAGAATGCATAGAAGGAGCTGAAATAGGCAGGATGTCATTATACTCAAGAAATCAGGAATGTAGTTCTCACTTGAGCCACTTTGGCTGTTGAGGATTTTGTGAAAAGACAACACTTGTCCAGTGGGGAGGAGAAGCAAGGAGAAAGGCAGGAGCAAAGAATAGGGGGAAGTTTCATTAAGCCTGAGAGAAAGACATTAAGTTTTTGACAATGACCTTTTCACCTTCACCTTCAAAGGATGAAACCTTCTCACAAACTAAAGATCACCTCACTTAATGAGGAACGGCTGCTAACACTTCTCATTTTCTTGATAGTCCCCATTAATATATATATGCGCACACACACACACACGAATTTTTAGTCACTTCAGCTTTGACAAACTTGAAATACTTAGAGGATATATCCCATGTGAAGGGTTTTCAGTTGGCTCTTAAGTGGTTCAATCATGTCCGAGAATTAAACCAAGACAAAAAACTGAACCCAATATATCACAAATCTGTAAAAAAAAAAAAAAAATAGTTTCCCTATCCTCTAGAATACAAATATGAATTCAAGACAACAGTGCTGTTATCATACCAAAGCACATGCTTTGTCTGCCTTGTCCCCCAAGAAAGCTTGCCAAAGCCTCTGAAAAACTGCATGACATACTTATTCTCTACAGATGCTTGACTTTTCATACTAAAACCTACTGAATTGCCTTTCTTGATTATGTCCATGCCTTGACAATCTCTACTTCACGATTATTTGAATAAAATTTAGGAAAGAATGCAGTCAAAAAAGTAGCTGGTGTCTACAACAAGAGCATGGTCTAAGCAAGACTAAAATGGAAGTGCATATATAAAGTTAACTCAAGAGGTCAGGCCTCTTGCATCCTTCTTGCTAATGTGATGACTGCCATAAGGAAAATGAACTCACCTGCTCACATAGAAGGTTCAAATTAATCAGTACTAAGCTGAAGTGAGAGTGTTTGCATAAAACACTTTCTGGAAATAGTGGCAAGACTTGCGAATAAAGCATGGTGATTTAATTATTGCAAAAGACATTCAGGGAGCATTATGCAAGATCATAAAGCTCACTAGAGAACACTGTGTCTACTGTTGGTGAATGAAGACTCATTTCATACATACCTCATCTTGACACATAAGCTATACTTGTAGATTTATTTCTGCTGTTATGTACATGCAATCTGTCAAACATCCATCCCAACATCAACTATCATTCCTGGTATCTAGCAGCTTAAGTTGTCAACTTACTTATTCTGGGCAGGAACAATTATTATTCCACAGGCTGCTGAGAGCAACATCTGAAGTAACTGTGGAAAATCAAAGCCAAATTGGTCACACAGAAACCACAGAATTTGGAGGGGGGATTCAGTTAACATATTCCTTTTACAATATATATTCGATTTGCAATTCACCCAGCTTCTTTAGGGGAATGCCTTTGAGATACCCTGCCTTTCTGGTGCTGAAGAAAAATCTGATACACTGATGCTCCAGATGTATTTTGACACACACCTGCAGTCCTGTTCACATCCCCAGAAGACGGAGAGTGTAATTCAGTGAAGCCTCAGCATCTGTGGAAACCATAAACCAAAGCGTTCTGAACACCATTTGGCATTTCAGGCATAGGGAACCAACAGCAGGATACGTAATGCTGCTTCCATTCTGCCACGTGAAACTATCACACACCAACATTACCCATTCAAAAAGGTTAAAAAAAAGTTCACAACATCCTACCTATACTTTTGAGCTTCCCAATATTGAGAAGCAATTAAATTTGTCCCTGTGAACCTCATCATGAACTGCCATTGCACCAGGGTATAGAGTTCTCAGTGGAAAACTCGGAAACAAAACACTTCAGCTCCTCTGTCAAGAAAGGCACACGCACACATCTGGAAGACCAAAACTACCCCGTGTCACACTTGCTCAGGATATATGACAAAACTTAAGTTTGCAAACAATATCCCATGAGTATGTAACAACAGGAGATGATTTTGTCAACATTCAGAGACAACGAATGGTTGCATTTAATAAAAAGACAAGCAGTACGTAAATAAACCCTCTGTTTTGAAAGGTCCAAACTGAAAACAGATTCGTAGAAGTCCAACATGGACAACATTCATGCCAAAGGCACAAAACAATCTAGAATTTTAGACTGTTTTGCCCCTTGATTTTAGTGCAAGAAGTTTTCACGTTACAAAGTAATTTCAACCGATTGCTTTCTCTAAGTTGTAAGAAGTAATCATAGCCCCCAGGAAACAGGAGTTACGCCATGAAGACTGGGAAATACAGAAACAAGGCCCAAGAATGAGCTAAACCAAGATAGCCATCATAAAAAAATAAAAATATGCACAGTATTAGCTAGAAATGAAAAAAGTACTATTGCATAGTAATGAGTAGACATCAAGATGATATTGAAATAACCTAAAATGTCAGCTGAATACTCATTTTGAAAGTAATGACAGGTAAAACTTCATTTCCCTGGCAATTGGTAACAGCTTTATTCGATCAGATGTTACTGTCTACACCAAGAACCTCTATACTTTCAAACCAAAGCAACTACACAGGCATTACCTTAAAATTCACGAACCAGTGTGGTATGCAAAGTTCTTTGAAGGTATTTAAAAATTAAGGTGTAGTACACCATCAGATTAAGCAACAGCACTGCCGTTATTTTCTTGTAATAATGCAGAGTGGAAAAATAAACTAGTGCATCTGCACTGGCAGTACAGCAACAACACTTCTGAGAGTTTAGGAAAAAATCTGCATCCTAAAGGAAGAATTTTAAATACAGGGATAAGCATCACTTGTAAGGACATCATATTATGCTGGGATAATTTCTTTGACTGGTCTGTGATAAAACAATTTGCATTTTTGCTTACACTTAAAATCATTTATTATGTGAGCATTACATTGGATTGCATAGTTAACACAGAGATGGGTCAGATTTTCTTTCAGTAAAACACTGAAAGAGTAGAGAAGCTGAAACATTTTTAAGTAAAAGGACAACATGTGAGCCCCAAACAAGAAATATCTGCTACAGGCCTAAAAAAAAAAAAAGCTGTAGGTGAAAGAGAAATAAAGGGGAGGGAGCGGGGTGTCCAAGCACGATTAGACACCAGTGCTATGCAACCACACCACGTAGCTAAACAGATTTTAAAGTACTGGTACGAACTTGCTTGGAATACCACGTACAGTGACCAGCACCTATAGTCGGGATAATTCAAATGGGAAAATAGTGCCAACGAAATCTATTACCTCGGGAGAGCATATAAAAGATGAGACAGTCAAAGGGATAAGCAGAAGAGAGGCAGAAAACTCTTGTAAATACCAGAAATACTGGAAGATACCCCCACCCCAAAACCAACCAGGACAGCTCAAAGATAAATAGAAATAATTGAGACAACTTAGAAAAGAATGATAATTAGAAGACTCTAGTTTTTTTTAATTAAAGTTTTGGAACCACTTTCTGATTGATAATCAAAGCTAAATATCCAAATCAAATCGAGCAGAACTCCCTCAGCATAGGGAGATGAGCACCTTGCTGGTCTAGGCTACGCGATTTTGCATTTGAAAAAGCAAACCTCTCACTGTGCAAAATATACCTTCTACCAAAACTACTAAACATACTGAAAGAAAATTCTTAAACTGGTACCCCAAGAAACAAGGGAAGCACTGATGTCAAAGCACCAAATCAACACCTCATAATACCACCAGTCTATGGCCACAATTTCGGCAGAGTCCTCCCTTAGCGAGGAAACTTCTTGAAGATGTAGCGCTTCTGTACTTCCATCCACTCCTATGCAATATGAACGAGAACGGTTTCCTTCCTCTAACGCTTGGAAAGGAACAGGGGTGGGGGGAAGGAATAGTATTTTTCTTTACATTAATTCTATTTTCAAAACAGCGTAACAAAGCCAGCCATAACAGCCTCATATTTTGCATAACTGAGGTACATTACTTTAGGAAGCTAATATTTATAATATTTATACAGGAGGGAAGAAAAAGCACGCAAGAGTGGCGTAGATGCCACTGGGAAAATAAGGGGAACACAGCAGAAAACAGAAGACAACTACAACAGACAGACATTAGAAACAAATCAAATTTAATCCCTGCGTTGCCCCTTGGGAGGACACAGCATTTGGTATCATTTTAGTATTTCTTTGGCAAAAAATGCCTTAGAGCGCCTCACTGTTAAAGGTTTAATTCTTACAAAAATGCAAAGAATACCAGCATGCTACCACAGAAGCAAAACAACATTTTGTGAACTTATGCAGATGGACAACAAATATCAAATTGCTTTGGTAACAAGTCAGAACTTGTATCCACAGATATAAAGTTCCCTCCCATTTCTAACTTAGTATATGATGATCTAAAAAAAAAAAAAACAAACATCAAAACACTTAGCACCCTATTTTACAAATGATTCAGTCACAATGACTGAAAAATAAACTAAAAAATAATGCTAGTAGGATTGTTTGACTTGTGAGACCCAAAAGAAAGCACGGGTATTCCACTGTGAAGCCAGATATGCTAAGTAACACTGCATCCACCCCTATGCGATGTGAATTACAAACAAACATTTATAGTGGGGTTGCATACTGAAATCTTAGTACCAAAGTCACATTGAGCTGGGCGTTTAACAAACAGAAGTTGTCTACCCAGATGGCTTACACCATCAGCTTCCCCCTCCGATAACTAGAACATTATTTGCTTTTCACAAGACTTTGACATGACAGCAAGCCATAGATTGAAAAAATAATTGTGTCCCTGAAGACAGAGGAAGAACCCGTAATTTTGTTTACAAAATGCCAACGAAATGAAGAATTACTTCAGCCATGTGAACTAACTGCACTAGTGATGGGTTATTAAGGCCAAAGGACTAGAAGAAACTTCAAGTGACAGAGTCCAGTCATCTGCTATCATACCCAAACATACCAGTAAGACCACTTTAAAAAAAGTGAACCTGAAGACTTCAGATGTTTCAATCTGCAAAGTCCAGCTTACCTTTGACATTTATCACTATGCTCAGCTAACAAATAACTCTCTTTGCCAATAATCTATTCATTCCTGTAATTTCTTTTAACACGGTTATTCATCCCTATCTAATTACACAGTCCTATGGATTTGTGTTTCCACAGAATCAGAAAACGGCTGATAATGAAAGGGCCCCCCGGAGGCCCCTGGTGCCACCCCTGCCCAAGCAGGGACACCCACGGCAGGCTGCCCAGGACCACGTCCAGGCGGCTTTTGGAGATCCCCAAGGTGGAGACCCCACAGCCTCTCTGGGCAGCCTGTGCCAGGGCTCCGTCACCCGCCCAGCACAGAAGTGCTGCCTGGTGCTCAGAGAGAGCCTCCTGAGTGCCCGGCTGTGCCCATGGCCTCCTGTCCTGGCACTGGGCACCACTGAGCAGAGCCTGGCTCCGTCCTCTCTGCACCCTCCCTTCAGGGATTTATTTTTATGGATGCATTTTAATCCTGGCTTTCATACAAACTGGAACGTACGTATTATTATAGCTACCTTTTTTATAGAAAGTTCTTAAACTCTGTAGTTTCTGTTTTCCTTTTTGAAATTAATCCTTAATATTCGCTTATCCTTCAGTTGCAGCTCATCAGTTGCAGATCCGATGACACTGGATCACTTCCTTACAATAACCCACCCAAGAAGGACAAAAATCTACCCAGATAAAAAACCTAAAATATATTAGCATTAACAGACACACACAGAGGAGGGGGAAAAAAAAACACAACACACACACACAAAAAAAAGAAAAAACAAACCAAAAAACACACACAAATGGATTATGCTCTATAAATGGCAATAGCTAAGAGAATATTACATATAGGAGTATTAGATAATAGATAACACAATAAAAACTAATCTTAATTATGTTATTAAAGGGACTTTATTGTAACAAAGGAATCAGCTTTAAAGTAATAACAAATAGACCCAGCTGCTTACACCATGACTATGAGCATACAAGCAAGGTCTGGCAGCTCAGGAAGTTTCCACCTATTTCTGACAGTACAAGAACTGCTCAGGCACATTCGAGGTTCCTCTCTCCTGATTCCCTCAAGTTAGAAGGTTAACACAGTCAAGTGTTGAGAGCAGCAAACATTTCTGGTAAATCCTGTTGACAACTGCATCCATCACTAATCCACCTGTCTGCGCACAGCCAGATATTCCTCCTGCTTTAGCAGGAAAAGCTGGAGTTGTCCGCACCTCACGCAGATTCTCAGCTCAAGAGCAAGCTGTCCGAAGTCTTTAAGACAAAAAACTCAGTTTAATATGGAAACAGCTGAGGTGTGGACATGTTTACTTTTATGAACTCTACTGCAGGGACCAACAACCTGCTTCAGACAAATGGAGTAGAAAGCTTAGGGGTCACAGGGAAGGCATTAACTGAGAACCAAAGTTGCTGTAAAGGGAAAAAACAGTAACAAAAAAAACATCCACACACCACAGTTTAGTAACCTCAAGGCTTGAAGTCTAAGAATCACCAAACGAGGTAAGAGGAAGCAGGATTTACTTGGACAGTGAAGGATTAATCAGAAGCCTGAATAGGTATCAGGACAGACTAGACGGGGAAGTCATGAGAGAGAGAGACCCAAGCAGAAAGATCCACTGCAGGGGAGAAAATAATCATAATAAAAATAATAAATAAATAAATAAAAAACATCCCATAGAACTCAAACTTTTCCAGGGCTTCCTGTGGAGCCATCACTTGTTACACTGCTCTTCTACCAGTAACAAATATTTGCAAGAATCCACTGAAAAGCACTTGTATCTCCTTCCACTTAACGCTGGTTAACAGAGTATAACTCATTACTGCTAATAGCATTTCATTAATTTAATTAGTAGTAGCTACATGTAGCTAAAGGTTACAACCTAATGACTCATAAGAGCACATCCATACAATAGATTTGTTTACTGAGTTTGCTTCAAAAGGAACAACAAGAGCCAGATGATAGAACAGTACATCTGCAAAATCAGTTATTAGGAGTTAAGAAACTTCACAATCAAGTACTAAAGGGAAAACATACAGGGGGGTGATTTACCTGACCCCTTGCTACCTTTTCCACCATAGGACTTCTTTCCCAGCCACAGCAAAGAAGTTGCTCAACTTTTCTCCTTGCTATTTAATGAGTGTCCCATGTTAAACCACGCTCAGAAGAGACTCAATTTGCTATGTAAGACCAACCAATGTAATGGGTGCCATAAAAGTTACCTTATTTTCACAACACTTTAGTGAAATAGGTATTATTCCCATTTTATGGATGACTAACCTGAGTAACTGGCTGAAGCTGAAGAGCTGTCTCCCATTTTTGCCTGCAGAGGTAAGTTTAGGGCACCACTTTCCAAGTGTGCCATGTTATCCAGCACTGTGTCTGGAAGTGGAGCTCCTGCTCAACCATGCAGAAGTCGTCAGGGTCCGGAGCCCACCTCCCAGGAAATCAAAATAGTACTAACAAGCACTACTGGGAAGTTTGCTTTAAACTGACTGAGCTGGCATCACAAGAAACTGACAGAAGGAAAGAAATCCAGTACTCCAATCTGACACTCAGTCACCCAAACCATCACGGTTTCCCTTCCCACAGTCCCCTGTCAATTCATTTCATGTTTCCCAGCTTCTGGAAAATATGTCAGGCAACTCTCATATGCTGCTCAAATTCCTAAACACAGAAAGTTGAAAAAAAATACACATATAAATCAGAACTAAGCACATGTTACATAGTCTTTTTGAGGACGAAGATGAATTAAAACTGTTTCCTACTTTTAAAAGAAATTGCAGTTTGTTATAATGTTTCTGTATGTAATATAAAAGACAAAGGGAGCAATGACCCATTAAGAAATAGAAAGTTACTCATAGATAAAGGTGCTTATATAGGACACTGTGTAAACAACCTGATGGAGAGTTCCCTACAAGCAACATTTGTAACTCGGGGAAGACCTTCGAAAGGTTTTGAGTTCTCAACACACACTCACTTAAAATGAGCACACTTTCAGAAAACTGTATATGCATGAAAGCCTCCATTCTTAATGCCCTCAATTACAGATCCGCCTCGGAGAACTACCAACTGCATCATCTAAGCCGAGCAAAAGGAAGGGAAATGCATCTCTTACTTGGTATCTCTCCAAAAAACTCCCTCACAAGTCCTCTGAAAGGTGGGGGGAATTTTTCTTTCTTTCTTCCATTTCCAAAATCCAGGAAAGCAAAACGTTATGGCCTTATTCTAAGGCTTTATTCTTAGCCATTATATACCATGAATTAGGTGTCCACGACTTGTCCCACAGACCTTTGAAAAGCGACGGGTGGCACGTGGAGAGTCCAGGCATCGTCCTACACACAGGTTACACAAACTGATGCTGCACAAGCTGTAGTCTCTTCCACGCACTTGGTTTCTGTGTGCAGGAAGTCATAATGAGCTACACATGATGCCTCGTACTGAGCTGTCAAACAAAACAAGTACCCAAGACAGCATCACACCTAACAGTGAACCACCCTGCGCCTCCGTACGTTTTCTCCCCGAGAACTTTCAAACTTTAAGTAGTTAGATGCAGAAAAAAAAGTTTTTTCTAATAAAAAAATATAAAATAATCTTCTGCCCACTTTTCCTTTTTTTTGTGTGTGTGTTAAGACAGAAACCTAACATAGGCACTGCCAAAGAAGATTTCCCAGAAATCTGATTGCCTTCACTGAAACTCTACATCGAAGTAACAAAGCAGTGCTAACAGAAGCAAACAGCCAAGCTCAGGATGGCTCAAAGATTACACACACATGAAGTTTCGATGTACTTTTTTTTTTTAAAGTCTTCCTTGAGAGTAATATGTTTGCACTCAGCATGGATAACAGCTTTTTTTTCCCCCCCAATAAACAAAGTATTTTTCCCCTCACAAGACTTCCAGAATCCTTACTCTTGATGTTGAATCGAACTACAATGCGGATACACTGGGGATGCCTCGGAGAGAAGCAGAGGCTGCTTTGAAAGAAGCTGTGGACAACTAATGGGTAAATTTACACAAAAGCTGGAAAACCTCACTCAATGGTCACTAAGTGATTAACAATTACGCTTTAGCTAAATCTAGTCCTGTTTAAAAGAGCCATGAAACGCAGTTTAGGTGACTATACAATGGAAGCTATTAAGGCGATAACCTTTTTTAACTAACTTTGTGTCTTTTTTATCCCTTAAGAAGTAATGGAAGCGAAGCATCTAATTTCAGCAGAAGTAGCATCCACCAGGATGCCTAATTAAGTCAGAGAAAAAGTACGCGGAGTTTGGATTGTCTGGAATCGATCTCCAAAGAACTGGGTATAAATTAGAAAACCCCAGATGGGGTCCTGATCCCTGGTTACGGTACTACCCTATAAACGGGGACAGACACAAGATGATTAGTACAAACACGTCCATCTGTTCCCAATGAGGTATGGCTCAGGTTTTTTTTTCCCCTCTCTTTTTTAAAAGATTATCTTGTGAAGCATATTGATACCAAAGTTGTCATCAGCTGAAATAACAAGAGCTGAAGATCAGGCAGTATAGAACAAGGAGCGTGCTGTACAATGTTTCCCAATGCTTGGGAGAGAATGTGAAAGAGTAAATTTCACTGATGGGGACAAAGTAACGGAGGTCTTAATCCTCAAAATCCACTTTTTTAGAAGGACTACACACATCCTCACACTTTAGGAAAGGCTGGGAAGCAGTATATGCAAAGATAGACAGTAATAATTTATAAAAAGAGTGGAGGAGATAACTTTGTTTTTAAGAATCAAAGTGTTAGAATATTAGTTGCACTTCACTGAATTGGTTCTAGTTAGATGTGTCATAGTAATTATTTGCTTTAATAGGATTTTATTTTTATTCTGGAATCCAAAAATGTGTTCCCGATTTTAAAATAAACTACTAACCTGCTATACTGAAGTGTATTTTCATTTATATACTACACCTCTGACATACTCCACCTAAGTACAAAAAAAAAATTAAGTTTTCCACAAAACTACATTCAACTGAAGATCATACCAATGGAAGTCTTAACTCTTAGATGTTCAAACTCTGAGGGTGTTGGTTTTTTTTTTAAAGCATATATTTTGTAATTCTTTTAAAGCCTGCACATAATTCCTCCATCAATGGTGTTCAAATAGTCCAGGAGGATACTTGGATACTTCAAATCTGGGTACATCAACACAACACTTCCCCAACAAGGGCAGTTACACTAACACACCCTTTAAAAAAAAGGGGGGGGGGGGGCTCCTCAGTTTTCCCTTACCAGCAAGTTCCAAAACTGAGAACCTCCAATATTCTCTCTGTCTCTACAAAAATTATTTCAGGTTGCAATATTGGCATTTTATGCTATGAGTGAAACCACCACTGTTTGAGAAACTTGTTAAAAGTATGATGCACTATCCTACCACTTGTCAGTAGTGGACACCACAACTACTGTTTGGTTCTTGCCTGAAGGAAAGAAGAAGAAAAGACTATCAAGAACGAGGAAGGTATGAATTTGGGCTAAGTAGCATTAAAGTTAAAGAACATTAGAATGCAACTGGAAGGGAAAAATAGTTCTACTTGTATCATATTCTCCCCCATTTCCTACTTTGCACGATTTTACTGCTCAGTTCCATATTTTCTTACTTATTGCTCCCGCAAAAATTCTTCATGTTCAACAAGTCGCCTGGGTCACCTCTTCCAAAGTCGGGGTAATGAAAATGCATTTAGTGCAAAAACCTTTAAATGAAGACCCCTTGCTGAAAGAATCCTACACACACCCATACAACCTTTTACTGTTCTGTATGCATACGAACGGTGTGACTGAAAAAATGAGAGCATAGAAAAGTATAACCTGAGACCTGCTAGAGAGCAACGTATCCCAAAAGAAAAAGCATCTCTTTTCGTCTACAGGAGGTAATGCAGCCTCCTGCTCTAGAGCCAGAAATGGATAAGGCGCAACATCATGTCCATATTTCTTTACAATACTTTTCCAAATGCTAGCACTGACTGTTGTATTTTTTAAAATATATTTTTAGTTACAGCTTAATAATGATTTAGCTGACTTGCTCGATTTAAGTCTATAAGTAAGCTTGCTAGATACAGTCTAAAACCCATATTTATACGGTGCATGAGAAAACAATTCAGCAGCATACAGATGTTATAGACACATTATTTTCCACTTTAATTCAACTTACTTGTTTCATCAAGAACTATACAGTTCATCCAGGTTGTACACTAAGCAGTAAAGAAATGCAAGAAAGTCACAGGCAATTATAACTGTATAAGAACTTTAAAAAAATCACCCCCTGCCTCACAGTAACACAGTACAGCCTTGCTTCAAGCACAGACGCAAGATGTCACACAAGAACTAAACTACTTTGGCCAGTGGTGCTCGCTTTCCAGTGTGGACGATGCACATGATGCACAGACCTCTGCTGAACTGTCTTTACCTGACTGAGTATCGCTCCCTGCTTTCTTTTCGGGTACGCTCAGCATAACGTAAATCCAGCTGTTTCGCGTCTTTTCGCACGAGTGCATGCAGTATCTAGAGCGTATCATTCAAGAGGTAGCAAACAAAACTGCATCAACTGAACCCCAAACTGTTCCAATAGTTCGAAAGGGGAAAACCCGAAGGAATGCATGCCACCTTACCTCCTTCCTAAAAGGTGATTTGACACCCGTTTTCAGCTCTGAAGCCGCTCACATTTTAAGCACTCCCTCCTATTCCCTTCCCAGCACGGAGAAATCAATTTCAGCCAAAGCACCTTCCCACCGAGCACAAAACAAAGAGCAACACGAAAATACTTCGGCAGTTGCGTTAAATCAGAAAGCAACGCCTAACGAAATAATCGCCGTCCTCAGCAAGCGGTCGTGCAGGAAGCGAACCCAAAAGTCGGGACAAGGCAAAACCCCAGCTCTGGAGGAGCCGGTCTGCTGCAGTTTAATTTTCCAGGATTGTTCACCATCATTAATTGTTGATTTGTTTGGAAGCACAGATAGTGATTTATTTGCAGCGGGATGAAGTTACAGACCTAGATTCCTGACCAGAGGCTCTCAACGTAAACAATGCATACCCTATAAATTAACCATTCTCCATCTGGCAATTCGGATGTAAAATTCATAGTTTTTCACCTAACAGGCAGCGCCACCCCCCCCCTTCCCTTTCCCTCCCGACCGCTTTCTAACAGAGCCTGATGCAAAAAGGGGGAGGGAAAAGGAGGAAAAAAAAAAAAAAGCCAGCATGAAAGAAACGGGCTGGCAGCAAGTGAGGACCCACCGAGCCGAGGTCCTGCCGGCCTCCACCTCCCTCCCCGGGGCTGAGGATCGGCTCGGAGGCAGGGAAATAAGGGGGGGGGTCCCCTCTGCCAAACCCGGGGTGCAGCCCGGGAGGGGACGAGGCCGGCTGCGAGCGAGGGGCAGGGAGGGGACAGCCTCCAGCCTCCCCCCCCCCAGCCTCCAGGAGCCACCGGGGCTGAGCGGGAGGGAAAAAAAAAAAAAAGAGGGGGGAGAGCAGGAACGGGGTGACCCCCCCAAACCCCAAAGCCGGGGCACAGCGCACCACCACCGCCCCCCCTTCCAAAAATACCAAGGTCACCCCCCCCCCCCCGTGGGGCAAATTTAATTTAATTTGCGACGGCGGCCACGGGGAAGGGGGGAGGGGAGCAGCCCCGCGGAGGGGCGAGGGGGATGGGAAGGGGGGAGCCCTCGTCGCCTCCTTCTTCCTTCCCCCCCCCCGCTCCTCCTCCTCCTCCTCTTCCTCCTCAAGCGCTCGGTCCGAGCCGGCGCCCCCCCAGCCCCCGGGGAAGGGAAAATGGAGCGGGGGGGGGGGGGGGGAGCGAGAAGCGGTGGCCGCCGTGCCCGGCTCCTTACCCCGCCGCAGCCGCCTCTCGTCGCCGGTCCCAGGCGGGTCCGCTCCGCTCGGCTCCGCGCCGCCGCTCGGGGCTGGGAGAGGAGCCGCCGCCGCCGCCGCAGCCAATCGCCTCTAACCCCCTCCCCTTCCGCAGCTCGCCCCGGTCCCCCTGTCGGCTTCAAAATGGCGCCAACTCCTCGCCGCCTGCTCCAATGGCACCGCCGGGGGAGGCGAGCGGGGACAGAGCGGGGCAGCAGCGACCCCTGCCGGCCCGCAGCCGCCGCCGCAGCGCCCCGAAAAGGCGGCGCGGAGAGCCCCCGGCACCCCGCCCGGACTCTCCCGGCCGCCTCGATGCCGGGTGTGGGGAGCGGGAGGGGAGCCGCGACCCCTTCCCCTTCTCCGGGGGTCTCCTCACGCGGCCGCCGCTTTCCAGGCGGGGGATCCCGCGACCAACCGGCCCTGCCTCCCCCGAAAGGCGGCCGGCAGTTGCACGCCGCTGAGTGAATCCTGGCTACGAGCGAAAAGCTCATTTATTTATTTATTTATTTATTTATTTAGGGAAGACGCCCCGAGATTTCCACGCTAGCCGAGCCTTTACTTCAGCAACCCGGCACCTACAGAAAGCGGAGACCGTGAGGAGGAGATAAAGCGGCCCAAACGGAGCTCTGCGATCTGTTGACAGATGAGCTACGGGCGACCACTCTGTACCACGTAAATTAGTGAAACACATATTCCCCCCCACGCTCCCCAAGCAACACGAACTATAAAAGGATTAGCGTAAAACCGTAAGCAATAAAGTTGCTGAACTGTGGAGAAAGACCAAAAAAATAAAGTAGCAGAATCGCTCATCAAGCCCTTTGGTCTTGCTTCAATGAGTGTGAGAGTTTCAGGGGCACCCTTACAGGAAAATGTGAACAGAAAAGTGATGCAATTTCTTCTCACTGCTACAGATAAAATGCTGCCTCTGTGGATGGCACACGAGGAGAAAATAAAAGTGCATGAAGTGTACAGATTTAAGAAACTGACTGTCCGCACTCAGCAGATCTGGTGAAACACACTCAGGGCTTTGTCCATGGTGGCATACAAATGTTTAAAGAGCATATCAGTCAAGATGTTTCAGCTAATATTTTAAATCTTTAAATAAGTTCTCTCAAGTTTTCTGAACTGGAAAGCTCCTTGTAACCAGCTTGCCTTCTTTTCACTGAAGTTTTAATCGAAGTTAAACATCGGCATCACCTAATGAAGGATACAGAAGCCCTACCAGGATAAGTTGCCTTAACTATTACAGAAAAATCAGTTTTCAGGCCCCAAACCTCCCCTTGGTTATATTTCTGGGTGAATTACATTACATTCCTGAAAACAGCAGCACTACCACACAGGCATCACGGAGAGGAACGGTGTGCCTGACAACTTTGTTTTACCTATTATTTTGGGGAAGGATCCTGTGCTTACAGTCAAGGATGTATTATTTTTTTCATGCAAGTTGAACAAGTGCCCCACAATCCCCACTGCTGTCATGTCTGTAGGCCTATCTAGATGTAAAAAAAAAATAAAATAAAAATATATTTTTTTTTTCTGCAGAGCACTTGCACATGTGTGTGGTGGTGGTAGAAAAGCAGCAGAAAAGTTCAATATTCATCCAACTATTGAAATTGCAAAACTTTGTGTTTAACTGTGGAAGTAACTGCTGTGTTGCCATACTTTGCAAATATTTTGCTCCCCTTTATTGACGGAGGTCTCACTTAGGGCTGCCAGCTGCAGTCGGGATGCCTGGGGCTACGAATGCTCTGAGCAGTAAAATGAGGTGCTGCTGCCTAAGGAGGCCTCTCCCCCGTCACGGTCCGGCCTTCATTTCCAGGCAGAAATTTAAAATTTAGATTAAAACCTCAGAAACCTGCCTTTTGGAGGTTACGCCTCTCCTCCCCCGTTTCCCATCCCCTCACTTTTCAGAGTGCCCCAGCCGGGGTCCCCAGCGCACCGTGCCCCGCGTTGTGGCCTCAGGGGCCGAGCGCCCGGCGCCCTTCGGCAGTACCGTGCCGAGCCCTCAGGGGGGAGCCCGCCCGGCGCCGCTTCTCCGCCGCCCCGGGGCCGCTTGCGAGCCTTCCTCCCGCCGTCCCTCTGTGCCCCGGGGCCGATTCGCCCCGAGGGCGGTGAAAGCTGCCCGGCCTCGGCCCCGGCCCGGTGGTGGTGGTGGTAGCGGCGAAGGCGGGCGGCCGCGCTGTGAGGAGGCGCCGCCATGCCGAGGTTCGGCGGCTCGGGCGGCAGGAGGCAGCGTGGGGCTGCCGCTCGCTCCTCAAACGCTGAGGAAATCCCGTCGGCAGCCCTTCTGCCGCGGGTGTCTTCGGAAAGTGCTTTTGGGAAGTGTTAAGGACCAATATGCCACCTAAAGTAGAGAAAAACACGGTCCCCTTTGTTGCAGTCCTAAAAGAAAGCTGCTATTTGTGAGCACTGGGTTTGTTCCTGAGGGCGGACTCAGCCTCTCCCCCAAGAAATCATAGAATCATAGAATTATAGAATCATTAAAGTTGGAAAAGACCTTCAAGATCATCTGGTCCAACCATCACCCTACTGCCAATGTCACCCACTAAACCGTGTCCCTAAGCACCAGGTTTCGCTTTCATTGAACACCCCCAGATGTCGCACCTCTCAGGGGTGACTGTAAGCAGGCTCATTTCCACTAGCTTTGCCACCACCTAAAAGTGCAGACAAAAGTAAGGATGCCCAGTATTTGGTAACCAGCAGTCGCACCAGGACCCACAACGTGGTTTTCCCAGAGTGAGACCCATACCTTGCATTTCTACTTGCAATTGACCCTTGCACTGGGTCAAGAACAGTATCTGCATTCACCTCAAGCAGGGCCTTCCTCAGTTGTAAAATTTGATCGTATTTATCTGTCCTGTCTTCTCACAATCAGAATCCAAACCCCTTTGGTCTTCCCTTGTAAAACAGCTAATCCATCCCCTTGGATTATTTTAGTCATCTCTCTAAATACACTCTTTAATGCATTTGTGTCTGCAGACCAGAACTACACACTGTACTCACTTCAGATAGGAATAAGTTCAGGTTTCTGACAGAGTTACATACTACTTTCTGCCTTGCTCTCAGTACTCTCCCTGATGGTGTCTGCTTTCTTGTTTGTTGTTGTTGTTGTTTTCCTTGTAGTTGTTTTTTAGTGGTTTGCTTCCCACTGCTGCACTTTGAGCCAAAGATTTCAGAAAGCTGTCAACAGTAAGTTTAGACTTCCAGGGTTCACAGATAATCCTATGCTTTACTTCACAGTAATCTACTTTAAAGCCTATTTGCAATCTTTTTACCCATTCAGTTTTGTGAGGCCTTCTGGAGTTCCTCCCACTAGCACAACATTGACTACCCAACAGAGTTTAACACCATCCAAACACCACTCAGCATGCATTCATTCCCTTTTCCTGGGTCACTGATGAAGATATTGAGTAAAACAACATCTTAAAACAGCGTCAATAAACCCAAACATTTCTGGAGGACAGCATTGCTAACTCTTCTCTCCCCTGAGAAGTAACCATCAAATTCTACTTGTTTCCATCCTTTAACCAGACTTTCAACTTAGGACACTTGCTGTAATTTTGTCTAATAGCTTTCAGTGAGAAGCCTTCACAAATGCTTTTTGAAAAATCTAAGTACATCCTAAGTACATTGCCTTTGTACATGTGCTTCCTGACTCACAAATCTGCTGGAAGTCTGCAATCTCTCCAGTCTTGCCAGTATCTCTTCCCACAGAAACTATGCTGGCTCTTTCCCAACATGTTACATTTATCCACGTGCTCAGTGATCTTACTCCTTTTTGGTGTTGGCCTTTCAGTGTGAATTGGAGTAGAAACAACAACTGCCAATGTAACATCACCACCAGAAGATCGACTAAACATTTTTACTGAGTCGCCTCCCTCATTACAGTAACCCTGAGGCATTTTCATGTATGAATCTGTCGGTATTTTTTGTCCTTAAGTCCCTCTATTGTTTTCACTCATGAACTTGAACCAGAGAAGTACATGAAGACGTTCCAACTTTTAGGATATTTCAGAACAGAATAGGTGAACATCCTTACTTTACCAGCCATGCCTTTATTTAAATACGAGCTCTAAGATACATGTCACAGGACTGCACAGTCAGGGAGCTTGGGAAGAAAGCTGACAGGTGAGCTGACATAGACTTTCAAACCACCCCAGCATCCCGCATTGGGATGAAGGAAGGTTGGAGAGAACTGGGTCCTACAACGACTGCATGCTGTAGACCTCAGCAATCCCTACTGATTCACCACAGTGAAAAATGCCTGACAGAATTGTATGGCCCCAGGCAGAACAAGGGAAGGAAAAGATTGGAGGGAGCAAAATCCCTTCCTTCCTTCCTTCCCTCTTTCTTTCCTTCTTTCTTTCTCTCTCTTTCTCTCCTTCTCTTTCTCTTTCTTTCTCTCCTTCCTTCATTCCTTCCTTCTTTTTTTCTTCTCTTTTCTTCTTTTTTTTTTCTTTTTTTTTTTTTTCCAGAAGCAGCAGATATTTTAGCTTAGCCACATCATAAAGCTCTGTCGGGGCTGGCAATTTCAGTCAGCTCACAGGAGGCTAAGCTAACACAAGGAAGAAGGGAAGGATCTACACAGCAGAGATCAAGAACTCCTCCTTTTGAGAGCAGTAAGTTGTTACTTGCTTTACCAACTTCCCTACCCATAGATCAACAATATGTGGCTTCTGAGTAACCTAACTGTTGATCAAATCCCTCCCTACAGTCATCACCAGAGTCTGACAAAGGGCCAGCACAAGTAACAAAGATCTGAATGGAAGTCAATTGATGTGGTTTTGATTTGTGTCTAAACTACAAGTTACATTTCTAACACTGAAGGGGGCTTTTTTATTTTTTATTTTTTTTCTTCCTTTCTCACCATGCTTATTTCAACTGCCTTTCTTAATGTAGCAGATGTGTGAAAAGAATACTTTTGTTTCTGGCATGGGCATAGCCACCTTCCCCTTGTGTTTCCTTCTCTTATAACTATGACTCTTGAACAATTGTATCAAACAATCTTTTACAAGAAAAACAGTTCAAATGAAATACATGTAATTTCTCCACTAAGTCCTTCTGACAGGGTTTTTTTCATGTAGGATGGAGAATTAATGCCTATATACAACTTCTACCTGCAGGTGTAGTGATTTGTTTCAGAGACAGAAAAAAATAGCTCATTTATTGGTTTGGTTTTTGAACTAAATGACTGATATTATTATGAACATGAGTTACTTTGCAACTAATTTTAGTTTCTCATATGTCTCAAATAATTTGCAGGGAAGCCACATGGAAACAGTGACTTAAGATGAGTGGAATTTTAGACTCTTACTGTCTCTGTGAGTTCAGTTTCCAACGCTGTCTCCTTGTAAACAAAAATCGAAAAGCTGACTAAGAATGTGGTGATCAAAAGGTATTGTCTTTAATAAAAGCGCAGTACTGATTCTAAAGTTTAATGAGTAGTCCTTTAATATTAATGCTGACTAGTCTGACTGCCAAAAATATCTATCTTTGTCTTGTCGTTGTCTTCCAGTAAAAAGACAAGAGTCAGTAATTTGTATGTGATAGCTCATGAAAAGAAAATATATTAGAGGTGATACTATGCTAGTTTTCAGGGTGAGGATGGCAGGAAGCCATTCACTCCATCTACTTATCTGCTCTCTTCATGTAATAGCAGTTAACAGGAACAGTGGGACACTATTAATATTAAATGACCTACTAAAGTAAATCTTTCTATTAAAACAAAAACTATTAACCCTTCCCCAAACATGTCATCTCAAGTCAGCTGCAGACCTGTCTTTATCTCTGACCTCTCTTCTTCAGATCAGATCCTGAAGAGGTCAGTGAGAGAGGTCACCCTAAAGAGTGCCTTTGGAGACATGTCTGGAAAGAGAGCAATAAAATGCTTCATGTTACAGTACACACAAGTGGAAAACATCCTTTAGATTGTTAATGTTCCCAACAGAATCTGTCTCTTTACCGCAGCCAGAAATTGACTGTGCTTTATTTTGCTACCAATCAGTGCATCTTTTATGCTTTAGGTAAACAAATCTAACCACCTCGCTGTCTGATAGGAACAAGATAGAGAGCATTAATACACAAAACTTTAGGGCTTCTAATGCCAGTTTGGTGGTTTGGTGTTCTTGTTTTTCTCCCCTCCAGTGTGGCTTAACAGCTGTTTTGTTGCTAAATGCCATGGAATCTTCTTGCTGACCGCTCCAGGTATCTGCACAGCGTACACCTACAGCTAACATAACCCCTGGCAGCTGGGATCTAAAAAAACATAGCAGTGAGGAAGAGAAATATTATTTTTTTAATGCCTTGCTGACAGGTATGACAGTGGTATTCTGGGATTCTGTACCAGCAGTCTTTCTTTTCCTGGTGAGTAGCTCAGTTTGTCAGTGAATTCAATTAGTTTCTCTTCCGAGTTACTTTTAATTGATCTCAGTGCTTTCCATACTTAATTGAGATGTAGGATGGGAGGTGGGAGAGGAGAGGCTGTTACCTAAATATTCTTAAGCAATGCTGTTAGTACGACAAGATGGGAAAAATATTCAAGAGGAAAGTGTTTTTACTGAAAGTTATACATGAAAGGTGAGAATCTCAGTTGTTAAACTTCAAGTATTCAAATAAAAGTAATTTTAAGTAACAACTGAGTAGTTAAAATGAACATGTATTCCACAGAACAGGGGAAGTGTCAACATCATTATTAATAGGTACATTGCACTCCATTTCTATAGTATTTCATGTTTTCCTCCCATGAGTAATTCATATATTATGCATTAAATACTCAAATATATTCTGCTGTATAAAATGCCGAGTATTTTTCAGTTGTTCTGTTTGATGCTCATTTTTTTCTGCTCACACGTTTTCTTTCACCATTCCATTGTCTGCTCTCTATTTAAAGCTACCTCTTTTAATATCCCACTGAATTTAAGTCTACCAAAGGCATTACACTCAGTCTCCTCCAATTTTTATTTAAATTCGAGCTGCTATTTAGATATTCTCGCAGACTATACAGTGCCCAGACCTTCATTTTGAGTGCATCTTCCCAGAAACTCCCCTTGCTCTACTTTGAAACATATGAATTGTTTGGAATTATGTTTTCTTGGTCTGCTTTCCTCAAATATTTCACAATCTATAAGTTCAGCTTTGCCAGAGGCCAGCAGTTGTTATATTTTCTAAAGCACTCTACTTTAAAATAAAGGTTAAATATTACAGTCATTTTAGTTCTGTTTTGCTATTGTGCTTAAGACCTAACTCACAGAACCTTTACTGTCAAGAATAATATATTTATCATGCAGACCAGCTTTAAAAAGCACAAAAACACATTCAAAGGTTTAAAAAACCTCCAGAATAAACTAATGAAAAGTTCCTCTTATTCTCTCACCGCAATTTTTATCTCCACTAGGGCTCATCCTATCCTAGAAGGGAACCAAATAACAATATTTAAATGAAAAACTAGTTATAGTGAGGAGAAATATTAGTCCATCCATGGCTTAAATATCACTTATTAGAATATATAACATACATCCAAAAATACTATATTCCATAAACAGCAGGTAAACATATAGGGCTTTATCAGAACTGTAAAACAGAATTGCCATGTTAACACTCAAGTAGAAATTTTAAAATAATAATAATTAAAAAAAACCAAAACACTTTATCTGTGGAAATTAGTAAAACAGAAATGGTTCCTGGATTTTTATTCAAACTTTGAACTGGTATTTACATATCAGTATATCTCTGCCATATAAATGTTTCAGAAAACTGGCAAGCAATATTCCTAGTTGGTTGAGTAAGCCAGTTCCCTTAATGTTCACCAGTCTCTCTCAAGATATAGAACAATTTAAATTCAAGGAATTATGTAAGACTATTTCCTAAATCATCTTGAAGCTTTACCTTTTCTAAAAAGATGTAGTGAAGTACAGAGTAGCAAAATAAACTAAGACACGAGGTCCTTCAGAAAGAGACATGATTAAATATAATCTGAAACTACTCCTCTTGAACTCAAATGCAGGTCTTATTAAGATACGCTTAGAAGAACAGTGTTATGAGAAGAAGCAAGAGGACTCTGCTAAGTCTGATAAGATCATGGCACAAGATCTAAATGACTGAGTTATCATTCTGTATTAACCCTTAACTGTAAAAACTAATCTCAAGTAGTGCCTTCTGGGTATTTCTCTCAATTTTTTCCCTGTTACTACAAGTGGAGTCTGATCGTTCTATCTATCTTACAATTGCCTAACTTTTTCTATTAAAAGGCAAAATACAGACATTTATTGTTTTGCCCACATTTATTTTTGGGGGGGCTAATATTTTTCATGCCGGCTACTTTTCTTATGCTGAATTATTTGGTAAAGTTTTATCTAAAGTTGTTTCTAGAAACAAATTCAAGGGAAATCTTTCCTTACAGAAAAGTATGTTTTTCATTAAAAATACCTCATCCTCCCTGATGGAACAGAAACTGACAATTAGACAACTATGAAGAATATTCCTCTTCCTGCTGCCCTTACAGCATACCCAAACTCACTTATTACACACATGCTCTGCAAAGACTTAAAAGTGTCCATGCTGGCTGCCGTATTTCTCCCTAGAATTATTTGCATGATAGAATTTGGTCTTACATAGCCTCGTGCAGACTGACTCTATCTGAGAGATGAGAAACTGAGTATATTTTTTCTGTAGTTTTCCCTCAGCAACTGGATGCCACTGTGATGCCATGTTCCAGACTTGCAGGAGAAGACAAAGATGGCACATTAGTCTTCTGCAGAAAAGAGCAGGGCTACCTGTCACCTCTCCAGCTCCATGTTCCCCCCACTTCCCTGGCCCCAACCAGACGTGGCCCACCAGTGATGAGCCAACGTGGGAGCACTGACCCTCCGTGGTGCAACAAGAACAGAAGCTAGCCCAGGGCAGCAGAGAGGCAATCCCGTGTAAGGGAAGGGAGTGGCAGCAGCGCCTCTTCCAACAGTAGCTGCTCATGTGGTTTACTTGTGATTTGAAACTGCACTTTAAGGCATGTGTTTCTGCAGAACATGAAATTGGGCCCAGACAGAAAAAAAAGCAGTCCATTACTGCAACTACTTCCTGTAATGTAAGTTTAATCTGCGCTGTGGATTCAATCACTACCAATACTGGTAAACCGTGATAACTGCTGATTGGGATGTCTTCCAGTTGCCTTCTTCCCTTTTTAATTAAGGAAACCAAATGCAAAACTACTCTGAGAAAATGCTCCATTTGCAAGTTCAAACATCCTAGTTGCATAATGTCAGAACTGATTTATTTTTTCCACATAACTTTATTCACTTCCCTTATGCATACAGATTGTGGTGCTATCTGTAATGTTCAGATCAACTTAAACTTACAAGGCCTGGAAAATCTGAAAGTGGAAAACATTCCTTTCACTCCTATGTTAGATCAATTACAGATAACATTTCATCAGCTAATACTAAGATGATGGCATAAATGTCAAGGAGCACAAGAACAGATAATTTTCCATAACTTATTACCAATGCAATATTAGAATAGTTCAGTTGGAGAGGACCTTCAAAGACCATCTAGTCCAGCTGCCTGACTTGTTCAGGGCTAACTAAAAGTTAAAGCGTGTTATTGAGGGCACTGTCCAAATGCCTCTTGAACACTGAAGGCACAGGGCATCGGCCACCTCTCTAGGAAGCCTGTCCCAGTGTCTGACCACCCTCACTACTACAATCCTTATATATTTAAATCTGTGAGAAGTTTCCACCAAAACAATACGTGAGTATTATATGTTACAGAAAGTGTTGTTTGGGTGATACTATACATGGTACATGGTAGAGATCTAAGCAAACTTAAAAACTCATTAAAAAAAATAAGTTTATAAAATTCAGACTCCTCTGCACACACACACAAAAAAAAACCATGACCTGTTAAGGCTTCTTTGTAAATATTTTCACCATGACAGCCCCTTCGACACTACTTTTACCTACCCTGTCAGCTTCTTCTGCTGTTTCTGATGGAACTTCTTTAATGATCTGGTGCAGCCTGAGCATGCTGAGAGAACCGTTTGTAGCTTGGTCTGATATAGGTACAACGCCTTCCCATATGGGATCTGTAGCAGCTGTAATAATATCGTCAGGGAAAGCATATTTTATTACCATCAGTGAGGTTGAAAAAATGACATTAGGGTATTGTCATTTGTAACATGAGGCTTATTTAATTAGATACATGAGTACTGGGAGAATTCCCCAAATGAAATACATTTGAGACAATTACTAGATACACAACATGAAGTGCTTGAGAGCTTTGATCTCCAGACACTACCTTCAACAGGTACAAGGACTTCCTTATTTGATGTAAATGGTTAACTTAGATATTTCACAATTTAGCTTGTGTAGGAAAGCCCATAATTATTATTTTTGATGGAAAATTGCTTTTCCCTTAGGATTAAATAATCAATAGCATTACTATCAGAAAAGAACTCTCTAAAAACTCAAGAATCTTTGTTGCAAAACCTTTTTGAATGTTAAAATTAAGGACTGCCATTATTATTTTTAGATAATCTCATAAAAATCATGGAAGAATAAAGCAGCGTAGCTCTTTGTATTTCCAAAAATTGTTGTGTTAGAAGTATTCCATCTACCTCCAATAGCATTCTCCTTGGTATATCCTATACCTATACATTTTTCTCAGTAGCAAAGGTCAGTTCTTTATATTTATTTTTTTCCTTCCTGAAGTAACTTCCCATGCTAGAAAGACCAGATCCTTCCGAATTTCTCTGTACTTCAACACAGCTTTAGAGTTTGTCTTTTTGACTCATTTTTCTAAAACCTGTTTTTTTCTAAAACTCTTTTTTACAAAACTCAGGCCCTAATGCCACAGGCCAAACCATGTCTAAACATAGGGCTGGTTCTGTTTTCCAGAGGAATTCACACACTGTTTTTCCAGTCTGGAATGGCATGAAAAGATGACACCACCCTGGTTCCTTAGAAGCTGCACACAGATTTTCCGAGTCTGGTAGTGACGTAGGTGGCATCTACATAACTACTGCATCACCGCTAAGTACAAACCAGTACAGAAAGGCATTGGATGCTAAGATTTTGGCATTCACATCATATAGATACCAGGAGCTTTTAAACAGGAATAGCACTAATCTGGTCCTGTGGATTCAACACACATTAGCAGCTGAAGTGCACTCCGGCAGCGCATCCTCTGACTTGATTTCCCCTGCAAGAAACCCAGGACTATGCGACTACCCACAGTGCAAACCAAAGCATGATAAATAGGAAGAATCAAGAGCTTCACTTCGAAAGCTCATTTCTGATCTAAATTAAAATGCTACTAAGGATGCATCTATACCTTCTAACAAAACAAGGCTATCACCTGTCACAGGAACAGAGGCTGTGGTTTGGCCCAAAGGTTAACTGGAAGGAATGCCTGACGTGGATATTAACAATCACTCTTTTCTTTTTACCATGTATGGCAAATAAACTAATTTCAGAGATTTTATTCCTACAAAATGTTCAAAAAGTTTGAAATATGAACATTTACCTTGGTGATCTGAAAGCATACATGTAGCAGATACTTAAAATGGGCATATCACAAGAGTTGTTGTGTGCACTGATGAAACTGAGAAATTACTTTTAAAAGACTATTTCTAAGGAAAAAGACTGTTTATATTGCATAATACTGCAAAATTTGAAAAACAGAACCTAGCCACATCATGGAAGAATATACTCTAGATATGCCTTAGGAAAAAGCTGGAAGCCCATGTAAGAAGTGTAACACATATTTTGGAGGCTTGTGCAGCTCTTCCACTGGGGACAATCCTCATCGGAAATTTATGATCTTGCTCAAATCTTTGTTGTTTATACGCAAAAATCACAATGCCACTTAAAGAAAAATAAAAGTTTTGATCCTGAAAACTCTACAGAAGAAAACATTTTATCCTTAACATAGTGATCAGAGTAAGCTAACCTCAGACAGGGATACACGTAGGCGATTGCAGCAAGTATTCTCCTTTGAGGTTAAAGCCAAGAAAATAATGCTCTACTCAACATTGACAGGCCCAACTTCTTGGCAGAATATACTTTCACAGTTTATTTCATTATTTAAAAAGAAGAAAAAAAGATCCTCAGACAACTTCAGGAAGGCAGACCACAGAAAGCACACAGAACACGCAGCAGAGGGTTGAGCAGGAGCATGGAAAAGCAACACAGAGGAAACACAAATAGGGGCTGCCAAACGCAGCTATGTGCACGGTAGCTGGGATTTTTTTATTTCACCAAGAATAAATCACTGAATGTTTTAATACTGATTTAGAGCAGCAAAGGTGCCTATTGCACCAGCAGCACCCAAAGCCAGGGAACCACTGAGACACCCCCTAAGCTCCCTGGCCTAACTGTGTGCAAGCCCAACACCTGCCCACACAGGAGAAAAATGTTAAACGTAATAATTATTATTAAAAAAAAAAGAAAGGAAAAAAAAAAGAAAAACAGTCCCAAATCCACAGCCCTGCATCAGTGGATTCCTGGGAAAGGAATGAAGGGCAACCTTCCTCATCCCACCAGCATGAGGTGGCCAACCTCGGGGGCGGCGACAGCCCCCCATCCCTACCCCTATCCCTGTCCCTGTCCCCTGGCCCCCTCTCCTTCCCTCTCCCCCTCCATGCCCCTGCCCTGTCCCTGCCCCTCCCGCCGTGCTCCCACCCCTCACACAAGCCCCGCCCCTCCCCGCCGAGCCCCGCACGCGCGCCAACTCCCAGCCAATCCGCGCCTCCCCTCTCCCACCTCCCCGCCCCCTCAGCCCAGAGGCCTCCTGGGAGCCGTAGTCCCCCGTGGGGCGGGGGCGGAACTACAAGTCCCACGGCAGCCAGCCGAGGGGGGCAGAGGGGAGGCGGCGCCATTTTGCGAGCGAGGGCCCGGCCCCGCCGCCCTCCGCACCGCCGGCCGGGGGCGCGCTGCCGGCTGAGGCGGCGGAGGACGGCCCTGAGGTTGGTCTCCTCACCCGCATGCGGCCGGGGCGGCGAGAGGGGTCGGGGAGGCCGAGCGGGAGCCGGGGGCTCCGCCTGAGGGAGGTGTGGGGTCGGGGAGGGAGCGGCTGAGGCGCGGCCCCCCCCCCCCCCCCTTACCCGCAGCCAGAAAGGGGCTGTGGGGCACGGCTGCCCCGGGCAGGGCCGCTGGGCTGCGTGCTCCGCCGCCTCCGTGCCCGCAGAGAGGTGGCCGCGCAGGGAGACAGGGCCTTGCCCTCGTCTGTAAGGTCTGCTGCGTGTGCCCTTCTTGTTAACATAGGGGAAATTGTTGGGCACCTGGAAATAAGGCTGTTGTGTGCTTGATGGGGACTTCTGGGGGTTTGGCAGGTTGGTTAAAGCGGAGCCGAGTGAATCCCTTGTGCCTCCTATGTGCAACACCTACAAACGTTTTCTTACAGAACTATGACAGACCTGTGTGTCCCGTCTGCATCCCATTCAAAAGGCAAGATCATCATGTAGATTGGGCTCAGTGCATGCCTGCTCAGACCGTACTGCCCTTCTTGAGAGTGCAGGTGGAAATGCTTTCACATGCAACGCCTCTGTCCCAAAGGATAGTCAGAGCGAGTCAAGGTTAGCAAAAAAGGGTATTCCTTGGGTGGCACAGTTACAGAGCTGTATCCTCCATCATTAGAGAAACTTTCATGCAGACATGCTCTCTTTTTTTGTTCCATGTCAAAATATATGCTCTGCTTAAACCCCGTCCCAGAAGAGAGAGAAGGATAGAAACTAATAATTCAAAGTTTTTCTTCCACCCGTGTTTTTGGGTGGAGGTAAAGTAACGTTCTTGGGAGATGGAGAATAGAGATTTAAGTCATACTTTCTCCTTTGCAAAAAGGAAGAGCTGAGAAGCAGTAAAATGGTTTGTATCTCTTGAGAGGAGGAGAGACCACAGTACCCAGAGCATTGTTACACCAGCTCCAAGCAAGAAGGATAGTTGCAAGGCCATGTTTCTTCCCATTCTGACATTAGCACTCTCTGCTGATTACTAAAGTTAAATATAAACTGTACAATCTTGGCTTAGATGTTTGGGAACTGAGGAAAGCAAAATTCTCTTTTTTCTTTTGTTTGTACAATAGATGAGAAAGTGCCCAGATTAGCACCTTTTCTTGTCGGTTTTGCAAGTGAACACAAGGTGAAAAGTATTACTTACAAATCTTCCTGTGATACTTACTACCTGCAGGTCCCTTTCTGACAGAGGAGAAAAACTTTGTTTCTTGTCCAGAATGAGGAGCATGCAACGTTATATTAACATTCACTCCTAGAAAGTTGAAATGTTCCAAGGTTCACAGCAGTAGAATAAACCCGCTAGTAGGAGATGTACTTACTTTATTATTTAATACTGCATTTTTAAATATTTTTTTTAATGAAAGGTTTGCTGAATAAGCTACTTAGTCACCATGTTATAAATTAAGTGCTGTTGCTTTTTATTGCATTCTGTCTACAACTTCAGAGTGCAAAGGAAAATCTAAATACACCTATTAGAGAGATGGAGAATGGATGAGGCAATGGCATGACTGGGTGTCACACTGGTCAACGCTATTTTGCTATATGTTTTCAATTGTTCTCATCCTGTCTGTCTTTTTGGAAATTACTGGTTCATTTTTATATCGTAATCCGTTTGGTGCATTGATTGCCTTTTCAGTTTGTTTTTACAAATACGCAGCTGAGTGGTTTTGGTACCTAACAAAGGTCTTTAGTTGTTCCAAAAACAGAAACGTAATAACAGATTGCAGATTTAATTTTAAGTCTGTATTGAACTAGTAGCAAATCATAAATGCCATCCAGCATCTGTTTGATTGGTGTTAAATGAAATAGCTGACTCCAGTTCCCATCACAGAAAAATAATCCTTGTGACTGAAGCATTTGCATTTTCGTTGGTTGTCTTAGTGGTGGTGTGAGGCATCAGCGTGCACTGGAGTTTGGCACGTTTTTGTTCTATAATAGAGATTTATGACACTTGGCAGATTCACATAGGTCAGTGGAGGACAGAGGTTGTTCATCGGATTTTTTTTCCCCTCCAAATATTAAATTCACATAAAAAAGCATGATTTGTAAATCAAGATGTGAAGTCTGACTGCTGGACTGGTACAGCTCTAACCTGTTTCTCAGGTAAAGATGTTCAGTAGTGTGGCTATTTTGTTGAAATAAGCCTTCCAGTAGCTACTCTCTGCTTTTTTTTTTCTTGTTGAATACATTTCAGTTGTGACAGTGGAGTCTGAGGATGCCCATCATAGGCCTGAATAACTTTATTTTTATACTTAAAAATTGTTCATGCTGATAACGTGTTCATTTTTTTTCTAAGATGCTTCATGCTGAAAGTAGAGTAAGGCTCTTGGAGTGTCAGGATGAAATCCCAATTGAACCATGTTCTAAAAAAATGAAGTCAACAGAAGGGGCTTATGAGAAACTCTCTGAGGATGACAACCAGTGCTTTCAAGATGAAGTGGACCCTGACAGAACATCTAATGATTTGACACCAGTGTATGTCTCAGAAAGCCAAGGGGAACATGAAGTGCAAAAGCAAGAGGAAATACCCATGGGTGTCTTGGGAACACCGAATGAAGTGCTTCCTGAAAATAATCTACAGCTTAGTCAGCCGCTTGATTCAGAGATTGTAGAGAATATAAATCCTCCATTTGCATCAATAAACAACGCTAAAGTTGAAGAAGAGAAAGATCCTCTTACATCCAATAATGTTGATGAAGATAATATTAGAAGTAGCAGTAAAACATTCTCACTAAATAGAAGTGAATGGGATGACGAGTTCATTACAAGCAAAGAATTTATTGGCCCAATTTACAAGCCTGCTGAATGTAACAAACAGGACAAATCTGGAAGTTGTGGTGAATGTAGAAGTAGCGTGGGAGATCAGGGTGAACTGCATGAAAACAGAGATAAAAGAAAGGAGGCAAAGACGATGGAGACTGTTTCTTCTGCTGTACCAGAAATGGATGATGAACTGAACCAGTTCTACAAGGAAATTCACCAGCTGGAAAGTGAAAATTTAAACACGTTTCAGGAGAAAGAAACTGAAACCTCTCAGGAGCAATATTCTGCATATAATTGCAGTCAAACATCGCAAGAGGATCATCAACGTTTATCGCTGGGCAGCCCACGACCATTTAATGAGAACGGGCAGTGTTTCTCTGGAGAAGAGCAAAGTCAGAAAACAAGCAGTGAGCAGCAGTTTGTCATAGAAACAGGTGGCTGGAAACCTGAAAATGCCTTTAATGGACAAATAGATTCTGAGTATTGGAACAACTCAGTGCCTGAATTCAGACCTGCCTGGCAGTCAGCGGAGTCTTTTATAGTACCTCAGGGGCTTCTTCCTCCTAGACTGAACCATCAGTCTCATTTTCAGATACTGAATTCCCTGCCACAAAAAACAAATGCTTTCCCTTCTCAGCATGATGACTTTTCTTATGAAAATTACTGTGGTTACCGTGGAAGTAATGATACCAACTGTCATAGTCCGTTGCCTGATCCAAGTGCCAGCTATGTTGGTCATGCTGATATCCATAGTGCTCAGGTCTTCAGGAATGGAAATAATGAGCAGAATGGACCCCAAAATAATGGTTTCTGTGAAACCAGAGAAGAGTGTTGGAAAGATCCAAAAATGTACAGTGTGGAAGGAATGCACAGATTTTCTTCCGTGCAGTTCCCTGAGGAAAGATTTGGTTGTGCACAGAAAGTGCTTCTAATCCTAAGAGGCCTACCTGGTTCAGGGAAATCAACACTTTCTCGGTAAGTAAAGACTTAAAGCTTGGGAAGCTTATTCAAATAAAAAATTTTAAAGAATTTTTAAAAAGTTGATCAGCAAGCATTTGGCAAACCTTGGTGTTTGTAAAATAGGCTATTAAAATGCGGTTATTTTTATTATGTGAGGACATAACGACAGTAAATATTGGAATCATATGCTTTGGGGTTTGTCTCCATTAGTAAGAGTTTCGATGAACAGAAGCTTTTTTATGTTAATTTTAAAATGTTTTTTATATCTTATTCTGAAACTCGCAGGTAGCCTAGTATGTTATGGCCTGCCTCTTTTTGTATTCTCAAATTCCTTCATTTAAAAAAAAAAAATTGGTCGAGTCTAGCAGCAGTAATTTGTCTGATCCAGAAGTATTTTTTTTATATCGATGCAGAAATCTTCAAAGACCATTAGAAAAATTTTGCTACTCTGAAAACATGCAATTTGTGTATTGCTATTTGTGTTTTCAATGGATTTATAAAATTGTGCATAATCCCATCCATTTTTTCATACTATACGTCTGTTAAATTTATTTGTGAACAGCACACAAGAAAAGTATCGTTTTGTCTGATGAAGATACTTGTTGAAGTCTCTGTCAGAGTTAAAAGTAGGTGCAAACTCCAGCTTGGATTTTCACTAACTTTTTGCCTAGTGTAAAAAGCACATGGGTTGGCATAGAACACAGGCCCTGTCCGTAGTAAATGAAAACAGGTTTCTCCTGCATACGAGAAAAGAAGTTACAATATCAGTATTTACTGATCGAGCTTCATCAAGGTACTGTCCGACACGAATGGGATGTCTTTTGTGGTTATGTTCTGTTGTATGCTAGTAGTCTATTAAATAGACAAGTGATCATGTTCTTCCTTGTTTTTTTTTTTTTTTGTATAAGGGAGTAACATTACCATGTGTTTTTTTCCTGATATTTAGGGGACTTTATCATAGAAGAATATCTATGAGAAATTTCTGACTCACATATTTGTATAACTTTAACATTCTCTAGTCACCTGTAGCTCTATTTTGCAAATGTACATTTTTAAAGCTGCATGTGCCTGTGTGTGTATTATTACAATAATTATTATATGTTACAATAATTTCTTAAATATGCAAAAACACAGAAAATTAAGAAAAAATAAAACTTGGAACGATATTGCTTCATTCAGTGTAGGAATTGGATGATATTAAATATGTTGCTATTTAATGTTTTCCATATTTTCTGTGCTGAATGGTCTTTGAATCTTTCTCTAAGCATGTTGTTCATATTAACTGAAAGATCCTGCATACCTTCAGGCTTTTTTTGGTGAATATATTCCTGCTTCTTCATCTCCTTTTTGTAAGACAAATTACTAATTTCATTTAGCAGATGGGAAGGTGGGCACTATGAGATCAGGGTCAACCATAGTCACGGAATTTGGGTGCAGAATTTGAACTGTGCAGGACTTGTTTTTTAATGTATTCAACTACATGCAATTTCATGTGTTCAAAGCTTGCTTTTAATTGCTAATTCCCATGAAATCATGTCCCAGGGTCTCAGGTACCATGGGGTGGGCTGAAGGGACAAAGGAGAAAAAATTGTAGCATCATAGAGTTCTGTAAGTGCAGGCTAGGACAGCAAATACAGTCCTGTGGACTCATCATTACCCAAAGGTATCTTGGCAGTCTTGGCATCTTTAGCACCTTCAGACAAACCTCTACTGCTTGTGCTAGCAAAATAACCGTATTGGAAAAGCAGAAAATTGACATCATCTTTATGGGTCAGTAATAGAAGGGAACGAGTTGCATCTTGTGGATTTCCCAAGTATATAATGACGACAGAGCAGTCGTGAGACCCAGGAATCATGAATTCCAGTCTGCTTTTTTTTTTTTTTTCCAAGCTGTGGGTTTGTAAGTATAGGCACTTTTCCTCCTGCTCCCAAACTTGATATCTATGTCCTTAATCTTCTAATGAAGTCTACATTTTGCTTTGACTCTGTCATTACACCTGCTTGGAATTACAGGCATGCTTCTTGGCAGGAACTTCTGGAGGTCACCTAGCCCATTCTGCTCAGAACAGAACTGTTGCCATCACTAGATCAGACCAGTTGTGTCTCTCTAGCCTGACCTTGAAAACTTGCAAGTACCGTGTCCAGTCTCTCAAAACTTTTCTGGTGCTCATAGGTCATATCCCCTTAACCATCTTGGTAGCCATTTGCTCAACCCTTTCATATTTTTCAATGTGACTTTTTAAGTAGGAAGTCTCAAACTGGACCCAGTATTTCAGCATCGACCGCACAAGAAACAGATAGAGGGGGGATGGTGGCTTCCATTGAGCCACTTTTTCCATTGGCCGCTCTTTCCCTAATGCAGCCCAGCATGTGGTTTGCTCTTCTTTTGTGGACAGTACGCTGTTGGTTCATCTTCAGTTTATGTACTATAATCCTCAGGTCTTTTCAGTAAGGCTGCCAAAGAGTTGCTTTCCATCCTGTACTGATGCGTAGGTTTCTTTTGCGCCAGGTGGAGAACTTAGCACTTTTCCGTGTCGAGCTTCATGATGTTTCACTTAGCCCAGTGCTCAGATTTCTGTGTCCTCCTGGCTAGAAGCCCTAATGCTCAGTATGTCCGGCCTCCCCACCAGTTTGGTGTCACCTGCAAGTTCTCTGCCTCATCATCCAGGTTAATGGTGAGGATACTGAAGAACTTGGTTCCACCATCAGCCCCTGGTGTACTCTGCACGTACTCACTGGAAGTGTCAGAAGCCTTAATGCTTTCAAAGAGCGTTGCAGTCATTGCTCTGTCCTCATCCACAAAGCCAGTTGCTCCATCAGAGTGCAGTCTGGTCTGGCCAATAAAGCAAAATTTACTTGTTGTAAACCCTCCTTGACTCTTCCCGACTCCCTTGATTTCCTTCTGAAGTTTGGAAGTGGATTCCAAGAGGGTGCACTCCGTGGTTCTACCAGAAGCTGAAGTTAGGTGAGGTTGAGCAGCCTCTAGTTCCCTTGTTCCCTCTCTTTACTTCCCTTGAGTAGGGGCATAGCATTAGCCTTTTCCTGGTCACTGGGGATTTCCCCTGATCTCCTTGATTTATTGCATACGTTCACCTGACCTAGACATCACAGCCTCTTGAGACTCATTCCAGTTCCCATCTATTTATCCATCTACTTTCCTGTTTTACCCCAAAACTGGAAACAGCTCTTACCCAACCATAGCTTTTGGTCTGTGCCTAACAGCTTTGCTTCGGCCCTAAAATTCTAAGTGGATTTCTCAGCTCTTTCTTCTTCCCCCCTTTCTCCCTAGATTCATTTTCTTGTCCCAGTTTCAGCTGGTGGTATTGTCTCATGCCCAGGATAATCGTACCATTTTCTTCCTTGCACTTCACTCTTTTGCCTTGTCCCTGTTTCCTAGCCCTGCTGCCAGTTGCAAGTTGTTCGTTCCAGCTTGTACCACACTGCTGCCCACATCCTTCATATTTTAAGCCAGTCTTGTTCCTTCTCTTGCCATGCTTAAGTTTGTGCTGGGAGAAATGCAATTTACAAGAAAACAAGTGCATGTACTTTGCCAGATACCACTTCCTCAATCCAAAGCATCTCCAAGAAAACCTTGGAATAATGTCATGTGATAAAAATGCTGTATTTCTTCCTTCGTTTTGGAGGTGATTGACAACTTTAAAAATTCCTAAACCAATTAGACCAGATAGACACCCAGCAATGGTATCTTTAGGCCAAGTAACAAAAGTCTGCTAAAATTTTAAGTAGTTGATAATGTGATTTTAAAATGTGAATGCCATTGGGAAAAGTTACAAAATATAGAATTGGGTTTTTAGGATATTTTGCAACTAGAATTGGCATCAATTTCAGTTCACATTTCTCTACAAAAATACCTCAACGTGAATTTGAAAAAAAGTTTAATGAAGTTGAAAGAACAAAATATTCATGTCATTTAAGAAGTACATTTGCAATTAAATCTGTTTCTAGGTGTATAAGCAAGTAGTCGACTTCTTCTGGAGCTGTTCTTCCAGAAAGCTGAACCTATGGATCTCTGGAATGGCAAAGTTAAAAGAATATTTACAGCTGAACGTAGAAGCACTTGTGTGCTACTGTTTCTAATTATGCAGTTCTTTTAAAAACATGGCTTGTGACAGTGTTTAAAGCATCATTTACATAATTTAGTACTACTACAGATTTTAAAGTAGTATTTAGTTACAGTCTAGTTCATTCTCTGTGATGTTAGCTATTTTAAATAGATAAATTATTTGATTCTAAGATTATTCTTGATTATAAAATCATCTTTGAAAGCAGGCTAACTAGCATGCAGCTTGGGGAGCTGTTTAAAGAACTGAAATTAAAGCAGGATTTGTGCATGTGTGTACATGCTGGAAAAAATACATATTAGCTTGCTGACTAGTTCTCAAATGAACATTTTGGTTTCCAGATGAATTTGGTGTGTAGAGCTAATACCTTCTGTTAGATCAACTAGCATGTCTAGGAAAAGTAAGTGAGCTGCTTTAATTTTGGTATCTGCTGTAATGTCACTGCCGCACTGTGTTCAATTGCAGGGAATGGATAGGACGAACAGGCAGGTTTACAGCACTTGGGTAATACTGCTGCTCATTTCGGGCACGTGCACGTATCGATACTGACTGATCTGTAATTTGACTTGCATGTTAGAAATGTATTTATCTTCCCTGGTTTTCCTTCTCTGTTTTGCAGAACTGGGACCATCTCTTCATGGTGTTGGGTAGTAATGGTTTTCTTTGCACAGATGTGCTTCATGTTGCTTCTGTTTGAGTTCATGAGCCTTGGATAAATTTTATTTCCAAGTCTTACAACTTACAAGTGTGTAAATTATTCCATACGATGTTGACAAGTGTGTTTGTGTTTAAAATTTTACTAAATTTTACTGAAAGGGTGAGGATTTCATTCCTCTGGTCTCTTTGGTAGTCAGTCTGTCTCTCCAGTTATTTGGTTTCAGGATTACTCTTGCAAATATAGTTTAGTGTATTACATCTGTTACATTGGTTCTATAGGTTCATAAATTGCTTTGTATCCTGAGCTTTGAGGAATCATAACAAAATATTTCAAGAATAAACTTTGTTGATGGACTTGCAAGATTGCCAAACCATGGTCACAGTGTTTCTTTATTGAAGTCTGGAAAATGCAAGAGAGGGATTTGAGTAAGTGAATTATTCTACACAATGCTGAGCAGTTCCTAGAAACACAAATGAACACCCCATTAGTCACTGTGCCTTGATTCACCAGTTCACATATATCCCTACAGAAACTGGGTAGTCAGGCTCCTGGGAGCCGCAGGGGTGTGCCTGCGGGTACTCAGCTAGCAGAGGAACCGTGTCACAGCTGTGTTATCTCTGTGATTAGGTGTTGGGGTTTAACCCGGCCGGCAGCTAAGCACCACGCAGCCGTTCGTTCACCCTCTCCCATCCCTCTCTGGGATGGGGGAGAGAATCAGAAAGAAATGAAAGCCGGTGGGTTGAGATAGAGACAGTTTATTAGGATAGGAAAGAAAATACTACCACTACTAACAGTACTACTACTAATACTGTGTACAACCAAGTGATGCACAATGCAATTGCTCACCACCCGCTGACCAACACCCAGCCTATCCCCGAGCAGCCGGCCCCCCACCCCGACCAGCCACCCCTATATATTGTTTAGCATGACGCCATATGGTATGGAATACCCCTTTGGCCAGCTGGGGTCAGCTGTCCTGGGTCTGTCCCCTCCCAGCTCCTGCTGCACCCCCAGCCTGCTCGCTGGCAGGACAGAGCGAGAAGCTGAAAAGTCCTTGGCTTGGTGTAAGCGCTGCTCTGCAACAACTAAAACATCAGGGTGATATCAACATTATTCTCATCCTAAATCCCAAACACAACACCATACCAGCTACTGGGAGGAAATTTAACTCTATCCTAGCTGAAACCAGGCCATTAGGGCACATGGTCCTTACTCTGTAATATGCACATGCATTCAGCACCCAAGAAGTGAGTGGGAAAGATGGATCTAGTTGTTTCAGGTACTATTAACAACAGGTGTAGAATACTGTGAGTAAGAAGATTGGCCCATGTGTGAAGAAATAATGGTGAGGTTACTTAATGAATACAAATTCCTGTTAAATACTTCATACAACAGAGGAATCAATTAAAAAGAAAAAGTTATTTTTTATGCTGTATGAGTTACTGGTGCCATTTTATCTGCTTAAAAAAAAAATCCTTATGTGCTCTCCTAAACCAGTGTAATATACATCCTACCAAAAGGCAAAGACTCTAACAAAAATATTGAACAATCCCAAAAAGGTGGCTGTACTTTTGGTGTATCATGCTCTGCTTTCTGAAACAGCACTGCTCTTTATTCTGAGGGAAACTTCTACTCTGGAAAAGAGAAAAAGCAAAAAGGAAAAAAAAAAACAGCTTGTGTGCTTCTTTGATCATGTTACTTGACAGATGCATTATTCATAGATTCTTCCGTTCCCCAGTAATTTTAATTTTGTTACAAATCTGTGTTTTAAAAGCAAAAATAATCATCAACTTAATTGTAGGACAATAAATATGTAGGAATTTAATTAATATACAGTACAGTGTTTTGTTGGTTATTTTTTGTTAAGCAAAACTGGATGTTTTTTTCCTTTTGAGTTTTTAATGAAGATCACTAGCTTTGTAACTGATGTAATGTTAGGCCATTCACAGGCTTTAAACTATGGTCTCTAACAGGTCTACTGTTGCTATCTTTTGCCGTGTAAACATCTCAAATCCTTGTGAAATTAGACTTAAGTAGCTCTTCCTGCAGCTATTCATGGGAAAGCTTGGTGACTGAGAACTAACATCCATTTATTCCCCCAGGTTATTTGGGATTTGGCCAGTTCTCTTCCCTTCCTGGCACCTCAGCAGCAGCAGCACATCACACATAATGCTAATACAGTTTATTTTTTGTAGCCTTTGGGTACGTTGCCTGTTTCCCAGTCTGAGTAGCTGCCTAAATTTCCATAGGGCAGCAGAACCTGAGTGTTTCAATGGGCTGGAAATGCTCTGGGGTGCTGAGTGCCTGTTGGCTGTTTACAAATTTAAATAGAGTATAGAATATAAAAACTGTCAAGGAGATCAGACTGTGGATCTGTAGATCTGACTTTAAACAGAACTGTGCTGTTGTCTCAGTTTTACAAGGTTTTCCTTGATATGAAAAAACCCTATCTTAAATTTCTTGTCATCCTTTATTGAAACTACAGTTCTGCAAGACATGTTAACCCATGGAGCTGCTGCTCTGCCAGGGGTGGTCTGCATTGATCCTGAACCACTTTTCTTGTGTCATCTTTTTGGGCTTTTCCTTGAATAGGCTCAACTGCTAAAGTTTCAGAAAAGCAGCATAGGAAAAAAAAAATGAGAAAAGGTCACTTTCTTCTGGGTATAGTGAATGCCAGTGGCTTGTAGATGCCAGGCTTCTCTCCGTTGATGAGAATGTGGATGTGAGTAAGCTTTTGTGGCCAGGACTGGGGGATAAAACGTAGAGCTGGAATAAAAGAGTATAGGATATTGAAGAAACACACATGCTCTCCTGTACTCCTGACTTTCATTAGTGGGACAATGCTGAAAGGTTATTATGATCTTATACTTTTCCCCGAGAACAGGGAAATTGCTGTAAACATGAGTAGCTTGCTTTTGCTGTTCATGTTCAACACATATTGTATCTGCAGGTAGCATGGACAGAGATCAGAGGAGGGTATATTTAGGAGAAGGATTTAAGCATCCGCTTCATTTCTCAGCTGTATCCAGATTCCATGGTCAGATTGGTTCCTAGAGATAATTACAGATGAGAATTGATATAGAAAATGTTAGTAAATGCAATAAATGACCATGAGGTGCTCAGAACCTGTTGTAACAGAACCATAAAGTAGGTGGCTACAAACTTCTTTTAAAGATGGTGAGGAAAAAACAACAAAGAGGGGAGCAGTTGAGAGGGGGGGAAAATATACTTTAAATGGGAATTTGTATTGGAAATACTCATAACTATACTTTTATAAACCATTTTATAGTTTGACATTTGCAAGAGGCTCAGAAATGGGGCACAGATAAATATATTTTAGCTATATTGTTTGTGTGCGTGTTTTCTGTCTGAAAAATAAAAGTTTTAATATTTTTGTGTTTACCTTTGTTCAACAGTATTCTGCTTGGTGAAAGCTGTGATGGCATTGTACTCAGCACCGATGATTATTTTCGTCAACAAGATGGATATATGTATAATGTCGTTCAGCTTGGTGATGCCCATGACTGGAACCAGAAGAGAGGTTTGAATGCATTAAAGGAATTCTATTAAATTATGTTTTTATTTAGAGGATAAAAATATAGCATGACATGCATGGGTTAATGGTCTGACTGATAAGGAGCATATATAAAAAAAAAAAGGTGTAAGTATAGGAGTGTAGATATATATATATAAGTATAGGAGAATATGTATTTTAAATTTTTGTTACATTTTAATGAGTATATATGTATATTTACATTAGATTCTGAAATTGTGGAAGGTTCAGAGTTAGAAGAACAAAATCTCTTTTTCTGTGCTATGACCTGCTGATTAGTTACATTTGATACTAGTATCCAGATGTCAGAATTGAGCCTTTTTAATGCTGGCAACAGCAGAATATCCTTTTTTTTTTTTTCCTGTATATTTCCTGATGTGTGGTTCATCCAAGATTCATGGGAGAGTTTTTCTGAGGAAAATTCTAGTATACTTCTGTAGATTAACAGCTTTGATAAGATATCTTTCTAAATACTTAGCAGTCTACAAGGATTTGATCTAATTGGTAAAGGAATAGGTACCTGGGGTACAAAGGATAGGGGACAGACTGATTCTCACTCTTTCTCTCATTGTAAAATCTCATTATATGTTTGATCTGTTCCAAAGAGTGGACAAACCAAGCAACTCCATTGCCTGTGAACGCAGCTTAATCTCTCTGCTTTTAGTGTCTCAGACAGAAGCTTCCTTCCCATCATAAGAGGAATCCTTTTTTGCATCAAAAGATATGGAGATCCAAGGAAAAGAATCTGCAGGATAGGAATTAGCAATATTCTCCCTTTTTCTTCCACATCCTCACCCTAATAAAAAAAAATACGCTGGGGAAAATTTATGAATGAACAGTGCAAGAATTTCGTAGAGCAATTATTAGAACTGTAAAAATTGTAAAAAAGCACTTTTGATGTTGGAGTGCAGCAATAGTAAGTATTTGAAATGGAGTTGCTTGTAGAAGTCAAAGGAGCAAAAGAGCTGCTAACAGCAGTTTCCCGATGAGAGGTCTCAGTACGTCACAAATGCAAGACCGCCAAACAGATCTCACTTGGTAGTGGCTTCTGGCTGTTTCTGGCTAGACCTTAAGATCTGTCCAATTCTGTATCATTTAGTTCTGCAGTGTTTTTGATAACCAGAACACTACATCATTCAGGGATTTTGGTAACTAGAACAAGAACAGCTGTGCCCTGTTGCATAGAACGCCTCTGCTGCAGAAGTCTCTGTCCTGAAGTACTTCAGGATCCTGTGCTTTCATTTCTTTGTGGATCCTTGAAATACATGAAATAACTTCAGGGGAAAAGATGCTAAGGACTCCTTTCTGATGATTAGGTCTAGACTGAAGTTTTATGTTGGTTATGTCAGCTGCATTGGTTATCTATATGTTTGCTAACATTCATAAGATGAAATACTTACCTAGAGCTGTATAGCTTTAATGTCAGAACCATGGAGAAGGCAAGAATTTCCTTTTTTCACTAATAAGAAAATTATTCATTTAAAATTATCCTCCTTCTCTTTTTGGGGTGGGGAGGAGTGAATCTATAATACAGTGTCTGTGAGAAAAAATTAGTTAAAAGTGAGACCCATTAGGAAAAACATATTTTATATGAACAGAATTTAAAACCTTTATTTTTTTTTTTTACAAGACAGTGAATAACATGTCCTTGATACTAAAGCACATATGCATTTAATTTGAAGCTTGTAGGGTCAGCTATACAAATATTAGGAAATGTTAGAATTAATTTGCCATTGTGAAGTTAAATGTGAAATAAGTCTCACTTTTACAGGGTTTTAGGCCCTTAAAGTTCACTTTTCTGTATTTGTTAAGCGTCTCTTACTGTAGTTCATCCTTTCACTCTTTTACTGGTAACCTGTGGCTACCTTTAACATGTTTGTAATGTTCTTGACGGGTCCAGTTAGGTTTTAACTGCTTTTTTTTTTTTGGATGGTGACTAATTAGTTACCTTTTTTTTTTCCTTTTAAACAAAACTTTACCTAAGGAGTTACATCAGCATACTGTGCACCCTAGCACTAAGACCCAGAGTTAAAATAAGAGAGGAGAATAATCTAAGGTAGTTGTAGCTGTAATTCAATCTTTCTTCGAAAGCTTTTGTAAATTATGTCCCCATTATCTTCATTACCAAATTGGCTATTTTCTTGCTGCCTCTGTGAATTTTTTCTGAATTGCCTCTTTCAGGAATTTTCCCTTGCTTCTGACAGCCTGTCAGTTTTCTTTTCTAGATTCGTGTCTGAGTGTAGTGGGTTTACGTGGCAAGGTTTTGGTAGCAGGGGGCCATAGGGGTGGCTTCTGCAAGAAGAATCCAGAAGCTGCCCCATGTTAGGTAAGGGCCCCACCGCTGGCCAGAGCCAGGCCAATAAGCGATGTTGTTTGCGCCTCTGTGAAAGCATATATAAGACAGGGAAAAAAAAACTGCTGGGGAACAGCGGCTGGGAGAGAGAGAGGAGTGAGAAACAGCCTTGCCAGGAGCCAAGGTCAGTGAAGAAGGAGGGGGAGAGGTGCTCCACGCGCCGGAGCAGAAGTCCCCTGCAGCCCATGGAGAGGCCCCTGGTGGAGCAGGCTGTCCCCCTGCACCCATGGGTCCCACACGGAGCAGATCTCCACGCTGCAGCCCGTGGAGGAGCCCCCGGTGGAGCAGGTGGATGTGGCCTGGAGGAGGCTGCGGCCCATGGAGAGCCCCCGCAGGAGCAGGCCCCGGGCCGGAGCTGCAGCCCGTGGAGAGGAGCCCATGCAGGAGCAGGGGGTCTGGGGGGAGCTGCCGCCCGTGGGGGACCCGTGCTGGAGCAGTTTGCTCCTGGGGGATGGACCCCGTGGTACGGAGCCGTGTGGGAGCAGTTCTGGAAGAGCTGCGGCCTGTGGGCAGCCTCCGCAGGCTCCGTTCGGGGAGGACGGCATCCCGTGGGAGGGGACCCCATGGGGAACAGGGGCAGAGAGTGACTGTGAAGGGGTGGTGGTGATGAAGTGCTATGGACTGACCGCAGCCCCCATTCCCCCGTTCCGCTGCGCCGCTCGGGAGGAGGTGGAAGAGGGCAGATGGGGGGAAGGCGTTTTTGGTTTCTTTCCTTTGTTTCTCACTTCTCTAGCTTGTTAGTAATAGGCAGTAAATCGTACTATCTCCCTTTGCTGAGTCTCTTTTGCCCGTCACGTTTATTGTTGAGCGATCTCCCTGTCCTTATCTCAACCCTTAAGCTCTTTGTGTTGTATTTTCTCCCCCTTCCTCTTTGAGGAGGGGAGTGAGAGAGCGGCTGTGGTGGAACTCGGCTGCCCACCCGAGTAAAACCACCACACTGAGAAAGATCATTTGTGCAACGTTAATGAAACCAGGGCAATATATTCTTCAGTTTTTATGGCTTTCTCCACTGATTCTTAGTGCTCTGTTGTAACATACTTTATATTTGCTTTTTCTCTCCCTACCATCTACATAGTTACTTCCCAGACTCTTTTTGTGTAGTTTCTTCCTATCGTGTGGATTGATTCCATCAAGAAAAATCTACAATAACTTTTTTCTCAACAATAATTCTACAATAACTTAGGGTTATTTTTTAGTTTGTTTGTTAGTTTTGTTTCCTTCGGATCTCCTCTTTATTCAGTGTACAAACTGAACACTATTTGCTGAACGGGCATGTATTTAACAGATGTCTTGGATTTTTTTATAATCCTCAGTACTTGTTACTAACTTTTCATTTAATATATACTATTTTAACTCTGTTTACTGAAACATTCTTAATTCTCCTGGAAACTTTTTTTTTTGTATGACGGTAATCTCAGTGTTTTAAGCTTTTAAGGTATTTCATTCATTTCATCTAGTTCATCATCTTAACTTCCTTGTGAGCACTAGCGGTTTTAAATTGATTTATTTTTTTTTTGGCAAGCTGAGACACAGTTGCCAAAAATATCTTCCTATTTTGGACGCCAGACTTAGCAATTTAGACATTCTCTTCAGGATGTGTAGTAGTAATAGAACTTCATATATTCAGAATAAATTTTCACTGTCTTCATATTCATATGAGTTCATATCACTTCTCTAAATGATATTTGTAACTTTTTAAGTTGGACAGCCAAAAAATGAAGCTCATGTAAAGTAGTGGCCAGTTGGTATGTTCAAGAACATTCACCAAAAGGTGATCCTTCTTCATTTGCAGTCATGCTGATTTAGCAGGATGTGTGATGTCTTTGTATGAAGGCTACATATTTCTAAGCATTTTGCTGGGGAAGAACTGCAATACCTAACCACAGTTCCCAGTTATGAATGCACCATGTGCTGCTGGTAAAGCTGGAACTTGGATATGGTTTTGTGCTGGTGATCTCTGTATTAACGCTCGGCAGGCCACATACTTCGAGCAACTGTGTTGCGTGGCTTTGACTTTACATTTCTTGTTTATCCTTTTGTATCAATTCACCATCACCTTGTTTCTATGTTCCTGGTTTCATTTTTCTTACCTTTTTGCTCCTACTACTTTCCATTTCCATCTCTACCTCTCAGTACTTTGAATCTTGTTCTTAGAACAGTGTGTTTCAGTCAGACTATTGCAAAACAATTCTTGCATTCACCATTTTATTTGAGTTACATAATTGTTTATTTACATGCACTAATTTGAATTACATAACTGCTTATTTACGTGCACTGTTTTTCATTGCAGCAAAGCAAGCAATGGAGCAGGGAAGATCTCCAGTTATAATAGACAACACTAATACTCAAGCCTGGGAGATGAAACCATATGTGGAAGTGGTAGGTTTTGTTGTGAAATCATACCATCTGTTACAACCTCGCACATTTACCTTCACATGTGATAAGCTGGTCTGCTTTGTGTGAGACCATTTTCCTTACTCAAATTTCCGAAGAGAGACAGCTTATTGATACAATCAGTAACTGGCAATAGTCCAGAACAGTTTTAGGACAGACTTGATCTAATCTGCTTAGCGTGGAGTGAAAGCTAAGACAGGTTTGGGGGCAAGTGAAATTCAGTGTGCTACTATTGTAGAGTTAACTACATCCATTTATTATACTGGTCTACAAACCTGTTATAGTCATTACTATTCATATTTTATATAATTATGATACTCATATGAAACATTTTTCTTTGCTTGCTGCAGGCTCTAGAAAAGGGATACAGAGTGGAGTTCCACGAGCCAGATACTTGGTGGAAGTTTGATCCTGAAGAATTAGAAAAGTAAGGTTTATATTACAGAAATCATTGTACTTGTATGTATATGAGACACAGACAAACAGATTTGCCCGTTTATATATATATTTAAGGGGTTTATATTTTATCCAGTATCTTATTTTTTTCAAATGTGTAACTACTAGTAGAAAATATATTTTATTTAAGTATGCATTTTGAGTTGTACCTTCAAATAGAAGTGTTACGGATATCAGAAGAGGTCCTGTCTTGTTGGCCCAAAGTAGTCAGTATTAAAACTTTGTTGCATGCGAGTAGAAAAAGTGATTGAACATTGTTGTGCTTCTGTTGTATTGAATGATTTAAGTTATCCTGAGAAACTTTTTGTTAAAAAACACTGAAGACAAGAAATAGAAGACAAAGGGAAATTATGCATTCAATTAAGAGTGCATAAGTGCCTTGTTGTGTCTACTTTTTTGGATGTCTTAGTGCCAGGGAATAGTAGTCCGTTCCTAATCAGTGAAGGTTAAAAAGAAAGTTTGTGTTTTAGGTGGTTCTATTGCAGGATTTTGTGAAATTGTTCCCAGTCTTGAGAGGGTCTGTTGTAGAGTACTGTTGGACATCGGTTATTGGTCGTGTGCGTTGTGAGAGCATCTGGAAAGTTGTTTATTATTCCTGGTTAACTTTTCTTTTGGCTCAGGTATATATATCTGCTTTTAGGAATCTGCGAGGTACCAACCCCACTTAGGGAAATTTGTGTTTGAAATGCAGTGTAATGCTTTCACGGTTGATCCCAAGGAGTTCTCTTGCTGATTGTAATTTTACATGCTTCCAACTGACTTGGCTTTTGTCATTGTTTCAGCTTTGTAGAATAGCCCCTACAAACCACCAAGTATGTTTGTGTAATACATATATTACTTACTTAGACTTTATTCTGCATTCTCTATAAATCTTTTAAAGTTGTCATCTTTTTCTCCTAAGCTGACGCTAATTTATTCTTAGAGATGGAGTTCTCTCACTGTTGGATGAATTTTTTTAAGTTTTTCTAGTTACGGTGCGGAACTGCTACGTTAGGCAGAAAGCCGTCTTGGGAATCAGACATTTCTAAGATGTTCACTGTGAGATCTCCTTTGCTTGAGAAAGACTCAAATTTTCCCGAAAATGCATGTTTTCACATGGTCTGAATCTTGTTTTTAACTTTCATCCGGTACTATAATATGGTGACATTCTAGCAGTCTGGTGCGTTTCTAGATACCATTTTTATAGAGTTGCGTCTGCCATAGCATTTAGTGTTCAGAAATCTATGAAAAGCCTTATTGAAAGGAAAAGAGACGGGGTCAACACTGGCTGAATGGTGAATTCGTGATGTCAAGAACATGACAGATGTTTTAGTGTGGAATAGCTTTCAGAGTCTTTCTTTTTTTCTTCCAGCATGTCAATGAGGTACAAATTGCCTTTAGACTCGCTCATGTGTGATTTTGCTTTTAGTTTAGTTTTGTGCACGTAACTTGTGAAAACATCTTGATTTCACATGTATGTCTCGCGGTAGTGCTTGAGACATCTTGCATAGCATTTAGACCTTTCATATAAAGGGTTTTATACTTTCAGATGCAATTTTTAGGATATCCTGGAAACTGCAGGTCAGAACAAATAAGTGGCAAAATGATTGGTAGAAGAGAAATGTTTTTGATGTGTTTAATGAATGTTGGATGAAATGTTACTATGTTTTGTGCTTGTATGCTTTCTGAGCGGCTGGTCAGTTAGGAAACAGAACATTAAAGTAAGTGCATTTGATTCAGACTTTTGGGAAATAATTATCCTGTGTAATCAGCATTTTGGGACAGGTGGTGTTTTCCTAATTAAAAGTTACGTGCTGTCTGTATATACACAGAAGTGATACACAACATGTTTAGTGTACCCCATTTTCCTTCAGTGTGATTGTCAAACTGCAGTTTGGCATTGACTGCATCGAACTCTTGCTGATTGTTTAAAGTAGTAATGCCTATGTAGGATTATTTTGCCAATATATTGTTGTGCTCTACATGGCAAGATTCTTCGAGTATAGAAGCATTTAACAGTGACAGAACTTTACTATTATCAATAGATTGTTTGTTGCTCCAAGCAAAAAAACCCAAAAGCTTTCAAAGTACAACTGTCTGTTAGGAGGTTTAGCTGGTATATCTTATTATTTAAGGGTGAGATGGCTTTATGTTCTTTCAGTATAGCCAAGATGCCAAAAGATGAATGAAGACATGCCCAAAGAGGACATTTGCTTTGGGATGTGGTTTAATGGTACACGTCGCAGTGCTAGGTGAATGGCTGGACTGGATGGTCTTAGAGGTCTTCTACAAATCTGAATGAGTCTGTGAATCTAGGACATCCTAGCATTAAATAACCCTATACAACATATTCATTCAATTTTTTTTTAAAGTAATTTCTGTGCTTGATGGGATTCTGCTGCTGGTGATTGGATTGTCCTGCCTTTTTCTTTAAGAAAAACTACTTGCTCATTCAAGTCCATTCAATTTTGGGTGAATGTGCACTTTATGCCATTTGCACTTGAGTTGTTTTCTTTTCCTAGCTGTACTGAGACAGGGAGAATCTTATATAACTTTGTACTTGCACTGGGTGGCACAAAAGGATTTAGACTTCTTCTTTTCCATTTCTTTATCATGTAAGTCAAGTGCTTTACAGAATCCCTGTATTTCTAGGGGTTGGTTTTTTCCTGTGCTATTAGCCTTGTTCATATTTGTGAATAAAATCAAAACTGTTAAGACTTGTTAGCTGATGAGTTTAACATGCTGCTGATCCTGGACATCTTTAGCAGGATGTGAAAATTAATAGCTGTTAAGTGGTGAGCCTCTTGTGGTGGTCGCTGTAGCTTCTGATGTTGTCTCATCTGGAAAAAAAGATCTGTGAGGGAAATGCTCCGCTTGATTCTGAGTACCTCTGAGATGCCCAATCTAAAAATCTTCTAAATCTTCTTCCAATCTAAATATGAAACTAGTGTGCTACCTACAGTATGCTTTGAGCTTTTGTGAACTTGATAGGTACTCCTCTGTTGCAATAATATGCACAAACTCCTAGGTTTTTTTTTAATATTTCTCTATAGACTACCTTTTTTCCAGCATATCCTATTTGTCCCCCTTGTTGATTTCTCCCTTACAGAATTTAGAAAATTGTTAAGGGGACTCGTGCCCCCTGTCCCTCTCAGAAAGCACGAAGATACCCCAGTGGTATGACTTGGAAATTATTCACCTTCGACAAGGTTTCTTGGTGATAAGAATATAGTGGGTTATGGTAAATTCTTGACTACTTTATAAAAAGATTCCATTTACATTCTGTGTCTATTCTTTTAGATTCAGTTCTGTTACAGTGCTGGTAATTCGCTGACATTTAGTTTGTGCTTGAGCCTTGTGGTTTTCTTTTTAGCAGGGATTGAAATTCTGCTAATGTGGATTTTAAGGTGCTATTCCATAGATACTGAGGAGATAGATGCATTGCAATGTAGTATCTCAGGTTCTTAATGGGCCAAGTGCTCACTGAAAGCAGCAGCTGTTCACTGAATACTGCAATGACAAGTTTTTTGGCTGCTCTTCCCTTCTGTGTCTTTTTTGAGTATATTTCTAATTTTTTCTCAAGAATTGGTAAAAACTACTAGATAAAGTATCATGAGCATGCAGTGCTAGTTCAAAACTAAAATTTTTCCTCATTTTATATAGAGATTTATTGATGAGAAATACTCTGTCATTAAGTCTTGATACCATGTAGTTCCATTTCTTTTTGTTTCTTTGAACATTGCTTTCATAAGTAATAGTCTATAACACATTATTCCTTCTACCTATTAGCTAGTATACAATGCAAAATTCGATGAATAAACAAAATAAAGTCTTTCTAGAATTATTTATGTATGTTTTCCTGGTGAATAACATCACATTTCTGTATGAAGAAGAAAGGCTGTAATTGTTTTCTGTTGTTTAATATATTCAGTGTTGAATTGTTAAAAAAAAAAAAAAAAAACACGTTGAATATTAGGAGAATGAGAATACAGTGTAATGAAATTGAAATTTCAAATGTCACAGCATTTTAGTTTAAAAATGTATGCAATCACTTGACTTAGTTGAATGTATGTTTTTCAGTTATCTAAGGCTTACTGCTAAGTAATGCAGGAAAATACAACTGTTTTTTATAGATATGAAAAGCAAGAACAAAAAAATGTGAAATTAGTTTTTTTTTTTTAAAGACTGTAAACATAAACATACCAGACAATTTATTCAAGTTTTTATTTTTGTAGGAGGAATAAACATGGGGTCACTCGTGAGAAGATTGCTCAGATGTTGGAACGATACGAATATCAAATATCCATACCTATTGTCATGAATTCAGTTGCACCTCCTCACAAACACACACAAAGGCCACCTCTGCAGCGAAGACATAGGTGGGGAGGCAATACAGACTCATGGAATTCTTTCACTATTTCCAGTAGCCGATAACACAGTTGCAGTCAGTTACAAAAATCTGTTACTTGCCCTTCTAAAACACATCATCACCTCCAATAAAGTAGTGGATTTTCTGTTTTAAATAGGCCTGTTTCAGGACCGTTCCCTTCTGGAGGTTGTTCCTTTAATGGACTTGCATGTAAATAAAATTGTAAATTAAATGTTTTAAAAATATATATATTTATTACAGTTGTAATAACTTTGATTTCAGTAAAATATTTGATATAGTATGAGGTATAGCAGTCTTCCTTCCTAAACTTAAGACATGATGTTTTCATATAACAAGTAACTGTTGAACAGTTTTTTTAAGGAGGTCCTATTAGATACCTTTTAAAACAGAATTAAAGCCCAGAAGAAGAGCTTATTTATGTAGTAGTTGATTTTAATGATTCTAATTGAGACTCTTTATCTTTTATGAGATCTTTTTGAAAACACTTATGTCTTGGATTGTCCTTTTGTTTTAATTGGTATATATTGACAATTGGCAAGCTATTGGCATGTATTTTCTGGCTTTTTGTCTCAGAAGCTCATCTCAGCTGAAGCAGCGTTCTGTTAATACAGTGTTCACCAGCCTTAAACTCTGTAACCTCAATTCTTTAATTTATTTATTCATTCTCAGTGGTAGCAGCATGTAGAGTATGATTGTGTCTGTGCACCACCAACTCTTTTTGTACTTAAACTAAATGTTCTCACTACAAATGCCAGTTTCGTTGCTCTTTCTAAGGCAATTTCTTTCATCTAGGATAAAAATTAAGTACTTGGAAGTATCAATTCAATACAAATACTGGAGATAGTTCTGTAAAACCATGTTACATTCTTAATTTTGGCACAGGCAATGTGATCTGTTATTCAGCGCATAACAACGAATGAGACAGCATGGAGATTGACTAATTTTTATCCTTTTTCGCTTAAAACCTGATGAATTCATAAGTTTTGACTTCGCTTGCTTTCTAACTGCTTGCTGTATTAATAAAATACGTTTGTCTTCGAAGTTGTTTTAGTAGTTCAATGCAACAGTTTTTGTTTTCAAGCTTTTGTGATTTTTATTCAGATGAGCATTGCTAGTAACCTGTTAGCTGAAATAACCTATCTTCAGGTCTAACTATGTTTGACATCCTTAAACACTAAATGAGTAAGTCTTGAATAGGAAGGCTTGTTGAGAATGTGAAAACATAACTAAAGTTATTATTATTATTACTATTATAATGGTGCAATAGTCATCAGAATTTTGAAAATTCTGAAGCCAGCATGATTTTTTTTTTTTTAACTTATTGGGAGTTTCTGTGGTGGGCCCTAAAAATTGCTTCATCTTTTAAGTCTTGAGTAACATAAAAATCTGGGTATATAATGAATTATCTTTCTGTGGTTTTATACAACTACTGTGTGTCTACATTCATACAATTTAATGTATATCTAGAATAACATTTTCATAAAAGATTTTTTAAACTGTAAGAGTCGAAGTATGCAGTTTCACATTTCAGTAATGTTTTAATTATTTGAAAAATAATCTATTTCAAATAGTGCACCGTTTCTTAATATATTGAACTACTGTTTATGTATTAAAAAGAAGCAGCTTTCCAATTATATTAATGATCTTACCTTGTTGTATATTATTCATACCAATTGCGTTTACTGTATTTTAGTTTTCATAGTCATCTTTTTCCATGTCTCAGGAGAATCATGGAAATCATTGTCAATGGTCAGTAATACTTCAATTATCCTGAAGTTTTTATATTTAAATATAAATTACATTTCAACAGAGAGGAAGATGAAAAGGTTTTAGAGAGACTCATTTTATTTACTCACATGATCATAATTATTATGACTTTTAAGTCATAATAAAGTGATAAAATTTATTAATTATGTGTGATATTCAGGCGGTGTGCTAAGATATGACAAAAAAGGTGATTATTGAAATTTGGCGTTATATCTTTTGGTACCCTCTGTCTTCAGTTTTTTGAAAGATTTTTTTAGAAATATTCTTATTTGATATTTGTTTTCTTTAACTGAATTTTAGTATTTAAGTAGATAGGAATTAAGACTGTTTTAAAAGGATGCAGCATATTTGTGTTATATGTATGTTTTTAATAAATTGTTGATGGATGGTGAGTATTTCTGATATGTGAAGCACGTTGATCAGTATAGGCTTGCTATCTGCCAAGGGATATGTAACAAGAACAGAATGCTTTGCAACTTGTCAGAGTATCAAACACTTACTGTAAACTGCTTAATCTATAAAGCTGTATTCCAAGGTAAGTCCATGGTAGGTGAAATCGCCATTACTGTGTAACACATGATCTTTGTTTTGTTATATATATTTCGTGAGGGTTTCACATCTGTGGCTTAAGCTACTAACTAGAAATATGTGTTTCTGAAAGAGAAGTTGATTTCTTTTCATCCATGATGGCATATTACACTACAATATTTATATGTTTAAAAAAAAAAAGCAATAAAGAGAGGATGTGAAATACATATTACAGGTAATGAATTTCAAAAATGACTTATTAAAATTTAAAAATTTCAAAATGACTTATTTTGTCAAAAAGTACATACAAGAAATGTAAGAACTCCTATTTCAGTTAGACCTGGGCTCTAGATATTTTTTCTGTCTGGCATAGCATTTATGCAATACACCTATTAATTTGTCACACATACTAACAATATACCTAGAATTAAGGTTTTCTGTTGTTTTTGATTTTTAGTAAATTGCTAGTTAATAGTGTATGATGAAATAATAGTGTTACAAATGCAGATTCTAAGTATCTGTTGCATACTTCAAGCTAGTGAGATTTGGTAAGTAAATTTAAACAGAAGAGTTAAGATGCTTAGCTGTAGTTTTACCACCCTGCTCTTCTAAGCGTGAAATTTAAATCAGAGTTAGTCTGCAGAACATACATAATTTGATAGCAGTTAGCAACACGTAATTGTATATAGCTATAAAGGAAAAAGAAAGAGCTCTAGTTTTATTGCTTAATCTAACTGCTGTGTTTCTTGTTTTATTAGTTTATTTCCTAAAGTATTAAAAGCTTTGACAGATGATTTAGTGATTGTCTTTTTTTACATCTAAATAATAATAATAAAACACTAGACGTTCTAATGTAACAACATTTAAAAAAAAAAAGTATTAAATGGTGTCCTATTAGGAGTTCTGTCTTCTGTTCTGGTGTCCATGTCCTTTTTAGATTCAGTCTAATCTATTTTACTATGCAGGGTATTTTTTAAGCTTTTTTTCTTTAAAGAAGAAAGCCAAGATTTTTTCTTTTTTGTTCTCTCTCTTGAAATGTTCTACAGAGATGGTAGATTTATTTCTTTCTCTGTTAATAGATAACTGAAGATCAGGCTTGTCTAACTGGGATGAGACCCATAACATTTGATAACATTTGTATATGATTATTTTCTGTCTTTCATGGTGTAATTTAGGATGTCAGGCTTTTTTTTTTTTTTTTTTTTTTGACCGGTATGATTCATTTTCAGTGAATTAGGAAAAAAAAAAAGTGTTTTTGTAATTTCACATTCCTGTGTATGATAGCTGTAGTTTTGAACTTCTGCTTCATCCTAGCAAGCATGTTTCCTGGAAGGAATTCTTTCCCTCTCTGCTGTACATCATGGGGGTGAGACAACAGGGTGTATGTTGAGAATTGAGGGGTTTCCATACAAAAGAAAACAGGCCTGTATTACACCTCCCAGTAAGTAGCAGTAAGACAACATTGTGTTGAAATGCAGTTCATACAATTGAAATCAAATACTGAATTTAAGAGTGTTTGGCTGTTTCATGTAAGTCAAATGTGTGGAAATATTTCACCTCACTGTTTCTACAGTGACATTTTTTCAATATTTTTTCCTTTTTTCAATATTTTATCTTTTCATCCTTTTGAAATAAAAGCAAGAGCAGTATGGTTTTGCTGAAATGTTATTTGTTAGGTTAAAACTCTCTAGTGTTTGAAAAGTATTGCATCTGGAATGGGTCTTTGCAGTTTCCTTTTAGCTGATAATGCTGTTTCCACATCGAGAGCTACTTCCTTCCTCAGGTAGGCTGTCGTTGACCATTTAACGTGTATTTTACTGGTATATCGTGCTGCTGTAACATCATGTTCTGCCAAGTCAGCATATATTGTGTCTGTGAAGTAATTTTTTCTCAGTCGTACTTGCAGCCTTTTTATGGTTTTAAATATTTTTGCATTTTTAAGTTGTCACTTAAATTCAGCATCAACTTTTCTCATGAGGTCCCTCAAACTGGTAAAGAGTGGCTGCTTTGTAATCATGTGGTCGTCCTGTTTGTCCTTTTCATGTATTGGCCTGATGCTAACTTTGTGAGTATTGTAGGATTTCTGAAAACATACTAGACAAACATTTTCTGAGCACAATTTTCGGAACATGTTATGTAACTACTGATTAAAAACGAACAAACATTAATTCTTCAGTAGATTTTGTTTGATCTCTCAAATTACTAACAGACTAAAAAGTTCTGCCTTAGCTGACAGGTTAAATAACTTGGCATAATATTTCTAAGGGGTTTATTGTATCATTAGAAATTAGTTATGGGGCTATAATCCTGTTTGGCTGTCCTTTCATTCATGATACTTATGATCATTTTTATTCCTCTACCCATCAGTTTTGGTAACCTATGGTTACCACAGATAACTGTTAACCTCTATAACAACTTCCTGAACAGCTTTCTCACACCTTGTTCTTAACACGAGGAGTTTCTTATGGCTCATGGGCCTGATCTGGAGTGGATTGGGCCATATTACTTTTCCCTTGTTTTGCATTTTTCCTTATAGCTTCACTCTGTAAGATGAACACATTGCTCTCCAGGACTCATGAAAACAAAAGCAGAGTTATTGGATCTTTACCTGGAGCAAGACAGGCGTACATATTTGAGCTACATTTGCAGATTATAGATCAAACTGTTTCGTACATGCTCCAAACGTTCAATGAAGTATACCTGAGAAAACTTCAAAGCTGTTTTCACTTCATGAAACCTGTAGTTACGAGACTGTGCTCATGGCTGTGCAGAAAAACTATTATATATCGGAAGAATAAATCATATTGTATATATTGAAAGCACAGTTAAAGCTTTGGGTTTCATCCTATGTTTTTGTTTCATTCCAGCAGTCTAGAATGACTTCTTGTTCCTAATAATGTAGGTTATGTCCATAGCGCTGCCCTTTTTGGTCCTAGATCTTGAGGAGAGGCTTTGTTGTGAGCGAAGAGATCTGACAAAGGGTTAACTTTCTACTGCTCTGAAGGGAAGTGAGTTGTAAAGAGATGAAATGAGTTTGTCTTTTGGCTGGTTGGTTTGTTGAGAAGGCCCAGCTTTGAGCTCCCTGCTCCTAGTAGGAGGTGAGGGCCACACGGTGCCCAGGGGGAGGCTGAGAGGAACTGGGCCTGTTCAGCCTCAAGAGGAGATTGCTTCTGCTGAACAGAGGCTATAAAGGTGGAGCCAGGCTCTTCTCAGATGAGAAGCAACAGACAGAAGCTGCAGCGTGGGAAATTACAGTTAGATCTTAAAAATCCACTGTGAGGGTGGTGAGACAGAGGCAGAGTTTCCCCAGAGGTTGTGTAATTTTCCACTCTTGGAGCATTCAAAACTTGGCTGGGCAAGGCACTGAGCAGCAAGGTCTAAGTTGGTATTGTTTTGAGCGGATGTTGGACCATATGATCTCCAGAGGCCCTTTCTGGCATAAATCATTCTACTTTAATGGATATAGTAATAGCAGTGTCCAGGATATCAAAAGAACTATTTAGCCCATATCAGTCTTAGCCCATATGATATACCAAAGGAGAAAGATCAATACACAAAAGTAGTAGGTGAAAGGCCAGTATGATAAAGTACTGAGATTTGTTTTTATTTTGTTTTTTACAAAAAGATGCAATACTGTCGGGAAAATACACGTTATAATTGAATGTTATGTAGCTCTCAATATTTCACACAGCATTTGAGATGCGCAGATTAAGCCTCATACTTACTGTGACTGTTCTCAATAACAACACTCTGCAGTTAGACGTAAATTTTAGTGGTGCTATCATCTAGGCTATAGGTTGGGTACTTAATGTTTGCTGTTACTGTTTTCTTTATTATATTCCTCTTGCAACTTTTCTTTCCCCCCTTTTTGTCTTATTCTGAAACTCTGCCTTTCTGATTTGGCATGATCTTCTCTACCCTATGTGTTTTTGCTATAGTTTGCTCTGTAATTCTGGAGCCATTTCCCTCTTCTGTTTCCTTCCCTGAACTATCAACTTGTGTGCAGAGCTACACCTTATTCTCTTTTTTTTGTTTGTTTTGTTTTTTAATGCCTCATCTTAAGCTGACGCTGATTTAAAAAGTGAGATTATTAAATCTTCCCCACCCCCAGGTATCCTTTTGAATTTTTTCCTGTTCTGCTGACAGTAGTACTTTTTGTCATACTATCTATTTTTCTTCATCCATTCTTCTCTTAGCCTCATGAAGTTTGTGGCATCTTCTTGTGTTTTGTTCTCAGGAGTACAGTCTGTGCTGTAGATATTTAATTACATGTCTTTGCTACAGTTTTGTTGATGGAAGCTATTTTAAATACAGCTGAAATCTATTATCTTTCACTGAAAGTCCCTAGTAGAAAATAGGTTATTGCATACCTCCAAATAGTCCATTCTGCTTTCATTGTGCTTCTGTTGCTTCCTGACACTCCCACCCGTGGTTTTCATCAACTTGATTTTGGTTGTGTCTTAAAACTTCATTTTACATCTGTTTTCTGTGTGAATATGCCTCAAGAAGAAAGGCCAACGCTTCACCCTGTAAATCTGATTGTTGACTTTAAGATCTTTTTGTTGTGCTTGCTTATGACTAAATTCTGGTTTTGATGGCTGTTATATATGTATCCAAGTACTGACAGTACATCACAATACGTATTTCTCTATTTTTTTTGGTAAAAATAGCACTTTTTATTTATTTACTTCAAGTGGCTTGTACACAGTAAGGATATTTTTCAGGTATTAGGGTCAGGAAAGTGTCTTATTTGTGGACCACATTGTAAGACATGTTTTATTTCACGATCTCATGAGAGCCTCAGCAAATCTGCCTTTTCCTGGGCAGAGCTGCATGAGCAGAATTGCATAAGCACATGCCTGAAAAGCAGTAGATTGTAAGGGAGAGGAATTGTGAAATGGATTGTGAGGCAGCTCACAGAATTTAATTTCTGAATGCAGATCTTATTTCTTCTAAAATCAAGGATCCACTCAGATTCGATACTGTCTTGTATTTTTTGAACTGCTTAGGTTATATACATTTGTGCTATACGATAAATCTCTAACATTGTTTTAATTTTGAATGAAAAAGGCTGAGATTTTTTAAGGTGATCTGTTATAGTTGTGCATGTTTTTTCAATATCTGTGAATTGGATGTTAGTCAAGTGGGCTTTACATTTGCAATGGATAATGTTTGGTCAGTTGCAGTCCTCACCTCAGTGTGCTTCAGCTGATGGTTTCCAACCTGGACCGCCAACTTCGTAGCATGTTGTATTTAAAGTGTGCTCTGCTACTGCTGAAAGTGCTTAGGATTTTGTGAGAGCTAATTGCTTCACATCCAGATGTATAATAGTGCTAGGGTTTGTCCAGAAAATAATGCAAAACACAGATTGCTCATTGTGTGGGACAGTGGGATTTTTATATCCTGTTTTAGAAAGAGTTCCATAAAATCTTATATAGAAATGTCTTTATATCAATAATAAATTAAGGAGCAGCGCTGCACAGCAGATTACACCAAACTTTATTAACCAGTGTACATTTGACAATAGTTCATGTGTCTTCAAACGACTTCTCAAAGCAGCATATTTCTCTAGCCTGGATTAATTTCAAATAGGTTGTCTTTGTGATTGAGCTGATATCATCCAATTAATAGGGCTGTTACTGTAGAAATGTTATCAGACTTGCAAACGTGGTTTGTGCTGTACTTCCAGTGCACACTGTTGACATCTGCATCCATATTAAATGTTCAGAGAGGGAGCTTAAATGAAAATTGCATCCCTTTAAGATGGATTCAGATCACTTGTAGTATTTCATTGGGTCCTTTTTCTCCTCCTTTTGCTTTATAATGTTGAGCCCTACTTAATGTTGCAGAGAAATCCAGTAAAACAAAAAACAGTGTCTCTTCTCTGTTAGCATCCATCGGTACCTGTTGTCTCTTTGTTCTTTTATGTTCTGGTTAGTATTTTGGGTTGTGCCAGGTGAGATATTTGTGGCACCTAAATGAGGTTGAGAGTGGCTTTTGAGTTTTCACTTGTTCAGGAAGCAGATGTGTGATACTGGGCAGAAATATACTCAGTGCGTATGTGTGTGTACATGTATGTTAATGGGTATATTCAGGATAGATTTCCTTAATGTTGATCAACATATTCCATGACTAAAGAACCAAAAGAGGAGATTGGCCCTTTCAGTCAGAAGACAGTGGTGGTTTTCATTAACTGGGCAGACAGGATCAGTTCAATCACTCCACCCAAAACATCTTGTGGACTGAATGGACCATCATATGAAAACTGAATTTCTATGTCTGGCACCTCAGGCAGTTGAGATTTTTGGAGTTTGGGGTCAGTTGTATTTTTGTTTGTTCATTTTACTTTGAAATGAAGTGGTGAACTTACACATGGATGTGATTAAAAGGACAGCTTCTCAAGAGATGCTGTGATCAAACCAATTGTATGCTTTTGTCTGTGTACTCTCTAGATCACTGCCTCTTGTGTCTGGACTACAGCATGGCAGGAATCTGATGGTTGATCATATGTTGTGTGGAACTGTATAAACAGCAGTCCTGCAGAAGTGGTAAAGATTGGGGTAGCTCTTTGAGCATTGTGAAGAAATAGCATGTTTTGTAAAGATTAATTCTCACTACTACTGGCAATGCTGTTGGGAGATGAAGTAGCGACTTTCTTTAGATTGAATCCAGTTAGTAGGATCTTTACTGGTTTGGAGTGGGGAGCATCAATTTACAACACTGGAATGTGCAAACGTTTTTTAGGAATCGTGTATGGTAAATTTCTGTAAGGTGGGCTGTGAGGCATCCCAACATGCTGCTGCTGCTGAAAGGAGTTACCTTGCTCCTACCACATCCTTACTCTTAGCTAGACACTTATTTTACTTCTTGTTTTGGTGGGTTGAATCAGCTCAACAATAAAATTAAGTACTTGCTTTCTTTTCCGTGCTGGCTCAGGCAGCTAAATCCACCCAAAAAGAGGGTGAGACAGGTGGGTAGGACAGGTAGCAGAATCATAGAACCATTTAAGTTGGAAAAGACTCTTAAGATTACCGAGTCCGACCATCTCCCTAATGCTACCAGGTCCACCATTAAACCATGTCCTTAACCATCACGTCCGCATGTCTCTTAATAGCTCCAGGGATGGGGACTCCACCACTTCCCTGGGCAGCCCATTCTGATACTTGATCATCCTCTCCGTGAAGAAATTCTTCCAGAGATCCAATCTAGAGTTCCCCTGGTGCAACTTGAGGCCATTTCCTCACTTTCTATCACTTGTCACCTAAGAAAAGTGACCCACACTCACCTCACTGCAACCTCCTTTCAGGTAGTTGTAGAGAGCAATGAGGTCTCCTCTCAGCCTCCCCTTCTCCAGACCAAACAACCCCAGTGCCCTCAGCCGCTCCTCACAGGACTTGTGTCAGAGGAAGTGCACGGCCAACATCTAGACCAAAGTAGGAAAGGGTGACTTGTTGAAAAGCACAGATTTAAAATGCTAAGTTGGATGCTCATCTGTCTAATGGAATTTCAAGAAGCCCTGTATTGCTGAGGAGCTATTTTTTAAGGTGTCAGGCTCAAAGTTATTTTGCATGTCTTTTTTTCCAATTCCTTAATCACCTAATACTAATGTTCTATTTGGCTTTGAGGAACTGCAGCTTTAGCACTCATGTAAGTAAAGGCAAGGTATTGCCCAGAGAAGCTGTGGGTGCCCCATCCCTGGAGGTGCTCAAGGCCAGGCTGGATGGGGCTTTGGGCAACCTGGTGTGGTGGGAGGTGTCCCTGCCCATGGCAGGGGGGTGGAACTGGGTGGGCTTTAAGGTCCCTTCCAACCCAAACCATTCAGTGGTTCTGTGATATGCAACTAAGAAGGCTGGCACTATGAATTTTTCTCTTTGTTGTTGTTACTCCAAAGTTACAGCTACCATTTCTCTTTGTTTTTGAAGTAAAGTTAGCTCACAAGGAGTTCATTCGACATTAATTCAACAGTGTTTGTGGACTTGTTATATATTATTGTAAGGTAAGAAAGGTGGAGTGTATCCCAGTAGATACCATTTTATATAAGCAGCTTTACTGTAACTCTGATAATGAAAATCCATTCCGGAGTCTCTGGAGATTAGTGATAGTATAAATTTTTCAGAGAGCGTGTACCTCATTGCTAAATGTCATATAGAATTGCTTTTTTAATTATCAATTCCTCTACACGTTATTACAGGAACGCCTGCAGACATTTTTTTTTATATCAAGCAGACATCAGCTTAAACTAGAGCTGAAGTTTGTTACAATGAACTTTAAAAAAAAATTTTTTTTTCCTGATTTTGCCATTTTCCAGTAAAAAAGCATTGCTAACTTGTCTAAATTGTTTTCTTTGCATGTTCTACCTCAGGCAGCTGTCATGAAAATGTGTTTGTTTCTCTGGTAAAGAGTGTCATCGGAGCACTGCCTCCAGTTAGGCTGCAAGTGCTAATTTGAGCATTAAATTACAACCTGGAAGTCACATGTAATAGAGTTACAGCAAAAAGCTTTTAATATTATCTAAATGGTAGGGTGAGAAATTTCAAAGTATTGTGAATTCCTATTTCAGCAAAAATACTATTACATTTTTTCAGATCTGTTTATTACTAAATGGTTGCATTTCATAAGTATGTTTTTAAAATACATAATATATGGAAAAATGTAAATAACAACTGAAACTGCACTTTTTTTTTCTTTTTTTTTTTCTTCCCCCTTGAGTGTGTTGTATGTGCTTTAAAACAAGTTACTAGCAAATGCCTCTGTAAAGAAGAAAAGTCTATCTCCATGCTGGTTCTCAAACTTTTGCTGTGTGCCATATGGTTTTACAGTTGGGAAAACTCTTCAAAAGGGCATGTAGGCGGACAGAAAGAGGAAGAACTAAGATAAAAATAAAATGAGTAGACAATTTGTTTTATTACATGCAAAAGGACATAATGGATGGATATACCCCAAGCAGGGAAATTTCAGCTATGCCATCACAGTGCATTACAGTGTTTTGTAGGGGTAGTATTTTCTTCAAATTATTTGCCTGAATAGGGAAGAATAATAAAGTTTATTATTCTGCATTCAGGAGCCTACCATTTCCCTTTTTGTTTTTGTCCTTTCTCTAGAAAATCCAAATCCTTAGAAAACTAGTTTCACTGTACTGCCCAAAAAATTTTACTTTTCCAACATATAGAAATGTCGTGGTTGTATCTAATAGGAACTATTGAATGCTACTGTTGAATTAAATGACACTTGCAGGTATGCTAAATCATCAGCCTGAACCAACGTTTGCATTCATCATTATTTTGACACGCAACAATTTCAGTGCAATAGCAGCTGGTGGTTTCTCTGGATTATCCACTTTTCTTCTCCCATAATTTGGTGGATCTATTTCTGCTGTTCTGGCAGTCCTAAAGTGAATCCTCTCCTGTGAGTTTTTGCTTCCTGAATCAGAATTAATGGTGAGGAGAGTAAGTAAATGTGCTGGCCTCAGACTTTTTTTCACGCTTCCGCAGAGTTCTTCAACACCTCTCAGTGTGCCATCCTAGCCTGGGAAAGGTTTTGTCAGAATTATCCTGAAAGGGTTGTCAGATATACAAGGAGTTAGGCAACAGCAACATGCTTGAATCTGTAGTAAAGTTGATTTCTACGGACAGCAGCACTGACTCAGCTGGGAGAGGTGGTTGGTGAGCAAGAGGGTAGCTCCTGTAACACCAAAACTGGAGAAGTTCACTCCTTGACTTCTGGATTTCAGCCTTCGCTGGGCCATCTGGTGGTCATTTCTGCAGGGCTGGTAATGGCAGCACAAGGTCCATTAGACACAACACTGAATTCTTTTGGAACTGGTGCTCAGGTCTGATGTGTTATTCCCCACCCCATTCAAAACAATTAAAAATAGGATATTATTTTGTACTTCATTGGTAAGGGGTTTTATGGTTTAGAGAACTTCAGAGAACTTCCTCTCTAAAAACACTTCTCAAAAGCTCCCTTTCAAGAGGAAGAAAGCTAATGTCAGGATTTAAGACATGTCCTGTGATTAGTATAACTAGATGGATTACATGTAAGAAAATAGTCTCTCTTGTTAACATTGTGTTTCACTCTTCTATCATTTGATTCAATAGACAAATAAGATCTATTCAATCCTTATGCTTTTTTTTTTGCTTTTTCTTTTTTTTTTTTTTTTTAAAGGAAGCATATTTTAGAGTAGGGAATGCATCACAAGCAAAATTCAGGGCAAAATTCATCTTGGCTAACAAAACATCTCCACGTAAGCCATAGCATCCTGTATTGAAGATCCGCTGATTTCCCCTTTTACAAATCAGATCTCATTACTCAGAGGAAAGCACCGTGTAGACTTAAATACCGCAACTTGGAGGAGATCCCATTTGTTAGAAGGATGTCTCATTTGGATGCCATTTTTGGGCAATAAAATGTGTGTGCTTTCCAACAAGGTATTTTCTGAGACCCACAGTGCTTTTTGCAGTGATATCAAGGCACTGGGGCTTTTCAATCCAGTTCTGGTAAGTGACTTTGTGGCTACACAGAGGCCTAGAAGGCTGCTGAGCTGCTTCCAACCCAGCAATTTGGGCAGGTTGGTTGGCTTTGTGGGGCTGTTCTGAAGGAATTTCTCTGGTGCTAGCAAGGAATAAATTAAAGAATGAATAAAGGGTAAGGGTAGGTAGCGTAAGGTCTCTGCAGATGACCTTAAGTCCCAAGTCGCTGGCCAGTGTCTCTGGCTTTCTGCATGCAAACTCAACCCCCACACCCCCCTTTTATTTTCCTCACTTGAGAATTTCAGAATACTCTACTTAAAACAGCTCATGTTAGATATGAATGCCCAGAAAATGACTAATTTTACCCTGTGACTCTTCTAGCTACTCCTTTGGTTAGTGTGTTGTATGAAGTACCATTCTGAACAAAGAATTAAAGAAGAACTAAGAACTGCAGAAAAGCAGCATATCCCTGATTCATACAATAATCGATGAAACAGCCTTGCGAACCTGATCTCTTTTAAGGGTTGCATTGGAAGAAGTTTGATTTCTAGACTGGCTTTTTCTTACTCATGTTCATTTCAGGGTTAGGTGGCAGACTTAACAGACTTAACACCAAAATTTCAGAAAAGTCATTGTTACGGCTGCTATCTGCTGAAGTTGGTGAGAGATTCAGTCAAAAATAATTTTAAATAACTGCCTGCAACTGACTTAATTTGTCTGTACTGTATTATTTTGTTGCAAATAAAATGAGAAATATTTTTTTCCTAATAAGTGTGTTTACTCATAATACGTTGAGCAGTCTCAGAGATTGCTGTAGTTGCTGTACATTATTGCATTATTCAGGTCTTTGGTTAGTACATTTTGAATTTAATTCCAACTAATCTCATTGTAGTCTGTTTAATCTTAATGGGTAAAATTTGCTTACTAGTTCTTCCACTTTGTACCTTTATGCTCAGTATGACATTTCAGAATAGCAGTAGCTCTTAAAACTCTAGTATGTAGTATCTATTATTAAAAAATAATTTATAAAGACATCCAGAATCATATTGTTTGGTCTTGCAATGATTTTTGATACTTTTAGTAAAATTAAGTTGATGACACTGGATCTATATTTATTTAAATTTAAAATGTTCAAGATTGTTCTGAATAGCAAGGTATACGCTTGTTTAATCGATTAAAGCTCTTACCTGAGATTTTATCAATTTAAAAAAGCAGGTAGTCTGTGTTTGACTATCATACTTATGTAAAATATATAACTTTCAAATTGAACACCACAAATATCTTAATGCTGAAATATATATATTTATTCTTCACATAGGGGGATAATTTTAAAGAAGAACCATGGGCACCCATTGACAAAAGCAAAGCAGAGGAAAAAGCAAAGAAGAAGCAACAAAATGAAAGGCAATCATACAGAAATCATGAAGAAAAAGTTAGGTGGAGCAACTCATCTCATTCCAGACGACCAGGAAACATCAGAAAGTGAGGAGGATGATTCAGAAGAAGAAAACAGAAAGTCTTTGTCTACATTCAGTGAAGGTCCCGAGGATCCAGTAACAGGTTGTGAAGAACAGACGAAGGATGATCGTGAAAGCCTTAAAGAACTTGCAAGGTTCTTGAAAGAAGGGTCTCCTATCACTGTGCCTGAGATCTCAGCTGTGTCCAGCAGTGCACTAGAAAATGAGTTGCCTGTAGAAAGTGACAGTTCACTTCTAATAGATGTAAAACCTTTTTGTACTGTAAACCTAACCAAAAATGCTTTTGATTTTGAGGAAACAAATCAAAGGCACGATGAAAATCTTTGCAAGAGCCGTTCCCTAAAAATAAACAATGATAAAAATTCCATCCAAAAACCAAAACGCAACTGTGAAGATAACGGTCCGCTGTCGAGCACAGAAAACGAACTTAGAATTACATGTAAACCTGACATGGAAGCTAAACTGTTATGTTTAAATGGTGAAAAAAGAGAAATCTCTTTGTGTTCCAATTCAAAACTAAATTACGATGTGCCTGATAGTAACACAGACAATAAAAGTGCATTAAAAACAGAAGAGAATTGCTCTAATGGCTGGGCTTTTTTTTCGATTAATTTATCTACCGAGGAATTGCAGCAGGGCTTTGATACACAAGTTTCTCTCTCTTCTTGGTCTGAGGATGAGACTGTAGGTGAACAAAGACAAAAAAAAGTGAGGAAACCTAAGCAGATTTATACTAACAGTTCAACAGAGCTAAACTGCCATCAGTCAAATGAAGGACTGGTAGAGGAAAACCACCAGGTACCATTAACCGAGGAGGTTGGTAATGTAATAAGCAATGGTCTGTTGGCATCTCCAGCTGGTGAAATGCACATGGGTTCACTTGGGGAATCCAGGAACACCTCCCCACGCGGTTCGAGTGAAGTAAATGTTCCAAAAAATGATGCTGCACCAGTTGTGTCAAGGAGGAAAAGACGCAGAAGAATTGTCAACTTGGCACCAAAGTTTAATGTACCAAGAGAGATTGCTGGTAGTACAGAGCGAGGGAAGGAAGTCCCCTTAAAAGATGACAGTCCTTCAAAAAGTGTTTTAGAAGTGGAGCAAAAGAGCTTTCTAAACCAAGACCGTGGAGAGGAACATGAAAAAAACCTTGAGTTTCCAGAATATTCTGCACCTTACAGTGGCCCTGAGGCACCCTGTTCCATGCCCACCCCTGGTGTGGATTCTCTGTTACAAGATATTTCATATATTCGTTTGGGACAATCTTCTCCTATGCCAAAATATTCGTGTAGTGTTTGTGTAGCTTCCAGGACAGAGGAGGAGCAAGCTAGAACTGTTAGGCAACAGCAGGTGGCTGATGAAAAAAAGAGTGAGAATGAACAAGCCTCTTCAGAGGTTACAAATAAACAACCAGATATTTTGTCTTCTCTTCAAGTCCTTTTTGAATATCCAGAAGATGCTTGTGTATTGGAAAGCTGTGTTGAAAATGTGCACAGAACAGATGATCCAGAGCCATCTGAAGATACTGAAGATGTGAAAATGAAAACTAGCTTTCTGGGACTTCCCTTATCAGTAGGATTTGCTTTTCAACTTGTGCAGCTCTTTGGTTCTCCAGGTCTTCCACTGGGTAATACTCTTGTTACTACTGCTATATAAATATATGTATATGTGTGCGTGATTAAATATTCATTTTCATTGCAGGTAACAATTAGAGACATATTAACCCTATTGAAAGGAATCACTGCTGCTTTGGAGATTTTTTTTTAAACTTAAGTCATCTTCAGTATCTGTCTAAGGGCCTATTGGGTTTGGCCTCACATGTGCAGTCTCTGTAGTAAAACTTGCTTAGCAAATTTAAATCCAAAGCATGAAGCTCTTGTTGGTGTTTTAATGCATCATATCAAGTAAGACTTTAATGTGTTGATTACAAAACTAAGTGGAAAATATGACACAAAATGTATGCTCTTGTTAGATTTTTTTTATTTTGCCTGGTGAATATTGTAGCCTTCCCTTTTCTTTGTTTAGCAAAGTTCTCCTAGACCCCTGTGTGGCTTAGACATGGTTGAAATGCTTTCCCAGAATATAATGAATATAATTTAATTTCCAAGTGCATATCAATCTAAGGGGATGCATTTGCTAATAGGCAATACTTTCTTTTTAATCACACACGATTAAGAAGTGTAACAGTATGCTTGCCTCCCAGACCTCCATTTGTCATACTTTTGTACTTTCAGTTTAGACATTTTAAGTTAGCAGTAGGATCAGTCCTCAAAGGAGTTGTGCGTGGCAAGCGTGATTTCCAAATTACTGCAGGCTGACTTGACTACAGAGCTGTGGTCAGCAACAACAAGCATGTTTGGAAATCACTGCAGTACAGCGTGGTGAAAGAGCAGTGTTCCCTGTGTGTAAAGTCCTGCAACTTCTTGGTCCAAATTTAGTCTATGAAAAAACAGTAACTTTGATTTAGCAAACAAATAGATTTAAAAATGCAGACCAGATTTTGAACACATAGGCCTTTACACCTGTTTGTTTCAATAGAATTTAAACTTAACCATGTACCCTCGTGTGAAAATTGTCAGACAGCTGAAGAGCAGCTTATGCCCTGTCCGTACACCAAAAGTGACTTCCAGATTTGTTGTTTTTATTGTAAAAGTTGATGGTATTGCTACATGTCAGAACGGTGATGGCAAACCACTGGCAGCACTACTGGGCTTGGGGTGGTGCCCAAGAAACCTGCCGTGCTGCTTTATCTCAGTTTGGCACCACACACCAAAGCATTTGCATGTAGAGCTAAACAGAGCTATGAAGAACTGGTGATGTCTTCAGCTCTTATATATATAATATTATTCTCCTCCAAACTTGGCGTTCACGTCTGTGATGTTAAATGCCATCGTCTAGGAGGGACTGGAGTTGGCCATGACTTAAAAAAGCGATCTGCCAGGGGAAAAAACAACAAAAAAAAAATACAAAAACAAAAAAGCAGGCATTCAGAAACACTTGACTGCTTAGCACATCAACTGTCATTCTTCTCTGAGTGAATTTCTCTGGTGTTTAGATGAGTTTCCTTTGGAAGCAACCTTTAAGGAATACAAAGCCTCCCTTATATCTCTCTGAAGCCCTGCCAGCTTGTGATTGCTGTTTTTTTCCCCTCAAAACTGTGAATACTCAATGCAGAACACTGGTCATGTTCTGATTTGACCGCAGTTTTCCCACAAATTCAAAAGCATTTGTGCTTTTTTGTGGCCTATTATATATTAATAGGCTATTATTTATTGATGTACACAGTCAAACTGTAGTATTTTACCTGACTGGCGGTTGCCATCAATTTTTGTTGAAATTACTTTGTGGGGAAAATTTTTGGCAAGTAAATGTCCTTGGATATTTATAAATGAAAGATTTAGTTGATTTATTTTCTTAGATGTTTGTTGTATAAGCATAGGACATATTTTAGACTGCTCTCCTACAAAGAATCTCTTTTCAGCTTCTTAAACAGTGAAGAGTTGTTGCAGTTAAAATATTAGAAAGTAATTAAAATTTTAATTAAACATTAGAAACATTTTGTTCGTTTTGTTACTGAAATTGCATTTTGTTTAATTTACAGGCTGAGAGCTTTCTGTCGGTCTTGTTTGTGCTGTGTTTCGGGGGAGGGTGTGGGGGAGCTTTAAGCGTGGTAGGAAAGTCTTTGCGTAGAAAAAGAAACCAAAACCAAATCTCTGCCCCTTCCCGTGCACTGGCCTTAGATTCTGTAAAACCTAAATTTTGCCTTTGCTGCTGGCTCATGTAGATAACCGCTCAGTTTAAAAAGTCTACGTACTTAAGTCTGCAAAAACTATAATAAAGTGATATATTTTGGCTATGAAGAGATCTGAACACTCAACTGCAAAAATATTTTCTTCTGCAGAATCCTTGTTGCCAGATGATTATGTAGTTCCTCTTGACTGGAAAGTTTCAAAGATGATCTATTTACTGTGGAAGACCTCTGTGGAGGTACGAATTTTAGGGGATTTCGGAAGGCTTTCCAATATTCCAGGTGTAAAGAGGAAGCATTCAGTTCATGAAGCAAGATGTTGCTCTTTGCTAATAAAGTTGCTTTGTTTTTTAATACTCACAATGAGGAGATGGATGCTTTGTGTACTCTTTTGAATATTTCCAGAACCAGCTCCAGGCCATGGTAGGGTTCAGATTTTGAATGGTTTGCTTCAGAAATACATACGAAGTAGCTAAGGGAGATAAAAAACATTTTCCTTGATGCTGTTGTCCCGCCTTGGCCTATGTTCATTAAATACAACCTACCATATCTAATTGTTCTTCTCCTAATGTTCTTATCGTATAAGCGAGTGCCATCCTCCTCCACTAGCATTAGTTTCTTCATGGCTACTTCTACCGAGGGCTGTAGCAGAGAAGTCACTGAGTGATTGACAGCAGCCTAATTCTCCTTGTCTAGTCAGAAACTTACCTACAAATTACTTTTTTTTGCTCCTTCCCACTGTGGCTGTTGCTTTGTGAAGGTTGGTTTTACTTAAGGAGCACTGTGCTGTCTGGTAGTGGAAAGGAGAAAAATCCTGTAAATGCAATGAATTAGAAACTGTAAAATAGAATATGGACCTTGTTCTCTCTCAGAATAACAAAATCTCTTGTTGCATATTTTCTCTTTTTCTCTGGTCTATTATTATCTGTTTTAGGAGAAACAGAAAACAAGTGGATTGCAAAACGGAAATGCTTTGGCTGGTAAGTGTATTTTGTGATACAAAACCTGTAAAAAGTGCCTGTTGTAGATCAGAGAAAATAGTTAAAGCTGAAGTGAAGTGTGCCAAAGATTTTCAGCACGAATGAGTGACAACACTCCTCTCTGTGAAAATCAGTAGGATGTGGTAAATAAATATGTGCCTCTGTTGATTGCGTACATAGTATGGCAGAGCTGCAGTCCCTGTGAGCCATCACATCACGTTCCCTGATGCACGTACTGAAATTCTTTGCGTTTCAGACTTTCCCATAGAGCATTCCTCAAATATTTAGCTCAAGTTTATCTGATTCCAGATCAGAAGGAAATTTAACATTAAAAAGTCTTTCTTTAGACTTTTCTCTGAAAAACTGAGCATCTTCAACATAATGGTTGCCAAAGACTGCCACCGTAATAATAAGTCAGGCTCTTGAACAGCAAGAGATATCAAGGTCCGAGGGAAGCCTGGGTCTTCTGGCAGCATTAATTCCTGCTGTGTGTAGATAACAGGATAAGGTTACTGGTTGTTTTCCGTGCTCCATGATTTCCATGTTAGTTTAGTATAATTTAGTATAAGCTGCATAATGAGATTAAAAATATGCAATAGTCGCTTGCTGGAAGCTTGGATTTGGTGTCTGAAACAGGAGAGGAGTTATTTTAAACAAAAAAGGAGGAAAGGAAGGTCTTCACTTGGAGAGCATACAGGAAGCAGAAAAGTAGCATATAGAAGTATATACATCTGTCAGAGACAAATCTGAAAAAATTGGTGTATTTGGTAGGCCATTCAGGTGGCAAAATCATGAGCATTCTGATGAAATAAAGCTTGTTCTACAAATACTCTATCCTGACATAATCCCTGAAATTATCTTATATAATTTGTATTTTTGGCTGCAGTTAGATTTTTTTCTTTGTTTTTAGATAATATGATTAGCCTTGAAGATCTAAATAAAAATCGCCAAGAGAATGAAAACACTTCTGAAACACTTCCAGAAACGGAACTACTTCAAGGGCTCACAGAAGAGAACATCACAAGCTATGCTGGCAGTGGCGGTCTGGATGCTGTGCTTCCTCAGTCGTGACTGACCATCTTTAAGAAAAAAACCTGCATGAAAGAAAAGGTAATCAGTCACACCTGTGACTGATTTATTAACTGTTTTAATTCTTGTATATTTGACCAAACATCTGAAGAACACTAGCCATTATAATTTTTAAGGTGCGTTTAGCACCACCCAACGTACTTGATTTTTCTCTTCAGATTAGATTTGAGGGCGAATGTTGTGCGTGTGTTTGCTTTTGTGGCTTTTTTTGCTTGCTTTTTTTGTTTGTTTGTTTTTAAACCTTAATGGGGAAAAGGTTTTTGCTATAAAGCCGTATATTTTTTTTCCTCCTCAAAATCTGAAAAAAAAAAAATCTAAATCTGCTTGGTGAAGTGAAAGCAATGGTCTGGGATGCCTAAAAGCTGGACTTTATTGGCAGCTTGGTTACTGTGGTGATTTGTAGTGAGTAATGTCACAGTTCATGTTCCTCTGTGAGCTGCTCATTGCAGTGTATCTCCACCCAAAGCATGAATTTAAGAAAGTCTCGAATATTCATTGTGGATTAAAACCCAGCCTTTTTCCGTCCTGCTAATTTTCCCCTGCTACTTCAACCTGCCTCACTTCTGCATGTAAGCTTCTCCTGTTTGTTTTTCTCTCCTACCTGTAGTTCTTTTACACTCCATGTCCTTTTCCTCAGTTGTTAGGATTTTTAAGGGTTCTTCTACTGCATATCCCTTTCTCTGTTTGAACTTGTTAATAATAAGCTACTATATAAATCCGTTGAATGAAATAAGAGTGATCCGTTTTTGAAGAGCTGTGCTCCCTCTTATTGCCCATATCTTTATCCGGTTGCTGAATCCAACAAACTGTTTATTTCCATTAGCTTTTCCTGCTATATCTCTTTGCCATGGTGCTCCCCAAAGCCTCCATCTCCTGCTTGTTGTGCAGGCAGAGGAAGAGATCCTCGGCCCCGTGTATTAGGGAGGCAGCCACCAGCTGCTGTGGCACAAAACTCTGCGACTGAGCTTCCATCTGCCATTTTTGCAATGCCTTGATAATTTTCTTTGCTAGGTTTTAAAACCACGGTTTGCTATGTGGTGTCATAGTCTGATGCTCTAGTGCATGGGATTGTGTTATTTCTAAGGATATAAAATTAAAACTTTTTTTTTCCCAGTTCAGCATCTGCAATGAGTCAGGAAAAGTCCTTATGGCTGCTGGAGGGAGAGGAGGAGACACCAGAGGTGGGATGGCTTTAGGCTGGTGGCTCCCTTCTTCCTCCCAGCCCTGTTCTCCAATTTGTCAGTGCTGGCACTCGCTGGCTGACATAAAGTGAGTAATTTAACTTGCTAATCTGCAGGAAAGAAATGGAAAGTTTTCTGCTGGGCTGGCAAACTTAGATGAGTTTGTATATTGTATACAGTCTAACCAAGTGCAAATGTATGTGAAAAGCATCTCTTAGGGTTATCGATAGGACCTTACACCGGTTTTGAGGGATAGGGTCATCTTTCCTCACCCCACGATCAATATTTTCTAGTTGCTGATTTGGGCAAACTTACCAAGAATGGTGTCAGAGTGGTTGCAAAACTGCCCCAGTGAACCTCTGTAAATGCTGAAATTGATTAAATTTCATCAAATGTCAGAACTTCTTTTCAAAAAAAAAAAAAAAAGGCAAGAAAACAGATTCATTTCTATTGAAAGATTATTAAATCATGGAAAATAAATGGAGAGCTAGAGGGACTGGAATGATAGTGTGAGATTTGAGAATAACTAAGCATTACTGGCCAAGCGTAACTCAGTTATTAGCCAGATGATCTTGCTTCTGTATTAATGTTGCATAAGGCTATTCTTACTGAAATGGGAGAGTGAGCAGTGGTGGTGTTCCTCTGTAAATGCACAGGGTTAATCTCAAGCAGTTTTGAGAGCTCCTTGTTGCAGCGTTGGCAGTACATCAGTATTTGCTGTGGAGATTAAGCAAGAGATCCTGATTTAAAAATAAAAACAGCTGAGATCAGTGAAAACAGCATATTATTTTGTTGTGTAGGTCTCCTTAGGCCAGGAACCCACAGTGCCAGATGCCAATGCAAATGTAGAACAAGATGACAAAAGCTGATTGCAGTTTAAGCATTTATCTGCATTTATTATTACAAAATAAAAGCTGGCATGCTTGTGTTTGAAGTGTAAAGGTCGCTTTGCAGTAACTCCCTGCAGGGACACTTCCTCCAGGACAGCCCAGCAGGGCAGGTGTTTTGGTGAGACAAGTCTCCTGATGATATACGTTATCAGTCCTCCCTTTCCTGGCCGTGATATTGTTGTCATCTCCCTTTGTTGGACGCAGTGCTTCTGCAGCCGGAGGAAAGCAGGTCAGCTGTATGATTCAATGCATAGCTGACATTCAAAAAGAGTTCAGTCTGGACCATCAGGCTGAAACGAATTCTTAGAGCCATGCAGTCCACAGGGTAAGGTGCAGCAAAACGTGCCGGGGACAGGCAGAAGAGAAAGCTGGTTGTGCTGAGTAATAGGAAACTTCATCAAACTGCAGTTTCATCAATGGTTTAAATTTGGATAAGCTAATGCTGCTTCTGAAAAGAGCAGAAAGAGCTGTTCGTTCCTAAAGCTGCGTAGCCTGCTCTTGCACTGCTACAGGTGTTGGTAGCGCGATGCAGGGGACTTTATGCAGAAGCTGATCTTGGTTGAGAACTGAACATTTTGTGGGATGGGTCTGAAGATGAAATGAGTAAAGAATTACCAGAACCGCTTGTGTGAAAAGGGCTGTGTATTTAGTGCAGATCTGTATGCAGACCATGCGTGCACTTGCTTTGCTTACCATGCAGAGTTGCTTTGATGTGCAGACCTCCGTGCTTGAGCGGATGCTGTGCACAGGCCCGTTGTGTACCACCAGATGCTCCTAAGTTCTCTGTGAGAGCACTTCCCAGGCACGTAAGGCAGCAGAAAGCTGCTTGAAAGTGAGCGTGAGATGGCTGGCAAATAGGTCAAATCAGGAGATGTCAGTGGTGGTGAACGAGAAGCGATAGGAAGGGTGGAATCAAGACTCCCAAAGCTTTGATGTTAAAACTTTTGGCTTCTGTTTGATGCAGGAGATGAAGGAGTCGCAGGTGTGATGGTGGCAAAAACAAGGATGACCTGGGAACTGAGCAGGAAAGAGAATTGTGACAAAAGCAATATACACAGATATATATTCATACCTGAACACTGAGAATGGATCTGTGACACATTTCCTCGTTCTGTGGAAAAGCAGGAATCATAAGAATTTAACTGATACTAAAACTTGGTTTTCCTTCTCAGTTCCTGAGATTAAACATTTCTCTCCATGAGTTGGCTAAAAGAGATTATCTTGTTTCCAGTTCCTACTTGCAGGTCCATTTCTCTATAGTCTGTTTTTGTATTTGTAACTTGAAACAATTTCTAAAAAGAGTATCACTTAAGCATGTCTGATTTAAAGCGTATCATTAAGCCAATTTCAACTGTTTCAATGCTTAAGTGTTTACACAATAAATTGAGAGTTTCAGAATGTGGAAGGTCTGAGAAATGGAAGGAACAAGGCCACAAATCCATCACTTCACTGATTCTTCTGTCTTTTGGCTAGCATGAAAAAATAATTGAAAAAATAGAAGGCAAGCAAGAAAACAGTCCTCCACTGTTGCTACAGAAGATGCTGTATCATCCCATGGTCAGACTCTAACAGTTGCTACTTTATTAAATTGATAATTTAAAAAAAAAATAAATCTCTATCCTTTGGCATTTAACCACTAATTTTAAATATCAAGAAGCATGAAAAAACACCCAGAATCATAACCAGAAAAAATCATCTACCTGTTACAGTGCTTTCCAGGAAGACCTGGCCTAAAATTTACTTAGAGATCATAATTAGTAGCAGGAATAAGAGGAAACAAAAAATAAGAGAAAAATAAATAAGAGGGAAAAATAATAAATATGAGGAAATTTAAAAATATATATATAAAAGAAAATGTCCACCATGTTACTCTTCTCCTTATTTTTAAATCTCAAGATTTCTAGGTCTGTGCTATCTCTAGTTTTGATATCCATGTTTTCTTTTTTTTCCCATTTTCTTGCATTTTTAATTTTTTTCCTATGCTTTCTATTGTCTACTTTCTCTCCATTCTTTTTCACTTTTTCAAAAAGTTATCAACAGCTAAGTATGAAAGAGAGAAATAGACTTTGTAAATCATCAGACAGCTGAACTCTTTTTAGTCTGAAGATCGGATTTGCAACCATTAAAGTCTTTCTACAGGCTGAACTTGTTGCGATATTTCAGCAAAATCTCTTTTTTATTACAGAAACTTCTCACTTTGATTCCACCGTGGAAGGACTTCAGTTTGCAACCAAGGGTTTTAAATGTAAGGAGTAACCTGGAAGAAAGTTACCAGTGTGACTTATTTTTGGTGTGAATCTGTGGCCATCTGCTTTTTTTTTTTCCTCCACCAATATCAAGTTCTCTGTCAAAATTGGGATAATTTTTTATTGCTTAGTATAAGGTCACTTTCTGACACCGGTTGGAATGTATCCCTTCTCTTCACGTTTGAGCATGATACGAGGATACTGAAAGTAGCACGAAGGAGGTGTCTGTCCACATGAGGTGTGAACGTCAGGCTCTGGTGTTTAACGCACTTGTCTGAGGACCCCAGATTTTGCTACAGGAACTGGGACGTGAACTGGTAACGATGCCTGCCTGCAGGGAAAGATGGCTTTTTTTTCTGTTTTAGTTACATGTCTTATCCTGCTTCTGCCTGCTCTTACCTTTCATCTTGTTCCTGATAATTACCTCCCAATCTCGTTATAATGTCAAGTGGAAGAATTCTTCATCGATCTCTCCTTCCCATTCTTTCATCCATAAGTGCACAACTTACATTGTTTTCTCCTGAAATGATGCTTCATGTTTCCCTCCAACTAGGTTCATTTGGGACTGTAGAAATAAGAAGGAAGTTCTGCTATAGACCTGATTCAAACAGGAGGAAAATTGTGTATGGTTTGTGTTAGACGGATAAGACCTATAACTAACACCGGTAATAGGTGACTTCGTGTTTGTTAGAGGTATTCCTTTTGCCATTGTATTTACTTAAAATTCTTATGTAAGGAGAAATTTAAACTAAAAGCAGTTCTTTCCTTATTATTATTTGGTTTTATATTGGGTTTTTCCTTCAAAATTAAGGACTTTTCAACCAGAACAGTAACCTTACTGGTAACAGTTCTGTTACTGAGGAAATTATCCCAGTATCCCTAGTGGAGTGATGGCTTCCTGAGGGAGATGGGCAGCAGAATTTGATGAGCACTTAAGAATAAAATCTAAAATTTTGCTCATGCAAATTTCTGGAAAAAGCCCACAGAGGCAGCAGAAATAATTACATATGTGAAGTGAGCTAAATTGCTTAAGTGACAAATTTCATCCCATGTTTTTAAGACACAATATCATTTTTTTGTTTTGTTTTGTGTTTTCCCAAGGTATGGTTAGATTCACCTATGTTCTTCTTTCTGTGGAGGTTGTAAACAGGGCCAGGCTTCTCTGCCAGCTCTCTCTCACTTTTCTGGAGAAGCACAAAATCGACCTGATGTATGGCTGTGGTCCCTAAAATGTTGCCAAATGTTCAGTGCATATATCTTTGAAGTGCTGTGATGCCTGGATGTGGAGCACTGCAGGTTGGCCTTGATCGTGATGCTGAGGTGTCTGCCACTTTCACCTGCAGAATGAAGGAAGCAACCACAAACTGGAGGAGAAAAACAGAAAGCGAGGTGTGTTGTGAAGGACCAGAAAGAAAAGAGGCTGGTGGGGGCAGGGCAAGATCACAAAGGACGTCTATTTATGACAAAAAGCAGGTCTGCTTGCTGAAATAGCAAGTAATGAAGGTGAGACAGGCAATAAAGAAGGGAGGGAGGTGAAAAGAGAAATCAGAAGAAGATAGTATGGAGGAAAGTATCACTGAAGGACAGCTGTGGATATAGCTTACAGGAAAGAAAAAGTAATTAAGGAGAAAATTCATTTAATCAGAGCAATTAGGAGATAAACTTTCAATTTATAGACTTGTAAACTTATAAAATTTATAAACTAACTTTGTCAATTATGAGATAAACTTTCATTGATAAGGCTGGAAAATTCTTTGTAGTGAGGAGGGTGACAAAAAGACAAATACCACCTCACTTCTGGTGAAAAGGGTGGGAAAAGATCAATGAGAAGAGAAACAAGCAAGTTTAGGTTGTGTGTACTTGTCAGAAATACTTCCCACTTCTGTGGCTTCTAGATCCAGAATATTTAACCATTTCTTCATTTGTCTCCTCTTTCTCATCTTTTGCCTACACCCTTTTCATTGTGTATCAGCTGAAAAGGCAGTGCCTGACTGAAGCTGCACTGAGGTCTAAATTGCCAGTGTCCCCCATTCTCTACTTAAATATTGCACGTAAGCAGTTAAGTTTAGAAATGCATAAATCTTTATGTTGCACCATTGGCAAAACTCGGTGACTATACTTTTTGATGCATTTTTCATGCGTGTGTGTGTGATTTTCTCCTTTCCTTGGTTGGAAACATACTGCTCTTCTACAAGGAGCGTATTACGGAAAATGTAATGGGGAGGGAGGTAATTCATGCTGGTCAAAACCTCAGCTTCAGACTTAACCTGATGTACCGTGGCAACAGAAAAGTCGATTTGGTTTCAAGAAAATGTCACCGAAGTGTTACTATTTTCTTCCTACCTTTATTTATTGAGAAATAATTCTGAATGCATCTATTTTCTGTTACTGAATACTGACCTTCCAGAATGCTTGAAATAAAAACCGTTTTCAAAAATCTCACAGCATTTGTGTATGGATAAATTGTTTCATCGTTTTGAAGGGTGTTGCCATTTTAAGTGTACTTTAAAAGCCTGACAGGAGCTTTGATTTGTGAAGTTTATAGATCTTATTTCCTGCCACCTTTTTCCTCTTGATTCAGCTAGTGGTGGAGAGTATGCCGGTTTTTGATCTTGAAAGATTTACTTTCTCAAAGTAATTAAAATATTACTACAATATTTGGTGTGCCACATCGGGGGAACTAAGCTTTCATATGGTATGCGAACACCTTATTTGCACATAGTGTGTCGCATATGCGCATAGTGTGTGTTACGATGTGCAATATATATACTATTTGCAAACTCTTAGAGCCAAAACTGCAGTGTCTGTAGTTAAATGGACATGTGTCCCTGTAGCATGCCTGAGCCTGGTTTCTGACCAGACTGCAGCTGCTGTTTTGTATGGCTCTGAGAGGGCGAGTGACACCACACCAAGTGTTTTTGTTTTCCGTGGAAACTGTATTCTTCCTTTGTCTTGCACGGTGGTAATGTTAAAGCAGGTCAGGCTTTCCTTACGGAAAATAAATCACGTTAAACTCGCTGTGGTTTCTCATGTGGTAATGCATGTGGAAAAAAAAAAAGAGGGAAGCTGAAGCGGTGAGCTTGATGCACGGGGTTGCTTATGCAATGCAGCGCAGTCACTTAGCTGCGGCTGCCTGGAATCCTCGCCCGCTTTTGGGTGGAATCCAGTAGCTCCATCAGAAATAAAAAGAAAGAAAGCGAAAGAAATAAAGTAGACAAATCCAAAGCTGGGGTACCGTAGGCAGCTCTGGCGCGCTGTGGTGACCGCCTTTCTCCCCAGCCTGCGGGGCAGAGTACGGGGGCCAGAGCCTGGGCCTGGGGCTTCTCAGCACCGGCAGCATCAGCCTCCCACCTGGGTAACGTGCACATTAATTACTTTTTAGTAATTAGAGCCGACCCCTCGGGCTAACCGAGGGCAGCCCAGCCCTTCCCTGTACGAGGCCTCCCCGGGAGGGGCCGGGGCCGGCTCCCCGCCGCCTCCCTCCCCCTTCCGGGCCGGGCCCGGCCCTCGCACAACCGGGGCCGAGCCGGGCCGGGCCGGGCCGGGCCGCATGGACGAGCGGCTGCTCCGAGCCCTGGGGGGGCTCAGCCTGCAGCCCCCGCCTCGGAGGCGCTTCGGCAAGAGCCTGGTGCTGCTGCGGGGCCTGCCGGGCTCCGGGAAGAGCACGCTGGCCAGGTAAGGGCCGGGCCCGGAGGAGGGGGCGAGGCTGGTGCCGTGACATCCGCTTAGGGCTTCTTAGGGCTTCGCCTCGCAGGGTCTTGGCTCCCTCAGGCCGGTGGAGGGCAAGGAGCCAGCCCTTGGGCAGGCTGCCGGAGCCGAGCCCCAAATGGCCCGGCACAGCCCGGGGTGTGCAGCGGGGCGGTGCCGGGGGGTCCTCGGCGCCCCTCGCTGCTGCTCCGAAACCGGGAACGAGCAAGGCTGGGCTGCGAGGTGGAAATGGAAACGGGGTGTGGGAGCCACCTCT